>NW_024609885.1:1320015-2640030 GCF_016920785.2 Ixodes scapularis | reverse complement strand
GCAGCTACCCCGAGGAGAATGTCCGAATCGTCGGTGACAACGACGGACACGTCCCAGCGCTCGTCGTTTGGCGGCGGACACATTAAAGAGTCCACGACCTTGACGTCGCCTTCCCCCACGTAGAACGGCGGCAGGATCGTAAAGGACGAGAGTTGGTACGCTGCAGCCGACTCGTTCGAGTAGCCGTCAATCACCTCTTTGGCGTAGAGTGGGTTCTCGAGAAGCGTGGCATATTCCCTGACGTGCTGCATCACGTCCGAGGCCGCGGTCAATCGGCAGATTGTGGCCATGGCGTCTTTGCCGTAGCGTGCCAAGTTTTTGAGCCTTCCGTTCAGGACAGACTGCAGTCTCGAATTTTCGATGGTCCGAACTCGCTTGGTGTCCTCGCCAGACGAGTTTTTGATGACGTTGGCCAGCTCTCTACTGCGACGCTTGTACTGCTCGGGCCACTTTACCGTCGGCGACATTCCGTCAAACACCACCACCACGTCAACTTCCACACGCCTGTTTAGGGACAGCCCCTTGACGACCCTCTTGACCGTCCTAGATATGCAATGAAACACCGTCGTGAAGAAGGCGTCGTATCGGATGCAGCGTTCGCCCGGTCTCGCCTCGTACTCCTTGTCCCAGTCCAAATCTCGAAGAACAAACGCGTCGTCTTCGATATAGTCTTCGACGTAATCGTCAACCAGATCTCCGTTGGTCTCGCCAACGTAGTGTTTGATAATCTCGAGGTTCAAGGCTTCCCACGCTCGCTCTCGTTCCTCTCGGTCGGCGATCGCTCGTGCGGCATCGATCTTGTCCGCAAACGTCTTGAGATGGTGGTCCGTCAGCGAGTGCTTGCAGTGGTGTAGAAAAATGTTACCGTCGACGACGACTTGAATGCGCGCCGACTCTCCGATCACGAACGAGGACGTCACGCTCTCATAGTCGAAGTGACGCGCAGACGGCGTAGGCGAAAAATACGTCCGCAAAACGAGGTTCGTGGCCGTCTCGACGTTACTGCCGGGGTCGTCCAAGAGCTGTAACTGAGACTCGAGTAACGGTGCCAGTTCCTCCTCGACGGCGCGGTTGCAAACTGCGTTGAGTGTATTCCAAAGATTTCGGATACCCATGGTGTCAATACGTTTATTGTGTGTGTAGAAGGGCGACGCTTAAGTACTCTCATCACACAAGGTCACGCCAAATAATGGAGGTTGTGTTTTTTTTTTATTGGACGAGAAAGTGATACAGTATGCGTAATCCCTCTACCTGGGTGAAGGGCATCGGGTGACCTCCACTCGAGTGGGTAAAGTAACGCCCGCTCCCCTTGTTTAGATAGAGGAAGGGCTCTTGTAAAATGAACTTGAGGGGACAGAAGCGCTTGTTTGTTTCGGGATCGAGATGAGTGGAGAGCACAATCGAGTTGTCAAAGCCAGGTAGTTCGAGGGTGCTGCCTGTGGGTACGTGCGTGTATGCCGTTTTGCTCGGCACAAAGCTGACGATCGGCTCGTTGGTTATGTTGTTGATCAGAGACGGAATCGCGGCAAGACCCCTGTTTATTCTCTCTTCCCAGTCGCTGTGTTGGAAGAGGACGTTGTCCACGGTGCGCAGCACGTCTAGTAGCCGAATCTTTTTCGTTGCCGTCATGGCGTTGGCAATCACGCTCGGAATTCCTATCGTCTCGCACAGTCGGGGTAGTATGGTCTTGACGGTCGACTCGACGCTCTCGACAATTTTCTCCACCACGTCCTCTTGCAGGCCGGAAGCCTTGAGGCAACCCACGCCGCCACTCGCGATGCCGCCGCCGCGCTTCTTTCTCACGGTTCCGTCCAGGTAGACCATGACGGACGACGTCTTGACGTTGTTGATGTCGTTGACCACGTCGGAGATGGTGGGTTGCCGCACGCCCAGAAGGACCTCCCTCTTCTTTAGCGAACGGAGCTCGGCCGTGGCCACGCCGCGCGGAACGTAGAGGCACGAGTCGTAGGCAAACTTGTACGCGTTGCGGATGGCGGCGGCCGTAAACAGGTAGTCTCCGTTGTAGGCAGAACTAAATAACTCCAGGTTGTACATGGCGCGCACGCCCAGGGCTACGGGCTCTTCGCCGACGCCACCCGTTCCGCCAAAGGGCAGATTCGTGACTGTGCTTGCCAGCATTGTTATTGCGTCTGCATTCAACCAGCCCGCCTGATAGGTCTGACTCGAAAAGATTGTCTTCTCGTCGCTCCAGTCGCCTTCCACGTAATCGTTGTACGCCGGAACGTTTTTGAGAAACACGTAGGACCAGAACATGGGGTAGCGTTCCACGAGCTTGGGGTGATTCCTAACCAAATACGTGACGTGATCGTACGGATCAATCACCGATTTGTACTGGTCGTATAGGACGCGCCCGACAAAAGCCAAGTCTGCGCTCTCGTTGGTGTAGGCCGCCCTGCGTGGAATGAGGATCTCGATGGGCAGTACGGATCTCTGGTCCGAGACACAGACGCGGACGTTATCGACGCTAAGGATCCAGGGAAAGGTTCTGCCCAAAACATCGTAAACGTGTTTTCTAAAGAGACGTTCGCTACCGGCTCGATGGTCGCTCGCGGAAGTCACCGCGTTCCGGAGAGTGAGACTGTCGTAAATGTCGGATCGCTTGTTCTTGTCGGTGTTTTTCCAGAAATATGCCAGCATCATGTCGTAGACTATGGTCGCATTAGATGCTACGTTTCTTTGGTCGGGTGTCGTCAGTGGGACGGTGTCTAGTCTGTGGTTCGTACTAGTACTACTACTAGTAGTAGCAGTAGTAGTACTAGTAGTTGCAGTAGTAGTAATAGTGGTCATGGGAGCCGTAGTTGTATGCACAGTCGTATTGAAAGGGGGAGTTGCGGCCGTGGTGGTGCTGTGGGGATTGTTGTAATTGTCGATTCGCGAAGAAGGCAGGAATGCACTCCTAAACATGTCCATTTTTATTTATAGAACGTTCTCGTACAAGTCGTCCGAAAAGTCGCTGTCGTTATTAATGCTGTTTACGAGCTTGTCCCGTTTACTCAATTCCTTTTTCGGTTTCCGTTTTCTTCTTTGGGCAAACAGGACGCGGCACATTGTGAGCGAAAGAACCAGAACGCTAAATGCTAGCAGTATCATAGCCCACAGAAAATAGACTCCGTTTATTTCCGAAGCCTTGAGTATAGTAATTTTAAAGGTCATCTCTTCTTCAAACAAAAAGTATATGGATTGCGATAAGGAATACGTGTCTTGCGTCAACGACGGAGACTGCTCGACTCTATGCACGGGGCAGGCAATATGCGGCAATTACGGAAAAGGAATCAGACGATGCGTACGCAGAGAACATTACGAAACGTACAAGCGGCGCTCGCACGACGATAACATGATTGTCGTGTTTGCAATGAACAGAAATTTGGGTTATTTAGAACCGCGAAACGTACCGGTGGACATGGTAAAGTACGCGCCCGACGCGAGAAGAAGCCCCCACGACGTCGCGTCCAACCGAAGATTGGCGTCGGAAAGCGACGAGCGAGACTCGGTGTGGCTACATATTTACGGACCGACGACGGCGGACGTGACTCCTTACGAGTACAGAGCCAGGCTTCCGAGGCGCCTGCTCAACGGGTTGTTAAAGTGCTCGCTCAACTTTCCAAACTTTGACGTTAAATAAAGACGCCCTTGTTGTATAGCATTCGAAACAGGTCCATGGAAGTGTAGACGAAGCGCTGACCGCCATTCCAGACGACGTCGTAGATTTTCTCCTCGCAGCCGAGAGCTCGCATAAGGCGAGCTCTCGTGCGTAGGGACGTACGCGTCGGCTGTCTTGTCCCGCTTCGAGTGCACGACTTCCAGTTCGCCCGGCGAAAGTAGGACGGTCGTTCCGCGGTTGTCCGGACTGTAATCGTCACTCATCAGGTATAAACTATTATTTAGAGAGTTCCACCGCATACCCACGTTATCCCAAAAAAACGCACTGGTTTTCTTTCGAATATATGTACACAAATACGGGTAGTCCTTTAAATTTCCTCTTCAGTATATTATACGCAGCAGGCAGAGAAGCCAGCAGCCCTACGACATACTCCATAATTGGTTTTTAATTTATATAAAAACATGCCGGTGCGAACGCTTTGCGATGTGGAAGACAAGCGCGTCTCCGGGTTGGACAAAATACTCGACTACATAACGTGCAACGTTGACGGAAGATTTGGCGCTTCGGCTCTCTTTAGCACCGAATGTCTCCAGTTTCTGATTAACGTGCCCATCGCCACGAAATTCGACGGAGATAAGCCCCTCAGTGCCAAGGAGCTCGCGGACTTTATGACGCTAAACAAGTCCAAACTAGAGGTCTACGAAAACGTCGTCAAGAAGTGCGGACTGTACTCGGTGTATCACTGCGAAACGGAATCGGGCGAAGGCATTCTCCGCATCGCGCTCATGAACGACAACTCGTCGCACAGGCTCAAACGCATCGCCGCCAAGATCAACGGAGAAGTCGGCGGCATGGGGCGTGTCGTGTCGCTTCACACGCGAAAGGACACGCAGCCGCTCGCCAAAGTCGAGGCGCTCGTACACATCGCGCAAAAGGCGTGCGCCGAGCATCCCGACCTCAAGTACGTATCCTACATGCAGCAGATTGTGGTGACGGTAGAGCTCAAAGACGTTGCCGTCAAGTACGTCCCTTTCCCAGAACTCTGTCACGTGCTGAAAAAGAACACCGACTATATAAAGGAGCACATTAGCGTGTTTGAGCACTTCTCCTTCCTAAAGGCGGCTGTCATTCCGCTAGATCACCTCCTGACTCAGGGCGTGCGCGGAGTCCACGTGGTGCGTGTATGTCTTCTAATAGAATCAGGACTCGTCGACAAAATATCTGCCGTGGTGGAAAAGATCTAAATAATGTGCGACCTTCGGTCGATCCAACTGACCGATGTCGGCGGTCGAGAATACGTCTGGAAGGTGGAAAAGTGCGCGGACGTAGTTTTGAAGACTGTCGACGACGATTCCCAAGAAGATAGCACCGTGACCATGTGCAAGGAGGTGGTCGAGATACGGCTGGGGCGCGACGAGGAACCTATAGAGTTCACCGAGCCCAGGACGGTCAAGGTCGTCTTCCCCATACCACTCAAGGGATCTTCGGTCGTCGGCGCTCACGACAGCACCTACGTCCTCTTGGCCGTTAAGTCGGCCTCCTCCACCGGAAACCCTCTGTGGTGGACTCGCTACGCCTGTCACCAAACATCGCTCTACGTTCCGGATCCCATTGCCCGATCGAGCAACGGTAGAGGACGTTACGCGGCACGAGCTCATTTCATTTTGAGAATAATAAACACGAGAATATTTTTACAATAGTATCAAGCTCAGCCCCTCCCACCTGTGAAGCGTCGCCGGCGGCCTGACGTGTCGATACTATTCAATCGAGCCCATGGTACCCGGACGATTGGTGTTTGTGGGAATAAAGACACAGTTTCTGGTTTGCGCGTGTTTTTTTTATTTTACTAGTGAATCACCGCACGGTCGTAGTTGCGCACACTCTCAATATAATATTTCGGAGTGTCGGCGTGTCTTACGACTAGTTTCCGCAGGGTCGTTCACGTACGCTCCCGGTTGAGCTGGGTTCCGAGCTCGGCCACGAAAAAAAAAAGGCAGTGTCCACCACTTCCAAAAATCCCCCTGTAGTCCTGTTCGTACTTTGGAATCGTGGACGGGAACGGCGGGGCCAACACGTCGCAGTATTGGCTTCATTCGACGTGGTGGGTTCCTAGGTTACCCCCCGCCTTAGGTAACGCTTCCATAAGTCTGCTGTTCGGAAAGCTAGAGACGAATGCACCTTTTCCCAGAGCGTTGACATTAAGATGTGCTAAGGTCAATATAAGACTTAGTATGAAGCAAAAATTGCGCTGCGTAGGTGTTTGCCCCTTTCGAAGAGCGTTCTACCGCGCCTATTGTTACGCGTTGGAAACGACTTTATGCGTTTTTAATTTTAAAGCGAATGTTTTACCTCCCGCCTTAGGTAACGCCTCCAGAAGTCTGTTGTTCGGAGAGCTAGAGACGAATGCACCTGGTCCCAGAGCGTTGACATTAAGATGTGCTAAGGTCGATATAAGACTTAGTATGAAGCAAAAATTGCGCTGCGCAGGTGTTTGCCCCTTTCGAAGAGCGTTCTACCGCGCCTATTGTTACGCGTTGGAAACGACTTTATGCATTTTTAATTTTAAAGCGAATGTTTTACCTCCCGCATTAGGTAACGCCTCCAGAAGTCTAGTTGTTCGGAGAGCTAGAGACGAATGCACCTGGTCCCAGAGCGTTGACATTGAGATGTGCTAAGGTCGATATAAGACTTAGTATGAAGCAAAAATTGCGCTCCGCAGGTGTTTGCCCCTTTCGAAGAGCGTTCTACCGCGCCTATTTTTACGCGTTGGAAACGACTTTATGCATTTTTATTTTTAAAGCGAATGTTTTACCCCCGCCTTAGGTAACGCCTCCAGAAGTCTGTTGTTCGGAAAGGTAGAGACGAATGCACCTGGTCCCAGAGCGTTGACATTGAGATGTGCTAAGGTCGATATAAGACTTAGTATAAAGCAAAAATTGCGCTGCGCAGGTGTTTGCCCATTTCGAAAAGCGTTTTACCGCGCCTATTGTTACGCGTTGGGAACAACTTTACTGCCTTCCGAAAAGACGAACGAATGCGCCCGTTTCCACCCGGGCGATTGGTTTTTTGTGGGAATAAAGACACAGTTTCTGGTTTGCGAGTGTTTTCTTTTTATTTTCCTAGTAAATCACCGCACGGTCGTAGTTGCGCACCCTCTCGATATAATATTTTGGAGCGGCGTGTCTCACGACTGGTTTCCTCAGGGTCGTCCATGGACGCTCCCGGTTGAGCTGGCTTCTCAACTCGGCCACGAAAACGTCAGTGTCCACCACTTCCAAAAACCCCCTGTAGTCCAGTTCGTACATGGGGATCGTGGACGGGGGCGGCGGGGCCAACACGTCGCAGTCTTCGCTCCACTCGACGTGGTGGTTTCCCACGTAGCTGGTGATGACGCTGTGTAAAAAACAGAGTATTCTCCGCAGCCCGACAGCATCCGTCCGTTTCGACGGCACGATCCGCACAAATATCAAGAGATAGTACTTTGTCACCGCCAACTCAAAGACATTCAGATAATGGCACGCATTTATGATATTAATCACGTCGACTATGCGTTGATCCACCGGGTCGACGGTTGGGTTCGCGAAGGCGACCACAAAATTCTTGATAAAACAGTTGTCATTGCCGGAGACAATGTGCCCGCACTCTATAAAAAATTGGAGGACGTTCTTCGTGGCGGCGCCGAGATGTTTTGGCACATCCACGTAGGGTTTAAAAAAATCTTCATACGAGAACATCTTCTGAAGATTCTCGTAGTTGGAGGCCCACTGGTCGGCGGTGGAAATTTTCTTCAGGATGGACATGGTGCTACTCTCGGGCTGGCTCGAAGCGATGGGGGGGGGAGAGGGTAGGGTTAACTTTGCTGTAAGTACAAGCAGTCGCGTCGGAGAAGCCCACGTGTTATCAGCCGACGAATGAGAGCCGCTCACGTAATATCACACCATGCGTGGACGGTGTAGGGGGGGAGGCGAGGGTAGATGAGTAGAGTATTTCGCGATTCTATTTTTTTTCGTAGACGGCGGTAGTCTTCTGTCAAGGTTATCTCGGCACTATGTAAAAGTCATATCGGTCCCAACCGAGGTATGTGACGTAACAATAGTACTTGTTCGTGTCGACGCCGTTGCAAATGACGGCGTTTCTCAAATTCATCCACTTGCGCTCGCCACACGAAGATGATAATTTTTCAAAATCCTGTTGCTTGTAGACGCCCTTGTACTTTAGACCCTCCACGTACTTTATCGTCTTTGTTACGCGGTCTTCTTTGGACACGTCGTAATAATCGTACCAAATTTTGTAAAATCCCGATTTGGAATTGAGGTAGCCGTTGAGTACGTAGTCGATCAGGCCCAGAGTCTTTGTAAACTTGTGACGACCGCCGTACAGTCTCTTTTTATATTCCAGTTGTAGAAAAATCTGCCGTCGGCTGTACATCATGTCGGATATTACGACGTCTCTACAGGCGTTCACAAAGTTTACGACCATCGTCATCTTGTAGCGCGTGTCGTCGTCCACGGTGGTCGTGGCCTTGAAGGTAAACACCAGGACGATGTCTTTGGCGTCTACCTGTTCGCAGGGCGGATCTTGGACGTGGTGATTTTCCGCAAAGTACCGGGACACGTAGACCAGGATCGTGGGGTCTATGGAGCGGCACACGTCCAAACCGACGTCGATGTAGTCTCCGAATGCAGAAGGCGACGGCTCTGTGTCCGCCTGCCAAAAGTCTAATCGCTCGAGAACCGGTAGTTCCATTTCTTATTTACTATTATGTATCAAAGACGGGCCCTCTCTGTATACGAGAAAGGTGAGAAAAACGACAGCAAAAAACAGAAGTATTGATAAGATCCCAACGACTATCAAACCATTCTCAACGTCGGATAGTCGATCGTGCAAGTCTCGGTTATATAAGCAAATGCTCTGAAGCATGACCCTGTAGACGTTGTTGGTTTCATTAGTCATTTTTATTATTCGCATACTCGCTCGAAAACAGAACGGCAAAGGCGCACAGGCAAAAGATGGGCGTCACCCAACAGACGGCCGGATAAGAGTCTGTGATTGGGTAGACGAGTTTTTCCGCTTCGTGCGCCACAAATAGCGAAGCGTCCAGTAGTTGAGGCACGTGCCTGGCGAATAGTAGGTTCGTTTCCTCGACGAGTCGATTGTCGATCTCGAAGGCATAGACGAACCTGTCTCCCCCTCCTCTTCGGTCGTCGTTGAGGCGAATGCTAACTTCCCGGTCGGTCAGCGGTGGATCAAACACCCGGTCTTCGTCAATAAAGAGAGACTTGCGGAAAGACTGCACGGCCGCCCTCTTGTCCGACGGGACGTAGACCGCTTCTCTGGTGTCGGAGGCAAATAATTAAACTTTATTATTTTAAATGTCTTCGTCGTATTCTTCTTGTGCCGTTCCTTTAAATAAATAGGGGTTGACTGGGAAGGTGGGCTTGGGTTGCATCGATTGCACCACGTCTCGACCGACTTGGTCGTTTTCAAAGACTCTTTTAGCCTCTACCGACGTGTCGGAGTAGACGGCGCCATCTGCATAGACTGTAGAAATGGAGGGTTTGTTGCCGAGATTGGATAGGTTAATACTGTTGCCGTCTTCGGACGATGGAAAGTTCTTAACGCTGTCTACTTCGCTGATCAGAGGAGTTTCCGTGGTGGACGATAAGGGTGGGTCCGGAGTTTTAAATTCTTCAATCGAAGTTGTCGAAATGCTGGGTGGTGGAATAAAGTCTTGTTCCAAGAGAGTCTCTGACATGTTGGATTGTTTGGGTGGCTCTACGGGCCTTTGCTGTTGTCTGGGCGGAGGACGAGGCTTCTTTGCCGGCAGGTACGTATCTTCGTTTTCTTCTCGTACAGACGATATGGGCGTGGGCGGATTAATAAAGTTTTGCCTCAACAGAGCGGGCGTGGATGACAGGTCCATGTTGTACATGTGATTGAAGGCGCATAGACAGTAGCGCAAATTCGGAAAGGACTTTTTGAGTAGGTCGACGCAAAATTTGCGAGAGAGTTCGGACTCGCCGTACATGACTGGAACGCTCATGCCAGGTACGCTAATGTTGTTGGAGAGAAGATAGAGGGACTGGAGACTTTGACTCTGGATGTTGTTGAGAATATACTCTGCGGTGGTCGAGGGGTTGCTGTAGATGGACAGGGATCGCAGGCGCGTGGCGGTTTTGCATATTTGATTTATGATTTGAATGTATCTGTTGTCGCAGAATCTGGTTTCACAGTAGACGGTGAGTTCTTGTAGTCGCTCGCCGCCCTTGAGGTGTTTGGTGCATATGCGCGTAAACATGTCTATGGGACACCGCACACTCTTAAAAAAAAAAGAGTCGCTATGACTCTCTTTGGGGGGTATTGGCGCGCCGCAGAATCGACTCCAGTTTGTAGAGTCCCTCGACTCTTTTTTTAAAAAGGGTCGCCACGACTCCCCGTGGGGGGTCTCTGCGCGCTACAGATTTGACTCCTCCACGACTCGTTTGTAGAGTCACTTGACTCTTATTTAAAAAAGAGTCCCGCGACTCTCATCACACTGGAGTCATGGTAGTGTATGGGCGACTCCAGGTGACGTAGTCAACTGCGACTCTTTAACGACTCTTATCCAACGAAGAAAAAGAGTCACACGACTCCATCCTGGTAATCCCCGTGACTCTCTAACAAGAGTTGTGAGGACCCTCCTTTTATGAAGAGTCCCCCGACTCCTATCGCAAAAGAGTCATGGGAGTGTATGAGCGACTCTCCGAAAGATAGTCAGTGCTGGCTCTCACTTTGTCTGGAGTATAGCAGCCCTAGTCAAGTATCAGTTTGTTGAACAAAGGGAGGCGTTGTGATCGCTAGGAGACTTCTTGTCGCCTGCGAGGTTCAACTTGAATTACTCTAAAACAAGGGTAGTAACATCAACTGTGTGAAAATATAAAAGTTGAAATGGGAATTTCGATTCCACCTAAAAGAAGCGGTAACATCAATTGTCTGCAAGTGTAAACGTCGAAATGCAGAACTGATATCTTACAATTGCCTGTAATGAAACATGGAAAAATGAACGATGGTGGCCTTAACGATGCTGAACTGAATGCTGCTCTAAAATTTATCATGAAACACAACAGAAGCTTTCAGGACAGCATTGTTTTGTTACATTGGAATTTGCACACAACAAAAAAAAAAAGTAAAAGTTTTTTTTTAATCGGCAGCTTAACTTTCTATTAGTTTGGTTATACTTATCATTTACAATAGGTTGTATATCTTTTTTGTCACATGTCTATACTATTGGCAAGAGCTGGTGTGAACGAGCATGTTCTGTTGCTTTATGCCTGCTTTGAGTGGGCAGGTGGGTGGGAATAAATTGCAGGAATCTTCAAATTTAACAATAAAGATAGCTGTTTTCTCTCAGCTCATATCACTGCCATTTGTGGAAATGAAACTTCATGAGTCCTACCATGCAGGCACTGCAAAACAAGCCACAAGTATTTAAAACAATTACTTTATTAGAAATTAATGTGATACATATTGGCTCAAAAGCCTGCTTCGGCTTATCACAGGGGTTTTATCACAAACACTAAACAAATAACATCATAAGAAATAATACTAATACACAAAACTGGTATAACTATTAGACAAGAACGAAAATAAATTACAATGACAAGTTTTGTGAAGGCTTGCTTTGCCTGCTTGATGTTGAGGTTTAAATTAGAATTAAAAAAAATTACAACAAGTTTCCTAAAAGCTTTGTTTGCCTACTTGCTGTTTTTTCAAAGCTTTGTTTTTCTTTTTGCAGTTTCTTCTTCTATGGTTTGAATCCTCATATCAACAGATGCACAAAAAAAAATCTAACAGAAGTTTAGATACACAATGGAACACACAAACCTTTGTATTATAGCTAGAATATTCACCAAATACATATGGAAAACATTAAAAGAGTAACCAATATTGGTAATTCTTTTTCCCTGTTCTAGGAATGTGCTTTAAGTGCTGTCACAACTTTCACAGCTCTTACCGAAATCTTTGTATTTTTTTTACCCATGAGGGTGCTCAAACACAAAAAGTGTGCTTCGTCGATTCCCCCCACATACTGACCTTTCTATGCTCAGTACATGGCTAATACCCGAGAGATTCCTGCTGAAAAGTCCAGGATGTCGATTGATAGGGCCTCGCAGACAACGCACATGCTGCCAGATGTCCATGGGTGCTTTCCAGTGAAAAGTAACGCCGGGTTCCCGAAAGTCTTTACCGGGTGGGTCCTGGGAAAAAAAAAGCCAATGATAAGAAATAAGTTCTGGAAGTCGGACGAAGTTGTAGGTGAGCAAAGTAAAATTGTCGAGGACATGTTAAGTGCCCGCAGTGTCATAGATGGAAAGTCCATGCAACAGGGTGAAGGCAAGTGAGGCAGACGCCCATTGCTACCTTTCTATATTTTGCTTTCCCCAATTCTCACTTGATTGTGAAGCATTTTGTACGGTGGAACTAGTGCATCAGGGTGTCTACCAAATTTCTGATTTCAAATTCCTCGACTTTTCTAAAATTTCCCTTGACTATTTTGATAAAAACTTCCTGACCACTCCTGGGTCAAAGGATCATAATTCGGAAACATTATTCAGCATAGTCGTGCCCATGTGCAACCATCAAGCTTTGTTTCGTATCGCCGTTCCACTCTCAGTGGTCATTTTCCCTGATGAAGCCAACTTTTTGACGATTTCCCTGAGAATTTCAGGTTGGTAGACACCCTGATGATGTATCAGGTTACAGATGGACACCATAAAAATGCAGAGTATTGCATTCAAAATTATTTTAGCCATCAGGAGGAACTTAAAATATTCCCATGGAGAGAGATAGAGAGTGGAGGGGCGGGGGAGGCTGCTGCTGCTATTGTCTGCTTTTTCTTTTAAAAGAATATCAATTGAAGGCTCAAAGGGAACGTAAATAATAAATCAGTAAGTGCACTGAGAGCACTTGAAGCACAAGGGGCACGGTCCCTACTGAGGAAAGAGGGGAGGATACCAAGTCTAGCTGAACCTGTTCTGCAGCACCCTGCATAATCTAGTTGCTAGGCAAGACTGGGGCTTATCTACTGAGAGTGTCTAGTACAGTCAAAGGAAGCATTATAAAATTCTTTGCTGGGCAAGGTGCTTCGCGGCTGCAATGAAAGAAAAGAGTACATTAAGGCAGGGACAAGAAAGGAAGGGAAGACTTTTTTTCTGAATAAACTAGTTGGTAGTGAGCGCTTGTTTCTTCCTTTCTCGTCCCCGTCTTATTGTGCTCCCTTTTGAGTTGTAACGAAAGCAAGCCACGATGGAATTTAGAGAGGGCTTAAAGCTTGCTTTAACATCTGTGTGCATGTGAGGGAATGCTTCATGTACAAGGCCTACTACAAGGTAGTAATCATTACAATTTCCATCATCACTCATCAACAATAAAAAAAAGAGTACATAATGCATCTCTGCACTACAAAGTCTCTTATAAATTTTCATGTGCTGTACCTATATAGGCATCTTTTGCATGCAGAAATGGCGGGACAGTAAAACTAATAGTAATTTGTTTATCATCTTTGCTTAGATAAATGTTTCTGAAGTTTGGCAGGAAAGACCCGCCTTCCAACATGAGCCCGAATCTGGTCTTTGGTTTGTTTTGAAGTCATGGCCAAGTACTCCTAATAAAATATTGAAATAACCAGTTGAGAAGACAGCAGATGATACTTATCTCACTTGGTCTCCAGCTTTAAAAAAAAATATGTTTATAGATTGGCATAGCGAAGACACCCTTTCAAACACATTTATCTTAAACAACCATAGTTACATGTGATTTATCTTCAGCATGAGTAGTTACATCTACCACGCAAACGGCACGGCTTACCTCTGCTCTTGTCCCTTCCCCCATCTTGTTTTCTTTTGCGAAGATCGGCATTGATAAGAATAGCGTAGGCCCTGACGACAGCAAACTGAGCTTGTTAGTGGTTGTCCGCACCAATTTAATCATAACAGTCTAACCCTCTTTTTTAAGAATGCAAACAAACGAATGCTCTCCCACTGAAAAAAAAAAGGAGTGAAGTGGATTAGAGTATGACCATAGCACCTCTATACTCATAAAGCCTGCCAGTTCGACGACGGAGTCATAGAGTGCCTGGTCACAGATTTGGAACGTGAGGATTTGGTAGCACAGAGCATTAAAGAGCCATTCCTCGGGGAACCTGTACGTCAGCACACAGCTTTTGCAGTGGCGAGGTCCCAAAACATACTTTTTCCGTGTTTCGCGTCCGCTGCAGCGAGACTCTTCTCCGTTGTATGCCACTCCACATTTTTCCATTTCGGCGACCGCTCCTCGTGGCAATCTGCCAGGTTTCGTCAGTATAAAGGAGGCTATGATAAGACATAAACTGGTGCTCTGTAGCGGGGCGCCATCCTGCTGTGTAATCTTTGGGCAGCCCCTTTGTCCACAGAACTCTGAGAATGTAGAGATTATCTATCTTACCTGTGACATTATCTGCAACTCACAAATTTCAGTGCTGCATTGGATTGTTTACAGCAAGGCATGCAAGTGAGTCATGTTTTTTTTTATCCGCAAAACTTTCAAAAGGCCGAATTGTTTACCTCGGCAAAAACTGCACGGTTCGGGGCACACCCACGCAGGCGGCAAGGCGTTGACACCAAGAGGTCCCGTTCTCTTTCCCTCGCTGGCTCTTGTAGTACCCTTGTCTCCGTCGACTGAAAGGAAAGTTCCTTCAGTGTCGTGCATACTTGAGCCTCCACTGAAGCAAAAATGATTCCATATGAACCTACTTGCCATTAAAGACCAAAGTTCACTTCTTCACTCTTATTTTCTACCAACCTAATACAATGGTTTGTTAACAGGAACACCGCCGTTAACTAGAACACTCATTCAAAATGCAAGTCCTACGTAGTAAGGAATCATGTTCAAGGTCTAATTAAACAACAGGCATGGGCACTAAACACACCCTCTTACATGGGTGGGCATTAGTGGACCCGATTTGGCTAACATTTGCGAGGCCTACCTTGACAACATAATAAATGACATTGTTTCTGGTCACATTATTTTTTTTAAATGCCTTGGCATTAGTTCTGACCTTGGACTGGTTTTGAGTGCACCAATATCATGTTTGCAACTTTGCCATGGGAACCACAAAGTTCTTTCAAAACTAAATAGCAAGCTTTAAAATAAAATAACAAAAAAAGTTGTACAGATGCACGAATATAATTACCATCGTCTATGCCCTACCTGCTGGCACCTGTTTCCAGAAAAATCAACAAATACCAAAGTAATGCACATAATATACATCGTGAAGAGGCCTGCCGAGAACCTGATGAAATGCCAAGAACGCATGAACTGTTAAGTTTTCCGTTCACTGCATGGTTCTCTAAAGGCCCGTTCACACTCTTGCGACCTCTTAAAACTGGGTTCCTTAAAACCTCTTACAACGGATGGATAGATGGATGAATCCGGCTGAGCCCTTGGATCGGACGGTAGCTTATGCCACTTAGCCATTTTGTTTCACCATTTAAGCTTAGAATATTTATATGTGAAATCTATATTCACTCCGCACCGCAAAGGAAGTGGGGCTATGAAACCCCTTGCCATCAGTTAATAAGAAAATACATAGTTTTCTCTCGTTTTCTGCCACCATTCACTTAATCTTGGCTTGGTAATCTCTACAGTCTTGAAATCCACTTTCCCTTCGCTGTCTCTAAAACCCAATGACTTTATTAAATTCATGTTGTCTTCAGTAGGCATAGGGTGAAGCCCTTTACAGTATATTATCAAGTGCTCAGCCGTCTCGTCCTCCTCTCCACAAGCAGTGCACACTGTATCCATTTCCTGGTACCTCGCTCTGTATGTTCTGGTTCGCAGAACACCCGTCCTCGCCTCAAACAACGAGCTTCCCGTAGAGTCGTCATCAATGCTTTCTTTGGCAATAACTGTTTTGTTTAATCTATAGCTTTCCAGAACCGTCTTTGTCTGCATTCCGTCTAGCCGCCGATCTCTTTCTGTGGCCTTAACTTTCTTTTTAACTGAGACCTGCTCTTCCGTATCTCCACTATAGCCTAAAAACTTTCCTCTTAATTTCCTAGTGCGCTGTCTCCACCTTGTGTCTATACTACTCATGCATAAATAGCTGAAAACCTTTCGTGCCCATTGGTCCCTATCCATTTGCCTCGACCGATCCTCAAATCCTATCTTGCTCACCACTTCCCTGCTCTCAAAAGACGCCCAACCATGTCTCCTTGTACTCCCTGGTTTGGCGTTTTGTAATGTGCCCCCAAAGCCAGTCTACCTACTCCGCGCTGTTTTATTTCTAGTCTTGCATCCACTTCGGATTTCATGCATAGCACTGCGTTTCCAAAAGTCAAGCCAGGCACCATGACCCCTTTTCCAGATCTCTCTCACCACCTCATACCTGTTGTAATTCCAAAGTTCTCTATTTTTCATTACAGCTGCATTTCTGTTGCCCTTACCTATTATATACTTTTCATGCTCACTGAGATATTCTGCACCATCACATGTCCATACTCCTAGATACTTGTATTTACTAACTCTCTTAACTGTAATATTCTGTATTTTCAGCCTCTCAACTTCATCACAGTTCAAAATCATGACTGCTGATTTTTCACTACTGAATTCTAAACCTAATTCCTCTTCTTCCTTACCACAGATGCTCATTAATTCCTGCAACTCTGTCCTGTTGTTAGCCATTAGTACAATATCATCCGCATACATCAATCCCGGTAAGGATTGCTAAATTTTTTGGCCTAGTTTACTGTACAAAAGGTTGAATCCAAGCCCACTCTTCTCTAGTCTATCCTCCAATCCTCTCGGATACAACATAAACAGCAAAGGCAATAATGGGCACCCCTGCCTAAGGCCTCGTCTTACCTCTATTTCCCCCGTCTCCTTTCCTTCCCATGTTATAATCACCTTATTATCTTTGTAAATGTTCCTTAATAGGGCTGTTAGTCCTTAATCTAGGTTTAAGCTCTCCTGTATGTCCCACAGGTTCCTTTGGTTCACATTGTCATAGGCACCCTTGATATCCAGAAATGCCAGCCAGAGCTGTCTGTTTTGTTTTTGAACTATTTCTATACACTGTGTTAGAGAAAATATATTGTCCTCCAACCTTCTTTGTTTCCGAAACCCGTTCTGTAACTCGCCCAGTATGCCCTCGCAATCTACCCATTCCTCCAGTCTGTGCTTTATAATCTGCATTACCAACCTGTAAATAACTGGTGTCACGGTTATGGGGCGATAATTCCTAATATCAGAAATATCTCCCTTTCCCTTATATATCATACTCATCCTACTAAACCTCCATTCATCTGGAATATTTCCTTCTGTTATCATAGCGCTCACTACATCCCTTAGTTTTGCCTTAGATTTAGGACCCAAATTCTTCACCAGCTTGATTGGGATCCCATCTGTGCCTGTCGACGTGCCACTAGGGACTCTTCGTTCTGCCTTTTCCCATTCTGTTTGTCCAAAATCCGCGATATCACAAGCTGGACTGCTACTTCCTTCGGTTCTCCTATCTTCCACAAGTACCCGTTCCCAATATTTCTCCTCTATCACTGCTTCTATATATCGTAACGCATCATCTCCCTCTAATTGATCTCCCTGACGCGAGAGTATGAACCTCTGTCTAGCTTGCGTCGTTTCACCGAGTGAGTTCAAGTGCTCCCAAAACTTCTTAGCTGCGTTTCTATCTTTCTTGCTTACATTACTCATCCATTCCTCACCCTTTCTCTGAATTTTCGCATTGATCAAACTGGATGCCTCTCGGCGACAATTTATAAAAGTGTCCCATTTTCACTTTACTTCCGTTTCTGAATCCCCACTGCGCTTAGAATACCTGTGTTCTCTATAGCCTTCTTGACGTTTTTGTATCGCTTGCTTCACTTCTTTGTCCCACCAGCTTTTTGGTCTATGTCCTTGCTTCCCCTTTCGTTTACTCTGAACTTTGTCTAGTTCCAGAGCAAAAAGCCTGGTTAGGCTCTCGTAGGTCCAATCTGTATACCGTTGCCCCGAAACTGCTTCCCCTATTCTTTCAGTAACTATTTCCAACTCTTTGTCGCTGCAGAAAGTTTGCTTTGAATTATGTTGTCTAGTTTCAGCATTTATTTCTCTGGCAAAATTCAGCTTAAGGCCAACATGAGCCCGAATCTGGTCTTTGGTTTGTTTTAAGTCATGGCCAAGTACTCCTCATAAAATATTGAAATAACCAGTTGAGAAGACAGCGATGATACTTGTGTCACTTGGTCTCCAGCTTTAAAGAAAAATATGTTTACAGATTGGCATAGCGAAGACACCCTTTCAAACAGATTTATCTCAAACAACCATAGTTACATGTGATTTATCTTTAGCATGAGTAGTTACATCGACCACGTAAACGGCGCAACTTTCCTCCGGTTTTGTCCCTTCCCCTATCTTTTCTTTTGCGAAGATTGGAATTGATAAGAATAGCGTAGGCCCTGACGACAGCAAACAGAGCTTGTTAGTGGTTGTCCACACCAATTTAATCACAACAGTCTAACCCTCTTTTTTAAGAATGCAAACAAAAAGATGCCCTCCCCCTGAAAAAAAAAAAAAAAAAAGGAGTAAAGTGGATTAGAGTATGATTATAGCACCTCTAAACTCACAAAGCCTGCCAGTTCGACGACGGAGTCATAGAGTGCCTGGTCAGATTTTGGAGCGTGAGGATTTGGTAGCACAGAGCATTAAAGAGCCATTCCTCGCGGAACCTGGACGTCAGCACACAGCTTTTGCAGTGGCGAGGACCCAAAACATACTTTTTTCGTGTTTCGCGTCCGCTACGGCGAGACTCTTCTCCGTTGTATGCCACTTCACCTTTTCCATTTCGGCGACCGCTTCTCGTGACAATCTGCCAGGTTTTGTCAGTATAAAGGAGGCTATGGTACGACATATACTGGTGCTCTGTAGCGGGGCACCATCCTGCTGTGTAATCTTTGGGCAGCCCCTTTGTCTACAGAACTCCGAGAATGTAGAGGTTATCTATCCTACCTGTGACATTATCTGCAACTCAAAAATTTCAGTGCTGCAATGGATTGTTTACAGCAAGGCATGCAAGTGAGTCATGTTTTTTTTTATCCGCAAAAACGCAAAACTTTCAAATGGCCCAATTGTTTACCTCGGCAAAAATTGCACGGTTCGGGGCACAGCCACGCAGGCGGCAAGGCGTTGACACCAAGAGGTCCCGTTCTCTTTCCCTCGCTGGCTCTTGTGGTACCCTTGTCTCCGTTGACTGAAAGGAAAGTCCCTTCAGTGTCGTGCATACTTGAGCCTCCACTGAAGCAAAAATGATTCCATATGAACCTACTTGCCATTAAAGAGTAAAGTTCACTTCACTCTTATTTTCTACCTACCTAATACAATGGTTTGTTAACAGGAACACCACCGTTAACTAGAAAACTCATTCGTAATGCAAGTCCTACATAGTAAGGAACCATGTTCAAGGTCTAATTAAACAACAAGCATGGGCACTAAAGACACCCTCCTACATGGGTGGGTACTAGTGGACCTGATTTGGCTAATATTTGCGAGGCCTAGCTTGACAACATAATAAATGACATTGTTTCTGGTCACATTATTTTTTTTAGATGATTAGTTCTGACCTTGGACTGGTTTTGAGCATACCAATATAATGTTTGCAACTTCGCCATGGGAACCACGAAGTTCTTTCAAAACTAAATAGCAAGCTTTAAAATAAAATAACTGTAATAGATCCTTCAGACAGCGCGGTGGGAACAGAACAACAGTTTATTTCCGTATGAGCGTTTATATACACTGCGCATGTTATGATAAGCGAACGCGGCTTGCGTTGGTGATAGGCGCTGACAGCGATAACAACAAATATACCTTGTCACTACATGACACTCCTTTCTCCTACGATTAGATGCACAAAACAATAAAGAACGCTTGGTTAATCATTAATGCCATAGCGTACAACAGGATGTCGATTGCGTGTTGATCTTCGTGGTGGAGCCGGAGCTTGCGTTGCTGACTCCGTGCTCGCCTCCGGCCGCTGCGACGTTCCCGCTGTAGGTGGGAGCCTGAAGTGATAGTCCACCCTTGTGCTGGCATCCCCTTGAGGCGCCGTCCAGGCTCGTCTCAGCTGGTTCCGGTGTCTGTGATGGCGCTCCCCGTTGTCCAGTTGGACCGTGTACGACACCGGGCCTCGCACTTCCACCACGGTAGCTGCTTTCCACCGGGGTCCTGGATTGAAACTCTTTGCGTAGACTGCGTCACCCACAGCAAAACACTTTGTTGGCGACGCCTGAACCTCAGGTTCACGCTGACGATCTGGGTGAAGTCTGTCCAAGGCTGTCCTCAACCTCCGCCCCATCATCAATTCTGCCGGTGACTTTCCCGTGACAGAATGCTGCATGGTGTGTTGTTTAAACAAGAACCGCGCAATCTTGCACTGAGTTGTGCCTTCCTGTTGTTTCTTCAAAGCTTCCTTGACTTCTCTTACCATCCGTTCGGCCCTGCCATTACTGGCGGGATGATAAGGTGCTGCGAACACTGTACGAACACCGTTCAATTTCAAGAACGTTTGCAATTCAGCACCAATGAACGCTGTGCCATTATCAGAGACGATTACGTCTGGTACCCCATGAGTCGCAAACATTTTCCTTAAGCTGGTGACGACAGCTGAAGATTTCATTGATGGCATGATTTCTACCTCTGCCCAGTTGCTGTACGCATCAACTACAATTAGAAACACTTCTCCCTTGACTGGCCCCGCGAAGTCTATGTGTAGACGACTCCATGGTTGATCTGGCTTGACCCAGAACTGCACGGGAGCCTTGGGGTCGCTTTGGTGGTTACTTTGACACGGCTGACAGTACCGCACAAATTCTTTAATCTGGCTGTCCATCTTTGGCCACCACATAAGCCCTCTTGCTGAAGCTTTCATGGCACTCATTCCCGGGTGGTTTGCATGCACCAACTGAAGTACTCTCTCTCTTGCCACTTGCGGGATGACCACACGGTTTCCCCACAGTATGCAATCACGATGCAACGACAACTCGGACTTCCTTACCTCGTAAGGCGCGAACGTATTGTCCGGTTGCCTCGACGGCCAGCCACTGAGGATCCAATCCTTGACCTTGGATAAGATGCAGTCTTCCTTGGTCATCCTTGCGATGTCTGCCGCCTGGAGTGGAGCATACTCGACAGCTTCAAGCAGGAGCACGTCCCCCGGTGGCTGTGGCTCGTCTTCGTCTCCCACGATTGGCAGACGACTAAGCGCATCAGCGTTGGAGTTGTCTTCGCCCCCCCTGTACTGAATGCGATAATTATACGCCCCTAACAACAAAATCCAGCGAAGCATCCTGGGCGACAGCACTTCTGGCACCCGCTTCTCTGTGTTGAACAACCCCAACAGCGGCTTATGATCCGTTACTACGGTAAAGTCTCTTCCGGCCAGGTACTGGTGAAATCTTTTCACTCCAAAGACGACTGCTAAACCTTCTTTGTCAATCTGGGCATAGTTGCGTTCACTAGCACCGAGAGTTCGTGAGGCGTATGCTATAGGTTGCTCTTTCCCGTCATCAGCCCTATGCGCCAGCACGGCCCCTACCCCGACAGGCGACGCGTCGCAGCACAAAACCAACGGCCGCTTGGGGTCATAGGGAACAAGTACTGCATCCGAGCTAAGCAACTTCTTCAGCTTTTCAAACGCCCGCTGGTGCTCACCTGTCCATTTCCATTCTTGCTCGTGGTCCAAAAGCCGATGAAGGGGTTCCGCCACTTCTGTCTTCCCCTTAAGGAAACTGGCGTAGAAATTTAACAACCCCAAGAAAGCTTGAAGCTGCTTCCTGCTTGTCGGCGGTGGCGCTTGCTGAATGGCGTCCGTCTTGGCCTGGCTCGGGTGGATACCTGCGGCATCGATTCTATGTCCCAGGAATTCAATGCTTGCTTGACTGAATTCACACTTTTCTTTGTTTACTCTTAGCTGCGCTCTTTGCAGACGCGCCAGCACGGCTGCAAGCCTTTCCGAGTGTTCGTCTGCGTTGCTTCCCGATATCAAGATATCATCGAGATAAGCCTTCACCCCCGGAATCCCTGCCAATAACGTGTCGATGACTCGCTGAAACACCCACGGAGCCACCGAGATTCCAAACGGCAGCCGCCGGACCTTGCATAGCCCTTTAATCGTGTTGACGGTCAGCATTTCTGCTGATTCATCATCTAGGCTGAGCTGTTGATACGCCTGAGTTAAGTCGAGCTTGGTAAAAATTTTACTCGACCCCAAGGTCGCTAGCATTTCCGCGGTCGTGGGCAAAGGATACCCGCTGCTTTTAATAGCCTTGTTTACGGTACTACGGTAATTCCCACATAAACGCAAGGTTCCGTTTTTTTTCCTCACCACTACCAGCGGTGTCGCCCAGTTTGAGTACTCAACCGGCTCCCAGACGCCTTGTTGCACCAGGCGATCCACTTCCTTGGCCACGTCGTCCTTGAGGGCCAGCGGGACAGGACGACTCTTGAGAAACACCGGGCGGGCGTCCTCTTGAAGCTCTATGTGAACTGGCGGTCCGTTGAATCCAGGCAGGTCACTGCCGAAAACCTCAGCAAAACGCGATGTCACGTCCTCCACCTTGATCTGCTGAATTCCACTCAAACGGATGCCCAGCGACTCAAACCAGCTACGTCCGAGTAAACTGTTACCACGCTTCTTTATTACTAACAAAGGTAGCTCTGCTCTACAGCCTTTGAATTTCACTTCCACGTTTGCCCGACCCACCACGGACAATGATTCATTCGACCAGGTTACAAGCTTTGTGCCGGTTTCTTGCAGCGGTATCTGGCCTCGATTCTCCTCGATCAACCGAAACGTCTCTTCACTCACAATCGAGCAAGATGCTCCTGAATCGACTTCCATCGGAACTTTCTCTCCTTGAATGTGCACTTCTACCATGAACTTTTCAGCCTGTTCACGCACTTCGCATACAGAAAACAATGCGCTCATTTCATAGACGCCCTTGTTTTTTTCCTCCCGCTTGCGCAGGTCAGTTGGCTTCCGCGGCGTCCGATTCTCGTCTTTTGAACGACAAGCTTTTGCCACGTGTCCAACCTTTTTGCATTTGAAACAAGCAGCCTTTTTAAAACGGCATACATGCGGAGCGTGCTCACCGTTGCAGCGGAAGCAGCTGACGTCGTCCGCCTTGGTGTCCAGTTTCATGCGTGTCGCTTGAACCAGAGCCTCGCTTTCTTTGGTTCCGTCTTGAGCTTGCTTGCGTATATAGCGCTGCTGCTTCTCCGTTGCCTCCGCCGTCAGCGTCATGTCGTACGCCACCTCGAACGTCAGGTCGCGTTCTGCGAGCAGCCGCTGTTGAACCGCTTCATTCTTGATGCCGCATACGAACCGGTCCCTCATCATGACGTCCAGTGGAAGCTGTTTGTCACCGAAACCGCAGTCTTCAGCCAGCTTACGGAGTGCCGTAACATACTCCGACGCCGCCTCACCCTGAGCTTGGTTTCTTCGGTAGAATAAGAATCTTGCGTACAGCTCCGAAGGCCTTGGATGCATGTGCTTCCGCACCGCCCCCTTGATGTCGTCGTAGCTCGCCGCCGTCGGTCTTGCTGGCTTGACCAAGGTCACGATCAGCCCGTAAGTGTCCTCGCCGCAACAACTCAGCAGAACCGCTCGTTTTTGCTCGTCCGTGGTTATCTTGTTTGCAGCGCAGAACATCTCTAGCCGTTCGACGTATTCATCCCAGGACGCATTCGTGCCGAGACGATATTCGCCGATCCTGCCGACCGACATCTTGCCTTACTCGACCGGGACTCGCCCGTCCGTCGATTCGCCTCGTCGCCAATGTAATAGATCCTTCAGACAGCGCGGTGGGAACAGAACAACAGTTTATTTCCGTATGAGCGTTTATATACACTGCGCATGTTATGATAAGCGAACGCGGCTTGCGTTGGTGATAGGCGCTGACAGCGATAACAACAAATATACCTTGTCACTACATGACAATAACAAAAAAAGTTGTACAGATGCACGAATATAATTAGGATTGTCTATGCCCGTACCTGCTGGCACCCGTTTCCAGAAAAATCAACAAATACCAAAGTAATGCACATATTATACATCGTGAAGAGGCCTGCCGACAACCTGATGAAATGCCAAGAATGCATAAACTGTTAAGTTTTCCGTTCACTGCATGGTTCTCTAAAGGCCCGTTCACACTCTTGCGACCTCTTAAAATTGGGTTCCTTAAAACTTCTTACAACGAGAGGACACACTGGCACCATCTATTGGGTAGCAGTGTAAACTCGGCGGTCCGGCATATTTACTATTTCTCTAGCGCATTATCCTTTCTTTCTTGGCTGGAAAAACTTTTGTCAACGTTATAAACAAGCCTTTCCTACAGGTATTACACATGTTTGACCTTGGAAATTCCGCGAAACCTTCGCTCTTGTAAAATGCAGTTCCAGGGTCAACGCATAGATGGTGCCAGAATGCCCCCAGTATGTACCCTCGTCCTAAGAACTTTTAAGAAGTTTTAACAGATCTCGTCTCTCTCGGTCGTACTCAGTTGCAAGAGTGTGAACCTTAAGACTCAAGTTTTTGCCAACTGTGTTCATTTTCTTTAATCTTGGAAATCCAAGATAGCAGTGCCCATGTATCCTCCCGAAGTTGCTGGTGCATGCTTGGGACACCCTCGGAAGCTTCTGCCGTTGACATTGGAAACCTGTGGACGCACACATACTGCGGTTCCATCCTCCGGCCAAGGCTACCCGCTAGCGCTTGCACAGCTTTTGCAGTTAGTTCATGCTGAGGCGAGACGAGGTATAGTGGCATTTGCACATTCAAGATATCAAAACCCACCACATGTCGCTCCGAGCGGCATGATGATGATACCCAAGAGCTATTTCGCGTATGGTCTATAAAACCTATATAATGCACGATGCTGAACCTTCCAATTTCTACATAGTTTAGAACCGGGAAGGCGGACATGCAGCAAGGCTCGCACCTGCAGTTGCATCCACTTTGACAGGTGTAATGGGCTTCCCTCCCACGGCGCCATACTTTGTCACGCCTGGAAGGTTGGCCTGTCACACTCCTATCGACCAGGTCCTCGCCCTTGTAGAGGCACCGGGAAAACAGGATCAGCAGCGCGAGTCGAACTTGGCCTTGCCTATGGCCCTGTCAAATTTTTCTTCTGGTCGGGCATCCCCGCCTCGGAGGTAACGCTGCAAGTGTAAAGATAATCATAAATAAATAGGTGATCAAGCAAGTTTTAGTACAGGTATAGTGCCTGGACGTATTCTCCACTGGCGCAATTGCCATCTTGTTCCTCCCATGAATTAAGAGTTGTCCCAAGGAAGCAACAATGATGTTACAAAACCGAAAGTGTCATGCTGCCGAAAGTCTGCAGTTGGTCTTCAAACCTCTAGTGAATAAGACAAGCAGGTACAAGTGCCGCTGCCATCATGGCGTCCCAACTTGTTACTGTGAAGTGACTGTGGACTGTCGAGGCACCGTAAAGAATAGTGCAGCAAACACACCGGATGACTAACCCCACCTAAACCCCCTTGACGAGTTTGTGCTAGTTTCGTAAGTGGCATCAAAGCGCCTGAGCAGGAGGCCCGTGCAGGACTTGGAAGCAAATGGTAGTGTAGCCCTGAAATGAGAGGCACTTGGAAGTGAGTGGCAGCACGGTACTCACTCGTGGCAGGTGTTTCTCGCTTTCAGACAATTAAGGCTGGACCGTAATGTAAGCGATTTAGTGAGCAACGAGACGAGCATCGGCAACAGCGACGGAGATTTCTCACTGTCGCTTGTAACGCTGCTCGGTCTTGAATTACAAGAAAACGTCGCTCATCACATTGGTCGCTTGCTCCAGTTGCTTTCATGCAGTGTGCCTCGTCGTGCGGCTGAGCGATAGCAAAAAGGGTCGCCATCGCTTGTCCCGTCGCTCCCTTCATGGTTGTCAGCACTTGCAAAAATGTGAAGTGTGAAATTTATGTAGGGCTTTGTCCATGCCGGCTCTCAGACTGCTGGCAGAACTTTTGGTTTCAGTGAAATACGACCACATGGTTTCTCACTCTGCTTATGTACTGAGGAGGAAAGCTGACGAGGAAGTAGTTGAAACATCAGTTCACGATCTCTTCAAGAAAGTTGTTTGAAACACCTCATTTTCTGTTGTTTTTTTGGCTGACTACAGTGCCGTCCGACGGCACTCCACCCGTGCCTACAAGTGCCGTCCGAAAGAAAGTCGAACAGCACATGTATCCCTGGGGAGCTCGTTAACCAACTTCCCACATACATTCATGCCGCCTCGCGGCAACAGTATGCGGCTGCTAATTACAAAACTATTAACCTACTTGGCCCCATTGCACATGACGCCTCGCAGCGTCCAGCCCCTCTGTCCCATACCGAGCCCCGCTGTCCCCCGTTGACCTTCGGAAAGGGACGCCCATACCATTTTGTTAAAGGGGCCCTGCAATCATATTTAAGCGCCTACCTTCTTTGCGGTTTCCACGTCTCTTGGGGTTCGGGCAAGTCAGCGGGCACGGAGAGAGTAACTAAATATCAGTGAGTCATATTTTAACCGGAAGATGCGGAAACCTCCTCCATTTATGAGGGCGACCGGCATCGCCGAAAGCGCGCAATATGTAACGTCTTTGGTCCTGGGCTTACCACTGGTCAGAGCCGCTAAAGCTTTTTTTTAGTCGAAATACAAAATATAAGTGTCGCGAACCGTTTCAGTTATGTATGAAAGTAGTTTTTGTTTGGTAATTTAGATCAGAAAAGAAACAAATGCAGTTTATAAAGTATGGAAACAAGAAAAGACTCGTCGACAAACCCGCCACCAAGCGGCGGAAAAAATGGCGCATACTAGAAAAGGCTTGTGGGATGAGGCTCCGACGAACAGCGAGCGTAGAAAGGTCCCGGATGTACGCGGCGGCGCTGCGGTCGTATACCGGATCGAGGAATCGACCGGTTCCGAGCGTTCCGAAGGCTTTCAGCACGGGCTTGGCTGGCGATTTGGCCGTTTGGCGGTATGGCAGCGCGAAGTGGCTCCCGTTCTGAACTGATCTTTACACCGTGTTTGCTGTAGTTTGTGGCCAATGAAGTGTTATGCCAAATTAGTCCTTAATCGCGCAGCAAATGCAATGCAAGCCGCCCTAGCCACCCGTCTCATACAGCCTATCCAGAATATGCTTTAGTAGCGCCCTCTCGAGCCGTCGACACGGAGTGCAGCAGCCGTGAGCGCTCGATGAGCTCACTACTCCTCTAGTTCACGGCCACTCAAGCCAGGACCTACAACGTCATGAAAGAGGTTATTTTTTGTTTGTTTTTGTAATTCTAAATTGCCTATAACTTTTAAAATAAAGCGAAATTTGGGAAAAGATTAAGTTACTACGTTCAGTGCGCTCAAATTCAGTGTTAATTAAGAACCAGTCAAAAAGTTGTTGCAGGGCCCCCTTTAAGCAAAGTTTCGTCGACAACATATTTTTTTTTCTCCCAGTGTTAATGGTAAAAAAGAAATGACGTAAATATCGCCAAATGCCTCGACAAAACAAAATGTTTGAGAAAAAGATTTTAAAAAGTAAGCCCACACTGTGGATCGAATCCGGGTACGCTGCCTATGAGGCGAGCTATGCTACAATTTCCAATAAGCTACGCTACAACTTCAAAAAACTCGTTTTGACAATTCGCTTTACATAAGACTTTCGGACGGCACTTGAAGACGTGAGTGGAGTGCCCCTGCAAGGCACGTGAACGTTCTGCAAGAGTGCCGTCGGACGGTACTCGACACTACATTATATATATACCGGGTGTTTTTGCGAAGACTTTCAAAAATCCTAAAAATTAGGGCGATTGAAAAAAGAAGAAACTCTCTTCGGGAACAAACTACCAGCCACGGCGGACGTCAGGAATTGCCAAAAACCTACTAATTAGCCAGATAATTAATTAAAACTTGTTAATTAACTTTTTAATTAGGGAAAATAGACATATGGTTTCAATTAGAAAGTTGCTGAGCGTTATCGAAAACCACTAAATCAGTCATTTTCAGAAAGACTTTGAGCGCGTGAGACGAGTATAGTAGCGCACTGAAGTTGCCACTCGTGGAGCAGGTACAAGGCTAGCGTTTGCGGTAAGGCGCCCGCGCGATTTTTCTTCCTCTTATCTAGCCCCAGCCTTGTACCTGCTCCACAAGTGGTAATTTTAGTGCGCTACTACTCTTCTCAAGCGCTTGAAGTCTTTCTGAAAATGACTGATTTAGTGGTTTTCAATAACGTTCAGCAACTTTCTAATTGGAATCATATGTCTATTTCCACTAATTAAAAAGTTAATTAACAAGTTTTAATTATCTGGAAAATTAGTAGGTTTTTGGCAATTCCTGCCGTCCGCCGTGGCTCGTAGTTTGTTCCCGAAGAGAGCTTCTTCTTTGTTCAATCGCCCTAATTTTTAGGATTTTTGAAAGTCTTCGCAAAAACACCCGGTATATCTTTTTGTAATTACTCAATGCGCGTTTTTTCCCACAACCTTCACCATACACTACAGCCAGAGGGCTACCAAATAACTGCAACATATACAGCATTTTGTATAAAAAGTTTGTGCCCTAGTCAAAAAAGACCTCTTCGAAAGCAACATCAACAATGCAGAGAAACGAACCTGATTTCGAACACCCTCAGTAAAAGCAAACGGGGTGCAAATACGAGCGCCAGCACATAATGGGTACCATAGCAGTCGGGTTCCGCGAAACACACCGCCTAGTTAGGTGGTACCACAGCCGTACCAAGGCGCCACCCGATTTGTAGAACTCGCTTTGTCCACCGATCCACGAGATAAAGCTCCCGATACACTTACGAAGTCCCGTCCCCCCCCTCCGGCTTCGGTGGGACCTTCGCCTCTGTGTGCGTTCCCGCAATCGGACTGCTCGCTCATTGACAGGCCGTGCTGACAGGTCGGTTGCGGGACTTCCTCGGGAAAAGCTCGAAGGTCATCCCATGCGCAAAGCACGTGTGCGACAAGGAGCCCCACACGTTCGCCGCGTTCGCCTTCACGCTTCCTGCACACACACACAAGGACACTTCACAAACGCTCCGAAAAGGAAGCACTGAAAAAGTCAAGCGAATAGACGAGTACTCACCAAGTAGACACAAAACCCACAGCTCGGTCCATGGGCACGGCGACATCTGAGACACTTTTTGTTTTTCGGAGAACGTTCTTCGAAGGCACTAAAGGCCTGAAACCGCCCGAAAGTTTGCAGCTTGCTTTGTTTTTGATTTTGGTTACGCTGGCGATGGCGTCGCGGCCGACGCGGCGACGTTCGCTGGTTACGACGAAACTCATTTGACGCAACGTGAATGTTTCTGTTTTAATCGACATACATTAAAACTATTAAACGTAAAAAAATTTGTTTAAACATTTATCTAATTCTTTGTAATGAAGTATGTTGGTTGTGTACTAAACTGAACCTTGGCCTGTCTCAGCTTCGTCGTATACTAAACTGTAGCTTGGCCTGTCTCAGCTTGGTTTTATTTCAACATGGCGGCGACAATCGTTGCGTGCTGTGTTGTGCTCAACCTATTTTCTGTGCATTGGTCGTCCTGTTAGCCACCTCTTGCAATCCACATCAGCCGCAAGCATGCTGTCGGAGTATTGTGTGCCCGCCGGAAAGAATATACAGTCTTCTCGGAAGCAAGGCTGCTACTAGGGCTACTTGGATCGTGGCTTGGACGTCGTCGGCTCCCACGAACCGCTTCCGCGAGCCTCACGCCGTTTGCTTGGTTCCTTTACGTTTCTGGCGATGAATCCCCCAGCCTTGGCCTTGGCCTCATCCCTATAGGACCTAGCTGGTGAAAAACAATCTACGACAACGCGGCGTCTTTGGAATGCGATTGCTACGATCAGTGGCTCTTAAAACCTCAGTGGCCCCCCTTCAATTGTGAGCTCTGTGTGTGTGTAGGCGTTGTAAAGAGAGCTCTTCGGTGTGAGCGCTCTTACCTTCACAGTGTGCAAACTCTTCGAATGGTTATTCAACAGGCGGCGCTGCGAGACGCGAGCCTTCGGCGTTGCTTCAACTCGCAGTGTGGTGGTGTGGTTCTCAAAATGGGCACTTATACTCATTTTCATACATAGCGTGCATAGCTGTCAAAGGTACTGAAGTGGTGCGCATGAAAATACAGAAAAAAAAAAAAGTGTTCCTGGGCGCGTTTCGTGGACGAGTGGTAGGGCTGCACTGGCGATACCGACGTCTCGGCGGCAGTGGTTCAAACCCTCTAGACGCGCAGTTTTTTTTTTTTTTTTTTTTAGCCATTTTTTGTGCAAGATTGTGCGCATTGCCGAACTACATATTTCGATTCCTCCTTTCTTCTTGCTATTTATTTGTAAGTCGCCGAGAGGCCACATTTCTACCATCTGCTCTGCCGCTTTGCAAGTGTTATTTGCCTGCAGTACCGAGTTATATTTTTTTTTTTTCGTGCAGCGTGGAATGAGGAATCTCACTGATAGCAGCCTTGCCCCAAAATTTATAATAGGACGTTAATCGACAATAGTTATGGCCTGAACAGCTTATTTTGAAATAGCTGTCAAGGGTAGGAATCCCCCTCTCGGGGCACTTGCGATGCACCTTGAGGCGAATGGCGTTGTTTGTGAATTCGGCATGCTTGACAGAGCCCGTGCTCGAAACTTCTACATGGCGAGGTCTTCGCTCCGGGGACGCCAGCTTGCCAGATAGACACTGCGCCTTGTACTTCGCGACAGTACGGGCCCACACTCCGGTGTTGTTACTGACCGTCTCCAGGACTTCACGACCGACTTCTCCGGGAAACGCGTTCTTCTACTCGCGTACACGTTGGCGATCACCTGCTTGCACTCTTTCAAGGTCTGCGCACAACGAATCTTTGAACATATCCGAGCAGGAGAGGTACTTGAGCTTGTTGCGTAAGACGCCATCTTCTCAAAACCAGCCAGTGCCACAAAACCCGAAAACCCGCAGCTGCTGCCGCACGGACGAAAACGAAAACAATTTAAAGTAGTTTACATTATCGTTTCCTTTTTATTGAAAAAAATGTGTGCTCCGTCGAAATCATAACACCACTATCAGTTTCTAGATCCAAGGAGGCACCTTTTTCGACTTTTCTATAAGTGTTTTCGCAGGGGACGCACTATTTTATGGGGTGAACGTGGACACGGTCGGCGATGCAAACCGGTGCGCTAGCTTTGACTGCGTTGCATGCTACGTATGAAACGGAGTATAGTCTTGAATAAGCTGCTGCACCTTCACTCGCTCCCAGAGACGCACCCCACGACAGTTCTAGAAATATGTAAAATGCAGACGCAGGATTCGGTTTCGAATAATGTGCACGACGCGAAACTTGTTGAATCTCGTGTAAAACGAATTCTCAAAACGAGTACTCGCAGGTGTAGCTATGTGGAAAGGTGCCCGCTTCTTGCAAAGCGAACCCAGGTTCGATGGAAAAATAAATATACGTTTTTTTTTTTGTTTTGTTTTTTTTTACAATTATTCTTGAGAAAAATGAATGTCGACGAAACTTTGTGCATTATTTTTTTTCCTTTCCTTTTTAATTTTTTTTTTTGCACAATTATTGAAAATAAAATGTCGACAAAGCTTTGAACTAAATGGTGTCGGACTCCCTTTCTAGAGGTGCATAGGGAAACGGCGGGGCTTGGGTTGCCGGATGGACGCCGCGAAGCAGCATTCATAATTTCTTTTTTTTGGTAGTACAAATGCTGCTGGCCTGTGACTCCCGCTGAGAAGGGGAAGAGTCAAAACAGAGTCACACGAAAAATTGACTCTCTAAGAGAGTCGTGAAGTGTCAAAGAGAGTCATGGAAGCAGTGACTCCCTTTGGACTCCTTTTTTTCTAAGAGTGCACGTGAAAGGTTTGCAAGTGAGGTAGGAGCGGCGTGTCGCGCTTGAAGATGCACGAGTCGAGATACTTGCAGAGTGGCCCCCCTTCTACGACGGATATCTTGACCTTGAAAAGATTGACGAAGGGCCAGCGGTCTCGCGTGATGATAACTATGTTCGAGTCTTCTTCTACGTCGCCGCCAGCGCTATATTCGCGGTGCAACTCGTACGGCGGTATGTCTACGAAGGACGCCGAGGTCCAGGAATTTGCGTCGAGTTCTGGAGTTAGCCAGTATAGGTCATCGGGGTGAGTGAGGCCAATGTGGGTCGTGTGGTCCGAAATGAGTTTGATTAGGGCGCAGGGCTTTTGAGTACGCGAGTCTAGAATCCTCACGATGTTGTTCCACTCGAAGGCCACGGGCGAGGTGTTTTCGTGTAGCATCGCGTACCAGCTTTCGCTTTGCAGGCTGCCGCAGCGGAGATACTCGAGCGAGGTAAACTTTTGGCTGTATTCGTGTTTTCCAAAGAAGGCGGGCACTGTAAAGTAGCCCATGTCTAGCACGCGGATGCTAGAGGCGCACGTGTCTAGGTAGTTTATGTACACGGGATCGGTGTGGCTACCCGAGATGGCGGGTATGGGGAAGTGAAGCCCCTCGACGTGCGCCTCGTTGCACTTGACGACCGCCCAGTTGAAGACTCGGTCGTTGGGTACGTCGAGTACAAAGGTGGCTGCCGAGCCAAAATAGGCTTCCGAACGCCATTCCGAGTTGTACTTTACGTACGAGACGGGCGCGTTTACGTTTCGTATCTCGACTGTGCTCGGGGCCTTGAGATGGCCCACGCGGATGCAGAGTGTGTTGGAGTCGACGGATCCGTCGCCCACCCACGAGGAGAGGCGAAAGGCCTCGGTCATGGCTCTGCGGACGTAGACGGGCTGGAGCACGCTTTTGGTGATTTTGGCGTCGTCGACCCTGGGCTTGCACTTGTCTACAATTTCGAGGGATGCGAGTCCGTTGTTGCGCGAGGAATTTTTGGTGAGGAGATGGTAGACTAGGTTTTCCAGAAAGTAGTAGAGGACGTTGGACGCGTGGCAGAGTGTTCTGTTTTCGTACTCGTTGTTGTCGAGCGTGAGTTGGGCGTGGACGATGCAGTTTCTCAAGACGGGAACGAGCACGTAGAAGAAAAATTGAAAGAGGTCCGTCTTGTAAGTGGTGGACAGTGAAAAGGCCAGGTCGACGCATCTAAAATCGAAGACTACGTCGCCGTCGGGGAGATTTTTTACGAGGCTCTGCTCGAAGGCGTCTTCGAAACCGACAAAGGCGGCCGAGTTTCTGAGCTCGCGGAGGTCACTGTAAATTCGTGAGGCAAACTCTCCGTCGACGGCTACGACGGGCGGTTTCTGCTCCCATCGGTCGATGTAGGGCGACAGGATGACGTCGGGTGCCAACATTCGGCGCATCGAGTCTTCGAGGTCGGATTTGAGGAGGCCCGAGGTATCGACCACCCTACACTCGATGTGACGCTTGTCGTACTCTTCGGTTACGAACCAGCTCGGGTAGCCAATGAGCCGCCCGTGCTTGTAGACGTAACCGTCGGCCGTTATGTTACACAGAGAATGGTGCATGTTTGAATATTGCGTCCACATTATTTTCTTTATAAACGAGTTTTCTGAGCTTGTTTGGGTCGCTGGCGAGTATTCTGAGTTTGACGTACGCGAGCCCGTCTAGAATCTCGAGCAGTTGCTCGTCCGTCAGTATCTGGGCGTTTTTCTTGGCGTTTTTGCGCTCGCAAAGGTGTCTGTAGGATCGACAGGTTTCCAACAACCTCCGCCTATTTTTGTAATGAACGTAATATAAGCTGCAAAGGAATCCGACGCTGGACGCCAGATAGACGACGCTCCAGCTTATGCCACCACCGCTCTCGGCATTCTTTTTGGTTGGAATATATTGCTGCTTCGAACCCACCCTCTTTATACCGTCCATCGCATATTTTATCTATGGAGAGAATCAGGAGAGTAGTGGGTAACATTCGAAAGGCCTATTTACAGACTCTGGAGCCGGATGCCAACAGTAGTCTGCCCTCCCTAGAGGCGTTATTGAAAACGTACGAGTATGCCACTGACGACGGCTGTCTATTTTACGACGTTTCGGTGGCGGCACCCCTAGACCCCGTCGTGCACTCTACTCTGGTGTCAACCGATCGCGACCCACCCGACGCGATGGAACAGATTGCGAGCCTGCGCTACTACACTCGCAAAATGTTTAGGATCGTGCTGCACCACACGCTCGTGTTGATATCGTACTGCGACGAGGGCATGCGCGTGCCCCCCAAATACGACGAGTACGTGGACGACGCTTGCGGCGTGGATTTTTTCACCGCCATGTTTTGCACCGTGATGTTTTCCTTTGCCCAAGTGGGAATCGTACTGGGCGACGTGGTGGCGCAAAACATCACCTCTCCACTCACCCAAGACTATTTAGACTCTTCGCACAATCGAGAAAAGGCCTGTAAAGATCTGATGCGCAACGTGAAGGACGGGGACCTCAAGCCCGACGAGCGCGAAGGAGACTGTGAAAACGCGATCCAGGTGTTTAGGCAGAGGGCGGCCGGTCGGTCGCGCCTGCAAGTGGACGCCCTCGATCAGGGCAAGCAGATTGTGTACACCCTGTTTAACGGCAAGAGGGTCAAGAACGGCGACTTTAGTCCGGTCTACTTTCGTCTCGCGAACGAGGTCGCCGTCGACTTTAGCGGATGCGATGTGGTGGTTGAAAAGTTGTTGGACTGCGCCCTTTTGACGGAAGACGAGCAGTTGGTCTTTGTCATTCCGCAAGAGTACTTTACCAACAACCTGTGCCCTCAGTTTACCCGGTGGGTCTTGAAGAACCTAGACTATATCGATCCACTGGATCACATGTCTTCGCTGTTTGTATTGTGTCGAACAAACAGGCGCATCTATTCTCACCTGTACAAGAGTCTAAAGAACGTGTTGGATGCCGATTCGAACAAGGATAACGTTTTATTGGCCTACATTCGTTTGTACATCAACATGCTGACGCGAGACCCAAACAAAATTGCTTCTCTGAATCGATCGTACATTGGCAAGTCGAGAGGTCGCCTCTCGGCGGCCTGTTTCGAGAACCCCAAAAAGGTGCTCGTCAAGTCGGCGCTGTGCGAAGAACGCAAGAGGGGCTGGACTTCAACCAACTTTGCATTTGGTCTCGACATTTCGCACGTGGGCGTCTTGCAAAACACCAGCAAGGTCGTCGTCGTGGAGGAAAAAGAGGACGACTTTGAATTTTACGACCCAAAATCTCCGTGACGATATTTGTCCCACCCCTCCTTGCCCATCTACAATCTGGTGTATTCCAGATTCAGAACGTGCTCGCGTACGGGAAATTCCAACACGAGTTCTATGAACCAAAAGTGACAGCGCTTTTGTTTGTACAACAGGTGTTTGCTGTACAGGAGTTCGTCCGTTTTGCAGCGGCAGTCGTCCGAATCGCAGTAGCCGAGGATCGAGTGTAGTTCGAGGACGGATGCCGTTTCCTGGCACTCGGCGTACTCGTTGAGGTCAAATAGATAACATCAGTCTTGTTCATCGTCTTGCTGCTCTGGGCGGTGCCGTTTACAGGGACAATTTCGAGAAAAGTAGACCCGTTTGTACTCTACGTGTCGAGCCGCGAGAGACTTCATGACCTCGACGAGCTCTTCGATCGGTTTCTGCAGGGGATAATAGGGGTCATCGGCTCCGTCTACCTTGAGATTGTCGAGACAGTAAGTGTAATTGACGTTGGCCATCTTTTGCTTGTGCCGCCAGTAGAAATCGTGAACGACTCGAAAGTATAGCTTGGCGTATTCGGCCTCGTTTCTGACAAAATCGTCGAGCGATACGTGCGCAGCGTACTCTTTGACGGACTGGCTAAAGTCCATCTCGGCGCAGTTTAAGTGACGGCTCGTGTCGGCGAGAACTCCGTCCGCTTGCTCGGCTACGTCTCGAATTTCAAAGGCGTCCAGGTCTTGGAGGAGAGACACCACGCTTTCCAAGTCTCGGAAGCTCTTGCGGGGGTTGGCTCCGCACAGGTCCTTGAAGGCCTCGACCAGACGATGTCCCTTGATCCACGACTTTACCTCGCATAGGATTTCGAAACACCAATTCGCGTAATCAAACATGTGATTTAATTCTCTCCACTGTCGATTGATGTCGCACACGTGCCTATATTGGTCCCAAATGTCGAGGGTGCCGTCGTACAGGAATTGGAGCATTAGATTGGTAATCTTGTCTTTGATGCCAACGGTCACGTCGACGACGTCGCCCTTGATCGCGTAGCCCAGCGCCTCAATGAATCTGCACCTGATCTGAAGATCCAGACACTCGTCGTCGCCTTCGTCGTCGTACTTACGCTGACGGTACACGCGGTTCCAGTCGGCTAGCAGTTGCTTGGCAAAGGGACTGCAGTGTGCGAGATCGGACACGCACGGCGTGACGCACCTGGACGGCGCTTGAACGGCCACGTATTCGAGTACTTTGATCAGGGCGTTTCTCATGTTGTAAAAGGTGTTTGTGGCGAGGCGCGTGTTTGTCGCCATCATGGTCTGTGTCGGCGAAAAGACGTGATATACCGCAGGTACGACGACGAGCAACAAGTGTTTGAGGTTCATGTCCTGTGCGTTGAAGACGAGTTCGGCAGCCTCGACGAAAACTAAACTCTGTCCGGGTGCTGGCTCTCTTGAGAATAAACTTTGAAATTCCCATTTGTTCGTTGTACGTCCACCAATCCAAGAGGAGTCGTTTCGTCCTGCCGAGGACGTCTGCCAAGGCCACTATGGACTCTTCTTCCACCTTCATGACCGAGTTGATGGCGAGAATGGCTCCTTACGCTTTCGAGAATCGCAACGCCCAAGACTTGGCGTACAAGATTGCACAAAGCCTCGGCAAGAACAGCTCCGAAGTCGCCGACGCGATACTGCACGTCAACGGACTGGTCGTCAGCGATTCCCCCTTTGCAAGACTGCTTGCCCGCAACGTGGCCGGAAACCTGTTTACTCTACGACGAGATGCAAAGTCCCCTTCCGCGATGCAGTCGGAGACGACCGGTAGGATGTACGGGAAGCGCAAGGCCGTTACGGAAATGAGTGGCGACGAAATAATGCGAATATATCGAAAGCGGTACAAATAAAATTTAATTGATTCTGGTTTGTGGTGTCGCTGGTTTTTCTTTTGTTTGGTGGTAATTCACGACACCGCTGCCAAGCAGCAATCCTCCTAGCGTCCCGATTGTAAGCATGTAAAACACTTCGTTGTTGGGCTTGTCACTATGCTCTGCCGGAGCTGGTGATGAATGAGAAGGAGGCGGCGGTGGGTTTTCGGTCCCGACAACGATGCCGGGTGAGTCTCTCTCAGGTCTCCTGCCGTAGTCGACCGTTTCGTCAATTGGGACGCCACGAAATCGGTAGATACCTTGGCGGCGTAAATAATGAGTTTGTTTGGCAATACGAGTTGTCCCGGGAAGCTGATTTGTTGTTGTTGTTGTTGTTGTTGGGGGGGCGCCGGAGCCGCACGCCCTTGCGTCGGTGCCGATGGTCGCCTGTCCCAGAGGGATTCCATAGAGTCGGGTAATGCCACCCTCTCGTAGGGTAGACGAGCGTCCAAGTGTTGGCTCTGCCCGTTGTGCGTGTGTATGGGGAGTTGAAAGTGGTACGTTTCCACCATGTCGGTGATGCCCGACCCGCCGGCACCCAGATGACTAAGGTATTTTTTGACCACCCGCGCGTCTCCGTCGTACACGGCCAAGTTTATTCCGTTATCGATCGAAGATGCCACGCCGAGTGCCTTGCGGAGTCCGTCGACTAGTACCATGATTTCGTTTAGTTTTCGCGAATTGTTCATGATGCGCATGTAGTGGAAATCGTCTCTGGTCTGCGTCTCGATGTTGTCGGCGGTGCCTTGTAAAAAGTGTGTGAGAATCACCCTGCACATCACGTACGGTGCCAGGTTTTGCAGCCAGAGCTCCGCGACGCGCCTCGTCACGGCAAAGCGCCTGTCCGTGTCGGGGAGCGGGTCCGTGACCACAAAATGGTAGAGCTAGCGAAAGAGGCCGACGAGCTGTACTCCATGTGCATCAGGTCGCTCTCGGCGCTGCCGCCCGTGATGAAAAAAGGCAGGGCGTGCGGAAACAGTTGGGCCACCACCGGCGGCACCGACGTGGACGATTCTTCGGGCCGGCCCGTCTGCGAGTTTAGCAGGCGGGGCAGATTGGTGTTGGACACTACCATTCCGGCGCGCATGAGGGCGTACGCCTTGCACACGTAGCGAAGAGCGACAAAGTCCAAGAGACATTCGGCTACGTCGTCCGAAAGAGACTTTGTCTCGTGCAGGTGATAGTGCGATCGGCCCAAAACGTTCTTGTCCACCGCGTGAGTCGCCGACGAGTACACTACGTCGATCACCGTTCCGTACAGTGTGTGCGACGGGTACCGCTCGGCCAGTCTGGTCTTGAGAGCCGGAACGTAAAAGACTCCTTCTCGCTCGGCCAGGAGAATGATGGCCGCCGACGCGTCCCACACCGAGGACCTGCTCGAAGTGAATGGGTTGAGGGTCTTCGCAAATATCTTTGTATTTGCAAAGTACGGGGACCTGAGGATCGTCTTGCACGCGCTAAAGATTTCGTCGTGATTGGGGATCAGAGTCAGGGCCTTGTCGTAGCCTACCCTAAACTCGCGAGCCCAATCGTAGGGCAGGTCGCCGAGGTGCGGCTCTATTTCGTCGGTAAAGAGCATGCGGGCCAATACTTGATCGAAGGGCACGGCATGCGAGGGGACCCATCCGTTATCGATGACGGAGCGCGTGCCAACTCGAAATAGGAGCATTCCTTGGTTCGGGTCCAGTTCCATCGTGAGACGCCACTTGGCGGTCAGGTTCTCCACGCAGTCGCTCTCGGCGTGGATGATTCGACGGGTTTCTCCGGGAATGTGAAAGAAGGTGGGTACCGCGTACAAGACGCGAAAGAAGGGAATCGTGTGCACGTCGTGAGGATCGCCGTTCGTGTTGAAAAAGGGGTAGAGTAGACTCTTGTTGGGTACGTGGGGTCTAAAGGCGATCGGGTTGCCGGCGTACGAGTCTCGATCGTAACTACCCCAGTAGTTTGTCGTGAAGGAACCCCTGAGGACGACCTCAACAACGTGTTCGACGGGACTCGGGGCCTCGGCCGTGTACGCGCCGGGTTGGTGATATGCGTGACGCAGAGTTCCGTTTGCCCACGAATGTTGATTGTTATTTGCGGCGAGCGGCGGCGACCCTGCACCAGCACCACCACCACCACCACCTCCTCCTGGTACGACTGCTGCCATTATATTTTTATTATAGATACGTCTAGGTTAGTGAAAAATTATTGCACGGGCCGAGGCGGAGGTGGAACGCTGTATAGAGATTCCGCACTACGCGGAACGTCGTACACCGATGGCGAAGGGGGCGGTAGCGTTTCGTATTCGTTGTCTATCTGTGGTCTCGGTGGAAGCGGTCGGTTGGCGATTCTCGGCTCTGAAATGTCTCTTCTTCTATCGTCGAACGCCTGTATTTGTCGCTGTACGTATCTGTTCAATACGTACTCGTTGTAACCGTAGCCTATTAACGATGTGACCACGAGCTGCAGGCCTAGAACGCTCACTGTCAGGGCCATCAGGTGTCCCATACCCCAATTGGATACGTGGTCGTGAATGTCTTTTGCCGTCTTTATTCTATCGAGCAAGCTTTGAAAAAAGGACTCGTCGGCGCAGATCGGGACGCCGTCCTTGCTTTGTCGCAGAGTTTCCAATATGTCTCGATTCAACCTATGGGCCTCTCGCAGCGACGCAAAGAACACGTACTCTTTCGAATAACGGTCCGGATCGTTATCTGCGTCTTTGGATACTTGCGAGTCTAGTATGTGTTTCTGTTCCCGCGTGAGATTTACGTATGACGTCAATACGTCCTGGAACGTGGGCATTTTTTGTTTTAGATAAAAAAACATGTCCGTTTACGCCACGTTCACTCTGCTGTGCGAAAACGGAAGGGAAGACGACAAACTAGTCAAGGAATGTAGATGCTACCTAGAAGAATACGTGAGACCGCTGCTCGGAAACGACACTTTTTATGTCGAAGACGATAGAAAGTTGTTCCACGGACACATGTACTACACGCCGCCTCCCAGTGCCGAACGGAGGGCCGCGTCGGCCATACGGGGCAACGTGGACCACTTGCTGCACGTCTTGGCCAAGCACGTGGATGACGCGGACGTTTTGCGCTACGCTTATAATGCCGCCGCGAACGTGTTGGATCACTGTAGATTCGAACAGAGGAGAGAAGAAGAGGAGCAATTGACGGAGTGTAAGAACCTTTTGGAGGCTCGACTGGCAGCGATGGGAGACGAAAGAGGTCGAGACGACAAGTATCTCAAGACTATATTTCACCTGTGAGCCGTAAAGTAATACACGCCTAGTCCGGCAGCCACGCCGACGGCCGTCGAGCTCAACGTAATCGCGGTCATTGCGCCGGACTCCTCGGGCCGAGAAGTAGACAGAGTGTCGCTACGAGTGAAGCTTTTCTCCATAAAGTCGATGCCGTGAGCCTCGGAAAGTTTGGCGAGAGACGTCTCGTAGGTGGTCAACGATCGTAACGCGAGACTTAGCGTGTCGTCGTAGTCGCCAACCTGTTCCTGTTCGAAGACGTCGCACAAGATTAAATAGTTTCGAAGGGTCGTCGTCTGCGTGGAAATTTTTTCGCCGTGTTCGCGAAGAAACTCGTCGGTCGGTAGGCGTTCGTTGGCGAAGGTCGTCATGATTTCGGCCATGGGCCAGAGGTTCCCGTGGCGAAACCAGGTGATTATGCAGACCTTTTCGAGTATCTCGCGGGCGGCCGTCTTGAAGGTTTCGTACACTTCAATAAAGAATCTGAAGACGATCGAGGTCAGTTGAATTTCGAGTCTATTAAAGTTTCTATTTACGTCGTACTTGTAACGGTTTATGTCGTCAGACGGCTCCGTTGCGGTGGCGGGCGGTCGGAAATCGTAAAATTCCTCCAAGATGTCTTTCCTCACAATCTTGGCGTTCGAGCGCAAGTGCGTCTCGAACCTTGTGATTCCCGGTAGAGTCAGGGCGTATTCGGCCGCCAACCACACGGAAAGTAGGGCCCCGTTGAGCCCCTTTTTGCGAAATACTATCTCTTCCCAACACATGTCGTAGTCCAAATCTTTAACGTGGACTCGCCAGTACGGAAAGACGGCGGCGTTGACTTTGCTCCAATTGTTCTTGACGTAAGAATAAAACGAAACTAAATCCATCCTCTATTGTTTTGTACTCGTAACGAGGTGCACGCTCACGCCCGCAAAGAGACCCGTTGCGGCCGACGGAATCACGAGTTTTAATAAGGGGTCGATTTTACGGGTGGAGTCGTCGGTCGTAACGGGTCTGTCAGTGGGCGGTGGCAGCTCCTCATCGGTCGTCGTCGCGAATTTACTACTTCGAAAGTGTTTGGGTAGAAACGTGATCTGCCGCTCCATGGCCATCTCGGCGAGGTCCACCCTGTAATTTGACAGCGTGTCCGAATTGTATATGGACCCGCGTTCCTCTTCCGTGGCTTCCACGTCCAACTTTTCGGTTAAAATTTTATAGTTTGACGTACTCAGATGCGAATGCAGCTCTTCGCCGTACATTAGCATGAGTTGGTCGGTGGACAGGTCGCGACCGGCGCACGCCGCCAACACTTCGGTGAGGAACCAGAGCGCGTCCTTGTGTTCGCTGTACCAGACGCGCACGCACAGGTCTTCCAGTTTGGCCAACTCGATCGTCTTTAGACGGTTCTCGTACACGTCGACAAATTTTCGGACCGTGCTGGACGTGATCGGCGCTGCATTCGTAACTCTAAATCTATCCGCAAAGTACTGGTCGACTTGCCGTTCGTAGCGCCATTTGTTCTTGCCATCGTTTTCTTTGGTCAGTGCGGTGTCGTCGTCGTAAAACGAGTCAAAGATTTCGGGATCCCTTCGACTGTAGGACGGCCATACCGTCTCCACAAACTTGGTTCGTCCCGGCAAAGTCAGGGCATACTCGGCGACGATCCACATGCGAACTTTGGAATTTAGCATATAGAAAAGTTGTTGTCTACTCAGACCTATGAATTCGTACATCTGTATATTCTTGACGTGTTGGTGCCAAAATCGAAAAGTGCGAAGGGCAACTTTGGTCCAATTTTCCTTTACGTAATCGTAAAACCGTTCGTAGTCTTCTTTCAACGCGTCTCTAGACATTTTTGTATTGATCAACGCGTGATCAAATACGTCCCGACTCCAAGTACCAATCCGATCGCTGTCGAAGGAACGAGGATCGCTACTAGACTACCGACTGAAGGTAGCGGCGTGGCCGATCGGATTCGATTGTTCATCTCTATCAAATCTTGGCGGTAGCTCGCCTCGTCGTTGGTAGACGGTTGCTGTTGCGAATCAAAGGCCTTTTGCAAGAGCCGGACTTGCTCGGGGCCGGCATGAGAATGCAGTTTCTCTCCGTGCAACGATAAGAGCGTCCCGACCGGAATCTTTTGTTTCGCAAATAAGCTCAACGTCTCGGCCGCAACCCACACGCCGTCCTTGTCCAGGGCCCACGCTCGCAAACAAAATCCTTTAAGCTCGAGCGGATCTTGGATTGTGGACAGCGTCTCGTACAGGTTGACGAGCTTGCGGAACGAAGACGAGGTGGGCGTCATTTTCAACTTTGCAAAGTTTCGCTTTATGTGGTCGGCGTACGTCTCGTGCGCGTGGCGACCGGCAGTGGATTCGCGAACGTTTTGAGATGCAAATTCTCTAAAGTCGACTAGGCCCGGGGTAAAGTCAACGGCTACGTCGCCGACCTTTTCGAGGAAAGCTCGACGACCGGGCATGGTGAGGGCGTACTCTGCAAAGAGCCAGGCGAGTAGAGCCTGAGCATCCGAACCGACGACGCGGTTCTTGGCCAGTATCCGCGACCACGCGGCGTCTGCGTCCGCGTTTTTGACTTTGGCGAGCCAATACGCGTAGCACATCCAATCCGCATCGGGCCAATTTTCTTTGATCGCATTGTACAAATAGACGTAGGCGTCCATTTTATTATTTATTGAGCATGACGTACCCAGCGTAGGCGAGTGCCGTCAACGACACGCAGTACGGCGAACACAACATTAGGACGACCTTGGTGTCGCCGGCCTTCTTCTTTATCTCCTCGTCTTCGTAGTGAGAAAGAGGAGGTGATGTCTCGTCTTCCTCCTGATTCCTCGGCGCTTCGGAGTATATGTTTCGATTGTAATTTTCGTGCGCGTAGCGCATTCGTCTTTCGTACTCGGCGTCCGAGAGCACGACGAACGAAGCCGATCGATTCAGATCCACCCTCAATGTGGCGTTTAAATTTAACAAATCAATCTTGTAACGCTCCACGTCTCGCTGATTCAACAGGCGAAGCGTGTCTCTATCGGCGACGGCCGGTGCCACGTCTATCTGCTCGGCGACCTCGCGCACAGTGTACTCGCTGATCTGGTGCCAGATACCGTCGAGGTGGCCACCGACCAACAAATCGTCTGCCCTGACGTCATTAGAAACGCAAGTCAACAAGACCTCTACCAGTGCCCACTGGACGTTCATCTTGCGTTTCCAAAAGGACATGACCACGCCCTGAACGTCGTAGGGAATCAAGCGCAACAACTTTTCGTACGCATTCTTTAAATAAAGTTTTGCCTTTGGCGTAAAATGGACCCCCATTTTTCTCAGTCCGGCTTCGCGGACGTATTCGTATCGGTCCCTGGTGATCTTGTCCTGCACTGGAGCTGCGGGGACGCGGAGGAAATCGGTCAACTCGCCTTCGCGTGTAGATAACCTGAGCGTAAACCTAGTGTTGAGACTGAACCAGTGTGCGAGCGACGCTTTAAAGTCTTTGAAAGGTGGAAAGGTCAAAATGTACTCTACTAGCAGCCACGTCAGGTACCGTCGTCGCGTCGCTGGTTCCATCTCGGTGGCGGATATTTCGCTCAAACGCCCCGCAGGGGGCACCTGTGAAAGCAGGTGTTTGGAGAGTGGCGTCTCCACGGACCCCGAGCCATGCGGGTTCGCCCGCCCACGTCTGACTGTGCGTGGCTTTCCCGTGTCTGAAGAAAAGGGCATCCTGGTGGTTGAGCCAAGCCCGGGGTAGGTTTGGACCCTTCGGGGCCCCCCGGGCGAGGCAATACACCACTTCGGCCCCTGCTTCCCATAGACGGGAGTCCTGGTAAGGCCCGGCCAGGATGATTCAGTCTAGTCGCCACTCCTTCTACTATCCCCTCCCTTCTTTCACCCTTATCTCCTCCTCCTTTTCACTCTTCTCATTTCTCTTTTTTCCTTTTCAACTTCTTTGGCGGCAAGGGCTAACCTTGGGTGGTGACAGATACTCTCGTCCAGATCCACACTTGGTTATAGTTTCTGGGTAGCGCTAATAGAGTAATGCTTCCAGCAAAGCCATATTTGTTATGGGGTGTTACCTATTCCCTCGTTGGGCTCCGTGGTGGGCGGCGCGCCACAGATTCTGAACACCCTTTGCCTTTTTATGGCTCCCCCCTCTTCTAAACCCCGAGCAGAGCGACCCCCCAAAAGGGTTCGCCCCGCTCCCCCTACTTTTGAAAAAGCCAAAGAACCCGACACCTTTTCACGATTTCTTGTACTTCATGCTGCGAACGACTCTCTACCGTTATCAAAGATGTCGCCTTTCCTTGTCTCTAAGGTCCTAGAGCAGACGATTGGAAAGAATTACAAGGCAAAAAAACTTGCTGGAGACCTCCTCGTTGAGGTAGAAAACAAAACTCAAAGCACAGCATTACTGAAGTTGACCAGCTTAGGTGAACACCAAGTTTGTGTAACCCCGCACCGGACTTTAAATACTCTCCGCGGCGTCATCTCTGAGGATGACCTCCTTCAGTGTACTGAAGAAGAAATCCTTGAAGGGCTGCGTCGGAGTGCTGTTGTTGCCGTGCGGCGAATCACGCTACGACGAGACGGACAGGAGATACCAACCCGACACCTAGTCCTGACTTTTGAACTCCACTCTCTGCCTTCCACCGTGAAGGCAGGGTATCTAAACTGCAGAGTTCGTCCTTTCGTTCCAAACCCACAACGGTGCTTTCGTTGCCAGCGTTTTGGGCATGGCTCCCGAAACTGCCGTGGCCGAGAAACTTGTGCGAAATGTAGTGCCACTGACCACGTCGCTGACATATGTGAAAACAACCATAAATGCATAAACTGTGGCGGACCACACCCCGCATTTTCACGCACATGTCCGAAATGGAAGAAAGAAAAGGAGATAATTACATTTAAGGTCAAACACAATCTCAGCTACCAAGACGCTAGAGAACAGCTTGCCTTCAAGGCAAGGGGTTCATATGCCGAGGCAGTGCGAAGGGGACCCCCACTGTCTATGGCATCCGTGGAGACGCAGACTTCCCCGGAAGACCTGTCATCTCCACAAGGGTCCTTTTACGTACGTCCGAAGACAGTGGGCAACCCACTGCCTTCATGCTCCAATGAGTTTATTGTGCCCTCTAAGGAGGGTGCTGCACCTTCCAAGGAGCCAGACGTGTCGTCACCGGCACTAGCTGGCCCTTCTGGCCGGGGTCGGGGGCTGCCTCCCCGTGCCTCTGGCAGCTCATCAAAGCCTGGGCGGTCAGATTTACCTCTACCGCCCAAAGGACCCAAGGTCTCATTGGATGAGAAGATGGATGTGAGCGTCCCACTCTCCGATGAGGACCTTCCTCTTTCTCAAACAGGCTCTGTTTCCTCGGCCTCCTGCGAGGCTGGAGGACGGCCTAAAGACACTGCAAAAAAGAAAACCATCCCACGGATTGTGGCACCAAAAGACGCATAAACTACATTTCACAATTTTTGCGTAAAACACTTATTGAGGCGTTTCCTTTATTGAAGATAAATGTCTTTCTTCCTTCAGTGGAACTGTAGAGGCCTCCTGTCTAACTACGATGATGTGAGCGATCTTTTAGAGGATCACCGGCCCATTGCATGTTGCTTACAGGAAACGCACCTAAAAACCACCCACACCAATGTTTTAAAACACTTCCAGGTGTTTCGTAGGGACCGTACACATGCAGCTCACGCAGCTGGAGGTGTTGCGGTGGTTGTCCAACGTTCAATTCCTTCTAACGAGGTAGCCCTGCAGACTTCACTTGAGGCGGTGGCTACACGTATTTTGTTAGATCGAATAATTACAGTCTGTTCATTGTATGTACCTCCCAATTATCAGTTACATATGGAGGAGCTAGAAGACCTTGTTAATCAACTTCCTTCACCTTTTTTACTTTTAGGAGATTTTAATGCACACAATCCCCTGTGGGGTAGTGACAGACGGGATTCTAGAGGGGCCCTTGTTGAACGTTTTTTGCTTTCTGCGGGATTGTGCCTGCTGAACACAAATGAATCTACATATTTTAGCTCAGCAACTCACACTTTCACTTCCATTGACCTATCTATTTGTCACCCATCATTATTCCCATTGCTTTCATGGAAGGTCATACCGAATCCTTATGGAAGTGACCACTTTCTCATCATTTTAGAATTTAACCATCTTCCCATGACAGTCCCAACACGCTGTTCTCGTTGGAAATTCGAAAATGCCAACTGGCCTACCTTTAAAGAATCATCTCTTTTTGCATGCACATCACTTGACGATGTTGATATCAATAAAGCCACTCAACATATCACTCAGCACATTTTACAAGCTGCCATTCTCTCCATCCCCATGACGTCCTCGCATCTGCCCAGGAGACCAAAGCCCTGGTGGAACAAAGATTGCCGTTTGGCCAAAAAAGAACAAAATCGAGCGTGGGGTATATTTAGGCGCTACCCTACAACACACAATCTTATTGAATTTAAGAGAAAAAGGTTCCAGGCGAGGTGGATTAGAAGGCATGCTAAGAAAAAAAGTTTTAGAGGGTACGCTTCTTCAATTAACAGCACTGTATCTGCAAAGGAAGTCTGGGATCGCGTACATAAAATTGACGGCTCTTACCGGGCATTCACTGTCCCACTCTTGAGTCGGAATGGAGTTTGTTCTGCAAGCCTTGAGGAACAGGCCAACATCCTCGGTGAACACTTCGAGTATGTCTCCAGTTCGGAACATTACACCTTAACGTTCCAGCGATACAAGATCAATGCAGAAAAAAAAGCTGTTATCACATCAGGTGGCACGCACGAACCCTACAACACTCTATTTACATTAGACGAACTTCAAATGGCACTTCTTGGTTCCAAACAAACTGCCCCTGGACCAGATGGTATTCATTATCAAATGCTCGAACATCTTCATCCATCCACTATGGAGCTAATTTTGTACCTTTTTAATAGAGTTTGGCTCGAGGGCCACTTTCCGTCCTCCTGGAAGACCGCTGTGGTTGTACCAGTGCTTAAGCCCGGCAAAGATCCCTCTTGTGCATCTAGCTACAGACCAATAGCTCTAACTAGCTGTCTTTCCAAGACATTAGAAAGGATGATTAATAAGAGACTCATGTTTTTTCTAGAACGAAACAGCTGCCTTGATAAGTTCCAGTGTGGCTTTCGGTCAGCACGGTCCACTGTCGATCATCTCGTCCGCTTTGAGACCTTCGTACGTGAGGCGTTTGTCAACAGACAACAGTGTCTCTCCATCTTCTTTGATTTGGAAAAAGCATACGACACAGCCTGGCGTTACGGCATTCTGCAATATTTATTCGATCTTGGTTTCCGTGGCCGAATGTTGAGTGCCATACAGAGTTACCTGCAGCACCGTACGTTCCGCGTGAGGCTGGGAAAAACTCTCTCGAGGGAGTTTTTACAGGAGAATGGAGTCCCTCAGGGGGGTGTACTGAGTGTCACTTTTTTTATCGTCAAACTTAATTCCATTGGCCGTGTAATTCCTCCTTCGGTGCAATATTCCTTATATGTTGATGATCTCCAGATCTCCGTTTCATCCTGTAATCTCTCAATTTGTGAACGTCGCGTTCAACTTGCGGTCAATAATTTGGTCAGATGGGCCGATACGAATGGGTTTAAATTTTCTCCCGAAAAAACAGCTTGTGTCAACTTTTCTCGTCGACGTGGTGCTCTTCAGGAACCGTCTTTGAACATGTATGGTTCTCCTATTGTTGTAAAAAATGAGCACAAGTTGTTGGGCCTTGTGTTCGATTCCAAGTTGACTTTCGTTCCACACATTAAGAGATTAAAACTCAAGTGCCTTAAATCTCTAAACATCCTTAAGGTCTTGTCACATGCATCATGGGGCTCGGACCGACTGTGTCTGCTGCGTATCTATCACTCAGTCATTCGCTCCCAGCTTGATTATGGTTGTATTGTCTATAACTCTGCTCGGGCATCAGTTCTAAAGATGTTAGATCCTATTCATCATCAAGGACTGCGACTGGCTATTGGTGCATTTCATACCTCCCCAGTGCTTAGCCTTTACGCGGAAGCAAACGAATTGTCCCTTGAGTATAGGAGGTTTTCCCTGGGTTTTATGTACTCTGTCAGGGTTCGCTCGGTCGCGGAGCACCCCGTTCGAGATAATATTGAGACGATCAAGTTCCAACGCACATTTGAAAACAAACCTTCCACAGTCCCCCCTTTTTCTATGAGGAATAATACTGCAGCACAATCCGTTGGGATGGATGCAAAGCCTCAGTTGGTCCAATACCCTCCGGAAATAGCTCCATGGAACAACTGCCAGATACATTGCGACCTTACACTGACCAAGTATAACAAAAAGAATGTTCCACAGGAAGTCATAAGGCAGAACTTCTTTGAGCTTCAGACCAAATATCACAAGTATGCCAGTTTTTATACAGACGGGACAAAAAAAGACTCCGTAGTAGGCTGTGCTATGGTGGGACCATCGGTAAATCAGGTGAAGAGAATAAATTCAAAAGCCTCTATACTAACAGCAGAGCTTTATGGTTTGTTGTTAGCTGTTGATTACATAATCAAAAAACGCCTTTCTCACGCTGTAATCTACACCGACTCTTTAAGCTCTCTGAAGGCTGTCGCATCAATGAACCGTGTAAAAAACCCACTGGTTTCTGAGTTAAAGTACAAGATAATCCTGGCTGCAACGAAAAATTTTGACATAGTCTTATGCTGGGTTCCTAGCCATGTTGGCATTCCTGGAAATGAAGCAGCTGATAGTGCAGCCAGTTCTGCTAATGATAGAGAAATTGACACACACCAAATACCCTACAAAGATTACCACAATTATCTGAAACGTTGCATCAAAGCAAAGTGGCAGCTGCAGTGGAACGGCGAAACCGGCAACAAACTACATGCAATCAAACCTCTTCTAGGCGAGTGGGAGAGCGCCCGACATCGGGAGCGCTTTTACGAAGTCGTACTGTGTAGGCTACGAATCGGTCATACTCGTCTTACACATGGACACCTCTTGAGCGGGGAGGAGGCCCCTGAATGTGTGCACTGCAACCTACCTCTAAGTATTATGCACATACTCATTGAATGCCCTATGTATGACCAATGCCGGTATAAACACTACTCACTGCTTTATAAAGAACACATTCCACTACACCTTGCCTTACTACTAGGTGACGAACCGCTCATTCCATATAGTTGTGTTTTTAATTTCCTCACAGATATCGGCCTTCTACACCGACTGTGATTTTACTTTCTATCCTAAACTCATTGTCATATTGTTTACACTTATACACATTCATGTTCATGGTTTTATCATACATTTCGCTACAATAGCTCTTTCCTCTTCTTAAACCCGAATTGCAATAGTATAAGCTTGGCGCAATATAGCCTTAGTTGCTGATGCGCCAAAAAACCCCAATCAATCAATCAATCAATCAATTTCGCTCAAACGCGAGTACAGAGCTTCCAAAGAAACACCTTCGACAATCATTCGTACGTATTTTATTAAGACCATAGATACCATCGGCCTTTCTTGCACGGCACGTAGTTTTCGCAATGTCCAGAGAGTGGTGCAATAAACTCGTGCGTAAACTCGTGGTCCGTGTTGACGCACACTTGTCGAGAGAGTCTTCGCAGGTCTCTTCGGTACGCGAGAATGTCCTTCTCCAACTTGTCTCGCTGCACGTTGTCCGGGTCGAAAGACGCACTCAACTGGTCTCGAATGTTGCGCAGCATGTCGTTCCGGATCTCGCCTCGAATCCAGTCGAGATGCCCGTCAACGATGTCGTAGACACCGACGCCCACCTTTATGCAATAGAGAAGAATCTCGACGAGAATCCACTCGGTGGCCTTGGGCTTTCTCCAAAAGTGCAACACCAGCTCGCGCGTGTCTGCGTCCGACAGTCCGTGCAATCTTTCGTACAATTCCATGAGGTTTGAGACGATTGTCGGAGTAAAATATATGCCCAGCTTCTCCATGGCAATCTCCACTTCTCTAACGTAGGTGTCATATTCGTCCGAAGAGGGAGGTATCGGCGCAGTCATAAAGTTTTTCAACACTCCTGCGTCGAACTTGTCCCTTCCACCAGTCCACAGGTTGTATCTCGTTTGAAATTCTTCTACCGACGGTAGAGTATTGGCGTATTCAATCACGCACCATTCGAGTATAGTCTTGTCAGACAGTCCCCGCTTGTCCAGTGGAAGAGTAGCGACTCGTACTGGAGCCTGGTCGGCCGAAACGGGATCGCTGTTGACCGAAGCAGCTGGTGTAGGAGCAGTCTCGCACGTGCACGATTCGAGTAGAGGCTTGTCGGACGGTCCCCGCTTGTCCGATGGAACAGTAGCGACTCGTGTTGGAGCCTGGTCGGTCGAAACGGGATCGCTGTTGACCGAAGCAGCTGGTGTAGGAGCAATAGTAGCGTCGCGAATCGTGCAATACCAGTAAGCGTAGCCCTGTCGGCTAGCCGTGTATCTGTGTTCGCGCAGATACGTGTGCAAACTGAGGATGTGCATTTTCATAGACGACCGTTCAAAAACGAGTTTATCTCGAGCAAAGATTTCTTCGTGTCTTTGAAGGTGGACGACTCGTCTTCGCAGACCTGGACCCAATGCGATAAATCGCTCCAAACGTCGGGTCTAAAATACCTACTGTCGAGCAATAGGACGGCCCCCCAGTCGTTCACGTGACGTACGCAGCGTCCCACGGATTGGTTAACCGCTCGCATCGCCTGCGTTTTATACCATTCGTCCCCGTCTCCGCCCCTGCTGCGGTTAAACTCGACCTTGACCTTTACGTCCGGACTGTGATACGACGGATAGGGTAACCCCACGGATACGACGAGTCGAGCCAGCGAATCGGAGAAGTCGACGCCTTCGCTCATTTTGCCTCTGTGCACGACTAGAAACAGGGCCACCGTGCCGGGCTCTCCGTCAATCAACGCAGTCTTGTACCTATCGAACAAGAGGTCCGAGTTTTCAGAATCTTCCAGAAACAGATGCCCGCCGACCACCTTGACCAACTTGGGCCATAGAGGCACTTTGCGCCACACGTCTGGACAGGTCTGAAGTAGCTTGTAAGAAGGGAAGAAGCACAGGACGCCAGCCTTTGTTTCGCCGACATTTTTCTTCAGGATCTTGGTCGACTCGTAGACGACGGAACCTACGGCCTTGAGTAGCTCTTCATTCTGGCATGCGCTGTAATTCATGTAAAACTCTTTGTCACCCTTGAGCGAATGCGAGATCCTACGGACAAAGACGTGACGCTTGGACACGACGTGTTCCTTGGCGGACACCTTGTGAGTAAAGAAGACGCCCAATTCCTTTTCGTACGACGACATCGGACTCAGAGTCCCCGAGGCCAGGACGATAGAGTGCGTGCACGACGACACAGACTTCATGGCGTAACTCGAGTCCATGCAGGTCATCCTGAGTTCTGGCGACTCGCGACCCTGAACGACAAACATTGCAAAGCCTTGGGCACCAAATATCTCGGGGTAGTAAAACTGAGTGACGATGCGGTCAATCAACGTGGTGTTTAACCGGTCGGACAAAGGATGTCGAGACGTTAAGGGACTCACGACTTGACCCAGGCTCACGTTGTCCGTCTTGAGGTAGCGTCTCGTCTTGGCCAGGAGATCATCGCCGCGAACAATCGCATATCCAACGTCGTTCATCATGGCCAGGAGCCCCTCGAAGAATTCGCGAAGCTCGACGTAGCGAGAAAATCGTCGTGCGTACGTCTGAAGCTGCGATCTGGACACTTGTAGGCACATGGCGTCTCTACAAAACGTTTCAATGTTGTGCGCCTCGTCGAGGATCAGAATCGCGCCGCTGAGATTGATGTTGAGCGTGCTACGGACGAAGGGATCGATCAAGTAGTTGTAGGGAGCCAGCACTATTTTCGACCTGGCTACCTAGTACTGTTCGTTGACGTAGTAGGGGCAGATATCGTTTGCAGCACAACTCTCCACCAAGTCCTCGATGTCCCTAACGTCGGGCAAACGCGTCTCTGGTCCATGCTGCTCTTTCCAATTGCGGTAGAATCGGCACGTCGACGAGGCCCTGTGTTGACTGCTGAGTTGGGGCACGTTACCGCTGTGGACTTCCCGTTCCAAGAGGCAGACTCGGTCCTTGCCGACGAGACGAGAAATGTGCGCGGCGTCTCCGATGAACGCCTTGGCCACCGCTACCATTTGGTCGAGCTGTTGGTGCGTTCTAGAGCAGAGGTAGATTTTGCCGCTGGGTCGTGTCGTTATCCATTCGCGAACGGCTCCGAGCATGGCCATTGTCTTGCCCGATCCGGTAGGAGCTTCTATCATGACGTTGGCTTTTTCTCCGAATCCGCGCAACATTGTTTCAAAGACGTCCACTTGTACGGGGTAAGGTATCCGGTCGCCCGGTAGTACGAGCCGGTAGCGGGGCGCCTCTTCCATACCCGCCAACGTTCGTTTTTGAAACGATTATACCGATCGTTCGTCTCGTCTTCGGAACTATAAATAGTCTGAGCGGAGTGGTTGACCTCGTCGTCCGTAATCTCTCCCTCCTCTTTTTCATCATCGCCATCGTTCCATTCGTCTAACACTATCCATTCTTCTTCTTCTTCTTCTTCGACCTTGGTCATATCTACGTCGTTACTCATGCTTACGCGAGGAGATTGAGACGAAAACTCAACGTGCACGGTTTTTTTTAATTTTTATTGCCCAAACAAAGGATACCTACACAACCAGTCAAGGTAATCGCAAACTCTAAAGTACCTCGGATCTACGCTCTCGTACAGGCTCATAAAATCTCGATGCACTCTGGCGTTTTTCACGGTGCGTGGCTCGACGACGCTGCAAACGACTCGATCGGGAGGCATGTCAAGCAGGTAACTCAACTTGCGAACGCAGGCCAGAAAGAAGGTGAGAGAGTCGGTCAGAGTCAGACACAGAATCTTGCTGGCCTCTTCGTAGCGAAAGGCGGTCGCGTTCGCGTACACTCGACCGCTTTCGAACGTGTAGTCGCAGATCACCGAACCGAGGGCGCTTGCGTCGTCGCGGTAGAGGCGAAAGTCGATGTATCGACAGGCCGTCTTGAGGTACCAGACTTCCGTCCGAACCAGTCTCATGTAGACGTACACGTTGAGTCTGTATCTGTTTTTCGTGCGGCTATGGAATCGATGCAGCGCTGCGCCTACCGTCATGAAGGGGCGGCCGACGAGAAGGATCGTCGCCGTGTGCATAGTCTCCAAGGCGTAGAGAAAGTCGACAAAGACGCTGGAGTCGCCGGGATTTCGAAGTCCGGTCGCGATGGTGTTTGCCAGGTTGTCGTAGTATACGCGTAACATGATTGTAACGTCGATTTCAAATAAAAAACTGGTTTCCCACTTATATCGTTAGAGGAGATGGATGGTGAGAATATGGCGCGCATAAAAAACGCCTCAAACAACGTGACCCGGCAAAAGAGGACGGTAGCCAAGAATAAGAAGCAGCAGCAATTGGAGAGTCGACAGCCAACGACTGCCGTGGACGACGTTCTCTGTAAGAACGAACTGCGTCGATTGGCCAAGGAGATGGAGATCGATCGCATATCAGAGAACGTGTACGGTAACATGCAATTCGAGGTCGATAGATTCGTCACCGAGGTCGTCGGAAAGGCCGTCGTCTACGCCCAGATGCAACACCGCAAGACGCTTTTTGTAGATGACGTGACCCGAGCTCTTTCCGAATACAACATCAAAGATTACGGCTGACGTCCAAGACTAATACAAAACACCTAACAATGTCTAATAAGAATAACGTTATACTCAAGAAGCCTCCTTCTCAGTTTGAAGAACGACTCGAAAAGTCGAGGGACGACTATTTGCGAGTGCACATTAAAGACTTGTACGATAGAGCCGGGGCGCACACGGGGTACAGGACCGACAGAGAGATAATGAAAGCCGCGTACGATTACATCGTGGCCAAGTATCGCAACGTTATACTTGGTCTATTTAACGACGTGACCCGAATGAACGACGTGATTAACGAATACACCGCGTTTCTTCTTCACTTTAAGAGGTCCGCCGAGCTCAAGGCCGAACACGAGAAGGTGGCCGTGCCAGCCTTAAAACACGTCATCGTCAGAATGTACAGAGATCAGAACAATCTACTCGGCAAGTTCCTGGCCACGGTGTACACGCGAGACAGACTGAAAGATGCCGGCGTCGAGGTGGTCATGAAGACCGAGGAAAAAAAGCTGTACGACGCCGACCTTCACGACGTAGACAGCCTGATCGAGACCTTTTACGACAACGGTCTGGACTATGTCGGCGTCGAGTCTTTAATTTCCAGCTACAACTCGAAGCTGAGGGGTGTCGGTACCAAGAGACGACTTTCGGACGACGCTAGACCGTCTCTTCGGGATAGCACGAACGAGTCGCCGTCGAATCCTCCTCCTCCTCCCCCTCCTCCTAAGGAAAGGACGCCCATGGAGAAGGAGTCGAGCGTCGCCCAAACATCAGCTCAGACTGCGGCGGAGGCGGCCAATAGACGGCGGTCGGACGACGCGATACCGTCTCATCGGGATTCGGCTCCTCCTAGGGAAACGACGCCCAAAGAGAAGGAGTCGGGCGTCGCCCAAACGTCCCCTCAGACTGCGGCGGAGGCGGCCAAGAGACGACGGTCGGACGACGCGATACCGTCTCTTCGAGATTCGGCTCTTCCTAAAGAAACGACGCGCAACGAAAAAGTGTCGGACGTCGCCAAGACGCCGCATCATACTGTTGCAGCGGAAGACGAAGGAAGCGGTTGGCTGTACGTCGTCGGTGGAGTTGCCGTCCTGGCCACAGCGGGAGTCGTGACTTACGCGGCAATGACCTATTATAGAAATAAACGCGCTAAAGGCGAAAACGTGTTTCTGTAGCTGAAATAAAAAAATGACCACCGACAATCTCTTGTTCAAACCTTTGAAAGCCATTCCCATAGGGTTTGAGGCAAGGTTGGAAAGTAGAGTCGACGACTACTTTAAAGATTTTTACTACGCGCTGTACTCTAACGCTGGTGTCGAAACTACCCGTTACAAAGACTACGGCGACACGGCCAATCGCGTGTTTGATTACATTGTGGCGAACCACGCTAACGACACTCGAACGGCGTTGTACGATGCGAAGCGAGCCATAGACTTGGTCTTTTCCTACACACTCTATCTCAAGAGCATTCAGTCCAAGGTCAATTCGCTGGCCAGCGAGAAATACAAGCCCGGGTTTCTGCGCAACGTAGTCATCCCGGCCCTCAAACACTTGATCTACAGAATGTATAAGGACCCAAACAACGTCCTGGGCGAATTCATGTACACAGTCAGGACCAGGGACGTGATAAAGCAGTACCCCGAGGCGTTGGGCGTGGAATTTGCTGGCGACGACATGCTTAGTAATTTGTACGACTTGGACGTGTACGACCTAGATGCCGTGGACAAGTACTTGTACGGCATTAGCGGCAGAATGTACTACGACGTTAAAACCAATACGTTTAAAAAGTACAACTCTGTGCTCGAGCGATACCAGTCCCAGATCTGGCAGGATTCCGTTCTAAAGTTTAAGCGACTCTTCGAAGAGTGGTACAAGAAAGTCACGCGGCACTCTTCGTGGTCTAGCCAGCATCCAGCGTTCGATCCACTGCTCCGGGCCGTTTTCGATGCCGCGGGCACGCCGCAGTGGGACGCGGCGCTCGTTCGCTGGGTCGCCGCCGAGGAAGGTCAGACTCTTCGCATTTACGCCGAGTTGAAAGCCAAGGTTGAATATGCCCAGACCTTTATCGACGAAAAGTTTTCTCCGGAACTCTTGAAAGCCGTTGGCGAAATCGCAAAGATTGACAACGTCAAGCGGTTCGTCTTTCTCTCCGCACCTACGCTGTCGCCGACCGAGTTGCAGGCCATACTAGACGCGTTCGAAAAGATTTTGAAGAACTACACGGAGCACAAACATAGGGACGCGCTCGTCTGGGCGGTGACCCATCCGGCCGCGCACAAAGTCTGCGAAGAGGAAGAGACGAGGGACTTGTTTAACAAGATTAAATCTGACGAGTATTTGCAGGACGGTAGCGCCTTCATAACGTCACTATTGGCACATTACGCCAAGTTTCGGAGCCTAGAGGATCTCCTGAGAGAATTTGCTAGGGACCTCGGTGCCGTTCGCAAGGACGCCGTCTTGAGAAAGCGCTGGCTGGAGAACGACGAGGAGGACATTAGGAAGGCCTTGATCGACGTCGACTGGAAGGTGCTCTACGAAAAATTTGAGCGATTGAAACCGCACCTGAACGAGTTACGACGACTACTCCTCGCTGGCGTGGGCGATAGCGGCGACGTCGATGAAAAAATGGAAAAATTGGGACCTTACTATCCTTTAATCGCGAGGCACGGCAAATGTATGTTTGACGAGGCCGACGCCGCGTCTCTGTTTGCTCGCGCCACCTCCAAAGGTTTGTACGAGTGGAAAGTGCGTCTCAAGTCAAAGTTTCCCAAAGACGATTTCGATAGACTCTATCGGCTCGTACAGGAACGCCACAGAGACTACGAAAACATGAGAAAGTTTCTCGGTGACAGCGGCCTGCTTAGTGCCCCTCCGCTCGTGAAACTGCCTTCGAGCGTACCAAACCTAAAGACTTGGAACGACGCGATCCTGGCCACCATGAACGCTGCGCCCGAACTATGGATCGAAAAGATAATTAGCCAATCGAAGTGTAACTTGCAGACGCTGCGCAAAAATGTTTCCGAACTCAAATCCCTAATGACTACGGAGCGCGAACGTAGAGATAAGATCCGCGAGTGGGGAATGAGCGGACCCATCGATAGATACCCGCAGACGCACGAAAAGGACCCAGTCGCCTTTGGCGAGTACGAGGGTTTCGACAAGGATTTGTTGGACAAAATCAAAGCCCCGTACGACATTGTAGCGACGGTGGAGTTTGATCGCATTCGAAAGGCGCACGAGAATTTCGAGCGGCACTCGGAGATTGTGAGGCGAGCTCGGTCGGCGGTCGCTACACTGATAGAGGCGAACAAGGAGTACGTGAAACACGTCGCGACGTGGGGCAAGCACCGCGCTTCCTTTTTTCCGTCCACCGAGGCGTCGCGCGAAAGCGTAAACAATCTCTTTTCGACGAGATCGGCAAATGGCGAAAACTATTGGGAGCTGCATCGAGACCTCGGGGTCGCGCAAATCACCGAGCTGTTGCACGCGGCGCGAACGGCGTACTGGAAGACCAAGCAGTTTAGTCTGGAAGCTCGAGTGAGGGTCTACCTGCGCAATCTCGTCGGCACCTTGCGCGTTTCGCAAAGCGCCGTCTCTTCCAAACTGTCTAGATTCAAGGTGTCGAGTCTGCTGAAGATGGTCGATGCGGAAGACGACGACGACTGGAAAATCGAATTTATCCGCTGGACCGTGGCGAACGAGGACGCCGACGTCGCTCGCAAACTCGTCGCAAAATCTTACGACGCCATGTGGAGGCTCTTGCGCGAAAGAGTGACGGTCGAGTTTTTCGAGTTTTTGCGCGAGGCCAAATACGCGGAAAAGTGCGTGGACCGCCGATTTCTACGGCTAGAGGACACAGTTCTGGAAACTTTTAGGGAGCGTCTCTTTCTCGATTTCGCCGACGAGACGGACCTGAGACCAGAGCTAGAGGCGTGGCTGGCGTGCCACGCCGCCTACGCGCAGATGGTCGACGCGGTCCGCAAAGAGTTTCCCGACCTGACCCGAGTCGAAAATCTCAAAGTGCACGGATCGGAAGAGGTAGGTAAGGCGATCGAACGTGCCGGTCGGAATTACGCCAAGTGGCTAAACACGGAAATGATCTCGCCAAAGGACACGCTGGCCACCGTGACCGAGAAAGTCGCCAAGATTAGAGAGTTGGTGGAAAACGAAAAGCGCTACAGAGAGTCTCTGCGTGACTGGGGCATGGACTCTCCGGACGGAGAGTACGTTCGTCAGTACGAGGACGGCGTTACCGGAGAAGACGATTGCCTCGCCAGGATAATACGCGAAGGCGCCATCGACGTTGTGGCCACCTTTCCCTGGGACAGGATCGCAAACGCCCACGCAAAGAGAGCGGCCTACGTTCGGCGAAAGGCCGAAATATACGAGGCTCTGGGCCAAGAAACGGACTTGATGGACTGCTTTCGACACGTCGAAAGGCTAACGCGGGACCTGAAGCTTTCTCCCTGGCCGCAGCGAGGCGATAACGCGAGAGTGCTCGATTTTCTAAAGCGAATCGAATTGACGACAATGTCGCAAAAAGACCTGATTAAGCGTCATCACGCCGACCTGACTCGAAGCTTCGTTTCCGAGCTATTGAACATGTGTAGGGACGCCAAAAACTACCTGGCAATGTACAAAGTCTTTGAAAAGTACAAGATATTCGGAATAGTGAAGCAGCTCAAACTGTGGGACATTACAGATGCACCTGACGTGCCGAAGACTGTATTTGACACGGAGACCGTCTCGTATCCAAAGTGGCTGGAGGGAGTCTTCGACTCTCGGGTAGACTGGGAAAAGGCGAGTCGGTCTCTCGTCGCGGCGTACGAAGATCGCAAAAAGACGCTAGACATTTCGTCGGCTCTGGACGCCGAACGTTTGATCACGGAACCTCGCGCCGAGGCGTACGAGGCGGCTGCCAATTCCGACTTTGTCGCCGTCAGGCGAGCGTACAGGGAGGGCTTGCACCGCACCTTGCCTGCCGCGACGTGGGAATCTTGTCGGAAAGAAATTGTTCGTCTGAAGGACAAGGTACAACACAAGCGCGCGTCTCTGGCTCGGGAATACGTAGCAATCTACGAGTCCATCCTCGCGCACCGTCGCGCCGAAGACGAATCGCCCGCAAAGTTAGTGACCAGAATCTACTCGGACGAATCGCTGGGCAATTCAATGTCGGACCTAAAGGAAGACGACGCAGATGCGGTAGAGTATCGGCACTTGCACCTGGAAAGGGATTTGAAGTTGTATTCGAAATTATTGGCGGAATTGGACGCGACGAGGGAAGCGTTGCGATCCGCGAAAGCAGACACTGACATCGACACCTGTCCTAACCTAAACGCGGAGCCCGTCGTTGGCACAGTGTTTAGCGTCTTGTCGACGCTGCGTTCGGCCCGCGCCGTCAAGAGTAAGGTGGACGCATGGAACGAGTCTCTGCGAATAAAATCTTTATTGATTGAAAAGAGAAGCAAGCCGTTTACTCGAGACTTGATCGTCTTCCTATCTTCTTCTTTGTCGGCACGATCCGCCGCGGCCCGGTGGCCGAACTCGGACGCTCCGTTGGCTGCATCTTCGAGGTCGGGATTCGACGATTGGTACTCAAACTGGGTCCTGCCCAGATACGTGTGCGACGAGAGCGATGGCGAGGCGTACGCGACCGAGATGCAATTTTTGAAGGATCGCAGGGCGATCATCGAGAGGGAGATTGTCGCGCCCATACGTGGAATCGGGACGCCGTTCGAGGAAAATGTGTTGCGAGCTCGGATTGCGCGGACCAAAAAGTATATTTTCCTCACGGACGTATTGGGCCGACGCACCTCTACGGACGACCTCGACGTGCAACAGAGTACGCGCGACTTTACCGAGATGGCCCGATTCGTAGCGACAATGGTGCGAGAAACCAAGGAGGTGACTCATGCGATAGAGTCGCACCTGACGCCTTACGCGGAGAGCGTGAGGAGAACCGATCCGCTGGCCAGGGCGTACGCCGACTCGGATGACGGGACGACGGGGGTGTTGGAAGCGATAGCTTCTCCCGACGCGCTCGCGACTATGGACGCAGACGCACTCCGGCACACGGGCGACTATGTAAAGGTTCTCTTTGAGAAGGAAGCCAGGATGCGAGTCTTTGAAAACGTGCGGGACGCCTTGTACGTGCGCGATTGGAAACCAGTCGCCCTGCAATACGGTGCCCAGAAACAAACTCTAGATTTTTTGGCTCTACGAGAGAAGGACCTGGTCGAATGGATCGACGTCTACCTAAAGAAACACGCGTCTTTGCAGAGTGGTGATAGGATCGAGTTTCTAGATCCTTTATTCGAGACGTTATGGATCGACCTATCTAGACTCGAAGGGATAGTGAAGGCGAACGAGCGCGTGATAGGGGTGGCCAAGTCCGACCGAGAAATTGCCGACGCGGTGGACGAGTTAAAGAAGAACGGCTTGACAAAATTTGACGAGGACTTAAAAGAGTACAAACGCCTGCGCAACCGGGCGCAAAACAACACGCTCGTTTCCTTCAAAGACGCGCAACAGTTGTTGGATCGGTTGAGGGAGGTCGGACGAGTCTTGCGTTTTCTAAAGAGCGAACGACAGAGGATATGCGTTCGACTTCCATCTCGCGTTATCGACTACATTTCGCGACACCCGGACTTTGAATCGGGCGGAATCCAGTCGGGAGTCGCCAACGCTCGCGAATATAAAGTGTTTCTGGCCTTTTACGATGCTTGTGTCAAAAATTCCCTCGCGTCTCTTGTCCAAAGCCTAGACTTGAACACCACTGGGGAGTTGAACGAGGCCGTGGCGTCTTACGAACGAGTCTCAAAGCACTACCGTATCTACGACGCAGAGTACGAGACGCACGTGGAGTCTAGGCGAGAGATCCTAGCCGTGGTGCCCCAAACTAGCGCGCGAGTCAGATCCCTCGAAGCGGACCAAGAGTTTTTGCGAGCCTCCAAGGACGTCCTAGGCAGAGTGGCGTCCGACGAGTTGGCCGAGTTTGGAGCGACACTCGCTAGAATCGCCGACAGGATACGCGAAGGGGCCGCTCTCTTTGAAAAGCATCGGGCCGTGTTGTCTGCGGCGTTTGCGGTCGGGAGAGATTTTCCCAACCACCTGACCAACTACTACTACCAGCGCGACTGTATGCCATTCGCCAAGACGTTGAACGCGGTTAGCGCGCAGGCCGGCCTCTACGACGAATTCGAGGCAATGCGCGACGGCAGAACGGTGTCGAAGGAGTCTCTAGCCGAAGTGTACGTGCCTCACGCCGAGACCCTGGTGTGTTCGTTGGCGGCTTACGAGGCACACGTTCGTAAGGTATTTACGGACGATGCCATCGATCACATGCGCAGAGCCAAGGAGCGAATATCGCCCGTGCCTCTGGACGCGACCATCGACAACGAGAACCTCAGGGCCGCAATCGTGCGTACCGGTGCGTTAAATAAATCGCAGTTGTCAGAACTGGAAGACAAGATCAGAGAAAGCTTGAATAGGACGCGGACCGTGATCGAAGAAGTGGGCCGCCTGACTACGTTCGGAGAGCACTGGGGTTTTCTGACGGGAGTTGGTAGCGACTACACGGAAGACCGCCACGGGGTATTTGGATACGACGCGGCGTTGGAGACGACGCGCGGAACGCGGTCGCCCAAAGAGTGGCTGTCCACTCTGGCCACGGAAAGAGGTTACAACACGGCCGAGATAGTGCAACTCCTCAAAACGGTGTCGTCGGTAAAGAACTTGTACAACGAGATACTCGGCGTGTTTCCTCCGGAATTGTGTAGTCTGTATTATCGCGTCGTCAAGCAAGTGGTGCTCTCGGACGCCGATTACAGAGGCAGGGTTCTACACGCGGCCGAGGCTCTGGCAAAGATTCGAGCCAAACTGGGCGAGTCGTGCGACCCGAGTGCCTTTGCCAAAACGTTCGCAAATGTCAGAGACGCGGTCGACAGTATGAGGTTTCTTCTCGCGCACGTCGCTTGCGTTCGCACGATTGAAAAGACACAGACGGCTCTAAACGTGTTCTTTGGGCGCTTCCCCCCGCCGCCACTTCAGAGAGACGTTGAGATTCTTCGCAAGTACGCTCTGTTGGCGGCGGGCAACCACGAGCTGGCCGCCCTGGTGTGCGAAATAATGGAGAAGACCCTGAAGGACGCTCGGTCCAACGTACCGCTCTTGAATTACGTGGACGATCACCCCGACCTGGACGAGTACTTTCTCGTCAGGGTCGTGGAAGCGGCCAAGACATTCGCGAAGCGGTCCACCGTCTGCGAGTGGTTTTTTCGGCGGATGCGCGAGTATTATTCGAAAGAAGAGTACGACACCATGATGACCTCTCATTCTCGGGCCTTCAATTACCGAAACGATTGGATCGACGTTAAACTCATGGCCACCGTGCTGGCCGAGGGCATGGTTTGCGAACTGAACCCTACCGTGATCGAATTTATAAACGAGTTGCGGAAGGACGAGCGTAGGTTGTTAGGGCTGTTCGAGCGATACCGTGAGGCGGTGTCCACGTTTGAAAACTACAGGCTGGATTGGGCCGGCCTGATCAAGAGAGTCGGGCGGATGCCTCGCGAACGGATCCCGGGAACAGACTGGAGCGAGCGCGTCCATCCGAGCCTCGCGGCCAAACTCGCACACGGAGACGCGGCGGTGAAACTGTTTGAGCTCGTGTGCGACGCCGAAACGGAAGAAGACGCAATGAGCTCCGTATTTAGAGAAACTTCTTCAAAAGACAATTTGGATTACGGGTCGGTGTTTCACGACATGGATCTGTGGACCACCGTGATCGAAAAGACTACCGCGATAGCCGAGCGGCTCTTGGACAAGCACGCGGACGTGTTTGGTTTTCTGGAGAGGCGCGAAGGCAGAGTATCGGCCGGGAACGAGGCCTCCGAGGTTGTGCTGCGTGCGATTGCGCGCGCCGCAAACACCTGGGTGGGCAAGCACTTGTGGCGAGAACTGGTGGCAGCCGAGCTCCTGAGGAAGCACGACTACGACGCGGACGTCGTGTTTAGACTTTACGGGAAACTCGTCTATTCCACCACGGGAAAGGAGTTTTCGAGCGGGGACGTGCCCATCGACGTGTACGAGTTTCTCAAGGACAATGATCCGCCGACCGGGACTAGTCCCTCGATGGAAGTGTTTCGCATGATGCGTTCCGAAAATGTACACGGTAAGCCAGTATAACCACTGATTTTTGTTTACATCTTATATTATTTAACAACTAATTTCTGTAACTCTCGGACATTTTGCATCACTCAAACTATTTACGCCGAGAGTGTAGTCGACAGTAGGCCGGCATATCACCTGGTTTATACCTGTGCGTGATTAATTTTGTAATTATTTTTGTATTTTTTGTAACTCTTGGACTCTGGTGCATTAGTATTATTCTCCTTTATTTTCCTTTTCTTTGTCTTCTATTCATCTGTTTTCCTTTTCTTTTTCTTTTGCCTTCCCCCATTTGCCTTGTCTCCCCTTTTCTTCCTTGACAACCTATTCCTTGGGGTCGAAGAAGAGGAAGTTTGAAATACAATTCAGTTGATAGTTCAGCGCTGTGTGAGTGTATTTTTTTGTGTGTTTGGATTTTGACTAACTGTCTACTTGCGCTGGTTCGTGATGATGCGTTAAAATAGCTCATAATTTAGTTTACAACGTTAAATTATCACTGTTTATATTGCTGAGAGTTTTCACTCTTCGCGTTCACCATTGCGACTGCCGTCCTTCAGCTGGCAACGTTGCTTTCTTTCTCTCGTGTTCTGTCGCTCTCTTTTGCGATCTTTCACTCGGGACCCCGGGTACAGCGGCTACAAGGAGAAGTGTGGCGAGCGCGCCGGCTCAGGCGTGGCACTTCGCCAGGGAAAAAGTAGATGGCGCTGCGGCACTTATACACGTTAGCGGCGCGCTGAGGCAGCATTGGTAAGGCTGCGTTTTTATTTGATTACGCCTCCGTATGTCTCACCATATAATAGAAATGGAATGTTTTTTCGTAGTTAACTAAAACTGAACGTCGGAACTATCATTTTCTAATTTTGAAGAAAAGGAATTAGTGAAATATCACGACGTGCGGGCACATATCGACGGCTCGGAAAGTGGGGAAATGTGTTCGACTACGTAACATTTGCAAATATTTTGCCACCCAGTGCTATTTTGAATAAACAGAGTCACTGACCACTATTCTTTGCCTTACCTTATGAGTAGCTAAGCGTGAGCGCGTGAAAAAATATGCCCTTGTGTTAGTCGTCAAATACGCAGTTGTCAAAAGGTAGAAAGCATTTTATATGTACAGAGCTTTTAACGTTCGTATCGTTGCATGTTTCGCAGGTGCTCACCGTCGTCCTCGTCTCTCTCTGAGCTCTCGTGCTCAGCAGGATGCTAACACTCGGCTATCCTATGAAAAATTGCCTCAATTGTCTTCGTCTTCGCAGTCGTCATGATCGGGTTCGTTGTCTAAGTCGAAGGCATAGTAACGCTTCATCTTGTCAATCGGGGCCGTAGACGTGTAGAAACGCTAAGTGATCGGCCCGGAATGTCCTCTATACGATATGTGTCATTTGGAAGCTTCTCCGTTACTACGTAGGGACCTTAAAACCTTTTTAAAAGCTTTCTTGAATGTCCTATATAGGAAGTGATTCTCTCTCCACCACGACGATGTCTCCGGGCTCAAAGGTCGAAGCGCTGCACCGCTTCTTATTGTAGCGACGTTGCTGTTTTTCCTGATCTGTACGAATGGCGTGTATGGCCGCTGTCGTCTTGTCGCCAACTCAGTTTCAGTTACGTTGGTTTTGTCCCGTGGTGCATCTCCGAGGGACAATGAAGACGATTTTATTTAATTTTTTTAAGTGGTGTTTTAATGCTTCTTGGGAACATAGCATGCCGCCCAATTTTTTGTAGACATTTATGACGCGTATTTATGTGCCGATGAAAGAAGTAAAGAAACCGAAACTAAACCATCTCCAGTCTCGTTTCTGGGCCTCCGAAAACGGAGGTGACGTAGGGAGTGACGTCAAGTGTGAATAGTCGGTATCGGTAGTATTTAGGAGATCGAGACTCTGGTTATCATGGTGGGTTATAGCAGCGCGGTGGCGCGGTCATAGAGTAATATAGTAAACGTAAAGAGAGGACACAGGAGCCGATTCGCGGCCCAGATAGTGCGTTTAATACCCTCCGCTACGTGGCGCTTTTCTACAATTTGGTTAAAATTAATTAAAACTCTTTGTGTGAAAAGTATTTATATTTTAAATGACAATGCTTTAAAATTGTTTAAAGTACTTAAAACGACTAAATAGTTTAAATCAAATGCGTCACAAAAACCACGTGATGAATGGCGCCTGCCATGGCCTGCCTGCCTGCACGCCGTCACCTCTGCATCATTCTGCATGGCCTCTGCTCGTCCCTGCGTCGTTCGTCTGTGCCGTGCGTGCCTTCCATCTGTGCTTTCTGCTGCATCATGTTCGGTCGACTTTGCATCAATCAAGGTGATGCATGACCGCCCGCGTGCTCGCATGCTCGGCGTGAATTCGTGGAGCCGATCGGTTCGAGCTTCTCGCGCTGTTGTTTCTGCCGGGCTGTCTGGCTGCACTTGAACGTATGTGCATGTTGATTTTCGATGAGATTGTTTTAAAAAAGAATTTAACTTACGACCCTGCACACGACGTTGTCCATGGGTTTACAGATGACGGTGTTGAACGAACCTCGACATTGCAGATAGAGCCTTGGTTGTTATGCTGTTTGAAATTTCCAGGAGGTGCGTTTAGCCCCTTGCGTTCTTGAAGTGTGCACACTTCAATAACGTCTTCTGTTTAACGCAGTCTCCTCATTTCTCTCATTCGGAAGCTCTAAGGGGCGGTGCAACGATATTCAATTAGAATGTTTTTCACTTTACACAAGCTTACTGGGACTAGTGGGGCTCAAGGATACTCGCACGCAACGCCACTGACCAAGAAACTCCTTTGTTGCGCTGTAATTTCGAGGACAAAACCGAGTGTTTTCATTCAATCTCTCCTTCGAAAAACCTGATGACGTAGCTGGGCGGTAGCATTACCGCCCAGTGACGATATTTGAATACGGCTCATAGATTGGACCCGAGCATGGCGTGGACACTCGATTTTGGGCTCGTGATAATCGATAGCTCGATAAACATTCGGGTAGTGTCCTGTGTCCAATCGCTGCAATGACGACAACAGCCGAACCATAACAATGTCTGGAACTCAGCGCGTGTCCTGTGCCTTGCCAACCCCAGCGCATGGCTATGATCAACATTGGGCGGCATATAATCGGCGCCAGATCACGGCGCCGCTTGTTCTAGCTGCGAGTTGAGGGGATGAACTCTGCTCGTTTTTTTTTATATTTTTTTCTGCGACTTCGATTGCGTATGGTGAAAACGAACGGGTATTTCACAGATCAATAACGCCAGGGATTTGTTTTAAGCGGTATTTGCGCAAAATACAAATATTAGTGCTTCGCCCCTTTAAGACTGTTGGCTTCACAGTAAAGTCTGTGGTTAGGGAGCTTCAAACGTAAGCTTGGTGTGTGTGGTCATAAGCCATTTTTTGAAGTTGACAACGAACAGGTTTACTTTGTCTTTGATGTTCCGCACCTTCCCAAAACAACCAAGAGCAATCTCCAAGCCCACAAACTTTGCATTGGAAATTAGGTCGTTGAGTGGTCTTCTATTGTTGAAATTTATTGTTCTATCCATGAGATGAGCTTGCAATTGGCTCCGAAACTCGAGAGACACACTTTTTCAAGGACCTTTATGTAACATGGAAGGAAATTGTGCCCCACAGGTACTGAGTGCCTCACTCTTTCTTGCAATCATATCCCTTGTTTATGCCAAGGAACTTTCTGAGGCAGCCATGGCTACAGCCTATTTTTGTGATAAGATGTGCATACGTTTTGATTGTCTAAATAGCTAAAATATTCAAGAAGACATGGCAGAAGTTGCCTCATGCCTTTCTGAAGGGAGAATCTCAAATACTTGATTTTCTCCACCAATAACTCGGATGGATTTCAGCATGGCAGTTCCGAAGTAGGAGGCAGCCATAAGTCATCATTGGGTGGCAAGTTACTATAAAAAGTGTCCTCATGATTTGGGATGAGCTTTCAAGCAGCCATGACTTTGATTTCTTACTTACACGACGCCTGCAGCTAGACACACTTGAGAACGTTTTTGGAGCTATATACGACAGATGCTGGGCTGCAACACAAACCCAAAGGTGCATCAGTTCAACTCAGGACTAAAACATCTCTGAATAAAGAAACTGTTCAAGCTGTCGGACAATGAAAACGTAGAGGATAACAAGGCTGACCTCCTAAAGGCAGTGATGGAAGTGCCATTTGACCTTTTGGAGCAGGCCTTGTAGCAGGCAAAATGTTATTTTGGAGCAGGTAGTGGCCCTTTTGGAGCAGGGTCCGGCATATGTTGGCATATTACTTGAAAATGAAATAATGCTGGATTGCCATATAAAGCCCATCTCTATTATTGGAACACAGCGCCTGTCGCCTTTTTAAGACAGGGTATATCAAATTCAACAAAGTAAACACACACAAAAAAAACATTTTTTTAAATAAAGTGTATCTGCTCGTCAGATAAAAAATACAATTAAATATGTCACACTGAGTTCTGATGGTACAGGATATTTAGTTTTATCAGGCTGCACTTCTTTTAAGGTATCTGCAGCAGCATCTAACGACCCTCACTGTTGTGGAATGTTTTAGTTCAGATTAGAGTTGTCTTTCGGGCAGCAGCTTCAAATATTGCGATATCTGATATTCGCTTCAAAAATTCCGATTCATTTTCGATGTGCTGGCGAAGTCACGATCGGATTACGGCGAGTTAACCCGTTGAGTGCGCTCCTTGGCATGCACCGACGCGCTGCAGAGAAGCGACACCCGCGGAGCAGATACCGCAGTCGCGCGAGTCGCGCAGTGCTTTGTGCACCGAAAAGAACGGTGAGGCTTTACCAGAACTACATCCAGAGTTTGGTGCAACTCAACTATACTTCGTTTCAGCTTCGGTGTGAGCGCAGCCAAAGTTACAAGCGCGCCGCGCGCATGGAGCCCGTAACGGTGCCGACGCTGCACTAGCCCACGCGCGAGTCAGGAATGCACAGAGCATTGGGCTCGCGCTAGCTTTGACTTCGCTGGTAGCTAGCGCATGGGAACAGGGAGGGCCTACATTAAAAACATCCCCAAGCTCGGCCTTTTTTTTTTTTTTTTTAAAAAAATAGGCTGCTTAGTGGGATGATTCTTCGCTTAGCCTCTGCGGCTTTGGTTTCAGATGTTGTTAACGTTGTTCCTTTCAATGATGATGATGATAATGCACCCTCGCAGTTTCGGTTTGCGTAGCAGTTGCGGCGCGGAAAATACCGCGGCACCGCCACGCGCTCTGATAAGACTTCAATTTTTATTTTTTATTGCAACATCTCATCTCGGCGCAGGCATGGCGCAATTCTTCGATAAAATGACAATTTGGCGCTACATGTAGCAGGATTGCGTCCTTGGCGCAATTTGGCGCTATTGGCGCAGCACTTCCATCACTGTAAAGGAGTTACAAATATCTTCGCACCATGGAAGTTTGATTTCAGACATTGTGGAATGTCTTCCAATTGATAACTTCCCGCCACTAGAGGATATTTCTGAGCTGGCATCAGACATCAGGTCTAACATAATTGATGACTCGTCCACTTTTTTATTACGTTTGGGGCTATTTGATCAAGCTTTTGCTTGAACAGACAACTTACAGCTGTGGCTGTTCTCAGCTGCTATCGGATGAGTCTAATAACTTGACCAGGCCTCACCAGTACTGTCTTGTTCCTAAAGCATACCACGTGCCTGGAAAATTCTTCGGGAACTTAGAAGTACCACCACAGGCTGCCTTTCATTTCATTCAGCAACTAGGAAATCACTTTCTTCCCATAATAGAGAGTGTGACACATGTTCGAGGAGTATGTGCCACCTTGTATAGCACACTTTGAGGTCTGGGTGGTTTTAGCCTGTGCCCAGAGTAGTACCACAAAGGGTTTTTAAACTTGTTTTGCAGAATACGCTTGTGTTGACATGTTTGATTTCTTAACCGAAATTTGGACAAAGTTCGACATCTTGTAAACCCTGAGATGGGGAACGATAAAAAAACGGACGAACACAACAAAATCACACAACAACAAAAACGGACGAACACAACAACAAGATTTTGTTGTGTTCGTCCGTTTTTTTATCGTTCCCCATCTCAGGGTTTACAAGATGTCGATTGATTACCAGCTCGCCTGCACTCTCTCACTGCTTACAAAGTTCGGTTGCACTCTTCAGTGGCTAGTAAGAACGAGACAGGTTTAACTGTTAATATTGTATTAAAAAGGGGCGGTTGCCAAACCAAAAACAAAAAGTGCTTATTAAGTGGGCGGTGCAGCTTGCTCTCCAAATATTTGTTTCCCCTTTTGCCAGCGAATGTGTATCACGGCTCCCCAACAGAAATATTTGTCCACTTTCTACAAAATTTCGATAGAAAATAGTGTATAGAGGCTAAAAGTATTTGAAAGAAAATGTATCCACTTTTGTATCCACTGTCCATAGTTTTTTAGCCGTTTTTTTCTGAAGCCATATTTATTTTCTTAACAATTTCGGGGAATGTTTAGGGGCGTTGAATCTTGTCAGATTTCGAATAGAGTTCTCATTGTTTGGTAATGGCTCGCCCGCAGTGAGTTTGAGGCTATGCAAATTGGTGTTTTTTATATTTGCTGGAAATCGGGAATTTGTACTATCCGGCGTGTTCATCGCACTGTTATTATACTCTTATGACTGGTAATGCTAGCGATGACCTATTTATTTTTGCACTTACTTCCCGTACCCGAGTCGGCGTGAAAGTGAATGTATCATACAGCATGTTCTCCGTGGAAAGGTTTTGTTAACTTGGTTCCGCTCAGAATCTATTACGAAGTGTACGATATGCCGAAGTCCTGCATATTCATTTATTTTTGTGAGTGTCGATCTCTTTTGTATAAAACATACGGAGCTTCTGAAGTAAATCATGTATGCATGAATGTGGTCCAATAAAATGTGTTGGAACCACTTACTGTTGTTGGCTCCAAAATGCTCCACCAGCCAGGAGTCAATGCGGCGATTGTGTAACTTGAATGCTTTACAATAGAAAAAAAAAAGAAAATAAATATATACACTTCTGCTTTGTGAAGTAAGTTGAAATATTATTTGACACATTTTGCAAGAACTCCATCGTAAAAAATAAAGTAAAAGTGCGTCAATATTTAAAAAAAAAGAATGCTAAAAAAAACAGGGGCTTGGGGAGTCAAGGAACTCCCGAGAGCCGAGCGGGACGGGGAGGAAAGAGAGAGAGAGAAGGGTAACGGAGAAGCGGAGCAAAAATGCCCAAACCGAAACCGAAACTAACTTGACCGGAAACGGAATCAGATTATACTTAATACCGCCCGCTAGGAGCGCTCCCTGTCACTGGTCTATCTGGGCCGCTGGGGCCTATGGCAGTGTCCGCTCTTTACCTTGTGTATATTACTCTATGGCGCGGTCGTTGCGCCGACTCTGTCAACATGGACGAATGCAGCTCTCGCGAGCGAGTTCGAGCTTCCGTTCAGTGACCGAACACCAACGGAACGGGAGTACGTTTGTGGCGGCCACTGCCATCACCCGACGGAGACCGCCCAGTCGGCAACGAGCGGCCCGCATGCCGAAGGACGGACGCGGGGGAGATGCCGAAGGGAAAGCGGCAGCGATCCCGCCGTTCCGGGATCCGGTTCCTCCGCGGACGTCCTCTTTTCGTCGTCAACGAACACGAACAGCTACCCACACGTGAAAACTAGCGTCGCCCGAACGTATACTGGTCTTCAGTCGACCGCTAGAACAGCCATCTACAGCTACCATTTTGCAAAATCTTTTGAGTACCGTGTCAGAGGAGTGCAACTTCCTATACCGCCCATGGAACTCAAATTGGAAAACCCTGGGAGGCCGCAGCGCCATTTGAATCCCCTGGTATCTGGTGGCTGTACTAAAATCAACATGGCGGCACAGCGAAACCAAAACCGAAACTGCACGGCAGCGCCATTGTGTTTGGATGGATGGGCGGTAGCTTGCGCCACCTAGAGTTAAAAATATATATACTGTAGCATTTTGTTTTTGCCCGGTTTGCGCGTTGCTTTGCTAGGCTTCTGCTGCTTTGCGGCTGGTTTTCGCATTTCAATGCTGGTTAATGTGCGTTGAAACGCACACAAGCCAGCGCTGAAAAGCGAGACCAGCAGCAAAGCAGCAGAAACCTAGCAAAGCAACGAAAGTGACACATACACAAGAAATATGCAATGCTTGTCCTTTTGCGTTCATTTTTATTCAACAGACAGTAGAAAATACAGACGAAATTTCTCACTGTTTTGCACACGAGAAACAAAGAAATGAACAAAAAAACAGGATAAAACGTTAAGGTTACGTGCGACGAAGGTGATGATATGCGTCCTTGAAATTTGATTATATAAGTAAGCATATAAGTAAAGACCGACGACGGTGTCTTAATTGCAACTAAAGGAAACTAAGCAATGAGTACCAAGAAAAACAGCTCAGCTCTTTGGTATTGAGTCTTCATCGAGAACCTGCCCATTCGTTTTTAATATTATCACTTAAATTTAGGAGTGAGTCACTGCTAAACGAAACGGGAAACCAGAGCGGATCGCTCTATCGCTCATCCTGAGTTAATCGAAAAATATTTAGGCTCATATTTTCACTCCTCGCGAACAGACGCGTGAATCGCTGACAACAGTGCCAAATAAACAGCTCACAGCAAAAAGTTTGCCATCTTTTAAGGTTAGCATATGTGCTCGATCTTGATATGAAAAAGTCTACACAGAATAATGCGGATTCTTGGGCGAGTTGGTACTGAAACTTGGAGAACATAATAGCGCTTCACGACAGGGACGAAGGGTAGGAACGAGACAACACAATGCGCTAACTTCAACTGGTTTAATCGTCAGAAAATCAAAGGTATAAATACTCTGCATCATCGCGCCATTCAACCAATCCCAAGCCACGCCACTGATCGCAAGAACTGTATCTCTTTGTCTGCCAAATCGATCGACGCCACGCTGACACATCGATCCCCGTAGTTTCTTATCAGGTCCGCCTCTATAATTTCCCTTACCGTCTTATCTCTATGTTTTCTAATGACAGTGCACAAATTAAATTCAAGTTTGCACCCACAGTCATGGCAGTGCATCGACAAATGACCGTCACGCTGTCCGCTCACTTTTAGGTTGTGCTCGCGCAATCTGTCATTTAGACATCTTCCCGTCTGTCCAACGTACTTTTTACCGCACGTCAGCGGGATCTCATAAACGACGCCTTCTGCGCAATCTACAAATGGGCTGCGATGCTTCTTCACGCAGCCAACCGGTGGTTTGCGGTAAGGGTCCGTCATTTTGGCACAACTTGGCAAGTTTTTCGGGTGCAGAAAAAACCACCCGAGCGTTTAGGCGGCTTGCTATCCTTTTGAGATCGTGTGCCGTTTTGTGCATGTAAGGCACAACCGCCACTCTTTGTTTCTTTTGGGCCACATCCTGGTCTGGACTCGCTACTACTCGTAGCTTCTTTAAAACCTTTTCTGCAACCGACACCAGGAGCGTTCCAGGGAAACCGGCAGCCACCAAGCGTTCTGACTGCTCCTTCAGACCTGAAGGCATCGCATGATGACACGACCTTCTGATGGCGTTCACAAAGCACAAATTTACAATTCCTCTCTTGACAAGTTTTGAATGGGATGAATTGAAAGGCAACAGGGGCTTGTTTGCTCTTGGTTGGTATTTCCAACACACATGTTGCTCCGAAAGTGTGAGCCTGATATCTAAAAACTGTATGACGTTGTCCACAGGTACCTCGTGCGTAAGCTTGAGAGGATCTAGGACGGTACTAAAAACTGTTAAAAGGCTGTTCACCACCGAGGGAAAGTGAGAAACGTCATGGGGAAGAAAAACTAAATAATCGTCGACGAATCTAAAAACCTTACTACCATTAAAGTCATTCAGGCGTTCCGAGAGAACTCTGTCATGATGGGCTAAAAATATATCGCTTAAAACTGGAGCTAAACACGAGCCAATACACACCCCTCGCTTCTGAATCTACACTCCGCTGTTCCACTCAACAAAGGTCGAGTTTAGATAAAATGTAAGCAATTCGAGAAAGTCATCTACAGTCATTCCTGCTGCGTTCTGAAAGGCCACCACCCCGTGTTTATCGATGCTTTCCTCTACGCAGGTCAGTAGTTTGTCGTGCGGTAGGGAATAGTATAAATTCAGGCGGACCTGATAAGAAACTACGGGGATCGATGTGTCAGCGTGGCGTCGATCGATTTGGCAGACAAAGAGATACAGTTCTTGCGATCAGTGGCGTGGCTTGGGATTGGTTGAATGGCGCGATGATGCAGAGTATTTATACCTTTGATTTTCTGACGATTAAACCAGTTGAAGTTAGCGCATTGTGTTGTCTCGTTCCTACCCTTCGTCCCTGTCGTGAAGCGCTATTAGTATCTACACAGAAGTCTCCAGTAATTTGACAATGACATATTTCTCGCGGCGAGTGAAGAGCAATCCTGAACAATGATAGGATTTGGTTTTGTGATTGGAAACCATTGCAGCTATTGCCAAAATCAAACAATTAATACTCACTACCACTGCGAGAGTTAGGTTTTGTTGCAAACATCTAATCAGAAACTTGAGCAAGAGAAGACCAAAAGAGCGTACCGCACGTCCATTCGAACTCGAAACCATTGATATCCCGGCTTTCGGCAGTCATTGTTTCCGCACTTGGCACATCAGGTGATGTGTTGATGACGAAAATCCATGCTTGACCACATTACACCAACAACAACAAGTTCCCACGAAAAAGAAAAGATAGCCGCGCGCGCACGAACGCGGGACGAATCTCGCGCCGCGACGCACTCCCAGAAGCGAAACAACTCGCCGGCTCGCGTCCCTCGCGCGTTCCAACGGTCCACCGACTTCCCGGCGCCAGCGGCCAGCGCATCGCGAGGCGAGAGGCGCGGGTTCAGAGAGAGAGGAAGCGCGCCCAGACGCGTTGAAAGAGTGAAAGAGAAAGTTACAATAACAAGCTTCAAAGCCATTCACACCTTCAAAACAACTTCACCTTTATTTCGCATCATTAAATATATGAATCAATTTTATTTAAAATGAAATAACAAGTGCCAACAGCCGCTGGGAGCGCGGCAATCGGAAGCAGTTCGCCGGACCGGACAAACGTCATAAGTATACGCGGCGGGACGGAAGTATCCGAGAGCTTCACCCCACTGACCGTGTCACCGTGTTCTTTTTTAATTTTATTTTGTTGGCCCATAGTTGCTGGTTGACGGTTTCGCGTCCAGCGTAGCAAAGAAAAAAACAATGAAGCTGCTTTATTTACGGTTTAGTAACCATTTCCGATCCGATTTATACTTTTGATGGTTATTCAAGCCGAAATTAGAACAGTATTTCTAAACATCGCAAACTAAAACGTGACCGAGGGCACGTCTCTCGTTTCGACCAATCGCCGAGGCGTCTCTTGTGACGTCGCGCTCCTTGGCTCCGCATCGGTCACGTGAGCTCCGCTTCTCCTGGCTTCTCCCGCAACTCTCGGGGCGTCGCCCCAGTCGATCCCGGTACGATTATTCCCGCTACTGTTTAATTGATTTGCGCGGCACACAAGCGCCGGTTTCGGCTGAAATTTGGGCAACGTGGCCTGAGACGTGCCTGGAACCCAGTTCAATCGCCAAAAAGATCTCCGAAATTGCCTTCATTGTCCCTTTAAACAGACAGGACCCGGCATGACGTCAGCCTGAGTGAAGCCGGAAGAGGCGTTTAATCCCAGACTGCCTTGCGCACCCGTTCCGAGGCCGTGGGGTAGCCACCGCGCACCGGCGGTTCGTCTGCTTTCTAATCTGCTCCTGCTCCACGAGGCTAGCTTTCGATGCGGTCGGCGTCCGCCGTGGGCGTCCACGATGCGAATGCTTTGCAGCGTGAGTGTTAATGCCTAGTTCCACATTATGTGCGAGCGAAGTCAGAACTGGAAGCGCGAGCCCGTTGTTCTGTGCGCTCCTGGCTTGCATGCGTGCTCGTGCGATCTGCTGCTGCTGTTTATTAAAAAATGCGTTGCCCAACGCCAAGTCCTTCACGGTGCGTCGTCTAGAGCGTCTCAATTCTAGTCACTTCGTTTCTGCTGGGCAACCAGGCGGTTTAAAAGTCTCCCGTTAAGCGCCGTTTCAAATAACTGGGTGCCGCTATTACTTTCGGTGCACACAGTCGCATTGCCACGGAAATGTCATCGCAACGCGGTTGTTTGCACCGAAATTAATGGCGGCGCCCACTCACTAGGCTTCCCATTGGTCAAGAAATGCTGGTTGCGGCTCGTGGCCACGCCTACTTCCGTTACAATTCGCTCCATGCATTGGGGATAGGAACGCCACCTCCTGCCCATTATAACTAGGGGTGTCGCGAACCGGCCGTGGTTCGAGTTTGACCAGGTTCGACTTTTTTCGAACTTTTAGTGGAAAGTTCGACGAACCTTCTATTGAGGTTCGACTCGTGTGCGCATGCGCGACAGGCTGGCCAGTTGGCTTCGGATTGGATGATAATGACTAAGAAATAATTATAAGTGCCGCGCTGATTGGCTATTTCAGTTAATACAGTACTAAAAACTAAGTTATTAACTTCTTCATTTATTAGAATGATCCTTTTAATTGCAGCTGCAGTTCACAATATAAAATAGCCCTTTTCATAAAAAATGTTTTTCCAAACCTAGACATGCTTGTACCAAGGTCTGGCCACACTGTCCACAAAGTCGAACCGGTCGAATCTGGTGAAAAGGTCGAAGGTTCGTAACCGGTTCGACCCAGTCGAACCCCGAAAGTTCGACCAAAAAATCTGGTTCGACAAAAGTTCGCGACACCCCTAATTATAACCTTCTTGAGCTATATAGTGCTCTAGTCCATGCATAGTACCATGCTCAAACGGATCAAGCTTCTGAGCGGACAGCATCATCAGTTTTCTCAGTGTAAACACCAGCTGCATCGTAGATGCAAAAAGTTGCGGAAATTTACGTCTTCTGTAAATATCTCTACGACAGCAGAGTTGTTTGAAGTCATCGCAAATAGAAACGACCTCTTGCAGCGCCCAATGTTTATACGCACCGGAAATGGGCTCATTTTCGTCTTCTGCGCATGAGAAAGTAAATAGCGGTGACATCAGAACCCCAAGCCCCGATTGGCTGATCGCGACCCCCTATCTGAGTGTCGTCTCCTCCTTTGCAACGTCGTCTGCTCGCACCGTTGCCTGCGTCTGTCTTACCTTTCCTGCGACTTTCGGAAGTCGACTTTGCCTTTCAGAGAGGGCAGACGAAATAACTCGAGCGGTACTTTGTTTTTGTCCAACAACTAGCAGACGCGCATCAAGGAGGGAAGTCAAAGGACTCACTGGCGAGGTGTCCCGAGGCGCCGAGATTTGTTTGCAAAGAACCAAGACTGAGCGTGTTAGTGTCCGCAAGTTCCCTCCCAAATACTTTTTCCCTCCTTTCGTGTCTGGTGAGACTCCTCACTTTAACGGCGTCGGCGGGTTGGCGCAGTTAACGTCGTCTACTTTGCGTCTGCTAGTCAAAGCGATGGCTGCTTTACCTTTCCTGCGTCTGTCGGAGATTCACCGCTTTTTTACCGGCGAGAGTCACCGTTGCCTTGGAAAACAAGATGACAAGAGGCAGAGATTGACCTCTCAATCTAAAATTGAGGTCAGCCAGGTCAGCGACCAAAGTACAGGGTGTCACAAAAGAAAATTTACACGGACTTTTTAACCGCAAAAATGAACTAGGCATCGCCGAACGCTCATTCTCCGCCCAGAGGTAGAGGTAGAGGTCACAACCAGATGCCAAAGTTTCAGCCCGATCGGATAACTTAATCAAAAGTTATAAGTGATTTACTGAAATTTTCAATGGGAAAATGGAGCCCATTTTCGCCCGTTTTCGGTTTCTAGTGCCATAGAGCCCCATGCGTTCGAAAACTCCGTCGGCCGCCATTTTCCAATTGAAATTTTCAGAAAATCACTAATGACCGAGTACGACCGTATGAGACAAGGATCGTTTTGAAGCATCTTACGACCAGATGCGCTGCTGCGGGGCTGGTTGCAAGCCGTCTCAAGAGGCTTAAAAACTGATCTTGTCGCTGTTGGTTGTAGTCAAATGAAAAGTGTGTGAACGGGCCTTAAAGGGGCGGTGCAACGATTTTCGGACTTTGGCCAATAAACTTCGGAAATCAATCTGTGTCACCTATGAAACGAGGAACAGAAAAGCATAATTTTTCGAGAGCGCTAGTTTTTATTTAAAAAAAAATGAAACAAATCGAAGGTCAAAGTGCCTCTCAACTCTCCACATTGCCTTTTGTGTGACATACTTTGGGGGACCACCTGGTCCCATTGGGCTCTCTTTTCAGATACCCCGGCCGCTTCCTCCGCGATTGTCGACTTTTAAAGGATTAGCATCGTCAAAGGCCGCGGCGAGTGATTAACACAAAGGACGGTTCGCCACGTGGTTGACGGCGAATGCAGCAGCAGAGGGGGACAGGTTTTTGTTGACTTCCGCGTATCCCCCAGCGACGCTGTCACTGTAGTTCCCGGAACAGCCACACGCGGCTTCAGATCAGCAAATAGTTAGTTTTTTTTTCTTTGCGATTACGCAGCGCAATAACAGTTTATTGAAGCAAGGCGACGCGTTTTTCGTCACTTGTGCCTGGATAAACAATATAAAAGATACAAACTGCCAACTCTTCGAACATTAAAATGGTTGCACTACCCCTTTAACGGCGACAATGTTTGACCTGAGGGAAACTGGTGACTCCCTCACGGGAAAGGGAGGAGGGCGGGGGAAGGCAGAGGGGTGATGTTTTTTTCAATTTTTCCTGCCCAATCCCCCAAAAGAAATCTTGGTGATAGTTCGGGAGAGAAAATTGGCTTAGAAGGGAGGGAGGAATCATGTTTGTCTTCTTAGACTTATAGCCTCGTCCCCTAGAGCGACAAACACAGATTTTTGTCTGGAAACACCACAAAGTTACGTGTCGCAGATGCTGTCCCACTGTAACAGCCAACACTCGCGACAAACAATCGACGACGGACAGGTTCCTGTTTGTCCTTGAACTTGTAGCGCCGCAAGCAGCCCCACCGAGGAACATCTCTCGAAGACAAACTTATCCTCTTCACCCACTGTTAACCTCGGCTGCCTCTTCCCTCCCTTCCACCCTTTCTCCCGAAGCTCGCCTCACCGTTTGACCTTCAGAGAAGGCCTTGGTGGCCACTGATCGTTCCCGCACTTCCCATTCCTTGATTGCTCGTGGGGGTCGTGGCTTGCTTGCTGGCATCCTTCATGCAAAAGAGAATTTGCTGCGACTGGTTTTGCTCGCGAAAACCCGGTGCACGAGGTGGTGGTTCGAAACACCGAGGTCTACACTACTGCATCAGGATGGATACACCGAGGTTCGAGGACTGACCAATGTAAGACCGCTCGCCACGAAGTAGGACATGACGTTTCGGCAAACCATTCCGGCAGACGGGAAACTTGTCATCACGTTTTGCGATAATCGGGATGCCGTATTGTTCCCCAAAAGACATCTTGGATACTAAGTTATAAACATCCTCAAAATCGGCATAAAATTTCGTGGTGCTCCTCTAGAATTCCTTGAACGACCCCAAAAAAAGGAACGATTTGGGAATTCTAAGTTCGGAAAATGTTTAATGTCGATTGTCATGACTGTTTGCGGAAAGTTGCCAATGGCAAATGAAGACTAGATGAAGCTTTAATCAAGAAATAAAGCAATCGTCTCCACTTTCACCGTGTTTTTCTGCGAGTTTTACGCCCAAAGAGCAAAGCACGAAAACCGCGACGCCAGACTCTGTCCGTGTATTTTGAAGTGTTTGGTTGACAACTCCAGTCCCACTAGTAAACAAGCTTCCTAGTCCCCGTGTTCTGCGTCGTGTCCGCCAGGTGGGACGGCGGACTCTGACAAACAGGCTCTCTCGTTGTCGTTTGTTCCTGTTTGTCGCTCTAGTGGGACGTGGCTATTAGGCTAGGTGGCGCAAGCTCCCACCCGTTACAAAGGATATAGCCATTCACATCCATCCATCCATCCAGGGGGAATTCCTCTGTCTCGCTTTCATTGCCCTCGTGGACAATGAAAGCGAGGCCCATAGCTTTCAGTTACAAATAATAGTACAAATCCAACTCCAAGTACAAGTAATACGGTCCAGACTAGAAACCTGAAAAGTGGTTGTTATTCCGACTCGGAAGTACAATGACTTGTCCTGAATGAATGCTGATGAGTTAAACGGCAAGACATCGATTGTGAATGACCCGAGATTCGAAGGGAAACTGGGATGGCAGTTTCTTAGGACTATTGACCTTCAACACTTACCAAACTTGGTTTTATATTACCATCTTTTTTATATTTTTTGCATTGGGAGATTGAAATGGCGTTTAACGAATAAATCCGAATTGACAAAAATTTTACCGGTAGGCGTTTTTCTGGGTTTATTCGAAAACACAGAATCCTAGTATACTTGGGCATTCAGTTCACTGCTATCAGACATCAAACTTCCTGATCATTATCTAATTCAACTGAAAGCAAAAAAAAAAAAGGTTGAGCACTAAGCCGCTTGCAATGATTTCATATTACGAATAACTGAAAAATTTTCAAGATTTTGCATCATGACCGTTTAACTAAAGCAGAAACGTGCCGAGTGTTCTTCAGATGCACTAGAAAAAAAAAACCCATAAATATATAAAAATACAGTCCATAAATATTGTCACGGGTGGTGACCAGAATAACAATAAATCAACAGGAAGAAATAAACGTTTAATGTGGCGAACTTGTGCCCAAAACAAAAAGGGAATAGAAAATAATAATAAAGCGTCGCGAGCGTCGAAGTCGGCGAGACAGCAGAGTCGAGTGCTGGGGCGAAACTGACTCCGCTCGCCTTGCGGAATCCCTTATGTACCCTCGTGGGTTTCTGGATAGTTCGGTGTAGAAGGTTCGGCGCGTAGAACATTCTAACCTCGAATCAGCAAGACGGTTCTCGAATTCACTAGAACATCACATTACAGTGTCAACAAAAATGTGTAGCCGCGGCCAGGAATCGAACCCTGGCCTTCTGCATGGAAGGCAAGCGCGATAACCGTTATGCCACGCGCACGCTGCCTACTTGGCCAGCTGCGCGCGCGGCAAAACAAACAAAACAAAAAAAGAACGGTAAACTAATGAGTCATTTGGAACACATAAGGTCCACAGTCCTATCGAGCGTAGTACGGCTTCAGTCGCACGACGTGGACGACTTCCGGTCGTGGAGGGCGGCGTGACGAAGTCCGTGTTCCGTCGGGCATCACCTCGTAGTTCAGATCCCCGAGTCGACGAAGCACTTTGTAAGGTCCAAAGTAACGTTTCAGGAGTTTCTCGCCGAGACCGCGTCGGCGAATCGGTGTCCACACCCACACCCTGTCTGCGGGCTGGAAGTGGACGTCCCGACGACGAAGGTTGTAGCGGCCAGTGTCGACACGTTGTTGAGCCTTAATCCGGAGTCTGGCGAGCTGACGGACTTCTTCTGCCCTTTGGGCAACCACCTGGGCGTCGTCGCTTGCGTCAACAGCCGGTTCGTGAGGTAACATAGCGTCCAGCATTGTCGTTACCTTGCGCCCATGCACCAGTTGAAAGGCTGTCACTCCGGTGGTCTCTTGTATGGCCGTGTTGTAGGCAAATGTGACGTACGGCAACACCTCGTCCTATGTCTTGTGCTCCACGTCGACGTACATGGAGATCATGTCGGCGATGGTCTTGTTGAGTCTCTCCGTTAGCCCGTTGGTCTGCGGGTGGTACGCCGTGGTGCGGCGATGGCTGGTGTGACTGAGTCGGAGGATTTCTTGGGTCAGCTGTGCCATGAACGATGATCCGCGATCTGTAATCAAAACTTCTGGAGCGCCGTGCCGGAGGACGACGGACTCGATGTAAAACTTGGCGACTTCAACAGCCGTGCCTGCTGGAAGGACTTTCGTCTCGGCGTACCGTGAGATAATCGGTGGCGACGATAGTCCAGCGGTTTCCCGACGTTGACGGTGGGAAAGGCCCAAGTAAATCCTTTCCGATCTGCTGGAACGGCATAGACGGGGGAGAAATCGAGTGCAGAAGTCCTGACGGCTTCGTCGGCAGTTTCTTGCGTCGCTGACACTCGTGGCATGATCGAATGTATAGGTGAACGGTCTTCGGTAGCCTCGGCCAGTAGTACTTTTCTCGAATCCTGGCGAGCGTCCTGCTGTAGCCAAGGTGTCCAGCCGTTGGGTCCCTATCATTTCGTCGAAACTCGTTTCGTGGAATTACGTTTCGTGGACAACTTTTCGTGGACACACGTTTCATGGACACACGTTTCGTCGACACTGTGACGTTTCGTCGAAAATCGTTTCGCGGACAGCACCACCCTGATACGTTTCGTCGACAAACTTTTTTTGTGCGTGTGGATTGCAGTGGATTCTATTGGATTACTGGCATTTCCTCTGCTCGCTTTAAGTACACCGGAAGTTGTGACAGCGTTCGTGGTTCGCACCAGGCAGATCTCGTCAATTTTAGAGAAAAAACTTATTTTTTCTTAATCTGGAGGAAACATAGAGTAATGGAGGAAACGTAAGTGCATTCTATTGTTCAAGCATCAAACAATTTTACAGCTTTTTTTTTTATGTGAGGCAGAGGAAACCTTTTTGAGATTTAATATGTTATTTCGATAAATATTTGTTTGGTTTTGGGTTTTCCCGTCATTTCATCACGCACAGCTGCTTGCCTGTGTTTACATCGGCTCACCGTCGCGGCTGGTCTACTCTGCGAGGAGCGACTGAGACGATCTTGACGCTTATCTTAAGTACCTTATGCGATTAGAATATCGTGAACCACACGAGAATCGTCGTGTTGGTAAGTTTGCGTGTTAATCTGTTTTGCACTTAAATACGAGCTAAGGCAACCTGTGCTTCTAGTACGAGCGGGCTTCCGCCCGCTGCATTACCATCAATCCATCCATCCAGCTGCCTTAATTATGCTGAGCAATGCTGCCTGGGCGCATTCCGAAGCAGGAGCTCGCGCACGCTCCAAGTTCACGCGATGACTCGCGCTAATGTCAGGGCAGCTGAAAGACGCCCCCGTCTTTCCTGTATTTCTCCTCCGAACTGATGGGTGTTAGAGATGTTTTGAAATCTTTAGCAAGCTTCAGTCATGTGCTCAAACCCGATAAACCTTCGAAGCAGGCGGCAATCAGTCAAGTGGAGTTAATTTCGTCTTAACGTGAACTGGTGTTCCCCGATTTCCGCTAGTAACACTTTTAAAGTCTACATGACTAACCAACCAGTTCAGTTTGGCTAGGGTCAAGTGATCAGTGTAACCATCCAGTCACTCTAAACACGTGCAGTCACGGCCACTAGCTCGAACTTCCAGAGTACATTGAACACTTCTGGTACGGTGCTCATTTGATTTACCTGCACCTCCTGCACCAGTGCAAAAACGTGTAGGGCACTGTACTTTCGGTATTTGTACTGAGATACGACTGGAAGTGCACCGCCCTACACTTTTCTGCACCGGTGCAGGAGGTGCAAGGAAATCGAAGGAGCCTATACACCTTTCCAAAAAACACTCGACCCCAGGGGCAACAAACCGTTTTCGAGCCGAGTCACTTAGTTTGAGGCAATGTTACTAGAACCACTCAGTTGGGAAACTGCCATACAGACCGCTCTGAAAAAGTGGCCCCAATGTGTCCACAAGAACCGAGCTAATGGCGAAAACAATGCCGCCATTTTTCCCGCAGCGGCCACTCGAGGAACTGTACTTTACTTCTATTTTGGCTTTAATCGGCCATTTTGGCGCCGAAACAGATACAGCGGAAGAGGTTACAGGGGTGCCACCCCCGTCTCCCCAGCGAACGCGCCGCAAATTTCTGCCGAAGTTAAAATGCACCTAGGTCGGGACGCGCTACCCGAAAGGACCGCTGAGGCATGGTTGTATAAAAACAATATTAATTGTTCCGCAAAACCTTGCAAACTAAAGATTATAAAAACATCACGTGCCCATCATTCTGTACTAAACTCCAACAAATTTCACAGAAAAAGAGTCTTTTCCATTTTATTTATGCAAAAACATTATGCAAAAAACTGGCTACAAAGCAATTGTTTAAGTTTAAATACAAGTAAAACTAAGTATGTAATTTTTAAACCAGTAAATAAACGAGATTGCAGCTCTATCAATATTACGTTTGAAGACACTTTATTAGAGCAAGTAAGAGATCAAAAATTTTTAGGTGTATGGTTTTCCGAGGACCTATCGTGGAATACTCATGTCAATAAACTTAAAACTGAATTATCTCGAGTTACCGGCAGCTTATATAAAATTCAAAACTTAGTACCTACCTGGTTAAAACAAATGTTATACTATTCCTTATTTTACTCTAAAATTAGTTACGGTATATTGGTCTGGGGAACAACAACAGCTACGAACTACAATAAAATAATTATATTACAAAAGAGAATACTACGTATATGTGAAAACTATAGAGGTGATAAAAGAAACTTAAGCACACAGCCACTTTTTGTAAAATATAATATGCTGAAGGCTGACCAGGTTTACTACTTTAAACTGTTACAATGGATACATAAGAACAAACTGCGCACCACCCCAACAAACAGCGTGAGCGCATATATGCTTCGAGATCCAAATATAAAAATACCCACCATAAGAACAAATTACGGCCGACAAACTTTAACTTTTCAAATCATTAAAATTCTTAACAATACAGAATTGAACATAAACTATAACACAACTTTCTATAAATTCAAAAGTAAACGCAGAACGCTTCTGGTTGGTGGTGCTATTACATTTTCATTGTGAAGTTTTCTTTTTCCATTTCTAGTTTCTGAACTTATCTTATTCGCGATCTCTCTGTGTATGAATTTAGACCACTATTTTCTTTTGGTCAAATTTTTTATATTAGTGACCTACTTGAGTGTACATTTCTTTGTTGTTGTTTTATTTTATTTTATTTTGTCGTTTTTTTCTGCGTACAGCATGCATTACTTTGCTGATGTCCAACTTTAATATGTTCATAATGTGATGTGTCACGCAAGTGGTTTTACTATTTCAACTGATTGCCTGCGTATATTCTAATCTTCACTCTGCTTTGTTGCCTTATTATGTTGTCGTTGACGGTGCGCTTTGCCTGGCTTGTGCGATCCTGTGATTGCGGCTTCCAGAGTGCATGTGTATTTTCTGCTTAGTTGCAATGTTGTAGCATGTGACACCCTTATCTTTTTTGCCACGGCTGAACTGTTGGGGGGTAGAGGCTCCGTCAGGCACTTGTGCCTTTATCTCTGCCCCCCATGCGGAAAATATCCGCAAATTAAATAAAGAAAAAAAAAATGTATTTGAATGTCTGAGTCAATGATGTCCTTCTGTACGCCTCATATCACCCCAACCGCTGCAAATCGAGGAACCGGCTCGTACGCCTTGACGCCCACCCCGCAATAGGCAGTGAGCTTTAGCAGTGTGTTAGTGGCAAGGGGGTTTCGAGTATCCACAGCAATAAGGTTGATACGCTTGTTAGGACGTACCATCAGAATGCATTCTGGACAGTGCAGTTCGGGGACGTCGGACGCCTTCTTCATGTTCAAAATTCCTCAGAGATTCCTATGGGTTGATTGGGATGAATATCACAGTGAGGCCCCGGGGGTGATCTGGTGGCTGGACGTCCGTTTTCAAGACGACACGGTCACTGGAGTGGCGCAGCTTTCGTCTTTCACGACGATATTCTCTGCTCTTTTCGTCGGTCCGGAGCTCCACGTCCTGGCTTAAAGAAGCAGGTTGGCTTTGTTCTGGGTCAGGCTGTGTGAGGGTGATGAGTGATGACGGCTCCTGTGGTGTTGAAGTTACCAGGAGCTCCGGGTTCAGTTGGGACGAGTAAAGGTGGTCATCACATGAATTTGGAAGAATTTTTTCGGCTTCGTGAACAGTACCATTTTGCGCCTGTTCTCCCGGCGCTCTTCCTTGACGGCAGAGCAAGTCGTAAGGCTTCAATAGACCCTTGCTGTTTGAGATGAAATGGAATACAAAATATCTCAAAAGGCAGAAAATATGTCCCAATCGGAGAATTTTAACCTTTCATTTCCCCCTTTCCCTCTTTGTTTTCTTCATTGCCTTTAAAACTATTCTAGGACGTGAAAATACGCCACCGCGACCACCGCGCTTGTTTATGGCACGTGCTGAGTTTGTCATAAGGGACGTGATAACACGTCGTTTTCTATTTGAGGGTGCGGGAAATTTAAATTGAAGCACGGCCATGTAAGAGTCCATGGTCAACGCGCACAGCTGTGCACATTATGAGTTGTGGTAACGCTTTTTTGCGTTTCTTTTTAATATTGTTTGTAAAGAAACATGATGACTGTTGATTTGGCGAGGGACCGCGTGTACGCTTCGCCGATGCACCTCTACCATTAACCCGAATTCGGGCTGTAACATGAGTGATGGTTATACAAAATTATACAAAGCACCGAATATTAAAAAGAAAATATTTCGTAATAAAGAACATTTTGTTGTCATCAATCCCTACTATGTCTATATTTTTTTCGCCTTTCATAACTAGCCCAACTCACCATTTTGCTCCTAATGAACTAGCGCAGTTAAACAACAAAACAAACTGCAACAGAACAAAGGTACATTGAAACTCATGGAAACCGTTGACACAAAATACTAATGTAAAAATAAAGTCCATGGAATTTAAGAACACACCCAATGACGTACCAGCAGATTCCAGCACTGGTTGAAAAGTACAAATTTTTATTTATTTATTTTGCTCTAAGGGCGTGACCATTACAGAAGAGTAAGTGGTTGCATGAATTATTTAAAACACAGACACACACACACCCAACAAAAAACTATTAGTGTCGATTAGAAAAAAAATGCATTCCAAGGCTTTTTTGTAACGGTCATGATTCATGATAGAGACTATGGGCGCAGCAAGCTATTGATTATGGTGTGTAGCTTTTGTTTGAAATTGCTGCGGATAGCTTCGTTTTTATGTGCTTTCGACGGGTTCTCGAGTTTCGAGCCAGATGGATCTCGTGAAATGAATGAAGAACACTGGCAGGGCTACGGAGCTGTGAGCTCGAGTCCGTTAAGGACTTGAATGTGGTTGTAACAGCCTGGTTGACCATTGGACGAGGGAACGTGACGCGGGTCCCGGCTGACCTTTTTGGGGGTCAACGCCCTCCAAAGCCCCAGGAGGTCAACGCCTTCCGAAGCCCCTTCCAGGGTGGGATATATTTTGGACTGATTCGGCAGTTAGAATATTTTGGGCCCATGTTCCAAAAGACTAACATAAGTTACTACTTGGCTTAGTATCCCAACTGAGCACTTTACACCACAGCAGTACCTGGTATGACGACAGTTTTTCAATACTGGAAAGAAAACGAAAAAAAAAAAGCGCAGCTGTGGTTTGTTTCTGAGTGTGCATTTTTTGCTCACTGCGGAAGTCAGGGATTGCGAAAAAACAAACGATGTACTCACTGGCGGCAATAGCTGTGTGCGCGACTGAGCTCGTGCTGACGGCGAGCTCCCACAACTCTTCTGCAACTTGCATTCCCTAGAATCAAGACTGCCGGTCTCTGCAGCCCATTAAGCGCGAGACACATGCGCGAAAATCCATCCGATACGACGTCCGATCCGGCAGTCCGACTGCCTGATCCGAAAAAGTTGGTCGCTTCAGACGTCGGATCGGCGATCCGACATGCGTCCAACGCGCCAGATAGTTTTGCACAGTGGACGGATTGTCGGATGCGTCCAGCCAATGACAGCACAGCTAGCGCGAACGTCATGATGACGTACTGGGTCTGTCGGGACGAACAAGAAAACGGAACGGGCGACGGGAAGCCTAGGTTTAGAAAATTTATTTTTATAAAAAGGTTTTTTTTTATTTTATAAACAATTGCAATTAAAATAAACTAATTCTAATCACTAAAGAAGTTAATAACTTAATTTTTTTGTACTGTATTAACTGAAATAACCAATCAGCGCTGTCCTTTATTAATCCCTGAGCCATCACCATCCAATCCGAAGCCAACTGGCCAGCCTGTCGCGCATGCGCGCACGAGTCGAACCTCAATACAGGGTTCGTCGAATTTTCGACTAAAAGTTCGAAAAAGTCGAACCTGGTCGAACTCGAACCTCGGCCGGTTCGCGACACCCCTAGTTATGGGGGTTATGGCGTACGCCAAAATCAATACCGTAGTCATTTCGGCGTACGCCATAGTCAATACCGGTCTTTTTCGCATACCCCAAACACACTACCCTTACGCCAAATTCAATACCTTGAATAACGTCGGTTCAGCAGGGGTTGAGCTCTGCATTCCGCTAAAACTGGCGGAAGTAACTTTCTGCGGCAAAGTACTCTGATTGTTTGTTGTTTGTAAGAGCAGCGGAACGCGCGCGGCAGGCGTTGTTAATTTTGATTAGCGTTGATACGGCTGACGGCGCACAAAGCTGAAGGGCACAAGCAAAGAAGCTTGGAGTGATTCTGTGTCGATGTGATTTGACGTCGCTTCTTTTTGTTTCTTCAATCATGGTGCAAATGCAGGTGCCCGACTCCCGAACGATTCGAAGGCAAGAGTGGTAGCCCGCCTATCCGCTGGTCTTTCAATCGCATCCACTGTCGTCATTTTGGGCACAGCGGAAGAAAATAAGACGTTCACTATTTTAAATGGCGTGCGATCGGCCTGTCTAGGTTCTGGCGATACCGTTTCAGGCTGTAGATGAGAAAATTTAGCCACTACAGTACGACTGCTAGCCTGGGGTCTGTGCCTCACAACAGATCGAAACGGGTAGGGGTGGGGATCCCTGGCAGCGGGACCTTTCGCCGTACGAGCTGCGGTGCGCTAACACACCCGACCTCCGATACCCCCTTGGGTCACAGCGCTTGCTGAAAGAAGTTTGGTTCGTTTTAAGCAGATTTTGCAGTGCGTAGGTGAGACGCACAACAGCTACGTACTACGTCCTAGATGCCCAAACTGAGGCTCGCTACATGTGCGCGGCTCTCGTGATCTGGGGAACAGTATGCTCGCCATGAAAATGTTGCAGTGAGAAGTACGGAAAAGTAATATTATAAAAGTAGAGTATTTAAAACTGGCTTGCATTGTCACTGAACATATGAAAATAAAACTGATTAGGAATGCCTATCAGATCGAGTGGGAATGTGATATGATCTGCTCAAGTTACCTGTGAAGTTGCGTCGGCACAGGAATTCAAACTTGTTGGCCCCACCCCCGCTCCTAAATTCTTCAAATGTTACTGGCAGTTTTTTTATTATTATTATTATTATTATTATTATTATTGTAACTTCAAAAGTCCCAGCAGGGGCATTACATAAGGAGCGGGGGGGGGGGGGGGGGGGAGTACATGAAAAATACAAAAGATCAACATATGAACAGACAGGTGGCTGACACCTACAGGGCTGGTGAGTAATATAAACAGTGAGAACAAGTGTGTGTGAAATAAAACTGGTACATAAATACACTAGCTAAAAGAGTAATCGAAGCATTGCGGAACAAGACGGGGTCACCTTTTGCCGGGCAGAACCAGGGTAATCACCGACTCACACCAAGCATACCGGAGCTTCCAGTCGGGCTCGGTGTCCTGAAAAGCGCTGCAGGTGCTCAAAAACAAAAGACCCTTAAAGGAGCCCATAGAATTTAAATGGGTACCTGCCCACTTCGTGGTAGAGGGCAACAAACTTGCTCACCAGCAGGCCTGCGCGCTGACTTACCGGGCCACAGCCATCGAAGAGGTGCAGGACCAACCCATGGTGACCTAAAAGGAAATGCTAGTCACACTCTACTGCAAGGAAAGGTGAAGACTGCCAGCCCCGCATCCTAAGTTAACGCTGGAGGAACAGGTAGCGTATAGGCAAATTCAGTCAGGGTCCTTCCCTCACCTCCTTTTACTCAGTTGCATATGTTCCCCACTCAATACAGTGGGAACTGCCCAGTGTGCCAAGAGATAGGAACCCTCCGTCACTACATAGGTGAGTGTAGATTCAGTCAAGACCACCCACTACCCCCACTATTCCCCCTGTAGAGCGATGGGAGAACTTGCTGTCCAGCCCCGCCCTGAAAAATCAGCTTCAATTGGTCTACAGGGGCCAGGCACACAAGGCAGCATATAGGATCTCGTGAAGGGGGAAGCCCTTCCATTTGGCAGAGACCATCGTGCTGAAATGGTCAGAATAAAAGTTTATTCTCTCTCCCTCTCCGATTGGTTGAAATAGTTTGTGATCCGAGATATGGTGACATGGATGGTTTAGTCGTGACGATGCTCTTCTAGGAGGAAGTAGGAGTGGGTTATGAAGCATTGGATTATAATAGGAAATTTTATGAAATGGGGTTAAGCATGATATCTTATGGCGCGACTTATACAGCTGGAATTTCAGTGCAGAGACTCTAGTTCTTCGGTAATGATCATTAAGAATCAACCTGGCCGTGCGATTTTGAACTGACTCAAGATGGTTAATGAGATCAATTTGATGAGCATTCCGAATTGCTGCTGCATACTCCAACTTAGGTCCAACGTAAGTCTCATATGCCATTTTCTGGAGATGAGATGGTGGCACCTTCAGATTTCTTTTGATGTACCCGAGAGTGTGCGAAGCCTCTGCTGAGTCTGTTTCAATGTGGTTATTCCAGGTTAAGTCACTAGGCAGTGTTGCACCAAGATATTTATAGATGGAGGCAGGCAGAGATGATTAGTCCAGAGCCAATGGAATACGAAAAATATGGTGTTACATGTTTTCAAGTAAAGCGAAGTACTTTACATTTTGGTATGTTTAATGACATAAGTCATTTGAAACACCAGGCATGAATCAGGTCAAGGTCACTCGGAAGATTCAAATGGTCATCAGACAAAGTAATATTGCGATATAGGACACAATCGTAAGCAAAGAGACAAAGCCTACAATTGATAAGTCGTTAATAAAAATAAGAAACAGTAGTGGACCTAGTGATGCCCGCTGTGGAACCCCACATATAACGTTAGTAAAATCTGACATATGGTTAGCCAGAGTGCGAGAAAAGAGAAAGTCACGAATCCAAGAAAGGACCAAAGGGTCGATACTCAGGATAGAAAGTTTTGAAATTAGATGACGATGGGGAACTCTGTCGAATGACTTCGAGAAGTCGAGGAATACAGCATTGGTTTGGCCCTACGAGTCAAGGTTAGTGATTAACTTGTGTTTGAGTTCAAAGAGTTGCGTCTCGCATGCAAAACCCCTACAGAATGCATGTTGATGATTGTAAAAAATATGATTGGCTTTTAAATATGATATGGGATGATAGTTTGAGGCCAGCACACGATCACCGCTTTTTAAAGACCGGAATGACCTTCCCCAGCTTCCAGTCCAATGGTATACGCCGTTCCACCTTCAGTCCGAGCACACTGGACGCCACGAGCTATCCCAGCCGATACAGCGTCGGGAGAAAATCGTGTGACCTTTCAGTTGGCCAGAGCGACGCAGGGAGCTCAAGGTCACATGACACTCTCTCAACGCTGGATTGGCTGGGATAGCTCCTAGCATCCGCTGTGCTCGGACTGAAGGTGAAACGGAGTATAGGCAATACTGCTGTAATGACTAAGAAAATATGAATGTAAGGAATTCACTACATATTACTTTGGTGTTGCTAAGAATTTTGGGGCTAATATTGTCTGGACCACAAGATGATGAGAGTTTTAAACCTATAAGTCAAAGTATTCTGGAAGCAGAAATGTTAGTGTCAATGGGGGCCATGGGCTCAAAACCAGAGCAAGGCAAACTATATAGGTATATGATCAACGCTTTCGTTTGATAGTATGAAAGAGAAATATTTGTTCAAAGCTGTAGCGCAATGTGGCTCACACACGGCATCTACATTTTCATTCTTTAGTCGGATAGAGTCAGTATTATCTCTGGGTGAAAATACCTTCCAGAACTTCTGGGGGTTACTTTGCAGAATTCTTTGGCAGGCCTAAAAAAATAACTTTTTTTTCGTCAACCTTACGCTCTGTACAAGATTTGAGACATGAAAAATATTTGTCCCAGACTTTGTTATTATTTACTTTTTTAGCTCTTCTTATACATGCGCTTCTTTTTGTTATTTATAATGATTGTAAAGTTTTATATTGTACCAGGGGTTATGCCCGTCGCTCTGTACAATAACATTCGGAACAAATTGCTCAGTTAAAATATTAAGTTTGTTTTTAATTAGTAACCAGTTTTCTTCCACCGATCTTGAACGAAGGTTTTCGACATACGACTGATAGAACGATGACACGTTCCGATTTATGGTGTCGTAGTAATCACCTTTGTTATAGCTCACGAATTGTTTGAACAGTTGGGCTCAGCGTCGGCACAGGGATAGATAACTCGATGATCAAGATGCCGTGGTCATTTAAGCCAGCAACACAGTTGACAGTTTTTATTATTTCTGGTGTGCTTGTAAGGGTATGGTCAAGAATATTGTCGCCACGGGTGGGTTGTTCAACAACTGGGGTGAGGTCAAAATTGAAACATGAAAAAGTCTCACGCAGCATTCGAGCTGCTCGTGGTAAGATGAACCTAGTCAATGTTTGGAAAATTTAAGTCGTCAGAGATAGCAAAGTCTCCTTTTGGGTAAAGACTCTAAATGTCGAGCAGTATGGTGTGCAAAGTGTCGCAGTGCTCAAAACCATTGTTCGGTGCCCGACAATACGATGGGCAGGAGATCAAACTATAAGGGGTACTTTATTTGAACTTGTCCCCACGGTTCGGTGTTTACTACCACAGCATAACAAAGAAATTGAACCTAGTCATCAGTCGTGGGCACGTTAACAGCAAAAAGTAACAGTGTTACAGTTACAGTTACCTAGGGGGGAAAAGTAACACTGTTACAGTGACAGTCACCGGCTTAAAAAAGTAAAATGTTACAGTTACTGCAAAAAGAGTAACGCCGTTACTTTCTCGTCACAGTACAAAAATTGGACTTAAGAAATCAGAAACCAAAACAATATTATTTTATTTGTTACACTATACAGTAACAAGAAAGGTAAACTGAGAAATTAGAAAAATTTAAACCCAAAGGGTGTTTCTTTTTTTTGCGTGATTCGCCATTTCAGCATTTTGATGTGCATAATTTATTTGCAATAATTGATAAGCCAATGCTTTTGATGAGCGACATCGAAGATGACGCTCCAAAGGCCGCTTTTTATACGACCAAAGCGCTGGTAAGAGCGAAGCACTCGTATCCAGACCGTGCATGACAAGCAGTCTTGGGCAGTAACTAGCTACTATAGTAATGCGTTACTGGTAACTAGAGTTACTTTTTGGTAACGAGTTACTCTTTACTGCTGGTAACTTGTAACTGCAAGACTGTTTCTTTTGTATTGGGTAACTGTAACTGTAACTCCACACATTAAACAAACAAAAAATTGTCTGGTTTAGCACACGACTGAGAATCGAGTCAGCACGAAACCGGGAGATAAAGGAAGCAGCACCCACGGTGGTAGGGGCGGCGAACAATGTCCGTTTCACCGACTCTGTCTCACTCTTCTCATGTGGGGACCATCTGTAGGTGTCGGTGCTCGTGCAATATGTCTCTGAGTGTTCCGTCTGGGCTGTGTCTGCACCCCCTCTCCCTTCGCCTTTGTAGGATATGCGCTGTCATTTTTACACCCAGCGGGTCACCGTCTCCTCTTCCCTATTAGTTTTCAAGGAAGCCGTCCCCACATTGTGCAGAAAGCCGGCGCTTGTCTCACTTATTTGTTCTCTTCAGAGCCGCTCGAGTAAACACGAAGGCTGGTTCAAATGAAATTGCCTTTTTCGTTGATAACCTCAAGAAACACCTCAATGGTTGGACGCTTTGTTGTGGAACCACAGATGGCTTTTTGGACAGAGACCCCGCAGTGGTCGTTGTACATTCTCGTTGAGCACCAGAAGGCCTCACTTTGTCTCCTTTCCTGTATATTCTTTCGAAACTCTTTGACCCGCTACGTTCAGGCCTGCTTCCGAGTATATCCTGTGAGGTAATTATGCGATCATCCGTGTCCTGAGTTGTTTCGGGGTCAGAAATAAACAAGAATATTAACTGAAGCGGGCCGATGACAATTTTGAAAAACGGTTTATTCTAAGTTATAGTCATGTAACTAGTGGATTTTGAGTTTGAAGCGAAAAGTTTAGGCCAAATATTTTTAATTTGAATATTGAAAAGTTTTCCCACGCCTTTCACTTTATTATATGCTTAGACGAAAACCCAGCTAAAATTGTGAAGGTTGTTCTACTTGTTCATTTATAAGGTAAGTTTAACTATCAAATATTTATGAACTGTGACCTCAGAAGGTCTGATGTCATGGGATGACAAGTAAACGACGGATCTGATATAAAATGAATCCTATAGAGACAGCCAATCATACCTAATTGAGTGAATTTACAAATCTTGCCATATAAAATATTCTTTCTTTAATCTCGAATTAAAAAATGAAAGCCGTTTACAACTCCCTGTAACGCCGAATTAGAACGCAGCTCTTGAGGAGGAGGAGGGAAGTACTGAGGGGAAGGTATACCCCTCCTCACCTCCTTATCCTCCTCCTCCCCTCATTCTTGAATCCCGTCCGGGGAAGGGGGGGGGTTATGTGACCTCAGGGGGGTCATGTGACCTCGGGGAGGTGAGGGGTCATGTGACCTCGGGGGGGGGGGGGGGGTCACATGCAGCCCTAGTGGTTAGTCCATGCTAAGGTGTGAGGAAATCTAACATGCTGAGCTTGTATCGATTTAGCCAAAAAAACAATTACTTTCATCTAATTGGAGACGTTTGGCTAACAGCTAGGAGGGAGAGAGAGAAATTTTATTTACAATGATGCTTCGTCCGCATTATCTGCATCTCATTAGCGGTCAAAAAGATGCTGGTAGTGAGGGCGGCAGCATGGTCCCTGCAACGTTGAGAATGTGTGACACTAATTGGGGCCATGGTGTCAGTTGTGCTTCCCGAGGTGGGGTGGTCCAGCTCTTCCAACTGACAGATGTGGAAGGCATGAGGAGGAAGGGGGTGAGGTATTATGGAGATGATTGTGCACGGGTACAGATCGGTTAGGGTAGGCATGCACTAGTTATTAGGCACATATTGCAAAAGCGCCTCAAAGCAATATTTAGCCGGCATTTAAGCCATTGCACGGTGCAGGCACATAGCCAGGATTTTGTTTCGAGAGGCGCCCGCCCATGACTAAATTCTGTATGAGGGGGAGGGGGGAGAGGTGGTCCCAGCAAAATGAAAGATTTCGGGGGGAGCCTGGGCACCATGGGTCTCTCTCCTGGCTACGCGCCACGGTGTATACATGAGTAAATCGTAGTGTTGCAGGGGGAGGGGTGGGGGGAGGGGGTATTATTGTGTTACGAGACTTGAAAAGTTTAAATTTGGTAACTAATCACTCCTTTTTATTATTCTGTATACACTGTGAAAACATTTCCTTGCCATTTGCATACTGTTTGGTATACACATCTAATACATTTGGTTAGAATATTTCTTAGTATGGTAGATCCCCAGCTAAAATTCCCATTAGATCCAATTGGAATTTTAACTGGTTTTAACCGGAATCGATTGGTTTTAGTGGGTTCCAATCAGCACATTGGCCAATGGGTCTCATCAATTGGAATTTAATAACTCGGAGGCATCCGGTTTAGAGAAGCTCGTTTTAGCGAACGCCGTTTTATCGACCCTGGTTTATCGAATCGGGAGAACCCAGTTTAGAGAAGATGGCGATGAGCTTCCCTTTAGCGAGTTCGGCTGCCATTTGGCAGGGATAAATTGGTTTTCTGGAAACCCAACTGGTACCAATTTTAAATTCGAATTGGAATCTAATGGGAATTCTCAACTGGAATGTCATATGCAAATTAACCTTCAGCACCAGCATCTTCTTTGCCAAGTATATTTTGTCCCTTCATCAGGGAAAGCAACTGGTGCGATAGTTTCGTTTAACCGTGTCTTTCATCTATTCTGGGTTCGGGGCAGCCGAAGCGAAAACAACCGCATCTCCACGTGGTGAATGATGTTGATTGAGGCGAAGCTCTGGTGGTGCTTGTCTGCGTAGACGCTGAGCCGCAGCATGCCGAGCCTTTCGTTCGTTATCATCCATGTCACGCTGCGGTCAAATGCTCAAATGCTTATAACCACGTCCCATACCACACATTCTCTTTCTGACATGCATGGATGAAAACGAACGAAAGGCTCGGCCTGCTGCGGCTCAGCGTCTACGCAGACAAGCACCACCAGAGCTTCGCCCCATCAACATCATTCACCACGTGGAGATGCGGTTGTTTTTTGCCCTACACGAGCACGGGAGCATGTGCTCACGTGCTCGTGAGCACGAGCACCCGACGCCAGACATCGGATGGACATACGGACATCCATGGCTAGCCCCTAAGGAGCTTCGCCCCTAAAAAAAAGAAAAAGCGCGCTGTCCCACAAGCCCGCTGGCGGGACAGCGACCTTGGTCGGAAAAGCGTTATCTGTCCCCGCCTAAATGAGACATCAGGGCCCGTTTGCTCGAAGCCGGTTAACTTTAACCGCGGTTAAAAGTTAACCGCCCTTCCCTACTAGGTACCCACAAGTACCTAGCCAAGTTTGACGAGGGCAGGATGAGCGGTAGCTTTGTGTTTTATTATGGGGTGGTAGCTGGTGTTACCTACTGGCTGTAGCGAATATACGTGGCTTCCGTGGAAAGGTTACCGAAATGGGGGGACCCAACAAATGCGCGCTGCCTGGCTTTCGCGATGCAGCGCGGCATACATTTGAGCTTAAGAAACAATTTTTATTGCTAGTGGTACAAACAATCGCCAAGGTAAAACTAAATTAACCCTTGTTTGGAAATTTTCTAAATATTTGGCTGTATGAAGTGAAGAAAAGCCTCGTGAAATTTCCTTCCGAGTTCGAAAGAGGACGACGAAGTTGAGTCCTAGAAAGGATGACAAAGAAGTGAGCAGTGAAAGGCGGGCGGTATACTGGCAGCATGGTTGGCCAGCGAAGAACTGTATATAACACCGTCATAAATTGAAAAACCTGGAACTCGGCTCCACTGAAAATCGACCTATTAGTAAATTACCCGAACATCGAGAAGAACGCTGACAGTGTAATTCTACGATCCGCGCGCGCTGGCGTTCCACATTTAGAGTAAATAATCATAATAAATCTTTGACGAACGCGCGTGCACGGCAAAATTTGTTTTAGGCTTTTTGCTTCAGAACAGTTATTACTGCAGACGCCAGCAGGTGCAGCGCGTGTAACTACACCCGTAGCATGCACCTCGGTGCCTTTAAAATTTAGCAAAAGGTCTATGGGAACGCTGTCTGCTTTTCTGTGCTATCAATACCCGGCCGATTGAGTCAAGGCAGTCAATCCACTTTCCAAAGACGTTGCCATGCCGACAACTATCGCGTTCATTTAGGCTTAGGAATGGCCAGAGTCGAAAGTCTATCTAAAAAATGTGGCGAAGTCTTTGTTCATGCTTTGCGTTTTAAGTGAGGTAAGGCAACGCGAAAACCTCCTGCACGATTCATTGCTGACTAACGCGCCTGCTACTGCAGCTACTACGACGTATTAGTTCCATAGCGAGCGGCGCCCACTCAGCCGGGGGGTCCTTATCATTTCGTCGAAACTCGTTTCGTGGAATTACGTTTCGTGGACAACTTTTCGTGGACACACGTTTCATGGACACACGTTTCGTCGACAATCGTTTCGTCGACAGCACCACCGTAAAACGCTTCGTCGACAAGTTTTTTTTTTTTTTTTTTTTGCGGTTTTGAAAGGAATGCCGGAAACTTAAGGTACATGCGCTTGTAACGGATGAAAAAGACGATGCCTAGCGCAGTGGCTCTCCAAGGTGAGCGACTGCGCTACCCTCTCGCTCTCATCCGTGTCAGATGGAAAAGCAAGAGCGCGCAGGACTTCGAGCGCGGCCTATTCGGATATTTGCGAATTCCGATGCCCGTTTATAGAACCGAAAGTTACTGGAAGAAGAAAAGCGGTGGAGAAAAATATGCGTAGGCACAAAGCAAAACTTCGATCCAATGGTGGGTTGCGGAAAAGGGCGTAAACACTGTATTTTTTTATATTGGTTATTTTTAAACAAAAATAGAGCTTGCAGTTTTTTATCAATATATCAATTGAATTTAAGCATGTTCGTTACCCTCAATTTTTCAAAAGGAAAAGTGATGCAGTGTTTGACTGGCTACTGCGACTTATACGCGAAGAAAACTTTGCAATGCAAAAAAATAAACAAATAAACACGAGAATTGGTAACAGATAAATAAAACAGTACACTAAGTTTAGTCGTATTACACAAAGTAAACCATAGTTCATATCGAATGTGCATCTTAATGCATTATAAAGCTTCTCTCGAACAGCCGCCACATGTAAGGCCTTGGAGGCGGTGTACCACTATACTCCGCGACAACTTTTCTTGGCAATGAACTGGAAAGTACAGGCCCGCGTTCCCTCTCCCATTTTGAGTGTACGCAGGCTCTCCTCCTCCCCCATTTCCGGGGAGAGGAGAAGAGCCTGCGTACACTCAAAATGGGAGAGGGGACGCGGGCCTGTACCTTCCACTGCATTGCCAAGAAAAGTTGTCGCCGAGTATAGACGAAATCTGTCGGCAGCAGCCGACTGGTCCTCACACGCGACATTAAATTGTTCTTTTATCGATGCCAGCTGACAGATACCTGGGGCAAGTTCATAGCTCGTTTCATAAAAGAGCGGCTTCCAAATCTAATGTTCTTTGGTCACATATCGGTTTTTCTGCATGCAAAATTTCAGTACAGGCATAACATATGCAGAACTATTGTGTTATTCATTATCCAGAAGCTAAATATGCTAAAGACTAAAAATCGCATGCGGTCTGGTAAGTACAGTACGTTGAATACCCAGTGTCTGGAGGAGACAACAACCGTGTTTTATTACCGTAAAAGTAAACCACGCGTAGGAAAATGCTCAGTCTCCTTCCAAGTTTATTGCTAGCGGCTAAGACCAGATGCCAATTAGCTTGAAAACCGATTTTATGCCATTTTCAACGGTAGGAAGGCTGTGTGCACCGCAAACAGGCCTCGTTTATTCTTTCAAATTTTCTTTAAGAGCTTCAGTGTTTTGATGTGTTAACTATCTATGCTATGTTCAGGTGGCTCTTGAGGATTCTGCCAAAAGACGTGACGCGCGGAAAGATACGCCTGCTCTGGAAATGACCCAGCCATTTTTTCAAAAGGAGTGCCGGCGGCCAGCTCGCGAAGGGTTGCATTCGATGACGTACAGACACCTCGATCACGTATGCTGCCGAAAGCGTAGCCCTCAAGAGCTGCGCATATTGTTGAAAGTTTTGAAAATCTAATTCGATAAAGGACACTGGCCGATAACAAAACTTCCCGGCTTTGACAACGCTTCCCCAAAGGTTCGGGCAAAGACACGAGCGAAACCATTCAAATCGCAAGCTCCGAAATCAGTGCAATCGGCGAGCCCCCCCCCCCCCCCCCCCCCAAAAAAAAAAATATATATATTGGTAAAAAAAAAAATTGCGATAATTTAAGTTGGTGAGGCAAGATGGCTGCACACTGGTTCGCCATACTTGGCCCAGTCGGCCATCCTTCATCCATCCATCCATCCAACACAAGGCAGCGCGCCGCGCAGGCGCAGAGGTCGCGAGGAGGCGCAGCTGGCAGAGAGGAGCTGGCAAAGCGAGCTGTCGACGAAACGTCGCAACATCTGTCGATGAAACGAGCGGGTGCTCCTTTCCACGAAACGATCTGTCGATGAAACATCGCAGTGTCGACGAACTGATTTGTCCATGAAACGTCGTTCGACGAACTGATTGCCACCGCCGGGGCACCGCCATGTTTCCCCGCCGTCCTTACTCTGCCGGTCACGTGACCGAAAATTCCTGGAAATCTGGTTAACCGCGGTTAGTTAACCAGCTTCGAGCAAACGGGCCCAGGTCACTTTATTGAAGGCTAAACATAAAACAGCGCAAAACAACGAGGACTAGTTCCACAGGACTAGTGCAGCGCTCGTCCTGTGGTGTTTGTCCCTTTCCTTAGTCCTCTTCGTTTTGCGCTGTTGTACCTACATGACGTTTAACCAATCATAAACCTGAAATTTTTTTATCTACTGTAGTTGCCCTTACAATTGCTTGAGCTCCTGTACCATCTGCTCAGCCTGTGAGTTGCCGGTGATGAGGTGCGCTGGTGGCTCAGATGATATTCATGCAATAAATCATACCGTTGCCCAAACGAACCTTCATTAGCACTTCAATTGTGTCTGACAAAGACCATAGATACTTGATTACTACGCTCGACGACATGCTGCTAACCACTCACACCTCCAGCCACTTGGTGTAAAACAACCTGAAATGCTTTTCCTTCCACTGAACCAGCAAAGCCTAAGTGAATTTCATTCCAGGCTGTTGGCCATTCTCAATGTGTCAGTGCTTTAACTTGGTTTTCTGGTTGTTTGGCATTGAGTACGGGATCCAGACATTATGGTCCCAGACAATATGGTCCCGGACAAAATGGTCCCAAGTGCTAGGCTGGACAAAATGGTCCCATGTCATTTTCGCGGCAATTTTCTTTTTTTTTTTTCTTGCTTTTTTGCTTTATTTTTGCTAAACATTTGTGACATGAGCCGTTGGTCATTTTGAAGTTACTTTTTTTTATTGCTTGGTCTTCACAGGTTTATGTTATTAAGTGTGATTCGCAAAATACTTGTATATCGAGCCGTTTGTCAATCTAGAGTTTATATTTTTCACGTATAATTTTCGCCATTTGTACTACTTTTCGTGTGTTCAACTTGAGTTTCAACCAGTCTACTGAGAATTGCAACAGCAACTTCAAACAATCTGCACACAGTACGTACAAGGGAGCCGTATCATGAATGACCCTCTGAAGGGCGTGGGCCAATTAAGTGCCGTTTCAAGATCGTAGACCTTTTGAATTGGAAATTGTGTTTTTACGGCGTAAGGGCTGCTGAGGCCAAACAGCATCAAACAGGGGTAGACTTTTTGTGGGAACGTAATAAAATGCATCATGTGTTCAAAGGCATGTTTATTATTTTCCATTCTTATTTTCTAACATTGCATCGAAACATGCGGTATCTGCACAATAAATTGCCTTTATTCCCCCTATGACGAATCGACATGTCACGAATGGACCGTACTTCATATCTATCACTCACCTTAAAAGTAATCGCTGCAGATATCAGCGACATTTCAGACAGTGCGTCAGAAGTGTCGGAAATTTTACTTGGGACCATTTTGTCCAGGTTTGCGCTCGGAACCATATTGTTCGGGATCACATTGTCCGGGATGATACTGTTCGGGAATATTTTGCTCGGAACCATTTTGTCTGGGACCATATTGTCCGGGATCATATTTTCCTACACTCTGCCATATATGCTATTTTCACCAATTCCTGGCCATCACATATATAGCTTCTGGCACAGGCTTTCATGGCAATGATTCTGCAGTATACGGAGCGCACCAGAGTCAGCGACCCAGAGCGTGGATCCATTGGTATCACAACACATGATCCCTGCCTTAAACAACATCATGTCACCAACACACTGATCTCACCAGCTATTGTGCACATGCTTGGTGACGCCATAACTGCTCACAGGGGACAGACGGCCGTGCACAAGACAGGTGGTGTCGTTTCGTATGCTGCACGCACAGGCCCTCAGCGGGGTTATCGCGCGTGCACGGGACTGCAGTTCCCAGAATAAATAGCGGCAGCAGCAACGTAACAAAACTCTTGAATAGGTAAAAAATATCCTCTCTGGGGCCTCCGACATTTCTACTCCAAACTGCGTCGGAAACGTGCGAAAGAGTGAAATTTTATGTGGTCTTTTCTGCCAGCTTCTGGAACATAATTAGAGTCTGCTGCAGGTTAAGAATAGCTCAGGAGAAGTCTCTGTCCCTCTCTCCCGACATTGGCGGAGCGAGCACTGGAGAGGAGCAAACCACATTTATCATGACAAGTAGAGGTGGTTTCCTCTTCTCCACTCTCATGCTATTCTTGACCTCCAACAGACTATAGCGCCCTTGTCAACACTTGCAACATGAGCAGAACTGTGGGAGGGTTGGGCTCTTTATTGCCCGCATGAAAGGCAGTCTGCTCAAAATGTCTGCGTTCAGATTCTTCGACGCACAGCTACAGGCAACACTGAATTTGATCAGTAACCTGCTGGCACCAGTCATCATCATGGATCGTCTTGATCAGCTTGAGGCAAGGATGCCGAAAACCTCGTCCTTGGAGTTTTCGTGCAGCGTGGACTCTGACGTACACTGCTGCAAGAGCCCGCAAAGAAAAAAAAAGTAATTAAAATAAGAACGCCGACTTGACATAACAGAAAAAACAACTTCATTAGACGTTTTTTTTCTGTTATGTCAAGTCGGCGTTCTTATTTTAATTATGACGTCTCCCGGCTTTTGGAGTATTTTTGAAAAAAAAAGTGAAAGCCGTTTACAACTCCCTGAAACGCTGAATTAGAGCGCAGCTCTTGAGGAGGAGGAGGGAAGGGTACTGGGAGGGGTGAAGCGACCTGGGGGGGTCACGTGACCTTGGGGGGTCGTGACCTTGAGGGGTCACGTGACGATGCCGATGATGTCATTAGTGACGTCACTGATGACGTCATCAGTGACGATGATGAGGCGGACTCTGATGACGTCATCAGCGATGATGACGATGACGATGCGGATGTCGGTGACGTCATCAGTGACGTCACTGATGACGTCATCCGTGATTATGACAATGACGATGCGGATGCCGTTGACGTCATCAGTGATGATGACGATGGCGATGCGGATGCCGGTGAGGTCATCAGTGACGTCACTGATGACGTCATCAGTGATGATGACGACGATGCGGATGCCGGTGACGACATCTGGGAGGTCACGTGACATCGGCGGGGGGGGGGGGGGGTCACGTGACCCTGGGGTGGTCACATGACCTCGGGGGTCACGTGACCCCAGGGGGTCACGTGATTTCAGGGGGTCACGTGACCTCAGGGGGTCACGTGACCCCCCTGAGGTCACGTGACGCCCCTGATGTCACGTGACCCTGGGGAGGGGTCACGTGACCTTGGGGAGGGTCACGTGACCTTGGGGTGACCTTGGGGGTCACGTGACCTTAGGATGACCTTGGGGGTCGCATGACCTTGGGGTGACCCTAATTACGCCGACGTCGACGCCGACGGCGACGCCAACGGCGACGGCGACGGCGACGCCGCTCAAGCCGGGAACGGGCCCCTAAGAGCTGCGCTCTAAAAAGGTCCAAGGCGCCTAGGAAGAAGGTTCCTGCTCAAGCTGAGTCAGCCGAAGACACTGCAGTCGCTGACCAACGTGACTGTCAGCTCGGTTTCTCAGCTGGGCACGGACATCATCGCCTGGTTTCACCAGATAGATTTCTGGTTCCAGACGTTTAAAGTTGCACCAGGTGAGGCCATCCCATTGATTGTATCCAAGCTACCATCTAATTACTTCATGTGGATTAGGTACCACCTCAAGACAGCCGAGCTAACAACGTAGGAGCAAATGAAGAAAGCTTTCCGTCGTCGTTACAACCTGGACAACGAAGCTGGGATGAAACAAAAGATGTTCAGCACAAGTCAGCACTCGGGAGAGTCCTGCACCGACTTCGCCTTCCGTAAACTGGAGCTCATCTACGAGTGCAGCTACCCAGAGACGAAGGCGGAGAAATGCAAGGTTATCCTGGCCACACTCTTTCACAAAGCACGAAAGCATGCTTCGACAGGCGCTTTGCTTCGTTAAATGAGCTGCTGGACTCTTTCCTTGGCTTTGACCAGGTTGTCTTCAGCCAACCACAGACACTGGTTTTGGCTTTCGCTGCAGAGCCAGTGCAAGCTGTGTAGCTAGGGGCAAAGAAAGTGCGCTCCTTGCTGCTCTCGAAGCAGGCCGGTCACCGCCTCATTGGAACGCTGACGACAGCAATCGTCACCAGCACCCTTTTGCAACAGAGAAGCAAGAGAAGCAGCATGTGTCACTTCAGCATGCGTCGAAAACTTCGCGGGACTTTCGGTGTTCTTCGTCCCAATACCCTGAAGTTCGTCCGCTCTGTCTCATTTGTAAGACGAGCGGCCACTTTAGGGGGGGGGGGGGGGGGAGTCACACGATGCCGGCAAGAGCTGACCCCAAATTTTTGGAATGGCAACGGCACCTTGAGTCTGTTGAATTAATTGTTGACGAAGGAAAGTGGAAACCTGATGCCCCTACCGCCTGGAAGGATTCATCAGTAGTTTGTCACATCACCTCTGCTGCTGCAGTGGGCATGAAGACAATTAAGCTTAGCAATGCGGACACTGAGCCAATTTTGCATTGATCAAGCCTTCTTTTGCGAGGGGACTTCTGTCTCAGAACCTTGGAAAGTTGTCAACCCTCAGCACCAACATTGGTGTCACATTCAACAGCGGTATGCAGCTCGGAAGTTGACCTCCAGAGAAATCAAGCTTGCTCGAGAAAAGCAAGAAAGCGACTTTGACAGTGGCACATGTATGTTCTTTTTAAGAAGGACTACCTCGTATTGTGAGAGACCCCACTCATCAGAGTCAAGGCAACACTAGGATTTACTGGCCCTCGCCAAATTGTGAGCCGGCTCTCTCCCGTGAACTGCGAGTTTGAACTCGTGGACAGCACTGGCCGCGATGTAGTGCACGTGGAGAAACTGAAGCCGGTCGTCAAATTTGTGCAGCCTCTACCTGGGGACTGAACTTTTGTAATGTGTAGCATGCAAACTTGTTTATACGGTTTCTTCTCATTTATCAAGTCGTATGTATATCATTATTGAATCATGTGTTTATTGCTCAATGCGGTATTTGTTTAGTGTTTGTCGCGTGGGAGAGTGATATATCAGGTTGACACTTAAAAACCTTGGCATGTGACGAGCTGCAAAAGAGACATTGCTCTGAAGCGGCTCGTGCGAGCGCTCATGATCGAAACAAAAGTAGCTTTGGCATGGCAGCTGATGACGTTGACATGTCTTTCCTGAGCACGGTGCCCATTTATCTTGATGACCGATCCAGATCATCACAATAACATTACCCAGGTAAATTTCCACGATTGGTTTTCCTGCTAGGACTGTCTCCTTGTAGAGCTGGAAAGTTGCCGCGGCAGCCGAAATTTTCAAGAACATCCTTTTCACTCTGTGTAGTCCTTTGATGGTGTTTATGGTGAGCACATCTGCTGTATCCACCGTCACACACAGCTAGTGGAATGCCTTGTGGCTGGGGCCTCTGCTGTGGTCTGCATGGGGGTGGGTTGGGGCACAGCGATTTTTCTTACCTTCCCCTCTGGGTTATGATTATTCGTTGTTTCCATACGTGTATATGCATTTTCTTGTACTTACGACTACTGTTTGTTTATGTTTACACCTACTCAGCAGCGGGCAAGCAGGTGAACATGCGTAAGGGTACTAACCTTTCTGTCTAGCCTTGCAAGCTGCTGAGTGGGCAAACTTTCTGGTGCAAATAAAATTATTATTATTATTATTACCAGTAAGGTGCCTCCAAGTGCCTCCAAGCACGCTCGCCACAAAATCTGTTACAGCCCGCATCCAATTTACCGCCAGTTGTTCAACCGCGTTCAGTGTTGCGTGTGCCTTGGCTTTGGAGCATCCGGAGTTCTGCCTCCACTGCGGTACACATTGCAAACGGAACAGGGCTAGCCTTCAAAAAGCGCAGTGCTGCATCTTCTTTCAGATCCAGGTTCACCGAGGGTTCTTTGTGCCTGCTCATCCCTGGGTCAAGAACTACCTCATGTGTCAGCAACACGTCATCTAGGGTCTTGCCCTGGTCAAGGTGGAAAGCTACTGTGTCTACCTCAAACTCCATTGGTCTCCCTTCGACTTTGAGTAAGACCAGATAATTCTTGACCAGTACATTATTCAGTGAAGAAAGGGAGAAAACACAGGCAAGCTGGTGAATGACAAACATAGTAAACCCGAGACTTAGGAAAATAAAAAAAAAATGAAATTAACATTGAAGTATCGGACACAGGTTGAAGTTTATTCAACAAACACCGCCTTATATACACGTCCATACCTCCTTCACAATTCACCTTTTGGCGAATACGTGCTGCCACCTAGACACGCGAATGGGTTTGAGAATAAATGGCTAGAAAACAACGCGCACGCAAGGCCTCTCTAACCTGTTCGACACGTAAAACGTGAGCCACATCCTGTTTGCCCATTGAGCTGCTGTGACCTAGACACGGTTCCCCCAAACTTGCCTTTGTTCCCATTGTGGGTTATCTTCTGCCCCGAAGTCGACACGAAGAAACCATCTTCCCTCTCTGCTCGGCCAGCAGGAAAAGAAAGAAGGTACTAGAACCATTTACTCTCAAACCGATGTTTCTACAAAAGGTTCATTGCTCGGCCAGAAGAAAAAGAAAGAAGGTACTAGAACCATTTACTCTCAAACCAATGTTTCTACAAAAGATCCTACTACTAGGGGTAACATAACTTCCAACCATATCCAGCACACAAAACAAGAAACAAAAAAGAACATGAAACCCAGACACAAAAGAACAGGCCAAAACAAAGGACCTCGAAACCTCGAACTGCAAAGGCTGCGCAAGCACAAGATGGTATAGCCTCGACTGCCTTCACAGCGCTTGCAGTCAATGAGTACTCGTGCAACCGCCATAGTGTGATCCAAAGCAATTAGCTCAAACTTGTAGAATCTGGCTAACAACAGTCCATGCTAAGGGGAGATGAAGTGTAGAAAACTGCAGCTTTAGGCACAATTAAAAAAAGAAAAAAGAACCTGCCAGTAACATTAGAAGAATATAGGAACAGGGATGGGGGCAAGGAATTTGAATTATGTGGGGGATGGAGAGTATAGCACCCCTGCCCACCTGTTCCGACGCAACTTCGCATATAACCCGAGCCTATTTAAAGATCTTTATCAAATTCCCACCCGATCTGATCAGCATTCCTAATCAGTTTTATTTTCATATGTTCAGCGACAACGCAAGCCAGTTTCAAATACTCTACTTTTATATTATTACTTTTCCGTACTTCTCACTGCAACATTTTCATGGCGAGCATACTGTTCCCCAGATCACGAGAGCCGCAAACACATAGCGAGCCTCAGTTTGGGCATCTAGGACGTAGTACGTAGTTGTGAGTCTCGTACGCACTGCAAAATCTGCGTAAAACGATCCAAACTTCTTTCAGCAAGCGCTGTGACCCAAGGGGGTATCGGAGGTCGAGTGTGTTAGCGCACCGCAGCTCGTACGGCGAAAGGTCCCGCTGCCAGGGATCCCCACCCCTACCCGTTTCGATCTGTTGTGAGGCACAGACCCCAGGCTAGCAGTCGTACTGTAGTGGCTAAATTTTCTCATCTACAGCCTGAAACGGTATCGCCAGAACCTAGACAGGCCGATCGCACGCTATTTAAAATAGTGAACGTCTTATTTTCTTCCGCTGTGCCCAAAATGACGACAGTGGATGCGATTGAAAGACCAGCGGATAGGCGGGCTACCACTCTTGCCTTCGAATCGTTCGGGAGTCGGGCACCTGCATTTGCACCATGATTAAAGAAACAAAAAGAAGCGACGTCAAATCACATCGACACAGAATCACTCCAAGCTTCCTTGTTTGTGCCCTTCAGCTTTGTGCGCCGTCAGCCGTATCAACGCTAATCAAAATTAACAACGCCTGCCGCGCGCGAGTTGGTCGTGGCTCATACAAACAACAAACAATCAGAGTACTTTGCCGCAGAAAGTTACTTCCGCCAGTTTTAGCGAAATGCGGAGCTCAACCCCTGCTGAACCGACGTTATTCAAGGTATTGAATTTGGCGTAAGGGCAGTGTGTTTGGGGTATGCGAAAAAGACTACGGTATTGACTATGGCGTACGCCGAAATGACTACGGTATTGATTTTGGCGTACGCCATAACCACTACCGTAGTCGAAGCGGAGGGGTAGTGAGATCGGCGTCCTACACCGGGCGAGTCAAGCAATCCGGAGACAGCCATGGACAGCCATCCCCCAGTGTACGTGGCGCTGCTGGCACTGCTCCGGAACTTCGCTGTTTCTAGCGGCTTCGTTTGCTCGTTTGATAAAATTAGTGATAAAAATGTCAATGCAACCGAAATGTTCTGCACGTTAAGACTAGAAGACGGAATTACAGGCGGCCCTCGCTGCCGCTGAAGCTCAATCAACTCAACGGCTCTTTATTAAACAACGTGCGCGGCCTGCTCGAAAAACGAAACCGAAAGAAGATGAGTCGGGAGGGCGAAAGCTTTCTCCCGTCTGCCTGGAGAAGGAGAAAAACGCTTCGTTCCTCTCTTTCTCGTGTCCGCTTGGGGGCGCGTCAGTAGAAGGGAGGAAGACGCGCCGTTGCTACTTTTTTCCTCCATTTTTTCTTAGAGTGTATAGACCTATTGCACTGACAAGCTGCATAGGAAAGTGCATGGAGCGAATAATCTTAGCACGGTTGGAATGGTTTCTACAATCAAATTCAATATACCCAGATACAATGACCGGCTTTAGACAGGGCCGAGATTCCATTGACAATGTTATGAATCTAACTAGCCACGTTGAGGATCACAAACTACGTGGCAAACTGACCACAACCGTTTTTCTTGATGTAAGGGGAGCCTTCGATAACGTGAGTCATTCAGCAGTTTTGCAAGGTCTTCGATCAATTGGCGTAAAAGGACGTCTCTATAACTGGATTGCTAATTACCTACATAACAGAACGATTTTCATGCACACGAACGAAGGAGATACAAGCCAACGTTTTATAAAGAAGGGAGTACCGCAAGGTGGGATCTTGAGTCCCGTTTTATTTAACATTTCCCTCATTGGTATTACTGAGGTTGTATCAATATCTATCCACATTACTTTATACGCCGATGATATATGCCTATGGACATCCGCAATTTCCCTTAAGTGTATACCGACTCGTCTGCTTTGTGCGCTTGAGCTGTCACCTGAAAAATCTGCCGCTCTTGCCTTTACGCGGATGAAGACAGACCGATACCCGTTAAAAATTAACGGTACTGCAATTCCCTATGTATCCTCCCACAAATTTCTTGGGATTTTTATCGATCGTGGGCTGACTTGGAACGCCCAGTTGGCTCATATTCACGTCAAATTGTCATCATTTGTTAACCTTGGACGGTTTTAAGAGGCACGACCTGGGAAGCTACAACAAGTGCACTTCTCTGCCTCTATAGCAGCTTGTTTGTTGGCATTCTTCGTTACTGCCTTCCCGTACTACATGGCCTCAGTCCGACTAACATAAAAAAGCTCCAGTCACTTCAAGCACTGGCACTTAGAGTATGTATCGGCGTTCCAAAATGCACATCCATCAAAAAAAACAAATAGCAGAATCCCACAGTTTTTCCATAATATCTCTTCGCACCCAGGAGACGCTCCGGAATCATATGCGACATCTGGCACGGCATAAGACCCACCATCTAGCGAACATCTCCGAAAGATGCTTCTACAACCGTATTGCCCAAGTGATCGTTGATCACAAGCACGTTCTCCCAACATCTTTTCAATGTCATAAGTTACTCGACATTCCCCCATGGACACTACCTCAAATCAAAATCTACGGTACTATTCCGGGAATCGACAAGAAATCTGTGCTCCCCGCTGTCGTCCTGCGGCAACTGTCCTTATCATACATACATTATGAGCACCGCTCTACGTGTCACATATACACCGACGCGTCCACAACATTTAACCAGTCCTCCATTGGTATTGTAATCCCCGCATTTTCACTTAAAATTGGTCGTAAACTTTCTCATAGGATGCCCTCGACAGCTGCTGAGCTAGTAGCTATTCGCGAGGCGTTAAGATACATTCAGGAAATTCCCCCTCGTTCCTCGAAAATAGTCACTGACTCTAGATCATCCCTTCAATCCCTCCAGTTCCAAGGCGTGAAGAGCCCAAATAGGCAACTCTTATTGGACATCCTCAAATTGCACTGGGACGCAATACGCAACGGTCATTCAGTATGCCTCCAGTGCCAGATGTCGCATATGCCTTGGAGGCATTCAGTATGCCTCCAAGTCATTGCGGCGTCCCAGTAAAGAATCAGCCGACGCTGTAGCAGCAGATGCCCGTAACTCCGTCAATGAAGTACAAGCCCGATATACAAGATCAGATATAAAAGCAACAGTGAACATACTGGGGAAGAGCATAAACAAACGTCTGTGGGACGATCCCACCGATCAAGGAACACGGCTACGCACTATCGACCCGCGCCTAATGTTTGATGTACCTCGAGGTCTCACCCGACGGCGTCTAGCTGTGATACATCGAATACGCCTAAACGTTGCATACACAAATAAGTACTTGTTTATCACAGGACGACTTAATTCGCCAAACTGCGCGAACTGCAAAACTCCGGAAGATTTGATACACATTATGCTGGATTGTCCCGACTATGAAACTGAACGGACACAACTAAGAACATATATTAAGTTATCTCCTCAAGAAGACCTTACCCTCGACAAGATACTGGGACCGTGGAGAAACGAAGCCACCGCCACACTTGCGAGAAAGTCCCTTTTGCGATTCCTGAACACGACTGGCCTCATCAAGAAACTTTAATGTAAAATAAGTTTATGCTGCTTTTTCTTTTTGCTTTTTGTGTGTGTGTGTGCTTTTAGCTTTCTTCACATCTTTTTACCTCTCATCCCCACCCTTACCAGAGCCAGTCAGGAGATACCTCCCGGCTAATTTCTCTGGCTTCCTTTTACCCCATCAATGAAAAACCTACTGGCATGAATGAAAACTGCACCACCAGCACTACCTATGACCAAAATCAGTATCATCAGCACCACCCGAGCTTCGCCCCAAACCCCAATCAACATCATTCACCACGTGGAGATGCGCTAATTTCTTTTATTTCGTGTGTGTTTCTTCGCCCCGCTGAACTTTGTTTCTCGGGTGCGGTTTCGCTGAAAGTCTTCTTTTTTTTTAATGTTTCTTACTAACTGTTTGTTAGCATTGTTTACTTGTTGGGTTTACTTCGTCATGGCTTAGCGCCCGGACGGTGCTGTAGGGAGCGTGTTCGCACGCCTTTGGTTGTGTCCCGTTTAGGGAATGCCCAGAGGAGTTGTTCTTTGTTCTTGCCATGTGCGGCTGAGTTTTTGCGTCTTGATTTTTTTTTTTTACCTTTACGTGTCGTTGACTTCTTTGTCTGACTCTCCACCAGGCGTTGACCATAGGCGTGGACCTACCGCCTTGCCACCGCTGGAACCTAAATCTTTTATATTTTTTTAACGCAATTTTTGTTAAAATCGGAGTTGGGCAATTTTATTCTTATTTATTTATTCTTATTTCCTACCCCTCTCCGTTACAATCTCTCCGTGTGTTCCGGACCGTTTCTGTGTCTTCACTTTTGTGTATTACGCAGGTGAAAGGTCTGGTGATCGATCTCATAGAGTCATTACAATAAATGCTAAAGGCTCAGCTGGCGCTAGTGTGCTGTTGCATTTTAAAGCAGACAGCAAGCAGTCAGAAATTGGCTTCCGGTAATGCATTTCTATGGGAAAAAGCGAGTGCATTTTCTCTCTGTGCTCGATTATGAGAGCAAATATCACGAATAATTTGTACGAGCTAGGCACGTGCACATTGTAACATTTCTCAGTCACGCAGACGAAATAATCGGTCAGTTACAGCATTTGTATTTGAAATTCGTGGCATGAAAAACGGTGTTAAAACCGCTTCGTACGTGTATTTATGTGCACTGTCGGACACTCTTAGCGCGAACATTTGGAAAACAAAGGGAGACGGCAAGAACTACGCAGTAACACTGGATAAGTAACTCCTTGTGCACGCAGACGATGAAAATAAATTTAAAGCCACATAATATAGTCAGATTTGCAATAAATAAGTCCTGCTTTATTCTTTCTGCGAAGATGCTTGCTCTGGGTTCAAATCATCACCCGCACGCTCCAAATCTTTGCAAATAGGGGGAGCCAGAGAGCAGGTGCCCGATAAAAACTGCCCGACATAGGAAATAATAAAAAGACACACCTTTCGTAACTCACATGTATTATTTTTTTTTTTTTTTTGCGTTGGAATGTTTTTTTATCTTATCGTAATAGTGCACGACGGAGTCACTTTCATGCAATGACAGGACGGGCATATTAGCAATCTATAAGCACCACCGAAATGCTAGCAAACCTTGTACACACACTACATTCCTTTCGATCGTTAGTTTGCTTAGAATCGTCGCTCGTTTTCACATACCTTCCTTGAAACAGAGGTTTGGGCCTGAAATAGAGCGAAGTTTAACATCGTTCAGTGGTAAACAAAAATGCGGTAACTAAAACAATTACACTTTCACAATACCAATAAAGGTACATACTATCCGGTACAACCGAAATGACAAAAGTCATTCATGTTATTTTCCGCCGAAGAGAGAAAATTCACGCCCGTTTTCCCATAGGAATACACAGGGAGGCTGGAAATGTCGACTGCATGCTGTTTGCTTCAAGTCCCGTAGACACTAGCGCCAGCTGAGCCTCTAGCGTTTCTATGATCGATCTGTGCGGTGAACGAACCCTAGCGTTTGGCTTCGAAAAGAATTGTATACAATAGATCAATGATGTGGTGACTTTGTATGTCTTGGTAATAGGACAGCTAATAGCTAGTCATGATAGTTTACAGTGAAAGTTTTATAAATGACTTGTTCTAAAACCGACGCGCCCCATCGCGGCGAAATAGCACGCAGTGCACTCTGGGAACTAGTTGGCCACTCAGTTTCGGTTTCGAGTGAGCAGCAGTTTCATCTCATGCTATCACGCCGCGACCGAACGCGCTGATTGCGTTTTCGATTATCTGACTTTTTACGAATGTACAATACACTCATTCTCGAGCGATATAAAACGAAGACCAGGGGCACTTTCCTTGGTTCCCGAAACACCCGATAATGTGCGTGCGTATGCAAACGTAGTATAACGTGCTTAGTCACTTCACCCCACGAGTGCATCTCTGAGCTCAATGTCAGTAATCTCGTCTAGTACCAGTGAACTACAACTGAAATTTGGTCACTTGAGCCCTACACGTATTTTGTTTGCCAAACTTCCGCTTCTTGTTACTTCATTGGGCGAAAAGCAAGCCGCATCTTCACAGTATTACCAAAGTTGAGCCCAGCGTTGGCGCATGAACTTTTAATAAATTCGACCTCACTACTGCACAAAAGTTACTATGATGTCTTCCTCGTGTCATCACATATCTCACACTCAAATTTTATGCTGATAGAAGATTGACTTTTCGCAAACACTGAGATCGGCTTGCTACGACGGAGGCCCTAACAAGCGTCCCCCACTCCTCGGTAAGCCTTTTTCGACGAGCTTTTCCTGACGCCCAAGATCTGTGCCTGAACGGTGTGTCTGAAATTATCTCGGCATACTCAGTCAGAAAGAAAGCAAACACATAACAAATATTATAGCCATTAGCAACCGTCAAATGCGCTTTGAATAATTTCGTTCGTTTGGCGCACCACATAGGGGTTCATGCCCGTCCGGCGCACTTCCGGCGAACGGTGCGAGCGACATCCTTTTCACAAGTGCTCGACTTTTGCTTTCTTAAAGGGCAACTCCGCTTCACTTTTGATATTTAGGAAACTATGTAGCCCTCTTCAGTATCATATAGGAAGACCCCATGTCAAACATTACCATCTAATTCCGTTTATATATTTAATAAACTGGCCAGCAAACCCTCAAGCGAGCCAAGTCGCCGAAATCTAATGAGGAAATTAGCGCAAATACAAGGAAGGAAGAATGTTGGGACAGGAAAGAGCGCTACTTACAACTGGCTTTAATTGTGAAAAAGAAAAAAGAAAAAGAAAACAAACCCGGAGAGGGGAACAAAGTACTGACAAAAAAGAAGTGATACAGAGAGCGAAAATAATTAAGGTGAAAATACAAATTAAAATAATAAAATAATAAAATAGAATGAAATAAAATAAAGGCAGATCTGCAGAATCGCATCGGCAAATGCGCAGGCAGCAGCACTAGCAGCACACACACGAGACACCGGCAAACCCTTTGCGAGCATGAAGAGGCGAACTGTTGCCGGTGACCATCCCGCAGATCTATTGGTCACACATGAGTCACTTGCAGTAGCCGCACACACACACACACGCGGGACACCGGCAAATTCTTCCAGCATGAAGTGGCGACACTGTTGCCGGTACCCAAGCAGCAGGACGCAATTATCAGGGGCACGTGTCGAGGTATCTCAGCTCTTTCTCTGAAAGGAAGACTGACGGGGCACTAACACATTTGCTTTCTTCTTTCTTGATCTTGTACGCTTCATAGATTTCTCTAGCTCTTTTGTCATTGAGATGTTTTAACACCTTCGTCTGATTAAACAAAGGGGTACAATGACAGTCACGAACATGCACCGTAAGATGTCCAGATGGAGAGGCTTTCAGTGAGAGGTCATGCTCTCTCAATCTAACATTGATGCGGCGACCCGACTGCCCCACATAGACCTTTCCACAGGAAAAAGGTACTTCATAAACGACATGACTCTTACAGTCCACGTACTTATGTTGGTGTCTTGTTTGGCATTGAACATTTTCTTCTTTTTTGTTGTTTATTCTTGGGCAAAGTTTTTTGAGCTTGTCCGGTGCTGAAAGTGCTACCTGTACATCATACTTGGAGGCTACTCTCTTGAGATTGTGTGCCAAGCAATGGATATAGGGAACAATAGCAGGACGCCGTGTCTTTTTTGATTTTCGTTGTCTTTTCTGTGACGTGAGCAGACGTTCTGCAACATCAAATAAGATTGAGTCAGGAAAACCTGAACACCTCAGTCGGTGAACTTGAGCGTCAAAGCTCTCCCCCGCTGAATGCGGGGGAGAGCTTTGACGCTATTATATTTGCGCTAATTTCCTCATTATGTTTAGCCAACTAGCCCACCAGATGATTTTAATCGCCGAAATCTGCCGACTCTAGCGTGCGGCGCGAGGCGCAATCATCAGCGCAGTCAATAGGGAGTTTTCGTAGATCGTTTTCGCCGTCCCGCAAGGTCCTCCGCAACCCGCTACGATAGCGGGAACTCCACAGTCAAGGCTATCGGCGCGCAGGCGCAGTAGCAACTTCTTCGCTGCGTAACGCTTAGCGGAGGGGGCAACGCGGTCTACGAAAACTCCCTAATGCCACGGAGTTGGAGCGGCCAACGTTGAACCACTACGACAGAGGCATGTCTACGTCATTCTCACGTTTTGTTTGTTTTTAGTTCTCAGAGCGAAAATGAATGATGACGTCATGAGTTTCTCTTCCCGGTGTTGGCTTACCGGGCGTTCACGTGATCACCGTAACACGGATGCGCTAGTTTGCGCTGCCTTGCGCGCTTATCGGTCTGTTTCTCCGCTCCCCTTCTCCTCTTTCGTCTTCTGCGTTGCTTCTGCCCTTCCTCCTCTCCCCCGGGCCATCACCGTCCACGCCATGCAAAGCGACCTGCCCGCGTCAAAAGAAAAAAGAAGACCTGCCCGCGTCGCGTGTTCTGTTTCTCGCTCCCTCCCGAACGTCACAAGACCACGTGGTTCGACGTGACGTGGCCATGACCAGGGTTGCCAGGTGTTTGAACTCCAACCCGCCAAACGTCTACGAGATATAGCCCAAAAATAGCCAAATGTCGATCCAGAAAAATAGCCCAAAAATAGCCAAAAAAAATCTTATCATTTAAAACGTTTATTTTGAGCAGAAAAGACACATAATACATTTTTATCCATCAAATGCCCCAGAAATGGCGTCCCTTGCACGTTCGGCGAACTTCCTGAAACGCTTGTACAAGAGCATGACAACATACCTTCCACTGTATTGGGACGACGTCACGGACGACGTCAGAAAGACAACCTAAAGAATGCGCAGAACAGGTGCTGTCACTTGTTGAGATGGAGGAATAACAGCACATGCTTCCATTCGGAGGTAAACAATTGCACAAGGCGCGCAAAAAGAAGACGAATTTGTTTGCTGTCGCAAACTTATCAGGGTTAAGGGTCTGAAGCGCCAAATGTTCACGTAAATTACTGTAAAAACACATTCGAACCTATAAACCCAAGTGCTTTCAGACATTTTGGTTCCAGCACAGGTCAGAAATTGCCCAATGCACAGCTCAGAAATAGCCCAATGCACAGGTAAGAAATAGCCCAATACTAGCCAAATCGCCAACTACCATTTTTTCCCGCCAACTGCAAATGAAACTAGCCCAATTTGGCTATTTATAGCCCAACCTGGCAACACTGGCCATGACTCTGACGACCCGAGACCAATGTTGCCTGACGCAACTGAAGTTTCGGTTTCGGTATCTGCTGATGTTTTAATTAGGATTATACAAATAATATTCCACATTTCGCAAATCCGAAGACGTAGAGTTATTTAGTAGTGCCTTGTGAATGTGAATCACATGGAAGCCTAAAATTTTCGGAATTGAGCGGAGTTGCCCTTTAAAACGGCTTGTATGTGCGAATATGCGCATACGCGATGTTGAGTGGACTTCCTGCAGTGTTGAGCACTGCAGGAAGTTGAACTTCAACTTCCTGCAGTGCTGCGGGGTTCGAGTAATAACGGTGACAGTGTGCAGCTCTGGAGGTCATGGGTGGCTCGCCGTCGACTAGTGCACTGTCACACAAGGGCAACGTGTGGAAATGTCAGCACGAATCGCTAGAAAACGTGCATGTCTGTGAAAGAAAGACACCTCGATATCCTACAGCGCTTTGTCTTGTGCTCTTTTTGTCTCTTTGTGTCCTCGTCTTAGTCGCGCTGTTTTTCAACATGAACTCTCACCAACTCGCCCAGTTATCTATCCTTATCCTACTGACTTTTTATCCTGTTTTCAAAGGTTAGCAAATGCTTCAAAGGCGATTTCAGGCACCGCGTTGTTGCGCATGCACTTTTAGGCAGACATTATCAAGTTTTGCTAACTTTTTCCTCTTCGCGCAAGTTCATACAGTTTTCAGTTAAGGCCCGTTCACACTCTTGCAACCGAGTGCGACCGAGAGAGACCAAACCGGTTTTTAAGCCTTTTGCGATCTCTTAGGACCAGCTCCGCTCAGTGCATCCGGTCCCAAGAAGTCTTTCTCGGTCGTACTCGGTTGCAAGAGTGTGAACGCGCCTTTAGGCTTTCGTTGCCTAGAGAGTAAACCACTCTCCCCCTCCCCCTCATACAGCATTTTGTCATGCCCCCCCCCCCCCCCCCTCCGAAACAAAATCCTGGCTACGTGCCTGGCCTTTACTACTGGCACTTCTATGTTTTCGAAAACAAACGGACGTTCCAAACTTCGTAAATGATATGAAGTGAAACTGTCACCTGCGCGTGATTTCACTTTTATGCAATGTTCGCATCTTCCTTAAGAAGGAGCGCTCCTCGATTTTCATCTCCGATAGGAACTTTTCAAGAATCCAGATGGCGCGCGCGTCGAAGGCGTGAAAAGGCGCTCTCCCTCCGAGGCGAATGAGTGCGTAACGTATCTGGGTCTAGCAGCGAAATGAGAGCTCATGTCCCTTAAGACTCCTCGGGAAAGAACGTAAACCACATTTTTGTTCGTTACAGTTGCATTTCCTTCAGTGTAGTCGAAACGCAACCAAAACGCCGCTAGTGACAGCCTTCACAGTGCTTCCGTGCCCCGAGAAACTTGCGGACGGCGCTTCACGTCTCCTTCGGTAGGGTGACGTAAATGACACGTGATGACGTCGCATTCGATGCTCGCAGCGGATTCGCGGGTTTGTGAGGCTCGTGCCGAGTCGCCCACGGCAGCGGCGGCGGCGGGCCGCGGCCGGCAGTTGCCCCGAGGGGCTAGAGGGGTGCGGAGTGGCGCGTGCGGTAGGTAAATGTTCGCGGGGAGTGACTTCTCCGGAGGATTCGGAGAACTCTGAACGCCGATATGTTGTCCGTCCGGCGGTGACGGCTGTTCGCGCACGACCGCTCTGTTGTGGTCGTTATTGGTTTAGAAGGCCTAGACTTTTCAGTCGCGATATGTCAGTCGGCTGGCCTTCCCTAAGAAAACCGAAATCAAGAGGTCAGAACTTTTTTTATGACGTCCCCATTCAGTTATGATTTCTGTCGCAAGTGATGTACATTTTCCCTTTATCAGAATGGTGCGATTGCCACGATCGATTGAGAATCACTTTGTGTACTTCAGGCTGGTGCGAACCACACACTGAATAAACGTATAGCTTCTATTGTAAACAGATTGCTTCCAGATTCGGATGTGTTCGAGGGACGAAGTACGTCGCTATCATTACCTAGTTTGAAATTTTCATGAAAGCTCGCAATTGTTACTTGGTGTCCTGCATTGAACATAATTATTGACTCTGCTTTTAACCAATCTGCTATTTATACGTTCTAGCGCAAGACTTGGTCGGCTCGGCAAACAGTCTTATCGACTCCAGTTTGTGACCGCCTCCAGTCCTTCAACTTGGGCGGACCCGTGCCTGAAGACTGCGCTAATCTGCAATCAAGGGACATGATGTTATCATTCTATGAGCAGGCCTTTGAAACATTAACTCGTCATCGTCTTCACTGTATTGGGGTTGTGGAGGAAGAACGAAGTCCCGCTACAGTATTCTGAGTGAGGAAAGGAACAACATGCGTTCTTTCAATTGAGAACGTTTCCACTTGCGTCTATTTTCCAAATTTAGACGAATTTCATAATTGCAATATTAAAATGCGACCACGCAATGTGAATAAAATCTCCTGGGTGCTTGTTTTGCACTTGACTGACCACCAGTTTTCGTTTCTACATTTCTTGTCGTGTCTCTATAGTCGTTCCTAAGTTTGGTTACTTCTCCTCCACTACTACCTCTTTTGTACTCGAAAAAGTAAATCTACAAAAATATGTTACGTGAAGGGTCCGATTTTCCTCTACCCACTAAAAGAAAGCATTAAAATGTGATGTTGCAAGCGTATTCTACATAAATAAAACGTAAAGAGGCCACCTAGCTTACTGATATTTGTGCGTCAAATATACATGCAGTTCTGTTATGTTATGCCGCGGCAGTTTTCTCTAGGACGACTCTGTCTTCAGATAAGAACGGCCGACCGTGTCCGGTGACAGTTTTTAATTTTGACCAGAAAAATGCATCATGCTGCCTCAATGCCCAGAAAAACGGAACCGGTCTTTGTTTTAGGGAAAAAAAAAACAAAAACAAAGTTACCTTCAAGAAAACAAGTCAGAAACACCTGCTCAATCTGAAGCGTTATCTGTGGATTTAGCAAAATTGGCATTTCAGGCAGCTCTCCCCGAAAATGTGTTGTGGCTGCTGGCCCGTATCGGAATGGTTGACCCAAATTATTTATCACTACGTATCGACGTCGTTATTTTGAAATAAAAAAATCGCACAGACGACGGCACATTGAGCAAAACTGCCAAAGTTTTAACTTCTTTTTTTGTCCGCATTTATTCAAGCCCGTTTTCAAACTTTGCCAGCGTGTTGTCCTCTATTTTGCTATAAATATTGTCGTCCTGATTAGCAGGAAAAGTTGACGAGAAACGCTCAAATCGAGGCATTTTACTAAATATGCATACTTTTGCAAATCAATTAAAAAAATGCTATCTTCGATATTTTAACTCTTCCAAAATAACGCCAATAGTATCTATGAGCATGATGTGCAAAAATATTATTGCATTGTTTCTGTGTCTTATACATACCCGTAGTTGACAAGTTCATAATTTTTACAGCCCGTAAGAGTGCTCCGGGGTGGTCAGATTGGCAGCGCAGGGGTGGGCCATAGTTTCTAAGTGATAATGTTTAGCAAGTTATTTTTTCTTCGTACGAGATTTAAAAAAAAAAGTACGCATGAGCCGGAGCAATCGAGAGACGCTAGCCTGTCGCACGCTTCGCAGGGTACGTTTTCGGTAGTCGGCGTGTAGCGTCTCTGTGTACGCCAAGCAAAGGAATCAACAGAAGTGGTTCCGATAGCAGATGTTTATTTCAGCGTGTAAGAGAATGGGGGCTGCCGAGAACAATGATCTTCGGCACGTAATCACAAAAGAAATATTATTGTGCTACAATAAATAGGACGTGAACGGGAAGGAATACACGAAGTTTCGGGCGCACGCCCATCTTCGTGTAAGAAACAAAAAATCGGTGAGTATAGCCCCCTTTTCTTGTGACGTATACGACCCTTTCTTTGTTTCTCGCCGTGTTTCGTATCTATCACTTGAAGAAGGACGTTCGCCCGAAACGTCGTATTTTCCTTCCCGTTCACGTTTTAGGCAGTGTAGCTGCATCTTTCGTGTTTTTGATTAATTGGTCACCCGGAGGATTACGTCACAAGAAAGGGTGCGTTGATTGAAGGAAAAGGAGGGGAGGCGAAACCATTAGAGGGCACAACCTCTTCGGTTGCCATATATTATTAGAGAAGATATTCACATGCGACGTCATGCATAGTGACAACCGAAAAAAGGGACTTGTAGCTGCGCTCCAATCAGTGATGACACCAGCCACGATTCCGCCCGCGCATACTATGGCCTTGGGAACATTCACGAGTGGCTTGGGGAGGTTGCTCCTTTCTACGCACATTTTATGTGGGTCAGTGACGGCGGAGCAAGCTACTTCAGGAATAGGCACCAACTTCATGAGCTCGCTAAGACCGAGTACCTGTCGGCCAAGTGGCTAGTTTCCGCTACTGGGCATACCAAGAACGCCTGCGATGGGATTGGAGGCCTCGTCAAGCACCATGATGCAACTGTTTACAACCTTCGAGGGCCGGCTACATCAGATATGAAATGTGCGTCAGATATGGTGGACGTCCTCAGCACCAAATTACCCAACGTGGCATTGATTAGCAAGGGCTGACTTTTAGGAGTTCAGTTGAAATGAAAACAACAGCCTGGGATTCCCTCCATCCCGTGCCTGGAATTCAATCCTGGCACTGCTGACAGTGTATAGATGCGTCAACTCACTGCGACACGAATTGCTCGTAGCACGAACGATAGCGTCTACAAGCAAGCCACTCGGACAATAAAGGCTCGATTCCACCCAGGCCTGCTGGCAGGCTAGTGCGAAGCGGCTACAATGCGTCTAAGACAAAAATGTGATGAAAAGGGAGCATAAAAAGTCTCAAACAAACGAACTGTCCAGCTCGCTTGCACCTTTGCATTTAATTGCATTATAAACAAACGAAAATCTTTCTTACTCTTTTTTTTTTTTTTTTTTTTTTTTGCGGTGTGCGGTTCACCACGGCCGAGGCTCTATTGCCGCGCGAAGGTGCCCCCGTTGTGCGGCGCCCTATTATCAATATCGTGTTAGAGCCCTATATCCTGTTACCTAAACGCCTGTTATCGGAGCCGCACCGATCGTTTCCCCTACGTGGCGTGCGCAGAGACGGTACACGCCCGCCATAGAAAGCGGGCCTTGCGAAGCGTGCGACAGGCTAGCGTCTCGCGATTGCTCCAGCTTCTGCGCATTTTTTTGACTCTTGTACTAATAGTAAGGACAAAAAAAATGAAAGCCGCTTACAACTCCCTGTAACGCCGAATTAGAGCGCAGCTCTTGAGGAGGAGGAGGGAAGGGCACTGGGGGGGGGTTAAACTAACCAGGGGGGGGTCACGTTACCTTGGGGGTCACGTGACCCCCAATGCCGATGATGTCATCACTGACGTCACTGATGACGTCATCAGTGACGATGACGATGCGGGTACCGATGACGTCATTAGTGACGTCACTGATGACTTCACCAGTGATGATGACGATGACGATGCGAATGTCGGTGACGTCATCAGTGACGTCGCTGATGACGTCATCAGTGATGATGACGATGACGATGCGGATGCCGGTGACGACATCAGTGACGTCACTGATGACGTCATCAGTGATGATGACGATGACAATGCGGATGTCGGTGACGTCATCAGTGATGATGACGATGACGATGTGGATGCCGGTGACGTCATCAGTGATGATGGCGATGACGATGTGGATGCCGGTGACGTCATCAGTGATGATGACGATGACGATGTGGATGCCGGTGACGTCATCAGTGATGATGACGATGACGATGCGGATGCCGGTGACGTCATCAGTGATGATGACGATGACGATGTGGATGCCGGTGACGTCATCAGTGATGATGACGATGACGATGTGGATGCCGGTGACGTCATCAGTGATGATGACGATGACGATGCGGATGCCGGTGACGTCATCAGTGATGACGATGACGATGTGGATGCCGGTGACGTCATCAGTGATGATGACGATGACGATGTGGATGCCGGTGACGTCATCAGTGATGATGACGATGACGATGTGGATGCCGGTGACGTCATCAGTGACGATGACGTCATCGGGGGGTCACGCGACATCGGCGGGGGTCACGTGACCTCGAGGAGGGGGCCACGTGACCTCAGGGGAGTCACGTGACTTCGGGGGGTCACGTGACCCCCCACGAGGTCACGTGACCTTGGTGGGGGGCTCGCGCGGTGCATTATGAGACATTTCCCATGATGCACCGCGCGGTTACGCCGACGCCGACGCCGACGCCGACGGCGACGCCGCTCAAGCCGGAAACGGGCCCCTAAGAGCTGCGCTCTAAAAAAGACGTATCAAGAATCATCACTTCAAAAGTACCCTCCACCTCTGTGCTGTCAATCTGACCACCCGGGAGAAGTTTTACGCTGTGTAAAAATAATGAAATTGTCAAATAGGCGTACGCACAGGCCTCATTCATGGCAACCGCGGTAGCCTCCATTTGGCCAGATTTTCTTGCTTTGTAACTTTAAAGACACAAATAATGCAACATATTAGAGCGCAGCTCTTAGGGGCCCGTTCCCGGCTTGAGCGGCGTCGCCGTCGGCGTCGGCGTCGGCGTCGGCGTCGGCGTCGCCGTCGCCGTCGCCGTCGGCGTCGGCGTAACCGCAACCCTCGTAACCCTCGTGAGGGTTACGAGGGTTACGAGGGTTAATCTCATGAGGGTTACCCTCACGAGGATCACGAGGGCCACGAGGGTTACTTACCCTCGTAACCCTCACGAGGGTTACGAGGGTTAGTTACCCTCAAAAGGGTTACCTTCACGAGGGTTACCCTCACGAGGGTTACTTACCCTTGTAACCCTCACGAGGGTTACGAGGGTTAGTAACCCTCGTGAGGGTAACCCTCGTGAAGGTAACCCTTTTGAGGGTTACGAGGGTTAGTAACCCTCGTGAGGGTAACCTTCACGAGGGTTACCCTCACGAGGGTCACGAGGGTTTTGAGAGTTACCCTCACGAGGGTTACTCACCCTCGTAACCCTCACGAGGGTTACGAGGGTTAGTTACCCTCACGAGGGTCACGAGGGTTATGAGAGTTACCCTTACGAGGGTCACGAGAGTTACCCTCACGAGGGTCACGAGGGTTATGAGAGTTACCCTCACGAGGGTTACTCTCCCTCGTCAGGTAACTTTCACGAGGGTTACCCTCACGAGGGTCACGAGGGTTATGAGAGTTACCCTGACGAGGGTTACTCACCCTCGTAACCCTCACGAGGGTTACGAGGGTTAGTTACCCTCACGAGGGTCACGAGGGTTATGAGAGTTACCCTTACGAGGGTCACGAGAGTTACCCTCACGAGGGTCACGAGAGTTGCCCTCACAAGGGTTACTAGGGTTACCCTCACGAGGGTCACGATGGTTACCCAGGTCGTGACCCCCCCTGGGGTCACGTGACCTGGGGATACCCCCCGAGGTCACGTGACCCCCCGTTGACGTCATAGGCACTGATGACGTCGTCAGTGACGTCACTGATGACGTCACCGGCATCCGCATCGTCATCGTCATCATCACCGATGACGTCATTAGTGACGTCACTGATGACGTCACCGGCATCCGCATCGTCATCATCATCACTGATGGCGTCATCAGTGACGCTACTGATGACGTCATCGGTATCGTCACGTGGCCCATGGTCACGTCACCCCCCGACGTCACGTGACGCCCCAAGGTCACGTGACTCCCACAAGGTCACGTGACCCACAAGGTCACGTGACCCCCAAGGTCACGTGACCCCCCCCCCCCCGAGGTCACTTGACCCACCCCCCAGTACCCTTCTCTCCTCCTCCTCAAGAGCTGCGCTCTAATTCGGCGTTACAGGGAGTTGTAAACGGCTTTCATTTTTTTTTTGCACATCCTGTTAGTACATATCACTGGCGCTAACTTGAAAGAGTTTGAAAAAATCGAAGATGGCCTTTCTTTTTAAATTGATTTTCAAAATTATGCACATTTACGGAAATGCCTTTATTTGAGCGTTTTTCGTGAACTTTTCCCGCTAACAAGGACAACAATACTTGTCACGAAGATTAGCCAAATAGAGGATAACACGCTGACAAAGTTTGAAAATCCTGGCTGGAATAAATGCGGAGAAAAAAGATAAAACTTGAGCTGTACGGCTTATTGTGCAGTCGTCTGTGCGATTTTTTATTTCAAAATAACGACGTCGATACTTCGTGATAAATAATTTGGGTCAATCATTCCCATACTTACTTTGTCGGTAAATATTTCTGGACCAGTAGTCACAACACATTTTGGGGGAAAGTTGCTTGAAATGCCAATGTTGCGAAATCCGCAAACAACGCTTCAGATTGACCAGGTGTTTCTGACTTATTTTTCTTGGAGGCAACCCCGCCCCCCTCCCCCCCTAAAGAAAAAAAAAAGAAAACAACAACAACAACGACCGGTTCCGTTTTCCTGGGCATTGTGGCAGCAAGATGCATTTTTCTAGTCAGAATTAAAAATGGTCACCGGATATTGTCGACCGTTCTTATCTGAAACACCAGATGCACCTTCCGAATTGTGCAAAGTATATCAAAGCGCGTAGATTAAACAAAATAAATAATGTCTTCGTTGTTTGCTATAATTGTTCACGAGGCCTATTATTGCACTTTTTTTTTTAATGTGTAGCAATGCGTTCGAAGAAAGTGTGATTTTGTTTTTGTTGGTGAATGTGATTTGTGCTGACATACATGATGATAAGCTACGATATTGAACTGCGGAAATGAAAAAATAATTCTTCTTATTGCACAAAAACTCCCTTCGCGAGATTATGAATTTCCCGAACAAATTACACATGGGGAATTAAATCCCCATGTATCGATTTAAGTTACCTGTGGACAAACGAGTTTTTTTTTTTTTTTTTTTTTATTTAGCACGACATACTTCTATCTAATTTTCCGGCATTTATACGTTCGGCATTAGTCATTTGATTACTTGGTGTTTTGAAGTTCACGCCTCTGTATTGTTCCAAACTAACATCCGCAAGGTAGCTCGTAAAGTAAAAAAAAAAATAGCAAAACACACCTAAAATGCCTTCCGAAGTCATTATCTTGTGTAAGTACAAGGTCGTTTTGTAAATTTTGGGGGTAAACCTAGGGAGATACAGGTTATCAGTTTGACATAATGTCAGTGTTAGTGTTATCCGATTACCTCATCTTGCGAGACGTTTACTTTTAGAATCTCTATAATTGGCATACTTTTCTAGCAACACACGCAGGACACGCACACCTCAAAAGAGCGAAAGCAAATGTAAAAAAAAAAAAAAAAAAAAAAAAAAAAAACGCGGCACGGGTTATCTGCTCTGTGTCGCCCGTTGGCGAAGAGAAAACGCCAACAGTCCAAATGGACTCAGATGTGCGTATTTCGATGCCGCTCTTACCTCCGCGGATTCCCGTTTTGTCCCGGAGGCATGCGGTTTAGAAAAGCTCCTTTTAGGGAACGCCGTTTTATCGATATCAGTTTATCCAATCGCAGTTTAGAGAAAATGACGGCAGCCGGGGGGCCGTTTCCGATACCCCCCTGGTTCATTAGCCTAGATTGCCGAACCCTTGGCGGTGAACTATTGGTAGTGCACGCTCAAGCTTGAGGTTATAATAAATTTTCCCCCAGCGACAGTGAGGGGCGACCGCGCCAAGCGCGGTCTGATTGGAAGCCTAGCTTGTAGTGGTCCAAAAATATCGATAGTACTATCGATAGTATCGATAGTCGCCAGAAATTTGACCATCGATAGTAAAAGAAACTATCTATAGTACTATCGATAGTCGTCTATCGAAAAACTATCGATAGTCGACTATCGAAAATCTATGGATAGTACTATCGATACTCGACGATCGGAAAATTGTTGTTAAGCGAGAAAACTATCGATAGTCGACTATCGTAAACCTATCGATATTACTGTCGACAATTTACTATCGATAGCTATGCGACATTAGTAGTGTGCGTCGCTCCCTCGTCTCTTTTTCTCGCTTTATTTTTTATTTTATTTTTTTTTTTTTCAAATGGGACACCAACTAGCCCAAGCAATTACCGTCTCAACTTCGGTTCAGCTTTCAGTGATGACGAAGACGGGAGTTTGGCCGAAGAGAGGAGGAAGGGGAAGCGAGCGGCGGTGCGGCAACTGTGTTCGCTCTAGTAGTGCAAAACAATCGATAGTACTATCGATAGTCACCAGAAAACTGAGTATCGATAGTTAAAAAGGAATCGATAGTACTATCGAAAAACTCTCGATAGTTGACTGTCGAAAAACTATCGAGAGTACTATCGACAGTCGACTATCGAAAAACTGTCGATAGTACTACCGATAGTCTACTATCGATAGTTCTGCGACACTATCGATAGTTTTGGAAAAACTATCGATAGTATCGATAGTCAATTTATCGATAGTTTTGCATTACTACTAGCTTGCCGCCGCCTGGAAACAGCAGTTCTCATACGGAGGCCTCGATAAAACGTGCACCTCTCGCTAAACCGTGCTTCGATAAACCGTACCCCTTTCGCTAAGATGAGCCTCGATATAACGGCGTTCGATCCGCCGTAGCAAAGACGCTTTGTCGCTGTTAGTACAAAACCTACCGCTTTCGCGTAGCAGAATATTTTATTTCACTTTTTTTTTTCTGTCAACTGGTTTACTTGATCGGTTCATTGAGTGTGAAGTCTTGCGAGTCTGTAAGTTGCCAAGCCCATTCATTTGCGGGTGCAAATGCCGCCGCCGCGATCGGCAGGTTACGCGAATTTGGTTTCGCCTGCCTCCCCTCCAACTTGGGGTGAACTCGTCCGTCCGGGGCCCGCTCTTCGACAGAGACGTCTGCGCTCAAGTTCAACCAGTTCAACTTCAAAGCCTGCTGCCTCCTTTTTCTCGGTTGGAGACGCGCGCGTCTGTCTCCTTTTCTTTCCCTTCACTTTCAGTGCCCGCAAAGTCCGTCTGGACGAAGCTGGCGGCACCGGGCAGCGTTGGGCCGCGTGCACAAAGTAAAAACGAAAGGAAAGACCTCGCTCGCAGTTTGCACGGGTTCTGGCTCTTTCGTTTGTTTTGGGTTAGTTTTCGTTTGGTGTTAGTTTTCACGGTGGCACTCTGCAGCATTGTTGAATGCTAGATATCAAAACAAGTAAAACACGTACAAATAAGCGCTCCGCCACAATTTTCTTCTCCGGTGAAGACCATCTGCACGTTCCGTAAAAATGACTTTAGGAGCTACTTTTCGGTAGTCTAGTTTCGGTAGCCTGCACTTCAAACACGGACTGCATGTTTGAGGCAAAAATAAGTCTAGCTAGCTGTTTCTCACTCAGCCGATCCTGGGTCTTTATTCAGTTCCTTGTGTGCGCTTGTGGTGTATTGCTTTCAAAAAACGTGCTCTAGCGTTCGACCTTGGTATACAAAGAAGTGAGATTTAGAAGATTTCACTGAGGTCCGGACGAAGTTGAAAGGCGCAATCTTCGGGAGCAGCCCAGTGAAATGGCTTTGCCGCGCTTTTTAGATGAGTGCATACAAGTGTGCAGCTTTAGCTTCTCGGGAGCGACGGTGCAGGCTCTCAAGGAGAACATTGACGGGTTGCCTCTCAAGAAGTTCAATTTTGCGGTAGTCTACGCAGGCGGAAACAACCTGCAAAATGGCGACTGGGGGCCAGCCTCGGTCAAAGAGGAAGAGCTTACAACACCCCAGCATGGTTGTAAGCTATGGAGAAAAATGTGCTGATTTTCGGAGAAGTGGGGTTTAGGGAAGCTCGTTTTAGCGAACACCGTTTTCGCGACAACAGCAGATCGGATCGCCGTTTAGAGAAAATGGCGGCCGCCCGCATGCTAACCAACCTTTGGCGATCCACGCTCGAACTTATATTAAACTTTTCCCGAGCGACAGCGAGGGGTGCCCGCACAAAGCGCGGTCTGTTTGGAAGCCTAGCTTGCCGCCGCCTACAAACAGCATTTCTCAAACGGAGGCCTCGATAAAATGTATCCATTTTCGCTAAACCGTGCTTCGATATACCGCACCCCTTTCGTTGAAACGAACCTGGATAAAACCGCGTTCGATAACCGTAATAAACCCGTCTTTTTTTTTCTTTTTGACACCTTCAATAGTCGTTTGAAGCAAACATCAGAGTTTGTTGTGCAACACGAAAATCATGCAACTATCTCAAGGTCTTGTTATTTTAGTTTTATACTAGATCCCAAAGAAAAACATGACGTATCTACACCTTTTGGCTAAATTTTATATTTTCGTGTTCTTTCTACCGAGAAATGCTATCACATATTTTCCGATGATTCAATAAGTGTGCGCGTTTTTGCAAAGCACAGCTAGCATCTGGACTTTGCTTTTCGGGACCTGCTCCTATGGCTCAGGCAAAGAGTACATTTTGTGTTCTGTTACAAGCTCATACCGCAACTCCGAAAGAAGGCAGTTGAGCCCGAAGTACGGTTATTCAACAAGGCACTGCCACGTGCAATAGAGTGCACAAAGGAGCGGATCTTGGTCGTCTTGAATGTGGATGTAAGTTTGTATCTTTCTGAGTTGCCCTTTCCCATAAAATCGCTCGTCTCTTGCAAACGCAAGGTCCTTAGATGTTCTAAGAAGCTAATTAGAAGAGGACAACTATCATATGGCATACTAACTCTATCATATGACCTACCATAACACTATTGAGAGGAGTTTACGCGTAATTTTGTTCAGTCTAACGAAATTACTCCTACTTTTTGACGCATTACATTCTAGAGCATAGCGGCATTGATTTTCGCAAATGGGAAAGTACATTTGCACGAGCCAGGAGAAGCAGGAAAAATATTTTGATAATCTTAGTGACTTATTTGGGTCCTCAACATTCGTATTATTACAGCGCTGAAAATAAAAGCCACGAACACAAGAACTTTCGTTCTGCCTCGGACAGCGCGCACCTCGATAGAAATTTAATGGGACCCGGAATAGGGGTAGTCACACATCGTTCTCCCTTTCTATTTTTCCTTTATTAGACCTAATACAGATGTTTTTTAACAACAGCAACAAACAAGTATGTTATGCCGGTCTACCTGCCGGCTACCATGAAAGTGTCCTCTCCTCACGCGCTTATCCCCCAATGTACTGCCTTTTATTTCGCCTATTGTAGGGACAAAGGCTGGCGCGTGCGCTAAAACCGGAAGCCGTGACTAATTTGCTTCCACGCGGTTTAAAGTTCCGTTGCAGCAATTTTAAGTTCGAATTTCGGGCACTTTGCACAACCATACTGACACAAGTGTCACGCAAGTATCTCATGCGCAACGCCATGAGCTACAAGTTTAATTGTCGCTGCGTAATTACGTGACCCCACGCAACAAGGTCACGTGATCATGCGACCACCATAGGCGCGCTATTCGCAGTTTGGTCACGTGGTGGGCGGGATCCAACTGACCATGTTCACATGACCCCCACGGGACATGGTCACGTGGTCATGTGACCACCAGAGGTGCGTTTTTTCCAGCGTGGTCACGTGGTGCACAGGATCCCACGGACAATGGCCCACCGATCACTTATTAGAGCACGACGAGCACGAATACGCAAGGTCTGTGGAGGGTTGCCACACGCTTTCCGCCCATAATGAACTTCAAGTATTCATTCAGAAAGTATTCGGTGAAAGTAGCAAAATCGTTGCATGGCCCCTCTAATGAAACAGCATTAACCATGATCATAATAAGCCGTTCAATCTTGCGGTACTCTGAGTTGAATAGGCCTGCTCTGTCCAAATACATCCACTACGTGTCTCTTCGTTTTCAGCACAAATTTCTCGACCCAGGGCCGGCCTTAGAGCAGCAAGCGCCCTGGGCAAACTGCAGGCGTGGCGCCCTTCCCCCCCCCCCCCCCTTACACACACGTATACTATTCTCGCACCAAACATCATGTTGTAAGCAAACATGCCACAGTGACCCAGCGCGAATGGTCGCGATTTTGTCGTTGTCAGTCGAAAACCGCGTCCTAAAAACGAACGACGTCCTCGAGCATTGTGAGCTTTGTCGGCACCGTGTTCAAAGTTCAAGAATCATTTATTTCTTAGATTAACCAAACTTCAGCTGTGGGTCTCCCATAGCAAGCTAACGTCTAAGGGACAGAGAAAACAAAAGCACAAGTTAACCATGTCAAATGCCGTAGAAGGCAACCTTCCGAACCTTCAACAACGCAAATTGGGCTACGTCTTGCGACATATCCAGGCTAGACGCTATCTTGTTTTCAATGGACGAAATTGCCAATGACGATATCATGTCATCTGCCATGGTTGATCTTAGGTATGTCTTAATAAGCTTTAATTTTAGAAACTCCTCTCAGCGGTGGCCATTGACATTGGCAAAGGGAGGAGGATTCTCAATGACACCCTCGTATGAGGGAATTCGTCACATAGATGGTTGTCCAGAATGAACTGGAGGACGTCCTGGCGAGCACTGCATCCAGTGGGCAGCAGGCTGCATAGTTAGATCAGCTCCTCGCAGAGATCTGTACCGTCGATGTCTGCACTTTCTAGGTGTCTCAGACTCTGAGTGCATGCATGGTCAAGGCATTGGCAAAGTTTAAGACATTCCGCTTTGTCGGGAAGTCGGGTGAGGCCGTAAAGGAACCCCCAGAAGCTCACGTGCTGCTCCATCCGCGTGAAGCGTTCTTCAATCGACATCTCACGGTGTGAATCATCTCGTAGAAGAACTCTCGCTTGAATTTTGTCTCGACATCATCAACCTCGTCCTGGCACTCATAACAGAACTGGCGCTTTTTCCGCCGCAGTCGAGGGGCCGGTTTCGTCGCACTGTCAATACCCATGCTCTCGGGAAGACCGTTCGCAGTTGCCAGTTGCAGTACCGGACATCGCGATAATTGTCGATGCAATCGCTGCATGCTTTCATCAGCTGGGTGGTTGCTACGATGTCCTTCGTTTTGCATTGCATGTTCTCGCTTACAACATTAACTTGTAAAAAGAATGTCGTACCACACAACAATGTAAACGAGAAACTGAACTGCAAGAGTTAGAGCTTCATGTCGGACACCAGGTTTGCCTGCAGTGATGCGGCCATTCTTGCGCAACATTATAAATTTATATGTTTTTCGCGGTTTTCGGGATTTTTGTGGCGAGTTTCTGAATTTTGAAATGGCAACACTGATCGGCATTGGAAGTCCGTAGTCGTCGCTGGTCGCTTACACACAAAAAAAAGAAAGAGCTGCGGATCCAAAGTTCTTTACACATATTATTTTCAGTTAGGTTGAAGCCTCTGGGCACAGAGACTCACCGGATGCTGAGGGGGCATTGGTTCGTTCAGCTTACTGCAAGAGACTCCACAGCAAGCATTGCCCAAAGCGCAGCTCGAATGTCGGGAGGAATCGGGTTCATTTTACCCCCGGTCAGACCTACTGAGCGAAGTCATTCTTCGGCTCAGAATAACTTGGCAAAGGGTGAAGCCTACGTTTTCTGCGAGCCAATCAGAGACTCTGAGCGAAGCACGTGATAACTAAGAGCAAAACTCCGTGACTCGCTCCGACACACTGATTTGCTCGCCGATGGGTTTGGCGCCACCGTTTAGTAAGTTGCGCTAAGAGTGCGGCATGCTGGCTCCATCGCTTTTTGCCAGTCAGGTTTTGCTCCGCTCGTAATTTGAGAGCTGTGCGGAGGTGACCGCTTGCCCAGTCGTTCATGACTCATTCAATGACGCTTTGATTCTCACCGGGGGGAGAGGTTCTCTATAGTAAAACAACATTCACAGGTGGCTGCGGGTTGATGGACGCCAATTATAACAAGAACTTAGTCGTTGGTTTTGCGGCCGAAATGCCAAACGGCGATGCGGTCGTTTTTTGTTTTTGATTTTATCCCCTCGAGGTTTGAGCCCTGCATGACCTGGCGGCCCTTTCGGCGCCCCTCTATGAATGGCGCCCGGTGCAACTGCATAGGTCGCCCACTCCAAATGCCGGCCCTGCCTCGACCGAGAGAAAAAAGACGAAAAAAGGCCTGCTGGCGGCGGACAAGTATCACGTATCGGGCGGCCCCGGTACAGCGACCTTGGCTGGTATCCCCTGGTGGGCGCCGTGAACGTCGCTTTTGGGCTATGGATGACGAAGCGGCCTGGCGTTGATTGACGCCCACGGATTCACAGTTGCAAAAGTTATGGGGCTAAAGCCACACGACTGGAGTTTGCCGAAATTTCCGAAAATGAAAATGCAGGCCTCAGTGAAGTCTGCTGGCTGGTCGAGATTTTTAATTTTTAAGTATTGTTCAGGTTCTTTTTATATTTTTCCGGCACACGCAATCACAAATATTCGCCACTCGCTACCTTTTTTCTTTCCTCGCACAACTTCCTGCGCGTCTACTTTTCCTAGAGTAGAGGATCAATCTCTGTAATCTGCGGGGGAAGCTCGGCGAATGGCGAATCCGAATTATTGTTTCGCTCTAAAAACGATGTCTTTATGACGGACAGACAACAGTCGTGTCATGCCTCTGAGTGTCCTCTCGGCGACTATTTTTCAGTCTAGACACATCAATGGCTTCGCCATTCGCCGAGCATCCTCCGTAGCTTACAGAACTGGCTCTCGAATTGCTTTGGGGAAACACAGACACACGGGAACTTTTTTTACCGAGGTATACATTTTGGACTGGTGTCGCCCACTGTTTATTTGTTTTACCTTTATCTTTAAAATATTGAAAAGTGTCGACCAGTGCGTTTCCTCAACAGTTGTGCACCAGCTTTCTGTATATGTACATACGCATGTCAGTAAAGATTTATGTAAATATTTCGTAATTATACTGCGTATTTTATGGTATGTTGAACAAGAGGGCGGGTAAACCACTTTTCTCCTGTGTCGCCAGCAATATGACGGCAGGAGGCTCGCTTGAAACAAGCAAATAGCAAGGCTTCTACGTATCTCAAATACTCTACTCAAGATACTGTAATTAAGATACTTTTGTCGGTATTTTGGTATCTTGAAGATACATTCGATTGAGAGTAAATAGCACTCTATCTTAACTACATTGCTTAGTATCTTCTACTCAGTATCTCAAATACCTTTTCCGGCGTACGAAGAAGTTTGTCCCCAAAGGGGAAGTACTAAGACTAAATGTTCTTTCTTTCTCCTTTGCACGTGTCTAGGGGGACAAATGAGGTGTACACTAGGAGGTCATCGAACGATATGCGTTTCAGCTAAGTTAATATAATCAAGATGCCCCCATTTTTTTATTTAGTTGTAATAACTTCAGCTCGTCGCGCGCTTATAAGGTATCTTCAAAACTAATTCAATTATTTTTCAAAGTATTTGCACTTTACTCAAAATAGTTTGGCGCAAAAGTAACTTGAATACTACTCTAAATACTGTCTCACTTGGGTATTTAGTATCTTGTCTTAAATACTTTTGTCGAGTATCTTGAACAACACTGCAAATCGTTGACACCTGCACCATTTGAAGTATAGATAAAATAATCGGTTCAGATCGCCTAGACGCTGCAAACGAAAACCGCCTTGGTGTCGAAGCGCGAGGCAGTTGATCGGATTTGGTCGGACACAGTGGGTCTAACGAATACTGGCAAGTGGGTTCCTAGCGGGTTCCGGGAGGGTTGATGAGGTGATGATTTCAGCAATCCACCAGCCGGAGTTCGGTGCCACACGAATCATGGCATGATAGTCAGCTCTATGTACGCGAAATCATTAAAACATCCACCAAGTAAAACGTACAGTACATTTCATTCACATCCTTCAGTCTTATCAACGAGAAGAATTTAGCACTATGATTGCGTCTCGTCCTGCGATGGTCGTCAGCCGACGCCACGGCCCGTTAGGTTCAATCGGGAGCCAGTCACGTAATGCATTACTTCGACGCGCGTATAAGAAAAGCACGCTAATGCACACGTGCCTATAACTGGTCTGTGATTGGACCTGGTGGGCCCTAACCTAGGTTGTAGATAGGGACTTTAACTTTCGGACAAATGCTATGAACTCCGTGAAACACTCGCCGGTGAAACTATCGCGAATTCGGATTTATCCGAACAACTCCGAATTCGACGGCTGTCAGTTGTAAAATCTTGAGCGGTCTTGACCTTTTCCAGGGATCCGAGGACAAGTTTTGCAACCGTTTTTCTTTTTTTTTTCTTTTTTGTTTTTGTAAGCGTCAAAAGAAGCGTCTTTCTCTGCACATATTCCTTTGTTATCCTCGTGGGCAACAGGAATTCAATAATCAGTCAGACTTTCGAAGTATCCGCACGGAAAAGGCAGGACTCTGCCAAGGAATACAGATATTTTGAAGTAACTGACAGAGACACTGTATTGCCTTTGAGGCTTTATCATACAACTTGAAAGTTTAATGAAAGAAAGAAAAGAAAAAGAACAAAAAAGAACACCCGGTTTATAAATTAACTTCTGGAGGGAATTTGGTATCAAAAGGCTAGTTCGTTTCACCTTATGGGCGAGCGAAGCCAACGCTACAAGCGCGAGCATGCTGCTTGTAACAGCGCCTGTGGTGCACGTACGCACGTGCGAAGCCGGCACGCTCGGAGCCTTGGGCTCGCGCTTCTAGCTTTGACTTCGCTCGCACATGACGTGAAACGAAGTATATACACCGACACGCGGCTCCGACGCCGTCCCTCTGCGGTGGCGCTGCCTTGAGTACGGCGCACCACGCAGAGGCGGCTTCTCTTCAAAAACGAGACGCTGCGATTCCGCAGTGCCCACACCCGGTGTGGGCAAAGCAAAAACCGTGTTTGTAAACAGGGCGGTCTTCGCGCGCTCGTCTATAGACCTTTTCTGCAAGTGCGCCGCCATCTTGAATTGACATCACTTCCAATATGGGCGAAAACATTGTTTTGCCGTCGCCACGCCAATAGAAGGCATTTAGGATATAAGCGTAACCGTCACCCATTCTCGTTTTGCCTCCCCTTTATTTTTTTACTATTTGCAGGTTGAAACGTTGGATTATTTTTTCGTCGCCCATACCGGATACGCCTATTAGGTGGCTGGAGACGAGAGTACACAGAAAAAGTCTATAGCCAAAATTGCGGGCTCGCACCGAGAGATGCCAAAGCACGTATACTCTGCATAAACAAAAAAATAAAATAAATAAATAAAAAAAAAAGGTCGGGCAGTGAAATCGCCGAGATGTCGCCACTCCGCACAAGCGAATGTGTACGAAGGCACCCTATTCACGGTGGCGAGACAAAAAAGAAAAAGAAAAAACGCCTGCTCCCCGCAAAATCAACCCGCAAAAGCCTGCCGGGTAAACGCGGGCGCAGACACCTGCAGGTCTTCCACGCGCGCGGACGGGTCTCCCCCTCTTTTAAAAGAAAAACACGTTCCAGTTAAGGAAAAACAACACTGTATATTAGGTACTTTAAAAATAAATACATAATCGAATACATATATGACAAACTACCGGCATATACCTTCGTTACTTCATCACAACTAGCCACCAGCACTGCACAACAAAGTATTTTTATACAATTTTTCACGACACTGATTGTTTCTTATAGTATTTCATAGACAATTTGTAATGATTGGCGACCGGGCAGTTTTTCATGACTTGAGAACATATCTTCCAATAGTCCTGATCCCCACACGTTCTGCTCCTCGGAAGACTTCGTAGAAGGTTGAGCACTTTCGTGTAGTTCGTTCCACACTGCAGCAGAATCGTTCAATCTAAAAAATAAAAACAGAGAAAAACACCATGAACGGTTATAGGGTCTAGTCACGTGCTGAGTCATCGCCCACAAACATGACCACCAAACGATAAAGCAAAACTGATTCGGGAGAGTTGTGAAAATTGAAAGACAAAGCAAACTCGCCAATGGGATAACTGCTTTTGCCTTCGGTGGCCATACTTCTGTGTTGTGACTCGGCATCAAAAGGCAGTCTGACGTCATATAAATACTTGTAACCTCCTTGCCTACTAGCCCCGAGAACGAACGCAAGCGTCGCTGTTGTTCGAGGCGTTCGAGATCGTTTCATAGGTCACAAGGAAAGGGTACAGAGAGTTTAATCGCAAAAGATTACAATAGCACGAATAGAAATATAAAAAATGGCGCTAAACATAAAGCAAAAAGTTACGGTGAAGTTATCAGCGGCCAATCACCAACCGTCCGCAACGTGAGTACTAAAGGTGTCGCGAACCAGCCGACGTTCGAGTTCGACCAGGTTCGAGCTTCTCGAACCTTTCCCGCAAAGTCCGACAACGTGCGTACTTGGGCACACGTACGCCCAAGTATGCATGCGCCCACTCAAACACGCACGAATTAGGCACTCATACGCATGCGCGAACACAGATACGCGGATGCACGCGGAGGCACGGATGCAAATTCACGTACACACGCACAAGCACACCCGCGCACACGTACGCACGAATTACACACGCACGTGCACGCGCGCACTTGCACAGGCACGCGCACTTATGAGCAGGCAAACGCCCACGCGTGCAAACACGCACGCAGATGCACGTATAAAAAGGCTAGCCCACATGGCGCGTTTTTCAGTGCGTCTAGACGCGCGTCTCGGCTTGGCGCGCGCGCTAAGCAGGACGCGTGCACCCAGTCAAACCACACGCAGCGCTACCGTGCAGCGCTTCGCGTCTGCGTTATGGTGTACTAGAACTGGGCAGTGTGTCGTCCGCGCCGAGAAGCAACGGAGGGAGGAGGTCGGCGCAGCGATGACAGCGAGCAAGGACGCCAGGGGGCGCTGCGGGTAACAGGCGTGCTCCTCCCCGCTACGATTGCCGTGTGGTCGTACTGCATGTGATCGCCTGGTTCGCGTCGTCGCCCTGTTTTGCTGCAGTTCCTTTTTTTTTTTTTTTTTTTTATGGTTGAATGAAATGGATTGTGATCGGTGCCGTTCAGTGGGATGTAGACAACGCGTACAATGACGGAAAAACGGCGGGACAAGAGAGACGGGCCGTGTTTTGTGTCGAGGCAGTGATTTCCCTACACCCCTCTACGGGGGTGCACTCCCCCCTTGTCTTTCGAAAAGCACCCGTATAATTCGCAACGACTCTTATATTCTCAATGCCCCCCGAAACCCCCCCTTTCTAACCTCAATTCCTGGGGCCCGTGCCGGGTTGCAACAGTGGCTACCGGTCCTCCAAAAAAGCCCGTTCCCTTTTTCGTGCCCCTCTCGAGTTCGAACGGCGTAAGTCGTGATCCCGCAACAATAAAAGGAGTGACAGGGAGACTCTGCTTCATGTGATGCACGCAGTCATGACAGTCTTCCACTACATTTTTTTTGCGGACTTTTTGCACTTTAAAGTATCTGCTAAATCGGTCTAATAGACACTGGTTTCGACACACCGAAGGGTCCTGTGCACGCTGACTGCTTTAGAAAGGCTTGGAGAAGTGACTGTGAAAATGTGACGTTAACGGTTACGGCCTCACATGAGCAAATTATTATTATTTTTTTTTCTTAACGGCTTTAAAAAGATGAGGGTTGGCCCAGCACTCCGTCTCTTCAATGAAAAGGTGCTAAGAGGCCTCTTTTTACCGCAAGAAAATTGAAGGGTCTAATGGCCCAGCGGAAGATACTGAGTCATTTATCCTGAAGATGTCGAAGCTCATCAAGATCATGACCTCACGTCGGAGAATGCAGAGGTACAAAACGCCATAGGCGCCGACTACGGGGGAGCTCGGGAGCCTCCCTCTCCCGAGCTCTTGGGAAAAGCAAGTACCATCGCCTCCGGAATCCTTGGGTGCACCTCATTAATCTCATCTGTGCGCTGGCGCCCAGTGTATCATTAAAAATTTATCTGTCTGCCCTGTTACCCACATATCAATATAGCTGGTGCTCAGTGGATAACTAAGAATTTATCTACTGTGGTTACTACCAGAGCTGGTGAGTGGATACATTTTTCTAACTATTCGCACAGTCCTGTTTGTTGAGCCTACGAAGTAACAGCAACTACGATAAAGGCTAGTGATGGAAATTCCTTCGAAAGCCCGTGGAAGTAATTGCGAGAGTCGACAGTGGCACCTCCATGCAGCCTACGGAAGTAGACGATATAATCCGTTTTGTAAGCCCCATTTTGTTTTCCCAAACATTGAAACAATTCATTAGGGTAGTGCGCTTCAACCACGGAATTCATTTATCACAACTACAGTGACAGCGAAATTATAGGGGAGGCACTCACTTGATCGAATGACATTTTAGCGAACGCCCACGTTTCACCGAATGACACTTTAGCGAATAGTCGGACGCCGCGAAGCGGCGTTTCCGGGTGGGCCAAATGGGTTCACATTTTTGTAATGAGCCGCCGCAGACTGTCGCCGCGAAGCCGCGTAAAGCGCAGCGCGGCGGATGGGTTAACGCGCGCCCCCGTTATTCGCTAAAACGTCCATTCGCTCAAATGTCGCTGTTCGCTAAAATGTCATTCGCTCATGTGATATGGACCAAATTATAGAGTCACAATTAAAAGCAGACATTTGTTTAGGTATCATGCCATCAGCATGCTTATCCTACGTTATTCAGGGGATGACACACGTTTGCGACGTCTCTTTCAAGATACTTCCCGAACGTTTTTCTGGGGGATGGATTTCCCGCCTATTCAGAACGCAACATTGTTAGCGCGAAAGAGCGATCGCCGTTTTTTTTGTTTTTTTTTTGTGAGAAACCAAAGAAACTCAGCAAAGTTCTACTTGCTGGGGAAAAAGCTCATTCGGGTCTATAACGCAGGTGATAAAAGTTCGCCCTCACTAATACTCTTTCGAAATAAATGCGAGAAAGCGCCAATGTCTTGTTCGCACTAGCAGTGCCGCGATGTGTACTGTGGCGTCCTGTCCGAAGATGCACGTCTCGGGTAAAGCATTTGGCAACGAATTAGTGCGATAAATATTATGTGAAACAGCAGAAATAAAGAATACCGTAAAGAGTTAGCCAAACAATACGAAACAATCGAACCCGTGCGGAACGCCAAGCCAGCCAAGCGCTACCGCTGCCTGCGCTCCGCACTCCGGCAGCACGCCTACTACACGTTGCGCCCTCTCGCGGCCACCGATCCGGTCATCGCTGAAAGAGCCCCCCCTCCGCCGGCGCTCGCTACACTGCCCAGTCTTCTAGTACACCATATCTGCGTTTCCGAAGCGTCTGCCCAACGTAGCCAGACGCGCTTAAGAAACAAAAGCAAACATTAAATAGAAATCGCGCGGTAAATGATGGCTACATGCCGTAATATTTAATTTTAGTAATAGTAATCACTCATTTTTAATTACAACAATCGCAATGAAGCTCAATTTCACTAATTTTCATTCTTTTTAGTGCGTACGCCTCATCCACGTTTCGATACGCCATTGGCATCCCCATCGCCCGCGCCAAAACATTTACAGCTGGCCGCTGGCCGCTACAGTGGTTACGTTGTAGCGGTTGTTGCCGGTAGTATTAGTTTTGTACCTTTGTCTCTCGGTGTCCTTGTATTCTTTACATTTGGCCTGCCAGAGTGCAGGACGCTTTTGTACTTCGCTAGGTCCTCTCTGTTCCGCTGAAGCAGCGTCAGCCTCTCCCGCGGAGCAGAGAGGATTCCCTGGACTTGTGTAAAAGGTATGATAAACTGATATCCGCGGGGGGAAGGACGTAACTACCCATGTTCGCCCTGCTGCTAGCGTTGGCAGGGCCTAAAAGCCGTTTTTATTGAAGGCCGCGAGCGTGCAAATTTTGTAAACTCCGCGCGCGCGGGTATGTGTGTGTGCGTGCGCGCGTGCGCTTTGATGGCACAGGGCTGCTACCCGTATTTGTGTGTATCTTTCTGTTTTGAGTGTTTTTATTTATTTTCCTTTCCCGTATCCCTTTCCCTACTTGGCGGCGGGCTAGCAGGCCCACCTGCGTAAGGGTCTCGACCTTTTTGCCTAGCCACGCACGCTGCCGAGTGGGTATCGCAATATGTGCAAATAAAAAGTATTATTATTATAATTATTATCGCCTTCGTCGCGAGGTCTGTGGCGAAAACTACAATCCTACAGTGGAGAAAATTCAAACGCTCCTTGCAACTAGTGAACACGGCGGTTCATTGGTTGTTGCCTTCTGGACGCAGCGCGAGACGCGACGCGTGGACGCAAAATATCTGGCTCTTCCAGATACGCCGGGATGCGCCAAAAAACGCTGCGTTTCGTCCCGGCGCCGGAAGTGACGTCAAAGCGCAGGCGCAGACGCGACGCAGACGCGGAGAAAAGCGCACCATGTGGGCTAGCCTTAACACGCACACAGATACGCGGGTATATATACTCACGCGTAGGCATGAAAACACGCATGTGCACGGGGGGCACGCACATAAGCATCCTCGCTCATGCAGGCGCACACGCAAGCAGACACGGACGCGCAATTACGTTCGCAAGCGCGAGCACGCACATAATAGAAAAACTAGACGAAACGTCACAAGGTGTATCGATGAAACGAACGCCGGCTATTTCCGATGGAACGATTTATCCTTGAAAAGGTGCAGCTTCGAAGAAACGAGCTGTCTAAAACGTCGTCTGACGAACTGACTGCATGGCACCGCGTATATTCGGAATGTATAGTACATAAAACAGCGGTCACTAAAACAGGCACACAAAAAGCATAACTGTTTCCAGTGCTTCGTGAGAAATCGTCACCCCAGTTGCCGAAACAAATTTTGCATTCACAGAGATACACATACAACAGAGAGGGATTCTAACCACGGTCATCTCACCATAAAAATAAACTACGCATTGCCAAATGCTCAGCGTCCGCCCAAATGTAGCCTAGCGACAGAGACTAATGTATTTTCGTGGCGAGAAAAACATGCTTCGGATTTCTTTCGAACGCACTCTAAAGAAATGTATATTATATCTACGATCAAAATTGGCGCCCCTTTTAGAGGAAGAAATGTAGTACTTACCGTACCAGAAGGAGCGTCGTTCTACGATCGCTTTGATCACGCACAGTCTGCAACGACGGTAACAAGCGGATAGCCTTCGGCATCGATCTCGCCAGATTCCTTCGTGCGCCTCGCTTCTTCCACTCCGGCCTGTTGCATGGCTTCCCAAGCGGCATCTTCAACACCCCGAGTCAATTCGTTCTCGCAGCACTACGACACGATGACTCAACCTCACCATCCGTAGTTTCAGCAGAGGGTCGCTTACGTGCAAACTCTATTTGCGACTTCGAGACCTTTCGCTTGCCATATTTATACCTCTTTGGACCCATAGCTGCGAGGACGGCCTTTCTAGTTATGAAAACACGCACAGCTATCCACCCGACACCCCGCCCCGAGAAACAAAACCACTCTGTCTGGACGGGTCTTGCCGCCTCTGGACCACCACAAGCGCGTTACTGAAGAGCGCATGCGCGCGGAGTAATACAAAATCAGAGCAGCGTGCGTGGCGAAATGGTGGCGCCCTCACGCGGCGCTCGTCGAACTAGTCTTGACCGTCCAAACGAGGAAAACAAGCCACAACACCTTGGTTCAGTTTTTTCGATGTAGTTAAAGAACGGATGTACTTACAGCTATAATTTTATTATAATTGAATTCCGTGTTAAATTCCGCAGATATCCCACAAGACACATTTGTAGTTAAAAATTCACAGGTTTTTAAAAACGCGTTCTAACGTAAACATGTCAAAACAGCCAATTCCGACCGATTTCACGATTTAATATAAAATATAATAATTTTTTTTATGAAAAATATGCTCTGTGGGATAGTTGGACGAAGAATCAATCTTTTTATAGCAAAAAAGTGTGAAAAAATCGGTGTAACGGTTATTAAATGAGAATTTTCGTAAAATGGCAGAAAATCGCGTGTATTCTCTATGGGGCTTGGAGGAGCGCTCCCTCTTAATTTCTAATTTCTTAATATTTTCCCTTTCTAGTTGAGATATAAGTACCATCAAGCTCCGTCCCAGGTTCTATTGAACATACCGGGCAAGAACATGCTGTTGTACGTTGCAGTGTCATGCCAGTATGTTGATCTGCGCCTGCTCAGTTTGCTGTACGCTATTCGCCTCGAGATCGACCTAGAGGTGGCGCTACGGTCGCGCTATCATCATCATCAAAGCGGGGATAGGAGAACGGCCGCCCCATAGGCTCTCCACGTCGGCGCGCGAGACGGCGTAGATTCTTCCGTTTATTTTGTCGCATACTATCGGTGGGAAAACAATTCTAGCGGAATTTTTTGGAGTCTGAACAAATCTACTGCGTTGCGATGAGGAGTGAGTGTCTCTTCTAGTTAAAATCTGCAAACTGCACGGTTGGAGTCTGAACAAATCTACTGCGTTGCGATGAGGAGTGAGTGTCTCTTCTAGTTAAAATCTGCAAACTGCACGGTTGGCAGGACAACTGAAACAAGTGAAACAAACTGTTCTAATATATCTGCCGTGACTGTAATAAACGAGTGTAACCGAGCAACGCAACAATGTTCCTGCTATTAAATGCTTTTCTCGGTAGTGTGGGTTCACCCCCTTCAATTTTCTTGGTGAGGGCCGCGGATGTCAAGAGGCTAATACTATACATTTCTGGCTAAATAATCTTGTATTCAAACACAGTAGACTCTGCAACCCCAACAAACGACGCGCACCACGACACAGACAGCATCGGCCGCAGTGATACTCTTTTACTGATGAGGGCTAGCGACCTTCACGAGATTTTCCGATCTCCCTCCGCCCTCACCTAACCTATATCGGGACTGGGCAGTTCGTCGATTAACTTTTAGATTATTCAAGTAATGCTTTAATTTTTTTTTCCCATTCAATTGGAGTCTAGTACTGGAGAAAGTCAGCAAGCAGTAAAATATGCCGGCATCAATATTTTTGACGTCTTTATTTCTTTTGTGACACTAACTTGCACGGTAAACCACTTCAGCGTGCTTGTCATTTCGCCGAGGGTGATTATACTGTTTAAATAATAACTTAAGAAATACTTTATTTTAAAAGGCTTCCCGTGATCATATTTATGTAGGACTCACAGCGTGAAGTCTAGAATGGGAATGCAATATGCCATTTGTGACATAGTAAAACCAGTACAAAATATGTAGTTTTAACATCTTTCACGCAATATGACCGGGAAAAAATCAACGTACGGATTAATTGATTAGTCTATTTTAAGGATAGCGATTAGTCGGGTTAATTTTCTAATCAAACCACAAACCCACTCAGCATTCAATGCTTTATGAAAGCCACGGTTTGTGCGAGATAACAAAAATACGTGGGACCAGCGATTGTATAAAAAACAACACACTAAGATTATGGAAGCTTAATAATAATAATAATAATCGCTTTGCTGAATTTCTACGCATGGCAAACGATACAACACAACCTTTAGTAAGAAGAAACGGCAACAAAAACATAAAGAATTTAATAAGGAATATCAAGCTCAGCCGGAAACGGGCTTGCGTCGTCGAGGTCCATGCTTCTGAGCGTGCGCCCGTAGCAGACGACGCACGGCGGTATCCCCGCTTTCGCGCGTTTCCAATTTCGGCCGCACAGTGGCGGCACGGTTCGATCTCGAGGCGAATAGCTCAACATCACAATTTGCATTTTCATTCCAACCATTAAGAACTCAAGAAACAAAATGAAAGTTTTGCACATGGTTCATGCAAGACATTTGTGGATGGCATTAGGAGATAGATATTTGAATACTCACAGCTCTCCTAGGTTTCTCATATGTTGGGTCAAGCACGCACGTAACATTTGTTTATTTTAATAATTGCAGGAACGCTGTTTTGTGAAACTCTCGCAGCTCCTGTCAGGATGCCAGCCAGCCCCTTGGTTGGGGCACCTGACCCGCTGCCAAGTCACAAGAGTCATGGTGATGTAGACGGCCTGCTCTGCGTATGAACTCTTGTCAACCTGTCAATCGAAACCGAAACCATGCCACAATCTTCCCTGGCTAACTAGTTCCATGGGTGCGAAATGCGGACTGCTGCATGCTGGAATTTTATAAAAGTAGTGTATTTTTTTTGAGACGTTTATGTTCTACGTCGAATTTTTGAACGATGGTGTATTCGCCCTTAGCAACACCCCTAGCAACGGTTTGTTGTGAAACACCAGACTTGCGGCTTTCAATCCAATCCAGTGTCGTAGCTGTCTGGCTGTCTTTCGCCGTGCCCGCGGCAATCGACGCTTCGCACCATGCTTCGCATTTCGCGGTCGCAGTTATTTTGTATTGTTCCTGCGTAGTCGTGCGACGTTCTACTCGCACAGTTCATAGGCCTTCTAGTTCCACGTCGTAGACACCAGCTTTACGACACACCCCGACTCCGAGACAAGACTGGCCGAAGGGCGACACTTTCACATCACAAGGTAGGCACCGAAAAACTGGCTCCCCCAGCCATTGGGCCGAAATTCTTTGTCGTGACATCCTGACAGCGTGTGCTGTATGCCGTAAATAGCCGCTGTATTTCGTTTCATCTTGCACAAGGGCGACTTCCACTATAGTGCTCCCATAGGTTTTAAACACGGCGTCAGCTGTTTTGTGGCACAGCCTCCAGATTTTCCAACGATATCGCGCGAACGTCGATTGTCCCGTGGATCAGCGCTTTATCGCGGCGTGAAACAGCAGGTCAGTGGGTCTACTCACGTGTGGCAGAAGGCACATGCTAGCCTCGCTGACCTGCTGTTTCACGCCGTGATAAGGCGCTGATCTACCGGACAATCGACGTTAGCGTGGCTTCCGCAGCACTCAAACCACGCACTTGCCGAGAGAAGAATGTCTTGCGTTTCATTCGCACTCGGTTTCGTGCGAAGCCAAACGAAGCCACGAGCAGCCGCGCTTCGGAGAGCCGGCCTCTTCCGTTCGTGCCACCTTGGTAGCGCTGTCGTCGAGACTTTGGTCAATAGGAGAAGCGGGCAGAGCCAGGGCGTGTACGAGACGCAGATAGAAGGCTTGACACGCCAACCAGAAGCCGCAAATAATCGCCTAGCAGTGTTAGCGCGAAAAATCTTAACCTGTGCCAAAGAGTTTAATAGAGTAACTGTTTATGGCTGAAAATATAGTCTACGTGATGCTTCGATTATGATCGTGCAAAAAGGTGTAAGAATCGAATGTCCCGCTCGAACTCCGTTTTGCTCGGACAGAGTCTGATCGCTCGGACGTGGCTCAGACGCCTGGCATACAGATCATGTCGACCGTTCTCCTAGATATTGATTTTGTATGACCGTGATAGTACAATCACATGCATCATGTTTTCATTCGCCAAGGGTTAGTCCGACGCACTTATTAATTTTGTTTCTCGCGACCACTGCCAGGGTATTATTTGCGGCTTCTGGCTGGCCACATTCAAATCTGTGAAGACGCCCTGGGACACGCCCAGCCCGCTTTCGGCCAATGGCGCCTCTTCATTTGCTTCCTATACTTTCCAATGAATGGCCAAACTCTTTCTATGTATACACCTTTCCAAAAAACGCTCCTAGGCCACTGCCATGTTGCTGATGCTGATGCGGCTGGTGCGACTCTCGCGCCCTCTATCAGCTAGAAATTTTCTGCCACCCTCTGGGACTGTGAAGACCCGCTCGGCGTGGTTCTCTACCTATGTTTTTGCGGTTTTGCATTCAATGTTTTCTCGCCCCTCTTGAAAGTTTCCACTTAATTTTTTTATGCGTGCTGCGTACCCTTTTTGTGTTATCTTCCACTGTGATAAATAAGGCTGGTAAGTACCTGCCATTCAAGCTTTTCTGCTCGACATTCACGGGAAAGGAAGGAGGTGAAGGACGTCGAACGACCCTCGACGCGATTTTGCAAACATTGTTCTTCCCCCTCCCAGAGATAATCCGCGTAGAATCCTCAGTCGTCTCCAAATATAGCTGTCCGGGTTGGGGTGAGAAACGGGTCAGTCGCGTTTGTTTCTTTGCTTTGGTGCGGTTATGAGAAAAGGTAGCTCTTCCCAAAACGGGCCCCGTGACGAAGTCATCTCTGATTCCGTCCGATCATCAAGATGTGACTGTCGTCGACTGTGACTGTGTTATTTGAGATCTTTCTCAAATAAATTCTTTTCGGATAACGCTGCATCGTGTGGTACGTACGATATATTGTTTGAATGTTACCACTTCCTCAATTGTATGTCCGTGTCCTGTCCATCGGTAAACACGTTATTTGTGAGCATGAAAAATGCATGCCTTTCGGCCCTCTTCTGTTGCAATTTATTTTTGACAGCAAAGCGCTTTGTCGTTTCACATGCGGTGAATCCTGCGGCGCCGTCAAAGCTTATCGTAAGAAATAAACACAAACAACTAGAACCATACATTCCAATCGAACTCGTTCTGTCGCGCGCGTACCCAACAAAAATAGTTTAGTTTTTTTTTTTTTTTTAAATGTGGGACAATTCTTTCTCAATGTCCTCGGGAAAATACATGTAGCATGAAACACAAAATATAGCGGGAAACGACGATAATTTATACGCCAGCAGTGTTTGAAACTGCGCCTACACAGGCTGCGCCTATTGACATCACAGTCCACTCGGTTAGGGTTAGGAGGGACGCTGGTGAGAGTCTAGCCTCAAACTCAGTGACTGGGCTCGAAAACAGTTTGTTGCCCCTGGGGTTGAGTGTTTTTTGGAAAGGTGTATAAGGATGGCTAGTTGGGCTAGTTGGTTTTGCATCATGATGTAAAACACCAAAACAACAGAGACGAAAAAGAAGGGAGAACTGGACAGGACGTGGCGTATTACACCATGGTTTCTACGTATAGCTCTGCCCGCTTGGTCTGGAGGTCGATGACACGAAAACTTTATCACGGGTGACGTCAGAACTGTGAAGTGTGCAACCACGTCCTTTCTTATCTGCTGGCCTGCTTTCTTCAAAGCGACGTGCTCCTGTCTGATCGTAACGGCTGTACATGCCGCTTCGGCAGCCCTGATTCCAGAATCTTCGCTCATCACTCTGGACAGCTGCCGAGCTCACGTGCTCTGCGGCAGGAGCAGTTCACGCAACTCGCTCGCGCGACTTGTCGAAGTGTTAAAGACAGTTGTGTGCAATTCCGCAACTCCGCCTCGGAGGTTGCGACGGGGAGGGCTGCACATTTGCCTCTACCGGACTCTGAGCCACGGGCATTTGCTTCTTGCGCATCCAACATTGTCATGTGGCAGGAACCCTAAACGTTTCTTCAACTGCTGCCATAGTTCTACGGAAATTTGTGCAGCTGAGTAAACCTACGCATAGACCAATTTTCTTGAAGCGTGGACCAACCACTGGTCTCTATTGTAGTAGGCTGGATTCAAATCGGAAGTCTGTCGGTGGCGCCACCGGCAGCCATTGCTTGGCACCAAGCAATACGTGCCTTGCACGGGACGTCATATGGCTCCATACCATTCCTGTGCCCGTACCCTCTGGAACATACATTTTGGCAGCATCGAATCTGTTCTTCTCCGCAAAGTTTTCCGAGAGGAAGAAATTCATTGGTCCTAAATGTGTGCTCCGGAAGGTACGGGCACTGGAGCATGGTCCGCAGCAATGGTGGCTGATGTGACGTCAATGCAAGTCGTGTATACACGCAAGTCTATGGGAGAAACACACAAAAGAAGGAAATTAAAGCTTCTACACAGTGTTCGAAGGCATGTATTTTACGATGTGCTGCAATAATTTTATTGTGTGTTTGGAGGTTGAATTGCGATTTCTCAAGCATTCGAATGCCCATTAAAATATTGTGCTATAGCACCCATGGCTGATCTGGCAAGCTTGCTCTCGTGGTGGAGTGAACAAATAAACTTGCTGTCAATAATGCCGTCGTGGGGGAGCCCAGAAGTTGCTGAACGTCAACAAAGTTCCATATTAGCAGCGTCTTTCCGGGAGTGAGCGAAATCATAGCAGAGCCTTCAAGCTTGTCACCTGCTAAACCCGACTCATTGAAACCGCCACCGACTCCGAGGTACCTCTAGGTAACTCTCTTCTCAGTGAGCTGCTCTACATTTTTTGCCCAGTAGAGTCACTCTCGACAACAAAACATTTCTATATAACAACCGCGAGGGTTGTCAGATTTAATGTTTGTGCACTAGCTATTTGACAGGCTTCCCGACAGCAGCCAAAAGATTCAGTGACGACAACAGTTTACGAGCGGGGGAACGTCACTTTTCTTTGTCTTTCCCATAGAGTTTTATGCATTAGCCAATGTCAAGTGATGGGCGCTGGTGGCACCACTCCTCCCTATTAAGACGAGCCTCGATCCGTGATCCAGCTTACTACAACAGAGATCAGTGGCACCAACTAGCCCAGGTACTGATGTCGCTGGCTTTCTGGCGCAATATAATAAATAACATGCTGAAAAGAGCAGGGCCATGACATGACGTGGTGAGGCTAGCCTCTGTGATGCAGCTTCTTCGGTAGGTGCATCCCCTCTGACCTCATCGCCCGTCTGTCTATGCTGAAAGAAGCAGTGGTGAATCTCCTTCGTGGGATTGCCAATGGGAGCAGCTTCATCTCCATCTTTGGCAAACTTCACCGGCGAACCAACTCCATTGTGACGTCGGTCAACACGCACGACTGAGTTGAAACTCTATCGGGATTTTTCCCTTAAAGTGTCCCCACTAAGAATCTCAAAACACCGCGGTGAGTATAACAGTAAAAATATTATTTTTAAGTTGGCAAAATGAATAGCATGAGACAAAATTAAAAAAATATATTCCTGAAATCTGGTTGCATGAATTAGTACCTAATGTACTGAAATAATGAATACTGTCACGGGTGGTGACCAAAAGAAAACAGAAAATGAACAAGAAGAAATAAACGTTTAATGTGGCGAACTTGTGCCAAAAATAAAAGGGTACAAAAGAAAACAGCAGAGCGTCGCGGGCGTCGATATCGGCGAAACCGAAGGATCGAGCGCAGAGGCGAGACTGACTCGACAAGGTCGCGAGCGGCGTCTTATCTAGAGTGAGTCACTATCTCGAAGATTCGGCGGAGAAGGTTCGAGCGTAGCGCGCTCGCGGCGAGAATGTACACGCACTTTCTAGAACAACATAAGCAGGGATAAACGACAGAAGTTAGGTCCGGAGCAAGAATAAACGAGAAAGTACTAGAAGTCCGTGACCCTGCGCGCGGCATTATCCCCCCCCTTTAAAAGCGCATCGTCCCGATGCAGCACAAAACAAAAAAACAAAAAAAAACAAAAAAAACACAAATCCTTAACAAAACGGTAGCAAAATCGCGAGCCACAGTTCACAGTTCTCAGTTCACTCGTCGACAAGAGTAGAAAGTTCTATCGTTCGTAATACGGCTTCAGCCGGACGACGTGCACCACCTCGGGTCGCGGCTGACGTCTTGCAGATGGGCGCGTTCCGAGGTGGTGCACGTCGTCCTTTCCCACATCAGAGCTAAAATTTGTGCAGCCACCCACATTACATGGATGTAGAACTGTACACCTTCTGTGCTTCCCAGTCTTTGATGAGATATGATTAAGCTTGCACAGCGCGACTCCAGTGAGCTGAATGATTACGGCAAGCATGCCAACACCGCAGAGCATGACAAGCTCGATGAGAGAGGGCGTCCACCTTCCTGACTTTCCGACGCTGCATTGCTAGTGTTCTTTCTTTGAGGCTCCTAGTGCCAGTGTCGCTGTTGGTGTCGCTACTGTCATCATTGTACCCGCAGTCAGACTCTTCCTACACAAAGGGGTCTGGGGCAGACTCCGGAACGGAGCTGTCTAAGCAAACATTGTGCAGAATAGCACATCCTGTTGCTAAATTACGTGCTCTTTCTGGGTCGTAGTGCAGAGCGTGGTACTTCTGCAGGCACCGGAACTGGTTTTTCAGTTTACCAATGCATTGCTCAACAACAGCGTGTTGAGCGGTGTTGGCCGAGGCCAGACTCGACAAGACGCACCGCTCAACACGCTGTTGTTGAGCGCTGCCTCTTGCTGGGGTTGCCAGAAATAGGGGTGAGTAGCCAGGGCTCCAGAGGTAGCATCTGTCACCTGCAGACAAAAATGGAACCGTATTTGCCATAAATGTTCTCGCATAACATTTCCAGGAGTTGTCTGAAAGTGCACTTGTACTAAAATGGGGCTACTGGTATGGTTTTATGACTTTCGAGAGGACCTGCTGATTGAAAGTCAAACTGGCAGGAAAAAATGTTATGTCGGTAATTTAATTGGCTTGCTCAACCATGTAAATAATGTCTTGCAAACCTGCATCGCCCATTGTTGTTTACCTCAATCTTGGGTAGAGGCTACAAGGAACAGCCACCAGATCTTTTGTTTCGTAAGTATATCTGACCTAGCAATGTCAGTTGTGCTGCTCTGACCATTGGCCACTGAGTTTGGTCGTTTAAAGTTATCTAGAAGCACCATTTTTTCCTGCTACACAAAGAAATTTGAGCTATCAAACATTTTCATCCCTGAACCAGTGCTGGTAGCTTGTAATCGGAGACTTGGGTGGGCAGATTACGTACTACGAGATGAACACTTGATGGGTCCAGTGACAGCGTTACAAATATTACAGTTATACCCAGGTTCTACATTTAAAATAAAAGATACGTCGAATAAGAGTACATTCATTAGTGGGAAGAATGGTACAGATCTTGGGGCTTTAACGGAGACAGAATAATCTCATTGGCTCGGGCCAGACTCTCTCGGGCCACAATTATTTGGCTCCTGGGTTAGCATGCTATGAATTTTGGTGTAAGTAGGAAATAGCCTAATGCAGGACGCCAACCAACTGCTCTTCGCTGCAAAACCGAACTGTCGGCGCATGTCAACCGAAGCACGTTTTTGGGGCTGAGAAACGTAAGCGGAGATGATCGAGCAAGAAGAAAAGTATGCCAGTCATTCCAGAGTATCATGCCTGGTCTGTGAGCATCATGGGAGAGGTACGATTACAAGAACCAGAGGCACCTTGTCTCCGGCTTAGCTAGAGACCTAACGGCTATCGACTCATCTGTCTCCCGGACCTGGTTTCCTCTGGGAATCTTTACGTTTGGCCCTGCGTTTCGGGGTTAAAGGCCGACGACCAGACTCGAGATTCTGCAAGGCAGAATTTCCTCCTCACCATGGGAGAGGAGGAAGCGAGGGAATAGTGGAAAGCGCAAACTGGTCGTCGGTTTTTAAGGAGCAGACGTATGCAATCCTGGAAGTAACAAACAGCCTGTCGTGGGAAAACCAAGGTTCGGCACGTAGGGGCAAAAAAGCCTGCACACGAAATATAGGCAGCATGCCCGGCTGCCTCCTTGATACCGAAGCAAGCCCTTAAACAATCAGCAAAAGCAGAGCTCTGTGTCATAAGTGTGCCGGGACTCCTCCAACTAGACCCTGAACCCGGAAAACGCGACACTTGGTCTCCAAAAACTGAGAAAAAACAGGGTGACCAGATTCTGACAAAGACTGTATTTCGACTGACTAAAACAGGTTATCTACAATCAAACAGCAAAACGTGTGAAGGGGGAAATGGTGAAAACTAAGAGCTGAAGTGGAGAGGAGCAACGTCCTTTCCACAACGGGTTGTTTCGTGCGTGCCCGTTTTCTCTTCGCTGGGGCCGCGCCACTACGGGAAGGGACTGGGGAATGTCTCCTATATTTCTAAAACTTGTCGCGCAACCCGTTGCAAAATGGCCGAGTGGCTTCCCCGACGGAATGTATCCTGAATGGTCGCATGATCTGACCTAGAGACCCGTTAAAATAATTTTTGATAGGGGCTGTAGTTTCACGAAAAGGATTGGGACAGACCTCACAGGTCTCTCAAAAAGCTATGATGGGTCTCTTACACCCCTCAGGAATTGTTAAAGGGTACTCAGGCCCCTTAGAGAACTTTGACGGTCATCTAAACTATACTCGCCGTCCACGATCAAGCCCTTGCAGCATGCTAGATGAGCGCTTAGTTTCGAGGCCTTCAAAAACAAATCTCCCTTCCACCCCTCCGAGGGAAAGCAAGGTTCAACCTGTCGTGCTTCCTCCAGCAGCTGTCGATGCTCACACATCGTGGACATGGCAGGGTTAGAGATACTGTGCTTACGTTCATACTTCTTAGGCCATCCCCGTTGGCGCTGCTTCGGTTTAAAATGGTCAGTTTGGTCTACAGGGGAGATGCGAGGCACGGCACCACGAACGAGCTCCCATTTTCCTCTCGCTATTGTCGTTGCCTATTTTTTGTTTGTACACTGTCGGAACGTGCGCACTGTTAATGTGGAGACTGCACATGGTAATTTGCCGAGAAAGACTGGCGTGTGAGCAGTATCGCGAGGTCCCAAGGTGGTTTTTTCTGGATGTCTGCTGGTGGCTTAAATAAGTGATGTTTTTCTTTCTTGCTTTTGTAACAGTGTTGTTAGAGAATTTAGTATATTTTACCCCTCCATTCAATCGAAATTGTCACCGATGGTAAGGATGCAGATTTGTGGTAATGAACTGTCCTCTCATGTTAATATCTTTTCAGATATATCAGTGTTTAGAAGGGAGCTAATTTTTTATCTTTTCAATTCCTGATTGCATGTTAGTCTTTTCTTTTTTACAAATGGGGTACATTGTGTTAAGTCATGTACTACCATTTTATGTGCCACCACACATGACCTAGTGGTCGTTCTGGGGCATGATTCAAATAAAGCATTATTATTATTATTGTAAGGTATGCCAAAATGGTGCAACATCCAGAAAATTTACGTACAGTAGGCTGTGTCTTCATTTACATTTTAGCAGCACTTGTCATCTTAAGGTAGGATATTCTGGCATATGAAAATTGCAGCGTGTTCGCTGAACGGCATCTGCTGTCTCTGCAGTCTAGATCAGGAATGAGGTAAGACTGCAACGGAAGCGGCTACGTAGATGTCTGCAAGGTGAGTGATGCATGCAGCCATTTCTTTGTTTGATATTGCGTTTCAAGAGAAGATGAAGCTGCGGCATTGTCTAAAGGTCCTGGTTTCTGCTTCCGCCTGGTCAACATTGCTGCCCCATGAATCGTGTCTCATCGACTCTTATACTTTTTGCGAGCTGACGTTTGGGCTTGTTGCTTTGGATAGAATGCTATGGTGGGCTTGGCCTGGAGCCAGCTGAATGTCTTTGTCCATGAAGCCATAAACGAGGACATAATAATAATTTATTGCATATGAACAAAGCGAGGTTGAAGTCAGACCTGCCTAAGCCACATTGGGCTTGACTGGCAGCGTCTTGGATGCTTGACATGGATGCTGCTTTCCCATTTCGGGGTCGTGCTGTTTCGCCTTTTGCTCTAAGGGCTTGTTTGTACGTCTGCTTACCTGGTGTGCCCCGTGTGATAATTGCTTAGCGGAGGGAAATCTTTAACGCGGTGAGAATCTGTTTTATTTGTTTCGGCCTCCTCACGCTTCGTTGTTGTGCGGTTGTGTTGCAACCTTCCTTGCATCGTCGGATCCTTTGGTCTCTTCTGGAGACACGCATTTGCATTCTTCTTGGCTAGAAAGGTGTCACCCTGTGTCATTTTGCCTGATGTGGCAGTTTGCGCAGTATGTCTCTCCTGAGTGCTTCTCTTCCGGGTGTGCTTTGCTGCACTCCTTGCGTCTTTCAGGTAAAGTTCATCTTGGTCTATATTTTTCATGATTTCTTGAATCGAAAACTGGGCTTGGACTTCTTGTAAAACTCCTTACTGCATCGTTTGGCGCAAGTCCGCAGACCTCCACTGTGTGCTCTGCTTTGCCAATCTTGGTTTGGGTTATGTGAAGTAATAGTTTCGCAACTTTAGATGGGATGCTCACTATTGCAGTGTTTTGGCTCTGGTTGATCTGCAGGCACCTGTTGGCTTGTTGCCCCATTGTGCTGGTGCCCTGAAGCTGGGCTAGAGCAGTGAGGACGCTTGGAGCCGGCCTACGTTGAGTCCGTTGCATGGTCGCAAAATTCGCTTAAACTCTTTCAGGGGAAAGGGTGTGGGCGTGGGAGCAGGTCTGCGGGTCGTAGCTCTTCTCAGCTGCCTCGGCGACGAAAGCGAAGGTGGCAGCGTGACTTGCTTTTGAGTTAGGTTTAGCTGTTGCCGAGCTCGTCGACGCTGTGCCTTCAAGACTACGTTGATCCAGAGTTGCCTTGTTTTCTTCGTTCCCGACGATGGGTAATCCTGGTTATCTGCTGCACTTGTATCTTTTCGGTAGATGAAATTATTTTTATTTATATCCAAGCTGATTTCCGAGGCATACGTGACAGCCGTGCAGCCCGCATCGGTTCCACCGGGCGGGGCCTGATTCATCGCCGTATTATTAGCTAGGCCTACAACGATAACAGAAGGCTTAGCCTTCCCGCTCGGGAAAGTCTTCCTAATTTCACCACAATTGCACTCACCGGCGAAAAACTGGTGTCTTCATGTGCCTTTTGCTTAATAGAATATGGTGGTAATCACTAATTTGTGCAGAATATGATTTTTCTGAACTTTTGGGTGTGCAACACAGAGCTCATCAGAAGCACACTTTGCCTCTACGGCGGCCGTCGGTGTTCCCCCCCCTGTAACGGGATGAATTGATTCATTCGTTCTTGAACGATGCGAGCGAAATCGTGAACCTTTTGGGCAACGTCGGGAGCACGGAGTGATTGAGGACCAGTCGTAATTGGAGAAATGATTGTACAAACTAACGTAATCTCCAGCGGAAAGATTGTGTCTATTCACTTCAGGATGTCTCCGTGAATAACATCTCATGCCATGTCAGATAGGTATACTGATCTCCAGTGGGGCATGATGTCCGTCCGGGGGGGGGGGAGGGAGGGAGGGAGGAAGGAGGGAGGGAGGAGGAGGAGGAGGAGGAGGAGGAGGGGGAGGGGAGGAAAGGGAGGGAGGGAGGGAGGGGGGGGGGAGAGAGAGAGGAGAGGAGCAAGGAAACCAAGCTTGACATACCCTCTGTTATATCTGTACAGTCTAGATTTGCGAAACATAGATCAAGCATGTTGCCCTGGGTGTTTGAGATACAGTTGTATTGTTTTAAATTTGTAAATGATGAAAAATTCAGCAAGAAATAAGATTTCTGAATAATATAGTAACTTCTAGAGGACACTGAAGCTGCTTTCCAGCATATGTTACAGACATTAAAATCTCCAAGAACTATAAATTTGAATTTATTCAGGGCCTTGGTTGTACACTCAATGCCCAGTAGACATTGGCGAAAACCATCTGGAGACGTGTCAGAGGGCAAGTAATAAGCGCCCAGGAGGATATGCTCGCCATTCGCACATGGCAGCTCTATCCACACTGACTCAAACAATGTCTCAAGATCCGGACGCCTAACACGTTGTAAGGACGCATCAATTTCTCTCAGCACTCCACCCAACGTCTTTTTCCTAGTAGAGAATACACGATCACGTCTAAGTACTGCAAAATTAGGTGGGAAGACATTGGATAAATAAATGTTAGAACAAGGCCAGGTCTCGTTTAGCGCAATAATAGACACATCAGTTAGGGTTACATTAGAAAAAAGTTAGCTTTTGTGGGAAGACCTTGGACATTCTGATAGTAAATGTCTAGGTTACGTATCTGTTCCGGCATTATGGAAGAGAGGCGCTTCGAATACCGCTTGCTATGTGTGGCTCTCATTCAGCTGACCTGTAAACTCGTTGAAAAGGCTTCCCTCTGGCCAGAGAAGGGGATCAAAAAGTTTCTCTATTTCTTCATTTGCAGCCATCACTCGTAAGGACGAGTAGCTTTCATGCCGTGTCTTCAGTCGGGTGCACGCAAGCTCGCGAAGAGGGCCCTGCTTCCTAATGTGGGTTTAAAGGCTCGGAGGATCGCAAGATGGGCCGAAATGCGTCATGTGCACAGCGTGTTGGCGACGTGGTGGAGAGGGTGGCAGTGCCACAGGTGTACAGCTGGCTGACACACTTGCCCTCAACAACGGCCGTCTTGCCTTGGGGACCTTTGGCCCCTCCTTGCGGAACCCAGCCCCATTGAAGTTTGATGGAGCTTGATGGCATGGATGCCCTGAAGGTTGGACAGGGTCACCAAAGGAAGGGGATGGTGGCGGCTCATCGCCGCAGTTTAGGAAAAAGGCAGCTGTTTCCTGCCGGCCGGTTCCATTGGTTCCGAGTGTTACGCACAGCTCCGAGCTCAGTCCGCTAAGACAGTATGGCACTTGCGTGCAGCTGGGAGGTATACCTATACCCTTGGCAGAGCTGCGCGTTCTCGTCATGAAAGAGCAGCGACCTCGTGTGTGAGGAACGAGATCCCCTCGAGGGAGTTGAGGAGGAGGGCTTGTAAGGATTTCATGTCTGCATGAGGACCGCCTGGGGAAGAGGAAGGTTTCTCCGAACGAGTGGAAGCAGTGGGGGAGGGCGGTGCGGAGTGGTGGCTGAACGACGCTTCCGTCAAATCCGGCCTGGCTTCTGCTGTTAGGACTAGCAGCCCCGCTGATGTTTTGCAACTCTTGCAGATTAAGGAGCTTACCCCAGATTGCAGAAAGGTGGTCTTATTTTCCGTCCAGCAGGTATACTTGGTGTGGGCACATAGCTGGCACCCTGAACAGTGTAGAAACAGCAGTATTCCATAGAAGCAGCGGGAGCAGATTCAGCATGCGTCCTTTGCTGTGCGCAATAATAATAATAATAATAATATACTTTTTATTCACACAACGCTTTCGGTATGTCAAATGACGGGTCCGTCTAAGCCGACAATTAATAATAATAATAATAATAAAAATAATAATAATAATAATAATAATAATAATAATAATAATATTAACAGCATCTGTCCTTGCTGGGAGCAATAATACTACTACTATTACTGATAATAAGATTACTACTACTGTTAGCGCGTCAGGAAATACAGCGCTTTGTAACTCGGGTTTTTTATAAGAGACGAGAAACGTGAATACATTGTTAGGGTACAGGTTACAGACGTCCGACCCTAGTCGGCGTGATGGCGTCGCGCTCGACAACAGTTGTTGCTTTGCCGGAAGAAGGCTGGCGGCTCTGGCCAGTGTTGCCGCTTCCGGCCGCAACACTTCCCCCACACTTGGTGGAATGGTGGAACTACAAGTCCAGCCGCTCGGGCGGTCGGTGTTGTTGCACTGGACGCTGCTCCTTGCTTGGCTCCACGGTGGCCCTTGAAGTCTCTGGAGCCACTGAGGATTGGCCCCATTCTAACGTTAAATCCTCATTGCGCTCACTGGGTTGGTGCAGAGGGTCAGGTGTGTTGACCTCAAGCCTCAGGCGTAGCTGGTCATGATGTCTGCGGATCATCCCACCAGGTGTTTGCACCAGCGCCATGCGGTTTCCAAGTTCTTACGTGATGGTTCCACTCAGCCAGCGGGGTTCATTACCAAAGTCCCTTGCACAAACAGCCTGACCTCGGCTGTTTAGTTGCTGGCCATGCCAGTGGCTCCCTACTCGGTGGCATGGGAGCCGCCCGTTGGCACACTGTGCACCGGTGAAGCAACTCTTCCACCTCACGGTCAATGCCTGGCCACCACACCAGCGTGCGTGCCAGTGCCTTAGTTGCATTGACTCCCTTGTGAGTATCATGAAGCTCCAATAGAAATGCCCTCCGTGCACATTCTGCAATCACCACTCTTCCAGCCATGCAGATGAGGGCCCCTTCCAGCGTGAGTGCATTACGATGATGCCAGTATGGCTGAAGGCAACTGTCCAAAAGTCTTTTTGGTCAACCTCTGCTGATCGTGTCTTGTAGGCTTTGCATAATTGGGTCCTTCCCCGTCAGGTCTTCTAGCTGTCGTCTGGACACTGGGCTGGCGTCCAACATGTCCGCTGTGAAGACCCCCATATCTTGGGCTTCTTCGGTTTCTGCTCCATCTGGGGCAGTTGCCATCGGCAGACGACCGAGTGTCTGCGTTCAGGTTTTGTGACCCAGGCTTGTACTTGATCACATACCTACACGCTCCAAGCGTTAGTGCCCACCTCTAGATGCGTGCCGCAGCCATGCTTGGAATCGATTTGCTTTCTTTGAACAATCCCACCAAAGGTTGGTGGTCTGTCGTCTGTCTTTAGGGTGAAGCTCCTGCAGAGAAGGTAATCCCTAAACTTCGTTACCCCAAAAATGAGCGCAAGCGCTTCCTTCTCCAGCTGCTAATAGTTCTTCTCAGCCTTGGTAAGGGATCCTGACTGGAAGGCGATAGGCCTGTCGATGCCATTCACGCAGTGAGACAGCACTGCTCCTAGGCCTTCTGGTGACTCATCACACTCCAAAATGAGTTCCCTACTTGGGTCATAGTGCACAAGAAGGTTGGACTTCTGCAAGGTTGTTTTCGCCCCGTCGAATGCAGCCTGTTCTTCTGTTCCCCATTTCCATTTCACCTCACTCCTCAGCAGGTTGTGGAGCGGAGCCAGAAGTGTAGACATCCTAGGCAGGAAACTCCTTTAGTATGTGATGAGTCCTAAAAAGGACCGAATTTCTTGGAGGTTGCGAGGTGCAGGAGCCTTCACGATGGCGTCCACTTTCTTTTCTGATGGATGCAGCCCACGTCGGTCGATCCAATGTCCGAGGTAGGTAACCTTCACCAAACACACATTTCTCTTCCCGCAGTCGGATGCCATTTTTCCTGAATCTCTGCAGAACCTTCCGCAACGTCTGCCCAAATTCGTCTTTGCCTTCTGCCACCAAGACATCATCCAAGAAAACCTGCGTTCCCAGAATGTCCTTCAACAACGCCTCCATTTTCCTTTGGAAGATCGCTGGTGCTGAAGCGATGCCGTATGGCAGCCGGTTGTAGCAGAAGAGACCCTTGTGGGTGTTGAGCACTGCTGCCTGTCTGGATTTTTCATCTAAGGCCACGTGGCAGTAGGCTTCCCGAAGATCCAATTTCGAGAACCAATGGCCATCCTTCAGAGGTGCAAAGATGTCCTCCACTTTGGGAAGTGGGTATTGTTCGATGTCGCATGCCATGTTCAGGGTTACTTTAAAGTCCCCACAGATCCTGAGACCTCCAATGGCCTTGGTCACTGGCACTACTGGCGTTGCCCACTCACTGTGGAATACCAGAGACAATATCCCCTCTTTGCACATTCAGGCCTGTTCTTCTCCTACCCTGTCACGTAGGGCATAGGGAAGAGACCAGGCCTTGCAGAACTTGGGGTTTACCTCTTTCTTTAAGTTGATGTAGGCCACAGGTCCCTTCATCAACCCCGTCCGCGGCTAGAAGAGATCCTTGAAGTCTTCTTTCAGCTTCTTGACCGTGTCCTGCACTTGGTTGTCACTTGTTTGCATGCTCCCAATTAGATGCTCTTCCAGGAGGTTCAATGCTTAGATGACGTCTCGACCACACAAGGATAGACCCGTACAATCCACAATGTACAGTTGTCCTTGCACTTGTTTGTTTCCATACCTTACTGGCATCGCCAGGACTCCCAGCACTGGTAGTTTCCCCAGGTAGCAGTGGAGCTCCTTGGTAGTTTCTTGTAGGGGTGGCCAGACCTTATCATTCTTGGAGTATGTGTCCCTAGAAATCATGCACACGGGGGAGCCAGTGTCAACCTGCATGGTCACTTCTACTGTTCCCCACTGGAGCACTTCGTTGACTGAATCAACCGTAGCTTTTGGAGTGTGCACTGTGAACAAGTGGAAAGCCTCCTCTGCCTGTCCTAGCTGTGCTTCTTCCGTGAGCAGATTGGCCTGCTGCTTCTTTCGGTTGACCGCCGGTGTCGACTGAGTGCGAAAGCACCGGCTCGCCAAATCTCCCTGCTTGTTACACGTGAAGCACGTCGTTTTCTTGTGTGGACAGTTTGGCTGGTCATGAGAGCTGTCTCCGCAACGAATGCAGGGCTGCGCAGTCTTCGTCCGAGACGTTTCCTGCTGACGTCCCTTGTGCTTCTTAAACCGCAAGGCATTCACGTCCCCTGCAGTAGTGCGTAGCGAACTTGAGCCAGGAAGCCGGTCGGCGTTCCGCATTGCTAACTCCGCAGCCAACGCTGTGTCCAGCGCCTCTTTGAGCGTAAGTTTCTTTGGTTTTGCCAGGAGGATCCTCTGCACCGTCTTCTCGCACCGTCCGATGACAAATCGGTCCCTTAGGTTGTTGTCTAGAGCGTCCCCAAAACCGCAGTGGTCTGCGATTGTCCGTAATTCGGCCAGGTAGTCCGCGACGCTTTCCCCCTCATTTTGCTTTAGTGACTGGAACCTGAACGTCTCATAGATCTCGGACGGTTCCGGACTGAGGTGCTGCGTAAGCGCTTTCATGATCGTGTCGAAGGTTTCGTCTCGCGGTTTGTTTGGCGCCACCAAGCTTCGCAGTCATGCATAACTTCCGGGCTAAAAGCGGATATTAGGATCGAACGTTTCCTACCGTTGTCCCTCACCCTGCTGGCGTCGAAGTATGCCTCCAGTCGCTCCACGTAGTTTGTCCGATTCTCCACCGCCGGGTCATACTGGATCGGCGCGGCGTAGAGGGCTTGAGCTTGCGCCATGGCGGCCACCGCTTCTCCTTTGTTCCCGGGCCCCACCGTCACACCGACTAACACCACTTAACGTTCATGTACTGGCGTTCGGTTGTCCTCTCCTTATCCCATCCTCGTCGTCATTGTTAGCGCGTCAGGAAACACAACGTTTTGTAACTCGGGTTCTCTATAGGTGACGAGAAACGTGAATACATTGTTAGAGTACAGGTTACTGACGTCCGACCCTAGTCGGCGTGATGGCGTTGCGCTCGACGATTGTTGTTGCTTTGCCGGAAGAAGGCTGGCGGCTCTGGCCAAGGTTCCCGCTTCCGGCCGCAACAACTACTAATAAATTCATTACCACAGACGTCGGCTCTCTTTAAGAAAACGGGCACATCAAAGCAAATAAGGTGCTTGTGTGATGCCACCCTGCAGTTAAAAAGTCAAGCATAGCATAGCATAGCCACTCTAAACCTAAAAATAAACACATGCACATAAGAGTATTGAAAAAATATATGATACTTTTTATTTCCTCTCCAGGGAGCGGAGGGGCAAGGACAAAAAGCTGCATTCAGCTACTTGACGAGGTCCCTGCCCCGATTGAAACGGCAGAGAGAGCAGTGATGACAATGTTTCCTAATCACTCATTTACAAACCAAATGAAATAACAAATACAAAACTACACACATACAATAAAATTGGAGCAGTAGTCAACAAAAGACGTGAGATTTTGTTAGTGAGTGTCAGTAAGCGTCATAAACAGGGATATCACGTGGGGCTTGGTGACAACCTCAAGTATGACGTGATATTGAATCAATTTGTTTAGTAAGTAAGCTAGATTGTGCCGTTTTGATTCATGTCCATATGTTGTTTGAGATGTCGGCACAAACCATGGTTCTGCATGTCGTGTATTATGGCTTGTGAGATGCTTGTTTAGATTAAAAAATTCAATTATGAAGGTGTTATTTGCGAGTAGGGCAGATCTGTAAAGGCACGTGAGTCTTAGTTTGTATAGGAAAGATATATTTAGGATGTTTAACTGCTGCAAATAATTAGCAGTGCTCTCATTCTATGCGAGATTTGCTATTATTCTAATTGACTTTTTCTGTGCACGAAGGAGGATATGTGTGTTATGTTTATTAGTTGTACCTCATATGGAGATTAGAATATGTTAGGTGAGGAACAAAATGAGCCATTGTATAACATTTTCTTAATATTGCATGGTAGGCTGTATCTATGTTTATTTACCAGCCCATTTTTTACCAGCCATTCGGCTTTGTTCGGCATTCGGCATTATTACCAGCCCATTTATTTACCAGCCATTCGGCTTTGTACGGATGTGATTAATGGTATGATAGTCCCATGTGAGGTGTTCTGTAAAATGAACACCCAAGGATTTCATTTCACTTACAACTTCTATTTTCTGGTTGTCTAAATGAAGATATGTTGGCCTACAAGTTAATTTGTTTCTGGGTCTATAGAAAATCGCTCTAGTTTTATAAGGGTTTATTTGAAGACAGTTTGCAATGATGTATCTTTGCAAATTTCTAAAAGAGCTATTTGCTTCTGAAGCTATATCAGTCGGGTCAGTACCAGTAAAAAGAAGTCATATCATCGGCATAAGCTATTATTTTTGCTGATGTCATTATGTTGATAATGTCAATGTAAAGCATGAAGAGAAGAGGGCCTAATGTGCTGCCCTGGGTCACACCTGTTGTAATAGTGTCAAGTGGAGATAAAGAAAAGTTTATACAAACAGATTGAGACCGAGGCTGTAAATAAGATTGAATTAATAATGCTGCGCTTCCTCTAATACCATAAGCGTGAAGCTTAAGGTGTAGTATATCATGATTTATGTCGTCAAACACCTTATTAAGGTCAATAAATATTCGAGGTATGAGTTCTTTCTTCTTAAATGCTTCAACAATTCATTCTTTTTGTGTTAATAGTGTGGTTTCTGTCGACCTGTGTTTACGAAAACCAAATTGTGAGTTAGATAGAATATTATGTTTGTTAACTCTTAAAAGCCCATAATGTTTCTATCAGTGATAGGAACATGAAACTCGCTAGAAATAATGTTTATTGCTGCACAAGCACAAATAATAAAAGGTATGAAAATACTAATTGAAAGCCATTAATTAGGGCATGGGAATATTCTTCCCTCTGGGCCTTCAGTGCCACACATACTCTTGGTGACACTTGGCAAAACAGGGCACCACACAAAGGTGTACTTTGCAAGTTGTGCATGTGATCTTTGATCTTTTGTCATTTTTGGCCGTGGAGCAGTACCTACACCTCTTGTAGGCTGCTTTGCCCTGTGGGTAATGTGGCCCGTTGGACAGGTGCACCTCATCTGGCACGCCAAGGTTTTTGTTGGTACTTGCTTGCTGCAAGACGCGTCGAAAAGCGGTCGTGGCTGACCTTTTCCTTCCATTATAGCCGTTGGCCAACTGGCGTGCAAGTATTAGGAGAAAACTCTGGTGGTTCGCCTCCCCCTCTGACAGCTGGTAAAGGATGAAGTTATTCACAAGAGCACAGTCCAGAAGAAAGTAGAAGATTCGCATCCACCATTTTCTTGACTTACGAGTAACGGTGTGATACTCTCGCAGCTGATCAAAGCGGTCTACTCCCCGCATGTGCTTCGTGTACTCAGGCGTGGAACGGCTGCGCCATTTGCGCCATTTTGCGCCAGACGCATGTGTCTGCGCCATCCTGCGCCATGTTGCAGAAACTGCGCCACAGCCAATACCTCGCGCCATTATGCGCCAAATCGCAAAACGTGCGCCAAAAAACTCTTTATTTCGTCTTAGTTTCGGTTTCTATCGACTCGATTGGCAATAATGAGGGCGATTAGCCTGGTCGGCCTTGTAATCCTTTGTTGTGTTTATTCCCCCTGTCTATCCCGAGTCGGAAGCGCGCGAAAAAAACTCGGATTCTAAGCGCTACACGACCTGCGACTGGATTGTTATTCTTCAACCATAAGCGGTAGGGCAAGTCGGCCGAGGTGAGGTCGAGTCGTTAAGCACCAGATTGCATGAGGCTCTGCGGCTCGGGATCCGGACGCCATCCAGTCGAAAGCAAATGAGCAAAAGATTCCTTTTAGTACTTCATCCTTAGGAGTTGGAACCGCATTCTCGTAAGATAAATCGTGATTCGATAGAACTGAAACGCGGTCCGATCCGAAAGCTCTCCGGCTAGCAGCTCTTACCTTGCCGGCCAGCAGCTCTACTTATCTGCTCGGCGTACTTTAACCTTGCTCCTGCTTATCGCTTCAAATACGATAACTTCGTTAATCGTAGCCTGCTGCTTCGATATCGAGTTGCACAATGGGATAAACTCGAAATTTGTTGCTTTGCTCCTCCGTGCAACTGCATGTCCGTTGTTTACGCTCGTCACGTGGTTTGCACATATAATTACTATGTCAATCACGTGCGGGTTGTGCGATAAGTAGTGCTGGTTTGCATTTTGAGCAGCCGAAAGCCACTAAGAAAATATTAAGGACGCTATCTTCAGAAACATCAGGTACTAGCTTTTTGATTCTCATTAAGGCTCACAAAGTTTCAAGTTTTCGCATCTATTACACTGTTATCCCATCTGCCTGGGTCCCTAACCACTGATGTTCATCTCTGCTCCTCAGCAAAATTGAAATTGTTCCCGTGCTTATCTAAGACACAAGCTGAAGTGCAATGCAAACTGATCTGAGCTGCTCCTAGCCTTCTCCAGAATGTAGTTTTAGCTGCTCCCAACATGCTCTAAAACGGCTGTTTCAGCTGCTCCCGTGGCTGCTCCCAAGTACATTTCATGAGTTCCACCCCCGTGTACTGCACAATTGCTAGTGGACACTTGATGCTTCTCTTTGACGCGTCCTTATTTTTCTTTTCCACTGTTACCGTCTCTGAAGGATCGTGGTCTGTTGTTACTACGTTGGCTAGCCGCTTGTCTTGCCACTGGATCGCAGCAACATTTCCCTTCACCTTGTAGTTGTGGTCGCCTTCATTGATTTTCTTTTTGTTCTTCACAACATCAGGAAGACCTTTTCTTTGTGCACGGACAGTTCCCACGGCATATATCCCGTGGTCAAACAGGTTTTGCATGAGTTCGGGTGAACTAAAAAAGTTGTCGAACACTACCAGACACTCCGTCCCGACAAGTTCCTCAGTGAATTTCTGGATTACCCTGTAGCCGAGCCCACCGCCATCGCCCTCTTTGCCCGTGTAGACTTCGAACTGGTTAATAGAGCCAGTTGTAGCATCAGCAAGCACCCACACTTTGAACCCACATTTGATAGGCTTCATGGGCATGTACTGTTTGAATGACTTCCTTCCTTTGAACAGAATCATACTCTCATCAATTGAGTGGTATGCAGATGGCTGGTAGCTAGCTCTGAATGTTTCGGAGAGCTCTGTGATAAGAGGTCGAAGTTTGTGCAAAGGGACATGGCCGACGTCTCCTTTTCTAGTCGCTGTCTTGTTGTCGTTGGCATGCAGTGATCGAAGAAGCTGAAAAAGTCGTGCTCTTGGCATCACTGGGCTAACTGACGCCACTCCGAGGTCGCTGTCCGTGGACCAGTAGTCCCGTCTGTTTTGAAGTTGAAGAATGCCCATTCTGATGAGAATATCTAGGAATCCTTTCATTTCTTCAGCTGCGGTATCCTGCCAAGCTTTCGTTTTGGTTTCTTTGGCGTATATGTTCGTTTGCTCAACGAGTATGGTCAAAGCACCTCCGAACAGGGCATCAAAGATCATTATTGGCGTGTGCGTTGGAGGAAGCTTAGGAGTTGCAGGTGTTTGGCAGCAATAATCGGGAATGTTGCTTCGGTGGGGAAGCGAACGTATTGTCCACTCACTTGCAGTCTCTTCATCATCACTGGCGTCATCACTTGAGTGCACATCATACGCACTCACCTGTGCTGCTCCTTGTGACGCTGTGCTACTCGGCTGGACTTCCGAACGGGTTACCGCACCCGACGGAACATCGTCGCCGTCTTCTTCTTCCTCGCTGTCACTTGACTGATTTGGGTCATCAGGCAGGGAGAAAAAGACATCCAGTGCCTCGTCCACTGACAAGAACTTCGACATATGTGGAGAAACAAGCGCAGGTATAATGTTCTGCTAAAGGCCCATAGGGAAATATATTCCCACCACCTATGGTCGGGAAAAACCATTACAGCATCTAATGAACGCAATGAACATGCTTATAAGTGGTTAAAATCGATGCACGAGATGCCGTAGAGACATTAATTAAATATATGCACCTTTAGAAGTTGTTTTTTGCCGTCCTCAGGCTAAAGTTTCTTCGGCAAATTGTACGAGCACAAAGAGCCGAAGCCATGCCACCTTGCCGGGAAAAAACCATTCTCGCCGCCTAGTGGATGCACCGAAAACCTTCAAAATAATTTTGTGTAGTTTGTTAGGCATGTGGCTAGATGGCGCCACAATACAGAAAAAATAAAAAATTTGCATCAGTTGTTTATGGCGCCTTTTTCGAAGTGGGAAGCATATTCCCTTTGGGCTTTTAAGGGCTAAGCAAGTTGGTTAGTCTTGAATGAATTATTTTCTCAAGACCCTTAGACAGTATCGGTAAAATTGATATCGACCTATATTTAGTGAGGTTGTTTTTGTCACCACCTTTGTGCAGCTCCGTTACTTCTGCCTTTTGCACTTTTGGAAAAACACTGGTTGTTAAAACGAGGTTAAAAATGTACGTGAGTGGAGGAGCAAATATATCAATGGCATATTTGATGGGTTTAATTTGCAATCCACTTATGTTCTGGGATCAGCAGTTTTTAAGATTTAGGAACATGCTAATCACTTCACTTATTGTAGTAGGAAAAAACGTAGATTCATTAGGAACATATCGCGATGTTACCGACGGATCTATGCTATAATTTGCTGGTTGTACCAAATTTACGAAGTAATCATTAAAAGTGGTAGCAACCTGTAAGTCGGGCAGTTTGCTTCCACCTAGTTCAACATTATAACGAGAACATTTTTCAACTGGTTTTATAAAATTTGAGTTTCCATAAAATATCTCCCTTTTGTCTTACGGTATTATTGAACAGATTGTTATAGTAGTAATTCAATTTAGCATGTTTCAGTACGGAATTCAGTTTGTTACGGAAAGATTTATAATCACATAATTGACTTGGATCCCTGTTTTTTATAAATTTTTTAAAAAAGATTTTTTTTACGGTATGTTTATTTTACGAACTGCTTCAGGTGTGACCCATGGCGTTCTCGACTTTTTGCTTTTCCCTATTTGTTATATGAAAAACAATTTTCATGAATCCTAGTTAAAGAAGAGAAGAAAATGTTATGAGCTTCATCTGCTGTTTCTTTATGTATACTAAGCTCCAGTCAGTATTACCTATGGCATTAAAAAACATGTCCAATTTTTGGGCATTCATTTGTTGAGCAAATATTGGTTCCTGTAGTGGTATTGATGTTTTACTGCGAAATTTTCTAATAAATGAAAAAAAAAAATGGTGAAAGGGTCGCTGACATCACTGAGTATTACGCCAGAATACCCATGTTCATTATCATTATTTGTTATGAAGAGGTCAAATGTTATACATTCGATTAAATTGTTAAAACCATTTGATTCGAGAATAGAGGTAAATTGAGTTTGCGAAGCAGATACAGTGGACAGGTCTATATTGAAGTCTCCACTCATTAACAATGTATATATTTGTTGACGCATACAAAATCAAGAAATTGCTCCAGAAACACATTTTCTTTGGCGCTGCACAGTAACCGCCCCTCTTGGCGTACAAGTGGTACAAGTACAGTGTAGCAGAGGCAACACATTGCACTCAGGAGTCAATTGAGATTTGTGTCATTGTACATTATTTATTATATCTGTGTTGTGTGGTTAAGCAGCTGCTCTCGCAAGTGTGTCGACTTGAATGTACTTTCTTCTACACTTCTTTTCATCCTGAGATGGACTAACTGCAAAGCCTACAATCGTGAACGAGTAGCTGTGGTACTCCCGGTGAACGTGCGCTCGTGCAGCCGAGGTAGTATGATTCAATGCAAGGAGCTCGCGCTTGTAACCTCACAGGCTAGTTGATGTTAGGATGAGACGAAGTATTGGTTAGTTATTCTTTATTTCAATATCTCAAGTTTCTACGTTACATAAACATATCTTGAAATTGCAAAGATATCGGTCGTTATTGCACTTATGGGCTATCGGTCATTGTAGGGCATGACTATGTTGTTTTAAGAGAGGACGAGCTGCGCTAAAGGGAAAGTCCAGTTTAACTAGGGAAGGTGTCGTTAGGCACGCTTGAACTGCACTTATTGACAGGTTTTTTTGCAGTGAACAGTGTTCCACGTGAAACAAATTTTTATTTACACAAAATATGGAGGTGTATCAAGTTTGTACAGTACTGTGTTTGGTACTTGTATGCAAGTGCATGGTTGTTCATTATGTTTCTCATTTGGTTAAACTTCCTAGTATAAAATAAACCTCGAAATTAAAAAAAAATTGTCATTGCATCGCTAAAGAAATTGCAATGCTATGTACGTGTACCCCATATCTTTCACTGAGGCACCACAGAAAGTTCTGATGATTTATGGAAAAAAATAGGTAGGTGAGGAAACTGAATAATCAACACGTCTGGTGCACTTCAGGTGGTGTCTTCATAGGTAGAGAATTTGACACAGCTTACACAAATCTGCAGTTGCCAAATTTTTGTGTTTTTTTTCACACCTGAATAGTTCTCACCCAAGATACTACGTAATGGAATGAGCTAGTGTGGGCCAGTTGGGCCTCCACTTAAATGGTAAAATCTGTTTTCTAGTGCTAATCCGTATGAGTAAAGTGAAACAAAGCATGAATGTTGTGTTTGGACCAAAAAATCGTACAGGATACTGTACACTTCTGCAGTGTGATGAGAGTACTAGAAAGTGTACAATACAAGGAGTACATAATAGTGTCATAAAAATTGGAAACATGTCAATCATTCATTCAAACCAAACGGACACAAACAAAGCGAGGGTTGAAGGTGGTTCTAAGGGAACATTCACGGACAACCACGTCCCACAGAATGTACTATATTACAATTCGGAACATGTTAAAATCGAATTCTATTTAAAAAATTTAGATCTTGGAATCCTTTCCCCCATCTTGAATTTTTACTCATGTTGGTGCAACATTGTATGTTTTCCGTAGTATGGCTGCCTTTTCCAAAACACGTCCCCGTGCACGCCAATGCTCTTGATGAAGAGGGCAGTGTCGTTTCAGCCCAGAAACATTGGATAGGCTGCAGTTGCCCGATTGTCTTTTGCACTGACCGGAGTGCCCCTTTGTGGGTGAGCCGCACAGACCCAGACCGCCAACAGATGGTGTCCCTTCCTGAAGCATGGAGCTGCACTCTCTAAGCAGTTCTAGCACTCAGGTTATCTTGGCTGGTGCAGTAGTAGGAAAAGCTTTTTCCCCTTCCAAATTCAGCTGGGACTTTTGCTTTCAGCACTCTTATTCCCAACTTTTCCCGATGTTTCAAGTCTGGGAGTGTGGTGTCTGTGGCTCTGCAATCTTTACTCACATTAGCCGCAAGATGTCCACACCTTTCCGATGGGGTGGCTACTGCAAGATCCGAGACAGTTAAGCTGTCAAGGCTCATTAATGGGCCATTCTTATAAGAGGCAGGCAGCCTGTCGAAGCACCAACCTTGGATATTCAAAATTATGGCACCAAAGTGTTTGCAGGGCAGTCTCGTCTTCTGAAAATCCGGGCAACTGCAGCTTGTTGTGGTGAACTGTGCAAGGTAAGAAGCATTTGCCGATGCAGCACTTTGAACATGAAATATGCCACTAGGCTCATCTGTGATTATGTGGTCCGCATCAATGTCCCCGGCAGCATGTAGACTTGCCATTATGTGCTTGACCACGGCACGTGGCCTGTTGTGCAGGAATGTTGGTACAGACTAGTGATAAACTCTGTGGCCTGAGGAGAAGTGCAAGTTGTCTTTTGAGAAATGTTTCTCCCTGTCACTCAGAAATGTCTTCATCATCTGCAGCAGACTTATCAGGCTCTTTCGTCCACTGTGGCATTTTAAGTAGTGCTCTTTGAGCATCTTGTTTTGGGCTTCTGTATTAGTTCTAACAGTTAGCTCACTCTTGAAGCAGGAAGCCCACATTTCTTTTACATTTAACCACTGTCCCTCCACATAGATCTGCAGCTTTCGATTCGATTTCCAGATGGTGGAAGTTAGAGGCCCTCGACTTCCACCATCTGGTGGAAGTCGAGTGCCTCTAACGGCAAAATATCCCCCTTAAAAAAAAAAACAAGTTTTCAAATGCCCAGCCGCGTAGGTGGCTGGCGCATCTGTGTTGATCTTCTGAGAAGAGGTGGAATGCCCCCCGTGTCTTGGTCCCGTGTGCAACTAAGCGGCGTGGCAGGCGAGTTTGGAGGGCCTGCCTCCGGCGTTGCAGGATCGTTCTGACTCTCTTGAAACGTGATTGGAAAGTCGTCACTGGAAATCGGAGACGGTGAACCATTTCGCTGACTGATGCCGGAGGAAAGGGAAAACTTCCTCGATGTTTTTATGTGCCTGTGGCTCTCGTCTCGATTCATAGATATTGCCTCTTGCTCCTTGGGTATATTGTCTCGGGTGTGTGTGTGATCCTGACATTCTGCATGCCGCCCATTTTTTTATGAATACGGCTGTACCTTCCCCTCTTCTGCTTTGTCGTGTGAAACAAAACTTACTAAAACCATCCAGATGATAACATTTAGTTGCTCACTCATGAGCGTTGGTCTCCGATAGTACAAACACAATAACGTTGGCGATGACACCTCTTATCAAAAAAACAGAACTGGTCCCAATATTTTCTAATGATCCGAATATTTACGTGTACCACAGTATATATGATGCCGCCGTCCAGTGCCAAGTTACTCATAAGGCTCAAAAAATCCGATAGTCAGCCTAAAAAAAAAACCTGAGACGAAGTCATCAAGTTACACTATTTCTTCCAGGTCAGCGTCTCAGTAAATTCAGATGGGACGGCCTTTCTTGTCCATCTTTGCAAAGACATTGACGTCCCTTACCTACACAAACTTCAAGTGCATTTCTCTGGCGTGGGAATGGGCCATCCAGAAGAGCTCTCGGTAGAGCCTAGTGAGGTTGCCATTGAAATACAGACGCTGCAGCGATGACCCCTTGCTTAGTGCGTGCAACCTACCGCAAGCCGTCATCCACTTTTTCTTGCCGTTAACCGGTTGGAACCTCACCAAAACTGGTGGGGTCCGCTTTTTCCACTCGGGAGGCGGTGTATGGCAAGCACCTGAACGGCCGGAAATTTGAGACGCCCGCTCTTCGCGCAATGTCTGCAATGATTTCCCCAAGGTGTTCTTGAGGTCACTGAGGCAGGCATTGAATCTCCAGATTAGGGAGGCGGCCATACTGCTCGTTGGTGTTAAGCTCTTCTTTGAGAGCCTAGATCTCTTTGGCCTGCTCATGCATATGGCCTCTCAGCTCCATCACCTCAGCCCTGACCTCGTTAATGACCTGGTCATTAGCCGTGACCGCTGCCAAAAGTGTGTTGTACTGGGTAGAAAACAATTCCATTGAGGCCTGGACTCCACTGATTGTCTTTCATCTGCTTGACGACGCGCCTTAATGCCAAAAGGATGTCCACTTTCAAGGAAGCTGCTGGAGCGAGTCTATATGCTAGCCCTCATCATCAGGAGCTCTTTCAAAATGGAAGAGAGCTGTGACGGCCATGCGTCACATTCGGTGTTCCTGGTGTCGTTTTCCCTGCAGAATGATATTAATGGCTCTTTGCCTCACCCATCCTGAGCCTTCTGTGATCCTCGAGCACATCTTCCCGATGTGGCAGGAGGCTAAGCAGAAGGCGCACCTTATCATCCTGCCGTTCCTCAAAAGGGCCTTGGAGCACACAGAACATTCCGAAGTTTGTCACGCTGCATCACGATACAAAAATGAATGTATAAAAAAAACAATAGCCAAAGACAATGAGGTGGGCCAGCTGGTTGTGCCCCTGTGAGAAACACAAATAAAAACAAAGCCAACAAAAAAACAAAAAAAGCAACAACTGTAGTTGGTCAGCTAGCTTTACCCCTGACAGGAACAGTCAATGGTTGTGGGCGCCGGTGCAACAAAATAGTCCACTGGCTCCTGCGCTCTTGCATACTCATTGCGCGGCCGAGGTCGGAGGCAATCGGATGCGAACGGCCCCGGCCTCGACTGGGCAGTGCCGCCTGCTCCCCCCGCTGGTTCCACTTTCGGTGAATGAGCCACCTCACCGCTAGCTGGACACCGTGCCGAGCAGAAAGACCGTTGCGGAGATAGCATCCACGCACAGTCAGTATGTCAATAAATCAATCAATCGCTGACAAGCAATCAATGACAATCAATCAATCAATTAGTGTTTGAGTGTCCAGGAACAACCCCTTGAGTCTTAGCTCTGGCACACTTGTGAAACAAAAAAAAAGGAAATTAAAATGGAAACACCAGGGCAATGGTGGAATGGAGTTCACCAGTCTTAAATGTACTGAGTCCTGACATGTACAGTCTTACATTCAACTGAAAAAAATAAGATGTTTACGAATCTCTAACGCAAAATTGGAGTGCAGCTCTTGAGGAGGAGGGGGAAGGGTACGGAGGGGAGGGTATGCCCCTCTTCCTCTATCCCCTCCTCTCCCGTCCTCCTCCAAGTCAGTTTCCTTGCTAACTTTAGCAAGGAAAAATAACTTGCACCTAAGAAGAAATTCAATTGCTCCGCTAGATGTAGCGGGGAATTGAATCGGTGTTAAGGTCACGTGACATCAGTTTTCCCGCTAAATTTAGCGCGGTTATGCTGATATCGCAAAACATGGAAACGGGCACCTTAGAGCTGTGTTCTTATATTAAATATATTAGTATTGCTATATTAATACCAGTGTGACATCAGGAAAGTCGCAAATTAGAAGACAGTTGGAGAAGTCAGAACAAGCAGATGAACAACGTAGAAGCTACAACAAAGCTTGCATATTCTAAACAAATGCAAGTACATGATATTGTAGTGACACACAAGTACTTATCAACCCTTTTCAAGCATTAACTGCCTGCAAACAGAATGACCAAAAGTTCTGCAGCACAAACAAAAAATAGAGTGCATCAGAGTACATGTTGTAGAACTCGGTCAATCTAAGAATAGGGCTTAATCGATTACAATGACGAGAGGTATAAAAGAATGATTGATGTCGTGTAAGCGCACGTGACACTCTAAGGCTCACTTCTAACAAAAGGCGGGGAGAGTTAATAAAATCGTGAAGAGCTCTGAATAAGAGCAACATGTTTACCTTAGCCCGGCACTGATGCAGGCTCAGCAAGTTCACAAGTTCAAAATCAGTTTCATAATTGAAGTTATGTGGACCACTCTTAACGTAGTGATGTTCTAAGATGGAAATGAACTTTTGAACTTTGTCGAGTGCCAAGGAGTTTTAGAAATGCTGTTCAATGCAACTGAGGCATACCCAAGTTGTGATCTCGCGAACGAATGGTGCAGTGTCGGAAACGTAAACGAAATTTTAAATTCTTTTGTTATGATATATGTGGTGCTAATGTGCTGAGAGACGAGTTCATAACTGTTTTTATGGGATCACCGAATCGTAAGCTTGAATCAAACGTAACTCACTGGTCCCTCATCTCAAATACAAGCGTTAAGAACTCACTGCGGATGCTGCACGCGAAAATGGTATTCAATGTTTTCCGTGAAAATGTCTTAACCATGGTTTTCGATTGGTTAAGACAAATATCATTAACCGAGCACCAGTTCTAAAAGGAACATGCATCCTCTTGAAGCTCAATGCAATCATCACTGCGAATCATTTGTTTGTAGAGTTTTATGTCATCTGAATACTGCAGAAATAAAGGCTTAGAAAACAGGGGGGAAGCGCTGTTTACGAAAGCAGAGAACCCGAGGGGACCTAAAACAGATCCCTGAGAAATTTCAGAGGAAGCCCTGTAGAATGAAGAGGCTATGTTGTTAACCCGGATGTACGCGATTCTTTTTGTCAGGTGGTCTTTAATCCAGTCCAGAAGTGAGCCACACACTCCATAGGCGGAACGCTTCGCTAAGAGAATAGTGTGGTTAACAATGTCGAAGGCCTTGCTCAAGTCAAAGCGGATAACGTCCAGCTGACCTTTATTACAAACGACCTGAGAAGGGGTGGACATTAATGTTGCGAGGTTTGTAGCAGTTGACCGGCCGGACATTAAACCGTGTGTGTTAGGGATGGCTATGTTGCGAAACTTAAGAGACGAGAATTGATGTATGACCATTTCAAAGTGCTTGGAAAATGAAGGAACAAGAGAGAGATAGGTCTATAGTTAAGGACATCAGCCCTATTTTCTGTCTTTAATATTGGAACCACAACAGCTATTCTTCATTTTTCTGGAAATATCCCCGACCTCAGGAAGTTATTAAGTACAGTGCACAAAATGGATAAGATTTAGTATTTCTGAGGGTATTCTGGCGCTCCAGCAGATAATGTGGCTCTCATTTTCTTAATACATAACGCAACACATTCTTTATCGACATGAATGCTACTGAGTAGGTTGCCGAACCCAGTCAAATGAAACAACGTAGGAGACGTCGAGTCGGAGCTGTTTTTTTATAGACTAAACCAAGATGAGCTGTAAACAACTACGTACACTCACCGCATCGCCTCCATGAAATTCGGAAGCTATCTCCGATCTTACTGGCGTACCTCCAGAATCTCTTTGGATATTTCACAAGATCCTATTCTACTGACTCGCGGTGAAGTTTTTGATCACAGTTAATTAAACGGTTGAATTGTTTTCTACCGCTCTTAATTCTGCTTCCCACTTTGAGAGGCAGTTTTTTTTTTGTTTTTTTTTTCTATGCAAGAAGTCTTTTTTGACCAAGAGAGATTTTAGTTCTAAGGATAACCAGTTAGGAAAGTGAGAATTTTTTGACGTTCTTAAAGGGACACTGACAGGGTATTTATGCTCGCCGAGGTTTTTAGTTGTACGTGACATATGAGAGCTCAACTACCCAGAACAGAATTTGCGGCTCGAAATTCGGTTTCTTTCCGCCCGAAAACCGCCGATCAAGAACTGGCCGGTTCGAGTCTCGCTCACTCTCTTTTTCGCGGTCACGGGCCGTTTTCTAAGGTATCGATGCGACCACCAAATTTAATCAAAGTCGTGCGTCGCTGAAGGCACACACTCATTATTAAAAATAGAAAAAAATATGAAACCCATTTTTGTGGCTTCTAAAAAGCTGTAAATACGTTGATTAAAAAAAAGCCGTTTACAACTCCCTGTAACGCCGAATTAGAGCGCAGCTCTTGAGGAGGAGGAGGGAAGGGTACTGGGGGGTGGGTCAAGTGACCTCGGGGGCGGGGGGTCACGTGACCTTGGGGGTCACGTGACCTTGGGGCGTCACGTGACGTCGCGGGGGTCACGTGACCTGGGGCCACGTGACGATACCGATGACGTCATCAGTAGCGTCACTGATGACGCCATCAGTGATGATGATGACGATGCGGATGCCGGTGACGTCACTAATGACGTCATCAGTGATGATGATGATGACGACGCGGATGCCGGTGACATCATCAGTGACGTCACTGATGACGTCATCAGTGGCTATGACGTCAACGGGGGGTCACGTGACCTCGGGGGTATCCCCAGGTCACGTGACCCCAGGGGGGGTCACTTGACCTGGGTAACCATCGTGACTCTCGTGAGGGTAACCCTAGTAACCCTTGTGAGGGCAACTCTCGTGACCCTCGTGAGGGTAACTCTCGTGACCCTCGTGAGGGTAACTCTCGTGACCCTCGTAAGGGTAACTCTCATAACCCTCGTGACCCTCGTGAGGGTAACCCTCGTGAAGGTTACCCTCATGAGGGTTACTAACCCTCGTAACCCTCGTGAGGGTTACGAGGGTAAGTAACCCTCGTGAGGGTAACTCTCATAACCCTCGTGACCCTCGTGAGGGTAGCCCTCGTGAAGGTTAGCCTCACGAGGGTTACTAACCCTCGTGAGGGTTAGTAACCCTCACGAGGGTTACGAGGGTTAACCCTCGTGAAGGTAACCCTTTTGAGGGTAACTAACCCTCGTAACCCTCGTGAGGGTTACGAGGGTAAGTAACCCTCGTGGCCCTCGTGATCCTCGTGAGGGTAACCCTCATGAGATTAACCCTCGTAACCCTCGTAACCCTCACGAGGGTTACGAGGGTTGCGGTTACGCCGACGCCGACGCCGACGCCGACGCCGACGCCGACGTTGACGACTTCGCCGACGCCGACGGCGACGCCGCTCAAGCCGGGAACGGGCCCCTAAGAGCTGCGCTCTAAAAAAAGTTCCACAGACAACCGGAAGCATTCTGTGTGTTCGTCGTTTCGCGTATCGTGGGACTCGCGGGGACGGCGATGGCAGCGGACGACGGGCGTGGGACCTCTATTTCAGAACTGTCGTTCGCGGTACCGGCGAATTCTGTCTACCGTTAAAAGAGAAATTTGGGACTGATCAAAAGAATTGGTATTCATCCCGTACGACACGCCCGGCCACCAAGCCGATTTGCACGAAAACGTCGCCGAGCCGTCGCTCCCTTCTCGTGGCTGAAGACATCGCTCGCGCAAACGTCAAGCACGACGTGTCTACTTCGAGTTGAGTATGCACGCGTACGATTTCTTTACTACGTGAGAATGTCACCAATGCGCGGTGCATCCCGACTTCGACCCAGGAGTGCTTTTGCTAGAGAAAAATCGACAGCAAACTTTCCAACTTACAGTTTACCGGCTGAATTGTTACTAAGGAAAGAGATCCACCAGAAAAGTGATGCCCCAGTAGCTCAGTGGGAAAGACGTCCGGTTCACACGCGGTAGGACCGGGTTCGATCCCCCGTGAAACTTTATTTTTTTTTCTTCAAACAATTTCTGATGTTTACATATATATATATATTTTTTTACAATCATCACTGAAGAAACAAACTAATGTTGTGGACGATACTTCGCTGATTTAAATGGTATGGGATTTCCGTTTTGACACCTGCGAGCTCAATGTAATCACTTTCCACAAAATGCAAGGAGCATATAAATCAGGTAACGTCCGCTTTCCGAGGTGCCCGTATATGTTCTACAGGAATTGCAGCCAGCCGTTGGTCCCGATCCCATTGATCTTTCGGAAACTCTGTCGCACAATGCCACTTTTTTTCGGATTCAGGAAATGTGAGCCAGCTCGTCACGCAACATCTTGGGTGTATTCTTTTCGGAGCCGATCATGGAAATTCACCACGGGCACTCACTACTCATCTCCAACTCCTCAATGTACAAAACAACTCATCTTGGAGTACAGAACAACGAGCGGAACAAACATAACTGCAAAACAATCGCACGGCGAGCAGTTCCCGCACGCCCCATCGCACGCTGCATGTCCTGTCGTCTGCTACCGGAGAGGAGAAAAAAAAAAAAAAACGCACGGTCGGGTGTAGCCACGTGACTTCCGCCACTCACTCTCTTCTCTCCACTTCTCCGACCTCCGTCGGGTTTCGGTTTCGGTTTCGAGGAGTTGCGTCTTTTGGCTTTATTAAAAAAATACGCTACTCTGTTGCAAAATATTAATCGGGTAGTCCTCCGACACCATAATGAAGCGCCTGGCAAAAAATAAAAATTTTTTTTGGGGGGGTGTCAGTGTCCCTTTAATGCAATGCATATTGCCGCGCGCAGGGTCACGGACTTGTAGAAAGTTCTCGTTCATTCTTGCTTTGGACATAACTATCGTTCATCCTTGTTTTTGTTGTTCTAGAAAGTGCTTGTTCATTCTCGCCCCGAGCGCGCTACGCTCGAACCTTCTCCGCCGAATCTTCGAGATAGTGACTCACTCTAGATAAGAGGCCGCCCGCGACCTTGTCGAGTCAGTTTCGCCCCAGCGCTCGACTCCGCTGTCTCGCCGACCTCGACGCTCGCGACGCTTTGTTATTATTTTCTATTCTCCTTTTTGTTTTCGGCACAAGTTCGCCACATTAAACGTTTATTTCTTCCTGTTTATTTATTGTCATTCTGGTCACCACCCGTGACATTTTGGTGGAGGTGCGGGGTACCGCATGCCTGTACAGCGTTCCCCTCCAAGATCCCGCAGTGCAAGTCCGGTACCAAGCCCAGTGAGAAGACCACTCCCCGCGGAACCCGAAACTCGGACCAGCCGGCGCATCAAGGGAGAGGATCCTGAATACGGTTTGTTACTGGACAAGCCCAAGCCGAAGAAGACGACGATGGCCGACCAGGCGCAGGCCCCGGCTGCTCCTGCCGTCGTAAACCTGCCCGTCGCACCCAAAACTCCGACGCCGTTCCACGGAGACGCACACGAGGACATCGAGGACTGGCTGCAACACTATGAACGGGTGGCCCGCCATAACGGGTGGTCAGCCGAGCACTGCTTGCAGAATCTTTACTTTTCGATGGAAGGAACTGCGAGGCACTGGTTGGAAAACCACGAGGCTTCTTTGACGTCATGGGAGGTTTGCAAGCAAGAATTAAAGAAGACGTTTGCCTGCCAACACCGACGTGAGAGGGCCGAAGATCTCCTGCGAACAAGGACCCAAGACCTACATGAGAGCGTCACCAGCTTCGTTGAGGATGTTCTCCGCCTGAGCGCCCGCGCCGATCCTCAGGCTACCGAGGAGAAGAAGCTGCACCACTTGATGAGGGGTGTGAAAAGTGAGATATTCGGCGGCCTCATTCGCAATCCCCCGACAACCGTCGACGGGTTCGTCACGGAGGCGACGAATATGGAACGGGCCCTACAAGCACGCGCCAGACACTACCAGCGACACCCCGGCGTAACCACTCTGGCGACATCCGGATCCGACCTTGGCACCACCCTCCCCGGCATCCATGAAATTATCCGTGAAGTCGTCCAGGAGGAACTCAAGAAGCTCCTGCCCGCTGCAGTACGCCCGGCCTCACTCTCCATCGCCGAGGTTGTGCGGGAAGAAGTCCAGAGAACCTTCCAGAAAGAGGCTCCCGTCGTCGTGGCAGCCCCCGAGGAGCCCACGTTGACTTACGCCGCAGTGGCTCGACGGCCACCGCCTCCTCCTCGTCGCGCCTATGTCGCGCCGCCCCGACGTCAGTCTCCTGCGCCGCAGCACGACCGACACCACGACGACCAGGTCCAGTACGCCTGCCCGGAGCCTCGCGCACCCCGCAAGACCGACGTGTGGCGTACGCCCGACCGACGCCCTCTGTGCTTCCATTGCGGGGAAGCGGACCACACCTACCGCCGATGCCCATACCGACGACTCGGGCTTCGCGGGTTCCACCCGAACGACCCGCGACCCCGTTATGGTGAACGCCCTCGGGAGATCGACGAGTACCTGCGACGACCTCAGTCCCCCGAGCCTACGTCCCGCCGAGAGTTCCGGTCGCCGTCGCCACTACGTCCAGCTTCGCCGATGCACCGACCCCGACGTGAAAGCCTGTCGCCCCTCGCTCCTCGCCGGGGAAACTAGGCGCGGCAACCCCTGGAGGTGGAGTTGCCGAAGACGACCGACGCCAAGATCCTCCACGAACGTCGGAGGGCCCCCACTCGAACGCTACCAGAGATCGAAACCACGCCCCTGCAACGGTGTCCAGTAACCTAAACGTCGTCATCGACGGCCACGACGCATCAGCGCTCGTGGACACTGGAGCAGACTACTCAGTCTTGAGTGGGAGGCTCTCCCGCCGCCTTCGGAAAGTCACGACGCCGTGGGATGGACCTCAGATACGAACCGCCGGAGGGCACCTCATCACACCGGTCGGGAGATGCACTGCTCGCGTCGAGATCCACGGTGAGACGTGCCCTGTCAAGTTTGTCGTTCTGCAAGACTGTTCGAGGGACGTTATCCTCGGAATGGACTTTCTCTGCGAGTATGGCGCCGTCATCGAACTCGGAGCAAACCGGCTGACGCTTCGAAAACCTGCTCCACCACATGAGGACCCCAAAATGACGTCATCCGCGGTACGAGTCCTCGCAAACCATGTGAACCTACCGCCGCAGTCAAGTGTTTTCGTACCTGTCGGGGTCGATGAGACTTTCTGTGGCGACGTTTTGCTCGAAGGAAGCCTCCAGTTGCTTCTAGGAAGAGGGATCGGCATCGCAAGAGGCGTCACGGAGCTCCAAGACGGACGCACTACTGTCGCACTCGTAACGAACTTCCGACAGGAGGCCCAGCACCTTACGAGAGGCACCGCCGTGGGCCACGCCGTGGAACTCCCGGACGCAGCCGCAATCGCCGGAATATCAGAAGACCTCTCTTCGTGGCCACCTAAGACAACGCCGCCTTCGCAGTTTGACATCGACCCAACCCTGCCTACCCCACAACGACGACAACTCAGTGACCTTCTCGCCGAGTTCACTGAGTGCTTCTCCACGTCGTCAAAGGTGCGCCAAACGACCGTTGCGAAACATCGAATTGTCACTGAAGACAACGCGCTTCCTGTGCATCGGTCGCCGTACCGTGTTTCCGTGAAAGAAAGAGAAGTCATCCAGAAGCAGGTCCAAGAAATGCTCGATGACGACATTGTCCAGCCCTCAAGCAGCCCGTGGGCTTCACCGGTAGTCCTGGTGAAAAAGAAAGACGGGACTCTTCGGTTCTGCGTGGACTATCGCCGACTAAACGCCGTAACGAAAAAGGACGTCTACCCGCTGCCACGCATCGACGACACTCTGGACCGGCTGCGCCATGCCCGATACTTTTCGTCGATGGACCTGAAGACTGGGTACTGGCAGATCGAGGTCGACGAACGGGATCGTGAGAAGACTGCCTTCGTCACGCCGGACGGACTGTACGAATTTAAAGTGATGCCGTTCGGACTGTGCACAGCACCGGCGACGTTCCAGCGCGTAATGGACACCGTTCTTTCCGGCTTGAAATGGCAAAGCTGCCTCGTCTATCTCGACGACGTCGTGGTATTCGCATGCGACTTCGACGAGCACCTGAGACGTTTGCGAGCCGTACTACAGGCTATCCAGAATGCTGGACTGACACTAAAGCCGTCAAAATGTCGGTTCGCTTACGGCGAGCTCAAGTTCCTGGGCCATGTCGTGAGTGCTCAGGGTGTAAGCCCTGATCCTTCCAAGACATCTGCTGTTGCAGAATTTCCCAAGTCATCAGACAAGAAAGCCGTAAGAAGATTTCTTGGACTGTGCGCTTACTACAGGCGTTTTGTTCGCGATTTCGCCAAGATTTCTGCACCGCTCACGCATTTGACCAAGGACGACGTGAACTTCCATTGGGGGGAGGAGCAAGAACAAGCGTTCAACGAACTGAGGGAAAGACTCCAGTCGCCCCCTATCCTCGGACACTTCGATCCATCAGCGGAAACGGAAGTTCACACGGACGCCAGCAACGCCGGACTCGGCGCGGTACTCGCCCAAAGACAAGACGGAGCAGAGAGGGTGATCGCTTACGCAAGCCGGGCACTGTCTAAGGCAGAAAAAAATTACTCGACGACCGACAAGGAATGTCTCGCTGTCATCTGGGCGTTAACCAAGTTCCGCCCGTACCTGTACGGGATCCCGTTTCGCGTTGTCACGGACCACCACGCTCTCTGTTGGCTCGCCAACCTCAAGGACCCGTCAGGACGCCTCGCTCGCTGGAGTCTGCGACTGCAAGAATTCGACGTGGCCATCGTGCATAAGTCTGGCCGCAAGCATAACGACGCCGACTGTTTGTCTAGGGCCCCAGTCGAATCTCCTCCCGAAAGCACTGACGACGACGACGACGCCTGTTTTCTCGGTGCAGTTACAGATGCCGACATGGGAGCACTTCAACGAGACGACCCGGAACTTCGCGCCGTGATCGAACACCTCGAAGGCCAGGGAAGTTCAGTTCCGAGAGTCTTGGCCCGAGACTTGTCAAGCTTCGTTCTGCGGCGAGGTGTGCTCTTCAAGAAGAACTTCGGAACGAGCAACCCTGCTTGGCTGCTGGTTGTTCCGGCCAGCCTGCGAGAAGAAATCTTTCAAGCATGCCACGACGACCCGACGGCTGGACACCTTGGCTATAGCCGGACGCTCGCCCGGATTCGTAACAAGTACTACTGGCCGAGACTCCCGAAAACAGTCCATCTGTACACAAGGTCGTGCCATGAGTGCCAACGACGTAAGAGGCCTCCGACGAAGCCAGCAGGACTCCTGCAGCCGATACCTGCCCCAACTAGGCCTTTCCAGCAAGTCGGAATGGATTTGCTTGGGCCGTTCCCAACATCGACGCAAGGAAATCGGTGGATTATCGTCGCGACCAATTATCTTACACGATACGCCGAGACGAAAGCCCTGCCATCGGGAACAGCCGTGGAAGTCGCCAAATTTTTCGTCGAGTCCATTCTCCTTCGACACGGCGCACCTGAAGTACTGATTACAGATCGCGGGTCATCCTTCATGGCCCAGCTGACGCAAGAAGTCCTTCGTCTCAGCCACACCAGCCATCGTCGCACCACGGCGTACCACCCGCAGACCAACGGGCTGACGGAGAGACTCAACAAAACCATCGCCGACATGATTTCCATGTACGTCGACGTAGAGCACAAGACATGGGACGAGGTGCTGCCGTACGTCACGTTTGCGTACAACACAGCGGTTCAAGAAACCACGGGAATGACACCGTTCCAACTGGTACACGGCCGAACGGTTACCACGACGCTCGACGCCATGCTGCCTCACGTGCCAACCGGTGATGTCAACGACGACGCTCAACTCATCTCCCAGCGCGCGGAGGAAGCTCGTCAACTGGCAAGAGTCAAGATTCAAGACCAACAGCGAGTCGACGCACGCCGGTATAACCTTCGTCGCCGGGACGTCCACTTTCAACCCGGAGACCGGGTATGGGTTTGGACACCAATACGTCGTCGCGGTCTCAGCGAAAAACTTCTGAAACGCTATTTCGGACCCTACAAGATCATCCGACGCCTCGGCGATCTGAACTACGAAGTTCTACCCGACGGAACGCGCCCATCTGCAAGACGTCAGCCGCGACCCGAGGTGGTGCACGTCGTTAGGCTGAAGCCGTATTACGAACGATAGAACTTTCCACTCTCGTCGACGGGTGAACTGTGAACTGTGAACTGCGACTCGCGATTCTGCTGCCTCTTTGTTTTGGATTTGTTTTTGTTTGTTGTTCTTCGTTTTGTGCTGCATCGGGACGATGCACTTTTTAAAGGGGGGGATAATGCCGCGCGCAGGGTCACGGACTTGTAGAAAGTTCTCGTTCATTCTTGCTTTGGACATAACTATCGTTCATCCTTGTTTTTGTTGTTCTAGAAAGTGCTTGTTCATTCTCGCCCCGAGCGCGCTACGCTCGAACCTTCTCCGCCGAATCTTCGAGATAGTGACTCACTCTAGATAAGAGGCCGCCCGCGACCTTGTCGAGTCAGTTTCGCCCCAGCGCTCGACTCCGCTGTCTCGCCGACCTCGACGCTCGCGACGCTTTGTTAATATTTTCTATTCTCCTTTTTGTTTTCGGCACAAGTTCGCCACATTAAACGTTTATTTCTTCCTGTTTATTTATTGTCATTCTGGTCACCACCCGTGACAATATCTCTATAGCCCCCAGAACAATTCTTCGTGGGGCAAGTGACTTGCTCATTCACATTGATAGGCTTAAGAACAGATGCCCAGTTGACATCCGTAAAATAATAGTGCATTTAAATGTAGTCGCCTGCCGAGAAATTACTATACGAGGTGTGAGGAAGGCATCTTTAGAAAGGAGGAGTGCAAACTGGTGAAATACGGGAGAACACTACATCAAGTGCAGGGTGATATATATCTTCAGGGACCAATGGGGATTGACTCCGGACGATGGAAACGCGTTCCATACTAGAGAAACATGAATCTAAAGAATTCTCCTGGTTGTTAAAGGGGTACTCTGGCGATTTTTTTAGCTGCCTCAACTAACTATATTTCCTGACTCCCCGGCCTTTACCCTTTCCGGTATGCTATTTAGTATCACGAAATTCATAATAGTTATTGCCAATGCGGCAAATGAAAATGGTGCAAAAACCAACATTCAAACATACGCGCACTTTTCAGTGCCGTGACGTCAGTGGCGGGCAGGCTTGCCAGTCGAGCGAGCAGTCTAAAAAATAGAATATGCCAATCATTTGTTCCGTGCTGGAGCACGGGGATTGGAGCGAGCATCCAAAGCATTCATTTGACACCATGAAACTGCTTCGAATCAGTTGGGAACAAATTCTACAGTCCAAAGAGTGAACCCCTGCACTTTAACTGACGTCACTTTTTCGTTGTTGCCAGTAGAGACTTTCAGTTTGAGAAACACGGTGAGGACCAAAATTGTAAATTCTATAACTTCGTGAAAAAAAAATTATTTTGACCTAATATTTGGGATACTATTTTGGCGATGTTGTTTGGCGAGTTTAGCAAAATTTCAAGCCAATCGGGGACCATAAAGAAATCGCCAGAGCACCCCTTTAAGAGCATAATTGTGCTGTCTGAGATCTAAAAACGATACGAAGTTCAGTAGACGGCTGCATTTCTGCTTGCAATAAAAGTTGTCAGTGTGAACATTTAAATTTGTCCAGTTAATACCTGGAGCGTTAAAGTCCCCCATTATCAAAAGGTTGCACCTATACAACTCTTTCACTATATTCTCAATGTTACAAGACACCTGATGAGGTGTAGTTTGAGGAGGGAGATAAAACAATCCGAATAAAACACCCGCTTTGTGCACTCGATTTCAACCGATAGACACTCAGGGGACCCCTCTAAATCCTCGCGTCTTTTTGAATTGTACCGCCTGTCAACTGCAATCATCACACCACCTCCTATGCTACCTCGCAAAAAAAAGTCACGATCGCGATGAAAAAAATTTCAAAATAGGGCGGAAAGTTATCTTCAGAGCTAATGGTGGGACGCAACCAGGTTTTCAAGCAAGCACATAAAAGAATAGTTAAATACAGTAACACGAGAAAAGAAACACTCGGCCTTCGTCCGAAGACCACAAAATGTTTTGATAAGACAGCCTAGTCTTACTCATCAGTGTTTTCTGCAGTGGTTTTTGGCCACTTACCGAGATACTTTGAGCAAATCATCTTGAAGAACAGCTCTGAAGGGCTTGAATAAACCCCAGTCAGCGCAACGGTTCGAGCCCTCGGGCATGTGGACATGGGCATTGAATGTGCCGTTCGCTCGTCATGTCCGTCACCCTTGGAGGCAGGCGGATCTTCGAGCATACATTGATTGAGTAAAATTATATGCACGGGCGCGTGCACGTTGACTGGAAATTGCTATGCACACGACGTTTTGAAACTCGTATAAAACGAATGGTTAGAACGAATTTCCGAAGCGGTAGCGTAGCTAAGTGGCAAGGTGTCTGCCTCATACGCAGCGGACCCCGGTTCGGTCTGCAGTGTGGACTTACTTTTTTTTTTCTCTTTTTTCTTGAACATTTTATTTTGTCGATATTTACTACATTTCTTTTTTATGATTAACACTTAAAAAAAAATGTTGCCAACAAAATTTTGCTGAACTAAAGGGTATAAGACTTCCTTTCCGGATGTGCAATGAAGGAAAGCAGGGCTTGGGTTGTCAGCTGGACGCCGCAACGCGGCGTGTACGGAGGGGGGGGTGAGTGGGTTAATGCTTTTGCACTTAGCAGCCACACACTGTCGCTGTGAAGCGGCGTGAACGCAGGTTGGGGGGGGGGGGGGGCGGGGAGCTTTACTTATATCGATTTCCACCATGCCCGTAACATTTGCGCCTAGAACCGAGAGGAGTCGGACACCCACCCAACGATTCCGATGCTAGAGATGCCGCGGATCTCCCAGCTCCAATAGTCTGTCCTCTTGGCAGCCCGAGGGGGTGAGGAATCTGAATCTGCGCATTCCTGGCTGTCAGCCATGGTGAACTAGAAGGCTGGAGGCCCCCGACACTCTGCCCGAGGGCAGACACGGGCCACGGCAGCCGGTTTCAAAGCTGCGCCGGCCTCCGCTCTCCTCAAGCCTGTGATTTCTGCAGGGCCCGCCTTTACGTCATCGCACAGTGAGCAGACGAGCTATAGCGAACCAGAATAAGGCGGGTAGTGGAAAAAGCGGCGGCCTCCATGTGAGGCACTTTGTGTAGAATCTATCAGGTGGCACTGGCGTTCCATCCCGGACCACTTCTGCCGGCGGCGAGCCCGTTCGAAGCGTAGCTGGTTTCAACCTTAGTGGTTCATTACCACGGCCTGTATGTGTTTCATGGATGTTGCAACGTCTATGAATTAATGTTTAAAGTTTATTCGCGCAATGTAGCGATTTTGTGTTTTTGGTACGCTGTAGTGTTTGCCCTGGCTGGCTGGCTGGCAAACGCTCCTCCATACGGACCCGTCTACCTGCCTAGTCTTGCAAGGCACCCAGAGTATCTTGTCTTTTTGGAAATAAAGACCATAATTAGTATTCTGCTTTGATTTTCAGTTATATGCCCATAATAAATGCGTGTACCACTTTCCTTTGTTAAAGAACATGTCATTGTGAAAAATAATTGTTGAAAAGCTACACTTCCATTTGGAACGTGCTGAACGAAGGAAAAGTCGGTAAAATACTCGTAATCATTGCGGCACTCTTTGTGGCACTATTTCTGGAGTGTTGTAGCGTTCGACTTCCGCCGTCCGCCGCAGGTGATCAATCAGACGACTCTTTCCTTGGGGTCAAGCGGGGTTTATTACCATGACTCCTGGATCCCGACCTGGCCAAGACTCGGGACAGCAACTCCTGTCGGCCGCACTGGCCACCCCTTTTAAGCCCGTGCGTATGCAATGGGCACCGGGAGCCGCCCCCCCGCTAGTCGCCGGTTTGGCCGCCGTGTGGCGGGCCGAGCGCCCCACACCTCTCCCCCTTAGAGGTCGAGGTCTAAGATGGCCTCCTCGTGGGCCGGGTCGCGGAGCAGATCCGGGCGGAATCGGCGGAGCACCCGGATGGCCTCCGCGACTTTCAACGGGCGGGGAGCTGCCGGAGGTGCAGCAGGAGGTGGTGCGGCTCGGCGAGCCCAGTCCGCGGCGACGCGAGCTTGGTGCAAGGCGCCCGCCAGGTGGATGGGGTGGTGCAGCTCCGGCACTCCGCAGACGGGGCACAGCAGGCATCGAGGCTCAGGCTGTAGAAGCTCTGTCGAGCCTGCTTCCTCGCCTTCATGAGGGCCTGAAGACTGATGTTGGATGAAGCTCTCCTGTCGTCGCCGAATCCACCCTGGAGGTCGTGGAAGACGTGATCTTGCGCGAACCGTCGGAGCAGCGCCCCTGTGTAGATGCGCAGTAGGATGGATGAGATGGTGATGGGCCTGAAGTCTCCGCCAGTAGTGGCTGAGCGGGACTTGGGTATGAAAACTCTTGGCCACCTTGAGGTCCTCGGGAAGCATAGCGAAGGCCAACCAGTTGGTGAAAATGATGGCAAGAATGGCTGGTGGAATCTGGAAACCTCGTTCAGGGTAAGGCCGTCCGGGCCAGGGGCAGTCTTTGCGTCGGTGTTCTTGAGCACTCTTTGGAGCTCTCCTTCGGTGAACGGCTCCACCTCTACGTTGAGTACTTGTTCGGATGTTATGAACCCGTCAACCGGTCTTGATGGTGTAGACATGAGAAGGTCGTAGACCCGGTGGAGCTCCGAGAAGAGGACTGCTGGGTCAGCCCAGTCCAGCCCCAACTCGTCGACGAGCACCTTAGGCCCCAGACTGTACAGCCGTTGATGTTCTGCATAGCCTTCGTTACGGCGCTGGTTACGGTTCTTGGCTAGACGACGCTTCTTTTTCTTGCTGCCCTCGGTGCCTCCCCTCTCCCCAGGTCCTCTCCTATCTTGATGGGGTCCAGCAACCCTTGAGCGATGGTGACAGGGGTTCCTGGTGCGGGCTGCAGACGCACCCAGGCAGATCCGGCGTCGTGAACGCGGACCGGTTGAATAGGACCCGGCTGCTTGTGTGCCGCCGCCTTGAAGGTCTCCAGGATCTCCTTGTAATGGCGTGTATTTCGCTGCCCTGTGATTCCCTGTGAGGACTGGGTGGTGAATACCTTGGCAAAAGCAAGGTTCATATGAGGGTGGTCCTTGCAGGTGATCTCTGCCCTGGCCAGTGCCGTCAGTTCCGAGACGGTCCACCGCGCGTTGAACTCTGCTGGTGGAAGAGAGTTTGCGGTGCCAATGTACGTGTGACCTCAGCGATGATGGATTTAGCAAAGGGACCAGGAACGATGACAGTTGGCGGGGTGTCTGGCGAGGGGCCACAAAGGGATGAAGTTCGGAGTAAGGGTGAGACATCCTTTCCCCGTCGCGTGCCGAGCTCCCTGCGCATCGCCTCTGCGCACTGGGGCATCAGACGGTAGTCCCGGACGCTCTGCCATGTTCTTCTTAGCATCAATGCAGCGAGCTCTTCGTCACTACGCATGCACAGAGAAGCCTGGAGCTTGCACAGCACGAGTGCATGAGTGTCCCTCTCTGTCCAGGGCCTTGCCTCCGGTGTAGGGGGGATATCTCGGGGGGTGACCGGGGTTGGAGAATGATGTATGGACTTCTCGCTTCACCGCTGTGGTCTTGGCGTGGTGAGGGGTGATGAGGGTATGTCCGTCTGCAGGCCGGAGGAATCTTGCACTGATGGCAGTGGTCCCCCTGGAGTGGCAGTGGGGGGCTCACCATGTGCAGGAACCCTGGAGTCCGGCCGAGGTAACCTGCTCCGCAGCTGTTCTTGCTGTAGCAAGTCCCTGTACAACTTCCGCCCCCTGATGCCCTTGATGGTTTGCCAAGGTACCCCTGCGTACCCCTTGGCGAGTTCTTTGTTGGTAAACTTCATCTTGGCGGGCATCGACAATTCTTGGACCGCCAAAGTCCTGACGTCCTCCGTGGTCCAGTCACCTGCTGGTGGGAGACGCAAAGCAGGGGTGCTGGTTGTGAAGGGCATCGACATGTCTGCCCTCTTGGAGTCCCGGGAGAACTCTGGGTGCTCCTTCTCCTCGGTGTGACTTGCAGGGGAAGGAGTGGAAGCCTGCGGAAGCTCGTTGCTGGCCACACTGTGTGAGTCGGCGTTCGTCACTACGGTTGAAGTGGGCGATACTAATGGTTTCTTCCGACACCTTGTGTAATGAGACGACATGGAGGTGCTCTTGGTGTAAGTTTTGGCGAGGCAATAGAAGCACCTCCGTACGAAGTGACAACTATGAACATGTTCGTAGTGCCCCCCAGAGAGATGCGAGAAGTTAGTCGTTTGTCGCACAGGTGGCAGACAATCTCCTCTGAGGGATACAGCCTCTCAAAGGTTTGCTAACACGCTAGGTGATGGATGAGTCCCTGACATGCTGAAATAAATAGGAAAAAAAATATGAAGCACTATTCCCCCAGCCGCTTGCGACACAGGGTATTTGTATTTAAGTGTAGGCTGTGAGGCCGAGAGGGAGAGCCTGGTAATGTGGCCTGTGCTGTACAGGCCACAGTAACTTGTTCAAAAGGTACAAAGTTCCCTAGAGCACTAGATTATACTAGTCCTGCAGACTACGCCACTACATGTAGTGAAAACCAGCTAGTGGTGCCCTGCGTAGCCCCAAAGCGTAGATCCGATCCACAGGGCTGCATGCCGAAGCACAAAAAAAAAACACCCAAAAACCATGTTTATTGCGCCAAAGTGCCGAACTGCGCTTGATTACGAACAAAAAACCTACAAATGTTGCTAAAAGAAAGGAAAGGAAAGTGAAAACACGTTTTTCTCTGCTGCTAGTCTAACAGAGGTGGTGAAATCCACGGGTGGAACGTATTGCCCTCTGTTGATGGCCGGCGCAACTAAACAAAGTTGCATGCGCTCCCAGTTCGCGTGCAAAGTTCGAACTGGAAACCGGCAGAGCTGCCACGAGAAAAAAAAAGGATGGCAGTGGGACCAGGGACTTTTGTGCGTGGTTCGACGCACGGAGACTGAAAAAAAAAATGTTTAGTGTAGGAACCAGCGGTCCACTAGCGCCTAGCACTAACTCCAGCAGCCAAAAAAACGAGTGACCGTTAAGGGGTGAAGAAAGCCTCAGCGGCCGGCTGCTCACACGTTTGGAGAGGTGCTGAAACTGCGCTGGCGGACTTGAGAATCTTCCAAGAGCAGCGGGGGGTACCCGGCGGTGTCCGGGAGCACGCAATAGTCGTGGAGGCGTGCGGACCTGGCCAAAGGCGCGATCGCCGGGAACTCGGCTCGCTAACCAAACGCAGCCGAAACGAAGCTGACTTTCTGTTTACCCACAAAATACCCAAGGCATTTGGCTTTTTTTTTTTTTTTTTTTTTTTAACGAGTAGGACTTGTGCACAAAAATCGTTTCCTCGCCCACCCCTTCGCAGAGGCATCAGGCTGATCTTTGGCATGAAGTCTGGAAGTCCTTATCCTCTCCAAGGGAGAGGGACCCACCAATAGCCCCATGGCAACACACAACCGCCGGGGCGCTTCATCGCCCGTGCACCACGGAGGTCATCTGCTGATGCCGACGAAAGCACCTGACCCCCCCCCGAAGGCAAAGTATAGTCAATACCTTAAAATCCTGTCTACCAAACCCAAGATTGGTAAGAGCTGCAGCACTTTTTGGCGACCAAACACTTGATATATATGTGATAGTCAAACTAGTCACAACCGGTGCAACACTATTGGCCCCTTTAATAATATCCAGAAGCTCTGGAACACTATAGTTTGCACTTTCCGCTCATGTGCGGCATCTGGGGTGGAATACGTACCCACCCCCTGTGTATCAACCACAGTCATCTGACTACCTCCTGCAATAACGAGGTCTGGCACATATTTCTGTGTTGCGGTGTGGCACTCGGGTTCTACCAGCACCTCCCATCCCTTTTCTTTCAGATGACCAGGAGCATACTGCACTAAACTATCATGTCGTTTGATTCTGGCACTGTGCGTGCAGAAGCAATTTTGCGTAATGTGTCCCAGTGACTCCGCGGAGTCACAACCGGCCCGACGAGTCAAGACGTCCCGACCCCTTTTAGTCCTAGTCATGTGAGGAAGCGCATTTGCCCTCGTCTTTACCAAATCAATGAACCTCTTTCCATTCATCGGACGTGTACCTTTTCCAACCCACACCTGCGAAGACGGTACACGTGAGCACTCCTTCAGGGCAGCACCGTCTGCACTCTTGTGCCACTCTCTCGCCCAAAACCTGGATACAGCACCCCTAGATCGAAGCACCTTGCCCTTAAAGATGAACGACCGTTCTAGTCAATCTTTCAAGTCGACCATGTGCGGCAGCTGCAAGGCCACGGCGCACGCAGGATGCGATGACGTGCCCAGTGCCAACAATCTATGCAGTGCCATACCTGGTATGGCGGTACGTAAACAAGGGGCACCAAGAGAGTCATAGTTACTCCCGCCGTTTATTCTCGCTTTGATGAATCTCCTCACGTTGACATTCAGAGCACTGGGCAGAGATCACATTGCATCAACACCGACCGGAGGCCATTGCAGAGTGTGTCGGTCATATCGCTTTAGGTTCCGTCCACAGGGACCAGCAGCCATCTCCCCCTTTCAGCCTTCTCCTCCCATTTACACATAATGCCCCTTTAAATTGAATATAAATTGGAACTAAATTTATTGGTAGCTCTCGACTGAATTCAAACCCATGTGCCCACAGTTTGGAGCGCGGTGCTTTAACCACTCTGCCATCGGCAAGAGTTCATAGCCGCTTCCAAGAGCGGGGTTTTATATCCACGGTTTTCTTTTTCAGGGGAGCACTAGCAGCACTGCCAAATTTCTGAATATGGCACATAATCACGTAACATTATATGACCACATAAGTTGCCTAATCACGGAGATTACGGGATCATGTGTCACCTAAGTTCAGGCCTAATTAAATCATGCAAGTGCTAAGTAGGCCATGATTACAAAATGATAACCAATACAGTAAAACCTCGTTATAACAAAGTTGAAGGAGCGGTCGTAGTTATTTCGTTATAACCATTAGTTTGTTATAGCCAATGTCCATTTCTCCATACTATTAGCAAGCAAGGGGAATTATGATTGCTTTGTTATATCCATTAGTTTGTTATATCCCATTTTGTTATAACGAGGTTTTACTGTAGTGTAAGGTTACGTATCGCATGTCACGTAAGATTAGAAATAAATGGAGCGTGCAAGGCTTAAGTAGGTATGCGTTCTTACTCTTCCTTAGCGGATGGGAGTGAAGAATGCACGAAGCAAGAGGCAGGCAGAAGATGAGGCTGAGCAGCCATGAACATTGTGCCCAGCAATCCCCATATGCACAGCACGCACATCATGTGTATGGTAGAGCTTGACACATTTTGTGCTTCTAAGGCTTTGACAGGATAGTCAAGCTTGGGTAACTTTTTTAAAGTGCAGCTTTTAGACGCCCGTTTCCGGGTTGAGCGGCGTCGGCATTGGCGTAAACGCGTGTTGCATTATGAGACCTTTCCCGTAATGACGTCACACTTGAAGTCTAGCTCAATTTAGCAGAAAAAATGTAACGGAAATTTTTCTGCTAAATTTAACGGGGAAATCGACATCACGTGGCCTCAACACCAATTAAGTTTCCCCGCTGAATTTAGCGGGAGAGTTTCGGTAAATTTCCCGCTGAATTTAAGAAGAATATTTCCCGGCTTTATTTAGCGGGTAAATTTTCGCTTAATTTAGGGGGAAATTGAGCGGAAATTTCCTGATTAATGGGAGGGAAGCAGGAGAGGAGGAGGAAAGGGTATGGAGGGGGAGCAGGGACATACCCTCCCTTCCCCTCCTCAAGAGCTGCGCTCTAATTTTACATTACAGAGAATTGTAAACGTCTTTCATATTTTTTTCTGTTGATCTACACTATTGCCATCGCAACAATAGAATTGCTAATCTTGTGAAAAAAAAGTTCCTAATTTACCTTGCCATCAGTGACTTCAAACAGATGCGGCTCACTGACTGGAACAGCAGTGACTGCAGCAGCAGTGACTGTAGCAGCCTGCCCTCGTTCAGGCACTGTTAATATAAGCATCATTGATGAGAGACAGCTAAAAAACTGCACTTCGAACTGATCACCAAACCTATTCGAATCCAATTAGCATAAGCCTCAAACCTAAAGATTGGGATCTGTAAGTCGTGGAAATTAGACAAAAGAAATCAAAATGAAGTGTGAACAAAGCAGATGTTACATGACGTCTGACTTTAGCAGTAATATTTCATTTTTCCCACTGCATTGAATCGTTTTCACCCACAAGGCAGGGCAAGAATAGGACAGAGCGCTCCGTCTTATCCTGGTCTTCCTATTCTGATTTTGTACAATTTTACCTTATATACCTCTTATGCTGTTTTTGCACTCATCATATACAACGAATATTAACTAGCAGAGCTTTTAGCATTATCATAAAGTTGCGGTCTTGCAGCTGAAACGTGACCCCCCCCCGGCGGAGGGGGGGGGGGGGGGAGGCAGGCGGCGGGCGGGGCGACGGGCGGCTGCTGCACTGCCACTAAGCTTGCAGTATTGGGTGACGAAAATCTAGCTCTTTCCTTCGGAGCACAAGAGACAGAGATAACAATGAGTGTCCTTGTGATCCTATATGACTCTGACTTACCGACTACTATATCTGTTGTGATGTGTCCCAGCCTATTGTGGCATAAACTTCGTCACCCTTATTATAATGATCCGCCTTCCATCTGGCCCCCTTCATGCCCGTCACGAGAAATTAAGTAAACTAGTACCACTGTATACTGGAAACAAATTAATTTTCACGAAGACCTAATTTTCACGAATCGTCTACATTTTGCAAAAAATAGGTCTCACAAACTATTTGGCTAAAATGTGAACATACAGAAAGCTGTAGTGAGGTCCTTGCGGATTGCAAAAATGGGTACCAGTAATTATTCCAGCTCTTCAGCTTCAGTCGAATTCGCGAAAAATGGAGCCCACGAAAAATAAGTCATGTACAAATGCTTTGTTTTCCCTCAATTTGAAACTTGGCGATGACACAAGCATCAGTGGCCATGGCAGAGGGTTTTGTGGTGCTGGTTGCACCATTTTGCGTAAAAGCAAGTTTTCGAAACTTCGAAGTGGTCGAACTGGTCTTTTGGGGCTCCTCCCTTATCTTTCTGGAAATCTGTCTTATGCACCTTATGACCGGAGATTATGGCGAAGGTCCCCATGACCTGGAGATACAAGAAACAACCCCCATGGTTCGCCGAGCCTTTGGTACAACACTTCCTATGTGCACTGTGAAATCTAATGTTTGTGTGAATGTAATTTCTAAGCTTGACAAAGAGTCATACATGGTAGGGGCTCACTGAGCAAATGATAGCTCGATTTGCCCACCCTGTGGGGCCTGCTAAAGCGCATCACGGCACTTTTCGTGGTGTGCAGCCGCTAGCAGTTGTTAGTCACCCGGCACTTTATGTCTTTGATGTAGTCCTGGAGAAGGAGGCAGGTGTCAGTATGTGGAGCCAGCATCGAGGTGTGGTCTGCGTACTGAACGAAAGAAAATCTATCATCCTGAGGCATGTCATTGACAAGAAACCGGTTCTGTGGCACACTGGAGGGGACGTTCATCGTAGCTCAGTGCACACCTTGGTAAACAAATTGTGGGATTTTTCCCTTCAGTTAGTTTGGCAGCCACTTGAGAAGGAAGCCATGAACGCTGGCGCCTGACATTTTATGTAGCAGGAGATCGATGTTGAGGTCATCGAACGCGTAACTGAGATGAAGCCGTAGAAAATCTTTCTTTTTGCGACTGCCAAGATTGTTGCTTACAAAATGACACGGGGTCGCCAGGACCGTCCCACAGCTGCGGGCGTGCCTAAAACTGTGCTGTGTCTGCAATAAGTATCCAGTGCTCTCTAAAAATCGAGGAACTGACTGTTCAGTATGCATCCTAATGTGCGGTAGATGATTAATGTTATTGAGGTTGGACGCTAATGCTTGACGTCACTTGTAGGCTTCTCTTTCCTTTCGTGAATAGGGGTGAGTAAGGCGTGTTGCCAGGTGGTAGGAACAGCTCCCTCATCGAAAATACTTTGATGTAGACAGCTGAGGGAGGGATCAAACTGTACTGCGTTATCATCCTATAAAAGGCAGGTGCCACACCATCTGGACAAGGGCATTGTGATGGCTTGATCTTAGACACGGCTGTTCACAGTTCTTCCTTTGAAAAAATGATCCCCTTCACGCATGGTGCATCATTGTCAGATGGTGTGGGTGCGAAAGCAGAAGATTGTGACGACTCCGTGGTTCGTTGGTGTTGCAGACAGTGTTAAGGGCTGGGGGACAGCAAAGGAAGGTGGCCAACTCTGCTGTTTCTAGGAGAACCTTCTTGAGGCATCTTTCGTCTTCTTCAATGTCGGTTTCAAACCTAAGTTCCCTTTCAAAAGCAAGCTGAAATATAAATATATGTTACAAAGTTTCGCAGGCACATACTGGAGTGTACACGTAACAATACTTCCCTACCTGAGAACCCAGTTTGATTTTTTTCTGGAAGCTAATTGGAAAGCCGAAATCCAGAATGGAGAATCTTGATTCAATTCTGGAAATGTCGGTTCCAGATTGGAGAATCTGGATTCGGTTCTGGAAACGTCAGTTCCTAATTGGAGAATTTGGATTTGGTTCTGGAAAAGTCAGTTCCAGAATGAAGAATCTGAATTCTGCTCTGGAAGTTTTCAGTTCCAGAATGAAGAATCTGAATTCTGCTCTGGAAGTTTTCAGTTCCAGAATGAAGTTAGTGGAACCATCACCTGAAAATTGATATCCAGTTACGCCATGTGATACATATTGTGGGAAAACAAATCCAGGAGGTGAAACTATAGTGGTCACATACTGGGTTTTTTTAAAACCACCTAGGTATCTGGCTCTATACTTGGAACCTCCATTCAGGGATCTGTTCTGTTAACTTATCCCCAAAGCCAGTTTGTGCAAACTGAAATGAATATTGAAAACAAAATGTGGTTCCTAGAAACCTGAATGTATTGTAAAAGACCCACTTAGCAGAAATTCGCTGAAAAACCCTCAGGCATCCAGGTAAAACATTTCGCGAAACAAAAAATCTCGGATATGTATGTCGTTTATATTTTTTTAGTTGTTAGGCTGGCCCAACAAAGTGCAAACAGCTATGGAAATTTAAGTTATAGGTATTACATTTGGTGGCAGAGTTGCCTATTCTGTAAAGCATATATACGAGTTTGTGGAAACTGGAAATAATATAGAACAAATGGAATTCCTGCCAACCAAAACTTACAGTATGCCTAGAATTGAAAATGCTCAGTCCAGCTAGTGGATAGTGAAATTGATATAGAGCTGTCTTAGCTAAATGTCGACACAGGTTTTTTAGTGGCATCACCTACTGCTATTATGTCTTGCTAAGACGAGCTAAAAAAGGCACGTTCTAGGCAGATTCATGACAACTTGAAGAATGCAGCTGGCCCATCAAGTGCAGAAGGCATTTTTAGAAGCATTGAAATGAAAAAAAAGTAATTGTTTTTTATAATGAAGTCGCCAAACATTTCTACCTTATTGGAATTCGTTAACAGCAGTTAGCATCCTCTGCATCCGCTCTACATTTATTTCTATACTATGATTGATCTCAGAAAAAAAATATTACTAGAACCCCCAAGACACCGAAAGGCCATTAGACACTACATAAATTTAAACCAACTTGCACAAATGCTTACTTCAAGTAATAACCTCAAAGGGCAACTCCACCCCAGAAATACATTGCTATACATTCTAATGTGCACGCTCTATTTAATATTTGTGTTTGAAAGCTCACTAGACAAGCATCAGTAACTATCTTGCTGTTCAGTTTTACGTGTGCCAGTTTAAGATTTTCACAAGTACTTGTAGGTGTTAAGAGACAAATCATCGAATGACAGTACAGTAATTAAGAGAGCCAAGAACTTATAACCCTCATACATAACCTATAGTTACTAAAACAATTAACTAGTCAAAATTAACACAGAAGTATGAAAACAAAATCAATCAAATCATATGTGAAATGCTATTAACAAAAGCCTATTTTGTGGTCCACGAATACAGAAGGTTTTTGAAGCTATTCAATTATGATGCAATGTAGACAGAATAACGAAAGGTCTAAGTCTATTTCAGTCTTTTCAACTTGCATTATAATTACAAAAGAGTGATTTTCTCATTTGCCTGCTTGCAGTTAAAAACAAGCCTACCCTACTGCTACCCCTAGAAGCTTCACACATTTTTGTCAGAAAGGTTAGGGAAAGACACATTAGGAGGCTGAGACATGGAATTGATTTACTCAAACAATAGCCATCTTCCACAGGTCGATAATCAAATTAGCCCGACTAGTCTCAGAAGAGCAAATCAAGCACACGAAGTATAACAAATTGTAAACAAAGAAAATCACTTATGAATCTAGAGTTACCTGAAGGAACACCTTAGGAGCAAAACAAGAAGTCTGAAGATGTGAAAGGCACAATCTCGATAGATTTCCCTTGTTGACACAAAGGCAAAACAGGGACAAATTATCACAGGATGTTTGTTTTGAATATTTCGACTCCTAGGGAACAGTCACTTTACTTCGGCACACCTGGTTACATTACATCAATCGCGCTCAAGAAGGTTTGACAGATCACAGACATAGCATGCTGAGGGCTTCCTGAAAGTGAGAAAAAGGCATGGTGCCTTCAGCTGCTGTGGTTTAACAGCCTGCAAGTTCACGTGAGAAAGAAAACAAAGCCTGATGTGCTGCGGGAAAGCACCTGCCAAGTGATGACAACTTCCCTGCACAGAAGTGTTACCTCACCTTTCAAAGGCAACACTCTCAAAATGGTGAAATCGCACATATCCTTTATTTGAATGACCTAGGAGTCTGTCTTTTTACTCCTGGCATAGTTTCGGCTGTGACAAATCTGCCCTTTCCATGCGAAGTGCTTGTACTCTGTAGCCTGATCAAAGGCGGCCCCAGATCCAGCGGAAAGACAACTCTGTTCCTCTTTGCTCAAGGATGCCTTCGAAGAGGAACCGAGCAGGCACACTTCGTTTGCATACTTGAAGTTTTGGTGTTTAGTGTATCCCAGAATATCACAGCACATCACTTTGACGCTGTCACTTAGAAGCGAGGACACCAAAGTTTGATCCCAACTGCTGATACTTCACTACCCTTTCCGGAAGAGCATTTGATCCTTTCACCAGCTTCACAAGCTGCCCGTTACCGCTTTCAAATTCAAAAGCAGAATGGCCCCACAATGGCCCCAGTTGCTGCACTGCTTCCGCTAGGTGGAGTAACTGGTGCAGGCTGAACGTCATTGCTGGAGCTCCATACAGCCTCCCTGTCATGCCCACAAAGGTCCAGAGGAGTTTCTCTGAAAGCACAATATGACATTATTAAAGCTGGCCCGAAGCAGGACACAAAGAAACCGAAGGGGGAGAACTCGCGTGCAACATCAATGGATGCTGGAGTTACGGTGTCCCTCAAAAGTGCATGGACGGCCTCCACCAGCTTCTTTATGTACGGCCAGTATTGGTCCAGAAGGACCCTGTACATGCAGGGAAGCGAGTGGTACAGCAGCCAGTGGCGCCATTCGGAAGCCTTCCAGAATAGGCGTGTGCTCAGTGCCCTTGGGAGTCTCGTGGAGCTGTGTGGTGGCTTGATTTCAGCCAGCTGGCTGTTGATGACAGCAATAGAGGCAGTGTTTCCTGTAAATAAACATATCAAATGTTACTAAATAAATGAAAGCATTTGCCAGTCTGTTTTTGAAAACTGGGGCAGAATCTTTGGCAATTTAGTATGAAACAATTGGCTTAGATAAATTATCCCTCTTAAAAAGAGTGCAAATTCTATGTGCCATTACTCCGATAAAACATACGCTTGGTTTTCTAATACAAACGTCTAGCTTTATGGTCGAATCCACCCAATATGTAAGTGAAATCAGTGCATACTGCCTGCTAAAGATGACAGAAAGTGCAGCAACAAAGAAAATAGTTTAGACGAGACATAGCACGAAATGCCTTGCGTGGTTTAGCTCCCCAGTTTTGCCCATGCTCTTTTCCCGGTTTATCTTTCTACGTTACACAATCCAGCTGAATTCTTCGTTTTATTGCTCAGTGCAGTCAGTCTGCAGAAGTCTTACGAGGCTTAGCCTCCACAATTCATTGAGCTCTTTTGCGAACTAATAAGCTAGTTAAAGTACCTAGAAGCCACACTGACAGATGTAATGATCTGGTTCCAACCGGCTTGGTGTCCTGTACTGTACTGTTGTAAAATCTCTAGAATTGCATAGCGAACTGACATAATGCCTCCTCTCCTTTTTCCTTCCTTGTGCTAAAAGTTATTTAAAGATTGTACAACATGTTTCGAAATTGGCACCCTGGATTAGAAAGGATGAAACAGGAGATTCTCCTGATGTTCACTTCCAAAGTCTCTTGTTTAAGCTACCGTGATATACTGGGCATGCACCATTGTCGCATAACTGCCTACCCCATATCACACTTTTGAACCGTTTGAAAAGTAAGCAAAGAACATGCAAAGGACTCCCATTAAACAAAAGGGGCAGAAGTCATTTCCAACGAGAAAGGAAATACCAGTGATGCTGATATACTTTTTAGTAAGCTGGTCTCCTCCACCTCTTCCATGTGACAGGGCTATATAACACTGGACGCAAATGTCACCACATGATGTGAGAAGAGCCTTGAGGAACTGACAGAATGCACTGAAAGAATAAAACACGTAAAGGACAAACACAGACACACACAGTTCTTTCAATGAGCAGCGAACATTTATGAGATGCCCATTACGCTACGACCTTGAACGACAAAGAATTGAAAGAAAACGAAAATATTCAAAATTTAATATAAAACCAATTTACTCACAAACTTTAAGAATACCAAATTAAAATGATAGCAAAAAAATTATAGGGAAAAACTTAAGGAAATTTCGTGAAAAAGGGGGAAAGGAAGAAAAAAAAGAAAGGAAATTAATGACGAAAATAATCCTGGAAAATGGTAACAAGAGGGACAAAGGACAAACACAAATCTCCAAACACAGCTAGGTTCTTGTCCAGCTCGCTTGTACCTTTACATTAACTGCATTATAATCAGGAAATTAACCCCTGAAAAGGGGGGAAAATAAATAAGAAAAGAAAGGAAAAGACAAAATTAATTGATCACAACAAGCTTTTTACGATAATTTTTACGCTAGAAATTCCAGCTTTTTTAACGACAAAGCCAAAGATGTCCCAGAGACATTGCTCACGGCATATCTGACCTTAAACGCTTCTATTGTTTCGGGCCCACATTTATCTATGTGTGAACTTAGCTAAGTGGTGTTTTCAAAGTGTGGGGTGCAATCGTGGCAGGTACGGGCATGCAGAACTATTGGGTGGAACGAGTCCGATGATGCCTTGGTAACATCTAAATGGTGTTCCCTAAAGCGAGCATTTAGGCATCTTCCGATGGCCGATGTATTCGCCTTCGCAGCTCAATGGACTCGAATCAAGTTCAATTTCAAGTTTTATTCGCCTCAAATACGTTCGTTCAAACGTATTACATGAGGGGGGGTAGAAAAATACAAACAAATGCAATGATATAATGGAAATAAAAGAACTAACTAAGGTTAAAAATTATCAACAAACAAAAACTAAAAACAAACTATACAGAATTCAGAACAAAGTTTACAGAAACCGGGCACAACAGAACTGGGGACTCAGTGCACAATTTATAGGAAACACAAGCAGACATGGCGCTGAAAACATAGTACCAAAGCCAAAAATTTTTTGCGGAATATTTTTTATCATTCTATTCAGTGACTATGTCGTTTGGGAGAGAATTCCCATTTTTAATGGACAGAGCAAGAGGAGAGTATTTGTATCTATTAGTGCGACCAAATAGAGGTGCAATTTTCAAGGAATGATCATGACGCAAAGAAATGTATGAGACAGACTTACAGTGAGTGAGCATAAATGATTGCATGTTGTAATAAAAGTTATGAAAAAGAGTAAGGCGAGCGACTGTCCGACGTGATTCAAGAGAAGTTAAATTAGAAAGAACCAAGTCTAAGTGGGAGACACTGGTTTTCGTACTGTAGTTTCGATAAATGATTCCAATGGGTCTTTTTTTATTTTTAAGGCCTTTTGCAAGGCGTTTTGTTCGGCCACGCTACCCATGCATTTGCGACCTCGCTGCACCAGGATAGAAAAGTGCGTTCATTTCGCGCGTGTGGGGAAAGGGGAGGGGGTCAAAGTTTTGACTTCCCAGTTGGGGGTGGGTTTAATATGCAAGTGAAAAAAAAAGTCGAAATTTTGGAAGCCGACTTGGGGGGTGCGTTCATTACGCGAGTGCGTTCATTGTGCGAGTAAATACATACCTTACTCATAACTGTTGCAAAGCATGACCTGATGCACACCTCCGCTCTCTTTATATAAACATTGCCCTCGTACTCCACTGAGGTTGAGTGGAGGTAAACATCCAGGAGATCCAGGAACTGACACGTGCCGTGTTTGTGGATAACGTTGTTCATACTGAAATGTTTTTGGTTGACAAACTTTATTACGAGAACGGGAACGACGCCAGGCACATAGCTGTTTTGTGGTGTAAGGCTAGCTGAGTCGCACGTGTGGGTATCAACGCCGATTTGTGAGAAACTGCGAAGTGGGCACCACCAACCATAGTTTTCTAAATACATAACAGATCCTTTTTTCCCTTTTATTTTGCAAAAAGAAAGTTTATGCGAATTTTAAGAGTTCAGAGTCCACAGATTCGGCGATACCTTGCTGGCTGAACAACTTGATGGCTTGATCGAGTGGTTTCGGGTATGCGGGACTACTGGGCAGGACATTGGTGAGGTTGGTCGTTGAACGTGAGTTGGTAGTAGTCCTCAGGGATCGCGTTGTTGTTTCAAGCGAATGGTCAGATGGGGAATCGATTTCTTCTGTAATGCCCCCCCCCCCCCTCCCCTCCCCCGTCTTCCGCTCTGATTAGGTATGATCGTGGCTGTTGTCCGACTTGGACCACAATTCCGGGTTCCCATTTGTGGTTTCGACGGAAATAGACTCTCTCGCCTTGACTCAGAGGACGTAGTGGTTTGCTGTGTGCGTCACCATGTCGGTGCTGACACTTTTGACGGAACTGAAGGCGTGCTTGAACCTCCCTGATGTTGTAGTGTTGCTCAAGTTAACGCGGAGCAGCTGGCTTGAGGGTTGTGATCCTGCGGCCCATTAGCAGTTCCAATGGGGACAGGAGCTGATCCATCGGTGTGTCCCTAAGCTCCATAAGGACAAGAGACAGGTCGTTGCCTTCCTTCGGTGCCTTGGTCAAGCTGTTTTCATTCTTTGAACTGACCTCTCTGCAAGTTCATTCGACTGTGGGTAATCAGGAGAACTTGGATTATTTGTCATGTCCAAGCACTTGAGATACCCTTTGAATGCTTCAGAGTTGAATGGCAGGCCGTTGTCACAGACCCCTTCTAGAATGCCGAATCAAGCAAACTCCTTTTTTAGGGTTGCGATCCTTTGATAGCAGAGGTGTCCCCCTTTTGCTCTATCACAATGTACTTGCTAAAGTAGTCCACTACAAGTAGGTAGGTGACACTGTGGAGATGGAAGAAGTCATTGGTGACGATTTGCCATGGTTGTGTTGGAGACCGTCTGTCTCCCAGGGGCTCCCGTTGGTTCGACCGCTGGTGTTGCTGGCAGAGTTGGCCGTTGGAGACCATTCTTCTGCCAGCACCCGTTCTCCGAAACAATGCCGCGGAGCGGGGCGTTTTCTGCATGGGTCTTTGCAGAAAAAAAAGGCACTCTTATGAACTGATGTGCGGGCAAAGCTAACGCATTTCTTTCTCAGAGCGGGGAGGTTCAGTTGAGAGCATATCTCCCTAGCCTCAGACCTTAAAGACCCTGAAGGTCTTTCCTTGAGTAAAGCAGTTCTTTTTTCGAGTGCAGCTTCCACCTTTTCCTCTTAGATGTCCTCGTTCATAACAACGAAAACTACCATCTTTTCTTACTCTAGCAGCTTTAGCTGGGCGTTGCGGAGCTCCTCTACTGTTGAGTATACATATGACTTGCCTGGAGGAGGCAGGTGGGCACAAACGGAATGCACAGCTGTCCCTACGAAGTTCTGACGATCCTTTTCAGGGTTACTTGCTGCTACCTTGTAAACGGATGTCAGTTGGTCTACCCTCGATGCTGGAAGGTCTAGGGCGAACTTGGGCCGTGAGACAGAAGTCCCACCGTGTCCGGGGAAAGCTGTTTGTCCAAAAGTACAACAGGGGGTTTCAGTTGAAGTCCGAAGCCTTCTGGCAAGACTTGCGTACCTCCCCAGGATTTTTACCCCTGCGGCCTCCAAGAGCCCGACTGCAGAACTCCTGAGGAAGAGGAACGAGGGTCTGTGGCGTAAAACGTATCGAGGAGTGCTGTCGTGGCCGGGGAGAGTCATTCTCATGAGTCGAAGTTCCTGGGATATCTCTATTCTTGAAATCTGCTTGATCCTGTAGCTTGACAACCAAGTATGGGAGTGGAATCCCAGCACAAAGTCCACGGAGGCGTGGGCCACGTTTTTTCGCAAGCAAAGCCCCAGGGAGCGTAGACGGAGCCGCAGAAAGTTAATTATTGAGATGTAGCTGACGGCTTGAAAGAAGTTGCGGGGATTGAACACAGGGTGACGGGCGGACGTACTGAGTCAGGACATGAAGCTCACACAACTTGAATTAAAATTTAGGGAGCTTGTTTATAGAGACTTACAAACACAGAAAGAATAAACCCAAAGAGGTCAGAAACACAGACAAGTACATATCTTTCTTTTTTAAAGTTATTATATGGTTTTCCTCTTATCTTTTATCACGGAGACAGTATAGACCTTTGCAGAAACAGCTCGCTGGCCGCCGCCATTTTGCGACTCGAGTGACCCCTATTAGCCAAAAATTTCTGCCACCCGCCTGAGCTGTGGAAACCCGATCAGCGCGACTCCCCACCTGCATCGTGTGTTCGGAGTTTGCCGGCTTTCCTTCTAAGTGTTTACTCTATTTGCCTGTTCAGGATGCTTGCGTGTTTTTGTAATCTTCCACTGTGAGAACTTGGGAATACCAGGACTTATAGCCTTCTGGACCTTCGCAAGAAACGAGCGAAGAGAACGGGCGAAGAAAGCGAACGTCAAGCAGCCCGCGACGCAGGCCGTTCGACGTTCTTCGAGGATTATTTCCGTTGAGATAATCTCCGAAAAGCCTTCCCGGATATGTTCCCGGTCTTGGCGAGAAGTAGCTGATAGGGTCCGGGGAATGGGAACTAAATAGACACGTTCGTTCATTCGCACTAGTGCTGTGTATAAAAAACATCACTCTTCAAAACGTACCCCAAGACAAGCCGGATTCCGTGCGATCGTCGTGAAGTGACTGTCGTCGACACTGTATTTTGGATATGCTGTGTTATTTGAGACCTTTCTCAAATCATGTCCGGATAACGCGGCACCGTGGGGTACGCGTACAGTATATGTTGTTCGATTTATGAGACTCGTTGAATTTCATATAGTGAGGGGGCAATACCCATGCAGTTCGGCTATCCTCTGGTGTGGTCAAATATATTAGGCAGTTAAGGTTGACACGGCTGAGTGTATAGTGCCGTTATAATCGCCACAGAACACAAAAGAAAAAATAAAGTGAGGCGATTTTGCCGCCACCAGCATTCAAAATTGCTCCTACGCAGGCTGCCCCAGCCTACTGACGAGAAAACCCACAGCTCAGCGCAGTCGGGCAACACTGACGTACAGTCTCAAAACCAGGGATGCGCGCTGGAAATCGCTTCGTTCGAGACTGCCGCTGGAAAGGTCTATATCGAGGTCAGGGGGAGTAAACCTTGTGCGGTTTTTGATCTGGTCTGGAAACTTCAGGGAAGTGTTCTGGGTCTCTTTTTATTTTCGATATTTATAAACGATCTACCCAATGACGTTTCAGTTCAAATCAAACTTTTTGAAGACAATTGTGTGGTTCATAATAAAATGAAAACAAAAGATGATCAGATCAAATTAAACCGTAATTTACAAAAAAAGAAAAAAAAAGAAAATAGGCATTGGTGCGACAAATGACGAATCGTGGGGTTTCCACACCATATCAAAAATCATTATTTATGTCTATAACTAAAACAAAAAATCTGCTGGCCTATAATTATGACATGAATGGTTCTGAGCTTTAAGAGTTAATGAATTTAAGTACCTAGATGTAGTATTTAATCTTGACTTAAGATGGAATACCCATATAAACAACGTGTGCATCAAAGCTAAAAAAGCACTGTGGGGCGACAGACGCAACTTTGCTGAAGCGACTCCTGAATGCAAATATGCTCCAAAAGCCAGGGTAGTCATAACGGAATAAGTTTACAGTGGCTTAACACAACAACAAAAAATTAACAACAACACAGACGTTTCGCCACCTATCCGGGTGGCATCATCAGTGTGAACTGGCCCGGTGGTTGGGAGAGTCAAAACCAGTCGACTCTAATCTACAAGTCCCCGTAAACGTCCGGTGGGGGGCCCCGGTTCGTCTTGCACGCCTCGGGGTCTCGGCGGATAAACCACGATTCCACGAACTTCCTCGGGCCTCACCTCTGCTCACGAGCAGCATTGTCCAAGTCAAACGTATGCGCAGTCGTCCAGCTGTGGTCAACAAGCTCAGACTTGCTTCTCGTGGCATGCGTGGCCTTCACCACATCCCTTCTGTGTTCTTCAAGTCGGAATGTACCACCACCTCTCAAGCTGAGGGGCAACATTCCGACGTAGTCTCCTGCCGAAAAGTTATACAATGCTTGCGGCGGAGAGGCATCAGAGTTACTGCGAGTTGGGTAATTAAAAATAGAGATCACTACATCAAGCGCGGGGTGGTACATATCCTCAGGCACCATTGGCATTTCACTCCAAGTCACACGTACACCGTTCGTATTTGAAAAACATAAATCTAAAGCATTGCCTTGCTTATTAAGAACATTGTTGAGCCGCTTCAGATCCAAAAAAGAAGAGAAGTCTAAAAGATGGTTGCATTTCTCCTTTCAATAAAAGTTATCAGTCAAAACGTTGCACGCCTGTAGCTCGTTGAGTTTTTCTAACCCAACCAGACAACGCTGAAAATCACCAGGTGGCTTTTCTGGGGGGAGATAGAACAGACCAATAAGAACACGTTCTCTCTTTGCATACTCAATTTCGACGAACAAGCTCTCAGGAAAGTTTTCTAAATCTTGACGCCTCCTTGAGCTGTCGACCGCGACCAACACACCGCCTCCCGCTCCAGCTCCTTGAAACAAGTCACGGCCGTGCCGGTACACAACAAAACCAGGCGGAAAGTAATCGGAGGACCCGATGTTAGGACGCAACCAAATTTCCGTTAGACAGAAGATTGCATAATTAGACACTGTAACGTTACAAAAAAAAGCAATCGGCTTTTGTGCGTAAGCCGCGGACGTTTTGATATAATAAATCTATGCCAGGCATCACTTGTCAGCGGTTGTGGGATGTCCCTCTGAAGCGTGGAGCATGTCTCTCTGAAGGGTTCCTCTGAAAGGTTTAAAAAGGCTGGATTTAGGCCACACAGCTGGATCAGCAAGTTTCTCAAAATCCTCCGCAGCCGCGGCCACATGAAAAAAGCCGTAAGTGTCGAAACGGGTCTTTAGGTGACGGCACTCCACTTTGTCGATTCCAACGGAGGACAGGCGCGAAGAGTCGTCCTTGCAGATAATATCCGGCGCCAGCTTCGTAACAAACAGCGCTCTCAGACTCGTTGACGGCGAAACAACGCACAGCTTGTTGGTCTTGAATGCCCCGGTCAAATAATAATAAATGTAATAATAATAATAGTAATACTAATAATAGTAATTAGACGAGCCATACACGAAAAATATGTATTTTTAGCTCACCGTTTGGACAAAGTCTACAATGCTGTCCGAATATACTTCTATGTTGCATTCAAGTGCCGTTTGATGGTTCTGCTACCGAGGACCCTCCTCCCTCAAGGCACGGGAGAAGAGGACGCCAAAGCGGTGTTTGCAAGCCGACGGGAGGCTAAATATGTTTAGTATATAGAGACATGGGCCGCCTTTCCTTTGGGGAAGGATCTCTACGATGTCGTGCTCCACGTCGACTCCGCCAAGATTTTTGTACGAAGCGGTTAGATGTCTACGAGTGAGGATGGCGGTATTGGGTTCCTCGTTGTCAGGAGTTTGGAAGGCTCTATAGATGGCAAGTTTGACCGCGCGGCGGGTTTTCTGAATCAATATGATATCGGGGGGAGTTTGGAGGGACTGGAGGCAGTGTTAAAGATAGCCACGCTTCAGTCGGAAGCTGTGGTAATTCCATTGCCAGATAGTGGTTTGGTACCTACTGAGGCGTGGCGGGCGTGGGAGAGGTAAAGCCATATTGAGGGATGCACTGTTAGAGGTAGGGTATGGATGGTGGGGGTGGTGGAGGAGTTTAGGACCCCAACTGGGATGAGATGTTGGTGAGTTGGTTTATTTGACTGGTGAGTTGGGCCAATCTGGAGGAGTACTTTGAGACAGCGTTTTCTATCGCCGTACAACGGCTGTAACGTTTTGCTCTAAGGTTTGCAGTCTGGCACTGAAAATGCGAGACATTTCGGTCATTGACGCTGAGTCGGTGTAATTTGTCTACGATTTTGAGGCCATAGTATTGATTACTCTACGCTTGACAGACTGGGCGGTGCTGTCAGGTGAGGATATGGCAACTGCAACGGGTAGTGGGGGAGGAGTGGAGTGGGCGCTGGAGGGGTAGGAGTTGGCGCTGGAGTGGTAACCTTTCTGTTTAAGGAGGGGTCGTAAGTCTGCATTTTCCTTCTAAACGGCAGTGATTTATTGTGTGAGGGTTTGGACCTTTTGCCGTAGAGTTTGGACCTTTTGCCGTAGGGTTTGGACCTTTTGCCGTAGAGAGGGGCGGTGATGAGAGACATCCGACGGGCAAGGAGAATAGCCGGGTCGTGATTGCAGTCGATTAGGTATTGGCTGATGTTCTCCGGTGGACCGTAATCTGGCACATTAAAGATGATTCCGCGTGAGATCTTCGCAGGATTTGCCATATATGTGGCCAGAAAATAGTTCTCTTCGCCCTTCAGAGGGGGTGCTGAGTAGTATAGTTTTGAATGGCATTGATTCGAATTTTATCATCGCGTGCCACGTTGTAATTGGTCTGGGCAGTGTTAAAGACGAAGTCTTGCAGCTTGCCTGTGCTCATCGAGCTTAGGTTGAGGCCACCACGTGCACGGATGATGATCTTGTAGTAGTCAGGAAGTCTTGCGAGCTGCGGCGGGCGCGTCTTGAAGCCAGGCCTTGGCGAGCTGCGGAAAACCGGACGCCAAACGCGCCTCGCCGCTCGACTTGGTCGTTTACGTCGCCATCCGTTGTTTACCCTTGCAAGTTTTTTAGCCCTATGTTTTGCAGAAAGGGAGCTACGCTTTGTAATTTTACAAAAACCAACCTGTGAAATATACCTTTGACACAAAGTTCAGATTGCTATGTGCAGGCGCCAATTTTTATGGCCCATTTTAGATCGAGCCTGGTTATTTCAGTCACCCTATACTTACTGCCAGGTTGGATCACATTGGCATCTTATTAGCCTTCCTTTTCTTCACTTGGCTTTTACTAGTATGCTTTCACAAAAGTAGGAGTGAGGTCCTCGGTCGACTTCGGCGCGAACCTTAGGATGAGAGAAAATGGCAAAATGGCCCGTCTCCCGCCTTTCATGTACTTTATGTACCCGTAGATCATTGTGAACACTACGAATTAGTTTTTAACCTCTAGGTGGTAGTGGAACGACTGGTTGGCAAGAAGCTATCGAAGGAACAAGCGAAAGTGAGAAACCAGAGCAGCCAAGGCGAGCAATGCTGGCGACACGCACGGAGTGACAGCGGATTGGATCTCGGATTGGATTGAAAGTGTCAAAGACAGTTGGTTGTAAATAAGAACGGAGCAGTAACTTGTTACCAGTATAGGGTTGTTGCACAATACCATGGTTCAATGCTGCTACCTCTTCGTGGATCTGATCAAAACCCACTGGAATCCATGTTGGAGGCATTCATTGCTGTTATCCTATGTTTTGTGTCCTTTGGGGCCTTGTCTGCATGGTACTTTGTGCACCCACTCGAGGTTTAAGACCGTCAGTTGCTCTGTGATTGTTTTAGCCGTAAAACTTGGTGTCAACGGAGCCACGGCCAGCAATATTGTTTTTTCTAGAATTCCGGAAATCATTAGGAACCAGGACAAGGCGACGCTCGAGCAATCGGTTTGCCGACATTATGAATGGCTCCCAACGGACACGCCGGCACAACCTCAACCAGGCGGGTAAAGACAGGAGTAGAACACGGCAAGTCCTGGGCGCTAACATCTCCAGTCCCGAGAGAAAGAGCGAAAAAAGGCAGAGAAATAAAGCAAACAAAAAGTTAGGCGTGTTCGTTTTGCCGCGACAAGTTGAAGTTGCTCGAGCACTTGTCAGGTTTATTTAAATTTATCACTGCGCGACTCCTGTGTTCTTCTGCAAAGACAGAAAATAACAAGGTAAAGACTTTACTGGTGATGTTTGGCTGCATCTTGGTGCATATAAAGGCCTCGGCAGCGATAGGGCTCATCGAAATCGCGAACTGGGACCGCCGATCTCCGCTTCTATGTTCCGCCATTTCGAAGCGGCCAAACGCAGGGGACCTTTCGTTTCGGATTATTATGTTAACTCTACACTTTTAAAAAAAATAATTAAAAAAGGAATGGACGGGTGTTGACTGTACTCTTTTTGGAGAGAATCCGGGTTATCGCAAGCTATACTCTCTCTAGGGACCAGGAATATGAAAAATACATGCAAATATGTATCAAAATACAAATACAAAAATACTTCGTCAAAAATGTATTTAATTACGAGTCTAATTACATTTAAAAAAATTGCGGTGGCTTAGCTCGGCTATGCCAGGATATACGCAGCGTGAGCTTAGGCGCATAAAATGAGAGGTGCTATCAAGCAGCTCCGGTGCAGCGTCAGACTTGGCTACTGCGCAACGGATTCACATAGCTGGGCACGCGGCGCCGCCAGTGCGTCTGCCGTGGCTGTGACGTCACTCCTCTGGAATGCGAAGACTGGCGAGGCGAGCGCGGTGGCGGCGGATCCCGCGGCGACTTGGCCTCCGCCCCGCCAGCTGTGCGCCGTGCGACGTCACTGCTCCTCGCACTTGCGCAGCACGGAGCATGGCTCATTATGCCAGCCACGCGAAACTGCTCAATTTCGGCCAGTGTAGCTCACGCTACAAAAAGCATTTAAATACAAGATACAAATACAACCAAATGTATTTGTTCTCTTCCAAATACTTTTCTAAATACATTCCTCAAAATTTGCGAGAGCGACTTCAGGGCACCTGCAACGGGTTTCTACGTATCTCTACGCACACTCTGGAGTAAGTTTGCGAGGCTCTAGTAACGTAATAGAAATATAATCACAAAAAATGTAATCAGCTTGGACGTAATAGGTGAAAAAGTACAGAGCCTCAACCAGCTTTTTTTGTCGATTACATGTTGGTATATACCAACAAAGAACCGAGACGACCAAGACACGGAGCACTAGCTAAAGAATTTTTTATTGTTGCAACTCGCACCAGTTAACGAAAATCTGGACGACACGCGCATTTAGAATGTTCAAGGCAAAATTATGGACGGAAATCAGGCTGGAAAGCATCACAAGTTGTCACAGGCGCTTATTTAGCCAGTCTGCCTGTGAACGTCGATTTCATCACTATTCTTGCCCTGGACTAGCACCGTAATCACAAAGTCACTAAACGCTTGTGCTTGATTAAGAGACACTGCATTCGGTGCAGAACGTAGTTTTCTTTCTGCTCTGGACAGTGCCAATAAATTTGAGGGATGTATTTTCGCCCACAAAATTGTATTTAATTACAATTGTATTTGAAATACCCACCTTTTAGTATTTAAATACACACGTCAAATGCATTACCCAATTTGTAATTAAATAGAAATTCAAAATACACAAAGTATTTGAAATACATATTTCAATTACTTGTATTTGAAATACCACCTATCCCTGCTAGGGATAGGTAATCGTTACCTTTCCACGACTAGTGTATGTTTTACTCTCCCATACGAGTGGTCACTTAACTTTTCTATAGTCACACAAATGGTTTTGCAAGAGTCAGGACTGTCTACAGGTTTTGAATTTCAGAGTTTGGTGCATTATTTTAACTGCCCTTTTTTGCTCCTAAATACAATTGTTTAAGCGACAACCAGTCTGTCGTATGTAAGAAAAAGTGTTGCCTGAACTCTGTACTAAAGAGTTAAGCACGCTCTCCAGGAAGAGTTATTGTAACCTTAGAAGTGGTGCCTGCACTCCGTATTAAAAAGTTTAGTGTGCTCTATAGCAAGAATTAATATTACATAACAGCAAACTTAGCAGTTTATATGATCCCTTCCTGGAGACTGCTTTACTCTTTCATACAGAGTTAGGCAACACTTGAAGTGGGGATTTAATTACTCGCACTAAAGAATTTTGTAGAGTAAGTACAACCCCATTTGGAAGTGTTGCCTAAACTCAGTATTAAACAGTTAAGCACACTTTCCAGGAAGGGTTCACACGAACTCTGCTCAAGTATAGTGTTATGTGCTGAGTGTAAAATCACCCAGTAAAAAGTAACGTAAATGCCTGCTAACAGAATTAGGGGAAGGGAAGTGTACAATTGGCTCCTTGTTAGTCAAACGTTTGCTGAAACAAAAAAAACTCTACTGGCAAGTGGCATTTTTAGCCTGTTGAAGTGCGGCCACTGTACTTTTATTTTTGCAGCTGTTGTATCAAATTTCAATACCTCCCTTGATTTCTCTGTAATGTGGAATAGTACTTCTGTCCTTATTATGGGAGCTGCTACATACAACTTGAGACAACTCAAGCACTTTGCAATGAACAGTAGCCCTAAAATCTAAAAGCAGCTATGTATATGTTCACAAGGGGAGGGTTGCATTGGAAATGTGGAAGTGCAGCTGAAAAAGGACATAAAAGAGGGATCATGAGCCTGTTCGGAGGCCATAGGTTTTCATGAAAAGTCAGCATAGAAAGGTAAAAAAAGTAGAATAGAGCTCAATAAGCCAACACTTTAATGTTAGGACATGGGAAAAAAAGGCAAAAATGGCACACATATTCCCTCTGGTGAACAAGTTTCTTACTTTGTGATGAGATCCAAAGCCAAGGCAGACTTTATATCGTACTTCAAATCAATGAAGTGCCCAATCCGTCCGTCACCTCAAATAAGTGGTTCTCCAACACCGCAGTTATGGCCTTTGAGTCCTCTTTGTCAATTCGCATCAGCGGATAGGTCAATCTGTCGTGTCGGTCCTCCTGTGAAGAATGAATGCTTAAATGTAGACTCAGCAGTATGAGAAGGGAGGAAGCAACTCACTAAGTGTAGAAGGGTATGCACTTGGGCTAGTTGGTGATCCATATTTCCGAGGGAAAAAGCGCTAAAAACAATGAACAAGTAGAAGTGTTCTTGGTTTCTGTTACTTTTCCATTGTTTTTAGTCTTTTACCCTCGGATATATAGCTCGCTAAGTGCCCTTAGTTAATAGGAGTGCATTCATTTGTAAGACAAGAGACCATTTGCGAAAATCCCAGGAGCCATTCACAGGATACGTTCCAATAGTTGTCTGGTACTTGTTTTCTTGCCGATTAAACGAGAGTCCGAATCGAACACTTAGGCAGCACTCACTGCTGGCTCACTCAGCCGCAACTACCCACGACTGTTTGTATCCCCTCTGATATGAACATCTAAGAGAAAAATGAACCACATCTCTCTTTTTTTCCTTTGTATGCAGTGGCAGCCATAAGGGGTTGCATTTATTTATGGCAGGGAATCCCCAAGTTTGCATACCCTATTAGTGGCATCGGAAGAAGAGGGCAAGGCAAGGGGGGCAATTGCCTCGCCCTCCCGCTTCTCTCTGAGTGACATTTTAAACTATTATAGCAGACAATACGGGAGACAGGGACGGGGTTTAGCTCCCTATCACATCACCCCTCCACCTTCCAAGCAATACAAACTCAGCTGGCTCCTGCCCATAGCGATGAAAGTCATAGCTCTATATAGACTAGCCTTAGGGGTAGGATGAATGGAAGTTTTTTAACTTGAAACTTGAGATCATGTCCGGTTTTCAGTTTTGAAGGCGTGAGGTCGCATCCATGGATAAGGACATAGGGGGGCTCCGAATGCGGCCGAAGCGCCACCGGCTTTGACACCCGAACTCCGACCAGGCAGCGTTAGCTTTATATGAACGGCGGGTGCTACGGCCGGGGACGCCCCGGGCACGTGACGGTTAGTCTCCCCTCTGGCTAGGTCAACGAAGGCCACCAGGCTAAACCTGCTCTCCGCGAACCCCCTCTCAGCAAGGCCCCCCGGACAGCCCGACGCGCACCACGTATGGCTACCTTGGGCCCGACTTCCTTCGTTCACCTAGACACCGGCGCGGCCGCGCCATCGCCCCCAACCCCATCCCGGTGTCCGGCCGACTATCCGCCGACCCTCTTGGTCCACACCGACATACGAAGGGACCAAGCACCCCGCTGGGCCAGGAGTGACAGGCACGAGGAGATCGGGGGGTATGATATTGCCCCCGATCCGCTTAAGGCAGGCCATGGCAGCTAGGGCCACCTCCTCAGCCGTCCGGGAATAGCCCATCGGAAACGCCTTTGAAAACTTCTCCTTCTGCTCTTCGGGAGAGCCAGCCAGGCGGCCTCACCGTCTTCGCCTCCTCGGAATTTGAGGCTCTCCGCCGGAGAGAGCGAGTTATGATCTTTGGCGACAAGATCCCTGACATTGAACGACAAGGGCAGGATCGGGCAGCCCCCCTCCTGATGTTTCCCCGCCGTCTGCACCAGCCGGAGCAACGGGTCCCAAACGAATGGGGCCCGCGGCGGCGGCTTAGGGCTCCTCTCGACCGCGAGACTCCGACAGTCTCGCTATGACGTCGAGTCTGCTGTACCCACTCGGCCGGGAAGTCTGGTATGTCAACGGTGGGACCGTTGATACATTTAAACAAGTCGAAGGTCCCGACCACCTCAAGTTGATCACCCTTCCACGTCACTGCCAGACCCCGCTGCGTGGCCACTGCCGACAAGGTCGCGCGAAGACCTTCCTTGGCCTCCCCAATGTCTGGCAGCGTCACGGACCCGCGTTTGCCAGCAAAGAAGTCGTCAACCGAGATATCGGCCAGGACTGGGTCTGGTAGATCCGGAAAGACACGACGCACTCTGTGAGTGCCAAAGGCACGAGTTATAGTGGTGGACAAGGCCATAGGGTTAATGAGGCTCGGGTCGGCAACCCAAGCCGCTCTGGCCTCCAGCAGGTCCCTGATGAGCGGGTCCTGCTCTGCCTCAAGTGCCTCGACACGCTTAGCAAACAGATCATCTTCCCATGATCCTTGCAGGTCTATGATGCCAGTCAGATTGTTGGTGCAAAGGGGAGTCAGTGGAAAGCGCCGAGTGCTAATACGCGTGGACTCTACCAGACGGTGCCGGACAGCCCACATGACAGTAGCAAACGGGTCATCGTCAAGCCTGGCCGCATCTCGGCCCTCCACTGTTCTAAGTTCGACGGCATTCCCCTTCCCACGGAGAATGAGGCCATACTGCCTTTTGAGAAGAGATTTGAAAGAGAACATGGGAGTTCTTAAAAACTTATTCAATGTCCTCTCTCTGAGACTCAACCACGAACGGATAAGAACAAAGCAGCCTCACGAGCAACAACTGTTCTAAACCGTAATTCGCGTAGATGTACGACGCTACCTCAAGTGCGTCCAGGATTTCTCTGGAACGTCCTTCTCCGACCCTTCTCCCACAGATCAGATGTCTTCGATATCGGAGGCCCCCAATTTTTAGATTGGGGCCTCCGACATCGGAGACATTCGGGGGATATCGGGGGGCATTCGTCCAATTGGTATACAATATGTTAGGAACGTTCTTAATATTTATTTAGTTTGAGCAACCTATTGTATTTCAATGCTGACTACCGTATATCATAGTTTATTTCACAACTTTAGAAGTTAGCAAATGCAGGTAACCTCTAAGTTTGGGGACACCATTGATTAAATATTGTAATTACAGCTCTACATGAAGCTAATTTACTATAAAGTACCATTAAACCATAATAATATAAAAAAAAAAACTGTACCTACTGAAATTCACAAACTCAAAAAAAAAAGAAGCAAAATAAATATAACAGTAGCCCAACCAAGAACATACAGCTTCGATTGGTCAGTGTTAAAAAAATTGAAAGAAGTGCCACATTCCAAAACAAAGCACGCATCGTGGCGAGCCCAAGCTGTGCCATAACTGAAACTACTAGATAGCTAGTGAGCTGCTCACATGCACACCTCCATCATGCATGTGCACAATAGATGTGGGCTCTGAATTTCTGATTTGCATGTGGCATGGACTGGTTGCACCACTCTGAAGGCAGGTGTGGGCACGCGCATTATGTGCCAGAGCGCATCCTTCAGTATGTCCAGTAATGCTGAGGTGAAGTTTGCCCAATAAGTTGAGTTTCTACATGGCTTCATCTGTTGAAAACTGCTCTGCCAGCATTTTGTGATGCTTTGTGTGTGTTCATCAAATTGAAGATTATATATTTATGTCAGAACCGCTGGAGCCTCCTGCTAAACAGGCGTGTTAGTTTTATGAAGGCAACAAGGGCGGCAGTGGCTCCCCGCCCCTGTCTACTCCCCCATCGGAAAGCAAAGAAAGTTCTGTTGAGAGCTGGGGTCTTAAGAGATCGGCAGAAGTTCCATACCATAATTCCTCGACAAGACAAGTTGCGAAGTCCTTCAAGATCATGAGGGTTTTGATTAGCTCCATGGCAGGAGCTGCAAGAACAGCAGTTTCCCTTGTTTAGTGAGCAAACATTATCTCCAGCAGTCACACTGTAATCAATAAATTGTTCATATGCAGTAAGGTTCAAGGTTCAAGGTGTTTAATGGCACAACTTCCACACAGCCGAGTGCCTGAGGCAGCCAAAAGGCAGAAGCCCATACAACCAAGTGCTGGCTGCTTCCTCTCTTTCTCCCCAACTGGAACAAGTTTCTGCACTCTTGGCATTCCTAACTAAGGAGACAATCAGGTCTTTATATGACTTTGCTATGGAAACTTGTCATCAGTGTAAGATGGCGTGCAAAACGATGACACTTGAAGAGGAGCAGCCAGACGCTGAATCCTTGTATCCCTCACCATGGTCGCTGAGCAGGTGGCACCATGGTTACAACTGATCCTCGGCCACAGCAGTAACGGTATGACCTAGGACGGTACCCTGGACTAAAGGGTGTTCTGCTGCGGTTCGGATCCAGCTGTGCGGGAAATTGGCACCTTAGAGATTTCTTTTTCTAGGACAGGGTTTATGCATGTTGAAGCATGGCATCAGAAGTTGAGTTGTATCAAGAGCGTTGAGAGTAAGTGCTCGGAGAGCTTGTCCAGTTAACTTCTTGTCCCAGCATCTCAGCATGACTGTAATCTGCTTCAACATTAAAAATAAGTCTGTAGGTAAGTAGCTAAACATTCGGATGGTTACTAATCTGCTGCACCTCTTCTTTTTGTGGAGTGCATGACGACACTCAGCTTAAAAAGAGCTACTAGAATATGAAGATGCCATCAGTACAACGAGAATATGGTGAATGTAGGCATAACGGAATGGAAGTCCTTGTTACACCTGGTCCACAGATCACGGAAAGTTCGTCGGAGTGCTTTTCACTCTGAATGGCATGCACACGAACTCGCAAACCGAAAGGCATTGTTAGGCTCCTTTTGAATTACCAATGGCTTGTCTGGTATTGGTGCTAGGACTTACCAGATCGACCTTGGAAAATATGGCAAGCTATTGTTGAGCAGTGTAATGAAGGTGCTGATGCAAAAGAACTGTGTTTTTCTGTTTTGTAGCAGCTGTATATGGCAGAACTACATCGTACAGCGCATGAATTATGTGCAAAACTAGCTTTTTTAAGTTGATGAGTATAATCAGTGCGTAGAACGCACACATTCATACATGGATATGTTAGCAAAAATAAAAACTAATGTCTCGTTGCAAGGACTCACACAAAAAGCGGAATTTGTTGAGAACCACATGTAAACTGGTAAAATCACTGCAGTACACTAACAACAACAAAAAAGCTATTTTTATGTTGGCACACCACGCTTCCTCCGCATTAAATTGTGCATACGACCGCTGCTGGAAATTCTGAGGAAAGCAGTCTGAGTAGCCACAGTCGGCAGCGACCCCAGACATGCTCAACGGGGTGCGAACCGGACCTGGATTGGCCTCGACATCATTGTCGTCGCACCCGTTTCGCACCCAGGCGGAGCCTGGGGCGCTCAGCACGTACTGGGCCGTGGCGGGCAGCTGGGCGAAGAGGCCAATAACAGCTGTACGTGTTGAAGTCTTGGAGAAAACACAGACGGCAAGCGTCGACGAGTGGCTTAAGGCTAGGTACTTCTAGCAGAGTGTGTTGGATAGACTGCAGCTCACGCAGGAAGAACTGTGTCTGTCCCTCGTCTATTTTCAGTGTTTTTATTCTCACTGTGTGAACTGTGGCCTAAGGCTTCAGCGTCACATGGTGAGAGTAGCAAGGGGGTGTTGCCACTCGCAAGCTTGTGGATGTCTGTCGAAGGGCAGCGGGTAAAGATGTATTTAGGAAGTTGTTTGAGCTTGCCTGTCCATAGTCTCAATGCTCTCTTTAAAGCGGCGTAGGACTGACGGGATCATGCAAGCCTTCTTTTTCGGGCTCTTAGAAGGCCACCTCTCCTGAGACTCCACCTCACAAGCCTGAGCCTCGCGGCTCATCGCTTCGGGACAGGGGCCCGTTCGTCTGCAGCTCCGCAGGGTGCGCACTGGAACCCGATACCCGAGCAAGCTGCCTTTAATATTCACCACTCCAGGCTTCTTGCGCATCTCGATGAACTCTGTTGACTTTGCGCTTGAGAGCGGCCTTTTCTTCGTTCACCTCACTACATCGCACAGTTCTTCAGATTCTGGAATTGTTGAATTAAGGTGCATTTGGTTATATGCACTTCGATCAACCAGTTACTTATAAAAAGAGGAATGCTAGGGGGGAGAATTTTCGGCATACCTGGCACGTTGACAGTCTGCGCGTGGTAGTAGCCCCCCTTGGTTGTTATGTTGCCGCTCCAGAAGACATTGTACAAAAAGTCTGGGTTGAAATCCCCGCACGTAACGGGGCGGAAGTCTTATATTTCTTCTAGGGACAACCGCTGTCGTCACGGTCTATCTTATATCCCACCAACGCAAATAATTCGCACATCACTAATCCAAGCTCTATGTATAAATGGTAACAAAGCTTCCATGGAAGCTCATAAGGCGCGAATATGGCGGCTCATTGGGTGCAGCGCCATTTGTGAGGTGTGCGGCATTGCCGCTAGTCATGCTGGCCTGCGACGTACGGGAAGTGACGCCTTATTAAAAACAAACAGAAAATGACGCAATTGCCTCTTGACTGCAACATCACGATTGCTCTTCGCTAGTGACACAAAATTTAAATGCCTTTCGCCAGTGACACGAAATTGAAATGCTTTTTTTATGTGTTCTACATGCCTGCGCAACTACTGTCCTTCATAACTTGCTTCATACAAAGTAAAGTGAATGGTACTTAAGCAGGCACATAGAATACGGAAGAAAAACAATTAGACACGTTGGCATTGCTACTTGTAGTGCATTAGACATTGGAATCTATCACTTCCATATAATCTCTTTAGCAAAAGAACCACTTTTTTCATCAGTTCTGGGAACCACCAATAAGTTAATATATTTTTGAAATTATCCAGTGTGTTACAGCACGTCAATGAATGGATGCTTATTATTCAAAGTGTCGGAGGGTTAGGCGAGTGGCCAAGAGAAGGCGCCACCGCTTGGGAGACGGGGGGTGCCCGGAAAAAACAATAAACGCAAACTCGCCGGACAGTACTGACTCCCTGCCCAACCGGTACATGGTGGCATGTTCGTAGTTCTTGCCTTCGTCCTCAGTCAGCTTCAAAGAACAAAGAACGTCCTCCCCTTCGCGGCCCATGGCGTAAACGTGTTTACTTGCGTTTCTTGAGAGCGGAGACGCAACTCGGTGATTATCCTGTAGCGTTGCCATCTCGTGAACCACGTCTTCCACGTGTGCGGCTGGTGAAAGTCGAACTTTTCCAGCAGTTGTGTTGAAATCGGGTTGAAGTAGCTGCTTCCCGCTTGAACCGCTGCTTTTTGATCCGTCATGTTGGACCGGCGTTGTTGCGCAGTTACGCGTGTCCGCTGCTCCCACTGCTGCTTCGGTTGTGCGTGCCGTGCCCGCTACTGTTGCTCTTACCGCTGACAAACTAAACCACTGAGAGACCTACTTCGTCATGATGCAGTCTGGTACTGGGGAGAGGCTCAGCAGCAAGCCTTCCAGCAGACCAAGGCAGCTCTCATCACAAACTCGGCATTGGCAATGTACAACCAAAGAGACCACTTGACACTCTTGGTCGATGCCTCATCCTATGGATTGGGTGCTGCGCTCCTCCAGGAGTCCCAAGGCGAGCGATGACCAGTTATGCATCCAAGGCACTAACGGAAACTGAGCAACGCTATGCCCAGATTGAGAAGGAGGCACTAGCCATCATGTGGGCTAGTGGCCATTTCCGCACATACTTCCTAGGGCTCCAATTTCATATTGACACTGACCACAAGCCCCTTGTGCCACTTCTCACCACGAAGCGTCTAGATGAACTCAGACCTCTTCTGCAACGTTTCCGCATGCGACTACTGGAGTATGGCTTAACGATCTCCCACATCCCGGTAAAGAAGATCCACCCGGCAGATGTGCTGTAACGCAAGCCACTTACTGGAGCAGGAGAAAAGGAAGCTGCCGACCTGGAGGAAGCCGTTCTGGAGTATGAAGTTCTCACAGTGGATCTGTTACCTGCGTCAACAACACGCTCTCACGGATCAAAGATGAGATCGGGAAGGATCCTGTCACGTCTGGAGTTCTGCTCTACGGGCTGGCCGAGCATGAGAGCTCTACCACCAGAACTGCGGCGATACTGCGAAATAGCAGGTGAACTCGAGGCTGCATTACTGTTTATTGGTCTGGGGGACGACTACAGCAAGTAATATTAAGCAATTATTTACATTGGAAAAACGCGCAGTTAGGTCAATTGATAATTTACCTTGGACTAAATCGACTTCCCCTAGCTTTATTAAACATGGAATATTAACGTTAGACAATCTTTTTTGCCTAAAGGTTGCAATTTTAGTTCATACTCAAATAAACAGGAATCCCGCAATATTTTACGAAACATATTTATTTAAGCAAACAAATTACAATTTGAGACACCAGCAGTTTTCAAAACCTAAAATAAGAACTAATTACGGTACACAAAAAACATCCTACCAGATACCCGATCTTCTTAACAGAAATTATTGTGTATTCGAATTAGCCCAGACAATAGCGTCCGTGTTTCTTTTCAAAAAATACCTTACGGTATACTTCAATGTGCCTAGTGTGTATTCCTATTATAGTTCACATCAAAATAGATTGTAAATTTTTGAGTGTCATATTTTTATCTTCTCAGATATTGTTTTATTTTTTATTTATGCTGTTTTTGATTCATTTCCTGTGCCCTGCTGCTGAGTGCTGTAACGGGGGTTGGGGACCTAGTCAGGTGATTCGTTTTCGCCTTTTGTCCCAACCTCCCTGACCTGACTGTCCCAACCTCTCTCGCCACGGTGCGAGCTTGAAACGGGCATCGTCCCATTAAGCCCATTTCCATGCTTTAAGCAGTAATATCGTCCAGTTATTTTAATGAATATTTGTCCCGGGTTTCAGCACCAATATTCTAAATATTCCACCGACGGTGTCTTATTCTCTGTATGTGGATGATGTGCAAATTTCAGTTTCTTCTTGCAACCTGTATAGTTGCGAACGTCAACTGCAACTGACAATCAACAGAATGAGCAAGTGGGCAGCCGAAAATGGGTTTCGTTTCCCCCCGACAAAACCGTATGAGTTCCGTTTTCGCTGCGTCGAGGGTTGTCACCAGACTTGTGCACGTTACTGAAAAATAGTAAGGAATTACAGTTACAATTACTCAAGGCTAAATTGTAATTTATTACAATTACAATTACCCTTCCATAAAAGTAAGTGACCGTTACCCCAAAAAGTAATCCGTTACTTTCGTGGCGTTACTTTCAAGAATATTGCCTTCAATTAAGAAACAAAAGGAAGAGGGTTATTCAAGTTTTTATTGTTGCAACCTGTCCCATTTGCGGACAGGCGGCTGCGGAGTATCGGGTATCGTTAATGGAGTGATCGGACCGATCGACTAAAATTCTCGATTCTCAAAATCGCAAAGCTGTAGAAGTCATCATACATCTAGCCAAAACTAGAATAAGAGTTGATTTGTGCCCATCTTACTATACCGGCATATATTGCCAGGCAATAGCAAAACATCGTTGTAACAGTAAGGTGATAATTAAATAGTAAATAAGGTTTGGCTCGATATTCTCCTTCCTTTGGTTCTGAACAGGTCGAGCCTCGGTTGAGACGTTGGTGAATAAATAAAAGTTTCCAGTAAATGAATATAGTAATCGAAAAAAAGGAAATTCATAACAACAATTAATTAGAACGTCGGTTAAAACAAGGAAATGTAAACGCACCTTTGTCGTGTGTACCTTTTTTGGTGCCGTTTAAAAACGCACGGAGCACGAATCGACTGCATTTTACTCCGGTGTTCTCCAGATAGACGTCCGCTGATGCCACGGGCAGCGAAGGGCATAGAACGAAGTAAGCCGCGCTATGGCCCCACTCTTGAGTTTCACTCTCTCCCCAAGCCCAGAATATCAAGTCTACGTCAGCCACCATTATGTTTTATTTGTAAGAATATCTGCTTGAGATAAGATGCGTCCTGCTGGGGGAAAAACGGGAAGAAGAAGAAAGGAAGACTATTACCATTTTGGAAAGTGCTCACAAAAAGCTGACTCACAAAAGGGGTGACTGAGATGCAGATAACCTGGCTGGAATTCACAAATGAAGTGGGCCAACTCTAGAAGTTGGACTACAAAAAATTAAGTAGCTTTTAAAACAGGGTAAGGTGAAAGAAACAGAAGAAAAAATACATCCTGTTTTCGAGAAGATAAGTGTGCAGCAACGAACGAGGATGCTTGTGGCAATAGCACTTTCGGTTTCGGAGCTGGCAGGAACGAGGCCATGTGCTCACGAAAACCTTTCTTGATGCAGGCGATTGTTCCGTTCTGCCTCGTCACCGCTGGCATCAGTTTCCTGAGTCCAACGTCAGCGCAGCGTCAGCTGCATGCGACGTCAACGACCTATCAGCCTTCCCGTCAGACGATTCCAAGTTCTTCGGAGTTCTTCAGGGTTCCACCCGTCCCACCCTCCAGTCAACCGAGTGGACTGTTCGAGTCAGCATATAAGCCGACGCGTGTCACGGAATCCCTGGGTTTCGGAGCTGGCAGGAACGAGGCCATGTGCTCACGAAAACCTTTCTTGATGCAGGCGATTGTTCCGTTCTGCCTCGTCACCGCTGGCATCAGTTTCCTGAGTCCAACGTCAGCGCAGCGTCAGCTGCATGCGACGTCAACGACCTATCAGCCTTCCCGTCAGACGATTCCAAGTTCTTCGGAGTTCTTCAGGGTTCCACCCGTCCCACCCTCCAGTCAACCGAGTGGACTGTTCGAGTCAGCATATAAGCCGACGCGTGTCACGGAATCCCTGGGTTTCGGAGCTGGCAGGAACGAGGCCATGTGCTCACGAAAACCTTTCTTGATGCAGGTTAGTGATTTGCCATCTGGCCCTTTCCGATCTGTTGGTGGTTTCCTGCCAGCTCCACCCAACCAACTATTCTTGATTGCGAGCACTAGGAATAAGCACTTTCATGCCATAGTGGGTAATAGACGCAAATTATATTACAGGAAAAAAGTGATATTTGTGCTCTTGTTGCTGTTGTTAAGTGGCGACGTAGAAACTAATCCTGGTCCTGCAACTAAGGAACAAATGGAACTCATACAATCTATGTTCACTGAACTGCAAAACGGTCAAAGAAGTGTCCTCTCGAAGTTAAATGTTATTGAAAGCAAACAAACGGAGATTCACAATAAAATAGAGAATTTAAATGCAAAAAACGAGCAATTTGAACAACGGATCTCAGATGTTGAAGTAAATAGATGAAAGCTGGAAGCAAGACTAGACGACCTTGAAAATCGGAGCCGCAGGACAAACTTGGTGTTTTTTGGCATACCTGATGACACAGTGCGAGAGTCATGGGAGGAGTCAGAAACTCTTGTTAGACGCATCTGTAAAGGTAATCTAGATATTGATGTCACCTCAATACAAAGGGCCCACCGTCTAGGTACTTTCAAGGAACGTAGCTGTCGGCCGATTATAGCAAGCTTTCAAAATTGGAAAGAACGTGACAACATCATGCGCAACGCCTTTAAATTCAAAAACTCTGCTTACAGCGTTTCCGAGGATTTCAGTGCACTTGTCAGAGAGAAAAGGCGCAAGCTATGGGACTATTCCAAAGAAAAACGACAAGATAAGAACAACAAAGTATATCTTACCTACGACAAGCTCGTTATCAACGGAGACACGTACGCCTGGGATTTCGAACAGAGCATGCCTATACTCGTTCGTAAAAAGGCTCCACCGATTCAGCAGGATTGACGCCGTGCGAGAGATATCTGTCAAAATGCCGCTTTATCAGATGTAGATGTCTCGGTATTACTTGTGAACTTCCGTAGCATAAAAAATAAAGTGGACGATTTCTTATCTCTAGTCGAGACAATCAGACCCAAAGTTATTATGGGAACGGAGACATGGCTGCATGACTCGGTTTCTAATTGCGAAGTTTTTCCCCCTGGTTTTTCCGTATACCGCAAAGATAGAAATGGACACGGAGGTGGTGTCTGTTTGCTAATTTAATCAGACTGGAGTAGTAGTGAACTAGTTTTTTCCGAAAACGACACTGAGTCTGTATGGTGTCGAGTAGTTTTACCTAAGGGGACCACTTTAGTTTTTGGTACATTTTATCGCCCCCCAGATAGTGATGCGTACTCGATAGACAAATTGGGTGACTTGTTGACGACAATTCCAGATAGTGTATTCTTGGGAGGAGACTTTAATCTACCAGGGTTCAACTGGTCTGATGAAGTTCTTGATACAGATGGACCCCGCGCTTACTCGATGTTTGCTGACATAATCAGTGTATTTGGATTTGAACAATATGTTAAAAAACCGACGCGAGAAAATTCTGTCTTGGATTTAATTTTATGCAATTTTCCTGGCGTTGTATCCGAGGTCACTCTACTTCCCGGCATAAGTGATCACTGCGCGGTTGTTGCTAAGCTCTCGGAGCCCGGAACGCGAAAGCAAGCGGAGTGTCCACGGAAAGTATTTTTGTACGACAAAGGTAATTACGAAGCGATCGATGCAGAGCTTGAATCCTATTTTTATACATTTAGTCGTCTGTCCGAAAATAGTGACGTCGAAACTATATGGCACGCTTTTAGAAATAAAATATTAGAGCTTGCGGAGGTGTATATTCCATCGAAACAAATGAGGAAGCGTAAAAAAAATAAGCCTTGGTTTAATGTAGAAATTCGCAGACTTATAGGTAAAGCGAGACGTGCTTACAAAACGCTGACCAAAAGTTGGTCAGTCCAAACTGAGCAGAAGTACAAAGAGATTAACAGGCTTCTCAAATTGCAAATAAAATTAAGCAAAAAAGTGTTCTTTGACAAGTTTAACGAAAATCTAAAAAGAAACCCTAAAGAATTCTGGAAGTTCGTCAACGCGAACAGAAAGGAAGACACTTCTATTCCTGCGTTGAAAGTTGATGGTAATACTGTGGTGTCTGATAACGCGAAGGTTGAATGCTTTAACTCGTATTTTAAGTCGGTATTTTCGGAAGACTCTCCGCATCTGCTATCTCCAGTGGCTTGCCGAACGCAGCAAAGCGTAATGCCCAGCATTACAATTGACATGAATGGTATAGTGAAGTTGCTGCGCGGAATTGATGCAACCAAGGCTGTCGGACCTGATGGCATTTCCCCTGTTATTTTTCTTAAGTGCAGTGAATCCATAGCGCGTTATCTTTTTGTTATATTTAGTGAAACGTTAAAGACGGGGATGGTTCCAATGGATTGGAAGATGGCAAACGTTACACCAGTTTTTAAATCGGGTTCTAAAGCCAGTGTTGAAAATTATCGCCCTATTTCATTGACATCGATCTCATGTAAGTTGTTTGAACACATTATTTACAGTAACCTTTACTCGTTCCTGGATTCATTACACTTTTTTTCCCCCTCACAGCATGGTTTTCGAAGCGGCTACTCTTGCAACACACAGCTGGTAGAATTTTATCATCATATATCCAGATCACTAGACAGCAGGAAATATGTCGACTGCGTGTTCTTAGACTTTCGAAAGGCATTTGACACGGTCCCCCATCAGTTATTATTGTATAAATTGGCTTTGCTAAACATAGATCCCAACGTCCTGAATTGGATACAAAATTATTTAGAAGGTCGTGAGCAGCGGGTTGTTTTAAACGGTACTATATCCACATCAACTCGGGTTACGTCGGGAGTGCCACAAGGGAGTGTCTTAGGGCCTTTACTTTTTCTCATATACATAAATGATATCACCGAAAACATACAGTCTCATATTAAACTGTTCGCCGACGACTGCGTATTGTACAGGGAAATAAACACGTCAGACGACCTGGCCATGTTACAAACCGACATAAATATTTTATCTTCTTGGTGCAATCAATGGAAAATGAGCCTAAATTTAAGTAAATGCAAACATATTCGTTTCTCGAGAAGTAAGCTGCACGATTCTTATAGCTACCTAATCAACGGGACTGTTTTATGTACTGTGTTTGAGTATGTTTACCTAGGAGTGCTATTTGCGGATTCCCTAAAATGGAACAGCCATATAGAACGTACAATCGGAAAGGCTAGTAAAATGTTTTATTTTATCCGTCGAAATTTTAGATCCGCGTCGCGAAACGTCAAAGAAACACTTTATTTTTCTTTGGTAAGAACGATCCTTGATTACGCGTGCGTTGTGTGGGACCCTTATCACGACTTCCTTATCAATAAACTAGAAAAAATTCAAAATCAGGCCGCGCGTTTTGTACTGAACAACTATGACCCTTATGCTAGTGTTACAGATATGAAGGACATGCTGGGATGGGAAACACTCGAATGTAGACGAAAAAAAATAAGACTAAAATTTTTCCACCGTGTCTTTCACAACAAAACAGGAATTGATAAAGCCACTTATCTTATGGAGCCATCCTACGTTTCTACCCGTTGTGATAATTCTAAAAAGGTTGCTGTTCCCACTTACAGGACTGACAGTTTTGCGAATTCATTTTTTGTCAAAACCGCGAGAGAGTGGAACGATCTCCCGGAAGATGTTGTGTCCATTGATGATAATGACGTTTTCTTTTTCCACTTGTTATAATGTTTTCTAAAACCCCCCTACAATAATGCCCACAGGGCGATGTAGGTACAATGTAAATAAATAATAATAAATATCACATCTCTTTTTAGTGAATTTTAGGGTATACGGAGCATTGTCTGGTGTTGTAACATAATGAAAATGGTCGTAGTCACTCAAAACCGAGGACATTGTTAATTCTTGTCTGTGCACTTACCGCCTCGAGCTTTTCAAAGAGGCATACACCCACTTGGTGTCCTCTTCCCGCCTTCGATAGCAAAGAAAAAAACAAAGGGTCTAAAAAAAGCGGATATAACTTGACCCCACTCCCCCCCCCCCCCCCTTTTTTTGTGTAAAAATGTTTTTTATTTCTTTTTTTTTTACATTGTTGTTAGGGTCTAAACAAATATAAATTTAGGGGCTTGGTGTTGAAAACAAAAATGGTTTTGCGGAACTGAAGGGTGCCAAGCCTCGCTTTGCGCGTGAGAGTGTCACTGAGCTCGACTTTACCAAAATAAAAACAACCCTTCCTTTAGAAAAAAAAAAAGTGGGGGGGGGGGGTCTTCAATAAAAAAGTAACGGATTAAAAGAAATCCGTTACGTAAAAAATGTAATGAGAATCGCAGGTGTCATGTCACATGTTCAATGCCATAGAAGGACGAAATGAATGCCATGGACTCCCAGTTGGGCGAAAAGGTTCCGTTTACAAGGTACACTTTAAGTGCGACATTGTCATCTTTGGTGTGTCATTAGAGCGATTTGAGAAGTGGTTTGCAGAGAAGGCCTCTAGGCCTCATAGAGGCTTCTTAGAGAGCTCTAGGCCTCTAAAAAGCACTTATTTATGCCAAATTATTTTTAAACACCACCGCCACCCCACCGAGCACCACCCGTGAGGGCAGCTCAAACACCACCACCACCGCCACCGCCACCGCCACCGCCACCGCCGGCAAAAGCGCCACCCGCGAGGGCAGCTCAAAAACCACCACCACCACCCCAAGCGCCACCCGCGAGGGCAGCTCAAACACCACCACCACCACCCATATTCTCTGATGACGAAGACGCGGAGTATCTGGTACTCGATAGTTATAGCGCCTCGTCGTCGTCTGCGTCTCCACCACCCGTTTCGTCGCCTACCCATCCCGCAGCTAGAAAGAAAAGGGACTCGGAATTGGACGACGCCTCTGACCGCGCAATGTTGTTTACAAACGAAGAATACGGAATGATGGAGTCACCGGCATCGAGCGCTATAGAAACCCCCAGGTATTCCGGCGTGACGCCGTTTCACGTTCCGCAATACAATTTTGAACTGGCCGAAAGTAACGCGGACAAGGTGGAAGCCATCAGGCGACAGTTTAGAGAAATCTTGGGCCCTATGACGATCGAGACCTTAAACCATTACACGGTAGATCAGGGTTTTGCCTACAAACTCGAACGCGCCTTTGAGGAACTCGGCGCGTTGCGCCAACGCGAATTCCTCTACAAGGCGCTCGTGGCAGTTAAGCGCATGACCAGGGTGGACGTTGCCTTTCGCAACGTGATCGAGTTTATAAATTTTGTGCTGCGCCGAGACGACTACAGGGTCATGAACGTCGTGTTGAAAGACAACAAAATCGACGTCGAGTGCTACGAACGGGTCGACATCGTGGAGAAGCAAATCTGCAAGCGGCAGTGGCGAGTCGAATTTAAAGAAAAGTATGGACGAGAACCGAGCCTGGCCGAGGAACTGTCCAGAGATCGCGACTTGAACGCTCGAGCGTTGTGTGATGCGGTGATGGATTACGAGGGAGGGCCCTCGATACTACAATTATAAAAATGATGGAATCGGACTCGCAGAAAAAAATATTGAGGAAATTCATCGAGGACTTTGTGATTGGTGAAGACATTTGGGAACACACTGCCGTCGTTTATAAACCATATCAACACCTGTACACGGGCGACGTGTTGCGATACTTGCGGATTCAAACGGCCATCCGAATGATCATGGACGACGAGCAAAAAAAACCTACGAGAGCCCTATGAGACGCTCTGTTTGAAAACATATCCACGTTCGTTCGTTTCGAGAGAATGAAGAATAAGCGTCGACGGACCGGCGCCCGCCGGACAAAGAAGACGGGTGAGGGATTTTATTCCCTGACAAAAGTCCCGGACATTAGTAGTCTACCGACAGACATGCGATTGGAAATTGAAAAGTCCTTTACTCCTAATCCGAAATTGAAGACTCAGCTAAATAACCTTCTTCTGAGAAAGGCGATCGTACAATACTGTAAGCAGCGTCAGTACGACATATCGCAGTACCCGACAAACGTTCTGGCCAAACGCTACAAGTTTAGAAAGATACCCCGCGACGTCCGCGAACACTTTGAAAAGGGAGTCGTCACCCACAACTCTGTCACCAAGCACCCGCTTTCGACAACGTTTCGCGAAAACGCCATCGCCGTCAAGGTCTCTTCTTACGTGAACAAACTCAAGAACAAAGAGCGTCTTCCGACGCGCGTTCCAGAAAATGTCGAGGCTCTGTTGAGAGGCATGGCTTTTAACGAGTAAATAAAAATGGTCAAATGTTCCAAGTGCGGTTTCTCGAAACGAACCGCCAGAACAAAGTGTTCGAGATGCAACAGGAACGGTCGTAGACTCGATACGAGAAAGCCGTATCGCCTCGAACATTTCACCAAGGAAGATCAAAGGCGCATTCTCGGCTCCCTGCGGGTTAAACGAGGACAGAGTCAAACCTACCTGAAACTTTTATTGGGGAAACTAATTCAGGCCTTTGCTCGCAAACACCGACTGCCGGCGTCATGTCCGATCAATCGAGCCAGGCACGCGCTGATAACTCACGCGATCCTCGACAAGATTCGACCATCGAGTCAAAGAACGAGGAGGAGTCGTAGCAAGAGCGTCGCGCGGCGGAGGACTAGGAGCAGGAGCGGAAGCGTCGCGCGGCGGAGGAGCAGGAGCGGAAGCGTCGCGCGGCGGAGGAGTAGGAGTAGGAGCGTTCTCTCCTCGGGTCGAAGAAGAGGAAGGAAGAGGAGTCGCAGCGTCGGCAACAGGAGGAGCCGTAGCATTTCCATCAACCGAGGCCGACTCGGTCGCAGCGTCAGTGTCGGTAGGCGAACAATGTCCAGAAACGCCAGCAGCGACTCCAAGTACATGTATCCCGTGTAACAAAAAAATGTATCAAGTGCGCGTGGATTATTCTTTCGACCAACTCCCGCCGAGCCTGCTCAGGTTTCTCACGAGCGCTCACGAGGGGTTGCGGTCGGACAAGAACCGTCTCATAAAGCTTGCCAACGACGTGATCAGAGACTTTCAGGTCTTTAAGCGCAGCGCCCCAATTTTCGTCAATCAATTTCCAGTTCACGTGTTGAATGACATGTACTCGATAGTGCCCGTGCGTAACAAGAAGGGCGACGTCATGTGCGGAAGGGAGTACGCCGAAACGGCCAAGGCTATTCGATCTAACTCGTTCTATCCCGTGTTTAAAGCGAGAAGCGACGGCGCAGCCCTGTTGGAAACCAAAGTCGGTAGGACCACCGGAGATAATCATTCGCCCTACGTTTCGGGAGTCTTGGTGGACGTAAACATTGACAAGATATCTAGCAAGTTTCACGACGTGGTCACCAGCCGCTCGATCAAGGTGGGGCAGTGGATCGACGTGATTCGCGACCCACCGCCGTCCTTTCTGGAAACCATAGTCGTGGCCTACGAGATGGTCGAGCTAGGCGAGTTGTATAGGACAATAAACGGCGACTTTACAAAATTGCCCACGCACGACACGTATTATTCCGACAACATCGTGCACCGAGAGTCTGGTGCAAAGTTTCGTCCAAACGCGCGCGACAACGTGCGAAAGGAATTCAAGTATCGCGTTTCCAATCGCCCCAACTACAGGATCGTGGACGACTCGGAAAAGAGACCGCTGGGTCCGTCCACGGATAGCTTCTTCCATTCGACCGGCGGAGGCCGCTACAAATCGACTCTGCGTACCAGACGGACGGTGTACGAGACAAATAATAATAATAATAATAATGAGCCCAAGTTTCACGGAAATTCGGACGACGACTACGCTGAGCGCAACGTGGATAGCGACGACGACGCTGAAGACGGTGACGACGGTGACGACGACGTCAGTGACGAGATCAGGCGCTACAAGTACAAGAGATACTACACCGAAAGCGATCACATTATGCGAGCTTTGCGCAACGTCTAGTACGTGTCTTTTTTGAAATAAACAAACAATCATTCGAGAGGCTTTATTTTTCTACATACACAAAACGTACGTATATATACGCGCGCCTGCCGAAGCGCGTCGACAAACGTAGAACATGACCGGAGTAGCATCCAGCGTGTCCAAAGTGATTCGCGAGGCCACCAAGTTTGATCAATCGCGAACCTTCGACTGGAGCAGAGTAGTGGCCAACGTTTATTCGGAAAACTCAAATGAGGAAGAGTTTGAACGAGAGAGGGTCGTCCTGTTCTCCGAAATTTGTAAACTTTCTCATGTGTCCGCGAACGCTCTGACCGTTTTGGACCTTGTCGACTATCCGACCTTGGAGGACGCACAATTGTTGTACATTGTTTGTACGTATACGCACCTCAAGACCATACTCCTGAGGAACGCCCCCCTATTGTCAAACTCTGCTCTACAATACTTGGCGACCTACGCTCAATCTCTCGAACATCTTCAAATCAGCAACAACGGTGGCCGTATCAGGAACGAGGGATGGATTCATCTGGCTCCTTTGCGTCGACTCAAGAGTTTGTGTCTGACTGGAATAAGAAACGCCAGTCGAGCTGTCCTTCGAGTGATATTGCAGAACAACGAATCTATATACGCTATCTTGGTGATAACGACGGAACTCTTCGCCTCTAAAGATAACGTGACGCACTTTGTCTTTTGCGCTTCGAATCAGTTGAGTCAGGAAATGTACGATTTTGTTTTTTGTAGCGAAACGTTATCTCCGTTTTCAGATAGCGAGTGAGGGTATATATATATATATGTACTCGCACGTACTACGCTTACAGCAAAGCTAACCCTACCCTCTCCCCCGACATCACGACACGACACGACTACTACCCTATAACCCAAAGCGACAATGGCTCGACTAGACAGGTCCCCATCTCTCCCGCTGGCCGACACCTGCGTACAAGTGTTCGCTCAGTCCAGAGTGTCAAGCGCGGTGGATTGGAAAACAGTGGTGCTTAGTATATACCACGAAGAAGAGGGCTACGCTTGGGACAACGTGGAAGGGCAAATTCACTGTGCGTATACCGAAATTTCAATATTAAGAAGCTTTCCTACGCACATCACATTCTTGGAGTTGGTGCACTATCCAATGCTGCGAGACCGCCACGTCAGTGATTTGGTTCGTTTCTACCCGAACATCAAGACTTTGCTCCTACGTCACGCACCCGGCTTGACCAACGACTCTGTAAAGTGCTTAGCGGACGGTCTACCTAATTTGACTCACTTGCAGATTGATCGTGCCTAGACCTAGACGACGAAGCCTTGATGTATCTCGCAGAAAAGAGGATCATCGACGTTGGCATACGGAGCCTCTGCATGACCGGACTCGGATTTATACGCCGAGAAACGCTTCACCAATTTCTCAACGTGCATCGAAGACTGACTACTCACCGCTAGAGACGTCCCCAACAAGGACGTCTACCTTGGTGAATACACTTTGTGTATTTCTAGCACAGTGTCTCCGTCACTAAGAAACATTGCGCCAACCGACCTAGACGTTATCGAAGGTGTGGACGGTGTTGTGGGTGACATCGAGTACCAAGACCTCGACAGTGACGACGGTGACGGTGACGACGGCTACAGTGACGACTACGACAGTGACGCCGACGAATATCTCGAATCGGACGACGACAGAATGCTGGGTCCGATCGTCCTAAACACCTTCAACTACGACGAAGGAGAGGACTCAATGGGCGAAGAAGACGACTGAGTTATGCTTGAAAATAAATATTTCGCGTGCTTATATTTTTGAGTCACGAATCGTTCTTTTGCATGCACACTACACTAGTGCCAGTACAAATAGTTTATTTAATGAATTCGATACATTCCACTCACTGCAGATTTACAAAGGCAACACACAGATTGCTCTCTCGAATTGTAAATCATTGGAAATAGACAATTTAAACATAAGGCGGCGTGGGCACAGGGCAAAGTAACTATACACACCGGACAGTTCATGCAGACGACGCAAATCGTCGTGGACGGATCGGACCGCTTCATGGAGATGCTCGTCTTGTCGATGCGCGTGGGATACGGACGTCCTACGCTCAGCGCCGAAAAAGAATCGCTGTTTTCGAGAAAGGACTTTAGCTTGTTCGGACAGGAAAGATCAAACTTGGAAGTGGCCAATGCTGTTATAAAGTCTAGGCTGTATTTGTTTGAGACAAACTCAATGTCCTTGGTATATTCTAGCAACCAAAATAAATCGCTATTTCTATACACGTCGGACACCTCCTTGATGTAGGTTACGCTCGCGCACAATCGAAGATAGGGGCAGCGAGGGTTGTACTTGGCGTGTTCCTCGACTGGGTCGTCGTAGTCGGCTTCCCACGAAAGCAACCGAAGTCCGCAACAAAAGCATTCCACGGTCCGATCGGTCAGGTAATAAAATCCCGCAGATGCCATGTAATCCACGTCAAAGACGTCTTCTTCTTTCGGCCGAGCGTCGAAGGAGGCGAACCTCGCAGTGTAAGTCTGAAACTCGGGCCTAAAGGCAAGCGCTCGTTCGGTCACCACCGCCGAGACGTCTGGACTCAGCGTGCGTAGCGGTGCGTCACAGTCGGATTCGTGCAGTCCTTGGGGAAGTGTTTCGTCCGAGGCCACGATAGTAGAGAGTTGAGTCTTTTGCTGGCACATCGAGCAGCTGAGAATCCGCTTCTCCGGATCGTAGGCGAGTCCTGCCATGGCAAAGTCCTTGGGTGTGAGGGTACTGTTGCGCAAAGGCCACGTCGCAAAAGTTTTAAAGTCGGACATCACCTTGGCCACAGTCGGGTCGTGGTCGAACAGTCTCCAGTAGAAAGACATGTTCTTAAGCAAAGTAGACTCTAGAAATAAAGTCGATTTTGAGTCTACGGGCCTTGCAATGTTTGAATAATATGGTGCAGTCGAAACACGACACGCAGTGTCCGCACGGCAAGTAGGCAATGTTAGCCGGAGCCTTCATGCATACGATGCACCTCTTAGTTGATTCGTCTCGTGACTTTATTGCGGAATAGTGCGTATCACAGATCGCGCTATCTATCACAAAGTTACCCCACCTACCGATAGCCTTGTGATCGAACGAAGGAAGGGCGTTCACTGGCTCAAACAGAGTGTGACTGCCCAACGGAGTCGCCTTGCTGCTCCGAATGGCACTCACCATCGCCGATACGTTCAAGGGATGCGTCAGGTTGGCCGTGTACAGAGTACTCATAGTCCTGTTGCGGAACTTTGGGTCCTTGACGAGATCGTCGATCTCGGGAAAGTGAGACGCCCAGTACATCTCGCTCCTGTAAAACTTTTCGACTGCATCGTGCACGTAGTAATAGGTCTTGTTCACTCGTAGAAACACGCAATTGGGGGACCTGCGGGCGTGTAGCAGCCACGGATCGTCTTCTTCGCAGTCGAGGATCGAAAATACTTGCACCCCGCAGTAGAAACAAACGAATATGCGGGTCACTATCTGTTCGCGGGAGAGGTAGCCCTGCTCGTCGTCGTGCGAGCAGAAAAAGCCGGCCTTGGCGAACGCAGGGCCTCGAACATCGTGAAAGGTCTTGGCTCGAATCTTCTCGTCGACGTATCTCTTGTAGACCGGGTGAGAGTAGCTCGGCAAGACGGACACGATCCTTGCTACGTTCAGCCGCGGGTCCCTGTACTGCTCGAGAAACTTGCACGGCATTCGGCGGTGAAGGTCCATCGGGTGAAACGTGAGCGTCTCCCAGTCCTGTTCGGCGACTTGAAATTTGCAGTGCCGACAGTAGATGTGTTTCCGGTCAGCGCAATATTCTAGGCCGGCATAGGCAAAGTCTCGAGGCGTGGCTCTGGTGCGAAGTCGCCATTCGGCGAACGTCTTGAAGCGACGCACGACTTCCTTGCTTATGGGATCCGTAACGAGGTGCGCCATAGCGACGATAATGAGAGGAGCCCTCTACTCGGTGCGCAATATATATTCTCTCCATATCTAGGTTGACCATGACTGGGAGCGGAGTCGACCTCCCATAGGCGGTAGCAATTTTGTTTATTATAAAAATGTCTGTCGCAGAAAATTTTTTAGACCTGTTGAAAAAGGGACGATGTCAACACTCGGTGAATCACGAAGACGCCACCGATATTTTATTACCCGTATTCCGGCAGCGGGGAAATCAAAACGTGTCTTACAGGAGAGATGGCGATAAATACGTGCCCACGCTCCCGAACGACACGTCGACCTTACTCGGCTACTCGTCCAAGAAACTCATGCAGCACATTACCAAGGCGCGCACGACGCTCCTGACCAACGGAGATGTGGAACCGGTTGCAGATATGCTCTTTCGCGTTTTCGAGCTCGGTAGTAACATACTGATGACGGTCGACATGGATCAGATGGCCATCCAAACGCTCCTGAATGACAATACAGTATTTCACTGCGTAATGGGAATCGAATACGTACGAAACAGTCTCAACATACTTAGGAAAACCTCTTCCTCGTCGACCACTCAGCGCGTCATCAGGGATCTGAAGCCGTACGTGGACGCGTACGCTACTGCCATTCTGCGCCTGCTACTCCTCTACATCGAAGAGATATTTTCCCATGCGCGCGAGGCGACTCGCGGTATGGCGGTGGGCGCAAGGACGGCAGCCAAGATTACGGCGGTCATGCTAGTATCCCTGTGCAACTACGCGGCGGTGCGCGTAAAGTGCAACCCCAACTTTCAGTTTGAGAGCGCCATGGGCCACAACTGGCTCGACGTGGCCAACGGTCTCAGCCTCGTGCACAGGATCACGCAGCCACACACCGTCAACGAAAACATTGTCGGGGCCATTCGCGTAAAGTTTTCGCAAAACAACAAGCCACAGGACGTCATCAACCTCCTGGTCGAAGAGAGCAACAGGTTGTACACGAGTAACGTCGAGAACGGAGTGTACCGCTGCGACACCGACTACATGACGCTCCGGACCGTCATGCCGGCCGAGCGGGTCACGGACGACGTCAACATCATCGATCCGGCCATCTCTACGACGCTGCGTGACCACAACGAGCTCATCATGAAGAGTTCCGACACGATCCCCGTGCCGCGTACCAACCACTACGTGCTAGCCCTGCAGAAGGAGAAGGCGCCGGCCACCGAGGTGTCGGTCCTTAACATCGCCTCCATCATAGAACAGTGCATGAGCAACGGGCGCGTGGACTCTCGCTTCGTCGAAGTGCACAAACAGTCGGACCAGGGCACGCAGGAGCTCAACAAATTTTACAGCCAGGCCTGATGCGTCTCGCCCCGTAACCTCGGTCTGTTTCTACAGTGCCTAAACTTTGAGATGATGGACTCGGACATGTTTGGGGCCACCTTACAGTGCCTCAAGATGACCAAGGGCATACCCACTCCGCGCCAGGAAGAAATTGCCACCTACTCAAACACGGCGCTATTTCGGATGGCCACCAACCTGTTTTATCACACGCGTTTCTGCAGGAGCTACCGCGGCGAAAACACCTACCTGTACGACTCGCGCTTCTTTAACGACTTTCTACTCTGGGTCCAGTCGCCCAACTGTCTGGAACACCACATCTCGCCTAGCGTGTCGTCGTCCATCATCTCGTGGTGCACGTCCATGTCTACTGCCATGCACACTACGCGCGACGCCAACGGAGCAAAGTGCGCCATGGCGGCCATATCCACGTGCGAGGTGGACCAACGCGTACTGGCCGACTTTTTGAACATGTTCATCAAGCTCTTTATCGAGGACGAGACCGAGATTAGCGTCATCAACAAGAAATTTCTCGAGAAGGAACTACTCGAGGCTTTTGCCTCCGTGTCTAATTGCTACAACCTGTTTAGGGGGCAGTTTGTTTCGGCGACGGCCTTGCGCCTCTTCCTAGCCCGTTGTAGGTGGTCCGTGGCCGACGACGTGGAAGTCATCGTTCCGGTCGAAACAAAGTTTCTCAACAGACTGATATGCGACAGCGACGACCTGTTGTCCAACTCGATGCGAGACAAGCTCCGTAAAACCATGGAAGACGTCTCCACGATGATGGCGCCGCTACTCTCCAATCCATCCACGTCCGCGCCTCACAGCAAGGACGACGACAGCAACGTGCCCATATGCATTTGAAATAAAAAACCGCCAACGCCCCCATATACATTAACAAAAAGGTTCGGTGACTGATTTGAACGATCGAGGGAGTAAAATGTTGAAACAGGTCACGTTCGTCGATATCTTTTCGCAACAAAAAATGAGGACCCTGCGAGACTATCTCCATTGCGAACTGGACCTTTCGGTATCGATACCCTATAAAATCTGGATCGCTATCGCAAATTTCTTTATTCAAAACAACGTCCCATCGGTCGTAGAGGGAGCAGAGTGTTGTCAGAAAGACAGCTCGTCGTCCCACTATCTACTCGTCTTTTCATACAGGGACAAGGACGCCAACCGAGTGGTGGTGGACTGCATAAACTTCATCAACGTGCTGCGCGATCTCAAGGTGCACGACGTGATATGCACCAAGCACTACGTCTACCTCTACGTCCGTCACTCGTCGGCGCATCACAACGTGCATGCAATTCTACCCTTTCTCCACCACGTTCTGCAAAGCTATGTAAACGACAAGACGACCACTTTGCCACTCGATTACACTTTCGATCCCCTGGAAGAACAAGAATCCTTCTTCGACGTGATTCCAGTCACGTACCACGGCACCTACGAGGTGACCACCTCTCTACCGGCGCTCGTGGCCAAAATCAAACCCAAGGAAGACGGACAGTATGTGTCAGATCGCCTTTATTGCGAGAAGCATTGGATGTGTCTACACAATCTGGTCGTCTTGAGGCTCGTCGACTGTTTCTACTACATCACTATACAGAAATTGCAGATATTAAAAGATGTTACAAAGTCAAACATTACGTCCACCAACGACTATGGCATTTACAAAGTGTCGTATTACAAGAAGTGACTCGCTTTCGCTTGTGTTTGTCTGCTTTGCCTAAAATAAACGCTTACGCTAGCTTGCACGCTGCTATACATCTGTGTCTCTATGTGTGTGCGTCTGTGTGTGTGTGTGTCCAAAGAAACGTTCTTTTATTCACAACATGTCGTTGTAAATGGCGTCGAAACTAGGAAATCGAAGGTTGCTCAGTCGCCGCTTGTTCTTCTTATAGGCCCGTCTGATGAGGCTAGTGGTGAACGTGCGAGACCAGTCGCTGCTCTGTCTAAAGATGCACAAGACGCGTCGTAGATCCATCGTCTTGATGCAGGGACACAGACAGCGGGTCTCGTACCACTTGTAGACGGCAGCAAGGGCTTCCACGTCCGACCAATTGTCGTAGTCGTCATCAAACTCCATAGCACCCATCATGTAGAGCGCCGAAAGCGCCTTGATGGCGCTGGAAACCGCAAGGTGTTCGCCGCTAGATTCGATAACGTAAGCTCGTATGTCCACCGCAGATTCCAACGCGTCGCTGGCCTTTAGGGCCCTTATGACGCTCGCAGCGTCGGCGAGACTCACGCGGCACGCCTTGTTCTGCCCCATGGTCGTGATCGGTCGCGTGACGAAAGCGTTTGTTGTCGCGTCCCTCTCTACCACGCGGTCTTCGTACACAAACTCTACGGGCTTTACGTACCACGCTAGCCGGTCCTGCTGCGTGGTGTAGAGCGCGGTGTACTGAAGCAGCTTCAGGTATTTCGTGACAATCTCCTCTACTTTCTGCCGACGCTCGTTCGCCTTGGGCCAGTCCTTGGACATTGCGGCCGCTCGCCTCCGCGTAGTGGACCCTTCCATAGGTGCCGCGGCATCGACCGCCGCCAGTAAAATGTCAAAGAAGCTAGTCTCCTTCGTTGCGGCGTTCATCATTGCGCGAAACAGGTCCACCTTCTTGCCGTCCACCTTTTTAGATGAGCTTATCATAAACGGGAGCATCTCGTAGCCGCCGTACAGCAAGATTGGCACCACAAACGACAGCGGGTGAAGATCGGAACTACTGACGCGTACAGCGCGAGTAAAGAAATCGTCCTTGATGTGGTAGTAACCCGCCTGACGACTGGGAAGAGACTTGTCCAGCAGAGACACGGCGTGTTGCACGCCGCCAAACTCGAACCTGTGTTCGTCCTGTCGCTTCTTACTCTCGCTGTACTGGCGGGCCGAATACACGTAGACGTCTCGCGAGGGTATCTTTTCCACGACCGCAGCTACCCCGAGGAGAATGTCCGAATCGTCGGTGACAACGACGGACACGTCCCAGCGCTCGTCGTTTGGCGGCGGACACATTAAAGAGTCCACGACCTTGACGTCGCCTTCCCCCACGTAGAACGGCGGCAGGATCGTAAAGGACGAGAGTTGGTACGCTGCAGCCGACTCGTTCGAGTAGCCGTCAATCACCTCTTTGGCGTAGAGTGGGTTCTCGAGAAGCGTGGCATATTCCCTGACGTGCTGCATCACGTCCGAGGCCGCGGTCAATCGGCAGATTGTGGCCATGGCGTCTTTGCCGTAGCGTGCCAAGTTTTTGAGCCTTCCGTTCAGGACAGACTGCAGTCTCGAATTTTCGATGGTCCGAACTCGCTTGGTGTCCTCGCCAGACGAGTTTTTGATGACGTTGGCCAGCTCTCTACTGCGACGCTTGTACTGCTCGGGCCACTTTACCGTCGGCGACATTCCGTCAAACACCACCACCACGTCAACTTCCACACGCCTGTTTAGGGACAGCCCCTTGACGACCCTCTTGACCGTCCTAGATATGCAATGAAACACCGTCGTGAAGAAGGCGTCGTATCGGATGCAGCGTTCGCCCGGTCTCGCCTCGTACTCCTTGTCCCAGTCCAAATCTCGAAGAGCAAACGCGTCGTCTTCGATATAGTCTTCGACGTAATCGCCAACCAGATCTCCGTTGGTCTCGCCAACGTAGTGTTTGATAAGCTCGAGGTTCAAGGCTTCCCACGCTCGCTCTCGTTCCTCTCGGTCGGCGATCGCTCGTGCGGCATCGATCTTGTCCGCAAACGTCTTGAGATGGTGGTCCGTCAGCGAGTGCTTGCAGTGGTGTAGAAAAATGTTACCGTCGACGACGACTTGAATGCGCGCCGACTCTCCGATCACGAACGAGGACGTCACGCTCTCATAGTCGAAGTGACGCGCAGACGGCGTAGGCGAAAAATACGTCCGCAAAACGAGGTTCGTGGCCGTCTCGACGTTACTGCCGGGGTCGTCCAAGAGCTGTAACTAAGACTCGAGTAACGGTGCCAGTTCCTCCTCGACGGCGCGGTTGCAAACTGCGTTGAGTGTATTCCAAAGATTTCGGATACCCATGGTGTCATTACGTTCTGGAGTATGAAGTTCTCACAGTGGATCTGTTACCTGCGTCAACAACACGCTCTCACGGATCAAAGATGAGATCGGGAAGGATCCTGTCACGTCTGGAGTTCTGCTCTACGGGCTGGCCGAGCATGAGAGCTCTACCACCAGAACTGCGGCGATACTGCGAAATAGCAGGTGAACTCGAGGCTGCATTACTGTTTATTGGTCTGGGGGACGACTACAGCAAGTAATATTAAGCAATTATTTACATTGGAAAAACGCGCAGTTAGGTCAATTGATAATTTACCTTGGACTAAATCGACTTCCCCTAGCTTTATTAAACATGGAATATTAACGTTAGACAATCTTTTTTGCCTAAAGGTTGCAATTTTAGTTCATACTCAAATAAACAGGAATCCCGCAATATTTTACGAAACATATTTATTTAAGCAAACAAATTACAATTTGAGACACCAGCAGTTTTCAAAACCTAAAATAAGAACTAATTACGGTACACAAAAAACATCCTACCAGATACCCGATCTTCTTAACAGAAATTATTGTGTATTCGAATTAGCCCAGACAATAGCGTCCGTGTTTCTTTTCAAAAAATACCTTACGGTATACTTCAATGTGCCTAGTGTGTATTCCTATTATAGTTCACATCAAAATAGATTGTAAATTTTTGAGTGTCATATTTTTATCTTCTCAGATATTGTTTTATTTTTTATTTATGCTGTTTTTGATTCATTTCCTGTGCCCTGCTGCTGAGTGCTGTAACGGGGGTTGGGGACCTAGTCAGGTGATTCGTTTTCGCCTTTTGTCCCAACCTCCCTGACCTGACTGTCCCAACCTCTCTCGCCACGGTGCGAGCTTGAAACGGGCATCGTCCCATTAAGCCCATTTCCATGCTTTAAGCAGTAATATCGTCCAGTTATTTTAATGAATATTTGTCCCGGGTTTCAGCACCAATATTCTAAATATTCCACCGACGGTGTCTTATTCTCTGTATGTGGATGATGTGCAAATTTCAGTTTCTTCTTGCAACCTGTATAGTTGCGAACGTCAACTGCAACTGACAATCAACAGAATGAGCAAGTGGGCAGCCGAAAATGGGTTTCGTTTCCCCCCGACAAAACCGTATGAGTTCCGTTTTCGCTGCGTCGAGGGTTGTCACCAGACTTGTGCACGTTACTGAAAAATAGTAAGGAATTACAGTTACAATTACTCAAGGCTAAATTGTAATTTATTACAATTACAATTACCCTTCCATAAAAGTAAGTGACCGTTACCCCAAAAAGTAATCCGTTACTTTCGTGGCGTTACTTTCAAGAATATTGCCTTCAATTAAGAAACAAAAGGAAGAGGGTTATTCAAGTTTTTATTGTTGCAACCTGTCCCATTTGCGGACAGGCGGCTGCGGAGTATCGGGTATCGTTAATGGAGTGATCGGACCGATCGACTAAAATTCTCGATTCTCAAAATCGCAAAGCTGTAGAAGTCATCATACATCTAGCCAAAACTAGAATAAGAGTTGATTTGTGCCCATCTTACTATACCGGCATATATTGCCAGGCAATAGCAAAACATCGTTGTAACAGTAAGGTGATAATTAAATAGTAAATAAGGTTTGGCTCGATATTCTCCTTCCTTTGGTTCTGAACAGGTCGAGCCTCGGTTGAGACGTTGGTGAATAAATAAAAGTTTCCAGTAAATGAATATAGTAATCGAAAAAAAGGAAATTCATAACAACAATTAATTAGAACGTCGGTTAAAACAAGGAAATGTAAACGCACCTTTGTCGTGTGTACCTTTTTTGGTGCCGTTTAAAAACGCACGGAGCACGAATCGACTGCATTTTACTCCGGTGTTCTCCAGATAGACGTCCGCTGATGCCACGGGCAGCGAAGGGCATAGAACGAAGTAAGCCGCGCTATGGCCCCACTCTTGAGTTTCACTCTCTCCCCAAGCCCAGAATATCAAGTCTACGTCAGCCACCATTATGTTTTATTTGTAAGAATATCTGCTTGAGATAAGATGCGTCCTGCTGGGGGAAAAACGGGAAGAAGAAGAAAGGAAGACTATTACCATTTTGGAAAGTGCTCACAAAAAGCTGACTCACAAAAGGGGTGACTGAGATGCAGATAACCTGGCTGGAATTCACAAATGAAGTGGGCCAACTCTAGAAGTTGGACTACAAAAAATTAAGTAGCTTTTAAAACAGGGTAAGGTGAAAGAAACAGAAGAAAAAATACATCCTGTTTTCGAGAAGATAAGTGTGCAGCAACGAACGAGGATGCTTGTGGCAATAGCACTTTCGGTTTCGGAGCTGGCAGGAACGAGGCCATGTGCTCACGAAAACCTTTCTTGATGCAGGCGATTGTTCCGTTCTGCCTCGTCACCGCTGGCATCAGTTTCCTGAGTCCAACGTCAGCGCAGCGTCAGCTGCATGCGACGTCAACGACCTATCAGCCTTCCCGTCAGACGATTCCAAGTTCTTCGGAGTTCTTCAGGGTTCCACCCGTCCCACCCTCCAGTCAACCGAGTGGACTGTTCGAGTCAGCATATAAGCCGACGCGTGTCACGGAATCCCTGGGTTTCGGAGCTGGCAGGAACGAGGCCATGTGCTCACGAAAACCTTTCTTGATGCAGGCGATTGTTCCGTTCTGCCTCGTCACCGCTGGCATCAGTTTCCTGAGTCCAACGTCAGCGCAGCGTCAGCTGCATGCGACGTCAACGACCTATCAGCCTTCCCGTCAGACGATTCCAAGTTCTTCGGAGTTCTTCAGGGTTCCACCCGTCCCACCCTCCAGTCAACCGAGTGGACTGTTCGAGTCAGCATATAAGCCGACGCGTGTCACGGAATCCCTGGGTTTCGGAGCTGGCAGGAACGAGGCCATGTGCTCACGAAAACCTTTCTTGATGCAGGCGATTGTTCCGTTCTGCCTCGTCACCGCTGGCATCAGTTTCCTGAGTCCAACGTCAGCGCAGCGTCAGCTGCATGCGACGTCAACGACCTATCAGCCTTCCCGTCAGACGATTCCAAGTTCTTCGGAGTTCTTCAGGGTTCCACCCGTCCCACCCTCCAGTCAACCGAGTGGACTGTTCGAGTCAGCATATAAGCCGACGCGTGTCACGGAATCCCTGGGTTTCGGAGCTGGCAGGAACGAGGCCATGTGCTCACGAAAACCTTTCTTGATGCAGGTTAGTGATTTGCCATCTGGCCCTTTCCGATCTGTTGGTGGTTTCCTGCCAGCTCCACCCAACCAACTATTCTTGATTGCGAGCACTAGGAATAAGCACTTTCATGCCATAGTGGGTAATAGACGCAAATTATATTACAGGAAAAAAGTGTTATTTGTGCTCTTGTTGCTGTTGTTAAGTGGCGACGTAGAAACTAATCCTGGTCCTGCAACTAAGGAACAAATGGAACTCATACAATCTATGTTCACTGAACTGCAAAACGGTCAAAGAAGTGTCCTCTCGAAGTTAAATGTTATTGAAAGCAAACAAACGGAGATTCACAATAAAATAGAGAATTTAAATGCAAAAAACGAGCAATTTGAACAACGGATCTCAGATGTTGAAGTAAATAGATGAAAGCTGGAAGCAAGACTAGACGACCTTGAAAATCGGAGCCGCAGGACAAACTTGGTGTTTTTTGGCATACCTGATGACACAGTGCGAGAGTCATGGGAGGAGTCAGAAACTCTTGTTAGACGCATCTGTAAAGGTAATCTAGATATTGATGTCACCTCAATACAAAGGGCCCACCGTCTAGGTACTTTCAAGGAACGTAGCTGTCGGCCGATTATAGCAAGCTTTCAAAATTGGAAAGAACGTGACAACATCATGCGCAACGCCTTTAAATTCAAAAACTCTGCTTACAGCGTTTCCGAGGATTTCAGTGCACTTGTCAGAGAGAAAAGGCGCAAGCTATGGGACTATTCCAAAGAAAAACGACAAGATAAGAACAACAAAGTATATCTTACCTACGACAAGCTCGTTATCAACGGAGACACGTACGCCTGGGATTTCGAACAGAGCATGCCTATACTCGTTCGTAAAAAGGCTCCACCGATTCAGCAGGATTGACGCCGTGCGAGAGATATCTGTCAAAATGCCGCTTTATCAGATGTAGATGTCTCGGTATTACTTGTGAACTTCCGTAGCATAAAAAATAAAGTGGACGATTTCTTATCTCTAGTCGAGACAATCAGACCCAAAGTTATTATGGGAACGGAGACATGGCTGCATGACTCGGTTTCTAATTGCGAAGTTTTTCCCCCTGGTTTTTCCGTATACCGCAAAGATAGAAATGGACACGGAGGTGGTGTCTGTTTGCTAATTTAATCAGACTGGAGTAGTAGTGAACTAGTTTTTTCCGAAAACGACACTGAGTCTGTATGGTGTCGAGTAGTTTTACCTAAGGGGACCACTTTAGTTTTTGGTACATTTTATCGCCCCCCAGATAGTGATGCGTACTCGATAGACAAATTGGGTGACTTGTTGACGACAATTCCAGATAGTGTATTCTTGGGAGGAGACTTTAATCTACCAGGGTTCAACTGGTCTGATGAAGTTCTTGATACAGATGGACCCCGCGCTTACTCGATGTTTGCTGACATAATCAGTGTATTTGGATTTGAACAATATGTTAAAAAACCGACGCGAGAAAATTCTGTCTTGGATTTAATTTTATGCAATTTTCCTGGCGTTGTATCCGAGGTCACTCTACTTCCCGGCATAAGTGATCACTGCGCGGTTGTTGCTAAGCTCTCGGAGCCCGGAACGCGAAAGCAAGCGGAGTGTCCACGGAAAGTATTTTTGTACGACAAAGGTAATTACGAAGCGATCGATGCAGAGCTTGAATCCTATTTTTATACATTTAGTCGTCTGTCCGAAAATAGTGACGTCGAAACTATATGGCACGCTTTTAGAAATAAAATATTAGAGCTTGCGGAGGTGTATATTCCATCGAAACAAATGAGGAAGCGTAAAAAAAATAAGCCTTGGTTTAATGTAGAAATTCGCAGACTTATAGGTAAAGCGAGACGTGCTTACAAAACGCTGACCAAAAGTTGGTCAGTCCAAACTGAGCAGAAGTACAAAGAGATTAACAGGCTTCTCAAATTGCAAATAAAATTAAGCAAAAAAGTGTTCTTTGACAAGTTTAACGAAAATCTAAAAAGAAACCCTAAAGAATTCTGGAAGTTCGTCAACGCGAACAGAAAGGAAGACACTTCTATTCCTGCGTTGAAAGTTGATGGTAATACTGTGGTGTCTGATAACGCGAAGGTTGAATGCTTTAACTCGTATTTTAAGTCGGTATTTTCGGAAGACTCTCCGCATCTGCTATCTCCAGTGGCTTGCCGAACGCAGCAAAGCGTAATGCCCAGCATTACAATTGACATGAATGGTATAGTGAAGTTGCTGCGCGGAATTGATGCAACCAAGGCTGTCGGACCTGATGGCATTTCCCCTGTTATTTTTCTTAAGTGCAGTGAATCCATAGCGCGTTATCTTTTTGTTATATTTAGTGAAACGTTAAAGACGGGGATGGTTCCAATGGATTGGAAGATGGCAAACGTTACACCAGTTTTTAAATCGGGTTCTAAAGCCAGTGTTGAAAATTATCGCCCTATTTCATTGACATCGATCTCATGTAAGTTGTTTGAACACATTATTTACAGTAACCTTTACTCGTTCCTGGATTCATTACACTTTTTTTCCCCCTCACAGCATGGTTTTCGAAGCGGCTACTCTTGCAACACACAGCTGGTAGAATTTTATCATCATATATCCAGATCACTAGACAGCAGGAAATATGTCAACTGCGTGTTCTTAGACTTTCGAAAGGCATTTGACACGGTCCCCCATCAGTTATTATTGTATAAATTGGCTTTGCTAAACATAGATCCCAACGTCCTGAATTGGATACAAAATTATTTAGAAGGTCGTGAGCAGCGGGTTGTTTTAAACGGTACTATATCCACATCAACTCGGGTTACGTCGGGAGTGCCACAAGGGAGTGTCTTAGGGCCTTTACTTTTTCTCATATACATAAATGATATCACCGAAAACATACAGTCTCATATTAAACTGTTCGCCGACGACTGCGTATTGTACAGGGAAATAAACACGTCAGACGACCTGGCCATGTTACAAACCGACATAAATATTTTATCTTCTTGGTGCAATCAATGGAAAATGAGCCTAAATTTAAGTAAATGCAAACATATTCGTTTCTCGAGAAGTAAGCTGCACGATTCTTATAGCTACCTAATCAACGGGACTGTTTTATGTACTGTGTTTGAGTATGTTTACCTAGGAGTGCTATTTGCGGATTCCCTAAAATGGAACAGCCATATAGAACGTACAATCGGAAAGGCTAGTAAAATGTTTTATTTTATCCGTCGAAATTTTAGATCCGCGTCGCGAAACGTCAAAGAAACACTTTATTTTTCTTTGGTAAGAACGATCCTTGATTACGCGTGCGTTGTGTGGGACCCTTATCACGACTTCCTTATCAATAAACTAGAAAAAATTCAAAATCAGGCCGCGCGTTTTGTACTGAACAACTATGACCCTTATGCTAGTGTTACAGATATGAAGGACATGCTGGGATGGGAAACACTCGAATGTAGACGAAAAAAAATAAGACTAAAATTTTTCCACCGTGTCTTTCACAACAAAACAGGAATTGATAAAGCCACTTATCTTATGGAGCCATCCTACGTTTCTACCCGTTGTGATAATTCTAAAAAGGTTGCTGTTCCCACTTACAGGACTGACAGTTTTGCGAATTCATTTTTTGTCAAAACCGCGAGAGAGTGGAACGATCTCCCGGAAGATGTTGTGTCCATTGATGATAATGACGTTTTCTTTTTCCACTTGTTATAATGTTTTCTAAAACCCCCCTACAATAATGCCCACAGGGCGATGTAGGTACAATGTAAATAAATAATAATAAATATCACATCTCTTTTTAGTGAATTTTAGGGTATACGGAGCATTGTCTGGTGTTGTAACATAATGAAAATGGTCGTAGTCACTCAAAACCGAGAAGGACATTGTTAATTCTTGTCTGTGCACTTACCGCCTCGAGCTTTTCAAAGAGGCATACACCCACTTGGTGTCCTCTTCCCGCCTTCGATAGCAAAGAAAAAAACAAAGGGTCTAAAAAAAGCGGATATAACTTGACCCCACTCCCCCCCCCCCTTTTTTTGTGTAAAAATGTTTTTTATTTCTTTTTTTTTTACATTGTTGTTAGGGTCTAAACAAATATAAATTTAGGGGCTTGGTGTTGAAAACAAAAATGGTTTTGCGGAACTGAAGGGTGCCAAGCCTCGCTTTGCGCGTGAGAGTGTCACTGAGCTCGACTTTACCAAAATAAAAACAACCCTTCCTTTAGAAAAAAAAAAGTGGGGGGGGGGGGGGTCTTCAATAAAAAAGTAACGGATTAAAAGAAATCCGTTACGTAAAAAATGTAATGAGAATCGCAGGTGTCATGTCACATGTTCAATGCCATAGAAGGACGAAATGAATGCCATGGACTCCCAGTTGGGCGAAAAGGTTCCGTTTACAAGGTACACTTTAAGTGCGACATTGTCATCTTTGGTGTGTCATTAGAGCGATTTGAGAAGTGGTTTGCAGAGAAGGCCTCTAGGCCTCATAGAGGCTTCTTAGAGAGCTCTAGGCCTCTAAAAAGCACTTATTTATGCCAAATTATTTTTAAACACCACCGCCACCCCACCGAGCACCACCCGTGAGGGCAGCTCAAACACCACCACCACCGCCACCGCCACCGCCACCGCCACCGCCGGCAAAAGCGCCACCCGCGAGGGCAGCTCAAAAACCACCACCACCACCCCAAGCGCCACCCGCGAGGGCAGCTCAAACACCACCACCACCACCCATATTCTCTGATGACGAAGACGCGGAGTATCTGGTACTCGATAGTTATAGCGCCTCGTCGTCGTCTGCGTCTCCACCACCCGTTTCGTCGCCTACCCATCCCGCAGCTAGAAAGAAAAGGGACTCGGAATTGGACGACGCCTCTGACCGCGCAATGTTGTTTACAAACGAAGAATACGGAATGATGGAGTCACCGGCATCGAGCGCTATAGAAACCCCCAGGTATTCCGGCGTGACGCCGTTTCACGTTCCGCAATACAATTTTGAACTGGCCGAAAGTAACGCGGACAAGGTGGAAGCCATCAGGCGACAGTTTAGAGAAATCTTGGGCCCTATGACGATCGAGACCTTAAACCATTACACGGTAGATCAGGGTTTTGCCTACAAACTCGAACGCGCCTTTGAGGAACTCGGCGCGTTGCGCCAACGCGAATTCCTCTACAAGGCGCTCGTGGCAGTTAAGCGCATGACCAGGGTGGACGTTGCCTTTCGCAACGTGATCGAGTTTATAAATTTTGTGCTGCGCCGAGACGACTACAGGGTCATGAACGTCGTGTTGAAAGACAACAAAATCGACGTCGAGTGCTACGAACGGGTCGACATCGTGGAGAAGCAAATCTGCAAGCGGCAGTGGCGAGTCGAATTTAAAGAAAAGTATGGACGAGAACCGAGCCTGGCCGAGGAACTGTCCAGAGATCGCGACTTGAACGCTCGAGCGTTGTGTGATGCGGTGATGGATTACGAGGGAGGGCCCTCGATACTACAATTATAAAAATGATGGAATCGGACTCGCAGAAAAAAATATTGAGGAAATTCATCGAGGACTTTGTGATTGGTGAAGACATTTGGGAACACACTGCCGTCGTTTATAAACCATATCAACACCTGTACACGGGCGACGTGTTGCGATACTTGCGGATTCAAACGGCCATCCGAATGATCATGGACGACGAGCAAAAAAAACCTACGAGAGCCCTATGAGACGCTCTGTTTGAAAACATATCCACGTTCGTTCGTTTCGAGAGAATGAAGAATAAGCGTCGACGGACCGGCGCCCGCCGGACAAAGAAGACGGGTGAGGGATTTTATTCCCTGACAAAAGTCCCGGACATTAGTAGTCTACCGACAGACATGCGATTGGAAATTGAAAAGTCCTTTACTCCTAATCCGAAATTGAAGACTCAGCTAAATAACCTTCTTCTGAGAAAGGCGATCGTACAATACTGTAAGCAGCGTCAGTACGACATATCGCAGTACCCGACAAACGTTCTGGCCAAACGCTACAAGTTTAGAAAGATACCCCGCGACGTCCGCGAACACTTTGAAAAGGGAGTCGTCACCCACAACTCTGTCACCAAGCACCCGCTTTCGACAACGTTTCGCGAAAACGCCATCGCCGTCAAGGTCTCTTCTTACGTGAACAAACTCAAGAACAAAGAGCGTCTTCCGACGCGCGTTCCAGAAAATGTCGAGGCTCTGTTGAGAGGCATGGCTTTTAACGAGTAAATAAAAATGGTCAAATGTTCCAAGTGCGGTTTCTCGAAACGAACCGCCAGAACAAAGTGTTCGAGATGCAACAGGAACGGTCGTAGACTCGATACGAGAAAGCCGTATCGCCTCGAACATTTCACCAAGGAAGATCAAAGGCGCATTCTCGGCTCCCTGCGGGTTAAACGAGGACAGAGTCAAACCTACCTGAAACTTTTATTGGGGAAACTAATTCAGGCCTTTGCTCGCAAACACCGACTGCCGGCGTCATGTCCGATCAATCGAGCCAGGCACGCGCTGATAACTCACGCGATCCTCGACAAGATTCGACCATCGAGTCAAAGAACGAGGAGGAGTCGTAGCAAGAGCGTCGCGCGGCGGAGGACTAGGAGCAGGAGCGGAAGCGTCGCGCGGCGGAGGAGCAGGAGCGGAAGCGTCGCGCGGCGGAGGAGTAGGAGTAGGAGCGTTCTCTCCTCGGGTCGAAGAAGAGGAAGGAAGAGGAGTCGCAGCGTCGGCAACAGGAGGAGCCGTAGCATTTCCATCAACCGAGGCCGACTCGGTCGCAGCGTCAGTGTCGGTAGGCGAACAATGTCCAGAAACGCCAGCAGCGACTCCAAGTACATGTATCCCGTGTAATAAAAAAATGTATCAAGTGCGCGTGGATTATTCTTTCGACCAACTCCCGCCGAGCCTGCTCAGGTTTCTCACGAGCGCTCACGAGGGGTTGCGGTCGGACAAGAACCGTCTCATAAAGCTTGCCAACGACGTGATCAGAGACTTTCAGGTCTTTAAGCGCAGCGCCCCAATTTTCGTCAATCAATTTCCAGTTCACGTGTTGAATGACATGTACTCGATAGTGCCCGTGCGTAACAAGAAGGGCGACGTCATGTGCGGAAGGGAGTACGCCGAAACGGCCAAGGCTATTCGATCTAACTCGTTCTATCCCGTGTTTAAAGCGAGAAGCGACGGCGCAGCCCTGTTGGAAACCAAAGTCGGTAGGACCACCGGAGATAATCATTCGCCCTACGTTTCGGGAGTCTTGGTGGACGTAAACATTGACAAGATATCTAGCAAGTTTCACGACGTGGTCACCAGCCGCTCGATCAAGGTGGGGCAGTGGATCGACGTGATTCGCGACCCACCGCCGTCCTTTCTGGAAACCATAGTCGTGGCCTACGAGATGGTCGAGCTAGGCGAGTTGTATAGGACAATAAACGGCGACTTTACAAAATTGCCCACGCACGACACGTATTATTCCGACAACATCGTGCACCGAGAGTCTGGTGCAAAGTTTCGTCCAAACGCGCGCGACAACGTGCGAAAGGAATTCAAGTATCGCGTTTCCAATCGCCCCAACTACAGGATCGTGGACGACTCGGAAAAGAGACCGCTGGGTCCGTCCACGGATAGCTTCTTCCATTCGACCGGCGGAGGCCGCTACAAATCGACTCTGCGTACCAGACGGACGGTGTACGAGACAAATAATAATAATAATAATAATGAGCCCAAGTTTCACGGAAATTCGGACGACGACTACGCTGAGCGCAACGTGGATAGCGACGACGACGCTGAAGACGGTGACGACGGTGACGACGACGTCAGTGACGAGATCAGGCGCTACAAGTACAAGAGATACTACACCGAAAGCGATCACATTATGCGAGCTTTGCGCAACGTCTAGTACGTGTCTTTTTTGAAATAAACAAACAATCATTCGAGAGGCTTTATTTTTCTACATACACAAAACGTACGTATATATACGCGCGCCTGCCGAAGCGCGTCGACAAACGTAGAACATGACCGGAGTAGCATCCAGCGTGTCCAAAGTGATTCGCGAGGCCACCAAGTTTGATCAATCGCGAACCTTCGACTGGAGCAGAGTAGTGGCCAACGTTTATTCGGAAAACTCAAATGAGGAAGAGTTTGAACGAGAGAGGGTCGTCCTGTTCTCCGAAATTTGTAAACTTTCTCATGTGTCCGCGAACGCTCTGACCGTTTTGGACCTTGTCGACTATCCGACCTTGGAGGACGCACAATTGTTGTACATTGTTTGTACGTATACGCACCTCAAGACCATACTCCTGAGGAACGCCCCCCTATTGTCAAACTCTGCTCTACAATACTTGGCGACCTACGCTCAATCTCTCGAACATCTTCAAATCAGCAACAACGGTGGCCGTATCAGGAACGAGGGATGGATTCATCTGGCTCCTTTGCGTCGACTCAAGAGTTTGTGTCTGACTGGAATAAGAAACGCCAGTCGAGCTGTCCTTCGAGTGATATTGCAGAACAACGAATCTATATACGCTATCTTGGTGATAACGACGGAACTCTTCGCCTCTAAAGATAACGTGACGCACTTTGTCTTTTGCGCTTCGAATCAGTTGAGTCAGGAAATGTACGATTTTGTTTTTTGTAGCGAAACGTTATCTCCGTTTTCAGATAGCGAGTGAGGGTATATATATATATATGTACTCGCACGTACTACGCTTACAGCAAAGCTAACCCTACCCTCTCCCCCGACATCACGACACGACACGACTACTACCCTATAACCCAAAGCGACAATGGCTCGACTAGACAGGTCCCCATCTCTCCCGCTGGCCGACACCTGCGTACAAGTGTTCGCTCAGTCCAGAGTGTCAAGCGCGGTGGATTGGAAAACAGTGGTGCTTAGTATATACCACGAAGAAGAGGGCTACGCTTGGGACAACGTGGAAGGGCAAATTCACTGTGCGTAAACCGAAATTTCAATATTAAGAAGCTTTCCTACGCACATCACATTCTTGGAGTTGGTGCACTATCCAATGCTGCGAGACCGCCACGTCAGTGATTTGGTTCGTTTCTACCCGAACATCAAGACTTTGCTCCTACGTCACGCACCCGGCTTGACCAACGACTCTGTAAAGTGCTTAGCGGACGGTCTACCTAATTTGACTCACTTGCAGATTGATCGTGCCTAGACCTAGACGACGAAGCCTTGATGTATCTCGCAGAAAAGAGGATCATCGACGTTGGCATACGGAGCCTCTGCATGACCGGACTCGGATTTATACGCCGAGAAACGCTTCACCAATTTCTCAACGTGCATCGAAGACTGACTACTCACCGCTAGAGACGTCCCCAACAAGGACGTCTACCTTGGTGAATACACTTTGTGTATTTCTAGCACAGTGTCTCCGTCACTAAGAAACATTGCGCCAACCGACCTAGACGTTATCGAAGGTGTGGACGGTGTTGTGGGTGACATCGAGTACCAAGACCTCGACAGTGACGACGGTGACGGTGACGACGGCTACAGTGACGACTACGACAGTGACGCCGACGAATATCTCGAATCGGACGACGACAGAATGCTGGGTCCGATCGTCCTAAACACCTTCAACTACGACGAAGGAGAGGACTCAATGGGCGAAGAAGACGACTGAGTTATGCTTGAAAATAAATATTTCGCGTGCTTATATTTTTGAGTCACGAATCGTTCTTTTGCATGCACACTACACTAGTGCCAGTACAAATAGTTTATTTAATGAATTCGATACATTCCACTCACTGCAGATTTACAAAGGCAACACACAGATTGCTCTCTCGAATTGTAAATCATTGGAAATAGACAATTTAAACATAAGGCGGCGTGGGCACAGGGCAAAGTAACTATACACACCGGACAGTTCATGCAGACGACGCAAATCGTCGTGGACGGATCGGACCGCTTCATGGAGATGCTCGTCTTGTCGATGCGCGTGGGATACGGACGTCCTACGCTCAGCGCCGAAAAAGAATCGCTGTTTTCGAGAAAGGACTTTAGCTTGTTCGGACAGGAAAGATCAAACTTGGAAGTGGCCAATGCTGTTATAAAGTGTAGGCTGTATTTGTTTGAGACAAACTCAATGTCCTTGGTATATTCTAGCAACCAAAATAAATCGCTATTTCTATACACGTCGGACACCTCCATGATGTAGGTTACGCTCGCGCACAATCGAAGATAGGGGCAGCGAGGGTTGTACTTGGCGTGTTCCTCGACTGGGTCGTCGTAGTCGGCTTCCCACGAAAGCAACCGAAGTCCGCAACAAAAGCATTCCACGGTCCGATCGGTCAGGTAATAAAATCCCGCAGATGCCATGTAATCCACGTCAAAGACGTCTTCTTCTTTCGGCCGAGCGTCGAAGGAGGCGAACCTCGCAGTGTAAGTCTGAAACTCGGGCCTAAAGGCAAGCGCTCGTTCGGTCACCACCGCCGAGACGTCTGGACTCAGCGTGCGTAGCGGTGCGTCACAGTCGGATTCGTGCAGTCCTTGGGGAAGTGTTTCGTCCGAGGCCACGATAGTAGAGAGTTGAGTCTTTTGCTGGCACATCGAGCAGCTGAGAATCCGCTTCTCCGGATCGTAGGCGAGTCCTGCCATGGCAAAGTCCTTGGGTGTGAGGGTACTGTTGCGCAAAGGCCACGTCGCAAAAGTTTTAAAGTCGGACATCACCTTGGCCACAGTCGGGTCGTGGTCGAACAGTCTCCAGTAGAAAGACATGTTCTTAAGCAAAGTAGACTCTAGAAATAAAGTCGATTTTGAGTCTACGGGCCTTGCAATGTTTGAATAATATGGTGCAGTCGAAACACGACACGCAGTGTCCGCACGGCAAGTAGGCAATGTTAGCCGGAGCCTTCATGCATACGATGCACCTCTTAGTTGATTCGTCTCGTGACTTTATTGCGGAATAGTGCGTATCACAGATCGCGCTATCTATCACAAAGTTACCCCACCTACCGATAGCCTTGTGATCGAACGAAGGAAGGGCGTTCACTGGCTCAAACAGAGTGTGACTGCCCAACGGAGTCGCCTTGCTGCTCCGAATGGCACTCACCATCGCCGATACGTTCAAGGGATGCGTCAGGTTGGCCGTGTACAGAGTACTCATAGTCCTGTTGCGGAACTTTGGCTCCTTGACGAGATCGTCGATCTCGGGAAAGTGAGACGCCCAGTACATCTCGCTCCTGTAAAACTTTTCGACTGCATCGTGCACGTAGTAATAGGTCTTGTTCACTCGTAGAAACACGCAATTGGGGGACCTGCGGGCGTGTAGCAGCCACGGATCGTCTTCTTCGCAGTCGAGGATCGAAAATACTTGCACCCCGCAGTAGAAACAAACGAATATGCGGGTCACTATCTGTTCGCGGGAGAGGTAGCCCTGCTCGTCGTCGTGCGAGCAGAAAAAGCCGGCCTTGGCGAACGCAGGGCCTCGAACATCGTGAAAGGTCTTGGCTCGAATCTTCTCGTCGACGTATCTCTTGTAGACCGGGTGAGAGTAGCTCGGCAAGACGGACACGATCCTTGCTACGTTCAGCCGCGGGTCCCTGTACTGCTCGAGAAACTTGCACGGCATTCGGCGGTGAAGGTCCATCGGGTGAAACGTGAGCGTCTCCCAGTCCTGTTCGGCGACTTGAAATTTGCAGTGCCGACAGTAGATGTGTTTCCGGTCAGCGCAATATTCTAGGCCGGCATAGGCAAAGTCTCGAGGCGTGGCTCTGGTGCGAAGTCGCCATTCGGCGAACGTCTTGAAGCGACGCACGACTTCCTTGCTTATGGGATCCGTAACGAGGTGCGCCATAGCGACGATAATGAGAGGAGCCCTCTACTCGGTGCGCAATATATATTCTCTCCATATCTAGGTTGACCTCGACTGGGAGCGGAGTCGACCTCCCATAGGCGGTAGCAATTTTGTTTATTATAAAAATGTCTGTCGCAGAAAATTTTTTAGACCTGTTGAAAAAGGGACGATGTCAACACTCGGTGAATCACGAAGACGCCACCGATATTTTATTACCCGTATTCCGGCAGCGGGGAAATCAAAACGTGTCTTACAGGAGAGATGGCGATAAATACGTGCCCACGCTCCCGAACGACACGTCGACCTTACTCGGCTACTCGTCCAAGAAACTCATGCAGCACATTACCAAGGCGCGCACGACGCTCCTGACCAACGGAGATGTGGAACCGGTTGCAGATATGCTCTTTCGCGTTTTCGAGCTCGGTAGTAACATACTGATGACGGTCGACATGGATCAGATGGCCATCCAAACGCTCCTGAATGACAATACAGTATTTCACTGCGTAATGGGAATCGAATACGTACGAAACAGTCTCAACATACTTAGGAAAACCTCTTCCTCGTCGACCACTCAGCGCGTCATCAGGGATCTGAAGCCGTACGTGGACGCGTACGCTACTGCCATTCTGCGCCTGCTACTCCTCTACATCGAAGAGATATTTTCCCATGCGCGCGAGGCGACTCGCGGTATGGCGGTGGGCGCAAGGACGGCAGCCAAGATTACGGCGGTCATGCTAGTATCCCTGTGCAACTACGCGGCGGTGCGCGTAAAGTGCAACCCCATCTTTCAGTTTGAGAGCGCCATGGGCCACAACTGGCTCGACGTGGCCAACGGTCTCAGCCTCGTGCACAGGATCACGCAGCCACACACCGTCAACGAAAACATTGTCGGGGCCATTCGCGTAAAGTTTTCGCAAAACAACAAGCCACAGGACGTCATCAACCTCCTGGTCGAAGAGAGCAACAGGTTGTACACGAGTAACGTCGAGAACGGAGTGTACCGCTGCGACACCGACTACATGACGCTCCGGACCGTCATGCCGGCCAAGCGGGTCACGGACGACGTCAACATCATCGATCCGGCCATCTCTACGACGCTGCGTGACCACAACGAGCTCATCATGAAGAGTTCCGACACGATCACCGTGCCGCGTACCAACCACTACGTGCTAGCCCTGCAGAAGGAGAAGGCGCCGGCCACCGAGGTGTCGGTCCTTAACATCGCCTCCATCATAGAACAGTGCATGAGCAACGGGCGCGTGGACTCTCGCTTCGTCGAAGTGCACAAACAGTCGGACCAGGGCACGCAGGAGCTCAACAAATTTTACAGCCAGGCCTGATGCGTCTCGCCCCGTAACCTCGGTCTGTTTCTACAGTGCCTAAACTTTGAGATGATGGACTCGGACATGTTTGGGGCCACCTTACAGTGCCTCAAGATGACCAAGGGCATACCCACTCCGCGCCAGGAAGAAATTGCCACCTACTAAAACACGGCGCTATTTCGGATGGCCACCAACCTGTTTTATCACACGCGTTTCTGCAGGAGCTACCGCGGCGAAAACACCTACCTGTACGACTCGCGCTTCTTTAACGACTTTCTACTCTGGGTCCAGTCGCCCAACTGTCTGGAACACCACATCTCGCCTAGCGTGTCGTCGTCCATCATCTCGTGGTGCACGTCCATGTCTACTGCCATGCACACTACGCGCGACGCCAACGGAGCAAAGTGCGCCATGGCGGCCATATCCACGTGCGAGGTGGACCAACGCGTACTGGCCGACTTTTTGAACATGTTCATCAAGCTCTTTATCGAGGACGAGACCGAGATTAGCGTCATCAACAAGAAATTTCTCGAGAAGGAACTACTCGAGGCTTTTGCCTCCGTGTCTAATTGCTACAACCTGTTTAGGGGGCAGTTTGTTTCGGCGACGGCCTTGCGCCTCTTCCTAGCCCGTTGTAGGTGGTCCGTGGCCGACGACGTGGAAGTCATCGTTCCGGTCGAAACAAAGTTTCTCAACAGACTGATATGCGACAGCGACGACCTGTTGTCCAACTCGATGCGAGACAAGCTCCGTAAAACCATGGAAGACGTCTCCACGATGATGGCGCCGCTACTCTCCAATCCATCCACGTCCGCGCCTCACAGCAAGGACGACGACAGCAACGTGCCCATATGCATTTGAAATAAAAAACCGCCAACGCCCCCATATACATTAACAAAAAGGTTCGGTGACTGATTTGAACGATCGAGGGAGTAAAATGTTGAAACAGGTCACGTTCGTCGATATCTTTTCGCAACAAAAAATGAGGACCCTGCGAGACTATCTCCATTGCGAACTGGACCTTTCGGTATCGATACCCTATAAAATCTGGATCGCTATCGCAAATTTCTTTATTCAAAACAACGTCCCATCGGTCGTAGAGGGAGCAGAGTGTTGTCAGAAAGACAGCTCGTCGTCCCACTATCTACTCGTCTTTTCATACAGGGACAAGGACGCCAACCGAGTGGTGGTGGACTGCATAAACTTCATCAACGTGCTGCGCGATCTCAAGGTGCACGACGTGATATGCACCAAGCACTACGTCTACCTCTACGTCCGTCACTCGTCGGCGCATCACAACGTGCATGCAATTCTACCCTTTCTCCACCACGTTCTGCAAAGCTATGTAAACGACAAGACGACCACTTTGCCACTCGATTACACTTTCGATCCCCTGGAAGAACAAGAATCCTTCTTCGACGTGATTCCAGTCACGTACCACGGCACCTACGAGGTGACCACCTCTCTACCGGCGCTCGTGGCCAAAATCAAACCCAAGGAAGACGGACAGTATGTGTCAGATCGCCTTTATTGCGAGAAGCATTGGATGTGTCTACACAATCTGGTCGTCTTGAGGCTCGTCGACTGTTTCTACTACATCACTATACAGAAATTGCAGATATTAAAAGATGTTACAAAGTCAAACATTACGTCCACCAACGACTATGGCATTTACAAAGTGTCGTATTACAAGAAGTGACTCGCTTTCGCTTGTGTTTGTCTGCTTTGCCTAAAATAAACGCTTACGCTAGCTTGCACGCTGCTATACATCTGTGTCTCTATGTGTGTGCGTCTGTGTGTGTGTGTGTCCAAAGAAACGTTCTTTTATTCACAACATGTCGTTGTAAATGGCGTCGAAACTAGGAAATCGAAGGTTGCTCAGTCGCCGCTTGTTCTTCTTATAGGCCCGTCTGATGAGGCTAGTGGTGAACGTGCGAGACCAGTCGCTGCTCTGTCTAAAGATGCACAAGACGCGTCGTAGATCCATCGTCTTGATGCAGGGACACAGACAGCGGGTCTCGTACCACTTGTAGACGGCAGCAAGGGCTTCCACGTCCGACCAATTGTCGTAGTCGTCATCAAACTCCATAGCACCCATCATGTAGAGCGCCGAAAGCGCCTTGATGGCGCTGGAAACCGCAAGGTGTTCGCCGCTAGATTCGATAACGTAAGCTCGTATGTCCACCGCAGATTCCAACGCGTCGCTGGCCTTTAGGGCCCTTATGACGCTCGCAGCGTCGGCGAGACTCACGCGGCACGCCTTGTTCTGCCCCATGGTCGTGATCGGTCGCGTGACGAAAGCGTTTGTTGTCGCGTCCCTCTCTACCACGCGGTCTTCGTACACAAACTCTACGGGCTTTACGTACCACGCTAGCCGGTCCTGCTGCGTGGTGTAGAGCGCGGTGTACTGAAGCAGCTTCAGGTATTTCGTGACAATCTCCTCTACTTTCTGCCGACGCTCGTTCGCCTTGGGCCAGTCCTTGGACATTGCGGCCGCTCGCCTCCGCGTAGTGGACCCTTCCATAGGTGCCGCGGCATCGACCGCCGCCAGTAAAATGTCAAAGAAGCTAGTCTCCTTCGTTGCGGCGTTCATCATTGCGCGAAACAGGTCCACCTTCTTGCCGTCCACCTTTTTAGATGAGCTTATCATAAACGGGAGCATCTCGTAGCCGCCGTACAGCAAGATTGGCACCACAAACGACAGCGGGTGAAGATCGGAACTACTGACGCGTACAGCGCGAGTAAAGAAATCGTCCTTGATGTGGTAGTAACCCGCCTGACGACTGGGAAGAGACTTGTCCAGCAGAGACACGGCGTGTTGCACGCCGCCAAACTCGAACCTGTGTTCGTCCTGTCGCTTCTTACTCTCGCTGTACTGGCGGGCCGAATACACGTAGACGTCTCGCGAGGGTATCTTTTCCACGACCGCAGCTACCCCGAGGAGAATGTCCGAATCGTCGGTGACAACGACGGACACGTCCCAGCGCTCGTCGTTTGGCGGCGGACACATTAAAGAGTCCACGACCTTGACGTCGCCTTCCCCCACGTAGAACGGCGGCAGGATCGTAAAGGACGAGAGTTGGTACGCTGCAGCCGACTCGTTCGAGTAGCCGTCAATCACCTCTTTGGCGTAGAGTGGGTTCTCGAGAAGCGTGGCATATTCCCTGACGTGCTGCATCACGTCCGAGGCCGCGGTCAATCGGCAGATTGTGGCCATGGCGTCTTTGCCGTAGCGTGCCAAGTTTTTGAGCCTTCCGTTCAGGACAGACTGCAGTCTCGAATTTTCGATGGTCCGAACTCGCTTGGTGTCCTCGCCAGACGAGTTTTTGATGACGTTGGCCAGCTCTCTACTGCGACGCTTGTACTGCTCGGGCCAGTTTACCGTCGGCGACATTCCGTCAAACACCACCACCACGTCAACTTCCACACGCCTGTTTAGGGACAGCCCCTTGACGACCCTCTTGACCGTCCTAGATATGCAATGAAACACCGTCGTGAAGAAGGCGTCGTATCGGATGCAGCGTTCGCCCGGTCTCGCCTCGTACTCCTTGTCCCAGTCCAAATCTCGAAGAACAAACGCGTCGTCTTCGATATAGTCTTCGACGTAATCGCCAACCAGATCTCCGTTGGTCTCGCCAACGTAGTGTTTGATAAGCTCGAGGTTCAAGGCTTCCCACGCTCGCTCTCGTTCCTCTCGGTCGGCGATCGCTCGTGCGGCATCGATCTTGTCCGCAAACGTCTTGAGATGGTGGTCCGTCAGCGAGTGCTTGCAGTGGTGTAGAAAAATGTTACCGTCGACGACGACTTGAATGCGCGCCGACTCTCCGATCACGAACGAGGACGTCACGCTCTCATAGTCGAAGTGACGCGCAGACGGCGTAGGCGAAAAATACGTCCGCAAAACGAGGTTCGTGGCCGTCTCGACGTTACTGCCGGGGTCGTCCAAGAGCTGTAACTAAGACTCGAGTAACGGTGCCAGTTCCTCCTCGACGGCGCGGTTGCAAACTGCGTTGAGTGTATTCCAAAGATTTCGGATACCCATGGTGTCAATACGTTTATTGTGTGTGTAGAAGGGCGACGCTTAAGTACTCTCATCACACAAGGTCACGCCAAATAATGGAGGTTTTGTTTTTTTTTATTGGACGAGAAAGTGATACAGTATGCGTAATCCCTCTACCTGGGTGAAGGGCATCGGGTGACCTCCACTCGAGTGGGTAAAGTAACGCCCGCTCCCCTTGTTTAGATAGAGGAAGGGCTCTTGTAAAATGAACTTGAGGGGACAGAAGCGCTTGTTTGTTTCGGGATCGAGATGAGTGGAGAGCACAATCGAGTTGTCAAAGCCAGGTAGTTCGAGGGTGCTGCCTGTGGGTACGTGCGTGTATGCCGCTTTGCTCGGCACAAAGCTGACGATCGGCTCGTTGGTTATGTTGTTGATCAGAGACGGAATCGCGGCAAGACCCCTGTTTATTCTCTCTTCCCAGTCGCTGTGTTGGAAGAGGACGTTGTCCACGGTGCGCAGCACGTCTAGTAGCCGAATCTTTTTCGTTGCCGTCATGGCGTTGGCAATCACGCTCGGAATTCCTATCGTCTCGCACAGTCGGGGTAGTATGGTCTTGACGGTCGACTCGACGCTCTCGACAATTTTCTCCACCACGTCCTCTTGCAGGCCGGAAGCCTTGAGGCAACCCACGCCGCCACTCGCGATGCCCCCGCCGCGCTTCTTTCTCACGGTTCCGTCCAGGTAGACCATGACGGACGACGTCTTGACGTTGTTGATGTCGTTGACCACGTCGGAGATGGTGGGTTGCCGCACGCCCAGAAGGACCTCCCTCTTCTTTAGCAAACGGAGCTCGGCCGTGGCCACGCCGCGCGGAACGTAGAGGCACGAGTCGTAGGCAAACTTGTACGCGTTGCGGATGGCGGCGGCCGTAAACAGGTAGTCTCCGTTGTAGGCAGAACTAAATAACTCCAGGTTGTACATGGCGCGCACGCCCAGGGCTACGGGCTCTTCGCCGACGCCACCCGTTCCGCCAAAGGGCAGATTCGTGACTGTGCTTGCCAGCATTGTTATTGCGTCTGCATTCAACCAGCCCGCCTGATAGGTCTGACTCGAAAAGATTGTCTTCTCGTCGCTCCAGTCGCCTTCCACGTAATCGTTGTACGCCGGAACGTTTTTGAGAAACACGTAGGACCTGAACATGGGGTAGCGTTCCACGAGCTTGGGGTGATTCCTAACCAAATACGTGACGTGATCGTACGGATCAATCACCGATTTGTACTGGTCGTATAGGACGCGCCCGACAAAAGCCAAGTCTGCGCTCTCGTTGGTGTAGGCCGCCCTGCGTGGAATGAGGATCTCGATGAGCAGTACGGATCTCTGGTCCGAGACGCAGACGCGGGCGTTATCGACGCTAAGGATCCAGGGAAAGGTTCTGCCCAAAACCTCGTAAACGTGTTTTCTAAAGAGACGTTCGCTACCGGCTCGATGGTCGCTCGCGGAAGTCACCGCGTTCCGGAGAGTGAGACTGTCGTAAATGTCGGATCGCTTGTTCTTGTCGGTGTTTTTCCAGAAATATGCCAGCATCAAGTCGTAGACTATGGTCGCATTAGATGCTACGTTTCTTTGGTCGGGTGTCGTCAGTGGGACGGTGTCTAGTCTGTGGTTCGTACTAGTACTACTACTAGTAGTAGCAGTAGTAGTACTAGTAGTTGCAGTAGTAGTAATAGTGGTCATGGGAGCCGTAGTTGTATGCACAGTCGTATTGAAAGGGGGAGTTGCGGCCGTGGTGGTGCTGTGGGGATTGTTGTAATTGTCGATTCGCGAAGAAGGCAGGAATGCACTCCTAAACATGTCCATTTTTATTTATAGAACGTTCTCGTACAAGTCGTCCGAAAAGTCGCTGTCGTTATTAATGCTGTTTACGAGCTTGTCCCGTTTACTCAATTCCTTTTTCGGTTTCCGTTTTCTTCTTTGGGCAAACAGGACGCGGCACATTGTGAGCGAAAGAACCAGAACGCTAAATGCTAGCAGTATCATAGCCCACAGAAAATAGACTCCGTTTATTTCCGAAGCCTTGAGTATAGTAATTTTAAAGGTCATCTCTTCTTCAAACAAAAAAGTATATGGATTGCGATAAGGAATACGTGTCTTGCGTCAACGACGGAGACTGCTCGACTCTATGCACGGGGCAGGCAATATGCGGCAATTACGGAAAAGGAATCAGACGATGCGTACGCAGAGAACATTACGAAACGTACAAGCGGCGCTCGCACGACGATAACATGATTGTCGTGTTTGCAATGAACAGAAATTTGGGTTATTTAGAACCGCGAAACGTACCGGTGGACATGGTAAAGTACGCGCCCGACGCGAGAAGAAGCCCCCACGACGTCGCGTCCAACCGAAGATTGGCGTCGGAAAGCGACGAGCGAGACTCGGTGTGGCTACATATTTACGGACCGACGACGGCGGACGTGACTCCTTACGAGTACAGAGCCAGGCTTCCGAGGCGCCTGCTCAACGGGTTGTTAAAGTGCTCGCTCAACTTTCCAAACTTTGACGTCAAATAAAGACGCCCTTGTTGTATAGCATTCGAAACAGGTCCATGGAAGTGTAGACGACGCGCTGACCGCCATTCCAGACGACGTCGTAGATTTTCTCCTCGCAGCCGAGAGCTCGCATAAGGCGAGCTCTCGTGCGTAGGGACGTACGCGTCGGCTGTCTTGTCCCGCTTCGAGTGAACGACTTCCAGTTCGCCCGGCGAAAGTAGGACGGTCGTTCCGCGGTTGTCCGGACTGTAATCGACACTCATCAGGTATAAACTATTATTTAGAGAGTTCCACCGCATACCCACGTTATCCCAAAAAACGCACTGGTTTTCTTTCGAATATATGTACACAAATACGGGTAGTCCTTTAAATTTCCTCTTCAGTATATTATACGCGGCAGGCAGAGAAGCCAGCAGCCCTACGACATACTCCATAATTGGTTTTTAATTTATATAAAAACATGCCGGTGCGAACGCTTTGCGATGTGGAAGACAAGCGCGTCTCCGGGTTGGACAAAATACTCGACTACATAACGTGCAACGTTGACGGAAGATTTGGCGCTTCGGCTCTCTTTAGCACCGAATGTCTCCAGTTTCTGATTAACGTGCCCATCGCCACGAAATTCGACGGAGATAAGCCCCTCAGTGCCAAGGAGCTCGCGGACTTTATGACGCTAAACAAGTCCAAACTAGAGGTCTACGAAAACGTCGTCAAGAAGTGCGGACTGGACTCGGTGTATCACTGCGAAACGGAATCGGGCGAAGGCATTCTCCGCATCGCGCTCATGAACGACAACTCGTCGCACAGACTCAAACGCATCGCCGCCAAGATCAACGGAGAAGTCGGCGGCATGGGGCGTGTCGTGTCGCTTCACACGCGAAAGGACACGCAGCCGCTCGCCAAAGTCGAGGCGCTCGTACACATCGCGCAAAAGGCGTGCGCCGAGCATCCCGACCTCAAGTACGTATCCTACATGCAGCAGATTGTGGTGACGGTAGAGCTCAAAGACGTTGCCGTCAAGTACGTCCCTTTCCCAGAACTCTGTCACGTGCTGAAAAAGAACACCGACTATATAAAGGAGCACATTAGCGTGTTTGAGCACTTCTCCTTCCTAAAGGCGGCTGTCATTCCGCTAGATCACCTCCTGACTCAGGGCGTGCGCGGAGTCCACGTGGTGCGTGTATGTCTTCTAATGGAATCAGGACTCGTCGACAAAATATCTGCCGTGGTGGAAAAGATATAAATAATGTGCGACCTTCGGTCGATCCAACTGACCGATGTCGGCGGTCGAGAATACGTCTGGAAGGTGGAAAAGTGCGCGGACGTAGTTTTGAAGACTGTCGACGACGATTCCCAAGAAGATAGCACCGTGACCATGTGCAAGGAGGTGGTCGAGATACGGCTGGGGCGCGACGAGGAACCTATAGAGTTCACCGAGCCCAGGACGGTCAAGGTCGTCTTCCCCATACCACTCAAGGGATCTTCGGTCGTCGGCGCTCACGACAGCACCTACGTCCTCTTGGCCGTTAAGTCGGCCTCCTCCACCGGAAACCCTCTGTGGTGGACTCGCTACGCCTGTCACCAAACATCGCTCTACGTTCCGGATCCCATTGCCCGATCGAGCAACGGTAGAGGACGTTACGCGGCACGAGCTCATTTCATTTTGAGAATAATAAACACGAGAATATTTTTACAATAGTATCAAGCTCAGCCCCTCCCACCTGTGAAGCGTCGCCGGCGGCCTGACGTGTCGATACTATTCAATCGAGCCCATGGTACCCGGACGATTGGTGTTTGTGAGAATAAAGACACAGTTTCTGGTTTGCGCGTGTTTTTTTTATTTTACTAGTGAATCACCGCACGGTCGTAGTTGCGCACACTCTCGATATAATATTTCGGAGTGTCGGCGTGTCTCACGACTAGTTTCCGCAGGGTCGTTCACGTACGCTCCCGGTTGAGCTGGGTTCCGAGCTCGGCCACGAAAAAAAAAAAGGCAGTGTCCACCACTTCCAAAAATCCCCCTGTAGTCCTGTTCGTACTTTGGAATCGTGGACGGGAACGGCGGGGCCAACACGTCGCAGTATTGGCTTCATTCGACGTGGTGGGTTCCTAGGTTACCCCCCGCCTTAGGTAACGCTTCCATAAGTCTGCTGTTCGGAAAGCTAGAGACGAATGCACCTTTTCCCAGAGCGTTGACATTAAGATGTGCTAAGGTCAATATAAGACTTAGTATGAAGCAAAAATTGCGCTGCGTAGGTGTTTGCCCCTTTCGAAGAGCGTTCTACCGCGCCTATTGTTACGCGTTGGAAACGACTTTATGCATTTTTAATTTTAAAGCGAATGTTGTACCTCCCGCCTTAGGTAACGCCTCCAGAAGTCTGTTGTTCGGAGAGCTAGAGACGAATGCACCTGGTCCCAGAGCGTTGACATTTAGATGTGCTAAGGTCGATATAAGACTTAGTATGAAGCAAAAATTGCGCTGCGCAGGTGTTTGCCCCTTTCGAAGAGCGTTCTACCGCGCCTATTGTTACGCGTTGGAAACGACTTTATGCATTTTTAATTTTAAAGCGAATGTTTTACCTCCCGCCTTAGGTAACGCCTCCAGAAGTCTAGTTGTTCGGAGAGCTAGAGACGAATGCACCTGGTCCCAGAGCGTTGACATTGAGATGTGCTAAGGTCGATATAAGACTTAGTATGAAGCAAAAATTGCGCTGCGCAGGTGTTTGCCCCTTTCGAAGAGCGTTCTACCGCGCCTATTTTTACGCGTTGGAAACGACTTTATGCATTTTTATTTTTAAAGCGAATGTTTTACCCCCGCCTTAGGTAACGCCTCCAGAAGTCTGTTGTTCGGAAAGGAGAGACGAATGCACCTGGTCCCAGAGCGTTGACATTGAGATGTGCTAAGGTCGATATAAGACTTAGTATAAAGCAAAAATTGCGCTGCGCAGGTGTTTGCCCATTTCGAAAAGCGTTTTACCGCGCCTATTGTTACGCGTTAGGAACAACTTTACTGCCTTCCGAAAAGACGAACGAATGCGCCCGTTTCCACCCGGGCGATTGGTTTTTTGTGGGAATAAAGACACAGTTTCTGGTTTGCGAGTGTTTTCTTTTTATTTTCCTAGTAAATCACCGCACGGTCGTAGTTGCGTACCCTCTCGATATAATATTTTGGAGTGTCGGCGTGTCTCACGACTAGTTTCCTCAGGGTCGTCCATGGACGCTCCCGGTTGAGCTGGCTTCTCAACTCGGCCACGAAAACGTCAGTGTCCACCACTTCAAAAAACCCCCTGTAGTCCAGTTCGTACATGGGGATCGTGGACGGGGGCGGCGGGGCCAACACGTCGCAGTCTTCGCTCCACTCGACGTGGTGGTTTCCCACGTAGCTGGTGATGACGCTGTGTAAAAAACAGAGTATTCTCCCCAGCCCGACAGCATCCGTCCGTTTCGACGGCACGATCCGCACAAATATCAAGAGATAGTACTTTGTCACCGCCAACTCAAAGACATTCAGATAATGGCACGCATTTATGATATTAATCACGTCGACTATGCGTTGATCCACCGGGTCGACGGTTGGGTTCGCGAAGGCGACCACAAAGTTCTTGATAAAACAGTTGTCATTGCCGGAGACAATGTGCCCGCACTCTATAAAATATTGGAGGACGTTCTTCGTGGCGGCGCCGAGATGTTTTGGCACATCCACGTAGGGTTTAAAAAAATCGTCACACGAGAACATCTTCTGAAGATTCTCGTAGTTGGAGGCCCACTGGTCGGCGGTGGAAATTTTTTTCAGGATGGACATGGTGCTACTGTCGGGCTGGCTCGAAGCGATGTGGGGGGAGAGGGTAGGGTTAACTTTGCTGTAAGTACAAGCAGTCGCGTCGGAGAAGCCCACGTGTTATCAGCCGACGAATGAGAGCCGCTCACGTAATATCACACCATGCGTGGACGGTGTAGGGGGGGAGGCGAGGGTAGATGAGTAGAGTATTTCGCGATTCTATTTTTTTTCGTAGACGGCGGTAGTCTTCTGTCAAGGTTATCTCGGCACTATGTAAAAGTCATATCGGTCCCAACCGAGGTATGTGACGTAACAATAGTACTTGTTCGTGTCGACGCCGTTGCAAATGACGGCGTTTCTCAAATTCATCCACTTGCGCTCGCCACACGAAGATGATAATTTTTCAAAATCCTGTTGCTTGTAGACGCCCTTGTACTTTAGACCCTCCACGTACTTTATCGTCTTTGTTACGCGGTCTTCTTTGGACACGTCGTAATAATCGTAGCAAATTTTGGTAAAATCCCGATTTGGAATTGAGGTAGCCGTTGAGTACGTAGTCGATCAGGCCCAGAGTCTTTGTAAACTTGTGACGACCGCCGTACAGTCTCTTTTTATATTCCAGTTGTAGAAAAATCTGCCGTCGGCTGTACATCATGTCGGATATTACGACGTCTCTACAGGCGTTCACAAAGTTTACGACCATCGTCATCTTGTAGCGCGTGTCGTCGTCCACGGTGGTCGTGGCCTTGAAGGTAAACACCAGGACGATGTCTTTGGCGTCTACCTGTTCGCAGGGCGGATCTTGGACGTGGTGATTTTCCGCAAAGTACCGGGACACGTAGACCAGGATCGTGGGGTCTATGGAGCGGCACACGTCCAAACCGACGTCGATGTAGTCTCCGAATGCAGAAGGCGACGGCTCTGTGTCCGCCTGCCAAAAGTCTAATCGCTCGAGAACCGGTAGTTCCATTTCTTATTTACTATTATGTATCAAAGACGGGCCCTCTCTGTATACGAGAAAGGTGAGAAAAACGACAGCAAAAAACAGAAGTATTGATAAGATCCCAACGACTATCAAACCATTCTCAACGTCGGATAGTCGATCGTGCAAGTCTCGGTTATATAAGTAAATGCTCTGAAGCATGACCCTGTAGACGTTGTTGGTTTCATTAGTCATTTTTATTATTCGCATACTCGCTCGAAAACAGAACGGCAAAGGCGCACAGGCAAAAGATGGGCGTCACCCAACAGACGGCCGGATAAGAGTCTGTGATTGGGTAGACGAGTTTTTCCGCTTCGTGCGGCACAAATAGCGAAGCGTCCAGTAGTTGAGGCACGTGCCTGGCGAATAGTAGGTTCGTTTCCTCGACGAGTCGATTGTCGATCTCGAAGGCATAGACGAACCTGTCTCCCCCTCCTCTTCGGTCGTCGTTGAGGCGAATGCTAACTTCCCGGTCGGTCAGCGGTGGATCAAACACCCGGTCTTCGTCAATAAAGAGAGACTTGCGGAAAGACTGCACGGCCGCCCTCTTGTCCGACGGGACGTAGACCGCTTCTCTGGTGTCGGAGGCAAATAATTAAACTTTATTATTTTAAATGTCTTCGTCGTATTCTTCTTGTGCCGTTCCTTTAAGTAAATAGGGGTTGACTGGGAAGGTGGGCTTGGGTTGCATCGATTGCACCACGTCTCGACCGACTTGGTCGTTTTCAAAGACCTTTTAGCCTCTACCGACGTGTCGGAGTAGACGGCGCCATCTGCATAGACTGTAGAAATGGAGGGTTTGTTGCCGAGATTGGATAGGTTAATACTGTTGCCGTCTTCGGACGATGGAAAGTTCTTAACGCTGTCTACTTCGCTGATCAGAGGAGTTTCCGTGGTGGACGATAAGGGTGGGTCCGGAGTTTTAAATTCTTCAATCGAAGTTGTCGAAATGCTGGGTGGTGGAATAAAGTCTTGTTCCAAGAGAGTCTCTGACATGTTGGATTGTTTGGGTGGCTCTACGGGCCTTTGCTGTTGTCTGGGCGGAGGACGAGGCTTCTTTGCCGGCAGGTACGTATCTTCGTTTTCTTCTCGTACAGACGATATGGGCGTGGGCGGATTAATAAAGTTTTGCCTCAACAGAGCGGGCGTGGGTGACAGGTCCATGTTGTACATGTGATTGAAGGCGCATAGACAGTAGCGCAAATTCGGAAAGGACTTTTTGAGTAGGTCGACGCAAAATTTGCGAGAGAGTTCGGACTCGCCGTACATGACTGGAACGCTCATGCCAGGTACGCTAATGTTGTTGGAGAGAAGATAGAGGGACTGGAGACTTTGACTCTGGATGTTGTTGAGAATATACTCTGCGGTGGTCGAGGGGTTGCTGTAGATGGACAGGGATCGCAGGCGCGTGGCGGTTTTGCATATTTGATTTATGATTTGAATGTATCTGTTGTCGCAGAATCTGGTTTCACAGTAGACGGTGAGTTCTTGTAGTCGCTCGCCGCCCTTGAGGTGTTTGGTGCATATGCGCGTAAACATGTCTATGGGACACCGCACGTGAAAGGTTTGCAAGTGAGGTAGGAGCGGCGTGTCGCGCTTGAAGATGCACGAGTCGAGATACTTGCAGAGTGGCCCCCCTTCTACGACGGATATCTTGACCTTGAAAAGATTGACGAAGGGCCAGCGGTCTCGCGTGATGATAACTATGTTCGAGTCTTCTTCTACGTCGCCGCCAGCGCTATATTCGCGGTGCAACTCGTACGGCGGTATGTCTACGAAGGACGCCGAGGTCCAGGAATTTGCGTCGAGTTCTGGAGTTAGCCAGTATAGGTCATCGGGGTGAGTGAGGCCAATGTGGGTCGTGTGGTCCGAAATGAGTTTGATTAGGGCGCAGGGCTTTTGAGTACGCGAGTCTAGAATCCTCACGATGTTGTTCCACTCGAAGGCCACGGGCGAGGTGTTTTCGTGTAGCATCGCGTACCAGCTTTCGCTTTGCAGGCTGCCGCAGCGAAGATACTCGAGCGAGGTAAACTTTTGGCTGTATTCGTGTTTTCCAAAGAAGGCGGGCACTGTAAAGTAGCCCATGTCTAGCACGCGGATGCTAGAGGCGCACGTGTCTAGGTAGTTTATGTACACGGGATCGGTGTGGCTACCCGAGATGGCGGGTATGGGGAAGTGGAGCCCCTCGACGTGCGCCTCGTTGCACTTGACGACCGCCCAGTTGAAGACTCGGTCGTTGGGTACGTCGAGTACAAAGGTGGCTGCCGAGCCAAAATAGGCTTCCGAACGACATTCCGAGTTGTACTTTACGTACGAGACGGGCGCGTTTACGTTTCGTATCTCGACTGTGCTCGGGGCCTTCAGATGGCCCACGCGGATGCAGAGTGTGTTGGAGTCGACGGATCCGTCGCCCACCCACGAGGAGAGGCGAAAGGCCTCGGTCATGGCTCTGCGGACGTAGACGGGCTGGAGCACGCTTTTGGTGATTTTGGCGTCGTCGACCCTGGGCTTGCACTTGTCTACAATTTCGAGGGATGCGAGTCCGTTGTTGCGCGAGGAATTTTTGGTGAGGAGATGGTAGACTAGGTTTTCCAGAAAGTAGTAGAGGACGTTGGACGCGTGGCAGAATGTTCTGTTTTCGTACTCGTTGTTGTCGAGCGTGAGTTGGGCGTGGACGATGCAGTTTCTCAAGACGGGAACGAGCACGTAGAAGAAAAATTGAAAGAGGTCCGTCTTGTAAGGGGTGGACAGTGAAAAGGCCAGGTCGACGCATCTAAAATCGAAGACTACGTCGCCGTCGGGGAGATTCTTTACGAGGCTCTGCTCGAAGGCGTCTTCGAAACCGACAAAGGCGGCCGAGTTTCTGAGCTCGCGGAGGTCACTGTAAATTCGTGAGACAAACTCTCCGTCGACGGCTACGACGGGCGGTTTCTGCTCCCATCGGTCGATGTAGGGCGACAGGATGACGTCGGGTGCCAACATTCGGCGCATCGAGTCTTCGAGGTCGGATTTGAGGAGGCCCGAGGTATCGACCACCCTACACTCGATGTGACGCTTGTCGTACTCTTCGGTTACGAACCAGCTCGGGTAGCCAATGAGCCGCCCGTGCTTGTAGACGTAACCGTCGGCCGTTATGTTACACAGAGAATGGTGCATGTTTGAATATTGCGTCCACATTATTTTCTTTATAAACGAGTTTTCTGAGCTTGTTTGGGTCGCTGGCGAGTATTCTGAGTCTGACGTACGCGAGCCCGTCTAGAATCTCGAGCAGTTGCTCGTCCGTCAGTATCTGGGCGTTTTTCTTGGCGTTTTTGCGCTCGCAAAGGTGTCTGTAGGATCGACAGGTTTCCAACAACCTCCGCCTATTTTTGTAATGAACGTAATATAAGCTGCAAAGGAATCCGACGCTGGACGCCAGATAGACGACGCTCCAGCTTATGCCACCACCGCTCTCGGCATTCTTTTTGGTTGGAATATATTGGTGCTTCGAACCCACCCTCTTTATACCGTCCATCGCATATTTTATCTATGGAGAGAATCAGGAGAGTAGTGGGTAACATTCGAAAGGCCTATTTACAGACTCTGGAGCCGGATGCCAACAGTAGTCTGCCCTCCCTAGAGGCGTTATTGAAAACGTACGAGTATGCCACTGACGACGGCTGTCTATTTTACGACGTTTCGGTGGCGGCACCCCTAGACCCCGTCGTGCACTCTACTCTGGTGTCAACCGATCGCGACCCACCCGACGCGATGGAACAGATTGCGAGCCTGCGCTACTACACTCGCAAAATGTTTAGGATCGTGCTGCACCACACGCTCGTGTTGATATCGTACTGCGACGAGGACATGCGCGTGCCCCCCAAATACGACGAGTACGTGGACGACGCTTGCGGCGTGGATTTTTTCACCGCCATGTTTTGCACCGTGATGTTTTCCTTTGCCCAAGTGGGAATCGTACTGGGCGACGTGGTGGCGCAAAACATCACCTCTCCACTCACCCAAGACTATCTAGACTCTTCGCACAATCGAGAAAAGGCCTGTAAAGATCTGATGCGCAACGTGAAGGACGGGGACCTCAAGCCCGACGAGCGCGAAGGAGACTGTGAAAACGCGATCCAGGTGTTTAGGCAGAGGGCGGCCGGTCGGTCGCGCCTGCAAGTGGACGCCCTCGATCAGGGCAAGCAGATTGTGTACACCCTGTTTAACGGCAAGAGGGTCAAGAACGGCGACTTTAATCCGGTCTACTTTCGTCTCGCGAACGAGGTCGCCGTCGACTTTAGCGGATGCGATGTGGTGGTTGAAAAGTTGTTGGACTGCGCCCTTTTGACGGAAGACGAGCAGTTGGTCTTTGTCATTCCGCAAGAGTACTTTACCAACAACCTGTGCCCTCAGTTTACCCGGTGGGTCTTGAACAACCTAGACTATATCGATCCACTGGATCACATGTCTTCGCTGTTTGTATTGTGTCGAACAAACAGGCGCATCTATTCTCACCTGTACAAGAGTCTCAAGAACGTGTTGGATGCCGATTCGAACAAGGATAACGTTTTATTGGCCTACATTCGTTTGTACATCAACATGCTGACGCGAGACCCAAACAAAATTGCTTCTCTGAATCGATCGTACATTGGCAAGTCGAGAGATCGCCTCTCGGCGGCCTGTTTCGAGAACCCCAAAAAGGTGCTCGTCAAGTCGGCGCTGTGCGAAGAACGCAAGAGGGGCTGGACTTCAACCAACTTTGCATTTGGTCTCGACATTTCGCACGTGGGCGTCTTGCAAAACACCAGCAAGGTCGTCGTCGTGGAGGAAAAAGAGGACGACTTTGAATTTTACGACCCAAAATCTCCGTGACGATATTTGTCCCACCCCTCCTTGCCCATCTACAATCTGGTGTATTCCAGATTCAGAACGTGCTCGCGTACGGGAAATTCCAACACGAGTTCTATGAACCAAAAGTGACAGCGCTTTTGTTTGTACAACAGGTGTTTGCTGTACAGGAGTTCGTCCGTTTTGCAGCGGCAGTCGTCCGAATCGCAGTAGCCGAGGATCGAGTGTAGTTCGAGGACGGATGCCGTTTCCTGGCACTCGGCGTACTCGTTGAGGTCAAATAGATAACATCGGTCTTGTTCATCGTCTTGCTGCTCTGGGCGGTGCCGTTTACAGGGACAATTTCGAGAAAAGTAGACCCGTTTGTACTCTACGTGTCGAGCCGCGAGAGACTTCATGACCTCGACGAGCTCTTCGATCGGTTTCTGCAGGGGATAATAGGGGTCATCGGCTCCGTCTACCTTGAGATTGTCGAGACAGTAAGTGTAATTGACGTTGGCCATCTTTTGCTTGTGCCGCCAGTAGAAATCGTGAACGACTCGAAAGTATAGCTTGGCGTATTCGGCCTCGTTTCTGACAAAATCGTCGAGCGATACTTGCGCAGCGTACTCTTTGACGGACTGGCTAAAGTCCATCTCGGCGCAGTTTAAGTGACGGCTCGTGTCGGCGAGAACTCCGTCCGCTTGCTCGGCTACGTCTCGAATTTCAAAGGCGTCCAGGTCTTGGAGGAGAGACACCACGCTTTCCAAGTCTCGGAAGCTCTTGCGGGGGTTGGCTCAGCACAGGTCCTTGAAGGCCTCGACCAGACGATGTCCCTTGATCCACGACTTTACCTCGCATAGGATTTCGAAACACCGATTCGCGTAATCAAACATGTGATTTAATTCTCTCCTCTGTCGATTGATGTCGCACACGTGCCTATATTGGTCCCAAATGTCGAGGGTGCCGTCGTACAGGAATTGGAGCATTAGATTGGTAATCTTGTCTTTGATGCCAACGGTCACGTCGACGACGTCGCCCTTGATCGCGTAGCCCAGCGCCTCAATGAATCTGCACCTGATCTGAAGATCCAGACACTCGTCGTCGCCTTCGTCGTCGTACTTACGCTGACGGTACACGCGGTTCCAGTCGGCTAGCAGTTGCTTGGCAAAGGGACTGCAGTGTGCGAGATCGGACACGCACGGCGTGACGCACCTGGACGGCGCTTGAACGGCCACGTATTCGAGTACTTTGATCAGGGCGTTTCTCATGTTGTAAAAGGTGTTTGTGGCGAGGCGCGTGTTTGTCGCCATCATGGTCTGTGTCGGCGAAAAGACGTGATATACCGCAGGTACGACGACGAGCAACAAGTGTTTGAGGTTCATGTCCTGTGCGTTGAAGACGAGTTCGGCAGCCTCGACGAAAACTAAACTCTGTCCGGGTGCTGGCTCTCTTGAGAATAAACTTTGAAATTCCCATTTGTTCGTTGTACGTCCACCAATCCAAGAGGAGTCGTTTCGTCCTGCCGAGGACGTCTGCCAAGGCCACTATGGACTCTTCTTCCACCTTCATGACCGAGTTGATGGCGAGAATGGCTCCTTACGCTTTCGAGAATCGCAACGCCCAAGACTTGGCGTACAAGATTGCACAAAGCCTCGGCAAGAACAGCTCCGAAGTCGCCGACGCGATACTGCACGTCAACGGACTGGTCGTCAGCGATTCCCCCTTTGCAAGACTGCTTGCCCGCAACGTGGCCGGAAACCTGTTTACTCTACGACGAGATGCAAAGTCCCCTTCCGCGATGCAGTCGGAGACGACCGGTAGGATGTACGGGAAGCGCAAGGCCGTTACGGAAATGAGTGGCGACGAAATAATGCGAATATATCGAAAGTGGTACAAATAAAATTTAATTGATTCTGGTTTGTGGTGTCGCTGGTTTTTCTTTTGTTTGGTGGTAATTCACGACACCGCTGCCAAGCAGCAATCCTCCTAGCGTCCCGATTGTAAGCATGTAAAACACTTCGTTGTTGGGCTTGTCACTATGCTCTGCCGGAGCTGGTGATGAATGAGAAGGAGGCGGCGGTGGGTTTTCGGTCCCGACAACGGTGCCGGGTGAGTCTCTCTCAGGTCTCCTGCCGTAGTCGACCGTTCGTCCACTTGGGACGCCACGAAATCGGTAGATACCTTGGCGGCGTAAATAATGAGTTTGTTTGGCAATACGAGTTGTCCCGGGAAGCTGATTTGTTGTTGTTGTTGTTGTTGTTGGGGGGGCGCCGGAGCCGCACGCCCTTGCGTCGGTGCCGATGGTCGCCTGTCCCAGAGGGATTCCATAGAGTCGGGTAATGCCACCCTCTCGTAGGGTAGACGAGCGTCCAAGTGTTGGCTCTGCCCGTTGTGCGTGTGTATGGGGAGTTGAAAGTGGTACGTTTCCACCATGTCGGTGATGCCCGACCCGCCGGCACCCAGATGACTAAGGTATTTTTTGACCACCCGCGCGTCTCCGTCGTACACGGCCAAGTTTATTCCGTTATCGATCGAAGATGCCACGCCGAGTGCCTTGCGGGGTCCGTCGACTAGTACCATGATTTCGTTTAGTTTTCGCGAATTGTTCATGATGCGCATGTAGTGGAAATCGTCTCTGGTCTGCGTCTCGATGTTGTCGGCGGTGCCTTGTAAAAAGTGTGTGAGAATCACCCTGCGCATCACGTACGGTGCCAGGTTTTGCAGCCAGAGCTCCGCGACGCGCCTCGTCACGGCAAAGCGCCTGTCCGTGTCGGGGAGCGGGTCCGTGACCACAAAATGGTAGAGGTAGCGAAAGAGGCCGACGAGCTGTACTCCATGTGCATCCGGTCGCTCTCGGCGCTGCCGCCCGTGATGAAAAAAGGCAGGGCGTGCGGAAACAGTTGGGCCACCACCGGCGGTACCGACGTGGACGATTCTTCGGGCCGGCCCGTCTGCGAGTTTAGCAGGCGGGGCAGATTGGTGTTGGACACTACCATTCCGGCGCGCATGAGGGCGTACGCCTTGCACACGTAGCGAAGAGCGACAAAGTCCAAGAGACATTCGGCTACGTCGTCCGAAAGAGACTTTGTCTCGTGCAGGTGATAGTGCGATCGGCCCAAAACGTTCTTGTCCACCGCGTGAGTCGCCGACGAGTACACTACGTCGATCACCGTTCCGTACAGTGTGTGCGACGGGTACCGCTCGGCCAGTCTGGTCTTGAGAGCCGGAACGTAAAAGACTCCTTCTCGCTCGGCCAGGAGCATGATGGCCGCCGACGCGTCCCACACCGAGGACCTGCTCGAAGTGAATGGGTTGAGGGTCTTCGCAAATATCTTTGTATTTGCAAAGTACGGGGACCTGAGGATCGTCTTGCACGCGCTAAAGATTTCGTCGTGATTGGGGATCAGAGTCAGGGCCTTGTCGTAGCCTACCCTAAACTCGCGAGCCCAATCGTAGGGCAGGTCGCCGAGGTGCGGCTCTATTTCGTCGGTAAAGAGCATGCGGGCCAATACTTGATCGAAGGGCACGGCATGCGAGGGGACCCATCCGTTATCGATGACGGAGCGCGTGCCAACTCGAAATAGGAGCATTCCTTGGTTCGGGTCCAGTTCCATCGTGAGACGCCACTTGGCGGTCAGGTTCTCCACGCAGTCGCTCTCGGCGTGGATGATTCGACGGGTTTCTCCGGGAATGTGAAAGAAGGTGGGTACCGCGTACAAGACGCGAAAGAAGGGAATCGTGTGCACGTCGTGAGGATCGCCGTTCGTGTTGAAAAAGGGGTAGAGTAGACTCTTGTTGGGTACGTGGGGTCTAAAGGCGATCGGGTTGTCGGCGTACGAGTCTCGATCGTAACTACCCCAGTAGTTTGTCGTGAAGGAACCCCTGAGGACGACCTCAACAACGTGTTCGACGGGACTCGGGGCCTCGGCCGTGTACGCGCCGGGTTGGTGATATGCGTGACGCAGAGTTCCGTTTGCCCACGAATGTTGATTGTTATTTGCGGCGAGCGGCGGCGACCCTGCACCAGCACCACCACCACCACCACCTCCTCCTGGTACGACTGCTGCCATTATATTTTTATTATAGATACGTCTAGGTTAGTGAAAAATTATTGCACGGGCCGAGGCGGAGGTGGAACGCTGTATAGAGATTCCGCACTACGCGGAACGTCGTACACCGTTGGCGAAGGGGGCGGTAGCGTTTCGTATTCGTTGTCTATCTGTGGTCTCGGTGGAAGCGGTCGGTTGGCGATTCTCGGCTCTGAAATGTCTCTTCTTCTATCGTCGAACGCCTGTATTTGTCGCTGTACGTATCTGTTCAATACGTACTCGTTGTAACCGTAGCCTATTAACGATGTGACCACGAGCTGCAGGCCTAGAACGCTCACTGTCAGGGCCGTCAGGTGTCCCATACCCCAATTGGATACGTGGTCGTGAATGTCTTTTGCCGTCTTTATTCTATCGAGCAAGCTTTGAAAAAAGGACTCGTCGGCGCAGATCGGGACGCCGTCCTTGCTTTGTCGCAGAGTTTCCAATATGTCTCGATTCAACCTATGGGCCTCTCGCAGCGACGCAAAGAACACGTACTCTTTCGAATAACGGTCCGGATCGTTATCTGCGTCTTTGGATACTTGCGAGTCTAGTATGTGTTTCTGTTCCCGCGTGAGATTTACGTATGACGTCAATACGTCCTGGAACGTGGCATTTTTTGTTTTAGATAAAAAAACATGTCCGTTTACGCCACGTTCACTCTGCTGTGCGAAAACGGAAGGGAAGACGACAAACTAGTCAAGGAATGTAGACGCTACCTAGAAGAATACGTGAGACCGCTGCTCGGAAACGACACTTTTTATGTCGAAGACGATAGAAAGTTGTTCCACGGACACATGTACTACACGCCGCCTCCCAGTGCCGAACGGAGGGCCGCGTCGGCCATACGGGGCAACGTGGACCACTTGCTGCACGTCTTGGCCAAGCACGTGGATGACACGGACGTTTTGCGCTACGCTTATAATGCCGCCGCGAACGTGTTGGATCACTGTAGATTCGAACAGAGGAGAGAAGAAGAGGAGCAATTGACGGAGTGTAAGAACCTTTTGGAGGCTCGACTGGCAGCGATGGGAGACGAAAGAGGTCGAGACGACAAGTATCTCAAGACTATATTTCACCTGTGAGCCGTAAAGTAATACACGCCTAGTCCGGCAGCCACGCCGACGGCCGTCGAGCTCAACGTAATCGCGGTCATTGCGCCGGACTCCTCGGGCCGAGAAGTAGACAGAGTGTCGCTACGAGTGAAGCTTTTCTCCATAAAGTCGATGCCGTGAGCCTCGGAAAGTTTGGCGAGAGACGTCTCGTAGGTGGTCAACGATCGTAACGCGAGACTTAGCGTGTCGTCGTAGTCGCCAACCTGTTCCTGTTCGAAGACGTCGCACAAGATTAAATAGTTTCGAAGGGTCGTCGCCTGCGTGGAAATTTTTTCGCCGTGTTCGCGAAGAAACTCGTCGGTCGGTAGGCGTTCGTTGGCGAAGGTCGTCATGATTTCGGCCATGGGCCAGAGGTTCCCGTGGCGAAACCAGGTGATTATGCAGACCTTTTCGAGTATCTCGCGGGCGGCCGTCTTGAAGGTTTCGTACACTTCGATAAAGAATCTGAAGACGATCGAGGTCAGTTGAATTTCGAGTCTATTAAAGTTTCTATTTACGTCGTACTTGTAACGGTTTATGTCGTCAGACGGCTCCGTTGCGGTGGCGGGCGGTCGGAAATCGTAAAATTCCTCCAAGATGTCTTTCCTCACGATCTTGGCGTTCGAGCGCAAGTGCGTCTCGAACCTTGTGATTCCCGGTAGAGTCAGGGCGTATTCGGCCGCCAACCACACGGAAAGTAGGGCCCCGTTGAGCCCCTTTTTGCGAAATACTATCTCTTCCCAACACATGTCGTAGTCCAAATCTTTAACGTGGACTCGCCAGTACGGAAAGACGGCGGCGTTGACTTTGCTCCAATTGTTCTTGACGTAAGAATAAAACGAAACTAAATCCATCCTCTATTGTTTTGTACTCGTAACGAGGTGCACGCTCACGCCCGCAAAGAGACCCGTTGCGGCCGACGGAATCACGAGTTTTAATAAGGGGTCGATTTTACGGGTGGAGTCGTCGGTCGTAACGGGTCTGTCAGTGGGCGGTGGCAGCTCCTCATCGGTCGTCGTCGCGAATTTACTACTTCGAAAGTGTTTGGGTAGAAACGTGATCTGCCGCTCCATGGCCATCTCGGCGAGGTCCACCCTGTAATTTGACAGCGTGTCCGAATTGTATATGGACCCGCGTTCCTCTTCCGTGGCTTCCACGTCCAACTTTTCGGTTAAAATTTTATAGTTTGACGTACTCAGATGCGAATGCAGCTCTTCGCCGTACATTAGCATGAGTTGGTCGGTGGACAGGTCGCGACCGGCGCACGCCGCCAACACTTCGGTGAGGAACCAGAGCGCGTCCTTGTGTTCGCTGTACCAGACGCGCACGCACAGGTCTTCCAGTTTGGCCAACTCGATCGTCTTTAGACGGTTCTCGTACACGTCGACAAATTTTCGGACCGTGCTGGATGTGATCGGCGCTGCATTCGTAACTCTAAATCTATCCGCAAAGTACTGGTCGACTTGCCGTTCGTAGCGCCATTTGTTCTTGCCATCGTTTTCTTTGGTCAGTGCGGTGTCGTCGTCGTAAAACGAGTCAAAGATTTCGGGATCCCTTCGACTGTAGGACGGCCATACCGTCTCCACAAGCTTGGTTCGTCCCGGCAAAGTCAGGGCATACTCGGCGACGATCCACATGCGAACTTTGGAATTTAGCATATAGAAAAGTTGTTGTCTACTCAGACCTATGAATTCGTACATCTGTATATTCTTGACGTGTTGGTGCCAAAATCGAAAAGTGCGAAGGGCAACTTTGGTCCAATTTTCCTTTACGTAATCGTAAAACCGTTCGTAGTCTTCTTTCAACGCGTCTCTAGACATTTTTGTATTGATCAACGCGTGATCAAATACGTCCCGACTCCAAGTACCAATCCGATCGCTGTCGAAGGAACGAGGATCGCTACTAGACTACCGACTGAAGGTAGCGGCGTGGCCGATCGGATTCGATTGTTCATCTCTATCAAATCTTGGCGGTAGCTCGCCTCGTCGTTGGTAGACGGTTGCTGTTGCGAATCAAAGGCCTTTTGCAAGAGCCGGACTTGCTCGGGGCCGGCATGAGAATGCAGTTTCTCTCCGTGCAACGATAAGAGCGTCCCGACCGGAATCTTTTGTTTCGCAAATAAGCTCAACGTCTCGGCCGCAACCCACACGCCGTCCTTGTCCAGGGCCCACGCTCGCAAACAAAATCCTTTAAGCTCGAGCGGATCTTGGATTGTGGACAGCGTCTCGTACAGGTTGACGAGCTTGCGGAACGAGGACGAGGTGGGCGTCATTTTCAACTTTGCAAAGTTTCGCTTTATGTGGTCGGCGTACGTCTCGTGCGCGTGGCGACCGGCAGTGGATTCGCGAACGTTTTGAGATGCAAATTCTCTAAAGTCGACTAGGCCCGGGGTAAAGTCAACGGCTACGTCGCCGACCTTTTCGAGGAAAGCTCGACGACCGGGCATGGTGAGGGCGTACTCTGCAAAGAGCCAGGCGAGTAGAGCCTGAGCCTCCGAACCGACGACGCGGTTCTTGGCCAGTATCCGCGACCACGCGGCGTCTGCGTCCGCGTTTTTGACTTTGGCGAGCCAATACGCGTAGCACATCCAATCCGCATCGGGCCAATTTTCTTTGATCGCATTGTACAAATAGACGTAGGCGTCCATTTTATTATTTATTGAGCATGACGTACCCAGCGTAGGCGAGTGCCGTCAACGACACGCAGTACGGCGAACACAACATTAGGACGACCTTGGTGTCGCCGGCCTTCTTCTTTATCTCCTCGTCTTCGTAGTGAGAAAGAGGAGGTGATGTCTCGTCTTCCTCCTGATTCCTCGGCGCTTCGGAGTATATGTTTCGATTGTAATTTTCGTGCGCGTAGCGCATTCGTCTTTCGTACTCGGCGTCCGAGAGCACGACGAACGAAGCCGATCGATTCAGATCCACCCTCAATGTGGCGTTTAAATTTAACAAATCAATCTTGTAACGCTCCACGTCTCGCTGATTCAACAGGCGAAGCGTGTCTCTATCGGCGACGGCCGGTGCCACGTCTATCTGCTCGGCGACCTCGCGCACAGTGTACTCGCTGATCTGGTGCCAGATACCGTCGAGGTGGCCACCGACCAACAAATCGTCTGCCCTGATTTCATTAGAAACGCAAGTCAACAAGACCTCTACCAGTGCCCACTGGACGTTCATCTTGCGTTTCCAAAAGGACATGACCACGCCCTGAACGTCGTAGGGAATCAAGCGCAACAACTTTTCGTACGCATTCTTTAAATAAAGTTTTGCCTTTGGCGTAAAATGGACCCCCATTTTTCTCAGTCCGGCTCCGCGGACGTATTCGTATTGGTCCCTGGTAATCTTCTCCTGCACTGCAGCTGCGGGCACGCGGAGGAAATCGGTCAACTCGCCTTCGCGTGTAGATAACCTGAGCGTAAACCTAGTGTTGAGACTGAACCAGTGTGCGAGCGACGCTTTAAAATCTTTGAAAGGTGGAAAGGTCAAAATGTACTCTACTAGCAGCCACGTCAGGTAGCGTCGTCGCGTCGCTGGTTCCATCTCGGTGGCGGATATTTCGCTCAAACGCCCCGCAGGGGGCACCTGTGAAAGCAGGTGTTTGGAGAGTGGCGTCTCCACGGACCCCGAGCCATGCGGGTTCGCCCGCCCACGTCTGACTGTGCGTGGCTTTCCCGTGTCTGAAGAAAAGGGCATCCTGGTGGTTGAGCCAAGCCCGGGGTAGGTTTGGACCCTTCGGGGCCCCCCGGGCGAGGCAATACACCACTTCGGCCCCTGCTTCCCATAGACGGGAGTCCTGGTAAGGCCCGGCCAGGATGATTCAGTCTAGTCGCCACTCCTTCTACTATCCCCTCCCTTCTTTCACCCTTATCTCCTCCTCCTTTTCACTCTTCTCATTTCTCTTTTTTCCTTTTCAACTTCTTTGGCGGCAAGGGCTAACCTTGGGTGGTGACAGATACTCTCGTCCAGATCCACACTTGGTTATAGTTTCTGGGTAGCGCTAATAGAGTAATGCTTCCAGCAAAGCCATATTTGTTATGGGGTGTTACCTATTCCCTCGTTGGGCTCCGTGGTGGGCGGCGCGCCACAGATTCTGAACACCCTTTGCCTTTTTATGGCTCCCCCCTCTTCTAAACCCCGAGCAGAGCGACCCCCCAAAAGGGTTCGCCCCGCTCCCCCTACTTTTGAAAAAGCCAAAGAACCCGACACCTTTTCACGATTTCTTGTACTTCATGCTGCGAACGACTCTCTACCGTTATCAAAGATGTCACCTTTCCTTGTCTCTAAGGTCCTAGAGCAGACGATTGGAAAGAATTACAAGGCAAAAAAACTTGCTGGAGACCTCCTCGTTGAGGTAGAAAACAAAACTCAAAGCACAGCATTACTGAAGTTGACCAGCTTAGGTGAACACCAAGTTTGTGTAACCCCGCACCGGACTTTAAATACTCTCCGCGGCGTCATCTCTGAGGATGACCTCCTTCAGTGTACTGAAGAAGAAATCCTTGAAGGGCTGCGTCGGAGTGCTGTTGTTGCCGTGCGGCGAATCACGCTACGACGAGACGGACAGGAGATACCAACCCGACACCTAGTCCTGACTTTTGAACTCCACTCTCTGCCTTCCACCGTGAAGGCAGGGTATCTAAACTGCAGAGTTCGTCCTTTCGTTCCAAACCCACAACGGTGCTTTCGTTGCCAGCGTTTTGGGCATGGCTCCCGAAACTGCCGTGGCCGAGAAACTTGTGCGAAATGTAGTGCCACTGACCACGTCGCTGACATATGTGAAAACAACCATAAATGCATAAACTGTGGCGGACCACACCCCGCATTTTCACGCACATGTCCGAAATGGAAGAAAGAAAAGGAGATAATTACATTTAAGGTCAAACACAATCTCAGCTACCAAGACGCTAGAGAACAGCTTGCCTTCAAGGCAAGGGGTTCATATGCCGAGGCAGTGCGAAGGGGACCCCCACTGTCTATGGCATCCGTGGAGACGCAGACTTCCCCGGAAGACCTGTCATCTCCACAAGGGTCCTTTTACGTACGTCCGAAGACAGTGGGCAACCCACTGCCTTCATGCTCCAATGAGTTTATTGTGCCCTCTAAGGAGGGTGCTGCACCCTCCAAGGAGCCAGACCTGTCGTCACCGGCACTAGCTGGCCCTTCTGGCCGGGGTCGGGGGCTGCCTCCCCGTGCCTCTGGCAGCTCATCAAAGCCTGGGCGGTCAGATTCACCTCTACCGCCCAAAGGACCCAAGGTCTCATTGGATGAGAAGATGGATGTGAGCGTCCCACTCTCCGATGAGGACCTTCCTCTTTCTCAAACAGGCTCTGTTTCCTCGGCCTCCTGCGAGGCTGGAGGACGGCCTAAAGACACTGCAAAAAAGAAAACCATCCCACGGATTGTGGCACCAAAAGACGCATAAACTACATTTCACAATTTTTGCGTAAAACACTTATTGAGGCGTTTCCTTTATTGAAGATAAATGTCTTTCTTCCTTCAGTGGAACTGTAGAGGCCTCCTGTCTAACTACGATGATGTGAGCGATCTTTTAGAGGATCACCGGCCCATTGCATGTTGCTTACAGGAAACGCACCTAAAAACCACCCACACCAATGTTTTAAAACACTTCCAGGTGTTTCGTAGGGACCGTACACATGCAGCTCACGCAGCTGGAGGTGTTGCGGTGGTTGTCCAACGTTCAATTCCTTCTAACGAGGTAGCCCTGCAGACTTCACTTGAGGCGGTGGCTACACGTATTTTGTTAGATCGAATAATTACAGTCTGTTCATTGTATGTACCTCCCAATTATCAGTTACATATGGAGGAGCTAGAAGACCTTGTTAATCAACTTCCTTCACCTTTTTTACTTTTAGGAGATTTTAATGCACACAATCCCCTGTGGGGTAGTGACAGACGGGATTCTAGAGGGGCCCTTGTTGAACGTTTTTTGCTTTCTGCGGGATTGTGCCTGCTGAACACAAATGAATCTACATATTTTAGCTCAGCAACTCACACTTTCACTTCCATTGACCTATCTATTTGTCACCCATCATTATTCCCATTGCTTTTATGGAAGGTCATACCGAATCCTTATGGAAGTGACCACTTTCTCATCATCTTAGAATTTAACCATCTTCCCATGACAGTCCCAACACGCTGTCCTCGTTGGAAATTCGAAAATGCCAACTGGCCTACCTTTAAAGAATCATCTCTTTTTGCATGCACATCACTTGACGATCTTGATATCAATAAAGCCACTCAACATATCACTGAGCACATTTTACAAGCTGCCATTCTCTCCATCCCCATGACGTCCTCGCATCTGCCCAGGAGACCAAAGCCCTGGTGGAACAAAGATTGCCGTTTGGCCAAAAAAGAACAAAATCGAGCGTGGGGTATATTTAGGCGCTACCCTACAACACACAATCTTATTGAATTTAAGAGAAAAAGGTCCCAGGCGAGGTGGATTAGAAGGCATGCTAAGAAAAAAAGTTTTAGAGGGTACGCTTCTTCAATTAACAGCACTGTATCTGCAAAGGAAGTCTGGGATCGCGTACATAAAATTGACGGCTCTTACCGGGCATTCACTGTCCCACTCTTGAGTCGGAATGGAGTTTGTTCTGCAAGCCTTGAGGAACAGGCCAACATCCTCGGTGAACACTTCGAGTATGTCTCCAGTTCGGAACATTACACCTTAACGTTCCAGCGATACAAGATCAATGCAGAAAAAAAAGCTGTTATCACATCAGGTGGCACGCACGAACCCTACAACACTCTATTTACATTATACGAACTTCAAATGGCACTTCTTGGTTCCAAACAAACTGCCCCTGGACCAGATGGTATTCATTATCAAATGCTCGAACATCTTCATCCATCCACTATGGAGCTAATTTTGTACCTTTTTAATAGAGTTTGGCTCGAGGGCCACTTTCCGTCCTCCTGGAAGACCGCTGTGGTTGTACCAGTGCTTAAGCCCGGCAAAGATCCCTCTTGTGCATCTAGCTACAGACCAATAGCTCTAACTAGCTGTCTTTCCAAGACATTAGAAAGGATGATTAATAAGAGACTCATGTTTTTTCTAGAACGAAACAGCTGCCTTGATAAGTTCCAGTGTGGCTTTCGGTCAGCACGGTCCACTGTCGATCATCTCGTCCGCTTGGAGACCTTCGTACGTGAGGCGTTTGTCAACAGACAACAGTGTCTCTCCATCTTCTTTGATTTGGAAAAAGCATACGACACAGCCTGGCGTTACGGCATTCTGCAATATTTATTCGATCTTGGTTTCCGTGGCCGAATGTTGAGTGCCATACAGAGTTACCTGCAGCACCGTACGTTCCGCGTGAGGCTGGGAAAAACTCTCTCGAGGGAGTTTTTACAGGAGAATGGAGTCCCTCAGGGGGGTGTACTGAGTGTCACTCTTTTTATCGTCAAACTTAATTCCATTGGCCGTGTAATTCCTCCTTCGGTGCAATATTCCTTATATGTTGATGATCTCCAGATCTCCGTTTCATCCTGTAATCTCTCAATTTGTGAACGTCGCGTTCAACTTGCGGTCAATAATTTGGTCAGATGGGCCGATACGAATGGGTTTAAATTTTCTCCCGAAAAAACAGCTTGTGTCAACTTTTCTCGTCGACGTGGTGCTCTTCAGGAACCGTCTTTGAACATGTATGGTTCTCCTATTGTTGTAAAAAATGAGCACAAGTTTTTGGGCCTTGTGTTCGATTCCAAGTTGACTTTCGTTCCACACATTAAGAGATTAAAACTCAAGTGCCTTAAATCTCTAAACATCCTTAAGGTCTTGTCACATGCATCATGGGGCTCGGACCGACTGTGTCTGCTGCGTATCTATCACTCAGTCATTCGCTCCCAGCTTGATTATGGTTGTATTGTCTATAACTCTGCTCGGGCATCAGTTCTAAAGATGTTAGATCCTATTCATCATCAAGGACTGCGACTGGCTATTGGTGCATTTCATACCTCCCCAGTGCTTAGCCTTTACGCGGAAGCAAACGAATTGTCCCTTGAGTATAAGAGGTTTTCCCTGGGTTTTATGTACTCTGTCAGGGTTCGCTCGGTCGCGGAGCACCCCGTTCGAGATAATATTGAGACGATCAAGTTCCAACGCACATTTGAAAACAAACCTTCCACAGTCCCCCCTTTTTCTATGAGGAATAATACTGCAGCACAATCCGTTGGGATGGATGCAAAGCCTCAGTTGGTCCAATACCCTCCGGAAATAGCTCCATGGAACAACTGCCAGATACATTGCAACCTTACACTGACCAAGTATAACAAAAAGAATGTTCCACAGGAAGTCATAAGGCAGAACTTCTTTGAGCTTCAGACCAAATATCACAAGTATGCCAGTTTTTATACAGACGGGACAAAAAAAGACTCCGTAGTAGGCTGTCCTATGGTGGGACCATCGGTAAATCAGGTGAAGAGAATAAATTCAAAAGCCTCTATACTAACAGCAGAGAAGACTTTGACGAGCGTGTTGGGACAGATGTAACAGTAAGAAAGCACAAAACAAACAGAGGGACAAAAACAGACATGTACAAGCTTTCAGTTTACAACAACATATATTTGACGCCAGCGAAGTCTGCACCAACAACCGTCGGTGGGGAAAGGGGGGAACGAGCAAGAGGGAGAAAAGAAGGGAGAGAAGGTTGAGAGGGAAGAAAAGGGGGGAGGGAAGGGAAGATAGCGTTTCCGCATACGAAGCTGATTGACGGCCGAAGGCCGAGGGGGGGTCTAGTTGTTCAAGGTTGTGCAATTGGAGTCCGAGAAAACGCCGGCCTCAGAAACACCAGTTCTGGTTTTGTCAACGAGAGAGATGGGGAAGCAATGTTATTCTTGGTGGTAGTCATCCTATAAGCTTCAATTATCTCCCTCCCATAGCGCTCCCGGTGTTCCCCAACTACTTTGGTCTCGTTGAACAAAGGCGTGCATGCGTGGCACTCCTTACCGTGAACTAAAATAGGATGCAATGACCCCTCTGGCTGTGACGCGCATTCAATGTGGTGTTCTCGGAGGCGATCATTTATGCATCGGCCTGTTTGGCCGATATATTCCGCACCGCAGGTCAAAGGAATCGAGTAGACTTTTTCTTTTGCGCATCGAACGAATTGAGAGCCGTGTTTTTTTGCACATGCTGGGGGGGAACTGGCGTTGTTAACCAGTTTGCACATGGAACCCAGTTTGAACCTGCATTTGAAAATTACCTTGGTGCCAAAGCGGGACGCGAGAGACTTGACGCGGTGCGCCACGTTATGCATGTAGGGAATGCAGGCGATCCTCCCGCCCGGAGCAGCCCGTGAGGTGCGGGGAGTTCGATTTACGATGAGCCTCTGCGTGACAGAACTGAGAAGGTCCATCGGGTACCCTGCCTTGAGAAGGCGGTTAAATTGTGTTTTCACACTCGAGGTTGAGTGGTGACTGCACGACCTGCTGCGTGCAGAGGTGATCAACGAAGTGACCACCCCCGTCTTAACGGACCTGGAATGGGAGCTGGAAAAGGGAAGAACTGGTTTCTCCGAACGTTGCCGAAACGCCCAGCAGATACCCGTCGCAGTCGTATTCAACCTGATGTCTAAGTACTGCAGTCCCTCCTCCGTGGGGTCCTCTCTCTTAAAGTTGAGGCTGCCTGCCGCGCTGAGAAAACAAGGCGAAATAGAATGGACCGGGGTTCCTGTGGGGTGAATTACAAGATAGTCATCCACATAGCGCACTACCTGACATCCGGGCACGATGCTCCGTAGTTCCGCGTCGATTGTCCTATCAACGAAGGAAAGATAGATTTCACTCAGCACCGGTGCTAGGCAAGACCCAATGCATACACCTGATTTTTGAATAAACACTTCTCCGTTCTGCTCAATCATTGTGGAGCGGAGGTAAAGCTGGAGCAACTGGATGAACCCAGACGGTGGAATGCCTGAAGCGTTCTGGAACCTGCACAGGCCGAACTCATTGATGGCCTCATCAACGCACTTAATTAGGAAAGGAATGTCTAAACTATAATACATATCCTCGATGTCGTAAGAAAACACTGACAGTGGAACGGGCGCGCTATGTAAGGGAGTCAAAACCGTAATTAGCTCGTTAGAGTTACGAATTCGGAACGGCTGGGAAGGGGTGAGAAGGGAGAGGTGTTTTTGGAGAAAAAGCGCAAGGGGCTTCTGCCAGCTTCCGCCTTCCGAAACAATGGAGCGGAAGGGTAATTCCGGTTTGTGAGTCTTCGCTGAGAAGAACAGGGATAAGTACTGCTTGGATGGTTTCATGACGGAACTTTTGAGTTTCGGGAGATTAAGCTCGGAGCACAGCTCTTTAACTCTGGACCGAACAGACCCCGAAGGCCGCCCCTTTACTCGACGAAAGTTTTTGTCAAGAGCTTGTTCTACCCTCTGCCGGTACTGGTCCTCACCCATGACGACGAAACCTCCAGTCTTGTCGGCCTCAAGAAGCTTGAGGTCTGAAGATCGGAGTTCATCCACAGCTGACTTGACGGAGAACTTGGTGGAGGGCACCGGCACAGGGTGGGTGCACACGGATCGCACCGCTGCTCCCAGGAACTCGTGGCGTTCTTTTTCTGGAACCGTTGATGCCACCTGATGCACCGCAGCTAGCTGATCGATTCTCGACACCTGGGAGTCCGGTGCAAACTTGGGGCCACATGAAAGGGCGGTCTTGGTGTTCTCAGAGAGCTCGACTCCTGAGCTCGTGTTAGCCCGGATGCCCGAATGCGCATCACAGCCAGAGGGGTCATTGCATCCTATTATAGTTCACGGTAAGGAGTGCCAGGCATGCACGCCTTTGTTCAACGAGACCAAAGTAGTTGGGGAACACCGGGAGCGCTATGGGAGGGAGATAATTGAAGCTTATAGGATGACTACCACCAAGAATAACATTGCTTCCCCATCCCTCTCGTTGACAAAACCAGAACTGGTGTTTCTGAGGCCGGCGTTTTCTCGGACTCCAATTGCACAACCTTGAACAACTAGACCCCCCCTCGGCCTTCGGCCGTCAATCAGCTTCGTATGCGGAAACGCTATCTTCCCTTCCCTCCCCCCTTTTCTTCCCTCTCAACCTTCTCTCCCTTCTTTTCTCCCTCTTGCTCGTTCCCCCCTTTCCCCACCGACGGTTGTTGGTGCAGACTTCGCTGGCGTCAAATATATGTTGTTGTAAACTGAAAGCTTGTACATGTCTGTTTTTGTCCCTCTGTTTGTTTTGTGCTTTCTTACTGTTACAACAGCAGAGCTTTATGGTTTGTTGTTAGCTGTTGATTACATAATCAAAAAACGCCTTTCTCACGCTGTAATCTACACCGACTCTTTAAGCTCTCTGAAGGCTGTCGCATCAATGAACCGTGTAAAAAACCCACTGGTTTCTGAGTTAAAGTACAAGATAATCCTGGCTGCAACGAAAAATTTTGACATAGTCTTATGCTGGGTTCCTAGCCATGTTGGCATTCCTGGAAATGAAGCAGCTGATAGTGCAGCCAGTTCTGCTAATGATAGAGAAATTGACACACACCAAATACCCTACAAAGATTACCACAATTATCTGAAACGTTGCATCAAAGCAAAGTGGCAGCTGCAGTGGAACGGCGAAACCGGCAACAAACTACATGCAATCAAACCTCTTCTAGGCGAGTGGGAGAGCGCCCGACATCGGGAGCGCTTTTACGAAGTCGTACTGTGTAGGCTACGAATCGGTCATACTCGTCTTACACATGGACACCTCTTGAGCGGGGAGGAGGCCCCTGAATGTGTGCACTGCAACCTACCTCTAAGTATTATGCACATACTCATTGAATGCCCTATGTATGACCAATGCCGGTATAAACACTACTCACTGCTTTATAAAGAACACATTCCACTACACCTTGCCTTACTACTAGGTGACGAACCGCTCATTCCATATAGTTGTGTTTTTAATTTCCTCATAGATATCGGCCTTCTACACCGACTGTGATTTTACTTTCTCTCCTAAACTCATTGTCATATTGTTTACACTTATACACATTCATGTTCATGGTTTTATCATACATTTCGCTACAATAGCTCTTTCCTCTTCTTAAACCCGAATTGCAATAGTATAAGCTTGGCGCAATATAGCCTTAGTTGCTGATGCGCCAAAAAACCCCAATCAATCAATCAATCAATCAATTTCGCTCAAACGCGAGTACAGAGCTTCCAAAGAAACACCTTCGACAATCATTCGTACGTATTTTATTAAGACCATAGATACCATCGGCCTTTCTTGCACGGCACGTAGTTTTCGCAATGTCCAGAGAGTGGTGCAATAAACTCGTGCGTAAACTCGTGGTCCGTGTTGACGCACACTTGTGGAGAGAGTCTTCGCAGGTCTCTTCGGTACGCGAGAATGTCCTTCTCCAACTTGTCTCGCTGCACGTTGTCCGGGTCGAAAGACGCACTCAACTGGTCTCGAATGTTGCGCAGCATGTCGTTCCGGATCTCGCCTCGAATCCAGTCGAGATGCCCGTCAACGATGTCGTAGACACCGACGCCCACCTTTATGCAATAGAGAAGAATCTCGACGAGAATCCACTCGGTGGCCTTGGGCTTTCTCCAAAAGTGCAACACCAGCTCGCGCGTGTCTGCGTCCGACAGTCCGTGCAATCTTTCGTACAATTCCATGAGGTTTGAGACGATTGTCGGAGTAAAATATATGCCCAGCTTCTCCATGGCAATCTCCACTTCTCTAACGTAGGTGTCATATTCGTCCGAAGAGGGAGGTATCGGCGCAGTCATAAAGTTTTTCAACACTCCTGCGTCGAACTTGTCCCTTCCACCAGTCCACAGGTTGTATCTCGTTTGAAATTCTTCTACCGACGGTAGAGTATTGGCGTATTCAATCACGCACCATTCGAGTATAGTCTTGTCAGACAGTCCCCGCTTGTCCAGTGGAAGAGTAGCGACTCGTACTGGAGCCTGGTCGGCCGAAACGGGATCGCTGTTGACCGAAGCAGCTGGTGTAGGAGCAGTCTCGCACGTGCACGATTCGAGTATAGGCTTGTCGGACGGTCCCCGCTTGTCCGATGGAACAGTACCGACTCGTGTTGGAGCCTGGTCGGTCGAAACGGGATCGCTGTTGACCGAAGCAGCTGGTGTAGGAGCAATAGTAGCGTCGCGAATCGTGCAATACCAGTAAGCGTAGCCCTGTCGGCTAGCCGTGTATCTGTGTTCGCGCAGATACGTGTGCAAACTGAGGATGTGCATTTTCATAGACGACCGTTCAAAAACGAGTTTATCTCGAGCAAAGATTTCTTCGTGTCTTTGAAGGTGGACGACTCGTCTTCGCAGACCTGGACCCAATGCGATAAATCGCTCCAAACGTCGGGTCTAAAATACCTACTGTCGAGCAATAGGACGGCCCCCCAGTCGTTCACGTGACGTACGCAGCGTCCCACGGACTGGTTAACCGCTCGCATCGCCTGCGTTTTATACCATTCGTCCCCGTCTCCGCCCCTGCTGCGGTTAAACTCGACCTTGACCTTTACGTCCGGACTGTGATACGACGGATAGGGTAACCCCACGGATACGACGAGTCGAGCCAGGGAATCGGAGAAGTCGACGCCTTCGCTCATTTTGCCTCTGTGCACGACTAGAAACAGGGCCACCGTGCCGGGCTCTCCGTCAATCAACGCAGTCTTGTACCTATGGAACAAGAGGTCCGAGTTTTCAGAATCTTCCAGAAACAGATGCCCGCCGACCACCTTGACCAACTTGGGCCATAGAGGCACTTTGCGCCACACGTCTGGACAGGTCTGAAGTAGCTTGTAAGAAGGGAAGAAGCACAGGACGCCAGCCTTTGTTTCGCCGACATTTTTCTTCAGGATCTTGGTCGACTCGTAGACGACGGAACCTACGGCCTTGAGTAGCTCTTCGTTCTGGCATGCGCTGTAATTCATGTAAAACTCTTTGTCACCCTTGAGCGAATGCGAGATCCTACGGACAAAGACGTGACGCTTGGACACGACGTGTTCCTTGGCGGACACCTTGTGAGTAAAGAAGACGCCCAATTCCTTTTCGTACGACGACATCGGACTCAGAGTCCCCGAGGCCAGGACGATAGAGTGCGTGCACGACGACACAGACTTCATGGCGTAACTCGAGTCCATGCAGGTCATCCTGAGTTCTGGCGACTCGCGACCCTGGACGACAAACATTGCAAAGCCTTGGGCACCAAATATCTCGGGGTAGTAAAACTGAGTGACGATGCGGTCAATCAACGTGGTGTTTAACCGGTCGGACAAAGGATGTCGAGACGTTAAGGGACTCACGACTTGACCCAGGCTCACGTTGTCCGTCTTGAGGTAGCGTCTCGTCTTGGCCAGGAGATCATCGCCGCGAACAATCGCATATCCAACGTCGTTCATCATGGCCAGGAGCCCCTCGAAGAATTCGCGAAGCTCGACGTAGCGAGAAAATCGTCGTGCGTACGTCTGAAGCTGCGATCTGGACACTTGTAGGGACATGGCGTCTCTACAAAACGTTTCAATGTGGTGCGCCTCGTCGAGGATCAGAATCGCGCCGCTGAGATTGATGTTGAGCGTGCTACGGACGAAGGGATCGATCAAGTAGTTGTAGGGAGCCAGCACTATTTTCGACCTGGCTACGTAGTACTGTTCGTTGACGTAGTAGGGGCAGATATCGTTTGCAGCACAACTCTCCACCAAGTCCTCGATGTCCCTAACGTCGGGCAAACGCGTCTCTGGTCCATGCTGCTCTTTCCAATTGCGGTAGAATCGGCACGTCGACGAGGCCCTGTGTTGACTGCAGAGTTGGGGCACGTTACCGCTGTGGACTTCCCGTTCCAAGAGGCAGACTCGGTCCTTGCCGACGAGACGAGAAATGTGCGCGGCGTCTCCGATGAACGCCTTGGCCACCGCTACCATTTGGTCGAGCTGTTGGTGCGTTCTAGAGCAGAGGTAGATTTTGCCGCTGGGTCGTGTCGTTATCCATTCGCGAACGGCTCCGAGCATGGCCATTGTCTTGCCCGATCCGGTAGGAGCTTCTATCATGACGTTGGCTTTTTCTCCGAATCCGCGCAACATTGTTTCAAAGACGTCCACTTGTACGGGGTAAGGTATCCGGTCGCCCGGTAGTACGAGCCGGTAGCGGGGCGCCTCTTCCATACCCGCCAACGTTCGTTTTTGAAACGATTATACCGATCGTTCGTCTCGTCTTCGGAACTATAAATAGTCTGAGCGGAGTGGTTGACCTCGTCGTCCGTAATCTCTCTTTCCTCTTTTTCATCATCGCCATCGTTCCATTCGTCTAACACTATCCATTCTTCTTCTTCTTCTTCTTCTTCGACCTTGGTCATATCTACGTCGTTACTCATGCTTACGCGAGGAGATTGAGACGAAAACTCAACCTGCACGGTTTTTTTTTAATTTTTATTGCCCAAACAAAGGATACCTACACAACCAGTTAAGGTAATCGCAAACTCTAAAGTACCTCGGATCTACGCTCTCGTACAGGCTCATAAAATCTCGATGCACTCTGGCGTTTTTCACGGTGCGTGGCTCGACGACGCTGCAAACGACTCGATCGGGAGTCATGTCAAGCAGGTAACTCAACTTGCGAACGCAGGCCACAAAGAAGGTGAGAGAGTCGGTCAGAGTCAGACACAGAATCTTGCTGGCCTCTTCGTAGCGAAAGGCGGTCGCGTTCGCGTACACTCGACCGCTTTCGAACGTGTAGTCGCAGATCACCGAACCGAGGGCGCTTGCGTCGTCGCGGTAGAGGCGAAAGTCGATGTATCGACAGGCCGTCTTGAGGTACCAGACTTCCGTCCGAACCAGTCTCATGTAGACGTACACGTTGAGTCTGTATCTGTTTTTCGTGCGGCTATGGAATAGATGCAGCGCTGCGCCTACCGTCATGAAGGGGCGGCCGACGAGAAGGATCGTCGCCGCGTGCATAGTCTCCAAGGCGTAGAGAAAGTCGACAAAGACGCTGGAGTCGCCGGGATTTCGAAGTCCGGTCGCGATGGTGTTTGCCAGGTTGTCGTAGTATACGCGTAACATGATTGTAACGTCGATTTCAAATAAAAAACTGAAGTTTCCCGCTTATATCGTTAGAGGAGATGGATGGTGAGAATATGGCGCGCATAAAAAACGCCTCAAACAACGTGACCCGGCAAAAGAGGACGGTAGCCAAGAATAAGAAGAAGCAGCAATTGGACAGTCGACAGCCAACGACTGCCGTGGACGACGTTCTCTGTAAGAACGAATTGCGTCGATTGGCCAAGGAGATGGAGATCGATCGCATATCAGAGAACGTGTACGGTAACATGCAATTCGAGGTCGATAGATTCGTCACCGAGTTCGTCGGAAAGGCCGTCGTCTACGCCCAGATGCAACACCGCAAGACGCTTTTTGTAGATGACGTGACCCGAGCTCTTTCCGAATACAACATCAAAGATTACGGCTGACGTCCAGGACTAATACAAAACACCTAACAATGTCTAATAAGAATAACGTTATACTCAAGAAGCCTCCTTCTCAGTTTGAAGAACGACTCGAAAAGTCGATGGACGACTATTTGCGAGTGCACATTAAAGACTTGTACGATAGAGCCGGGGCGCACACGGGGTACAGGACCGACAGAGAGATAATGAAAGCCGCGTACGATTACATCGTGGCCAAGTATCGCAACGTTATACTTGGTCTATTTAACGACGTGACCCGAATGAACGACGTGATTAACGAATACACCGCGTTTCTTCTTCACTTTAAGAGGTCCGCCGAGCTCAAGGCCGAACACGAGAAGGTGGCCGTGCCAGCCTTAAAACACGTCATCGTCAGAATGTACAGAGATCAGAACAATCTACTCGGCAAGTTCCTGGCCACGGTGTACACGCGAGACAGACTGAAAGATGCCGGCGTCGAGGTGGTCATGAAGACCGAGGAAAAAAAGCTGTACGACGCCGACCTTCACGACGTAGACAGCCTGATCGAGACCTTTTACGACAACGGTCTGGACTATGTCGGCGTCGAGTCTTTAATTTCCAGCTACAACTCGAAGCTGAGGGGTGTCGGTACCAAGAGACGACTTTCGGACGACGCTAGACCGTCTCTTCGGGATAGCACGAACGAGTCGCCGTCGACTCCTCCTCCTCCTCCCCCTCCTCCTAAGGAAAGGACGCCCATGGAGAAGGAGTCGAGCGTCGCCCAAACATCAGCTCAGACTGCGGCGGAGGCGGCCAATAGACGGCGGTCGGACGACGCGATACCGTCTCATCGGGATTCGGCTCCTCCTAGGGAAACGACGCCCAAAGAGAAGGAGTCGGGCGTCGCCCAAACGTCCCCTCAGACTGCGGCGGAGGCGGCCAAGAGACGACGGTCGGACGACGCGATACCGTCTCTTCGAGATTCGGCTCTTCCTAAAGAAACGACGCGCAACGAAAAAGTGTCGGACGTCGCCAAGACGCCGTATCATACTGTTGCAGCGGAAGACGAAGGAAGCGGTTGGCTGTACGTCGTCGGTGGAGTTGCCGTCCTGGCCACAGCGGGAGTCGTGACTTACGCGGCAATGACCTATTATAGAAATAAACGCGCTAAAGGCAAAAACGTGTTTCTGTAGCTGAAATAAAAAAATGACCACCGACAATCTCTTGTTCAAACCTTTGAAAGCCATTCCCATAGGGTTTGAGGCAAGGTTGGAAAGTAAAGTCGACGACTACTTTAAAGATTTTTACTACGCGCTGTACTCTAACGCTGGTGTCGAAACTACCCGTTACAAAGACTACGGCGACACGGCCAATCGCGTGTTTGATTACATTGTGGCGAACCACGCTAACGACACTCGAACGGCGTTGTACGATCCGAAGCGAGCCATAGACTTGGTCTTTTCCTACACACTCTATCTCAAGAGCATTCAGTCCAAGGTCAATTCGCTGGCCAGCGAGAAATACAAGCCCGGGTTTCTGCGCAACGTAGTCATCCCGGCCCTCAAACACTTGATCTACAGAATGTATAAGGACCCAAACAACGTCCTGGGCGAATTCATGTACACAGTCAGGACCAGGGACGTGATAAAGCAGTACCCCGAGGCGTTGGGCGTGGAATTTGCTGGCGACGACATGCTTAGTAATTTGTACGACTTGGACGTGTACGACCTAGATGCCGTGGACAAGTACTTGTACGGCATTAGCGGCGGAATGTACTACGACGTTAAAACCAATACGTTTAAAAAGTACAACTCTGTGCTCGAGCGATACCAGTCCCAGATCTGGCAGGATTCCGTTCTAAAGTTTAAGCGACTCTTCGAAGAGTGGTGCAAGAAAGTCACGCGGCACTCTTCGTGGTCTAGCCAGCATCCAGCGTTCGATCCACTGCTCCGGGCCGTTTTCGATGCCGCGGGCACGCCGCAGTGGGACGCGGCGCTCGTTCGCTGGGTCGCCGCCGAGGAAGGTCAGACTCTTCGCATTTACGCCGAGTTGAAAGCCAAGGTTGAATATGCCCAGACCTTTATCGACGAAAAGTTTTCTCTGGAACTCTTGAAAGCCGTTGGCGAAATCGCAAAGATTGACAACGTCAAGCGGTTCGTCTTTCTCTCCGCACCTACGCTGTCGCCGACCGAGTTGCAGGCCATACTAGACGCGTTCGAAAAGATTTTGAAGAACTACACGGAGCACAAACATAGGGACGCGCTCGTCTGGGCGGTGACCCATCCGGCCGCGCACAAAGTCTGCGAAGAGGAAGAGACGAGGGACTTGTTTAACAAGATTAAATCTGACGAGTATTTGCAGGACGGTAGCGCCTTCATAACGTCACTATTGGCACATTACGCCAAGTTTCGGAGCCTAGAGGATCTCCTGAGAGAATTTGCTAGGGACCTCGGTGCCGTTCGCAAGGACGCCGTCTTGAGAAAGCGCTGGCTGGAGAACGACGAGGAGGACATTAGGAAGGCCTTGATCGACGTCGACTGGAAGGTGCTCTACGAAAAATTTGAGCGATTGAAACCGCACCTGAACGAGTTACGACGACTACTCCTCGCTGGCGTGGGCGATAGCGGCGACGTCGATGAAAAAATGGAAAAATTGGGACCTTACTATCCTTTAATCGCGAGGCACGGCAAATGTATGTTTGACGAGGCCGACGCCGCGTCTCTGTTTGCTCGCGCCACCTCGAAAGGTTTGTACGAGTGGAAAGTGCGTCTCAAGTCAAAGTTTCCCAAAGACGATTTCGATAGACTCTATCGGCTCGTACAGGAACGCCACAGAGACTACGAAAACATGAGAAAGTTTCTCGGTGACAGCGACCTGCTTAGTGCCCCTCCGCTCGTGAAACTGCCTTCGAGCGTACCAAACCTAAAGACTTGGAACGACGCGATCCTGGCCACCATGAACGCTGCGCCCGAACTATGGATCGAAAAGATAATTAGCCAGTCGAAGTGTAACTTGCAGACGCTGCGCAAAAATGTTTCCGAACTCAAATCCCTAATGACTACGGAGCGCGAACGTAGAGATAAGATCCGCGAGTGGGGAATGAGCGGACCCATCGATAGATACCCGCAGACGCACGAAAAGGACCCAGTCGCCTTTGGCGAGTACGAGGGTTTCGACAAGGATTTGTTGGACAAAATCAAAGCCCCGTACGACATTGTAGCGACGGTGGAGTTTGATCGCATTCGAAAGGCGCACGAGAATTTCGAGCGGCACTCGGAGATTGTGAGGCGAGCTCGGTCGGCGGTCGCTACACTGATAGAGGCGAACAAGGAGTACGTGAAACACGTCGCGACGTGGGGCAAGCACCGCGCTTCCTTTTTTCCGTCCACCGAGGCGTCGCGCGAAAGCGTAAATAATCTCTTTTCGACGAGATCGGCAAATGGCGAAAACTATTGGGAGCTAGCTGCATCGAGACCTCGGGGTCGCGCAAATCACCGAGCTGTTGCACGCGGCGCGAACGGCGTACTGGAAGACCAAGCAGTTTAGTCTGGAAGCTCGAGTGAGGGTCTACCTGCGCAATCTCGTCGGCACCTTGCGCGTTTCGCAAAGCGCCGTCTCTTCCAAACTGTCTAGATTCAAGGTGTCGAGTCTGCTGAAGATGGTCGATGCGGAAGACGACGACGACTGGAAAATCGAATTTATCCGCTGGACCGTGGCGAACGAGGACGCCGACGTCGCTCGCAAACTCGTCGCAAAATCTTACGACGCCATGTGGAGGCTCTTGCGCGAAAGAGTGACGGTCGAGTTTTTCGAGTTTTTGCGCGAGGCCAAATACGCGGAAAAGTGCGTGGACCGCCGATTTCTACGGCTAGAGGACACAGTTCTGGAAACTTTTAGGGAGCGTCTCTTTCTCGATTTCGCCGACGAGACGGACCCGAGACCAGAGCTAGAGGCGTGGCTGGCGTGCCACGCCGCCTACGCGCAGATGGTCGACGCGGTCCGCAAAGAGTTTCCCGACCTGACCCGAGTCGAAAATCTCAAAGTGCACGGATCGGAAGAGGTACGTAAGGCGATCGAACGTGCCGGTCGGAATTACGCCAAGTGGCTAAACACGGAAATGATCTCGCCAAAGGACACGCTGGCCACCGTGACCGAGAAAGTCGCCAAGATTAGAGAGTTGGTGGAAAACGAAAAGCGCTACAGAGAGTCTCTGCGTGACTGGGGCATGGACTCTCCGGACGGAGAGTACGTTCGTCAGTACGAGGACGGCGTTACCGGAGAAGACGATTGCCTCGCCAGGATAATACGCGAAGGCGCCATCGACGTTGTGGCCACCTTTCCCTGGGACAGGATCGCAAACGCCCACGCAAAGAGAGCGGCCTACGTTCGGCGAAAGGCCGAAATATACGAGGCTCTGGGCCAAGAAACGGACTTGATGGACTGCTTTCGACACGTCGAAAGGCTAACGCGGGACCTGAAGCTTTCTCCCTGGCCGCAGCGAGGCGATAACGCGAGAGTGCTCGATTTTCTAAAGCGAATCGAATTGACGACAATGTCGCAAAAAGACCTGATTAAGCGTCATCACGCCGACCTGACTCAAAGCTTCGTTTCCGAGCTATTGAACATGTGTAGGGACGCCAAAAACTACCTGGCAATGTACAAAGTCTTTGAAAAGTACAAGATATTCGTAATAGTGAAGCAGCTCAAACTGTGGGACATTACAGATGCACCTGACGTGCCGAAGACTGTATTTGACACGGAGACCGTCTCGTATCCAAAGTGGCTGGAGGGAGTCTTCGACTCTCGGGTAGACTGGGAAAAGGCGAGTCGGTCTCTCGTCGCGGCGTACGAAGATCGCAAAAAGACGCTAGACATTTCGTCGGCTCTGGGCGCCGAACGTTTGATCACGGAACCTCGCGCCGAGGCGTACGAGGCGGCTGCCAATTCCGACTTTGTCGCCGTCAGGCGAGCGTACAGGGAGGGCTTGCACCGCACCTTGCCTGCCGCGACGTGGGAATCTTGTCGGAAAGAAATTGTTCGTCTGAAGGACAAGGTACAACACAAGCGCGCGTCTCTGGCTCGGGAATACGTAGCAATCTACGAGTCCATCCTCGCGCACCGTCGCGCCGAAGACGAATCGCCCGCAAAGTTAGTGACCAGAATCTACTCGGACGAATCGCTGGGCAATTCAATGTCGGACCTAAAGGAAGACGACGCAGATGCGGTAGAGTATCGGCACTTGCACCTGGAAAGGGATTTGAAGTTGTATTCGAAATTATTGGCGGAATTGGACGCGACGAGGGAAGCGTTGCGATCCGCGAAAGCAGACACTGACATCGACACCTGTCCTAACCTAAACGCGGAGCCCGTCGTTGGCACAGTGTTTAGCGTCTTGTCGACGCTGCGTTCGGCCCGCGCCGTCAAGAGTAAGGTGGACGCATGGAACGAGTCTCTGCGAATAAAATCTTTATTGATTGAAAAGAGAAGCAAGCCGTTTACTCGAGACTTGTTCGTCTTCCTATCTTCTTCTTTGTCGGCACGATCCGCCGCGGCCCGGTGGCCGAACTCGGACACTCCGTTGGCTGCATCTTCGAGGTCGGGATTCGACGATTGGTACTCAAACTGGGTCCTGCCCAGATACGTGTGCGACGAGAGCGATGGCGAGGCGTACGCGACCGAGATGCAATTTTTGAAGGATCGCAGGGCGATCATCGAGAGGGAGATTGTCGCGCCCATACGTGGAATCGGGACGCCGTTCGAGGAAAATGTGTTGCGAGCTCGGATTGCGCGGACCAAAAAGTATATTTTCCTCACGGACGTATTGGGCCGACGCACCTCTACGGACGACCTCGACGTGCAACAGAGTACGCGCGACTTTACCGAGATGGCCCGATTCGTAGCGACAATGGTGCGAGAAACCAAGGAGGTGACTCATGCGATAGAGTCGCACCTGACGCCTTACGCGGAGAGCGTGAGGAGAACCGATCCGCTGGCCAGGGCGTACGCCGACTCGGATGACGGGACGATGGGGGTGTTGGAAGCGATAGCTTCTCCGGACGCGCTCGCGACTATGGACGCAGACGCACTCCGGCACACGGGCGACTATGTAAAGGTTCTCTTTGAGAAGGAAGCCAGGATGCGAGTCTTTGAAAACGTGCGGGACGCCTTGTACGTGCGCGATTGGAAACCAGTCGCCCTGCAATACGGTGCCCAGAAACAAACTCTAGATTTTTTGGCTCTACGAGAGAAGGACCTGCTCGAATGGATCGACGTCTACCTAAAGAAACACGCGTCTTTGCAGAGTGGTGATAGGATCGAGTTTCTAGATTCTTTATTCGAGACGTTATGGATCGACCTATCTAGACTCGAAGGGATAGTGAAGGCGAACGAGCGCGTGATAGGGGTGGCCAAGTCCGACCGAGAAATTGCCGACGCGGTGGACGAGTTAAAGAAGAACGGCTTGACAAAATTTGACGAGGACTTAAAAGAGTACAAACGCCTGCGCAACCGGGCGCAAAACAACACGCTCGTTTCCTTCAAAGACGCGCAACAGTTGTTGGATCGGTTGAGGGAGGTCGGACGAGTCTTGCGTTTTCTAAAGAGCGAACGACAGAGGATATGCGTTCGACTTCCATCTCGCGTTATCGACTACATTTCGCGACACCCGGACTTTGAATCGGGCGGAATCCAGTCGGGAGTCGCCAACGCTCGCGAATATAAAGTGTTTCTGGCCTTTTACGATGCTTGTGTCAAAAATTCCCTCGCGTCTCTTGTCCAAAGCCTAGACTTGAACACCACTGGGGAGTTGAACGAGGCCGTGGCGTCTTACGAACGAGTCTCAAAGCACTACCGTATCTACGACGCAGAGTACGAGACGCACGTGGAGTCTAGGCGAGAGATCCTAGCCGTGGTGCCCCAAACTAGCGCGCGAGTCAGATCCCTCGAAGCGGACCAAGAGTTTTTGCGAGCCTCCAAGGACGTCCTAGGCAGAGTGGCGTCCGACGAGTTGGCCGAGTTTGGAGCGACACTCGCTAGAATCGCCGACAGGATACGCGAAGGGGCCGCTCTCTTTGAAAAGCATCGGGCCGTGTTGTCTGCGGCGTTTGCGGTCGGGAGAGATTTTCCCAACCACCTGACCAACTACTACTACCAGCGCGACTGTATGCCATTCGCCAAGACGTTGAACGCGGTTAGCGCGCAGGCCGGCCTCTACGACGAATTCGAGGCAATGCGCGACGGCAGAACGGTGTCGAAGGAGTCTCTAGCCGAAGTGTACGTGCCTCACGCCGAGACCCTGGTGTGTTCGTTGGCGGCTTACGAGGCACACGTTCGTAAGGTATTTACGGACGATGCCATCGATCACATGCGCAGAGCCAAGGAGCGAATATCGCCCGTGCCTCTGGACGCGACCATCGACAACGAGAACCTCAGGGCCGCAATCGTGCGTACCGGTGCGTTAAATAAATCGCAGTTATCAGAACTGGAAGACAAGATCAGAGAAAGCTTGAATAGGACGCGGACCGTGATCGAAGAAGTGGGCCGCCTGACTACGTTCGGAGAGCACTGGGGTTTTCTGACGGGAGTTGGTAGCGACTACACGGAAGACCGCCACGGGGTATTTGGATACGACGCGGCGTTGGAGACGACGCGCGGAACGCGGTCGCCCAAAGAGTGGCTGTCCACTCTGGCCACGGAAAGAGGTTACAACACGGCCGAGATAGTGCAACTCCTCAAAACGGTGTCGTCGGTAAAGAACTTGTACAACGAGATACTCGGCGTGTTTCCTCCGGAATTGTGTAGTCTGTATTATCGCGTCGTCAAGCAAGTGGTGCTCTCGGACGCCGATTACAGAGGCAGGGTTCTACACGCGGCCGAGGCCCTGGCAAAGATTCGAGCCAAACTGGGCGAGTCGTGCGAGCCGAGTGCCTTTGCCAAAACGTTCGCAAATGTCAGAGACGCGGTCGACAGTATGAGGTTTCTTCTCGCGCACGTCGCTTGCGTTCGCACGATTGAAAAGACACAGACGGCTCTAAACGTGTTCTTTGGGCGCTTCCCCCCGCCGCCACTTCAGAGAGACGTTGAGATTCTTCGCAAGTACGCTCTGTTGGCGGCGGGCAACCACGAGCTGGCCGCCCTGGTGTGCGAAATAATGGAGAAGACCCTGAAGGACGCTCGGTCCAACGTTCCGCTCTTGAATTACGTGGACGATCACCCCGACCTGGACGAGTACTTTCTCGTCAGGGTCGTGGAAGCGGCCAAGACATTCGCGAAGCGGTCCACCGTCTGCGAGTGGTTTTTTCGGCGGATGCGCGAGTATTATTCGAAAGAAGAGTACGACACCATGATGACCTCTCATTCTCGGGCCTTCAATTACCGAAACGATTGGATCGACGTTAAACTCATGGCCACCGTGCTGGCCGAGGGCATGGTTTGCGAACTGAACCCTACCGTGATCGAATTTATAAACGAGTTGCGGAAGGACGAGCGTAGGTTGTTAGGGCTGTTCGAGCGATACCGTGAGGCGGTGTCCACGTTTGAAAACTACAGGCTGGATTGGGCCGGCCTGATCAAGAGAGTCGGGCGGATGCCTCGCGAACGGATCCCGGGAACAGACTGGAGCGAGCGCGTCCATCCGAGCCTCGCGGCCAAACTCGCACACGGAGACGCGGCGGTGAAACTGTTTGAGCTCGTGTGCGACGCCGAAACGGAAGAAGACGCAATGAGCTCCGTATTTAGAGAAACTTCTTCAAAAGACAATTTGGATTACGGGTCGGTGTTTCACGACATGGATCTGTGGACCACCGTGATCGAAAAGACTACCGCGATAGCCGAGCGGCTCTTGGACAAGCACGCGGACGTGTTTGGTTTTCTGGAGAGGCGCGAAGGCAGAGTATCGGCCGGGAACGAGGCCTCCGAGGTTGTGCTGCGTGCGATTGCGCGCGCCGCAAACACCTGGGTGGGCAAGCACTTGTGGCGAGAACTGGTGGCAGCCGAGCTCCTGAGGAAGCACGACTACGACGCGGACGTCGTGTTTAGACTTTACGGGAAACTCGTCTATTCCACCACGGGAAAGGAGTTTTCGAGCGGGGACGTGCCCATCGACGTGTACGAGTTTCTCAAGGACAATGATCCGCCGACCGGGACTAGTCCCTCGATGGAAGTGTTTCGCATGATGCGTCCCGAAAATGTACACGGTAAGCCAGTATAACCACTGATTTTTGTTTACATCTTATATTATTTAACAACTAATTTCTGTAACTCTTGGACATTTTGCATCACTCAAACTATTTACGCCGAGAGTGTAGTCGACAGTAGGCCGGCATATCACCTGGTTTATACCTGTGCGTGATTAATTTTGTAATTATTTTTGTATTTTTTGTAACTCTTGGACTCTGGTGCATTAGTATTATTCTCCTTTATTTTCCTTTTCTTTGTCTTCTATTCATCTGTTTTCCTTTTCTTCTTCTTTTGCCTTCCCCCATTTGCCTTGTCTCCCCATTTCTTCCTTGACAACCTATTCCTTGGGGTCGAAGAAGAGGAAGTTTGAAATACAATTCAGTTGATAGTTCAGCGCTGTGTGAGTGTATTTTTTTGTGTGTTTGGATTTTGACTAACTGTCTACTTGCGCTGGTTCGTGATGATCCGTTAAAATAGCTCATAATTTAGTTTACAACGTTAAATTATCACTGTTTATATTGCTGAGAGTTTTCACTCTTCGCGTTCACCATTGCGACTGCCGTCCTTCAGCTGGCAACGTTGCTTTCTTTCTCTCGTGTTCTGTCGCTCTCTTTTGCGATCTTTCACTCGGGACCCCGGGTACAGTGGCTACAAGGAGAAGTGTGGCGAGCGCGCCGGCTCAGGCGTGGCACTTCGCCAGGGAAAAAGTAGATGGCGCTGCGGCACTTATACACGTTAGCGGCGCGCTGAGGCAGCATTGGTAAGGCTGCGTTTTTATTTGATTACGCCTCCGTATGTCTCACCATATAATAGAAATGGAATGTTTTTTCGTAGTTAACTAAAACTGAACGTCGGAACTATCATTTTCTAATTTTGAAGAAAAGGAATTAGTGAAATATCACGACGTGCGGGCACATATCGACGGCTCGGAAAGTGGGGAAATGTGTTCGACTACGTAACATTTGCAAATATTTTGCCACCCAGTGCTATTTTGAATAAACAGAGTCACTGACCACTATTCTTTGCCTTACCTTATGAGTAGCTAAGCGTGAGCGCGTGAAAAAATATGCCCTTGTGTTAGTCGTCAAATACGCAGTTGTCAAAAGGTAGAAAGCATTTTATATGTACAGAGCTTTTAACGTTCGTATCGTTGCATGTTTCGCAGGTGCTCACCGTCGTCCTCGTCTCTCTCTGAGCTCTTGTGCTCAGCAGGATGCTAACACTCGGCTATCCTATGAAAAATTGCCTCAATTGTCTTCTTCGTCTTCGCAGTCGTCATGATCGGGTTCGTTGTCTAAGTCGAAGGCATAGTAACGCTTCATCTTGTCAATCGGGGCCGTAGACGTGTAGAAACGCTAAGTGATCGCCCCGGAATGTCCTCTATACGATATGTGTCATTTGGAAGCTTCTCCTTTACTACGTAGGGACCTTAAAACCTTTTTAAAAGTTTTCTTGAATGTCCTATATAGGAAGTGATTCTCTCTCCACCACGACGATGTCTCCGGGCTCAAAGGTCGAAGCGCTGCACCGCTTCTTATTGTAGCGACGTTGCTGTTTTTCCTGATCTGTACGAATGGCGTGTATGGCCGCTGTCGTCTTGTCGCCAACTCAGTTTCAGTTACTTTGGTTTTGTCCCGTGGTGCATCTCCGAGGGACAATGAAGACGATTTTATTTAATTTTTTTAAGTGGTGTTTTAATGCTTCTTGGGAACATAGCATGCCGCCCAATTTTTTGTAGACATTTATGACGCGTATTTATGTGCCGATGAAAGAAGTAAAGAAACCGAAACTAAACCATCTCCAGTCTCGTTTCTGGGCCTCCGAAAACGGAGGTGACGTAGGGAGTGACGTCAAGTGTGAATAGTCGGTATCGGTAGTATTTAGGAGATCGAGACTCTGGTTATCATGGTGGGTTATAGCAGCGCGGTGGCGCGGTCATAGAGTAATATAGTAAACGTAAAGAGAGGACACAGGAGCCGATTCGCGGCCCAGATAGTGCGTTTCATACCCTCCGCTACGTGGCGCTTTTCTACAATTTGGTTAAAATTAATTAAAACTCTTTGTGTGAAAAGTATTTATATTTTAAATGACAATGCTTTAAAATTGTTTAAAGTACTTAAAACGACTAAATAGTTTAAATCAAATGCGTCACAAAAACAACGTGATGAATGGCGCCTGCCATGGCCTGCCTGCCTGCACGCCGTCACCTCTGCATCATTCTGCATGGCCTCTGCTCGTCCCTGCGTCGTTCGTCTGTGCCGTGCGTGCCTTCCATCTGTGCTTTCTGCTGCATCATGTTCGGTCGACTTTGCATCAATCAAGGTGATGCATGACCGCCCGCGTGCTCGCATGCTCGGCGTGAATTCGTGGAGCCGATCGGTTCGAGCTTCTCGCGCTGTTGTTTCTGCCGGGCTGTCTGGCTGCACTTGAACGTATGTGCATGTTGATTTTCGATGAGATTGTTTTAAAAAAGAATTTAACTTACGACCCTGCACACGACGTTGTCCATGGGTTTACAGATGACGGTGTTGAACGAACCTCGACATTGCAGATAGAGCCTTGGTTGTTATGCTGTCTGAAATTTCCAGGAGGTGCGTTTAGCCCCTTGCGTTATTGAAGTGTGCACACTTCAATAACGTCTTCTGTTTAACGCAGTCTCCTCATTTCTCTCATTCGGAAGCTTTAAGGGGCGGTGCAACGATATTCAATTAGAATGTTTTTCACTTTACACAAGCTTACTGGGACTAGTGGGGCTCAAGGATACTCGCACGCAACGCCACTGACCAAGAAACTCCTTTGTTGCGCTGTAATTTCGAGGACAAAACCGAGTGTTTTCATTCAATCTCTCCTTCGAAAAACCTGATGACGTAGCTGGGCGGTAGCATTACCGCCCAGTGACGATATTTGAATACGGCTCATAGATTGGACCCGAGCATGGCGTGGACACTCGATTTGGGCTCGTGATAATCGATAGCTCGATAAACATTCGGGTAGTGTCCTGTGTCCAATCGCTGCAATGACGACAACAGCCGAACCATAACAATGTCTGGAACTCAGCGCGTGTCCTGTGCCTTGCCAACCCCAGCGCATGGCTATGATCAACATTGGCCGGCATATAATCGGCGCCAGATCACGGCGCCGCTTGTTCTAGCTGCGAGTTGAGGGGATGAACTCTGCTCGTTTTTTTTTTATATTTTTTTCTGCGACTTCGATTGCGTATGGTGAAAACGAACGGGTATTTCACAGATCAATAACGCCAGGGATTTGTTTTAAGCGGTATTTGCGCAAAATACAAATATTAGTGCTTCGCCCCTTTAAGACTGTTGGCTTCACAGTAAAGTCTGTGGTTAGGGAGCTTCAAACGTAAGCTTGGTGTGTGTGGTCATAAGCCATTTTTTGAAGTTGACAACGAACAGGTTTACTTTGTCTTTGATGTTCCGCACCTTCCCAAAACAACCAAGAGCAATCTCCAAGCCGACAAACTTTGCATTGGAAATTAGGTCGTTGAGTGGTCTTCTATTGTTGAAATTTATTGTTCTATCCGTGAGATGAGCTTGCAATTGGCTCCGAAACTCGAGAGACACACTTTTTCAAGGACCTTTATGTAACATGGAAGGAAATTGTGCCCCACAGGTACTGAGTGCCTCACTCTTTCTTGCAATCATATCCCTTGTTTATGCCAAGGAACTTTCTGAGGCAGCCATGGCTACAGCCTATTTTTGTGATAAGATGTGCATACTTTTTGATTGTCTAAATAGCTAAAAAATTCAAGAAGACATGGCAGAAGTTGCCTCATGCCTTTCTGAAGGGAGAATCTCAAATACTTGATTTTCTCCACCAATAACTCGGATGGATTTCAGCATGGCAGTTTCAAAGTAGGAGGCAGCCATAAGTCATCATTGGGTGGCAAGTTACTATAAAAAGTGTCCTTATGCTTTGGGATGAGCTTTCAAGCAGCCATGACTTTGATTTCTTACTTACACGACGCCTGCAGCTAGACACACTTGAGAACGTTTTTGGAGCTATATACGACAGATGCTGGGCTGCAACACAAACCCAAAGGTGCATCAGTTCAACTCAGGACTAAAACATCTCTGAATAAAGAAACTGTTCAAGCTGTCGGACAATGAAAACGTAGAGGATAACAAGGCTGACCTCCTAAAGGCAGTGATGGAAGTGCCATTTGACCTTTTGGAGCAGGCCTTGTAGCAGGCAAAATGTTATTTTGGAGCAGGTAGTGGCCCTTTTGGAGCAGGGTCCGGCATATGTTGGCATATTACTTGAAAATGAAATAATGCTAAATTGCCATATAAAGCCCATCTCTATTATTGGAACACAGCGCCTGTCGCCTTTTTAAGACAGGGTATATCAAATTCAACAAAGTAAACACACACAAAAAAAACATTTTTTTAAATAAAGTGTATCTGCTCGTCAGATAAAAAATACAATTAAATATGTCACACTGAGTTCTGATGGTACAGGATATTTAGTTTTATCAGCCTGCACTTCTTTTAAGGTATCTGCAGCAGCATCTAACGACCCTCACTGTTGTGGAATGTTTTAGTTCAGATTAGAGTTGTCTTTCGGGCAGCAGCTTCAAATATTGCGATATCTGATATTCGCTTCAAAAATTCCGATTCATTTTCGATGTGCTGGCGAAGTCACGATCGGATTACGGCGAGGTAACCCGTTGAGTGCGCTCCTTGGCATGCACCGACGCGCTGCAGAGAAGCGACACCCGCGGAGCAGATACCGCAGTCGCGCGAGTCGCGCAGTGCTTTGTGCACCGAAAAGAACGGTGAGGCTTTACCAGAACTACATCCAGAGTTTGGTGCAACTCAACTATACTTCGTTTCAGCTTCGGTGTGAGCGCAGCCAAAGTTACAAGCGCGCCGCGCGCATGGAGCCCGTAACGGTGCCGACGCTGCACGAGCCCACGCGCGAGTCAGGAATGCACAGAGCATTGGGCTCGCGCTAGCTTTGACTTCGCTGGTAGCTAGCGCATGGGAACAGGGCGGGCCTACATTAAAAACATCCCCAAGCTCGGCCTTTTTTTTTTTTTTTTTAAATAGGCTGCTTAGTGGGATGATTCTTCGCTTAGCCTCTGCGGCTTTGGTTTCAGATGTTGTTAACGTTGTTCCTTTCAATGATGATGATGATAATGCACCCTCGCAGTTTCGGTTTGCGTAGCAGTTGCGGCGCGGAAAATACCGCGGCACCGCCACGCGCTCTGATAAGACTTCAATTTTTATTTTTTATTGCAACATCTCATCTCGGCGCAGGCATGGCGCAATTCTTCGGTAAAATGACAATTTGGCGCTACATGTAGCAGGATTGCGTCCTTGGCGCAATTTGGCGCTATTGGCGCAGCACTTCCATCACTGTAAAGGAGTTACAAATATCTTCGCACCATGGAAGTTTGATTTCAGACATTGTGGAATGTCTTCCAATTGATAACTTCCCGCCACTAGAGGATATTTCTGAGCTGGCATCAGACATCAGGTCTAACATAATTGATGACTCGTCCACTTTTTTATTACGTTTGGGGCTATTTGATCAAGCTTTTGCTTGAACAGACAACTTACAGCTGTGGCTGTTCTCAGCTGCTATCGGATGAGTCTAATAACTTGACCAGGCCTCACCAGTACTGTCTTGTTCCTAAAGCATACCACGTGCCTGGAAAATTCTTCGGGAACTTAGAAGTACCACCACAGGCTGCCTTTCATTTCATTCAGCAACTAGGAAATCACTTTCTTCCCATAATAGAGAGTGTGACACATGTTCGAGGAGTATGTGCCACCTTGTATAGCACACTTTGAGGTCTGGGTGGTTTTAGCCTGCGCCCAGAGTAGTACCACAAAGGGTTTTTAAACTTGTTTTGCAGAATACGCTTGTGTTGACATGTTTGATTTCTTAACCGAAATTTGGACAAAGTTCGACATCTTGTAAACCCTGAGATGGGGAACGATAAAAAAACGGACGAACACAACAAAATCACACAACAACAAAAACGGACGAACACAACAACAAGATTTTGTTGTGTTCGTCCGTTTTTTTATCGTTCCCCATCTCAGGGTTTACAAGATGTCGATTGATTACCAGCTCGCCTGCACTCTCTCACTGCTTACAAAGTTCGGTTGCACTCTTCAGTGGCTAGTAAGAACGAGACAGGTTTAACTGTTAATATTGTATTAAAAAGGGGCGGTTGCCAAACCAAAAACAAAAAGTGCTTATTAAGTGGGCGGTGCAGCTTGCTCTCCAAATATTTGTTTCCCCTTTTGCCAGCGAATGTGTATCACGGCTCCCCAACAGAAATATTTGTCCACTTTCTACAAAATTTCGATAGAAAATAGTGTATAGAGGCTAAAAGTATTTGAAAGAAAATGTATCCACTTTTGTATCCACTGTCCATAGTTTTTTAGCCGTTTTTTTCTGAAGCCATATTTATTTTCTTAACAATTTCGGGGAATGTTTAGGGGCGTTGAATCTTGTCAGATTTCGAATAGAGTTCTCATTGTTTGGTAATGGCTCGCCCGCAGTGAGTTTGAGGCTATGCAAATTGGTGTTTTTTATATTTGCTGGAAATCGGGAATTTGTACTATCCGGCGTGTCCATCGCACTGTCATTATACTCTTATGACTGGTAATGCTAGCGATGACCTATTTATTTTTGCACTTACTTCCCGTACCCGAGTCGGCGTGAAAGTGAATGTATCATACAGCATGTTCTCCGTGGAAAGGTTTTGTTAACTTGGTTCCGCTCAGAATCTATTACGAAGTGTACGATATGCCGAAGTCCTGCATATTCATTTATTTTTGTGAGTGTCGATCTCTTTTGTATAAAACATACGGAGCTTCTGAAGTAAATCATGTATGCATGAATGTGGTCCAATAAAATGTGTTGGAACCACTTACTGTTGTTGGCTCTAAAATGCTCCACCAGCCAGGAGTCAATGCGGCGATTGTGTAACTTGAATGCTTTACAATAGAAAAAAAAAAGAAATATATACACTTCTGCTTTGTGAAGTAAGTTGAAATATTATTTGACACATTTTGCAAGAACTCCATCGTAAAAAATAAAGTAAAAGTGCGTCAATATTAAAAAAAAAAGAATGCTAAAAAAAACAGGGGCTTGGGGAGTCAAGGAACTCCCGAGAGCCGAGCGGGACGGGGAGGAAAGAGAGAGAGAGAAGGGTACCGGAGAAGCGGAGCAAAAATGCCCAAACCGAAACCGAAACTAACTTGACCGGAAACGGAATCAGATTATACTTAATACCGCCCGCTAGGAGCGCTCCCTATCACTGGTCTATCTGGGCCGCTGGGGCCTATGGCAGTGTCCGCTCTTTACCTTGTGTATATTACTCTATGGCGCGGTCGTTGCGCCGACTCTGTCAACATGGACGAATGCAGCTCTCGCGAGCGAGTTCGAGCTTCCGTTCAGTGACCGAACACCAACGGAACGGGAGTACGTTTGTGGCGGCCACTGCCATCACCCGACGGAGACCGCCCAGTCGGCAACGAGCGGCCCGCATGCCGAAGGACGGACGCGGGGGAGATGCCGAAGGGAAAGCGGCAGCGATCCCGCCGTTCCGGGATCCGGTTCCTCCGCGGACGTCCTCTTTTCGTCGTCAACGAACACGAACAGCTACCCACACGTGAAAACTAGCGTCGCCCGAACGTATACTGGTCTTCAGTCGACCGCTAGAACAGCCATCTACAGCTACCATTTTGCAAAATCTTTTGAGTACCGTGTCAGAGGAGTGCAACTTCCTATACCGCCCATGGAACGCAAATTGGAAAACCCTGGGAGGCCGCAGCGCCATTTGAATCCCCTGGTATCTGGTGGCTGTACTAAAATCAACATGGCGGCACAGCGAAACCAAAACCGAAACTGCACGGCAGCGCCATTGTGTTTGGATGGATGGGCGGTAGCTTGCGCCACCTAGAGTTAAAAATATATATATTGTAGCATTTTGTTTTTGCCCGGTTTGCGCGTTGCTTTGCTAGGCTTCTGCTGCTTTGCGGCTGGTTTTCGCATTTCAATGCTGGTTAATGTGCGTTGAAACGCACACAAGCCAGCGCTGAAAAGCGAGACCAGCAGCAAAGCAGCAGAAACCTAGCAAAGCAACGAAAGTGACACATACACAAAAAATATGCAATGCTTGTCCTTTTGCGTTCATTTTTATTCAACAGACAGTAGAAAATACAGACGAAATTTCTCACTGTTTTGCACACGAGAAACAAAGAAATGAACAAAAAAACAGGATAAAACGTTAAGGTTACGTGCGACGAAGGTGATGATATTGCCGCCCGCAGAGCCGAGAAGGCAACGCTTGGTCACGGTCTTCTAGAAGATTCCCGGTCATCCTCGCAGCAGACGTAACTTTCCCTCTGCTTTGTTATTCTCGAAAGTGCCAGTTCATCCTCGCCCCGAGCGCGCGACGCTCGAACCTTCTTTGCCGAACTGTCGAGATAGTGACGCACGGTAGATAAGCAGCTGCCCGCGACCTTGTCGTGTCAGTCCCAGTTTCGCTAGCGCTCCGTAGTGCCGCCGAACCGCCGCCCGCTTTTCTGCTACCTCGACGCTCTTTCGTTATTTATTTTTGGTTGGCACAAGTTCGCCCATTAAATCTTTATTTTCAGTTCACTGTTCGGCTTTTCGTCACCTTCATTCGTGACATTTCTGGTGGAGGTGCGGGGTAACGCATTTCCCTGCACCGTACTCCTCCGAGGGCCCGCAGTGCAAGTCCAACACCAAGCCCACGAAGACCCAACGAAGACACAAGCAAGACCCGATAAAGTCGCCGCAACCAAGAGCTAACCCGGAACTCGGATTTCTGCCAACCAAGATCAAGCAACCAACGAGGTCAACGATGGACCCCCAGTCGTCGCAGGCCTCGACCACCGCCGGACCACGGCATACCACCTGCAGATTGACGGGCTGACGGTGAGACTAAACAAGACCATCGCCGACATGATCTCGATGTATGTGGACGTGGAACACAAGGCGTGGGATGAGGTGGTGCCCTACATCACGTTTGTCTACAACACGGCGGTTCAAGGAACCACTGGGATTACACCTTTTCAGTTGGTGCACGGCTGAAAGGTGACGACGATGCTCGACGCCGTGATGCCTCACGACCCGACGAACGACGGCACCGACGAACGACGGCACCGACGAACGACGGCACCGACGAACGACGGCACCGACGAACGACGGCACCGACGAACGACGGCACCGACGAACGACGGCACCGACGAACGACGGCACCGACGAACGACGGCACCGACGAACGACGGCACCGACGAACGACGGCACCGACGAACGACGGCACCGACGAACGACGGCACCGACAAATGATGGCACCGACGATGCTTAGTTGGTCACCCAACGAGCAGAAGTACGCCAGCTAGCCCGCCTTCGCATAAAAGATCAGCAACGTGTCAAAGCTGGCCGGTACAACTTTCGTTGCCGAGACGGGGAGTTCCAGCCCGGAGACAGGGTGTGGGTGTGGATGCCCATTCGTCACCGCGGCCTTAGTGAGAAACTGTTAAAACGCTGCTTTGGACCCTACAAGGTTATTCGCCGCCTTGGGGACTTGAACTACGAGGTGCTCCCCGACGGAACTCGCCCATCAGGACGCCGCCAGCCACGACCCGAGGTCGTCCACGTAGTTCGACTCAAGCCGTTCTACGCGCGTTAGGATTGTGACACTGCATGTTTGTTTTGTTTCGCCGTAATTGTTTTAGCCATTTCCGTTTTCCTTTCGTTTTGCATCGGGGCGATGCACTTTTAAAGGGGGGGATAATGCCGCCCGCAGAGCCGAGAAGGCAACGCTTGGTCACGGTCTTCTAGAAGATTCCCGGTCATCCTCGCAGCAGACGTAACTTTCCCTCTGCTTTGTTATTCTCGAAAGTGCCAGTTCATCCTCGCCCCGAGCGCGCGACGCTCGAACCTTCTTTGCCGAACTGTCGAGATAGTGACGCACGGTAGATAAGCAGCTGCCCGCGACCTTGTCGTGTCAGTCCCAGTTTCGCTAGCGCTCCGTAGTGCCGCCGAACCGCCGCCCGCTTTTCTGCTACCTCGACGCTCTTTCGTTATTTATTTTTGGTTGGCACAAGTTCGCCCATTAAATCTTTATTTTCAGTTCACTGTTCGGCTTTTCGTCACCTTCATTCGTGACAATATGCGTCCTTGAAATTTGATTATATAAGTAAGCATATAAGTAAAGACCGACGACGGTGTCTTAATTGCAACTAAAGGAAACTAAGCAATGAGTACCAAGAAAAACAGCTCAGCTCTTTGGTATTGAGTCTTCATCGAGAACCTGCCCATTCGTTTTTAATATTATCACTTAAATTTAGGAGTGAGTCACTGCTAAACGAAACGGGAAACCAGAGCGGATCGCTCTATCGCTCATCCTGAGTTAATCGAAAAATATTTAGGCTCATATTTTCACTCCTCGCGAACAGACGCGTGAATCGCTGACAACAGTGCCAAATAAACAGCTCACAGCAAAAAGTTTGCCATCTTTTAAGGTTAGCATATGTGCTCGATCTTGATATGAAAAAGTCTACACAGAATAATGCGGATTCTTGGGCGAGTTGGTACTGAAACTTGGAGAACATAATAGCGCTTCACGACAGGGACGAAGGGTAGGAACGAGACAACACAATGCGCTAACTTCAACTGGTTTAATCGTCAGAAAATCAAAGGTATAAATACTCTGCATCATCGCGCCATTCAACCAATCCCAAGCCACGCCACTGATCGCAAGAACTGTATCTCTTTGTCTGCCAAATCGATCGACGCCACGCTGACACATCGATCCGCGTAGTTTCTTATCAGGTCCGCCTCTATAATTTCCCTTACCGTCTTATCTCTATGTTTTCTAACGACAGTGCACAAATTAAATTCAGGTTTGCACCCACAGTCATGGCAGTGCATCGACAAATGACCGTCACGCTGTCCGCTCACTTTTAGGTTGTGCTCGCGCAATCTGTCATTTAGACATCTTCCCGTCTGTCCAACGTACTTTTTACCGCACGTCAGCGGGATCTCATAAACGACGCCTTCTGCGCAATCTACAAATGGGCTGCGATGCTTCTTCACGCAGCCAACCGGTGGTTTGCGGTAAGGGTCCGTCATTTTGGCACAACTTGGCAAGTTTTTCGGGTGCAGAAAAAACCACCCGAGCGTTTAGGCGGTTTGCTATCCTTTTGAGATCGTGTGCCGTTTTGTGCATGTAAGGCACAACCGCCACTCTTTGTTTCTTTTGGGCCACATCCTGGTCTGGACTCGCTACTACTCGTAGCTTCTTTAAAACCTTTTCTGCAACCGACACCAGGAGCGTTCCAGGGAAACCGGCAGCCACCAAGCGTTCTGACTGCTCCTTCAGACCTGAAGGCATCGCATGATGACACGACCTTCTGATGGCGTTCACAAAGCACAAATTTACAATTCCTCTCTTGACAAGTTTTGAATGGGATGAATTGAAAGGCAACAGGGGCTTGTTTGCTCTTGGTTGGTATTTCCAACACACATGTTGCTCCGAAAGTGTGAGCCTGATATCTAAAAACTGTATGACGTTGTCCACAGGTACCTCGTGCGTAAGCTTGAGAGGATCTAGGACGGTACTAAAAACTGTTAAAAGGCTGTTCACCACCGAGGGAAAGTGAGAAACGTCATGGGGAAGAAAAACTAAATAATCGTCGACGAATCTAAAAACCTTACTACCATTAAAGTCATTCAGGCGTTCCGAGAGAACTCTGTCATGATGGGCTAAAAATATATCGCTTAAAACTGGAGCTAAACACGAGCCAATACACACCCCTCGCGTCTGAATCTACACTCCGCTGTTCCACTCAACAAAGGTCGAGTTTAGATAAAATGTAAGCAATTCGAGAAAGTCATCTACAGTCATTCCTGCTGCGTTCTGAAAGGCCACCACCCCGTGTTTATCGATGCTTTCCTCTACGCAGGTCAGTAGTTTGTCGTGCGGTAGGGAATAGTATAAATTCAGGCGGACCTGATAAGAAACTACGGGGATCGATGTGTCAGCGTGGCGTCGATCGATTTGGCAGACAAAGAGATACAGTTCTTGCGATCAGTGGCGTGGCTTGGGATTGGTTGAATGGCGCGATGATGCAGAGTATTTATACCTTTGATTTTCTGACGATTAAACCAGTTGAAGTTAGCGCATTGTGTTGTCTCGTTCCTACCCTTCGTCCCTGTCGTGAAGCGCTATTAGTATCTACACAGAAGTCTCCAGTAATTTGACAATGACATATTTCTCGCGGCGAGTGAAGAGCAATCCTGAACAATGATAGGATTTGGTTTTGTGATTGGAAACCATTGCAGCTATTGCCAAAATCAAACAATTAATACTCACTACCACTGCGAGAGTTAGGTTTTGTTGCAAACATCTAATCAGAAACTTGAGCAAGAGAAGACCAAAAGAGCGTACCGCACGTCCATTCGAACTCGAAACCATTGATATCCCGGCTTTCGGCAGTCATTGTTTCCGCACTTGGCACATCAGGTGGTGTGTTGATGACGAAAATCCATGCTTGACCACATTACACCAACAACAACAAGTTCCCACGAAAAAGAAAAGATAGCCGCGCGCGCACGAACGCGGGACGAATCTCGCGCCGCGACGCACTCCCAGAAGCGAAACAACTCGCCGGCTCGCGTCCCTCGCGCGTTCCAACGGTCCACCGACTTCCCGGCGCCAGCGGCCAGCGCATCGCGAGGCGAGAGGCGCGGGTTCAGAGAGAGAGAAAGCGCGCCCAGACGCGTTGAAAGAGTGAAAGAGAAAGTTACAATAACAAGCTTCAAAGCCATTCACACCTTCAAAACAACTTCACCTTTATTTCGCATCATTAAATATATGAATCAATTTTATTTAAAATGAAATAACAAGTGCCAACAGCCGCTGGGAGCGCGGCAATCGGAAGCAGTTCGCCGGACCGGACAAACGTCATAAGTATACGCGGCGGGACGGAAGTATCCGAGAGCTTCACCCCACTGACCGTGTCACCGTGTTCTTTTTTAATTTTATTTTGTTGGCCCATAGTTGCTCGTTGACGGTTTCGCGTCCAGCGTAGCAAAGAAAAAAACAATGAAGCTGCTTTATTTACGGTTTGGTAACCATTTCCGATCCGATTTATACTTTTGATGGTTATTCAAGCGGAAATTAGAACAGTATTTCTAAGCATCGCAAACTAAAACGTGACCGAGGGCACGTCTCTCGTTTCGACCAATCGCCGAGGCGTCTCTTGTGACGTCGCCCTCCTTGGCTCCGCATCGGTCACGTGAGCTCCGCTTCTCCTGGCTTCTCCCGCAACTCTCGGGGCGTCGCCCCAGTCGATCCCGGTACGATTATTCCCGCTACTGTTTAATTGATTTGCGCGGCACACAAGCGCCGGTTTCGGCTGAAATTTGGGCAACGTGGCCTGAGACGTGCCTGGAACCCAGTTCAATCGCCAAAAAGATCTCCGAAATTGCCTTCATTGTCCCTTTAAACAGACAGGACCCGGCATTACGTCAGCCTGAGTGAAGCCGGAAGAGGCGTTTAATCCCAGACTGCCTTGCGCACCCGTTCCGAGGCCGTGGGGTAGCCACCGCGCACCGGCGGTTCGTCTGCTTTCTAATCTGCTCCTGCTCCACGAGGCTAGCTTTCGATGCGGTCGGCGTCCGCCGTGGGCGTCCACGATGCGAATGCTTTGCAGCGTGAGTGTTAATGCCTAGTTCCACATTATGTGCGAGCGAAGTCAGAACTGGAAGCGCGACCCCGTTGTTCTGTGCGCTCCTGGCTTGCATGCGTGCTCGTGCGATCTGCTGCTGCTGTTTATTAAAAAATGCGTTGCCCAACGCCAAGTCCTTCACGGTGCGTCGTCTAGAGCGTCTCAATTCTAGTCACTTCGTTTCTGCTGGGCAACCAGGCGGTTTAAAAGTCTCCCGTTAAGCGCCGTTTCAAATAACTGGGTGCCGCTATTACTTTCGGTGCACACAGTCGCATTGCCACGGAAATGTCATCGCAACGCGGTTGTTTTCACCGAAATTAATGGCGGCGCCCACTCACTAGGCTTCCCATTGGTCAAGAAATGCTGGTTGCGGCTCGTGGCCACGCCTACTTCCGTTACAATTCGCTCCATGCATTGGGGATAGGAACGCCACCTCCTGCCCATTATAACTAGGGGTGTCGCGAACCGGCCGTGGTTCGAGTTCGACCAGGTTCGACTTTTTTCGAACTTTTAGTGGAAAGTTCGACGAACCTTCTATTGAGGTTCGACTCGTGTGCGCATGCGCGACAGGCTGGCCAGTTGGCTTCGGATTGGATGATAATGACTAAGAAATGATTATATGTGCAGCGCTGATTGGCTATTTCAGTTAATACAGTACTAAAAACTAAGTTATTAACTTCTTCATTTATTAGAATGATCCTTTTAATTGCAGCTGCAGTTCACAATATAAAATAGCCCTTTTCATAAAAAATGTTTTTCCAAACCTAGACATGCTTGTACCAAGGTCTGGCCACACTGTCCACAAAGTCGAACCGGTCGAATCTGGTGAAAAGGTCGAAGGTTCGTAACCGGTTCGACCCAGTCGAACCCCGAAAGTTCGACCAAAAAATCTGGTTCGACAAAAGTTCGCGACACCCCTAATTATAACCTTCTTGAGCTATATAGTGCTCTAGTCCATGCATAGTACCATGCTCAAACGGATCAATCTTCTGAGCGGACAGCATCATCAGTTTTCTCAGTGTAAACACCAGCTGCATCGTAGATGCAAAAAGTTGCGGAAATTTACGTCTTCTGTAAATATCTCTACGACAGCAGAGTTGTTTGAAGTCATCGCAAATAGAAACTACCTCTTGCAGCGCGCAATGTTTATACGCACCGGAAATGGGCTCATTTTCGTCTTCTGCGCATGAGAAAGTAAATAGCGGTGACATCAGAACCCCAAGCCCCGATTGGCTGATCGCGACCCCCTATCTGAGCGTCGTCTCCTCCTTTGCAACGTCGTCTGCTCGCACCGTTGCCTGCGTCTGTCTTACCTTTCCTGCGACTTTCGGAAGTCGACTTTGCCTTTCAGAGAGGGCAGACGAAATAACTCGAGCGGTACTTTGTTTTTGTCCAACAACTAGCAGACGCGGATCAAGGAGGGAAGTCAAAGGACTCACTGGCGAGGTGTCCCGAGGCGCCGAGATTTGTTTGCAAAGAACCAAGACTGAGCGTGTTAGTGTCCGCAAGTTCCCTCACAAATACTTTTTCCCTCCTTTCGTGTCTGGTGAGACTCCTCACTTTAACGGCGTCGGCGGGTTGGCGCAGTTAACGTCGTCTACTTTGCGTCTGCTAGTCAAAGCGATGGCTGCTTTACCTTTCCTGCGTCTGTCGGAGATTCACCGCTTTTTTACCGGCGAGAGTCACCGTTGCCTTGGAAAACAAGATGACAAGAGGCAGAGATTGACCTCTCAATCTAAAATTGAGGTCAGCCAGGTCAGCGACCAAAGTACAGGGTGTCACAAAAGAAAATTTACACGGACTTTTTAACCGCAAAAATGAACTAGGCATCGCCGAACGCTCATTCTCCGCCCAGAGGTAGAGGTAGAGGTCACAACCAGATGCCAAAGTTTCAGCCCGATCGGATAACTTAATCAAAAGTTATAAGTGATTTACTGAAATTTTCTATGGGAAAATGGAGCCCATTTTCGCCCGTTTTCGGTTTCTAGTGCCATAGAGCCCCATGCGTTCGAAAACTCCGTCGGCCGCCATTTTCCCATTGAAATTTTCAGAAAATCACTAATGACCGAGTACGACCGTATGAGACAAGGATCGTTTTGAAGCATCTTACGACCAGATGCGCTGCTGCGGGGCTGGTTGCAAGCCGTCTCAAGAGGCTTAAAAACTGATCTTGTCGCTGTTGGTTGTAGTCAAATGAAAAGTGTGTGAACGGGCCTTAAAGGGGCGGTGCAACGATTTTCGGACTTTGGCCAATAAACTGCGGAAATCAATCTGTGTCACCTATGAAACGAGGAACAGAAAAGCATAATTTTTCGAGAGCGCTAGTTTTTATTTAAAAAAAAAAAATGAAACAAATCGCAGGTCAAAGTGCCTCTCAACTCTCCACATTGCCTTTTGTGTGACATACTTTGGGGGACCACCTGGTCCCATTGGGCTCTCTTTTCAGATACCCCGGCCGCTTCCTCCGCGATTGTCGACTTTTAAAGGATTAGCATCGTCAAAGGCCGCGGCGAGTGATTAACACAAAGGACGGTTCGCCACGTGGTTGACGGCGAATGCAGCAGCAGAGGGGGACAGGTTTTTGTTGACTTCCGCGTATCCCCCAGCGACGCTGTCACTGTAGTTCCCGGAACAGCCACACGCGGCTTCAGATCAGCAAATAGTTAGTTTTTTTTCTTTGCGATTACGCAGCGCAATAGCAGTTTATTGAAGCAAGGCGACGCGTTTTTCGTCACTTGTGCCTGGATAAACAATATAAAAGATACAAACTGCCAACTCTTCGAACATTAAAATGGTTGCACTACCCCTTTAACGGCGACAATGTTTGACCTGAGGGAAACTGGTGACTCCCTCACGGGAAAGGGAGGAGGGGGGGGGGGAAGGCAGAGGGGTGATGTTTTTTTCAATTTTTCCTGCCCAATCCCCCAAAAGAAATCTTGGTGATAGTTCGGGAGAGAAAATTGGCTTAGAAGGGAGGGAGGAATCATGTTTGTCTTCTTAGACTTATAGCCTCGTCCCCTAGAGCGACAAACACAGATTTTTGTCTGGAAACACCACAAAGTTACGTGTCGCAGATGCTGTCCCACTGTAACAGCCAACACTCGCGACAAACAATCGACGATGGACAGGTTCCTGTTTGTCCTTGAACTTGTAGCGCCGCAAGCAGCCCCACCGAGGAACATCTCTCGAAGACAAACTTATCCTCTTCACCCACTGTTAACCTCGGCTGCCTCTTCCCTCCCTTCCACCCTTTCTCCCGAAGCTCGCCTCACCGTTTGACCTTCAGAGAAGGCCTTGGTGGCCACTGATCGTTCCCGCACTTCCCATTCCTTGATTGCTCGTGGGGGTCGTGGCTTGCTTGCTGGCAGCCTTCTTGCAAAAGAGAATTTGCTGCGACTGGTTTTGCTCGCGAAAACCCGGTGCACGAGGTGGTGGTTCGAAACACCGAGGTCTACACTACTGCATCAGGATGGATACACCGAGGTTCGAGGACTGACCAATGTAAGACCGCTCGCCACGAAGTAGGACATGACGTTTCGGCAAACCATTCCGGCAGACGGGAAACTTGTCATCACGTTTTGCGATAATCGGGATGCCGTATTGTTCCCCAAAAGACACCTTGGATACTAAGTTATAAACATCCTCAAAATCGGCATAAAATTTCGTGGTTCTCCTCTAGAATTCCTTGAACGACCCCAAAAAAGGAACGATTTGGGAATTCTAAGTTCGGAAAATGTTTAATGTCGATTGTCATGACTGTTTGCGGAAAGTTGCCAATGGCAAATGAAGACTAGATGAAGCTTTAATCAAGAAATAAAGCAATCGTCTCCACTTTCACCGTGTTTTTCTGCGAGTTTTACGCCCAAAGAGCAAAGCACGAAAACCGCGACGCCAGACTCTGTCCGTGTATTTTGAAGTGTTTGGTTGACAACTCCAGTCCCACTAGTAAACAAGCTTCCTAGTCCCCGTGTTCTGCGTCGTGTCCGCCAGGTGGGACGGCGGACTCTGACAAACAGGCTCTCTCGTTGTCGTTTGTTCCTGTTTGTCTCTCTAGTGGGACGTGGCTATTAGGCTAGGTGGCGCAAGCTCCCACCCGTTACAAAGGATATAGCCATTCACATCCATCCATCCATCCAGGGGGAATTCCTCTGTCTCGCTTTCATTGCCCTCGTGGACAATGAAAGCGAGGCCCATAGCTTTCAGTTACAAATAATAGTACAAATCCAACTCCAAGTACAAGTAATACGGTCCAGACTAGAAACCTGTAAAGTGGTTGTTATTCCGACTCGGAAGTACAATGACTTGTCCTGAATGAATGCTGATGAGTTAAACGGCAAGACATCGATTGTGAATGACCCGAGATTCGAAGGGAAACTGGGATGGCAGTTTCTTAGGACTATTGACCTTCAACACTTACCAAACTTGGTTTTATATTACCATCTTTTTTATATTTTTTGCATTGGGAGATTGAAATGGCGTTTAACGAATAAATCCGAATTGACAAAAATTTTACCGGTAGGCGTTTTTCTGGGTTTATTCGAAAACACAGAATCCTAGTATACTTGGGCATTCAGTTCACTGCTATCAGACATCAAACTTCCTGATCATTATCTAATTCAACTGAAAGCAAAAAAAAAAAAAGGTTGAGCACTAAGCCGCTTGCAATGATTTCATATTACGAATAACTGAAAAATTTTCAAGATTTTGCACCATGACCGTTTAACTAAAGCAGAAACGTGCCGAGTGTTCTTCAGATGCACTAGAAAAAAAAAACCCATAAATATATAAAAATACAGTCCATAAATACTGTCACGGGTGGTGACCAGAATAACAATAAATCAACAGGAAGAAATAAACGTTTAATGTGGCGAACTTGTGCCCAAAACAAAAAGGGAATAGAAAATAATAATAAAGCGTCGCGAGCGTCGAAGTCGGCGAGACAGCAGAGTCGAGTGCTGGGGCGAAACTGACTCCGCTCGCCTTGCGGAATCCCTTATGTACCCTCGTGGGTTTCTGGATAGTTCGGTGTAGAAGGTTCGGCGCGTAGAACATTCTAACCTCGAATCAGCAAGACGGTTCTCGAATTCACTAGAACATCACATTACAGTGTCAACAAAAATGTGTAGCCGCGGCCAGGAATCGAACCCTGGCTTTCTGCATGGAAGGCAAGCGCGATAACCGTTATGCCACGCGCACGCTGCCTACTTGGCCAGCTGCGCGCGCGGCAAAACAAACAAAACAAAAAAAGAACGGTAAACTAATGAGTCATTTGGAACACATAAGGTCCACAGTCCTATCGAGCGTAGTACGGCTTCAGTCGCACGACGTGGACGACTTCCGGTCGTGGAGGGCGGCGTGACGAAGTCCGTGTTCCGTCGGGCATCACCTCGTAGTTCAGATCCCCGAGTCGACGAAGCACTTTGTAAGGTCCAAAGTAACGTTTCAGGAGTTTCTCGCCGAGACCGCGTCGGCGAATCGGTGTCCACACCCACACCCTGTCTCCGGGCTGGAAGTGGACGTCCCGACGACGAAGGTTGTAGCGGCCAGTGTCGACACGTTGTTGAGCCTTAATCCGGAGTCTGGCGAGCTGACGGACTTCTTCTGCCCTTTGGGCAACCACCTGGGCGTCGTCGCTTGCGTCAACAGCCGGTTCGTGAGGTAACATAGCGTCCAGCATTGTCGTTACCTTGCGCCCATGCACCAGTTGAAAGGCTGTCACTCCGGTGGTCTCTTGTATGGCCGTGTTGTAGGCAAATGTGACGTACGGCAACACCTCGTCCTATGTCTTGTGCTCCACGTCGACGTACATGGAGATCATGTCGGCGATGGTCTTGTTGAGTCTCTCCGTTAGCCCGTTGGTCTGCGGGTGGTACGCCGTGGTGCGGCGATGGCTGGTGTGACTGAGTCGGAGGATTTCTTGGGTCAGCTGTGCCATGAACGATGATCCGCGATCTGTAATCAAAACTTCTGGAGCGCCGTGCCGGAGGACGACGGACTCGATGTAAAACTTGGCGACTTCAACAGCCGTGCCTGCTGGAAGGGCTTTCGTCTCGGCGTACCGTGAGATAATCGGTGGCGACGATAGTCCAGCGGTTTCCCGACGTTGACGGTGGGAAAGGCCCAAGTAAATCCTTTCCGATCTGCTGGAACGGCATAGACGGGGGAGAAATCGAGTGCAGAAGTCCTGACGGCTTCGTCGGCAGTTTCTTGCGTCGCTGACACTCGTGGCATGATCGAATGTATAGGGGAACGGTCTTCGGTAGCCTCGGCCAGTAGTACTTTTCTCGAATCCTGGCGAGCGTCCTGCTGTAGCCAAGGTGTCCAGCCGTTGGGTCCCTATCATTTCGTCGAAACTCGTTTCGTGGAATTACGTTTCGTGGACAACTTTTCGTGGACACACGTTTCATGGACACACGTTTCGTCGACACTGTGACGTTTCGTCGAAAATCGTTTCGCGGACAGCACCACCCTGATACGTTTCGTCGACAAACTTTTTTTGTGCGTGTGGATTGCAGTGGATTCTATTGGATTACTGGCATTTCCTCTGCTCGCTTTAAGTACACCGGAAGTTGTGACAGCGTTCGTGGTTCGCACCAGGCAGATCTCGTCAATTTTAGAGAAAAAACTTATTTTTTCTTAATCTGGAGGAAACATAGAGTAATGGAGGAAACGTAAGTGCATTCTATTGTTCAAGCATCAAACAATTTTACAGCTTTTTTTTTATGTGAGGCAGAGGAAACCTTTTTGAGATTTAATATGTTATTTCGATAAATATTTGTTTGGTTTTGGGTTTTCCCGTCATTTCATCACGCACAGCTGCTTGCCTGTGTTTACATCGGCTCACCGTCGCGGCTGGTCTACTCTGCGAGGAGCGATTGAGACGATCTTGACGCTTATCTTAAGTACCTTATGCGATTAGAATATCGTGAACCACACGAGAATCGTCGTGTTGGTAAGTTTGCGTGTTAATCTGTTTTGCACTTAAATACGAGCTAAGGCAACCTGTGCTTCTAGTACGAGCGGGCTTCCGCCCGCTGCATTACCATCAATCCATCCATCCAGCTGCCTTAATTATGCTGAGCAATGCTGCCTGGGCGCATTCCGAAGCAGGAGCTCGCGCACGCTCCAAGTTCACGCGATGACTCGCGCTAATGTCAGGGCAGCTGAAAGACGCCCCCGTCTTTCCTGTATTTCTCCTCCGAACTGATGGGTGTTAGAGATGTTTTGAAATCTTTAGCAAGCTTCAGTCATGTGCTCAAACCCGATAAACCTTCGAAGCAGGCGGCAATCAGTCAAGTGGAGTTAATTTCGTCTTAACGTGAACTGGTGTTCCCCGATTTCCGCTAGTAACACTTTTAAAGTCTACATGACTAACCAACCAGTTCAGTTTGGCTAGGGTCAAGTGATCAGTGTAACCATCCAGTCACTCTAAACACGTGCAGTCACGGCCACTAGCTCGAACTTCCAGAGTACATTGAACACTTCTGGTACGGTGCTCATTTGATTTACCTGCACCTCCTGCACCAGTGCAAAAACGTGTAGGGCACTGTACTTTCGGTATTTGTATTGAGATACGACTGGAAGTGCACCGCCCTACACTTTTCTGCACCGGTGCAGGAGGTGCAAGTAAATCGAAGGAGCCTATACACCTTTCCAAAAAACACTCGACCCCAGGGGCAACAAACCGTTTTCGAGCCGAGTCACTTAGTTTGAGGCAATGTTACTAGAACCACTCAGTTGGGAAACTGCCATACAGACTGCTCTGAAAAAGTGGCCCCAATGTGTCCACAAGAACCGAGCTAATGGCGAAAACAATGCCGCCATTTTTCCCGCAGCGGCCACTCGAGGAACTGTACTTTACTTCTATTTTGGCTTTAATCGGCCATTTTGGCGCCGAAACAGATACAGCGGAAGAGGTTACAGGGGTGCCACCCCCGTCTCCCCAGCGAACGCGCCGCAAATTTCTGCCGAAGTTAAAATGCACCTAGGTCGGGACGCGCTACCCGAAAGGACCGCTGAGGCATGGTTGTATAAAAACAATATTAATTGTTCCGCAAAACCTTGCAAACTAAAGATTATAAAAACATCACGTGCCCATCATTCTGTACTAAACTCCAACAAATTTCATAGAAAAAGAGTCTTTTCCATTTTATTTATGCAAAAACATTATGCAAAAAACTGGCTACAAAGCAATTGTTTAAGTTTAAATACAAGTAAAACTAAGTATGTAATTTTTAAACCAGTAAATAAACGAGATTGCAGCTCTATCAATATTACGTTTGAAGACACTTTATTAGAGCAAGTAAGAGATCAAAACTTTTTAGGTGTATGGTTTTCCGAGGACCTATCGTGGAATACTCATGTCAATAAACTTAAAACTGAATTATCTCGAGTTACCGGCAGCTTATATAAAATTCAAAACTTAGTACCTACCTGGTTAAAACAAATGTTATACTATTCCTTATTTTACTCTAAAATTAGTTACGGTATATTGGTCTGGGGAACAACAACAGCTACGAACTACAATAAAATAATTATATTACAAAAGAGAATACTACGTATATGTGAAAACTATAGAGGTGATAAAAGAAACTTAAGCACACAGCCACTTTTTGTAAAATATAATATGCTGAAGGCTGACCAGGTTTACTACTTTAAACTGTTACAATGGATACATAAGAACAAACTGCGCACCACCCCAACAAACAGCGTGAGCGCATATATGCTTCGAGATCCAAATATAAAAATACCCACCATAAGAACAAATTACGGCCGACAAACTTTAACTTTTCAAATCATTAAAATTCTTAACAATACAGAATTGAACATAAACTATAACACAACTTTCTATAAATTCAAAAGTAAACGCAGAACGCTTCTGGCTGGTGGTGCTATTACATTTTCATTGTGAAGTTTTCTTTTTCCATTTCTAGTTTCTGAACTTATCTTATTCGCGATCTCTCTGTGTATGAATTTAGACCACTATTTTCTTTTGGTCAAATTTTTTATATTAGTGACCTACTTGAGTGTACATTTCTTTGTTGTTGTTTTATTTTATTTTATTTTGTCGTTTTTTTCTGCGTACAGCATGCATTACTTTGCTGATGTCCAACTTTAATATGTTCATAATGTGATGTGTCACGCAAGTGGTTTTACTATTTCAACTGATTGCCTGCGTATATTCTAATCTTCACTCTGCTTTGTTGCCTTATTATGTTGTCGTTGACGGTGCGCTTTGCCTGGCTTGTGCGATCCTGTGATTGCGGCTTCCAGAGTGCATGTGTATTTTCTGCTTAGTTGCAATGTTGTAGCATGTGACACCCGTATCTTTTTTGCCACGGCTGAACTGTTGGGGAGTAGAGGCTCCGTCAGGCACTTGTGCCTTTATCTCTGCCCCCCATGCGGAAAATATCCGCAAAACAAATAAAGAAAAAAAAAATGTATTTGAATGTCTGAGTCAATGATGTCCTTCTGTACGCCTCATATCACCCCAACCGCTGCAAATCGAGGAACCGGCTCGTACGCCTTGACGCCCACCCCGCAATAGGCAGTGAGCTTTAGCAGTGTGTTAGTGGCAAGGGGGTTTCGAGTATCCACAGCAATAAGGTTGATACGCTTGTTAGGACGTACCATCAGAATGCATTCTGGACAGTGCAGTTCGGGGACGTCGGACGCCTTCTTCATGTTCAAAATTCCTCAGAGATTCCTATGGGTTGATTGGGATGAATATCACAGTGAGGCCCCGGGGGTGATCTGGTGGCTGGACGTCCGTTTTCAAGACGACACGGTCACTGGAGTGGCGCAGCTTTCGTCTTTCACGACGATATTCTCTGCTCTTTTCGTCGGTCTGGAGCTCCATGTCCTGGCTTAAAGAAGCAGGTTTGCTTTGTTCTGGGTCAGGCTGTGTGAAGGTGATGAGTGATGACGGCTCCTGTGGTGTTGAAGTTACCAGGAGCTCCGGGTTCAGTTGGGACGAGTAAAGGTGGTCATCACATGAATTTGGAAGAATTTTTTCGGCTTCGTGAACAGTACCATTTTGCGCCTGTTCTCCCGGCGCTCTTCCTTGACGGCAGAGCAAGTCGTAAGGCTTCAATAGACCCTTGCTATTTGAGATGAAATGGAATACAAAATATCTCAAAAGGCAGAAAATATGTCCCAATCGGAGAATTTTAACCTTTCATTTCCCCCTTTCCCTCTTTGTTTTCTTCATTGCCTTTAAAACTATTCTAGGACGTGAAAATACGCCACCGCGACCACCGCGCTTGTTTATGGCACGTGCTGAGTTTGTCATAAGGGACGTGATAACACGTCGTTTTCTATTTGAGGGTGCGGGAAATTTAAATTGAAGCACGGCCATGTAAGAGTCCATGGTCAACGCGCACAGCTGTGCACATTATGAGTTGTGGTAACGCTTTTTTTGCGTTTCTTTTTAATATTGTTTGTAAAGAAACATGATGACTGTTGATTTGGCGAGGGACCGCGTGTACGCTTCGCCGATGCACCTCTACCATTAACCCGAATTCGGGCTGTAACATGAGTGATGGTTATACAAAATTATACAAAGCACCGAATATTAAAAAGAAAATATTTCGTAATAAAGAACATTTTGTTGTCATCAATCCCTACTATGTCTATATTTTTTTCGCCTTTCATAACTAGCCCAACTCACCATTTTGCTCCTAATGAACTAGCGCAGTTAAACAACAAAACAAACTGCAACAGAACAAAGGTACATTGAAACTCATGGAAACCGTTGACACAAAATACTAATGTAAAAATAAAGTCCATGGAATTTAAGAACACACCCAATGACGTACCAGCAGATTCCAGCACTGGTTGAAAAGTACAAATTTTTATTTATTTATTTTGCTCTAAGGGCGTGACCATTACAGAAGAGTAAGTGGTTGCATGAATTATTTAAAACACAGACACACACACACCCAACAAAAAACTATTAGTGTCGATTAGAAAAAAAATGCATTCCAAGGCTTTTTTGTAACGGTCATGATTCATGATAGAGACTATGGGCGCAGCAAGCTATTGATTATGGTGTGTAGCTTTTGTTTGAAATTGCTGCGGATAGCTTCGTTTTTATGTGCTTTCGACGGGTTCTCGAGTTTCGAGCCAGATGGATCTCGTGAAATGAATGAAGAACACTGGCAGGGCTACGGAGCTGTGAGCTCGAGTCCGTTAAGGACTTGAATGTGGTTGTAACAGGCTGGTTGACCATTGGACGAGGGAACGTGACGCGGGTCCCGGCTGACCTTTTTGGGGGTCAACGCCCTCCAAAGCCCCAGGAGGTCAACGCCTTCCGAAGCCCCTTCCAGGGTGGGATATATTTTGGACTGATTCGGCAGTCAGAATATTTTGGGCCCATGTTCCAAAAGACTAACATAAGTTACTACTTGGCTAAGTATCCCAACTGAGCACTTTACACCACAGCAGTACCTGGTATGACGACAGTTTTTCAATACTGGAAAGAAAACGAAAAAAAAAAGCGCAGCTGTGGTTTGTTTATGAGTGTGCATTTTTTGCTCACTGCGGAAGTCAGGGATTGCGAAAAAACAAACGATGTACTCACTGGCGGCAATAGCTGTGTGCGCGACTGAGCTCGTGCTGACGGCGAGCTCCCACAACTCTTCTGCAACTTGCATTCCCTAGAATCAAGACTGCCGGTCTCTGCAGCCCATTAAGCGCGAGACACATGCGCGAAAATCCATCCGATACGACGTCCGATCCGGCAGTCCGACTGCCTGATCCGAAAAAGTTGGTCGCTTCAGACGTCGGATCGGCGATCCGACATGCGTCCAACGCGCCAGATAGTTTTGCACAGTGGACGGATTGTCGGATGCGTCCAGCCAATGACAGCACAGCTAGCGCGAACGTCATGATGACGTACTGGGTCTGTCGGGACGAACAAGAAAACGGAACGGGCGACGGGAAGCCTAGGTTTAGAAAATTTATTTTTATAAAAAGGTTTTTTTTTTATTTTATAAACAATTGCAATTAAAATAAACTAATTCTAATCACTAAAGAAGTTAATAACTTAATTTTTTTGTACTGTATTAACTGAAATAACCAATCAGCGCTGTCCTTTATTAATCCCTGAGCCATCACCATCCAATCCGAAGCCAACTGGCCAGCCTGTCGCGCATGCGCGCACGAGTCGAACCTCAATACAGGGTTCGTCGAATTTTCGACTGAAAGTTCGAAAAAGTCGAACCTGGTCGAACTCGAACCTCGGCCGGTTCGCGACACCCCTAGTTATGGGGGTTATGGCGTACGCCAAAATCAATACCGTAGTCATTTCGGCGAAACGCCATAGTCAATACCGGTCTTTTTCGCATACCCCAAACACACTACCCTTACGCCAAATTCAATACCTTGAATAACGTCGGTTCAGCAGGGGTTGAGCTCTGCATTCCGCTAAAACTGGCGGAAGTAACTTTCTGCGGCAAAGTACTCTGATTGTTTGTTGTTTGTATGAGCAGCGGAACGCGCGCGGCAGGCGTTGTTAATTTTGATTAGCGTTGATACGGCTGACGGCGCACAAAGCTGAAGGGCACAAGCAAGGAAGCTTGGAGTGATTCTGTGTCGATGTGATTTGACGTCGCTTCTTTTTGTTTCTTCAATCATGGTGCAAATGCAGGTGCCCGACTCCCGAACGATTCGAAGGCAAGAGTGGTAGCCCGCCTATCCGCTGGTCTTTCAATCGCATCCACTGTCGTCATTTTGGGCACAGCGGAAGAAAATAAGACGTTCACTATTTTAAATGGCGTGCGATCGGCCTGTCTAGGTTCTGGCGATACCGTTTCAGGCTGTAGATGAGAAAATTTAGCCACTACAGTACGACTGCTAGCCTGGGGTCTGTGCCTCACAACAGATCGAAACGGGTAGGGGTGGGGATCCCTGGCAGCGGGACCTTTCGCCGTACGAGCTGCGGTGCGCTAACACACCCGACCTCCGATACCCCCTTGGGTCACAGCGCTTGCTGAAAGAAGTTTGGATCGTTTTAAGCAGATTTTGCAGTGCGTAGGTGAGACGCACAACAGCTACGTACTACGTCCTAGATGCCCAAACTGAGGCTCGCTACTTGTGCGCGGCTCTCGTGATCTGGGGAACAGTATGCTCGCCATGAAAATGTTGCAGTGAGAAGTACGGAAAAGTAATATTATAAAAGTAGAGTATTTAAAACTGGCTTGCATTGTCACTGAACATATGAAAATAAAACTGATTAGGAATGCCTATCAGATCGAGTGGGAATGTGATATGATCTGCTCAAGTTACCTGTGAAGTTGCGTCGGCACAGGAATTCAAACTTGTTGGCCCCACCCCCGCTCCTAAATTCTTCAAATGTTACTGGCAGTTTTTTTATTATTATTATTATTATTATTATTATTATTGTAACTTCAAAAGTCCCAGCAGGGGCATTACATAAGGAGCGGGGGGGGGGGGGGGAGTACATGAAAAATACAAAAGATCAACATATGAACAGACAGGTGGCTGACACCTACAGGGCTGGTGAGTAATATAAACAGTGAGAACAAGTGTGTGTGAAATAAAGCTGGTACATAAATACACTAGCTAAAAGAGTAATCGAAGCATTGCGGAACAAGACGGGGTCACCTATTGCCGGGCAGAACCAGGGTAATCACCGACTCACACCAAGCATACCGGAGCTTCCAGTCGGGCTCGGTGTCCTGAAAAGCGATGCAGGTGCTCAAAAACAAAAGACCCCCAAAGGAGCCGATAGAATTTAAATGGGTACCTGCCCACTTCGTGGTAGAGGGCAACAAACTTGCTCACCAGCAGGCCTGCGCGCTGACTTACCGGGCCACAGCCATCGAAGAGGTGCAGGTCCAACCCATGGTGACCTAAAAGGAAATGCTAGTCACACTCTACTGCAAGGAAAGGTGAAGACTGCCAGCCCCGCATCCTAAGTTAACGCTGGAGGAACAGGTAGCGTATAGGCAAATTCAGTCAGGGTCCTTCCCTCACCTCCTTTTACTCAGTTGCATATGTTCCCCACTCAATACAGTGGGAACTGCCCAGTGTGCCAAGAGATAGGAACCCTCCGTCACTACATAGGTGAGTGTAGATTCAATCAAGACCACCCACTACCCCCACCATTCCCCCTGTAGAGCGATGGGAGAACTTGCTGTCCAGCCCCGCCCTGAAAAATCAGCTTCAATTGGTCAACAGGGGCCAGGCACACAAGGCAGCATATAGGATCTCGTGAAGGGGGAAGCCCTTCCATTTGGCAGAGACCATCGTGCTGAAATGGTCAGAATAAAAGTTTATTCTCTCTCCCTCTCCGATTGGTTGAAATAGTTTGTGATCCGAGATATGGTGACATGGATGGTTTAGTCGTGACGATGCTCTTCTAGGAGGAAGTAGGAGTGGGTTATGAAGCATTGGATTATAATAGAAAATTTTATGAAATGGGGTTAAGCATGATATCTTATGGCGCGACTTATACAGCTGGAATTTCAGTGCAGAGACTCTAGTTCTTCGGTAATGATCATTAAGAATCAACCTGGCCGTGCGATTTTGAACTGACTCAAGATGGTTAATGAGATCAATTTGATGAGCATTCCGAATTGCTGCTGCATACTCCAACTTAGGTCCAACGTAAGTCTCATATGCCATTTTCTGGAGATGAGATGGTGGCACCTTCAGATTTCTTTTGATGTACCCGAGAGTGTGCGAAGCCTCTGCTGAGTCTGTTTCAATGTGGTTATTCCAGGTTAAGTCACTAGGCAGTGTTGCACCAAGATATTTATAGATGGAGGCAGGCAGAGATGATTAGTCCAGAGCCAATGGAATACGAAAAATATGGTGTTACATGTTTTCAAGTAAAGCGAAGTACTTTACATTTTGGTATGTTTAATGACATAAGTCATTTGAAACACCAGGCATGAATCAGGTCAAGGTCACTCGGAAGATTCAAATGGTCATCAGACAAAGTAATATTGCGATATAGGACACAATCGTAAGCAAAGAGACAAAGCCTACAATTGATAAGTCGTTAATAAAAATAAGAAACAGTAGTGGACCTAATGATGCCCCCTGTGGAACCCCACATATAACGTTAGTAAAATCTGACATATGGTTAGCCAGAGTGCGAGAAAAGAGAAAGTCACGAATCCAAGAAAGGACCAAAGGGTCGATACTCAGGATAGAAAGTTTTGAAATTAGATGACGATGGGGAACTCTGTCGAATGACTTCGAGAAGTCGAGGAATACAGCATTGGTTTGGCCCTACGAGTCAAGGTTAGTGATTAACTTGTGTTTGAGTTCAAAGAGTTGCGTCTCGCATGCAAAACCCCTACAGAATGCATGTTGATGATTGTAAAAAATATGATTGGCTTCTAAATATGATATGGGATGATAGTTTGAGGCCAGCACACGATCACCGCTTTTTAAAGACCGGAATGACCTTCCCCAGCTTCCAGTCCAATGGTATACGCCGTTCCACCTTCAGTCCGAGCACACTGAACGCCACGAGCTATCCCAGCCGATACAGCGTCGGGAGAAAATCGTGTGACCTTTCAGTTGGCCAGAGCGACGCAGGGAGCTCAAGGTCACATGACACTCTCTCAACGCTGGATTGGCTGGGATAGCTCCTAGCATCCGCTGTGCTCGGACTGAAGGTGAAACGGAGTATAGGCAATACTGCTGTAATGACTAAGAAAATATGAATGTGAGGAATTCACTACATATTACTTTGGTGTTGCTAAGAATTTTGGGGCTAATATTGTCTGGACCACAAGATGATGAGAGTTTTAAACCTATAAGTCAAAGTATTCTGGAAGCAGAAATGTTAGTGTCAATGGGGGCCATGGGCTCAAAACCAGAGCAAGGCAAACTATATAGGTATATGATCAACGCTTTCGTTTGATAGTATGAAAGAGAAATATTTGTTCAAAGCTGTAGCGCAATGTGGCTCACACACGGCATCTACATTTTCATTCTTTAGTCGGATAGAGTCAGTATTATCTCTGGGTGAAAATACCTTCCAGAACTTCTGGGGGTTACTTTGCAGAATTCTTTGGCAGGCCTAAAAAAAATAACTTTTTTTTCGTCAACCTTACGCTCTGTACAAGATTTGAGACATGAAAAATATTTGTCCCAGACTTTGTTATTATTTACTTTTTTAGCTCTTCTTATACATGCGCTTCTTTTTGTTATTTATAATGATTGTAAAGTTTTATATTGTACCAGGGGTTATGCCCGTCGCTCTGTACAATAACATTCGGAACAAATTGCTCAGTTAAAATATTAAGTTTGTTTTTAAATAGTAACCAGTTTTCTTCCAGCGATCTTGAACGAAGGTTTTCGACATACGACTGATAGAACGATGACACGTTCCGATTTATGGTGTAGTAATCACCTTTGTTATAGCTCACGAATTGTTTGAACAGTTGGGCTCAGCGTCGGCACAGGGATAGATAACTCGATGATCAAGATGCCGTGGTCATTTAAGCCAGCAACACAGTTGACAGTTTTTATTATTTCTGGTGTGCTTGTAAGGGTATGGTCAAGAATATTGTCGCCACGGGTGGGTTGTTCAACAACTGGGGTGAGGTCAAAATTGAAACATGAAAAAGTCTCACGCAGCATTCGAGCTGCTCGTGGTAAGATGAACCTAGTCAATGTTTGGAAAATTTAAGTCGTCAGAGATAGCAAAGTCTCCTTTTGGGTAAAGACTCTAAATGTCGAGCAGTATGGTGTGCAAAGTGTCGCAGTGCTCAAAACCATTGTTCGGTGCCCGACAATACGATGGGCAGGAGATCAAACTATAAGGGGTACTTTATTTGAACTTGTCCCCACGGTTCGGTGTTTACTACCACAGCATAACAAAGAAATTGAACCTAGTCATCAGTCGTGGGCACGTTAACAGCAAAAAGTAACAGTGTTACAGTTACAGTTACCTAGGGGGGAAAAGTAACACTGTTACAGTGACAGTCACCGGCTTCAAAAAGTAAAATGTTACAGTTACTGCAAAAAGAGTAACGCCGTTACTTTCTCGTCACAGTACAAAAATTGGACTTAAGAAATCAGAAACCAAAACAATATTATTTTATTTGTTACACTATACAGTAACAAGAAAGGTAAACTGAGAAATTAGAAAAATTTAAACCCAAAGGGTGTTTCTTTTTTTTGCGTGATTCGCCATTTCAGAATTTTGATGTGCATAATTTATTTGCAATAATTGATAAGCCAATGCTTTTGATGAGCGACATCGAAGATGACGCTCCAAAGGCCGCTTTTTATACGACCAAAGCGCTGGTAAGAGCGAAGCACTCGTATCCATACCGTGCATGACAAGCAGTCTTGGGCAGTAACTAGCTACTATAGTAATGCGTTACTGGTAACTAGAGTTACTTTTTGGTAACGAGTTACTCTTTACTGCTGGTAACTTGCAACTGCAAGACTGTTTCTTTTGTATTGGGTAACTGTAACTGTAACTCCACACATTAAACAAACAAAAAATTGTCTGGTTTAGCACACGACTGAGAATCGAGTCAGCTCGAAACCGGGAGATAAAGGAAGCAGCACCCACGGTGGTAGGGGCGGCGAACAATGTCCGTTTCACCGACTTTGTCTCACTCTTCTCATGTGGGGACCATCTGTAGGTGTCGGTGCTCGTGCAATATGTCTCTGAGTGTTCCGTCTGGGCTGTGTCTGCACCCCCCTCTCCCTTCGCCTTTGTAGGATATGCGCTGTCATTTTTACACCCAGCGGGTCACCGTCTCCTCTTCCCTATTAGTTTTCAAGGAAGCCGTCCCCACATTGTGCAGAAAGCCGGCGCTTGTTTCACTTATTTGTTCTCTTCAGAGCCGCTCGAGTAAACACGAAGGCAGGTTCAAATGAAATTGCCTTTTTCGTTGATAACCTCAAGAAACACCTCAATGGTTGGACGCTTTGTTGTGGAACCACAGATGGCTTTTTGGACAGAGACCCCGCAGTGGTCGTCGTACATTCTCGTTGAGCACCAGAAGGCCTCACTTTGTCTCCTTTCCTGTATATTCTTTCGAAACTGTTTGACCCGCTACGTTCAGGCCTGCTTCCGAGTATATCCTGTGAGGTAATTATGCGATCATCCGTGTCCTGAGTTGTTTCGGGGTCAGAAATAAACAAGAATATTAACTGAAGCGGGCCGATGACAATTTTGAAAAACGGTTTATTCTAAGTTATAGTCATGTAACTAGTGGATTTTGAGTTTGAAGCGAAAAGTTTTGGCCAAATATTTTTAATTTGAATATTGAAAAGTTTTCCCACGCCTTTCACTTTATTATATGCTTAGACGAAAACCCAGCTAAAATTGTGAAGGTTGTTCTACTTGTTCATTTATAAGGTAAGTTTAACTATCAAATATTTATGAACTGTGACCTCAGAAGGTCTGATGTCATGGGATGACAAGTAAACGACGGATCTGATATAAAATGAATCCTATAGAGACAGCCAATCATACCTAATTGAGTGAATTTACAAATCTTGCCATATAAAATATTCTTTCTTTAATCTCGAATTAAAAAATGAAAGCCGTTTACAACTCCCTGTAACGCCGAATTAGAACGCAGCTCTTGAGGAGGAGGAGGGAAGTACTGAGGGGAAGGTATACCCCTCCTCACCTCCTTATCCTCCTCCTCCCCTCATTCTTGAATCTCGTCCGGGGAAGGGGGGGGGGGTTATGTGACCACAGGGGGGTCATGTGACCTCGGGGAGGTGAGGGGTCATGTGACCTCGGGGGGGGGGGGGGGGGGGGGTCACATGCAGCCCTAGTGGTTAGTCCATGCTAAGATGTGAGGAAATCTAACATGCTGAGCTTGTATCGATTTAGCCAAAAAACCAATTACTTTCATCTAATTGGAGACGTTTGGCTAACAGCTAGGAGGGAGAGAGAGAAATTTTATTTACAATGATGCTTCGTCCGCATTATCTGCATCTCATTAGCGGTCAAAAAGATGCTGGTAGTGACGGCGGCAGCATGGTCCCTGCAACGTTGAGAATGTGTGACACTAATTGGAGCCATGGTGTCAGTTGTGCTTCCCGAGGTGGGGTGGTCCAGCTCTTCCAACTGACAGAAGTGGAAGGCATGAGGAGGAAGGGGGTGAGGTATTATGGAGATGATTGTGCACGGGTACATATCGGTTAGGGTAGGCATGCACTAGTTATTAGGCACATATTGCAAAAGCGCCTCAAAGCAATATTTAGCCGGCATTTAAGCCATTGCACGGTGCAGGCACATAGCCAGGATTTTGTTTCGAGGGGCGCCCGCCCATGACTAAATTCTGTATGAGGGGGAGGGGGGAGAGGTGGTCCCAGCAAAATGAAAGATTTCGGGGGGAGCCTGGGCACCATGGGTCTCTCTCCTGGCTACGCGCCACGGTGTATACATGAGTAAATCGTAGTGTTGCAGGGGGAGGGGTGGGGGGAGGGGGTATTATTGTGTTACGAGACTTGAAAAGTTTAAATTTGGTAACTAATCACTCCTTTTTATTATTCTGTATACACTGTGAAAACATTTCCTTGCCATTTGCATACTGTTTGGTATACACATCTAATACATTTGGTTAGAATATTTCTTAGTATGGTAGATCCCCAGCTAAAATTCCCATTAGATCCAATTGGAATTTTAACTGGTTTTAACCGGAATCGATTGGTTTTAGTGGGTTCCAATCAGCACATTGGCCAATGGGTCTCATCAATTGGAATTTAATAACTCGGAGGCATCCGGTTTAGAGAAGCTCGTTTTAGCGAACGCCGTTTTATCGACCCTGGTTTATCGAATCGGGAGAACCCAGTTTAGAGAAGATGGCGATGAGCTTCCCTTTAGCGAGTTCGGCTGCCATTTGGCAGGGATAAATTGGTTTTCTGGAAACCCAACTGGTACCAATTTTAAATTCGAATTGGAATCTAATGGGAATTCTCAACTGGAATGTCATATGCAAATTAACCTTCAGCACCAGCATCTTCTTTGCCAAGTATATTTTGTCCCTTCATCAGGGAAAGCAACTGGTGCGATAGTTTCGTTTAACCGTGTCTTTCATCTATTCTGGGTTCGGGGCAGCCGAAGCGAAAACAACCGCATCTCCACGTGGTGAATGATGTTGATTGAGGCGAAGCTCTGATGGTGCTTGTCTGCGTAGACGCTGAGCCGCAGCATGCCGAGCCTTTCGTTCGTTATCATCCATGTCACGCTGCGGTCAAATGCTCAAATGCTTATAGCCACGTCCCATACCACACATTCTCTTTCTGACATGCATGGATGAAAACGAACGAAAGGCTCGGCCTGCTGCGGCTCAGCGTCTACGCAGACAAGCACCACCAGAGCTTCGCCCCATCAACATCATTCACCACGTGGAGATGCGGTTGTTTTTTGCCCTACACGAGCACGGGAGCATGTGCTCACGTGCTCGTGAGCACGAGCACCCGACGCCAGACATCGGATGGACATACGGACATCCATGGCTAGCCCCTAAGGAGCTTCGCCCCTAAAAAAAAGAAAAAGCGCGCTGTCCCACAAGCCCGCTGGCGGGACAGCGACCTTGGTCGGAAAAGCGTTATCTGTCCCCGCCTAAATGAGACATCAGGGCCCGTTTGCTCGAAGCCGGTTAACTTTAACCGCGGTTAAAAGTTAACCGCCCTTCCCTACTAGGTACCCACAAGTACCTAGCCAAGTTTGACGAGGGCAGGATGAGCGGTAGCTTTGTGTTTTGTTATGGGGTGGTAGCTGGTGTTACCTACTGGCTGTAGCGAATATACGTGGCTTCCGTGGAAAGGTTACCGAAATGGGGGGACCTAACAAATGCGCGCTGCCTGGCTTTCGCGATGCAGCGCGGCATACATTTGAGCTTAAGAAACAATTTTTATTGCTCGTGGTACAAACAATCGCCAAGGTAAAACTAAATTAACCCTTGTTTGGAAATTTTCTAAATATTTGGCTGTATGAAGTGAAGAAAAGCCTCGTGAAATTTCCTTCCGAGTTCGAAAGAGGACAACGAAGTTGAGTCCTAGAAAGGATGACAAAGAAGTGAGCAGTGAAAGGCGGGCGGTATACTGGCAGCATGGTTGGCCAGCGAAGAACTGTATATAACACCGTCATAAATTGAAAAACCTGGAACTCGGCTCCACTGAAAATCGACCTATTAGTAAATTACCCGAACATCGAGAAGAACGCTGACAGTGTAATTCTACGATCCGCGCGCGCTGGCGTTCCACATTTGGAGTAAATAATCATAATAAATCTTTGACGAACGCGCGTGCACGGCAAAATTTGTTTTAGGCGTTTTGCTTCAGAACAGTTATTACTGCAGACGCCAGCAGGTGCAGCGCGTGTAACTACACCCGTAGCATGCACCTCGGTGCCTTTAAAATTTAGCAAAAGGTCTATGGGAACGCTGTCTGCTTTTCAGTGCTATCAATACCCGGCCGATTGAGTCAAGGCAGTCAATCCACTTTCCAAAGACGTTGCCATGCCGACAACTATCGCGTTCATTTAGGCTTAGGAATGGCCAGAGTCGAAAGTCTATCTAAAAAATGTGGCGAAGTCTTTGTTCATGCTTTGCGTTTTAAGTGAGGTAAGGCAACGCGAAAACCTCCTGCACGATTCATTGCTGACTAACGCGCCTGCTACTGCAGCTACTACGACGTATTAGTTCCATAGCGAGCGGCGCCCACTCAGCCGGGGGGTCCTTATCATTTCGTCGAAACTCGTTTCGTGGAATTACGTTTCGTGGACAACTTTTCGTGGACACACGTTTCATGGACACACGTTTCGTCGACAATCGTTTCGTCGACAGCACCACCGTAAAACGCTTCGTCGACAAGTTTTTTTTTTTTTTTTTTGCGGTTTTGAAAGGAATGCCGGAAACTTAAGGTACATGCGCTTGTAACGGATGAAAAAGACGATGCCTAGCGCAGTTGCTCTCCAAGGTGAGCGACTGCGCTACCCTCTCGCTCTCATCCGTGTCAGATGGAAAAGCAAGAGCGCGCAGGACTTCGAGCGCGGCCTATTCGGATATTTGCAAATTCCGATGCCCGTTTATAGAACCGAAAGTTACTGGAAGAAGAAAAGCGGTGGAGAAAAATATGCGTAGGCACAAAGCAAAACTTCGATCCAATGGTGGGTTGCGGAAAAGGGCGTAAACACTGTATTTTTTTTATATTGGTTATTTTTAAACAAAAATGGAGCTTGCAGTTTTTTATCAATATATCAATTGAAATTAAGCATGTTCGTTACCCTCAATTTTTCAAAAGGAAAAGTGATGCAGTGTTTGACTGGCTACTGCGACTTATACGCGAAGAAAACTTTGCAATGCAAAAAAATAAACAAATAAACACGAGAATTGGTAACAGATAAATAAAACAGTACACTAAGTTTAGTCGTATTACACAAAGTAAACCATAGTTCATATCGAATGTGCATCTTAATGCATTATAAAGCTTCTCTCGAACAGCCGCCACATGTAAGGCCTTGGAGGCGGTAGTACCACTATACTCCGCGACAACTTTTCTTGGCAATGAACTGGAAAGTACAGGCCCGCGTTCCCCCTCCCATTTTGAGTGTACGCAGGCTCTCCTCCTCCCCCATTTCCGGGGAGAGGAGAAGAGCCTGCGTACACTCAAAATGGGAGAGGGGACGCGGGCCTGTACCTTCCACTGCATTGCCAAGAAAAGTTGTCGCCGAGTATAGACGAAATCTGTCGGCAGCAGCCGACTGGTCCTCACACGCGACATTAAATTGTTCGTTTATCGATGCCAGCTGACAGATACCTGGGGCAAGTTCATAGCTCGTTTCATAAAAGAGCGGCTTCCAAATCTAATGTTCTTTGGTCACATATCGGTTTTTCTGCATGCAAAATTTCAGTACAGGCATAACATATGCAGAACTATTGTGTTATTCATTATCCAGAAGCTAAATATGCAAAAGACTAAAAATCGCATGCGGTCTGGTAAGTACAGTACGTTGAATACCCAGTGTCTGGAGGAGACAACAACCGTGTTTTATTACCGTAAAAGTAAACCACGCGTAGGAAAATGCTCAGTCTCCTTCCAAGTTTATTGCTAGCGGCTAAGACCAGATGCCAATTAGCTTGAAAACCGATTTTATGCCATTTTCAACGGTAGGAAGGCTGTGTGCACCGCAAACAGGCCTCGTTTATTCTTTCAAATTTTCTTTAAGAGCTTCAGTGTTTTGATGTGTTAACTATCTATGCTATGTTCAGGTGGCTCTTGAGGATTCTGCCAAAAGACGTGACGCGCGGAAAGATACGCCTGCTCTGGAAATGACCCAGCCATTTTTTCAAAAGGAGTGCCGGCGGCCAGCTCGCGAAGGGTTGCATTCGATGACGTACAGACACCTCGATCACGTATGCTGCCGAAAGCGTAGCCCTCAAGAGCAGCGCATATTGTTGAAAGTTTTGAAAATCTAATTCGATAAAGGACACTGGCCGATAACAAAACTTCCCGGCTTTGACAACGCTTCCCCAAAGGTTCGGGCAAAGACACGAGCGAAACCATTCAAATCGCAAGCTCCGAAATCAGTGCAATCGGCGAGCCCCCCCCCCCCCCCCCCCCCCCAAAAAAAAATATATATATATAGGTAAAAAAAAAAATTGCGATAATTTAAGTTGGTGAGGCAAGATGGCTGCACACTGGTTCGCCATACTTGGCCCAGTCGGCCATCCTTCATCCATTCATCCATCCAACACAAGGCAGCGCGCCGCGCAGGCGCAGAGGTCGCGAGGAGGCGCAGCTGGCAGAGATCTTGTTGGTTCATTCATCGCTGAGATCATCCCCACTCGAACTTGGTCATGACGCTATTGAATCAATTTGTTGTACAGTCACGTTACCTGGTAGCTCTTCCTATGTTCTTGGATCGTATTACCGACCACCGAATTCGGATCTTAGTATAATCCGATCGCTATACGACATTGTTTCTGAGGCCTCAAACCAAATTATTCTCCTTGCGGGAGACTTTAATTTGCCTGACTTAGAGTGGAGGGATGGCACTTGTGTATGCACGATTGGTAGCCGAAATAATCTTGAAATGAAAAACATTGTGGATACGTTTGGGCTTCAGCAGTATGTGAGTGAACCAACAAGGAATAATCACATTTTAGACCTCTTGTTTTGTAGCTCTCCCTATCTTATTAACACCGTTAATGTTATCCCTGGTATCAGTGACCATCACGCTGTTGTGGCAAATATCCAAACTGAAATCAAACGAGTAAATTCATGCGAATCGAGGAAAGTCTTTTTCTTTGAGAAGGGCAATTACTCTGGGTTTTCTGAAGAGCTTCTTGACCGCCTTCCCGTATTTGAGTGTCTTTCTGAGGAATATGATGTTCATAATTTATGGGATGTTTTCAAGAAAATGTTGCTTCAATTAACGGATAAATATGTTCCCTGCATAGATTCTAGAAAGCTAAAAAAAACGAAGAAAACCATGGGTAACTTCAAGTATTCTTAGGAAAATTAAAAAGCGAAGGAGAGCATTTGATAGATATAAGAAGACCAAAAGTAGTAATCACCTTGAAAAACTGGCTGAGCTTACGCGTGAATATAAAAGGAGCATAAAGGGTGCTAAGGAACAATATCTTAATACACTCAATGACAGATTAAAAACCAACCCCAAGCTTTTCTGGAAGTATTTAAAGGGATGTGGATCGGATGCAGTAGGAATAAGTGAAATTACATATAATCAACAGACAGTTTCGGATGATACAGAAAAAGCAACGTGCTTCAATAATTACTTTCGGTCTGTCTTTTTGCCCAAACACAACTATGTTAATCCATCCACTGTTAGTACGGTGGAATTAATGCAGCCAGTTGAGCTTGGCATGAGTGGTATTGAGAAGGCGTTAAAGAACATAGATGAAACAAAAGCAACTGGACCGGATGGCATTTCTCCGCGTGTACTAAAGCGATGTGCTTACCCAATTTCGGTTTACCTTTATTTAATTTTTTCCAAGTCACTGGACACAGGACTTTTGCCAGATGACTGGAAGGTAGCTCATGTCGTCCCTATCCATAAGGGGGGGGGGCAAAAAAAGACGTCGTAAATTATAGGCCCATTTCATTAACTTCCGTCTCATGCAAAGTCATCGAACATATTTTATATTCAGAGGTAATCGGTCATATGATAAGAAACAACTTGCTGATTAATGAACAACATGGTTTTCGTAAGGGGTTTTCATGTACTACGCAACTTGTTGAATTTTATCATGACCTTGCATCTGATGTCGACGAGGGAGGGCAAATAGATTGTATATTCTTGGATTTTAGAAAAGCGTTTGACACGGTCTCACACTCACTTCTTCTCAACAAACTAAGAATGTTAAATCTAGACTCGGCTGTGCTTAGATGGATAGAAAATTACTTGTTCCAGCGTCGTCAATGTGTAGTACTGAATGGCAAGAAATCTGATTACGTTGATGTAACATCAGGAGTTCCACAGGGCTCTGTCCTGGGTCCACTTTTGTTTTTAATTTATATTAATGATATTTCTGTTGGAATTTCCTCTTGTATTCGACTTTTTGCTGATGATTGTGTAGTGTATAGAAAGATTAAGAGTTCAGATGATGTCGCCCAGTTGCAAGCAGACCTTGATCGTATTCAAAGTTGGTGCTCTACGTGGAAAATGAATTTAAATCACAAAAAGTGTGTTAACCTTTGTTTTACAAAGAAAAGGAAACAAATTGAATCTCAGTATTTTATAAATAATAACCCTATAACCAAGGAACTTACTTACAAATACTTGGGTGTCATATTGTCATCTGACTGTTCATGGAATGCCCACATAGAGGAAGTAGTCTTAAAAGCTGGCAGGGCAATGAATTTTATCCAACGTAACTTAAAATGCTCACAACCTAACTTAAAGACAACTGCTTATTTAACATGTGTTAGACCCATTTTAGAGTATGCATGTGCTGTCTGGGATCCAGCCCAAAAAACGTTGATAGATAAGCTGGAGAAAATACAAAACAGGGCGGCTAGGTTTGTTCTTGGACGATACGGGAGGAAAGAAAGTTGTACAGAAATGAAAAAAATGTTAAACTGGGAACCACTTTCCGTACGTCGGGAAAAACTGCGACTAAAATTTTTATACTCAATAGTTAAAAATAAAACGGGAATAAATAGCGAGACTTATTTAAAAGAACCCTATTATGTTTCTAGTCGTAATGATCATAGTCTTAAAATTAGAGAGTACCGCGCTAGGACATGCATGTTTGCAAACTCCTTTTTTGTACGAACAATTGCACAGTGGAATCGGCTGTCTGAAGAGCAAGTGTGCTGTTTCAATGAAGACGTGTTCTTTTCATCCTTGTAACCCCCCCTGCTGTAACGCCCTCGGGCACTGCGGGGTAATCATTGAATAAAGAATAAAGAATAAAGGAGCTGGCAAAGCGAGCTGTCGACGAAACGTCGCAACATCTGTCGATGAAACGAGCGGGTGCTCCTTTCCACGAAACGATCTGTCGATGTAACATCGCAGTGTCGACGAACTGATTTGTCCATGAAACGTCGTTCGACGAACTGATTGCCACCGCCGGGGCACCGCCATGTTTCCCCGCCGTCCTTACTCTGCCGGTCACGTGACCGAAAATTCCTGGAAATCCGGTTAACCGCGGTTAGTTAACCAGCTTCGAGCAAACGGGCCCAGGTCACTTTATTGAAGGCTAAACATAAAACAGCGCAAAACAACGAGGACTAGTTCCACAGGACTAGTGCAGCGCTCGTCCTGTGGTGTTTGTCCCTTTCCTTAGTCCTCTTCGTTTTGCGCTGTTGTACCTACATGACGTTTAACCAATCATAAACCTGAAATTTTTTTATCTACTGTGGTTGCCCTTACAATTGCTTGAGCTCCTGTACCATCTGCTCAGCCTGTGAGTTGCCGGTGATGAGGTGCGCTGGTGGCTCAGATGATATTCATGCAATAAATCATACCGTTGCCCAAACGAACCTTCATTAGCACTTCAATTGTGTCTGACAAAGACCATAGATACTTGATTACTACGCTCGACGACATGCTGCTAACCACTCACACCTCCAGCCACTTGGTGTAAAACAACCTGAAATGCTTTTCCTTCCACTGAACCAGCAAAGCCTAAGTGAATTTCATTCCAGGCTGTTGGCCATTCTCAATGTGTCAGTGCTTTTAGCTTGGTTTTCTGGTTGTTTGGCATTGAGTACGGGATCCAGACATTATGGTCCCAGACAATATGGTCCCGCGGACAAAATGATCCCGGACAATATGGTCACGGACAAAATGGTCCCAAGTGCTAGGCTGGACAAAATGGTCCCATGTCATTTTCGCGGCAATTTTCTTTTTTTTTTTTCTTGCTTTTTTGCTTTATTTTTGCTAAACATTTGTGACATGAGCCGTTGGTCATTTTGAAGTTACTTTTTTTATTGCTTGGTCTTCACAGGTTTATGTTATTAAGTGTGATTCGCAAAATACTTGTATATCGAGCCGTTTGTCAATCTAGAGTTTATATTTTTCACGCATAATTTTCGCCATTTGTACTACTTTTCGTGTGTTCAACTTGAGTTTCAACCAGTCTACTGAGAATTGCAACAGCAACTTCAAACAATCTGCACACAGTACGTACAAGGGAGCCGTATCATGAATGACCCTCTGAAGGGCGTGGGCCAATTAAGTGCCGTTTCAAGATCGTAGACCTTTTGAATTGGAAATTGTGTTTTTATGGCGTAAGGGCTGCTGAGGCCAAACAGCATCAAACAGGGGTAGACTTTTTGTGGGAACGTAATAAAATGCGTCATGTGTTCAAAAGCATGTTTATTATTTTCCATTCTTATTTTCTAACATTGCATCGAAACATGCGGTATCTGCACAATAAATTGCCTTTATTCCCCCTATGACGAATCGACATGTCACGAATGGACCGTACTTCATATCTATCACTCACCTTAAAAGTAATCGCTGCAGATATCAGCGACATTTCAGACAGTGCGTCAGAAGTGTCGGAAATTTTACTAGGGACCATTTTGTCCAGGTTTGCGCTCGGAACCATATTGTTCGGGATCACATTGTCCGGGATGATACTGTTCGGGAATATTTTGCCCGGAACCATTTTGTCTGGGACCATATTGTCCGGGATCATATTGTCCTACACTCTGCCATATATGCTATTTTCACCAATTCCTGGCCATCACATATATAGCTTCTGGCACAGGCTTTCATGGCAATGATTCTGCAGTATACGGAGCGCACCAGAGTCAGCGACCCAGAGCGTGGATCCATTGGTATCACAACACATGATCCCTGCCTTAAACAACATCATGTCACCAACACACTGATCTCACCAGCTATTGTGCACATGCTTGGTGACGCCATAACTGCTCACAGGGGACAGACGGCCGTGCACAAGACAGGTGGTGTCGTTTCGTATGCTGCACGCACAGGCCCTCAGCGGGGTTATCGCGCGTGCACGGGACTGCAGTTCCCAGAATAAATAGCGGCAGCAGCAACGTAACAAAACTCTTGAATAGGTAAAAAATATCCTCTCTGGGGCCTCCGACATTTCTACTCCAAACTGCGTCGGAAACGTGCGAAAGAGTGAAATTTTATGTGGTCTTTTCTGCCAGCTTCTGGAACATAATTAGAGTCTGCTGCAGGTTAAGAATAGCTCAGGAGAAGTCTCTGTCCCTCTCTCCCGACATTGGCGGAGCGAGCACTGGAGAGGAGCAAACCACCTTTATCATGACAAGTAGAGGTGGTTTCCTCTTCTCCACTCTCATGCTATTCTTGACCTCCAACAGACTATAGCGCCCTTGTCAACACTTGCAACATGAGCAGAACTGTGGGAGGGTTGGGCTCTTCATTGCCGCATGAAAGGCAGTCTGCTCAAAATGTCTGCGTTCAGATTCTTCGACGCACAGCTACAGGCAACACTGAATTTGATCAGTAACCTGCTGGCACCAGTCATCATCATGGATCGTCTTGATCAGCTTGAGGCAAGGATGCCGAAAACCTCGTCCTCGGAGTTTTCGTGCAGCGTGGACTCTGACGTACACTGCTGCAAGAGCCCGCAAAGAAAAAAAAAGTAATTAAAATAAGAACGCCGACTTGACATAACAGAAAAAACAACTTCATTAGACGTTTTTTTTTCTGTTATGTCAAGTCGGCGTTCTTATTTTAATTATGACGTCTCCCGACTTTTGGAGTATTTTTGAAAAAAAAGTGAAAGCCGTTTACAACTCCCTGAAACGCTGAATTAGAGCGCAGCTCTTGAGGAGGAGGAGGGAAGGGTACTGGGAGGGGTGAAGCGACCTGGGGGGGTCACGTGACCTTGGGGGGTCGTGACCTTGAGGGGTCACGTGACGATGCCGATGATGTCATTAGTGACGTCACTGATGACGTCATCAGTGACGATGATGAGGCGGACTCTGATGACGTCATCAGCGATGATGACGATGACGATGCGGATGTCGGTGACGTCATCAGTGACGTCACTGATGACGTCATCCGTGATTATGACAATGACGATGCGGATGCCGTTGACGTCATCAGTGACGTCACTGGTGACGTCATCGGTGATGATGACGATGGCGATGCGGATGCCGGTGAGGTCATCAGTGACGTCACTGATGACGTCATCAGTGATGATGACGACGATGCGGATGCCGGTGACGACATCTGGGAGGTCACGTGACATCGGCGGGGGGGAGTCACGTGACCCTGGGGTGGTCACGTGACCTCGGGGGTCACGTGACCTCAGGGGGTCACGTGATTTCAGGGGTCACGTGACCTCAGGGGGTCACGTGACCCCCCTGAGGTCACGTGACGCCCCTGATGTCACGTGACCCTGGGGAGGGGTCACGTGACCTTGGGGAGGGTCACGTGACCTTGGGGTGACCTTGGGGGTCACGTGACCTTAGGATGACCTTGGGGGTCGCATGACCTTGGGGTGACCTTGGGGTGACCCTAATTACGCCGACGGCGACGCCAACGGCGACGGCGACGGCGACGCCGCTCAAGCCGGGAACGGGCCCCTAAGAGCTGCGCTCTAAAAAGGTCCAAGGCGCCTAGGAAGAAGGTTCCCGCTCAAGCTGAGTCAGCCGAAGACACTGCAGTCGCTGACCAACGTGACTGTCAGCTCGGTTTCTCAGCTGGGCACGGACATCATCGCCTGGTTTCACCAGATAGATTTCTGGTTCCAGACGTTTAAAGTTGCACCAGGTGAGGCCATCCCATTGATTGTATCCAAGCTACCATCTAATTACTTCATGTGGATTAGGTACCACCTCAAGACAGCCGAGCTAACAACGTAGGAGCAAATGAAGAAAGCTTTCCGTCGTCGTTACAACCTGGACAACGAAGCTGGGATGAAACAAAAGATGTTCAGCACAAGTCAGCACTCGGGAGAGTCCTGCACCGACTTCGCCTTCAAGTAAACTGGAGCTCATCTACGAGTGCAGCTACCCAGAGACGAAGGCGGAGAAATGCAAGGTTATCCTGGCCACACTCTTTCACAAAGCACGAAAGCATGCTTCGACAGGCGCTTTGCTTCGTTAAATGAGTTGCTGGACTCTTTCCTTGGCTTTGACCAGGTTGTCTTCAGCCAACCACAGACACTGGTTTTGGCTTTCGCTGCAGAGCCAGTGCAAGCTGTGTAGCTAGGGGCAAAGAAAGTGCGCTCCTTGCTGCTCTCGAAGCAGGCCGGTCACCGCCTCATTGGAACGCTGACGACAGCAATCGTCACCAGCACCCTTTTCCAACAGAGAAGCAAGAGAAGCAGCATGTGTCACTTCAGCATATGCGTCAAAAACTTCGCGGGACTTTCGGTGTTCTTCGTCCCAATACCCTGAAGTTCGTCCGCTCTGTCTCATTTGTAAGACGAGCGGCCACTTTGGGGGGGGGGGGGGGGGAGTCACACGATGCCGGCAAGAGCTGACCCCAAAATTTTTGGAATGGCAACGGCACCTTGAGTCTGTTGAATTAATTGTTGACGAAAGAAAGTGGAAACCTGATGCCCCTACCGCCTGGAAGGATTCATCAGTAGTTTGTCACATCACCTCTGCTGCTGCAGTGGGCATTAAGACAATTAAGCTTAGCAATGCGGACACTGAGCCAATTTTGCATTGATCAAGCCTTCTTTTGCCAGGGGACTTCTGTCTCAGAACCTTGGAAAGTTGTCAACCCTCAGCACCAACATTGGTGTCACATTCAACAGCGGTATGCAGCTCGGAAGTTGACCTCCAGAGAAATCAAGCTTGCTCGAGAAAAGCAAGAAAGCGACTTTGACAGTGGCACATGTATGTTCTTTTTAAGAAGGACTACCTCGTGTTGTGAGAGACCCCACTCATCAGAGTCAAGGCAACACTACGATTTACTGGCCCTCGCCAAATTGTGAGCCGGCTCTCTCCCGTGAACTGCGAGTTTGAACTCGTGGACAGCACTGGCCGCGATGTAGTGCACGTGGAGAAACTGAAGCCGGTCGTCAAATTTGTGCAGCCTCTACCTGGGGACTGAACTTTTGTAATGTGTAGCATGCAAACTTGTTTATACGGTTTCTTCTCATTTATCAAGTCGTATGTATATCATTATTGAATCATGTGTTTATTGCTCAATGCGGTATTTGTTTAGTGTTTGTCGCGTGGGAGAGTGATATATCAGGTTGACACTTAAAAACCTTGGCATGGGACGAGCTGCAAAAGAGACATTGCTCTGAAGCGGCTCGTGCGAGCGCTCATGATCGAAACAAAAGTAGTTTTGGCATGGCAGCTGATGACGTTGACATGTCTTTCCTGAGCACGGTGCCCATTTATCTTGATGACCGATCCAGATCATCACAATAACATTACCCAGGTAAATTTCCACGATTGGTTTTCCTGCTAGGACTGTCTCCTTGTAGAGCTGGAAAGTTGCCGCGGCAGCCGAAATTTTCAAGAACATCCTTTTCACTCTGTGTAGTCCTTTGATGGTGTTTATGGTGAGCACATCTGCTGTATCCACCGTCACACACAGCTAGTGGAATGCCTTGTGGCTGGGGCCTCTGCTGTGGTCTGCATGGGGGTGGGTTGGGGCACAGCGATTTTTCTTACCTTCCCCTCTGGGTTATGATTATTCGTTGTTTCCATACGTGTATATGCATTATCTTGTACTTACGACTACTGTTTGTTTATGTTTACACCTACTCAGCAGCGGGCTAGCAGGTGAACATGCGTAAGGGTACTAACCTTTCTGTCTAGCCTTGCAAGCCGCTGAGTGGGCAAACTTTCTGGTGCAAATAAAATTATTATTATTATTATTACCAGTAAGGTGCCTCCAAGTGCCTCCAAGCACGCTCGCCACAAAATCTGTTACAGCCCGCATCCAATTTACCGCCAGTTGTTCAACCGCGTTCAGTGTTGTGTGTGCCTTGGCTTTGGAGCATCCGGAGTTCTGCCTCCACTGCGGTACACATTGCAAACGGAACAGGGCTAGCCTTCAAAAAGCGCAGTGCTGCATCTTCTTTCAGATCCAGGTTCACCGAGGGTTCTTTGTGCCTGCTCATCCCTGGGTCAAGAACTACCTCATGTGTCAGCAACACGTCATCTAGGGTCTTGCCCTGGTCAAGGTGGAAAGCTACTGTGTCTACCTCAAACTCCATTGGTCTCCCTTCGACTTTGAGTAAGACCAGATAATTCTTGACCAGTACATTATTCAGTGAAGAAAGGGAGAAAACACAGGCAAGCTTGTGAATGACAAACATAGTAAACCCGAGACTTAGGAAAATAAAAAAAAAATGAAATGAACATTGAAGTATCGGACACAGGTTGAAGTTTATTCAACAAACACCGCCTTATATACACGTCCATACCTCCTTCACAATTCACCTTTTGGCGAATACGTGCTGCCACCTAGACACGCGAATGGGTTTGAGAATAAATGGCTAGAAAACAACGCGCACGCAAGGCCTCTCTAACCTGTTCGACACGTAAAACGTGAGCCACATCCTGTTTGCCCATTGAGCTGCTGTGACCTAGACACGGTTCCCCCAAACTTGCCTTTGTTCCCATTGTGGGTTATCTTCTGCCCCGAAGTCGACACGAAGAAACCATCTTCCCTCTCTGCTCGGCCAGCAGGAAAAGAAAGAAGGTACTAGAACCATTTACTCTCAAACCGATGTTTCTACAAAAGGTTCATTGCTCGGCCAGAAGAAAAAGAAAGAAGGTACTAGAACCATTTACTCTCAAACCAATGTTTCTACAAAAGATCCTACTACTAGGGGTAACATAACTTCCAACCATATCCAGCACACAAAACAAGAAACAAAAAAGAACATGAAACCCAGACACAAAAGAACAGGCCAAAACAAAGGACCTCGAAGCCTCGAACTGCAAAGGCTGCGCAAGCACAAGATGGTATAGCCTCGACTGCCTTCACAGCGCTTGCAGTGAATGAGTACTCGTGCAACCGCCATGGTGTGATCCAAAGCAATTAGCTCAAACTTGTAGAATCTGGCTAACAACAGTCCATGCTAAGGGGAGATGAAGTGTAGAAAACTGCAGCTTTAGGCACAATTAAAAAAAGAAAAAAGAACCTGCCAGTAACATTAGAAGAATATAGGAACAGGGATGGGGGCAAGGAATTTGAATTATGTGGGGGATGGAGAGTATAGCACCCCTGCCCACCTGTTCCGACGCAACTTCGCATATAACCCGAGCCTATTTAAAGATCTTTATCACATTCCCACCCGATCTGATCAGCATTCCTAATCAGTTTTATTTTCATATGTTCAGCGACAACGCAAGCCAGTTTCAAATACTCTACTTTTATATTATTACTTTTCCGTACTTCTCACTGCAACATTTTCATGGCGAGCATACTGTTCCCCAGATCACGAGAGCCGCAAACACGTAGCGAGCCTCAGTTTGGGCAACTAGGACGTAGTACGTAGTTGTGAGTCTCGTACGCACTGCAAAATCTGCGTAAAACGATCCAAACTTCTTTCAGCAAGCGCTGTGACCCAAGGGGGTATCGGAGGTCGAGTGTGTTAGCGCACCGCAGCTCGTACGGCGAAAGGTCCCGCTGCCAGGGATCCCCACCCCTACCCGTTTCGATCTGTTGTGAGGCACAGACCCCAGGCTAGCAGTCGTACTGTAGTGGCTAAATTTTCTCATCTACAGCCTGAAACGGTATCGCCAGAACCTAGACAGGCCGATCGCACGCTATTTAAAATAGTGAACGTCTTATTTTCTTCCGCTGTGCCCAAAATGACGACAGTGGATGCGATTGAAAGACCAGCGGATAGGCGGGCTACCACTCTTGCCTTCGAATCGTTCGGGAGTCGGGCACCTGCATTTGCACCATGATTGAAGAAACAAAAAGAAGCGACGTCAAATCACATCGACACAGAATCACTCCAAGCTTCCTTGCTTGTGCCCTTCAGCTTTGTGCGCCGTCAGCCGTATCAACGCTAATCAAAATTAACAACGCCTGCCGCGCGCGAGTTGGTCGTGGCTCATACAAACAACAAACAATCAGAGTACTTTGCCGCAGAAAGTTATTTCCGCCAGTTTTAGCGGAATGCGGAGCTCAACCCCTGCTGAACCGACGTTATTCAAGGTATTGAATTTGGCGTAAGGGCAGTGTGTTTGGGGTATGCGAAAAAGACTACGGTATTGACTATGGCGTACGCCGAAATGACTACGGTATTGATTTTGGCGTACGCCATAACCACTACCGTAGTCGAAGCGGAGGGGTAGTGAGATCGGCGTCCTACACCGGGCGAGTCCCGCAATCCGGAGACAGCCATGGACAGCCATCCCCCAGTGTACGTGGCGCTGCTGGCACTGCTCCGGAACTTCGCTGTTTCTAGCGGCTTCGTTTGCTCGTTTGATAAAATTAGTGATAAAAATGTCAATGCAACCGAAATGTTCTGCACGTTAAGACTAGAAGACGGAATTACAGGCGGCCCTCGCTGCCGCTGAAGCTCAATCAACTCAACGGCTCTTTATTAAACAACGTGCGCGGCCTGCTCGAAAAACGAAACCGAAAGAAGATGAGTCGGGAGGGCGAAAGCTTTCTCCCGTCTGCCTGGAGAACGAGAAAAACGCTTCGTTCCTCTCTTTCTCGTGTCCGCTTGGGGGCGCGTCAGTAGAAGGGAGGAAGACTCGCCGTTGCTACTTTTTTCCTCCATTTTTTCTTAGAGTGTATAGACCTATTGCACTGACAAGCTGCATAGGAAAGTGCATGGAGCGAATAATCTTAGCACGGTTGGAATGGTTTCTAGAATCAAATTCAATATACCCAGATACAATGACCGGCTTTAGACAGGGCCGAGGTTCCATTGACAATGTTATGAATCTAACTAGCCACGTTGAGGATCACAAACTACGTGGCAAACTGACCACAACCGTTTTTCTTGATGTAAGGGGAGCCTTCGATAACGTGAGTCATTCAGCAGTTTTGCAAGGTCTTCGATCAATTGGCGTAAAAGGACGTCTCTATAACTGGATTGCTAATTACCTACATAACAGAACGATTTTCATGCACACGAACGAAGGAGATACAAGCCAACGTTTTATAAAGAAGGGAGTACCGCAAGGTGGGGTCTTGAGTCCCGTTTTATTTAACATTTCCCTCATTGGTATTACTGAGGTTGTATCAATATCTATCCACATTACTTTATACGCCGATGATATATGCCTATGGACATCCGCAATTTCCCTTAAGTGTATACGGACTCGTCTGCTTTGTGCGCTCACAAGCGTGTCTGAGTTTCTAACAAAGAGTGGGCTTGAGCTGTCACCTGAAAAATCTGCCGCTCTTGCCTTTACGCGGATGAAGACAGACCGATACCCGTTAAAAATTAACGGTACTGCAATTCCCTATGTATCCTCCCACAAATTTCTTGGGATTTTTATCGATCGTGGGCTGACTTGGAACGCCCAGTTGGCTCATATTCACGTCAAATTGTCATCATTTGTTAACCTTGGACGGTTTTAAGAGGCACGACCTGGGAAGCTACAACAAGTGCACTTCTCTGCCTCTATAGCAGCTTGTTTGTTGGCATTCTTCGTTACTGCCTTCCCGTACTACATGGCCTCAGTCCGACTAACATAAAAAAGCTCCAGTCACTTCAAGCACAGGCACTTAGAGTATGTATCGGCGTTCCAAAATGCACATCCATCAAAAAAAAAAAAAAAATAGCAGAATCCCACAGTTTTTCCATAATATCTCTTCGCACCCAGGAGACGCTCCGGAATCATATGCGACATCTGGCACGGCATAAGACCCACCATCTAGCGAACATCTCCGAAAGATGCTTCTACAACCGTATTGCCCAAGTGATCGTTGATCACAAGCACGTTCTCCCAACATCTTTTCAATGTCATAAGTTACTCGACATTCCCCCATGGACACTACCTCAAATCAAAATCTACGGTACTATTCCGGGAATCGACAAGAAATCTGTGCTCCCCGCTGTCGTCCTGCGGCAACTGTCCTTATCATACATACATTATAAGCACCGCTCTACGTGTCACATATACACCGACGCGTCCACAACATTTAACCAGTCCTCCATTGGTATTGTAATCCCCGCATTTTCACTTAAAATTGGTCGTAAACTTTCTCATAGGATGCCCTCGACAGCTGCTGAGCTAGTAGCTATTCGCGAGGCGTTAAGATACATTCAGGAAATTCCCCCTCGTTCCTCGACAATAGTCACTGACTCTAGATCATCCCTTCAATCCCTCCAGTTCCAAGGCGTGAAGAGCCCAAATAGGCAACTCTTATTGGACATCCTCAAATTGCACTGGGACGCAATACGCAACGGTCATTCAGTATGCCTCCAGTGCCAGATGTCGCATATGCCTTGGAGGCATTCAGTATGCCTCCAAGTCATTGCGGCGTCCCAGTAAAGAATCAGCCGACGCTGTAGCAGCAGATGCCCGTAACTCCGTCAATGAAGTACAAGCCCGATATACAAGATCAGATATAAAAGCAACAGTGAACATACTGGGGAAGAGCATAAACAAACGTCTGTGGGACGATCCCACCGATCAAGGAACACGGCTACGCACTATCGACCCTCGCCTAATGTTTGATGTACCTCGAGGTCTCACCCGACGGCGTCTAGCTGTGATACATCGAATACGCCTAAACGTTGCATACACAAATAAGTACTTGTTTATCACAGGACGACTTAATTCGCCAAACTGCGCGAACTGCAAAACTCCGGAAGATTTGATACACATTATGCTGGATTGTCCCGACTATGAAACTGAACGGACACAACTAAGAACATATATTAAGTTATCTCCTCAAGAAGACCTTACCCTCGACAAGATACTGGGACCGTGGAGAAACGAAGCCACCGCCACACTTGCGAGAAAGTCCCTTTTGCGATTCCTGAACACGACTGGCCTCATCAAGAAACTTTAATGTAAAATAAGTTTATGCTGCTTTTTTTTTTTGCTTTTTGTGTGTGTGTGTGCTTTTAGCTTTCTTCACATATTTTTACCTCTCATCCCCACCCTTACCAGAGCCAGTCAGGAGATACCTCCCGGCTAATTTCTCTGGCTTCCTTTTACCCCATCAATGAAAAACCTACTGGCATGAATGAAAACTGCACCACCAGCACTACCTATGACCAAAATCAGTATCATCAGCACCACCCGAGCTTCGCCCCAAACCCCAATCAACATCATTCACCACGTGGAGATGCGCTAATTTCTTTTATTTCGTGTGTGTTTCTTCGCCCCGCTGAACTTTGTTTCTCGGGTGCGGTTTCGCTGAAAGTCTTCTTTTTTTTTTAATGTTTCTTACTAACTGTTTGTTAGCATTGTTTACTTGTTGTGTTTACTTCGTCATGGCGTAGTGCCCGGACGGTGCTGTAGGGAGCGTGTTCGCACGCCTTTGGTTGTGTCCCGTTTAGGGAATGCCCAAGGGAGTTGTTCTTTGTTCTTGCCATGTGCGGCTGAGTTTTTGCGTCTTGTTTTTTTTTGTTTTACCTTTACGTGTCGTTGACTTCTTTGTCTGATTCTCCACCAGGCGTTGACCATAGGCGTGGACCTACCGCCTTGCCACCGCTGGAACCTAAATCTTTTATATTTTTTTAACGCAATTTTCGTTAAAATCGGAGTTGGGCAATTTTATTCTTATTTATTTATTCTTATTTCCTACCCCTCTCCGTTACAATCTCTCCGTGTGTTTGGACCGTTTCTGTGTCTTCACTTTTGTGTATTACGCAGGTGAAAGGTCTGGTGATCGATCTCATAGAGTTATTACAATAAATGCTAAAGGCTCAGCTGGCGCTAGTGTGCTGTTGCATTTTAAAGCAGACAGCAAGCAGTCAGAAATTGGCTTCCGGTAATGCATTTCTATGGGAAAAAGCGAGTGCATTTTCTCTCTGCGCTCGATTATGAGAGCAAATATCACGAATAATTTGTACGAGCTAGGCACGTGCACATTGTAACATTTCTCAGTCACGCAGACGAAATAATCGGTCAGTTACAGCATTTGTATTTGAAATTCTTGGCATGAAAAACGGTGTTAAAACCGCTTCGTACGTGTATTTATGTGCACTGTCGGACACTCTTAGCGCGAACATTTGGAAAACAAAGGGAGACGGCAAGAACTACGCAGTAACACTGGATAAGTAACTCCTTGTGCACGCAGACGATGAAAATAAATTTAAAGCCACATAATATAGTCAGATTTGCAATAAATAAGTCCTGCTTTATTCTTTCTGCGAAGATGCTTGCTCTGGGTTCAAATCATCACCCGCACGCTCCAAATCTTTGCAAATAGGGGGAGCCAGAGAGCAGGTGCCCGATAAAAACTGCCCGACATAGGAAATAATAAAAAGACACACCTTTCGTAACTCACATGTTTTATTTTTTTTTTTTTTTTTTGCGTTGGAATGTTTTTTTATCTTATCGTAATAGTGCACGACGGAGTCACTTTCATGCAATGACAGGACGGGCATATTAGCAATCTATAAGCACCACCGAAATGCTAGCAAACCTTGTACACACACTACATTCCTTTCGATCGTTAGTTTGCTTAGAATCGTCGCTCGTTTTCACATACCTTCCTTGAAACAGAGGTTTGGGCCTGAAATAGAGCGAAGTTTAACATCGTTCAGTGGTAAAGAAAAATGCGGTAACTAAAACAATTACACTTTCACAATACCAATAAAGGTACATACTATCCGGTACAACCGAAATGACAAAAGTCATTCATGTTATTTTCCGCCGAAGAGAGAAAATTCACGCCCGTTTTCCCATAGGAATACACAGGGAGGCTGGAAATGTCGACTGCATGCTGTTTGCTTCAAGTCCCGTAGACACTAGCGCCAGCTGAGCCTCTAGCGTTTCTATGATCGATCTGTGCGGTGAACGAACCCTAGCGTTTGGCTTCGAAAAGAATTGTATACAATAGATCAATGATGTGGTGACTTTGTATGTCTTGGTAATAAGACAGCTAATAGCTAGTCATGATAGTTTACAGTGAAAGTTTTATAAATGACTTGTTCCAAAACCGACGCGCCCCATCGCGGCGAAATAGCACGCAGTGCACTCTGGGAACTAGTTGGCCACTCAGTTTCGGTTTCGAGTGAGCAGCAGTTTCATCTCATGCTATCACGCCGCGACCGAACGCGCTGATTTCGTTTTCGATTATCTGACTTTTTACGAATGTTCAATACACTCATTCTCGAGCGATATAAAACGAAGACCAGGGGCACTTTCCTTGGTTCCCGAAACACCCGATAATGTGCGTGCGTATGCAAACGTAGTATAACGTGCTTAGTCACTTCACCCCACGAGTGCATCTCTGAGCTCAATGTCAGTAATCTCGTCTAGTACCAGTGAACTACAACTGAAATTTGGTCACTTGAGCCCTACACGTATTTTGTTTGCCAAACTTCCGCTTCTTGTTACTTCATTGGGCGAAAAGCAAGCCGCATCTTCACAGTATTACCAAAGTTGAGCCCAGCGTTGGCGCATGAACTTTTAATAAATTCGACCTCACTACTGCACAAAAGTTACTGTGATGTCTTCCTCGTGTCATCACATATCTCACACTCAAATTTGATGCTGATAGAAGATTGACTTTTCGCAAACACTGAGATCGGCTTGCTACGACGGAGGCCCTAACAAGCGTCCCCCACTCCTCGGTAAGCCTTTTTCGACGAGCTTTTCCTGACGCCCAAGATCTGTGCCTGAACGGTGTGTCTGAAATTATCTCGGCATACTCAGTCAGAAAGAAAGCAAACACATAACAAATATTATAGCCATTAGCAACCGTCAAATGCGCTTTGAATAATTTCGTTCGTTTGGCGCACCACATAGGGGTTCATGCCCGTCCGGCGCACTTCCGGCGAACGGTGCGAGCGACATCCTTTTCACAAGTGCTCGACTTTTGCTTTCTTAAAGGGCAACTCCGCTTCACTTTTGATATTTAGGAAACTATGTAGCCCTCTTCAGTATCATATAGGAAGACCCCATGTCAAACATTACGATCTAATTCCGTTTATATATTTAATAAACTGGCCAGCAAACCCTCAAGCGAGCCAAGTCGCCGAAATCTAATGAGGAAATTAGCGCAAATACAAGGAAGGAAGAACGTTGGGACAGGAAAGAGCGCTACTTACAACTGGCTTTAATTGTGAAAAAAGAAAAAGAAAAAGAAAACAAACCCGGAGAGGGGAACAAAGTACTGACAAAAAAGAAGTGATACAGAGAGCGAAAATAATTAAGGTGAAAATACAAATTAAAATAATAAAATAATAAAATAGAATAAAATAAAATAAAGGCAGATCTGCAGAATCGCATCGGCAAATGCGCAGGCAGCAGCACTAGCAGCACACACACGAGACACCGGCAAACCCTTTGCGAGCATGAAGAGGCGAACTGTTGCCGGTGACCATCCCGCAGATCTATTGGTCACACATGAGTCACTTGCAGTAGCCGCACACACACACACACGCGGGACACCGGCAAATTCTCCCAGCATGAAGTGGCGACACTGTTGCCGGTACCCAAGCAGCAGGACGCAATTATCAGGGGCACGTGTCGAGGTATCTCAGCTCTTTCTCTGAAAGGAAGACTGACGGGGCACTAACACATTTGCTTTCTTCTTTCTTGATCTTGTACGCTTCATAGATTTCTCTAGCTCTTTTGTCATTGAGATGTTTTAACACCTTCGTCTGATTAAACAAAGGGGTACAATGACAGTCACGAACATGCACCGTAAGATGTCCAGATGGAGAGGCTTTCAGTGAGAGGTCATGCTCTCTCAATCTAACATTGATGCGGCGACCCGACTGCCCCACATAGACCTTTCCACAGGAAAAAGGTACTTCATAAACGACATGACTCTTACAGTCCACGTACTTATGTTGGTGTCTTGTTTGGCATTGAACATTTTCTTCTTTTTTGTTGTTTATTCTTGGGCAAAGTTTTTTGAGCTTGTCCGGTGCTGAAAGTGCTACCTGTACATCATACTTGGAGGCTACTCTCTTGAGATTGTGTGCCAAGCAATGGATATAGGGAACAATAGCAGGACGCCGTGTCTTTTCTGATTTTCGTTGTCTTTTCTGTGACGTGAGCAGACGTTCTGCAACATCAAATAAGATTGAGTCAGGAAAACCTGAACACCTCAGTCGGTGAACTTGAGCGTCAAAGCTCTCCCCCGCTGAATGCGGGGGAGAGCTTTGACGCTATTATATTTGCGCTAATTTCCTCATTATGTTTAGCCAACTAGCCCACCAGATGATTTTAATCGCCGAAATCTGCCGACTCTAGCGTGCGGCGCGAGGCGCAATCATCAGCGCAGTCAATAGGGAGTTTTCGTAGATCGTTTTCGCCGTCCCGCAAGGTCCTCCGCAACCCGCTACGATAGCGGGAACTCCACAGTCAAGGCTATCGGCGCGCAGGCGCAGTAGCAACTTCTTCGCTGCGTAACGCTTAGCGGAGGGGGCAACGCGGTCTACGAAAACTCCCTAATGCCACGGAGTTGGAGCGGCCAACGTTGAACCACTACGACAGAGGCATGTCTACGTCATTCTCACGTTTTGTTTGTTTTTAGTTCTCAGAGCGAAAATGAATGATGACGTCATGAGTTTCTCTTCCCGGTGTTGGCTTACCGGGCGTTCACGTGATCACCGTAACACGGATGCGCTAGTTTGCGCTGCCCTGCGTGCTTATCGGTCTGTTTCTCCGCTCCCCTTCTCCTCTTTCGTCTTCTGCGTTGCTTCTGCCCTTCCTCCTCTCCCCCGGGCCATCACCGTCCACGCCATGCAAAGCGACCTGCCCGCGTCAAAAGAAAAAAGAAGACCTGCCCGCGTCGCGTGTTCTGTTTCTCGCTCCCTCCCGAACGTCACAAGACCACGTGGTTCGACGTGACGTGCCCATGACCAGGGTTGCCAGGTGTTTGAACTCCAACCCGCCAAACGTCTACGAGATATAGCCCAAAAATAGCCAAATGTCGATCCAGAAAAGTAGCCCATAAATAGCCAAAAAAAATCTTATCATTTAAAACGTTTATTTTGAGCAGAAAAGACACATAATACATTTTTATCCATCAAATGCCCCAGAAATGGCGTCCCTTGCACGTTCGGCGAACTTCCTGAAACGCTTGTACAAGAGCATGACAACATACCTTCCACTGTATTGGGACGACGTCACGGACGACGTCAGAAAGACAACCTAAAGAATGCGCAGAACAGGTGCTGTCACTTGTTGAGATGGAGGAATAACAGCACATGCTTCCATTCGGAGGTAAACAATTGCACAAGGCGCGCAAAAAGAAGACGAATTTGTTTGCAAGTCGCAAACTTATCAGGGTTAAGGGTCTGAAGCGCCAAATGTTCACGTAAATTACTGTAAAAACACATTCGAACCTATAAACCCAAGTGCTTTCAGACATTTTGGTTCCAGCACAGGTCAGAAATTGCCCAATGCACAGCTCAGAAATAGCCCAATGCACAGGTAAGAAATAGCCCAATACTAGCCAAATCGCCAACTACCATTTTTTCCCGCCAACTGCAAATGAAACTAGCCCAATTTGGCTATTTATAGCTAGGGTGTGTACTTTCCGGTGTTTATTTGTGAGAAAAATCGGCGGATGTTTTTCGGTGTTTATTTATTTTCAGAGCACCGGTGTATTTCGGTGGAACGTCTCACGACTAGGCTAAAATCGGTGATTATCGGTGGAAAAAAATGCGATGAATCACAGACAGAGTTCCAATTTCATTCACATATTTCATACACTTCTTCTCTAGGAAGCATCTATTTTCACGCTTGGTTATTATAGTAGATGCAAGCATACTTCGAGAGGCTTGCATCCGTCATGGCAGCACGTTCCTTGCGGTTTACAACCCGGAATTATGAAAACGCATGCTTCTGTACGAGACGGACGTTGGCAGTGTCTTCCAGGAACCACGGCAACCTCTGAATACATGGCTTGCACCGACACCACTTGATCAGACACAACGGGGAAAGGGCACGTGAGAGCCTACCCTCCACTGCGTTAACTTTTCCACAAAAGGGGGCCATGGTAGACACAATAGGGGAAAGGCGTGTGAGAGCTTAGCTTCCAATGCGTTCACTAGACGCTTTTGACCGCCAGAAAGGAGGGCGGACTGACGCCACGTGCAAGCCATGCATAACCCTAGTAAAAAAAATTATATGAATTTTTTTCTGATATGTTTATTGGACACCTTTTTCATATCAGAACTTATTATTTCATATCAGTTTCCTATGCCGCATATCAGTTACACTAGGCTAGGTGGCGCTAGGTACCGCCCAATTCATGTGCTGCAAAAATATATTTATTTACTCACGCCACCATGTAGATACATTACGCATACCACTAGCATCAGTTGAACAAATACATTGAGGGCATATACACATACACGGCACAACAAACATGAATACAACAGCACACCCAATAACTACTTCGGAGCTCTGCGTTTCCGCCTTTTATACAGGTCGTTTTGTAAGTACGAAGTTTTTCGGTGACCTCCTACGCAATAAATAATATTTTCAGCGTGTTGGATTTTTTTCAGTAATGTCGTACCTCTGAGAGTATTTAGAGCGGCTCAGGGGACGAATCTCCTAATAAAAAGTAAACGCTCATGCCGTAATTATTTGAAAGCCAGTAAATCAAGCCGCTCCACTGCGGTTCCAAGTCACGTGTTTGCTTTCCCGCGCGGCACGTCGTATACTGAAGAAACTTATATGAATTTATTTCTTATATGTTTATTGGACACATTCATATCAGTTGGCAAATGTTGCATATCAGCTCTTATATGTCGCATATCAGTTTTTGGGTATTTCATATCAGTTCTTATATCGCATATCAGTTTTTGGATATTTCATATCAGTTGGCATATGTTGCATATCAGTTCTTATATGTCGCATATTAGTTTTTGGGTATTTCATATCAGTTCTTATATCGCATATCAGTTTTTGGATATTTCATATCAGTTTCATATGTCGCATATCAGTTTTGAGATATTTCATATCAGTTCTTATATAGATTCATATACTTTTTTTCAGTAGGGTTTAAACACTGGAAGAATGCCGGATCCACGAGATAACACGTTTGACGAACCTCTACGGGGAAAGGGTTTCGCTAGGTCGGAAACATGCAACGACCGGTGTTTTTCGGTTTTAACCAGGGCGAAAATATCCAACCACCGGTGTTTTTCGGTTTTAACCGATTTTATATTTTTGTCACCGACGGATGTTTATCGGTGTTTTTCGGTTAAAACCGGAAAATACACACCTTATTTATAGCCCAACCTGGCAACACTGGCCATGACTCTGACGACCCGAGACCAATGTTGCCTGACGCAACTGAAGTTTCGGTTTCGGTATCTGCTGATGTTTTAATTAGGATTATACAAATAATATTTAACATTTCGCAAATCCGAAGACGTAGAGTTATTTGGTAGTGCCTTGTGAATGTGAATCACATGGAAGCCTAAAATTTTCGGAATTGAGCGGAGTTGCCCTTTCAAACGGCTTGTATGTGCGAATATGCGCATACGCGATGTTGAGTGGACTTCCTGCAGTGTTGAGCACTGCAGGAAGTTGAACTTCAACTTCCTGCAGTGCTGCGGGGTTCGAGTAATAACGGTGACAGTGTGCAGCTCTGGAGGTCATGGGTGGCTCGCCGTCGACTAGTGCACTGTCACACAAGGGCAACGTGTGGAAATGTCAGCACGAATCGCTAGAAAACGTGCATGTCTGTGAAAGAAAGACACCTCGATATCCTACAGCGCTTTGTCTTGTGCTCTTTTTGTCTCTTTGTGTCCTCGTCTTAGTCGCGCTGTTTTTCAACATGAACTCTCACCAACTCGCCCAGTTATCTATCCTTATCCTACTGACTTTTTATCCTGTTTTCAAAGGTTAGCAAATGCTTCAAAGGCGATTTCAGGCACCGCGTTGTTGCGCATGCACTTTTAGGCAGACATTATCAAGTTTTGCTAACTTTTTCCTCTTCGCGCAAGTTCATACAGTTTTCAGTTAAGGCCCGTTCACACTCTTGCAACCGAGTGCGACCGAGAGAGACCAAACCGGTTTTTAAGCCTTTTGCGATCTCTTAGGACCAGCTCCGCTCAGTGCATCCGGTCCCAAGAAGTCTTTCTCGGTCGTACTCGGTTGCAAAAGTGTGAACGCGCCTTTAGGCTTTCGTTGCCTAGAGAGTAAACCACTCTCCCCCTCCCCCTCATACAGCATTTTGTCATGCCCCCCCCCCCCCTCCGAAACAAAATCCTGGCTACGTGCCTGGCCTTTACTACTGGCACTTCTATGTTTTCGAAAACAAACGGACGTTCCAAACTTCGTAAATGAGATGAAGTGAAACTGTCACCTGCGCGTGATTTCACTTTTATGCAATGTTCGCGTCTTCCTTAAGAAGGAGCGCTCCTCGATTTTCATCTCCGATAGGAACTTTTCAAGAATCCAGATGACGCGCGCGTCGAAGGCGTGAAAAGGCGCTCTCCCTCCGAGGCGAATGAGTGCGTAACGTATCTGGGTCTAGCAGCGAAATGAGAGCTCATGTCCCTTAAGACTCCTCGGGAAAGAACGTAAACCACATTTTTGTTCGTTACAGTTGCATTTCCTTCAGTGTAGTCGAAACGCAACCAAAACGCCGCTAGTGACAGCCTTCACAGTGCTTCCGTGCCCCGAGAAACTTGCGGACGGCGCTTCACGTCTCCTTCGGTAGGGTGACGTAAATGACACGTGATGACGTCGCATTCGATGCTCGCAGCGGATTCGCGGGTTTGTGAGGCTCGTGCCGAGTCGCCCACGGCAGCGGCGGCGGCGGGCCGCGGCCGGCAGTTGCCCCGAGGGGCTAGAGGGGTGCGGAGTGGCGCGTGCGGTAGGTAAATGTTCGCGGGGAGTGACTTCTCCGGAGGATTCGGAGAACTCTGAACGCCGATATGTTGTCCGTCCGGCGGTGACGGCTGTTCGCGCACGACCGCTCTGTTGTGGTCGTTATTGGTTTAGAAGGCCTAGACTTTTCAGTCGCGATATGTCAGTCGGCTGGCCTTCCCTAAGAAAACCGAAATCAAGAGGTCAGAACTTTTTTTATGACGTCCCCATTCAGTTATGATTTCTGTCGCAAGTGATGTACATTTTCCCTTTATCAGAATGGTGCGATTGCCACGATCGATTGAGAATCACTTTGTGTACTTCAGGCTGGTGCGAACCACACACTGAATAAACGTATAGCTTCTATTGTAAACAGATTGCTTCCAGATTCGGATGTGTTCGAGGGACGAAGTACGTCGCTATCATTACCTAGTTTGAAATTTTCATGAAAGCTCGCAATTGTTACTTGGTGTCCTGCATTGAACATAATTATTGACTCTGCTTTTAACCAATCTGCTATTTATACGTTCTAGCGCAAGACTTGGTCGGCTCGGCAAACAGTCTTATCGACTCCAGTTTGTGACCGCCTCCAGTCCTTCAACTTGGGCGGACCCGTGCCTGAAGACTGCGCTAATCTGCAATCAAGGGACATGATGTTATCATTCTATGAGCAGGCCTTTGAAACATTAACTCGTCATCGTCTTCACTGTATTGGGGTTGTGGAGGAAGAACGAAGTCCCGCTACAGTATTCTGAGTGAGGAAAGGAACAAAATGCGTTCTTTCAATTGAGAACGTTTCCACTTGCGTCTATTTTCCAAATTTAGACGAATTTCATTATTGCAATATTAAAATGCGACCACGCAATGTGAATAAAATCTCCTGGGTGCTTGTTTTGCACTTGACTGACCACCAGTTTTCGTTTCTACATTTCTTGTCGTGTCTCTATAGTCGTTCCTAAGTTTGGTTACTTCTCCTCCACTACTACCTCTTTTGTACTCGAAAAAGTAAATCTACAAAAATATGTTACGTGAAGGGTCCAATTTTCCTCTACCCACTAAAAGAAAGCATTAAAATGTGATGTTGCAAGCGTATTCTACATAAATAAAACGTAAAGAGGCCACCTAGCTTACTGATATTTGTGCGTCAAATATACATGCAGTTCTGTTATGTTATGCCGCGGCAGTTTTCTCTAGGACGACTCTGTCTTCAGATAAGAACGGCCGACCGTGTCCGGTGACAGTTTTTAATTTTGACCAGAAAAATGCATCTTGCTGCCTCAATGCCCAGAAAAACGAAACCGGTCTTTGTTTTAGGAAAAAAAAAAAAGTTACCTTCAAGAAAACAAGTCAGAAACACCTGCTCAATCTGAAGCGTTATCTGTGGATTTAGCAAAATTGGCATTTCAGGCAGCTCTCCCCGAAAATGTGTTGTGGCTGCTGGCCCGTATCGGAATGGTTGACCCAAATTATTTATCACTACGTATCGACGTCGTTATTTTGAAATAAAAAAATCGCACAGACGACGGCACATTGAGCAAAACTGCCAAAGTTTTAACTTCTTTTTTTGTCCGCATTTATTCAAGCCCGTTTTCAAACTTTGCCAGCGTGTTGTCCTCTATTTTGCTATAAATATTGTCGTCCTGATTAGCAGGAAAAGTTGACGAGAAACGCTCAAATCGAGGCATTTTACTAAATATGCATACTTTTGCAAATCAATTAAAAAAAATGCTATCTTCGATATTTTAACTCTTCCAAAATAACGCCAATAGTATCTATGAGCATGATGTGCAAAAATATTATTGCATTGTTTCTGTGTCTTATACATACCCGTAGTTGACAAGTTCATAATTTTTACAGCCCGTAAGAGTGCTCCGGGGTGGTCAGATTGGCAGCGCAGGGGTGGGCGATAGTTTCTAAGTGATAATGTTTAGCAAGTTATTTTTTCTTCGTAGGAAATTTAAAAAAAAAAGTACGCATGAGCCGGAGCAATCGAGAGACGCTAGCCTGTCGCACGCTTCGCAGGGTACGTTTTCGGTAGTCGGCGTGTAGCGTCTCTGTGTACGCCAAGCAAAGGAATCAACAGAAGTGGTTCCGATAGCAGATGTTTATTTCAGCGTGTAAGAGAATGGGGGCTGCCGAGAACAATGATCTTCGGCACGTAATCACAAAAGAAATATTATTGTGCTACAATAAATAGGACGTGAACGGGAAGGAATACACGAAGTTTCGGGCGGACGCCCATCTTCGTGTAAGAAACAAAAAATCGGTGAGTATAGCCCCCTTTTCTTGTGACGTATACGACCCTTTCTTTGTTTCTCGCCGTGTTTCGTATCTATCACTTGAAGAAGGACGTTCGCCCGAAACGTCGTATTTTCCTTCCCGTTCACGTTTTAGGCAGTGTAGCTGCATCTTTCGTGTTTTTGATTAATTGGTCACCCGGAGGATTACGTCACAAGAAAGGGTGCGTTGATTGAAGGAAAAGGAGGGGAGGCGAAACCATTAGAGGGCACAACCTCTTCGGTTGCCATATATTATTAGAGAAGATATTCACATGCGACGTCATGCATAGTGACAACCAAAAAAAGGGACTTGTAGCTGCGCTCCAATCAGTGATGACACCAGCCACGATTCCGCCCGCGCATACTATGGCCTTGGGAACATTCACGAGTGGCTTGGGGAGGTTGCTCCTTTCTACGCACATTTTAAGTGGGTCAGTGACGGCGGAGCAAGCTACTTCAGGAATAGGCACCAACTTCATGAGCTCGCTAAGACCGAGTACCTGTCGGCCAAGTGGCTAGTTTCCGCTACTGGGCATACCAAGAACGCCTGCGATGGGATTGGAGGCCTCGTCAAGCACCATGATGCAACTGTTTACAACCTTCGAGGGCCGGCTACATCAGATATGAAATGTGCGTCAGATATGGTGGACGTCCTCAGCACCAAATTACCCAACGTGGCATTGATTAGCAAGGGCTGACTTTTAGGAGTTCAGTTGAAATGAAAACAACAGCCTGGGATTCCCTCCATCCCGTGCCTGGAATTCAATCCTGGCACTGCTGACAGTGTATAGATGCGTCAACTCACTGCGACACGAATTGCTCGTAGCACGAACGATAGCGTCTACAAGCAAGCCACTCGGACAATAAAGGCTCGATTCCACCCAGGCCTGCTGGCAGGCTAGTGCGAAGCGGCTACAATGCGTCTAAGACAAAAATGTGATGAAAAGGGAGCATAAAAAGTCTCAAACAAACGAACTGTCCAGCTCGCTTGCACCTTTGCATTTAATTGCATTATAAACAAACGAAAATCTTTCTTCCTCTTTTTTTTTTTTTTTTTTTTTTTGCGGTGTGCGGTTCACCACGGCCGAGGCTCTATTGCCGCGCGAAGGTGCCCCCGTTGTACGGCGCCCTATCCTCAATATCGTGTTAGAGCCCTATATCCTGTTACCTAAACGCCTGTTATCGGAGCCGCACCGATCGTTTCCCCTACGTGGCGTGCGCAGAGACGCTACACGCCCGCCATAGAAAGCGGGCCCTGCGAAGCGTGCGACAGGCTAGCGTCTCGCGATTGCTCCAGCTTCTGCGCATTTTTTTGACTCTTGTACTAATAGTAAGGACAAAAAAAGACGTATCAAGAATCATCACTTCAAAAGTACCCTCCACCTCTGTGCTGTCAATCTGACCACCCGGGACAAGTTTTACGCTCTGTAAAAATAATGAAATTGTCAAATAGGCGTACGCACAGGCCTCATTCATGGCAACCGCGGTAGCCTCCATTTGGCCAGATTTTCTTGCTTTGTAACTTTAAAGACACAAATAATGCAACATATTTTTGCACATCCTGTTAGTACATATCACTGGCGCTAACTTGAAAGGGTTTGAAAAAATCGAAGATGGCCTTTCTTTTTAAATTGATTTTCAAAATTATGCACATTTACGGAAATGCCTTTATTTGAGCGTTTTTCTTGAACTTTTCCCGCTAACAAGGACAACAATACTTGTCACGAAGATTAGCCAAATAGAGGATAACACGCTGACAAAGTTTGAAAATCCTGGCTGGAATAAATGCGGAGAAAAAAAGATAAAACTTGAGCTGTACGGCTTATTGTGCAGTCGTCTGTGCGATTTTTTATTTCAAAATAACGACGTCGATACTTCGTGATAAATAATTTGGGTCAATCATTCCCATACTTACTTTGTCGGTAAATATTTCTGGACCAGTAGTCACAACACATTTTGGGGGAAAGTTGCTTGAAATGCCAATGTTGCGAAATCCGCAAACAACGCTTCAGATTGACCAGGTGTTTCTGACTTATTTTTCTTGGAGGCAACCCCGGCCCCCCCCCCCCCCCCCCCCTAAAGAAAAAAAAAAGAAAACAACAACAACAACGACCGGTTCCGTTTTCCTGGGCATCGTGGCAGCAAGATGCATTTTTCTAGTCAGAATTAAAAATGGTCACCGGATATTGTCGACCGTTCTTATCTGAAACACCAGATGCACCTTCCGAATTGTGCAAAGTATATCAAAGCGCGTAGATTAAACAAAATAAATAATGTCTTCGTTGTTTGCTATAATTGTTCACGAGGCCTATTATTGCACTTTTTTTTTTTTAATGTGTAGCAATGCGTTCGAAGAAAGTGTGATTTTGTTTTTGTTGGTGAATGTCATTTGTGCTGACATACATGATGATAAGCTACGATATTGAACTGCGGAAATGAAAAAATAATTCTTCTTATTGCACAAAAACTCCCTTCGCGAGATTATGAATTTCCCGAACAAATTACACATGGGGAATGAAATCCCCATGTATCGATTTAAGTTACCTGTGGACAAACGAGTTTTTTTTTTTTTTTTTTTTTTTATTTAGCACGACATACTTCTATCTAATTTTCCGGCATTTATACGTTCGGCATTAGTCATTTGATTACTTGGTGTTTTGAAGTTCACGCCTCTGTATTGTTCCAAACTAACATCCGCAAGGTAGCTCGTAAAGTAAAAAAAAAATAGCAAAACACACCTAAAATGCCTTCTGAAGTCATTATCTTGTGTAAGTACAAGGACGTTTTGTAAATTTTGGGGGTAAACCTAGGGAGATACAGGTTATCAGTTTGACATAATGTCAGTGTTAGTGTTATCCGATTACCTCATCTTGCGAGACGTTTACTTTTAGAATCTCAATAATTGGCATACTTTTCTAGCAACACACGCAGGACACGCACACCTCAAAAGGGCGAAAACAAATGTTAAAAAAAAAAAAAAAAAAAAAAAAAAAAAAAACGCGGCACGGGTTATCTGCACTGTGTCGCCCGTTGGCGAAGACAGAACGCCAACGGTCCAAATGGACTCAGATGTGCGTATTTCGATGCCGCTCTTACCTCCGCGGATTCCCGTTTTGTCCCGGAGGCATGCGGTTTAGAAAAGCTCCTTTTAGGGAACGCCGTTTTATCGATATCAGTTTATCCAATCGCAGTTTAGAGAAAATGACGGCAGCCGGGGTGCCGTTTCCGATACCCCCCTGGTTCATTAGCCTAGATTGCCGAACCCTTGGCGGTGAACTATTGGTAGTGCACGCTCAAGCTTGAGGTTATAATAAATTTTCCCCCAGCGACAGTGAGGGGCGACCGCGCCAAGCGCGGTCTGATTGGAAGCCTAGCTTGTAGTGGTCCAAAAATATCGATAGTACTATCGATAGTATCGATAGTCGCCAGAAATTTGACCATCGATAGTAAAAGAAACTATCGATAGTACTATCGATAGTCGTCTATCGAAAAACTATCGATAGTCGACTATCGAAAATCTATGGATAGTACTATCGATACTCGACGATCGGAAAATTGTTGTTAAGCGAGAAAACTATCGATAGTCGACTATCGTAAACCTATCGATATTACTGTCGACAATTTACTATCGATAGCTATGCGACATTAGTAGTGTGCGTCGCTCCCTCGTCTCTTTTTCTCGCTTTATTTTTTATTTTATTTTTTTTTTTTTCAAATGGGACACCAACTAGCCCAAGCAATTACCGTCTCAACTTCGGTTCAGCTTTCAGTGATGACGAAGACGGGAGTTTGGCCGAAGAGAGGAGGAAGGGGAAGCGAGCGGCGGTGCGGCAACTGTGTTCGCTCTAGTAGTGCAAAACAATCGATAGTACTATCGATAGTCACCAGAAAACTGAGTATCGATAGTTAAAAAGGAATCGATAGTACTATCGAAAAACTCTCGATAGTTGACTGTCGAAAAACTATCGAGAGTACTATCGACAGTCGACTATCGAAAAACTGTCGATAGTACTACCGATAGTCTACTATCGATAGCTCTGCGACACTATCGATAGTTTTGGAAAAACTATCGATAGTATCGATAGTCAATTTATCGATAGTTTTGCATTACTACTAGCTTGCCGCCGCCTGGAAACAGCAGTTCTCATACGGAGGCCTCGATAAAACGTGCACCTCTCGCTAAACCGTGCTTCGATAAACCGTACCCCTTTCGCTAAGATGAGCCTCGATATAACGGCGTTCGATCCGCCGTAGCAAAGACGCTTTGTCGCTGTTAGTACAAAACCTACCGCTTTCGCGTAGCAGAATATTTTATTTCACTTTTTTTTTTCTGTCAACTGGTTTACTTGATCGGTTCATTGAGTGTGAAGTCTTGCGAGTCTGTAAGTTGCCAAGCCCATTCATTTGCGGGTGCAAATGCCGCCGCCGCGATCGGCAGGTTACGCGAATTTGGTTTCGCCTGCCTCCCCTCCAACTTGGGGTGAACTCGTCCGTCCGGGGCCCGCTCTTCGACAGAGACGTCTGCGCTCAAGTTCAACCAGTTCAACTTCAAAGCCTGCTGCCTCCTTTTTCTCGGTTGGAGACGCGCGCGTCTGTCTCCTTTTCTTTCCCTTCACTTTCAGTGCCCGCAAAGTCCGTCTGGACGAAGCTGGCGGCACCGGGCAGCGTTGGGCCGCGTGCACAAAGTAAAAACGAAAGGAAAGACCTCGCTCGCAGTTTGCACGGGTTCTGGCTCTTTCGTTTGTTTTGGGTTAGTTTTCGTTTGGTGTTAGTTTTCACGGTGGCACTCTGCAGCATTGTTGAATGCTAGATATCAAAACAAGTAAAACACGTACAAATAAGCGCTCCGCCACAATTTTCTTCTCCGGTGAAGACCATCTGCACGTTCCGTAAAAATGACTTTAGGAGCTACTTTTCGGTAGTCTAGTTTCGGTAGCCTGCACTTCAAACACGGACTGCATGTTTGAGGCAAAAATAAGTCTAGCTAGCTGTTTCTCACTCAGCCGATCCTGGGTCTTTATTCAGTTCCTTGTGTGCGCTTGTGGTGTATTGCTTTCAAAAAACGTGCTCTAGCGTTCGACCTTGGTATACAAAGAAGTGAGATTTAGAAGATTTCACTGAGGTCCGGACGAAGTTGAAAGGCGCAATCTTCGGGAGCAGCCCAGTGAAATGGCTTTGCCGCGCTTTTTAGATGAGTGCATACAAGTGTGCAGCTTTAGCTTCTCGGGAGCGACGGTGCAGGCTCTCAAGGAGAACATTGACGGGTTGCCTCTCAAGAAGTTCAATTTTGCGGTAGTCTACGCAGGCGGAAACAACCTGCAAAATGGCGACTGGGGGCCAGCCTCGGTCAAAGAGGAAGAGCTTACAACACCCCAGCATGGTTGTAAGCTATGGAGAAAAATGTGCTGATTTTCGGAGAAGTGGGGTTTAGGGAAGCTCGTTTTAGCGAACACCGTTTTCGCGACAACAGCAGATCGGATCGCCGTTTAGAGAAAATGGCGGCCGCCCGCATGCTAACCAACCTTTGGCGATCCACGCTCGAACTTATATTAAACTTTTCCCGAGCGACAGCGAGGGGTGCCCGCACAAAGCGCGGTCTGTTTGGAAGCCTAGCTTGCCGCCGCCTACAAACAGCATTTCTCAAACGGAGGCCTCGATAAAATGTATCCATTTTCGCTAAACCGTGCTTCGATATACCGCACCCCTTTCGTTGAAACGAACCTGGATAAAACCGCGTTCGATAACCGTAATAAACCCGTCTTTTTTTTTCTTTTTGACACCTTCAATAGTCGTTTGAAGCAAACATCAGAGTTTGTTGTGCAACACGAAAATCATGCAACTATCTCAAGGTCTTGTTATTTTAGTTTTATACTAGATCCCAAAGAAAAACATGACGTATCTACACCTTTTGGCTAAATTTTATATTTTCGTGTTCTTTCTACCGAGAAATGCTATCACATATTTTCCGATGATTCAATAAGTGTGCGCGTTTTTGCAAAGCACAGCTAGCATCTGGACTTTGCTTTTCGGGACCTGCTCCTATGGCTCAGGCAAAGAGTACATTTTGTGTTCTGTTACAAGCTCATACCGCAACTCCGAAAGAAGGCAGTTGAGCCCGAAGTACGGTTATTCAACAAGGCACTGCCACGTGCAATAGAGTGCACAAAGGAGCGGATCTTGGTCGTCTTGAATGTGGATGTAAGTTTGTATCTTTCTGAGTTGCCCTTTCCCATAAAATCGCTCGTCTCTTGCAAACGCAAGGTCCTTAGATGTTCTAAGAAGCTAATTAGAAGAGGACAACTATCATATGGCATACTAACTCTATCATATGACCTACCATAACACTATTGAGAGGAGTTTACGCGTAATTTTGTTCAGTCTAACGAAATTACTCCTACTTTTTGACGCATTACATTCTAGAGCATAGCGGCATTGATTTTCGCAAATGGGAAAGTACATTTGCACGAGCCAGGAGAAGCAGGAAAAATATTTTGATAATCTTAGTGACTTATTTGGGTCCTCAACATTCGTATTATTACAGCGCTGAAAATAAAAGCCACGAACACAAGAACTTTCGTTCTGCCTCGGACAGCGCGCACCTCGATAGAAATTTAATGGGACCCGGAATAGGGGTAGTCACACATCGTTCTCCCTTTCTATTTTTCCTTTATTAGACCTAATACAGATGTTTTTTAACAACAGCAACAAACAAGTATGTTATGCCGGTCTACCTGCCGGCTACCATGAAAGTGTCCTCTCCTCACGCGCTTATCCCCCAATGTACTGCCTTTTATTTCGCCTATTGTAGGGACAAAGGCTGGCGCGTGCGCTAAAACCGGAAGCCGTGACTAATTTGCTTCCACGCGGTTTAAAGTTCCGTTGCAGCAATTTTAAGTTCGAATTTCGGGCACTTTGCACAACCATACTGACACAAGTGTCACGCAAGTATCTCATGCGCAACGCCATGAGCTACAAGTTTAATTGTCGCTGCGTAATTAAGTGACCCCACGCAACAAGGTCACGTGATCATGCGACCACCATAGGCGCGCTATTCGCAGTTTGGTCACGTGGTGGGCGGGATCCAACTGACCATGTTCACATGACCCCCACGGGACATGGTCACGTGGTCATGTGACCACCAGAGGTGCGTTTTTTCCAGCGTGGTCACGTGGTGCACAGGATCCCACGGACAATGGCCCACCGATCACTTATTAGAGCACGACGAGCACGAATACGCAAGGTCTGTGGAGGGTTGCCACACGCTTTCCGCCCATAATGAACTTCAAGTATTCATTCAGAAAGTATTCGGTGAAAGTAGCAAAATCGTTGCATGGCCCCTCTAATGAAACAGCATTAACCATGATCATAATAAGCCGTTCAATCTTGCGGTACTCTGAGTTGAATAGGCCTGCTCTGTCCAAATACATCCACTACGTGTCTCTTCGTTTTCAGCACAAATTTCTCGACCCAGGGCCGGCCTTAGAGCAGCAAGCGCCCTGGGCAAACTGCAGGCGTGGCGCCCTTCCCCCCCCCCCCCCCCCCTTACACACACGTATACTATTCTCGCACCAAACATCATGTTGTAAGCAAACATGCCACAGTGACCCAGCGCGAATGGTCGCGATTTTGTCGTTGTCAGTCGAAAACCGCGTCCTAAAAACGAACGACGTCCTCGAGCATTGTGAGCTTTGTCGGCACCGTGTTCAAAGTTCAAGAATCATTTATTTCTTAGATTAACCAAACTTCAGCTGTGGGTCTCCCATAGCAAGCTAACGTCTAAGGGACAGAGAAAACAAAAGCACAAGTTAACCATGTCAAATGCCGTAGAAGGCAACCTTCCGAACCTTCAACAACGCAAATTGGGCTACGTCTTGCGACATATCCAGGCTAGACGCTATCTTGTTTTCAATGGACGAAATTGCCAATGACGATATCATGTCATCTGCCATGGTTGATCTTAGGTATGTCTTAATAAGCTTTAATTTTAGAAACTCCTCTCAGCGGTGGCCATTGACATTGGCAAAGGGAGGAGGATTCTCAATGACACCCTCGTATGAGGGAATTCGTCACATAGATGGTTGTCCAGAATGAACTGGAGGACGTCCTGGCGAGCACTGCATCCAGTGGGCAGCAGGCTGCATAGTTAGATCAGCTCCTCGCAGAGATCTGTACCGTCGATGTCTGCACTTTCTAGGTGTCTCAGACTCTGAGTGCATGCATGGTCAAGGCATTGGCAAAGTTTAAGACATTCCGCTTTGTCGGGAAGTCGGGTGAGGCCGTAAAGGAACCCCCAGAAGCTCACGTGCTGCTCCATCCGCGTGAAGCGTTCTTCAATCGACATCTCACGGTGTGAATCATCTCGTAGAAGAACTCTCGCTTGAATTTTGTCTCGACATCATCAACCTCGTCCTGGCACTCATAACAGAACTGGCGCTTTTTCCGCCGCAGTCGAGGGGCCGGTTTCGTCGCACTGTCAATACCCATGCTCTCGGGAAGACCGTTCGCAGTTGCCAGTTGCAGTACCGGACATCGCGATAATTGTCGATGCAATCGCTGCATGCTTTCATCAGCTGGGTGGTTGCTACGATGTCCTTCGTTTTGCATTGCATGTTCTCGCTTACAACATTAACTTGTAAAAAGAATGTCGTACCACACAACAATGTAAACGAGAAACTGAACTGCAAGAGTTAGAGCTTCATGTCGGACACCAGGTTTGCCTGCAGTGATGCGGCCATTCTTGCGCAACATTATAAATTTATATGTTTTTCGCGGTTTTCGGGATTTTTGTGGCGAGTTTCTGAATTTTGAAATGGCAACACTGATCGGCATTGGAAGTCCGTAGTCGTCGCTGGTCGCTTACACACAAAAAAAAGAAAGAGCTGCGGATCCAAAGTTCTTTACACATATTATTTTCAGTTAGGTTGAAGCCTCTGGGCACAGAGACTCACCGGATGCTGAGGGGGCATTGGTTCGTTCAGCTTACTGCAAGAGACTCCACAGCAAGCATTGCCCAAAGCGCAGCTCGAATGTCGGGAGGAATCGGGTTCATTTTACCCCCGGTCAGACCTACTGAGCGAAGTCATTCTTCGGCTCAGAATAACTTGGCAAAGGGTGAAGCCTACGTTTTCTGCGAGCCAATCAGAGACTCTGAGCGAAGCACGTGATAACTAAGAGCAAAACTCCGTGACTCGCTCCGACACACTGATTTGCTCGCCGATGGGTTTGGCGCCACCGTTTAGTAAGTTGCGCTAAGAGTGCGGCATGCTGGCTCCATCGCTTTTTGCCAGTCAGGTTTTGCTCCGCTCGTAATTTGAGAGCTGTGCGGAGGTGACCGCTTGCCCAGTCGTTCATGACTCATTCAATGACGCTTTGATTCTCACCGGGGGGAGAGGTTCTCTATAGTAAAACAACATTCACAGGTGGCTGCGGGTTGATGGACGCCAATTATAACAAGAACTTAGTCGTTGGTTTTGCGGCCGAAATGCCAAACGGCGATGCGGTCGTTTTTTGTTTTTGATTTTATCCCCTCGAGGTTTGAGCCCTGCATGACCTGGCGGCCCTTTCGGCGCCCCTCTATGAATGGCGCCCGGTGCAACTGCATAGGTCGCCCACTCCAAATGCCGGCCCTGCCTCGACCGAGAGAAAAAAGACGAAAAAAGGCCTGCTGGCGGCGGACAAGTATCACGTATCGGGCGGCCCCGGTACAGCGACCTTGGCTGGTATCCCCTGGTGGGCGCCGTGAACGTCGCTTTTGGGCTATGGATGACGAAGCGGCCTGGCGTTGATTGACGCCCACGGATTCACAGTTGCAAAAGTTATGGGGCTAAAGCCACACGACTGGAGTTTGCCGAAATTTCCGAAAATGAAAATGCAGGCCTCAGTGAAGTCTGCTGGCTGGTCGAGATTTTTAATTTTTAAGTATTGTTCAGGTTCTTTTTATATTTTTCCGGCACACGCAATCACAAATATTCGCCACTCGCTACCTTTTTTCTTTCCTCGCACAACTTCCTGCGCGTCTACTTTTCCTAGAGTAGAGGATCAATCTCTGTAATCTGCGGGGGAAGCTCGGCGAATGGCGAATCCGAATTATTGTTTCGCTCTAAAAACGATGTCTTTATGACGGACAGACAACAGTCGTGTCATGCCTCTGAGTGTCCTCTCGGCGACTATTTTTCAGTCTAGACACATCAATGGCTTCGCCATTCGCCGAGCATCCTCCGTAGCTTACAGAACTGGCTCTCGAATTGCTTTGGGGAAACACAGACACACGGGAACTTTTTTTACCGAGGTATACATTTTGGACTGGTGTCGCCCACTGTTTATTTGTTTTACCTTTATCTTTAAAATATTGAAAAGTGTCGACCAGTGCGTTTCCTCAACAGTTGTGCACCAGCTTTCTGTATATGTACATACGCATGTCAGTAAAGATTTATGTAAATATTTCGTAATTATACTGCGTATTTTATGGTATGTTGAACAAGAGGGCGGGTAAACCACTTTTCTCCTGTGTCGCCAGCAATATGACGGCAGGAGGCTCGCTTGAAACAAGCAAATAGCAAGGCTTCTACGTATCTCAAATACTCTACTCAAGATACTGTAATTAAGATACTTTTGTCGGTATTTTGGTATCTTGAAGATACATTCGATTGAGAGTAAATAGCACTCTATCTTAACTACATTGCTTAGTATCTTCTACTCAGTATCTCAAATACCTTTTCCGGCGTACGAAGAAGTTTGTCCCCAAAGGGGAAGTACTAAGACTAAATGTTCTTTCTTTCTCCTTTGCACGTGTCTAGGGGGACAAATGAGGTGTACACTAGGAGGTCATCGAACGATATGCGTTTCAGCTAAGTTAATATAATCAAGATGCCCCCATTTTTTTATTTAGTTGTAATAACTTCAGCTCGTCGCGCGCTTATAAGGTATCTTCAAAAGTAATTCAATTATTTTTCAAAGTATTTGCACTTTACTCAAAATAGTTTGGCGCAAAAGTAACTTGAATACTACTCTAAATACTGTCTCACTTGGGTATTTAGTATCTTGTCTTAAATACTTTTGTCGAGTATCTTGAACAACACTGCAAATCGTTGACACCTGCACCATTTGAAGTATAGATAAAATAATCGGTTCAGATCGCCTAGACGCTGCAAACGAAAACCGCCTTGGTGTCGAAGCGCGAGGCAGTTGATCGGATTTGGTCGGACACAGTGGGTCTAACGAATACTGGCAAGTGGGTTCCTAGCGGGTTCCGGGAGGGTTGATGAGGTGATGATTTCAGCAATCCACCAGCCGGAGTTCGGTGCCACACGAATCATGGCATGATAGTCAGCTCTATGTACGCGAAATCATTAAAACATCCACCAAGTAAAACGTACAGTACATTTCATTCACATCCTTCAGTCTTATCAACGAGAAGAATTTAGCACTATGATTGCGTCTCGTCCTGCGATGGTCGTCAGCCGACGCCACGGCCCGTTAGGTTCAATCGGGAGCCAGTCACGTAATGCATTACTTCGACGCGCGTATAAGAAAAGCACGCTAATGCACACGTGCCTATAACTGGTCTGTGATTGGACCTGGTGGGCCCTAACCTAGGTTGTAGATAGGGACTTTAACTTTCGGACAAATGCTATGAACTCCGTGAAACACTCGCCGGTGAAACTATCGCGAATTCGGATTTATCCGAACAACTCCGAATTCGACGGCTGTCAGTTGTAAAATCTTGAGCGGTCTTGACCTTTTCCAGGGATCCGAGGACAAGTTTTGCAACCGTTTTTCTTTTTTTTTTCTTTTTTGTTTTTGTAAGCGTCAAAAGAAGCGTCTTTCTCTGCACATATTCCTTTGTTATCCTCGTGGGCAACAGGAATTCAATAATCAGTCAGACTTTCGAAGTATCCGCACGGAAAAGGCAGGACTCTGCCAAGGAATACAGATATTTTGAAGTAACTGACAGAGACACTGTATTGCCTTTGAGGCTTTATCATACAACTTGAAAGTTTAATGAAAGAAAGAAAAGAAAAAGAACAAAAAAGAACACCCGGTTTATAAATTAACTTCTGGAGGGAATTTGGTATCAAAAGGCTAGTTCGTTTCACCTTATGGGCGAGCGAAGCCAACGCTACAAGCGCGAGCATGCTGCTTGTAACAGCGCCTGTGGTGCACGTACGCACGTGCGAAGCCGGCACGCTCGGAGCCTTGGGCTCGCGCTTCTAGCTTTGACTTCGCTCGCACATGACGTGAAACGAAGTATATACACCGACACGCGGCTCCGACGCCGTCCCTCTGCGGTGGCGCTGCCTTGAGTACGGCGCACCACGCAGAGGCGGCTTCTCTTCAAAAACGAGACGCTGCGATTCCGCAGTGCCCACACCCGGTGTGGGCAAAGCAAAAACCGTGTTTGTAAACAGGGCGGTCTTCGCGCGCTCGTCTATAGACCTTTTCTGCAAGTGCGCCGCCATCTTGAATTGACATCACTTCCAATATGGGCGAAAACATTGTTTTGCCGTCGCCACGCCAATAGAAGGCATTTAGGATATAAGCGTAACCGTCACCCATTCTCGTTTTGCCTCCCCTTTATTTTTTTACTATTTGCAGGTTGAAACGTTGGATTATTTTTTCGTCGCCCATACCGGATACGCCTATTAGGTGGCTGGAGACGAGAGTACACAGAAAAAGTCTATAGCCAAAATTGCGGGCTCGCACCGAGAGATGCCAAAGCACGTATACTCTGCATAAACAAAAAAATAAAATAAATAACTAAAAAAAAAAAGGTCGGGCAGTGAAATCGCCGAGATGTCGCCACTCCGCACAAGCGAATGTGTACGAAGGCACCCTATTCACGGTGGCGAGACAAAAAAGAAAAAGAAAAAACGCCTGCTCCCCGCAAAAGCCTGCCGGGTAAACGCGGGCGCAGACACCTGCAGGTCTTCCACGCGCGCGGACGGGTCTCCCCCTCTTTTAAAAGAAAAACACGTTCCAGTTAAGGAAAAACAACACTGTATATTAGGTACTTTAAAAATAAATACATAATCGAATACATATATGACAAACTACCGGCATATACCTTCGTTACTTCATCACAACTAGCCACCAGCACTGCACAACAAAGTATTTTTATACAATTTTTCACGACACTGATTGTTTCTTATAGTATTTCATAGACAATTTGTAATGATTGGCGACCGGGCAGTTTTTCATGACTTGAGAACATATCTTCCAATAGTCCTGATCCCCACACGTTCTGCTCCTCGGAAGACTTCGTAGAAGGTTGAGCACTTTCGTGTAGTTCGTTCCACACTGCAGCAGAATCGTTCAATCTAAAAAATAAAAACAGAGAAAAACACCATGAACGGTTATAGGGTCTAGTCACGTGCTGAGTCATCGCCCACAAACATGACCACCAAACGATAAAGCAAAACTGATTCGGGAGAGTTGTGAAAATTGAAAGACAAAGCAAACTCGCCAATGGGATAACTGCTTTTGCCTTTGGTGGCCATACTTCTGTGTTGTGACTCGGCATCAAAAGGCAGTCTGACGTCATATAAATACTAATAACCTCCTTGCCTACTAGCCCCGAGAACGAACGCAAGCGTCGCTGTTGTTCGAGGCGTTCGAGATCGTTTCATAGGTCACAAGGAAAGGGTACAGAGAGTTTAATCGCAAAAGATTACAATAGCACGAATAGAAATATAAAAAATGGCGCTAAACATAAAGCAAAAAGTTACGGTGAAGTTATCAGCGGCCAATCACCAACCGTCCGCAACGTGAGTACTAAAGGTGTCGCGAACCAGCCGACGTTCGAGTTCGACCAGGTTCGAGCTTCTCGAACCTTTCCCGCAAAGTCCGACAACGTGCGTACTTGGGCACACGTACGCCCAAGTATGCATGCGCCCACTCAAACACGCACGAATTAGGCACTCATACGCATGCGCGAACACAGATACGCGGATGCACGTGGAGGCACGGATGCAAATTCACGTACACACGCACAAGCACACCCGCGCACACGTACGCACGAATTACACACGCACGTGCACGCGCGCACTTGCACAGGCACGCGCACTTATGAGCAGGCAAACGCCCACGCGTGCAAACACGCACGCAGATGCACGTATAAAGGCTAGCCCACATGGCGCGTTTTTCAGTGCGTCTAGACGCGCGTCTCGGCTTGGCGCGCGCGCTAAGCAGGACGCGTGCGCCCAGTCAAACCACACGCAGCGCTACCGTGCAGCGCTTCGCGTCTGGTGTACTAGAACTGGGCAGTGTGTCGTCCGCGCCGAGAAGCAACGGAGGGAGGAGGTCGGCGCAGCGATGACACCGAGCAAGGACGCCAGGGGGCGCTGCGGGTAACAGGCGTGCTCCTCCCCGCTCGGATTGCCGTGTGGTCGTACTGCATGTGATCGCCTGGTTCGCGTCGTCGCCTTGTTTTGCTGCAGTTCCTTTTTTTTTTTTTTTTTTTATGGTTGAGTGAAATGGATTGTGATCGGTGCCGTTCAGTGGGATGTAGACAACGCGTACAATGACGGAAAAACGGCGGGACAAGAGAGACGGGCCGTGTTTTGTGTCGAGGCAGTGATTTCCCTACACCCCTCGACGGGGGTGCACTCCCCCCTTGTCTTTCGAAAAGCACCCGTATAATTCGCAACAACTCTTATATTCTCAATGCCCCCCGAAACCCCCCCTTTCTAACCTCAATTCCTGGGGCCCGTGCCGGGTTGCAACAGTGGCTACCGGTCCTCCAAAAAAGCCCGTTCCCTTTTTCGTGCCCCTCTCGAGTTCGAACGGCGTAAGTCGTGATCCCGCAACAATAAAAGGAGTGACAGGGAGACTCTGCTTCATGTGATGCACGCAGTCATGACAGTCCTCCTCTACATTTTTTTTCGGACTTTTTGCACTTTAAAGTATCTGCTAAATCGGTCTAATAGACACTGGTTTCGACACACCGAAGGGTCCTGTGCACGCTGACTGCTTTAGAAAGGCTTGGAGAAGTGACTGTGAAAATGTGACGTTAACGGTTATGGCCTCACATGAGCAAATTATTATTATTTTTTTTTCTTAACGGCTTTAAAAAGATGAGGGTTGGCCCAGCACTCCGTCTCTTCAATGAAAAGGTGCTAAGAGGCCTCTTTTTACCGCAAGAAAATTGAAGGGTCTAATGGCCCAGCGGAAGATACTGAGTCATTTATCCTGAAGATGTCGAAGCTCATCAAGATCATGACCTCACGTCGGAGAATGCAGAGGTACAAAACGCCATAGGCGCCGACTACGGGGGAGCTCGGGAGCCTCCCTCTCCCGAGCTCTTGGGAAAAGCAAGTACCATCGCCTCCGGAATCCTTGTGTGCACCTCATTAATCTCATCTGTGCGCTGGCGCCCAGTGTATCATTAAAAATTTATCTGTCTGCCCTGGTACCCACATATCAATATAGCTGGTGCTCAGTGGATATATAAGAATTTATCTACTGTGGTTACTACCAGAGCTGGTGAGTGGATACATTTTTCTAACTATTCGCACAGTCCTGTTTGTTGAGCCTACGAAGTAACAGCAACTACGATAAAGGCTAGTGATGGAAATTCCTTCGAAAGCCCGTGGAAGTAATTGCGAGAGTCGACAGTGGCACCTCCATGCAGCCTACGGAAGTAGACGATATAATCCGTTTTGTAAGCCCCATTTTGTTTTCCCAAACATTGAAACAATTCATTAGGGTAGTGCGCTTCAACCACGGAATTCATTTATCACAACTACAGTGACAGCGAAATTATAGGGGAGGCACTCACTTGATCGAATGACGTTTTAGCGAACGCCCACGTTTCACCGAATGACACTTTAGCGAATAGTCGGACGCCGCGAAGCGGCGTTTTCGGGTGGGCCAAATGGGTTCACATTTTTGTAATGAGCCGCCGCAGACTGTCGCCGCGAAGCCGCGTAAAGCGCAGCGCGGCGGATGGGTTAACGCGCTCCCCCGTTATTCGCTAAAACGTCCATTCGCTCAAATGTCGCTGTTCGCTAAAATGTCATTCGCTCATGTGATATGGACCAAATTATAGAGTCACAATTAAAAGCAGACATTTGTTTAGGTATCATGCCATCAGCATGCTTATCCTACGTTATTCAGGGGATGACACACGTTTGCGACGTCTGTTTCAAGATACTTCCCGAACGTTTTTCTGGGGGATGGATTTCCCGCCTATTCAGAACGCAACATTGTTAGCGCGAAAGAGCGATCGCCGTTTTTTTTGTTTTTTTTTTTTGTGAGAAACCAAAGAAACTCAGCAAAGTTCTACTTGCTGGGGAAAAAGCTCATTCGGGTCTATAACACAGGTGATAAAAGTTCGCCCTCACTAATACTCTTTCGAAATAAATGTGAGAAAGCGCCAATGTCTTGTTCGCGCTAGCAGTGCCGCGATGTGTACTGTGGCGTCCTGTCCGAAGATGCACGTCTCGGGTAAAGCATTTGGCAACGAATTAGTGCGATAAATATTATGTGAAACAGCAGAAATAAAGAATACCGTAAAGAGTTAGCCAAACAATACGAAACAATCGAACCCGTGCGGAACGCCAAGCCAGCCAAGCGCTACCGCTGCCTGCGCTCCGCACTCCGGCAGCACGCCTACTACACGTTGCGCCCTCTCGCGGCCACCGATCCGGTCATCGCTGAAAGAGCCCCCCCTCCGCCGGCGCTCGCTACACTGCCCAGTCTTCTAGTACACCATATCTGCGTTTCCGAAGCGTCTGCCCAACGTAGCCAGACGCGCTTAAGAAACAAAAGCAAACATTAAATAGAAATCGCGCGGTAAATGATGGCTACATGCCGTAATATTTAATTTTAGTAATAGTAATCACTCATTTTTAATTACAACAATCGCAATGAAGCTCAATTTCACTAATTTTCATTCTTTTTAGTGCGTACGCCTCATCCACGTTTCGATACGCCATTGGCATCCCCATCGCCCGCGCCAAAACATTTACAGCTGGCCGCTGGCCGCTACAGTGGTTACGTTGTAGCGGTTGTTGCCGGTAGTATTAGTTTTGTACCTTTGTCTCTCGGTGTCCTTGTATTCTTTACATTTGGCCTGCCAGAGTGCAGGACGCTTTTGTACTTCGCTAGGTCCTCTCTGTTCCGCTGAAGCAGCGTCAGCCTCTCCCGCGGAGCAGAGAGGATTCCCTGGACTTGTGTAAAAGGTATGATAAACTGATATCCGCGGGGGGAAGGACGTAACTACCCATGTTCGCCCTGCTGCTAGCATTGGCAGGGCCTAAAAGCCGTTTTTATTGAAGGCCGCGAGCGTGCAAATTTTGTAAACTCCGCGCGCGCGGGTATGTGTGTGTGCGTGCGCGCGTGCGCTTTGATGGCACAGGGCTGCTACCCGTATTTGTGTGTATCTTTCTGTTTTGAGTGTTTTTATTTATTTTCCTTTCCCGTATCCCTTTCCCTACTTGGCGGCGGGCTAGCAGGCCCACCTGCGTAAGGGTCTCGACCTTTTTGCCTAGCCTCGCACGCTGCCGAGTGGGTATCGCAATATGTGCAAATAAAAAGTATTATTATTATAATTATTATCGCCTTCGTCGCGAGGTCTGTGGCGAAAACTACAATCCTACAGTGGAGAAAATTCAAACGCTCCTTGCAACTAGTGAACACGGCGGTTCATTGGTTGTTGCCTTCTGGACGCAGCGCGAGACGCGACGCGTGGACGCAAAATATCTGGCTCTTCCAGATACGCCGGGATGCGCCAAAAAACGCTGCGTTTCGTCCCGGCGCCGGAAGTGACGTCAAAGCGCAGGCGCAGACGCGACGCAGACGCGGAGAAAAGCGCACCATGTGGGCTAGCCTTAACACGCACACAGATACGCGGGTATATATACTCACGCGTAGGCATGAAAACACGCATGTGCACGGGGGGCACGCACATAAGCATCCTCGCTCATGCAGGCGCACACGCAAGCAGACACGGACGCGCAATTACGTTCGCAAGCGCGAGCACGCACATAATAGAAAAACTAGACGAAACGTCACAAGGTGTATCGATGAAACGAACGCCGGCTATTTCCGATGGAACGATTTATCCTTGAAAAGGTGCAGCTTCGAAGAAACGAGCTGTCTAAAACGTCGTCTGACGAACTGACTGCATGGCACCGCGTATATTCGGAATGTATAGTACATAAAACAGCGGTCACTAAAACAGGCACACAAAAAGCATAACTGTTTCCAGGGCTTCGTGAGAAATCGTCACCCCAGTTGCCGAAACAAATTTTGCATTCACAGAGATACACATACAACAGAGAGGGATTCTAACCACGGTCATCTCACCATAAAAATAAACTACGCATTGCCAAATGCTCAGCGTCCGCCCAAATGTAGCCTAGCGACAGAGACTAATGTATTTTCGTGGCGAGAAAAACATGCTTCGGATTTCTTTCGAACGCACTCTAAAGAAATGTATATTATATCTACGATCAAAATTGGCGCCCCTTTTAGAGGAAGAAATGTAGTACTTACCGTACCAGAAGGAGCGTCGTTCTACGATCGCTTTGATCACGCACAGTCTGCAACGAGGGTAACAAGCGGATAGCCTTCGGCATCGATCTCGCCAGATTCCTTCGTGCGCCTCGCTTCTTCCACTCCGGCCTGTTGCATGGCTTCCCAAGCGGCATCTTCAACACCCCGAGTCAATTCGTTCTCGCAGCACTACGACACGATGACTCAACCTCACCATCCGTAGTTTCAGCAGAGGGTCGCTTACGTGCAAACTCTATTTGCGACTTCGAGACCTTTCGCTTGCCATATTTATACCTCTTTGGACCCATAGCTGCGAGGACGGCCTTTCTAGTTATGAAAACACGCACACTATCCACCCGACACCCCGCCCCGAGAAACAAAACCACTCTGTCTGAACCGGTCTTGCCGCCTCTGGACCACCACAAGCGCGTTACTGAAGAGCGCATGCGCGCGGAGTAATACAAAATCAGAGCAGCGTGCGTGGCGAAATGGTGGCGCCCTCACGCGGCGCTCGTCGAACTAGTCTTGACCGTCCAAACGAGGAAAACAAGCCACAACACCTTGGTTCAGTTTTTTCGATGTAGTTAAAGAACGGATGTACTTACAGCTATAATTTTATTATAATTGAATTCCGTGTTAAATTCCGCAGATATCCCACAAGACACATTTGTAGTTAAAAATTCACAGGTTTTTAAAAACGCGTTCTAACGTAAACATGTCAAAACAGCCAATTCCGACCGATTTCACGATTTAATATAAAATATAATAAATTTTTTTATGAAAAATATGCTCTGTGGGATAGTTGGACGAAGAATCAATCTTTTTATAGCAAAAAAGTGTGAAAAAATCGGTGTAACGGTTATTAAATGAGAATTTTCGTAAAATGGCAGAAAATCGCGTGTATTCTCTATGGGGCTTGGAGGAGCGCTCCCTCTTAATTTCTAATTTCTTCTTAATATTTTCCTTTTCTAGTTGAGATATAAGTACCATCAAGCTCCGTCCCAGGTTCTATTGAACATACCGGGCAAGAACATGCTGTTGTACGTTGCAGTGTCATGCCAATACGTTGATCTGCGCCTGCTCAGTTTGCTGTACGCTATTCGCCTCGAGATCGACCTAGAGGTGGCGCTACGGTCGCGCTATCATCATCATCAAAGCGGGGATAGGAGAACGGCCGCCCCATAGGCTCTCCACGTCGGCGCGCGAGACGGCGTAGATTCTTCCGTTTATTTTGTCGCATACTATCGGTGGGAAAACAATTCTAGCGGAAAAAGATGCAGTACTGTTCGGTGCTTCAGTGAAGATCGAATCGTGTTACCAGCGTGCGGCCCAAATTTATATAATCGCTTCTGTGGGTGCGTCGCCTGCTCTAGGCAGACTTTGGAGAGCATGGATCACCACGACTGATGCCTGTCTCCGGCTGAACTGGAATATTTATGTTAAATATTTGTTTCTTTTAAAATGGATGTATCGGTTCATCAACGTGGAAATAAAAAAAAATAAAAATAAAGTCCGACCCAGTTAACATAATACTGGTACTGTGGGCTGTGAAATCGCAGCTTCTATGCTTTTTTTAACGTCAAGCTTTTGCAGTAATATAAATATTCAGAATGAAGATAAGCTAGCGTTGTATTAGAAATTACCATGCTATTGAGTTCCTCTGCCCTTTTACTGTGCCATAGTGTGGGTAAATTTTTTGGAGTCTGAACAAATCTACTGCGTTGCGATGAGGAGTGAGTGTCTCTTCTAGTTAAAATCTGCAAACTGCACGGTTGGAGTCTGAACAAATCTACTGCGTTGCGATGAGGAGTGAGTGTCTCTTCTAGTTAAAATCTGCAAACTGCACGGTTGGCAGGACAACTGAAACAAGTGAAACAAACTGTTCTAATATATCTGCCGTGACTGTAATAAACGAGTGTAACCGAGGAACGCAACAATGTTCCTGCTATTAAATGCTTTTCTCGGTAGTGTGGGTTCACCCCCTTCAATTTTCTTGGTGAGGGCCGCGGATGTCAAGAGGCTAATACTATACATTTCTGGCTAAATAATCTTGTATTCAAACACAGTAGACTCTGCAACCCCAACAAACGACGCGCACCACGACACAGACAGCATCGGCCGCAGTGATACTCTTTTACTGATGAGGGCTAGCGACCTTCACGAGATTTTCCGATCTCCCTCCGCCCTCACCTAACCTATATCGGGACTGGGCAGTTCATCGATTAACTTTTAGATTATTCAAGTAATGCTTTAATTTTTTTTTCCATTCAATTGGAGTCTAGTACTGGAGAAAGTCAGCAAGCAGTAAAATATGCCGGCTTCAATATTTTTGACGTCTTTATTTCTTTTGTGACACTAGCTTGCACGGTAAACCACTTCAGCGTGCTTGTCATTTCGCCGAGGGTGATTATACTGTTTAAATAATAACTTAAGAAATACTTTATTTTAAAAGGCTTCCCGTGATCATATTTATGTAGGACTCACAGCGTGAAGTCTAGAATGGGAATGCAATATGCCATTTGTGACATAGTAAAACCAGTACAAAATATGTAGTTTTAACGTCTTTCACGCAATATGACCGGGAAAAAATCAACGTACGGATTAATTGATTAGTCTATTTTAAGGATAGTGATTAGTCGGGTTAATTTTCTAATCAAACCACAAACCCACTCAACATTCAATGCTTTATGAAAGCCACGGTTTGTGCGAGATAACAAAAATACGTGGGACCAGCGATTGTATAAAAAACAACACACTAAGATTATGGAAGCTTAATAATAATAATAATAATCGCTTTGCTGAATTTCTACGCATGGCAAACGATACAACACAACCTTTAGTAAGAAGAAAAGGCAACAAAAACATAAAGAATTTAATAAGGAATATCAAGCTCAGCCGGAAACGGGCTTGCGTCGTCGAGGTCCATGCTTCTGAGCGTGCGCCCGTAGCAGACGACGCACGGCGGTATCCCCGCTTTCGCGCGTTTCCAATTTCGGCCGCACAGTGGCGGCACGGTTCGATCTCGAGGCGAATAGCTCAACATCACAATTTGCATTTTCATTCCAACCATTAAGAACTCAAGAAACAAAATGAAAGTTTTGCACATGGTTCATGCAAGACATTTGTGCATGGCATTAGGAGATAGATATTTGAATACTCACAGCTCTCCTAGGTTTCTCATATGTTGGGTCAAGCACGCACGTAACATTTGTTTATTTTAATAATTGCAGGAACGCTGTTTTGTGAAACTCTCGCAGCTCCTGTCAGGATGCCAGCCAGCCCCTTGGTTGGGGCACCTGACCCGCTGCCAAGTCACAAGAGTCATGGTGATGTAGACGGCCTGCTCTGCGTATGAACTCTTGTCAACCTGTCAATCGAAACCGAAACCATGCCACAATCTTCCCTGGCTAACTAGTTCCATGGGTGCGAAATGCGGACTGCTGCATGCTGGAATTTTATAAAAGTAGTGTATTTTTTTTTAGACGTTTATGTTCTACGTCGAATTTTTGAACGATGGTGTATTCGCCCTTAGCAACACCCCTAGCAACGGTTTGTTGTGAAACACCAGACTTGCGGCTTTCAATCCAATCCAGTGTCGTAGCTGTCTGGCTGTCTTTCGCCGTGCCCGCGGCAATCGACGCTTCGCACCATGCTTCGCATTTCGCGGTCGCAGTTATTTTGTATTGTTCCTGCGTAGTCGTGCGACGTTCTACTCGCACAGTTCATAGGCCTTCTAGTTCCACGTCGTAGACACCAGCTTTACGACACACCCCGACTCCGAGACAAGACTGGCCGAAGGGCGACACTTTCACATCACAAGGTAGGCACCGAAAAACTGGCTCCCCCAGCCATTGGGCCGAAATTCTTTGTCGTGACATCCTGACAGCGTGTGCTGTATGCCGTAAATAGCCGCTGTATTTCGTTTCATCTTGCACAAGGGCGACTTCCACTATTGTGCTCCCATAGGTTTTAAACACGGCGTCAGCTGTTTTGTGGCACAGCCTCCAGATTTTCCAACGATATCGCGCGAACGTCGATTGTCCCGTGGATCAGCGCTTAATCGCGGCGTGAAACAGCAGGTCAGTGGGTCTACTCACGTGTGGCAGAAGGCACATGCTAGCCTCGCTGACCTGCTGTTTCACGCCGTGATAAGGCGCTGATCTACCGGACAATCGACGTTAGCGTGGCTTCCGCAGCACTCAAACCACGCACTTGCCGCGAGAAGAATGTCTTGCGTTTCATTAGCACTCGGTTTCGTGCGAAGCCAAACGAAGCCACGAGCAGCCGCGCTTCGGAGAGCCGGCCTCTTCCGTTCGTGCGACCTTGGTAGCGCTGTCGTCGAGACTTTGGTCAATAGGAGAAGCGGGCAGAGCCAGGGCGTGTACGAGACGCAGATAGAAGGCTTGACACGCCAAACAGAAGCCGCAAATAATCGCCTAGCAGTGTTAGCGCGAAAAATTTTAACCTGTGCCAAAGAGTTTAATAGAGTAACTGTTTATGGCTGAAAATATAGTCTACGTGATGCTTCGATTATGATCGTGCAAAAAGGTGTAAGAATCGAATGTCCCGCTCGAACTCCGTTTTGCTCGGACAGAGTCTGACCGCTCGGACGTGGCTCAGACGCCTGGCATACAGATCATGTCGACCGTTCTCCTAGATATTGATTTTGTATGACCGTGATAGTACAATCACATGCATCATGTTTTCATTCGCCAAGGGTTAGTCCGACGCACTTATTAATTTTGTTTCTCGCGACCACTGCCAGGGTATTATTTGCGGCTTCTGGCTGGCCACATTCAAATCTGTGAAGACGCCCTGGGACACGCCCAGCCCGCTTTCGGCCAATGGCGCCTCTTCATTTGCTTCCTATACTTTCCAATGAATGGCCAAACTCTTTCTATGTATACACCTTTCCAAAAAACGCTCCTAGGCCACTGCCATGTTGCTGATGCTGATGCGGCTGGTGCGACTCTCGCGCCCTCTATCAGCTAGAAATTTTCTGCCACCCTCTGGGACTGTGAAGACCCGCTCGGCGTGGTTCTCTACCTATGTTTTTGCGGTTTTGCATTCAATGTTTTCTCGCCCCTCTTGAAAGTTTCCACTTAATTTTTTTTATGCGTGCTGCGTACCCTTTTTGTGTTATCTTCCACTGTGATAAATAAGGCTGGTAAGTACCTGCCATTCAAGCTTTTCTGCTCGACATTCACGGGAAAGGAAGGAGGTGAAGGACGTCGAACGACCCTCGACGCGATTTGGCAAACATTGTTCTTCCCCCTCCCAGAGATAATCCGCGTAGAATCCTCAGTCGTCTCCAAATATAGCTGTCCGGGTTGGGGTGGGAAACGGGTCAGTCGCGTTTGTTTCTTTGCTTTGGTGCGGTTATGAGAAAAGGTAGCTCTTCCCAAAACGGGCCCCGAGACGAAGTCATCTCTGATTCCGTCCGATCATGAAGATGTGACTGTCGTCGACTGTGACTGTGTTATTTGAGATCTTTCTCAAATAAATTCTTTTCGGATAACGCTGCATCGTGTGGTACGTACGATATATTGTTTGAATGTTACCACTTCCTCAATTGTATGTCCGTGTCCTGTCCATCGGTAAACACGTTATTTGTGAGCATGAAAAATGCATGCCTTGCGGCCCTCTTCTGTTGCAATTTATTTTTGACAGCAAAGCGCTTTGTCGTTTCACATGCGGTGAATCCTGCGGCGCCGTCAAAGCTTATCGTAAGAAATAAACACAAACAACTAGAACTATACATTCCAATCGAACTCGTTCTGTCGCGCGCGTACCCAACAAAAATAGTTTAGTTTTTTTTTTTTTTAGATGTGGGACAATTCTTTCTCAATGTCCTCGGGAAAATACATGTAGCATGAAACACAAAATATAGCGGGAAACGACGATAATTTATACGCCAGCAGTGTTTGAAACTGCGCCTACACAGGCTGCGCCTATTGACATCACAGTCCACTCGGTTAGGGTTAGGAGGGACGCTGGTGAGAGTCTAGCCTCAAACTCAGTGACTGGGCTCGAAAACAGTTTGTTGCCCCTGGGGTTGAGTGTTTTTTAGAAAGGTGTATAAGGATGGCTAGTTGGGCTAGTTGGTTTTGCATCATGATGTAAAACACCAAAACAACAGAGACGAAAAAGAAGGGAGAACTGGACAGGACGTGGCGTATTACACCATGGTTTCTACGTATAGCTCTGCCCGCTTGGTCTGGAGGTCGATGACACGAAAACTTTATCACGGGTGACGTCAGAACTGTGCAGTGTGCAACCACGTCCTTTCTTATCTGCTGGCCTGCTTTCTTCAAAGCGACGTGCTCCTGTCTGATCGTAACGGCTGTACATGCCGCTTCGGCAGCCCTGATTCCACAATCTTCGCTCATCACTCTGGACAGCTGCCGAGCTCACGTGCTCTGCGGCACGAGCAGTTCACGCAACTCGCTCGCGCGACTTGTCGAAGTGTTAAAAACAGTTGTGTGCAATTCCGCAACTCCGCCTCGGAGGTTGCGACGGGGAGGGCTGCACATTTGCCTCTACCGGACTCTGAGCCACGGGCATTTGCTTCTTGCGCATCCAACATTGTCATGTGGCAGGAACCCTAAACGTTTCTTCAACTGCTGCCATAGTTCTACGGAAATTTGTGCAGCTGAGTAAACCTACGCATAGACCAATTTTCTTGAAGCGTGGACCAACCACTGGTCTCTATTGTAGTAGGCTGGATTCAAATCGGAAGTCTGTCGGTGGCGCCACCGGCAGCCATTGCTTGGCACCAAGCAATACGTGCCTTGCACGGGACGTCATATGGCTCCATACCATTCCTGTGCCCGTACCCTCTGGAACATACATTTTGGCAGCATCGAATCTGTTCTTCTCCGCAAAGTTCTCCGAGAGGAAGAAATTCATTGGTCCTAAATGTGTGCTCCGGAAGGTACGGGCACTGGAGCATGGTCCGCAGCAATGGTGGCTGATGTGACGTCAATGCAAGTCGTGTATACACGCAAGTCTATGGGAGAAACACACAAAAGAAGGAAATTAAAGCTTCTACACAGTGTTCGAAGGCATGTATTTTACGATGTGCTGCAATAATTTTATATTGTGTTTGGAGGTTGAATTGCGATTTCTCAAGCATTCGAATGCCCATTAAAATATTGTGCTATAGCACCCATGGCTGATCTGGCAAGCTTGCTCTCGTGGTGGAGTGAACAAATAAACTTGCTGTCAATAATGCCGTCGTGGGGGAGCCCAGAAGTTGCTGAACGTCAACAAAGTTCCATATTGGCAGCGTCTTTCCGGGAGTGAGCGTTTTCATAGCAGAGCCTTCAAGCTTGTCACCTGCTAAACCCGACTCATTGAAACCGCCACCGACTCCGAGGTACCTCTAGGTAACTCTCTTCTCAGTGAGCTGCTCTACATTTTTTGCCCAGTAGAGTCACTCTCGACAACAAAACATTTCTATATAACAACCGCGAGGGTTGTCAGATTTAATGTTTGTGCACTAGCTATTTGACAGGCTTGCCGACAGCAGCCAAAAGATTCAGTGACGACAACAGTTTACGAGCGGGGGAACGTCACTTTTCTTTGTCTTTCCCATAGAGTTTTATGCATTCGCCAATGTCAAGTGATGGGCGCTGGTGGCACCACTCCTCCCTATTAAGACGAGCCTCGATCCGTGATCCAGCTTACTACAACAGAGATCAGTGGCACCAACTAGCCCAGGTACTGATGTCGCTGGCTTTCTGGCGCAATATAATAAATAACATGCTGAAAAGAGCAGGGCCATGACATGACGTGGTGAGGCTAGCCTCTGTGATGCAGCTTCTTCGGTAGGTGCATCCCCTCTGACCTCATCGCCCGTCTGTCTATGCTGAAAGAAGCAGTGGTGAATCTCCTTCGTGGGATTGCCAATGGGAGCAGCTTCATCTCCATCTTTGGCAAACTCCACCGGCGAACCAACTCCATTGTGACGTCGGTCAACACGCACGACTGAGTTGAAACTCTATCGGGATTTTTCCCTTAAAGTGTCCCCACTAAGAATCTCAAAACACCGCGGTGAGTATAACAGTAAAAATATTATTTTTAAGTTGGCAAAATGAATAGCATGAGACAAAATTAAAAAAATATATTCCTGAAATCTGGTTGCATGAATTAGTACCTAATGTACTGAAATAATGAATACTGTCACGGGTGGTGACCAAAAGAAAACAGAAAATGAACAAGAAGAAATAAACGTTTAATGTGGCGAACTTGTGCCAAAAATAAAAGGGTACAAAAGAAAACAGCAGAGCGTCGCGGGCGTCGATATCGGCGAAACCGCAGGATCGAGCGCAGAGGCGAGACTGACTCGACAAGGTCGCGAGCGGCGTCTTATCTAGAGTGAGTCACTATCTCGAAGATTCGGCGGAGAAGGTTCGAGCGTAGCGCGCTCGCGGCGAGAATGTACACGCACTTTCTAGAACAACATAAGCAGGGATAAACGACAGAAGTTAGGTCCGGAGCAAGAATAAACGAGAAAGTACTAGAAGTCCGTGACCCTGCGCGCGGCATTATCCCCCCCTTTAAAAGCGCATCGTCCCGATGCAGCACAAAACAAAAAAACAAAAAAAAAAAAAAAAAAACACAAATCCTTAACAAAACGGTAGCAAAATCGCGAGCCACAGTTCACAGTTCTCAGTTCACTTGTCGACAAGAGTAGAAAGTTCTATCGTTCGTAATACGGCTTCAGCCGGACGACGTGCACCACCTCGGGTCGCGGCTGACGTCTTGCAGATGGGCGCGTTCCGAGGTGGTGCACGTCGTCCGGCTGAAGCCGTATTACGAACGATAGAACTTTCTACTCTTGTCGACGAGTGAACTGAGAACTGTGAACTGTGGCTCGCGATTTTGCTACAGTTTTGTTAAGGATTTGTGTTTTTTTGTTTTTTTTTGTTTTTTTGTTTTGTGCTGCATCGGGACGATGCGCTTTTAAAGGGGGGGATAATGCCGCGCGCAGGGTCACGGACTTCTAGTACTTTCTCGTTTATTCTTGCTCCGGACCTAACTTCTGTCGTTTATCCCTGCGTATGTTGTTCTAGAAAGTGCGTGTACATTCTCGCCGCGAGCGCGCTACGCTCGAACCTTCTCCGCCGAATCTTCGAGATAGTGACTCACTCTAGATAAGACGCCGCTCGCGACCTTGTCGAGTCAGTCTCGCCTCTGTGCTCGATCCTGCGGTTTCGCCGATATCGACGCCCGCGACGCTCTGCTGTTTTCTTTTGTACCCTTTTATTTTTGGCACAAGTTCGCCACATTAAAAGGGTACAAAAGAAAACAGCAGAGCGTCGCGGGCGTCGATATCGGCGAAACCGCAGGATCGAGCGCAGAGGCGAGACTGACTCGACAAGGTCGCGAGCGGCGTCTTATCTAGAGTGAGTCACTATCTCGAAGATTCGGCGGAGAAGGTTCGAGCGTAGCGCGCTCGCGGCGAGAATGTACACGCACTTTCTAGAACAACATAAGCAGGGATAAACGACAGAAGTTAGGTCCGGAGCAAGAATAAACGAGAAAGTACTAGAAGTTCGTGACCCTGCGCGCGGCATTATGTACACGCACTTTCTAGAACAACATAAGCAGGGATAAACGACAGAAGTTAGGTCCGGAGCAAGAATAAACGAGAAAGTACTAGAAGTCCGTGACTCTGCGCGCGGCATTATCTCCGGGTTGGAAGTGAACGTCCCTACGACGAAGGTTGTAGCGGCCGGCGTCGACGCGTTGCTGGTCTTGAATCATGAGTCGGGCGAGCTGGCGGACTTCTTCGGCGCGTTGAGCAACCGCCTGGGCGTCGTCGCTCTCGTTGTCAGATGGCTCATGGGGCAGCATGGCGTCCAGCATGGTCGTTACCTTCCGACCATGCGTTCTTCTTGTTCATTTTCTGTTTTCTTTTGGTCACCACCCGTGACATTTTGGTGGAGGTGCGGGGTAACCGCATGCCCGTGCAGCGCTCCCCCCCCCCCCCCGAGTTCTCGCAGTGCAAGTCCGAACACAAGCCCCCAAGAACCCAACGAAGACCAGACCGAGATCCGACTATGTCGCCGGAACCTTGGCCTACCCCCGGAATCAGGACCCTTGCTACCCAGCACCTCCACCAAAATGTCACGGGTGGTGACCAAAAGAAAACAGAAAATGAACAAGAAGAAATAAACGTTTAATGTGGCGAACTTGTGCCAAAAATAAAAGGGTACAAAAGAAAACAGCAGAGCGTCGCGGGCGTCGATATCGGCGAAACCGCAGGATCGAGCGCAGAGGCGAGACTGACTCGACAAGGTCGCGAGCGGCGTCTTATCTAGAGTGAGTCACTATCTCGAAGATTCGGCGGAGAAGGTTCGAGCGTAGCGCGCTCGCGGCGAGATTGTACACGCACTTTCTAGAACAACATAAGCAGGGATAAACGACAGAAGTTAGGTCCGGAGCAAGAATAAACGAGAGAGTACTAGAAGTCCGTGACCCTGCGCGCGGCAATACAATCAACGTTAACTACAACCCTTTACGTTGCGAAGACAGTTGTGGCCGACAACGCTAAGAAGCGCAAGCTAGGTCGCTACGTCTCGGCACGACAGTTTGCGCTTCTCCTGGACTTTCTCGGTGAAAGTCGAGTTTTCTCGGGGACTGCTACAGAGAGCATTGTTACCAAGGAGGAGCGAGATACACTATGGGGCGTAATAGTTTGAGAGTTAAATGCCCTTCGGCCATAAAGAATAACTTTCTGGAACTCACGTGCATGCCAGACGTGGGCTTGCGACCTGAGAGTCTCGTGTCCCTAACAGAAGACCGGTGCAAACCTGCCAACTCTTCCGAATTTTTTGTAAAATGTATGAATTGGGACTAATTCTACGATTTTACGAATCTTGCTTCAAATTTTACGAAAAAAAGATACTTTTTTCATTTCTATTTTTTTTTACATTTTTTTCGTAAAACCGTTGCTGGCGGTACCTCACACTGCCACAAGAGGGCGACAGGTGCCGTCCACGGCAGCGTTGTGGTTTTTACTATCCGTCTATCCGGGGGCCACATATCCAAAATCAATCCAAAGCCCAAAGCCTTTGTTTGTGTGTTTGGCGGCGCATGTTGGTTTGGCGTGTTCAGACGTGGTTGGGCCTCTGTTTCGGCCAGTTTCGAGGCGAGAAGTGCAGCGTCTGTGTTTGTTACACGTGTAATCATAGCATTCCTCTGGTTGCGGTGGCTTCGCGGTGCAATGGCAAATTCCAAACCTAAAAAGAGGTACTTTCAGGTGTTCTTGAAGTCCTACACGTCGGAATTCCAGTGCTTTGTGCCGTCCAAAAAGGAGAGAAGTTTGGATACTGTAGCACGTGCACGTGTAACGTAAGCGTTTTGCACGGTGACAAGGCTGACATTAAGCCTTGCCACCTTGCGAAACAGCCCCCCCCCCCCCCCCCCGCAATTGCGTGAGTTTTACGAATTTTAATGTCCACAGGTTGGCAGGTATGCCGGTGGAGGCGCGAGTGATGGGCCGTCCCTAAACGCGGAGCAAGAAAAATTATTATTTTTTGTGGGGACGGATTTCTCTCGAGGGGGCGGGCGTGCGCCCCCGACAGTGGACGCGCCGCTGTGGGACTTCACGGCTGCAGCAGCAGCTTCGATAAGTACCGTGAATCTCTTGGATCATGAGCAGACACCATGTTGCTTTTTACCTTATTGAACACTAATGTACAAAACAATGTGGTGCGAATGTATTGCCTCGTGGTGTTTTCCACGAAAGCTTGGATATCGGGGCTGCAGCACATTTCTAGACCCACTCGGAGACAATAAATCCGTGACATTCGAAAAAAAAAATAATATTGAGTTTAGGGTGCACACTATTAGACACAGGTATAACTAGAAGGGCTGTATAGCGTTGTGGCGTGTTACATAGTTGAATTATATTATGCAGGGGTCTGTGGCTGAAGGCGACATGGCAAAGGGAGGAGAGGAGGAACGTCCTGCGCAAGTGGCATGCCCCCTACCACCGAATGGTACGAACGGTCTGGAGTTGATACGGCACGGGATCTGCTGTCCATTCGGCAGGACCAGCTGGCTGTCCAGCGAGAACTGCTGGCCACACAGCAGGGTCGGCTGGCCACCCAGCAGCAGCAGCTGGCAGTTCAGCAGGAAATGCTGCTCGTGCAGAGAGAGGCAGTCGATGCACTCCGTCGACTTGCAAGCGTAGGTGTTAAGAGAACCGTAGTGTAGTGCACTCCCAATTATTGTTGTTAGGCTGATTTTGGTCAACCCTACTTTAGCCAGTGAAGTTAGAAGGCAGTGTTCTTAGACTCAAACTGAAACCAGATATGATTTGTATGTGTATTTGAAGTGTCCAACAGCGAAGGCTTTATTTTGTTTATTTCAATGAAACCTTCCAGTGCCATAATGCTAATGAAAATTGGCAAGCCTTGAACAAAATTTTTTCAACTTATTGAAAATTACCATACTGTGCTCGACAATCCGAACTACTACGTCTAAACCGTGGTTCAATAATCCACTTCATCGTTTATCTCATAAAAAGAAAAGATGTTTCAGGAGCGCTAAAAAAGGAAATACTTGGCCTAAGCTTGCCACTTGCTCTTCCGAATAAAAAACTATGTTAAAGGGGTGTTAGCACACATTCTTTCTGATAACTCTAAGCAGACATTCTTTCTGCAAACTCTACCTAATATGTTAATAAACAACCCTCGCAAATTTTGGAGATTTGTACTCTGAAATTAATCTAGTGAATAGCTCTTGTAATAACATATTGAATAGTGAATGTGTGAATATTTAAATAGTGCGTTTTCTGATGCTTTCACTATTTCTACACCCATTACTGGAATTTCTCCTGTTATAGAGAATGATTTTCCAATGGATTCAATTGTTATAAACATTCAGGGTGTTTTCAGCGGTATAGAAACCCTCAAAATATCTCCATCATGTGGCATAAAGGAAATCATTACGAAGGCTCTCACTAACACTAAATTTTCATCCGGTCTTTACCTCAAAGATATTTGAGCAGTCCGTGGACACAGGGGTGTTGCCCTCTGACCGGAAAATTAGTAAGTAGGCCAATATCACTCACCTGCCTCTACAAGATCCTCGAGCATGTCATTTACAGGCACCTGATTAACTTCCTGGATTCCTGCAATTTCTTCACCAATGTGCAGCATGGCCTCTGGAAACGCCTTTCTATTGGGACCCAACTACTTATTCTAACTAACGATTTGTTTAAAAATCTTGACACCGGCTTTCCTACTGACGCTGTTTTGCTTAATTTCGCCAAAGTTTTTGCTAAAGTCCCGGACAATCGCATTCTTCTTAAACTTTCTTTCCTAAAACTAGATCCTCATGTTCCTAAGTGGATAGAATCATTCCTTATTCATCGCTCTCAATTCGTTTTCACTAACAGCACATCCTCCTCTTTCTCTCCCGTTTCTTCCGGTGTTCCACAGGAAATTGTGCTTGGGCCTTTGCTCTTTTTAATCTACATTAATGATCTCCCTCTTCACATCTCATCCTCTGTTCATCTTTTCACTGATGACCTGTGCTGTTTATAGACTAATAAAAAACCCATATGACCATGTTGCACTCCAGAACGGCATTTAAGGGGAGACACTGCTCTTTGAAGCAAAATTTTACTAAGAAAACACATTTTTAAAAATGTGTTTTTTGAAGTTTGGCAAGCACTTATCATCTTGTCCTGAAGGATTTTCGACATATTGAATGAGGGCTACAAATATATTAAATAGGCTGTCAGGCTTTTTGTGGGTGCCTTTTAGGCATCCGGCAAAAAATGATTTTGAAACTGGAAGGTTCAAAAGTGTCATAAGTAATTTATAAATCATCCTAGAGCTTTCATTTATACCTTATTGGATTGCACATACCTCTCAGTTCACTGATCTATGTTTATTTTCTGAGCTCAGTATTTTAATTTGCGTTAATCCTTTCCATAATCATTGCAAATTAAATTTTTAATATTAATAAATCTAATTAGGTTACCTCAAAACAAAGTACATATTTGTAGTCCGATTGTAATGCCAAATAAGCCATGTAAATTTCATTTTATTTGAATCGCAAGTTATATAAAAAAGCTCTTGAAGCAGTGTGTCACACATGGCAGATGTGTCTCAACATTAGCAAATGCACACACCTTTGCTTTACACATTCTTGCTTCCAGCCCTTAAACTCGTTAACATTCAATGGCACTACCATTCTGACTGCTACACAGTAAAAATATCTAGGCGTTCGTTTAACCACTAATATATCCAGGAATGTTCATGTCGACGAGACAATATCATCCTCAAACCGCTCACTCGGTTTTGTTTGTCGCAATTTCAACTCTGCCTTTTCTATCCTTAAACGTCTCCTTTACGCCATGCTTGTTCGCCCTAAACTAGAGTATGCTTCAGCTATCTGGCACCCACATCAGTCTTTTTTTAACTAACGCAAATCGAATCTGTCCAGAATCGTGCTGCTCGATTTATTTTTTCTAATTAGTCTCGCTTTTCTTGTGTCACTGCAATGAAATGTCAATTAGCTCTTCCTGATCTTTCCGTTCGTCGCAGAATTTCCCGTCTTTGCCTTTCCATAAAATGTACTATTCGGAACCATTACGACAGTCTCTCCTCAGCCAGCCCAGCTATATCTCTGCAAGACTCGATCATTCGTGCAAGATTACCCTTCCCAAGACCATTTCAACATTCCCTTCTACCAGAAGCTATTGTAGACTGGAATGGCCTTCCAGATGATATTGTCACCATCACCGATAACGCTAAAATCAGAACTGTACTAACCATGCACTCCCCTCTGTAATGCCCTTCGGGGCCTTGAGGGTAATTCTAAGTAACTAAAGAAACAAATAAATAATATTCCGCCACCAGCGTGTGTTCGTGTAATTATAGGAAACTGGCCTCGTTACTGAAGGACTTGTCACGCGGCAACTCTGTCGTCAGTGTAACTAAAATGCATCATTCGCAAGCGCAGGCAAGGACGCCACCAAGGCAGCTCCAAAGGGGAAAGAGAACAGAGTAAGGGTGGATTTACTCGCCCCACATACGCCTTTGATCAGACTTCTCGACTTCTTTCGTTAACACAGCCATTCTCTTTTCTTCTGTGCTTTAGGAGCACCTAAAATGCCAGTAACTCGTTGTCTACGAGTAATCTAATAAGGTGAATGGTGAAAACTGCTCTGCAACATGACTGCACAGAGCTTACCAAGGTGAAAAGTTGTTTGGCAAAAGTTTCCTATTGTATTGCTTGCAACGCGTCTGAAAACCTCTGGCGTGCTTTTCACTTTACTAATGTGTTGCGTAACAGTTTGCATTTTGTGCATAATGCGCTCCCCTTTTCCTGCAGGCTGTAGAGGGACAAGCAGCAGCAAGTGCGCACCAGTCGTCCGCACTGACTTCGCTAGTGCTTCAGCTCGTCGGTGTGCAGAATCTCCATCCGCCAGCCGAATAAGGTGGGTCTCTAGGCTCCATTTCATTTTTGGCACGGGTTACACCACCGTTACTTGAACATCTCAGTTGAAAAACTGCCATAGGTGTCCGCTTTGCAGAATTGTTAAAAGCGAGCAGTCGCAGTCCCGCTGTTCTTGCTGCAGCGGCCATTTTGTAAACTGTGGCTAGACCAAACAACATCTGTGCCTCGATGGGCTTCTCAAGCGTGGCACTGCTCCCCATTGTAGCTCGCTGTGGCTCGCGTGTGGTGTCCGCATTTGAAGACCAACTTTCCTTAACTGGTATGTCGTAGTAATCTTAGATTACGCCACAAGCGAACTTGACATGCAGAAAGAAGGAATTTTTATCAATGTAGACTGCTTTGTAACATCTTCCAACTATTCATATTTGTTTATTCAAAGTGTTCAATAATGGCCGAAGTGTCTCACTTGGTGCACTTGTTAGTAACAGGAATACAAAGGATTTCCAGCAAGGAAGCCTAAGGAAGCTCGAGCACTTCTTAAAGGACACATGCAAAGGACTAATAAAGTTTTTTTAAACAGCCTGGTTGGGAAAAGGAAGTCATAAAAGGAATTCACAAGGAAAATAAAAATTTTAAGAGCTATATTCACGGCGCTATACGAATTTGTAGTTGGCGCCGGCGGGCGCTGCGGAAAAGTGGCTGCTAGTTGTCACGTGACTGGTCGCTATTTGTCACGTGGTGCTTCCGCTCTATCGGAAGCTTCCTATGGTCTCTAAAAGTTAGTTATTCATCTTTATTTCAAGTGCAACAAAACACAAAGATTAATCGGTAACTTTTCGAACCCAAAGAAAGCTCCTGAAAAAGCGGAAGCAGACGTGATAGACCTGTGTGCCGGTCAGATGACGGCGGCAGCGCTGCGGGGTAGACAAACTTGCGCGGCGGTGGCGGTGTGGAGAAATGAGTTGACGGCGGCGCACCACGCTCAGCGTGCAGCGGCGGCGTGACTGTGAGTCGACTTTGAGACGGCGCACAGGTCTATCACATGACTTGCGGCGGCTCCCACGGGCGCAACTACAAAATCATTTTGTGCCGTCAATATAGCTCTAAAATTTTTTTTTCTTCGTTCTAATTTTATTTTATAACATTCTTTTTCCATCTGGTCTGTTTACAAAAAAAATGTTTTTTTACTTCGCATGTGTCGTCAAACTTTTAGTACTTTATCGTTAGAAGTTGGAACCGCGTTCCCGCAAGATAAATCGTGATTTGATAGAACTGAAACGTGATCCGATCCGAAACCTTGCCGGCCAGCAGCTTTCACGCGATCGGTAGATCTGTTTGGTGTACTTTAACCTTGCACCTGCTTGTCACTTCGAATACGATAACTTCGTTAATCGTAGTCTGCTGCTTCGATATTCAGTTGCACAATAGGATAAACTCGAAATTTGGTGCCCTGTTCCTCCGCGCAACTCCGCGTCCGTTGCTTACGCACGTCACGTGGTTCGCACATATAAGTACTATGTCGAGCACGTGTGGGTTGTGTGATAAGCAGAGCTGGTTTGCATTTTGAGCAGCTGAAAGCCACTAAGAAAATAATCAGACTTGTACCCGTCACTGAAAAAGTAACCGATGACAGTTACAATCACTTTGCTGTATAAAGTACCCGACTACAATTACAATTACAGCCTCAAAGAAGTAATCGAAAAATTACTCTAAAGTAAGCAATTACTTCCCACGTTACTTTTCATTCAAACTTTTTTTATGATAGCATAATCCGTGGAATGTCGCGCTCAGTTGTTAAAGAAAAAAAAAAAGAAAGCCGCGACTGTTTTTGCTTAAAGCGCGAAACACACGTACAACCAAACCGTCCGATCCGACGTCTGACCGCGCAATACGACGGTCGGAGGCAAGGGTTTTCAACGCTCTCCGATGCTGCGGAACCCCCTCGCCCCCCAAGGTCATTCCGGCAGTCCGCACGTCGGATCGGACGGTTTGGTTGTACGTGTGTTTCGCGCTTAAAGCTGAGTTAGTGATGGCACACACCTAATCCCTCACAAGAGGCTAGATAAAGTCATTTTTCATACCCATAAGTAGTCTCCGGTGTAGAAATAAAAATGTACCCACGAAAAAGAAGCATAGTAAAGTGGCCTACTAATCCTCACAGCCTCGTGCTTAATAATTTCGAAAAAAAAAAAGCCCGTTGCCCGGAGCTGAATAACTCCAACTCTCCTTATCGCAACTTTAGATGGGATGCTCACTATTGCAGTGTTTTGGCTCTGGTTGATCTGCAGGCACCTGTTGGCTTGTTGCCCCATTGTGCTGGTGCCCTGAAGCTGGGCTAGAGCAGAGAGGACGCTTGGAGCCGGCCTACGTTGAGTCCGTTGCATGGTCGCAAAATTCGCTTAAACTCTTCCAGGGGAAAGGGTGTGGGCGTGGGAGCAGGTCTGCGGGTCGTAGCTCTTCTCAGCTGCCTCGGCGACGAAAGCGAAGGTGGCAGCGTGACTTGCTTTTGAGTTAGGTTTAGCTGTTGCCGAGCTCGTCGACGCTGTGCCTTCAAGACTACGTTGATCCAGAGTTGCCTTGTTTTTTTCGTTCCCGACGATGGGTAATCCTGGTTATCTGCTGCACTTGCATCTTTTCGGTAGATGAAATTATTTTTATTTATATCCAAGCTGATTTCCGAGGCATACGTGACAGCCGTGCAGCCCGCATCGGTTCCACCGGGCGGGGCCTGATTCATCGCCGTATTATTAGCTAGGCCTACAACGCTAACAGAAGGCTTAGCCTTCCCGCTCGGGAAAGTCTTCCTAATTTCACCACAATTGCACTCACCGGCGAAAAACTGGTGTCTTCATGTGCCTTTTGCTTAATAGAATATGGTGGTAATCACTAATTTGTGCAGAATATGATTTTTCTGAACTTTTGGGTGTGCAACACAGAGCTCATCAGAAACACACTTTGCCTCTACGGCGGCCGTCGGTGTTCCCCCCCCTGTAACGGGATGAATTGATTCATTCGTTCTTGAACGATGCGAGCGAAATCGTGAACCTTTTGGGCAACGTCGGGAGCACGGAGTGATTGAGGACCAGTCGTAATTGGAGAAATGATTGTACAAACTAACGTAATCTCCAGCGGAAAGATTGTGTCTATTCACTTCAGGATGTCTCCGTGAATAACATCTCATGCCATGTCAGATAGGTATACTGATCTCCTGTGGGGCATGATGTCCGTCCGGGGGGGGGGGGGGGGGAGGGAGGGAGGGAGGAAGGAGGGAGGGAGGAGGAGGAGGAGGAGGAGGAGGAGGAGGAGGAGGAGGAGGAGGGGGAGGGGAGGAAAGGGAGGGAGGGAGGGAGGGGGGGGGGAGAGAGAGAGGAGAGGAGCAAGGAAACCAAGCTTGACATACCCTCTGTTATATCTGTACAGTCTAGATTTGCGAAACATAGATCAAGCATGTTGCCCTGGGTGTTTGAGATACAGTTGTATTGTTTTAAATTTGTAAATGATGAAAAATTCAGCAAGAAATTAGATTTCTGAATAATATAGTAACTTCTAGAGGACACTGAGGCTGCTTTCCAGCATATGTTACAGACATTAAAATCTCCAAGAACTATAAATTTGAATTTATTCAGGGCCTTGGTTGTACACTCAATGCCCAGTAGACATTGGCGAAAACCATCTGGAGACGTGTCAGAGGGCAAGTAATAAGCGCCCAGGAGGATATGCTCGCCATTCGCACATGGCAGCTCTATCCACACTGACTCAAACAATGTCTCAAGATCCGGACGCCTAACACGTTGTAAGGACGCATCAATTTCTCTCAGCACTCCACCCAACGTCTTTTTCCTAGTAGAGAATACACGATCACGTCTAAGTACTGCAAAATTAGGTGGGAAGACATTGGATAAATAAATGTTAGAACAAGGCCAGGTCTCGTTTAGCGCAATAATAGACACATCAGTTAGGGTTACATTAGAAAAAAAGTTAGCTTTTGTGGGAAGACCTTGGACATTCTGATAGTAAATGTCTAGGTTACGTATCTGTTCCGGCATTAAGGAAGAGAGGCGCTTCGAATACCGCTTGCTATGTGTGGCTCTCATTCAGCTGACCTGTCAACTCGTTGAAAATGCTTCCCTCTGGCCAGAGAAGGGGATCAAAAAGTTTCTCTATTTCTTCATTTGCAGCCATCACTCGTAAGGACGAGTAGCTTTCATGCCGTGTCTTCAGTCGGGTGCACGCAAGCTCGCGAAGAGGGCCCTGCTTCCTAATGTGGGTTTAAAGGCTCGGAGGATCGCAAGATGGGCCGAAATGCGTCATGTGCACAGCGTGTTGGCGACGTGGTGGAGAGGGTGGCAGTGCCACAGGTGTACAGCTGGCTGACACACTTGCCCTCAACAACGGCCGTCTTGCCCTGGGGACCTTTGGCCCCTCCTTGCGGAACCCAGCCCCATTGAAGTTTGATGGAGCTTGATGGCATGGATGCCCTGACGGTTGGACAGGGTCACCAAAGGAAGGGGATGGTGGCGGCTCATCGCCGCAGTTTAGGAAAAAGGGAGCTGTTTCCTGCCGGCCGGTTCCATTGGTTCCGAGTGTTACGCACAGCTCCGAGCTCAGTCCGCTAAGACAGTATGGCACTTGCGTGCAGCTGGGAGGTATACCTATACCCTTGGCAGAGCTGCGCGTTCTCGTCATGAAAGAGCAGCGACCTCGTGTGTGAGGAACGAGATCCCCTCGAGGGAGTTGAGGAGGAGGGCTTGTAAGGATTTCATGTCTGCATGAGGACCGCCTGGGGAAGAGGAAGGTTTCTCCGAACGAGTGGAAGCAGTGGGGGAGGGCGGTGCGGAGTGGTGGCTGAACGACGCTTCCGTCAAATCCGGCCTGGCTTCTGCTGTTAGGACTAGCAGCCCCGCTGATGTTTTGCAACTCTTGCAGATTAAGGAGCTTACCCCAGATTGCAGAAAGGTGGTCTTATTTTCCGTCCAGCAGGTATACTTGTTGTGGGCACATAGCTGGCACCCTGAACAGTGTAGAAACAGCAGTATTCCATAGAAGCAGCGGGAGCAGATTCGGCATGCGTCCTTTGCTGTGCGCAATAATAATAATAATAATAATAATCTTTTTATTCACACAACGCTTTCGGTATGTCAAATGACGGGTCCGTCTAAGCCGACAATTATTAATAATAATAATAATAAAAATAATAATAATAATAATAATAATAATAATAATAATAATAATAATAATAACAGCATCTGTCCTTGCTGGGAGCAGTAATACTACTACTATTACTGATAATAAGATTACTACTACTGTTAGCGCGTCAGGAAATACAGCGCTTTGTAACTCGGGTTTTTTATAAGAGACGAGAAACGTGAATACATTGTTAGGGTACAGGTTACAGACGTCCGACCCTAGTCGGCGTGATGGCGTCGCGCTCGACAACAGTTGTTGCTTTGCCGGAAGAAGGCTGGCGGCTCTGGCCAGTGTTGCCGCTTCCGGCCGCAACACTTCGCCCACACTTGGTGGAATGGTGGAACTACAAGTCCAGCCGCTCGGGCGGTCGGTGTTGTTGCACTGGACGCTGCTCCTTGCTTGGCTCCACGGTGGCCCTTGAAGTCTCTGGAGCCACTGAGGATTGGCCCCATTCTAACGTTAAATCCTCATTGCGCTCACTGGGTTGGTGCAGAGGGTCAGGTGTGTTGACCTCAAGCCTCAGGCGTAGCTGGTCATGATGTCTGCGGATCATCCCACCAGGTGTTTGCACCAGCGCCATGCGGTTTCCAAGTTCTTACGTGATGGTTCCACTCAGCCAGCGGGGTTCATTACCAAAGTCCCTTGCACAAACAGCCTGACCTCGACTGTTTAGTTGCTGGCCATGCCAGTGGCTCCCTACTCGGTGGCATGGGAGCCGCCCGTTGGCACACTGTGCACCGGTGAAGCAACTCTTCCACCTCACGGTCAATGCCTGGCCACCACACCAGCGTGCGTGCCAGTGCCTTAGTTGCATTGAGTCCCTTGTGAGTATCATGAAGCTCCAATAGAAATGCCCTCCGTGCACATTCTGGAATCACCACTCTTCCACCCATGCAGATGAGGGCCCCTTCCAGCGTGAGTGCATTACGATGATGCCAGTATGGCTGAAGGCAACTGTCCAAAAGTCTTTTTGGTCAACCTCTGCTGATCGTGTCTTGTAGGCTTTGCATAATTGGGTCCTTCCCCGTCAGGTCTTCTAGCTGTCGTCTGGACACTGGGCTGGCGTCCAACATGTCCGCTGTGAAGACCCCCATATCTTGGGCTTCTTCGGTTTCTGCTCCATCTGGGGCAGTTGCCATCGGCAGACGACCGAGTGTCTGCGTTCAGGTTTTGTGACCCAGGCTTGTACTTGATCACATACTTACACGCTCCAAGCGTTAGTGCCCACCTCTAGATGCGTGCCGCAGCCATGCTTGGAATCGATTTGCTTTCTTTGAACAATCCCACCAAATGTTGGTGGTCTGTCGTCTGTCTTTAGGGTGAAGCTCCTGCAGAGAAGGTAATCCCTAAACTTCGTTACCCCAAAAATGAGCGCAAGCGCTTCCTTCTCCAGCTGCTAATAGTTCTTCTCAGCCTTGGTAAGGGATCCTGACTGGAAGGCGATAGGCCTGTCGATGCCATTCACGCAGTGAGACAGCACTGCTCCTAGGCCTTCTGGTCACTCATCACACTCCAAAATGAGTTCCCTACTTGGGTCATAGTGCACAAGAAGGTTGGACTTCTGCAAGGTTGTTTTCGCCCCGTCGAATGCAGCCTGTTCTTCTGTTCCCCATTTCCATTTCACCTCACTCCTCAGCAGGTTGTGGAGCGGAGCCAGAAGTGTAGACATCCTAGGCAGGAAACTCCTTTAGTATGTGATGAGTCCTAAAAAGGACCGAATTTCTTGGAGGTTGCGAGGTGCAGGAGCCTTCACGATGGCGTCCACTTTCTTTTCTGATGGATGCAGCCCACGTCGGTCGATCCAATGTCCGAGGTAGGTAACCTTCACCAAACACACATTTCTCTTCCCGCAGTCGGATGCCATTTTTCCTGAATCTCTGCAGAACCTTCCGCAGCGTCTGCCCAAATTCGTCTTTGCCTTCTGCCACCAAGACATCATCCAAGAAAACCTGCGTTCCCAGAATGTCCTTCAACAACGCCTCCATTTTCCTTTGGAATATCGCTGGTGCTGAAGCGATGCCGTATGGCAGCCGGTTGTAGCAGAAGAGACCCTTGTGGGTGTTGAGCACTGCTGCCTGTCTGGATTTTTCATCTGAGGCCACGTGGCAGTAGGCTTCCCGAAGATCCAATTTCGAGAACCAATGGCCATCCTTCAGAGGTGCAAAGATGTCCTCCACTTTGGGAAGTGGGTATTGTTCGATGTCGCATGCCATGTTTAGGGTTACTTTAAAGTCCCCACAGATCCTGAGACCTCCATTGGCCTTGGTCACTGGCACTACTGGCGTTGCCCACTCACTGTGGAATACCAGAGACAATATCCCCTCTTTGCACATTCAGGCCGGTTCTTCTCCTACCCTGTCACGTAGGGCATAGGGAAGAGACCAGGCCTTGCAGAACTTGGGGTTTACCTCTTTCTTTAAGTTGATGTAGGCCACAGGTCCCTTCATCAACCCCGTCCCCGGCTAGAAGAGATCCTTGAAGTCTTCTTTCAGCTTCTTGACCGTGTCCTGCACTTGGTTGTCACTTGTTTGCATGCTCCCAATTAGATGCTCTTCCAGGAGGTTCAATGCTTAGATGACGTCTCGACCACACAAGGATAGACCCGTACAATCCACAATGTACAGTTGTCCTTGCACTTGTTTGTTTCCATACCTTACTGGCATCGCCAGGACTCCCAGCACTGGTAGTTTCCCCAGGTAGCAGTGGAGCTCCTTGGTAGTTTCCTGTAGGGGTGGCCAGACCTTATCATTCTTGGAGTATGTGTCCCTAGAAATCATGCACACGGGGGAGCCAGTGTCAACCTGCATGGTCACTTCTACTGTTCCCCACTGGAGCACTTCGTTGACTGAATCAACCGTAGCTTTTGGAGTGTGCACTGTGAACAAGTGGAAAGCCTCCTCTGCCTGTCCTAGCTGTGCTTCTTCCGTGAGCAGGTTGGCCTGCTGCTTCTTTCGGTTGACCGCCGGTGTCGACTGAATGCGAAAGCACCGGCTCGCCAAATCTCCCTGCTTGTTACACGTGAAGCACGTCGTTTTCTTGTGTGGACAGTTTGGCTGGTCATGAGAGCTGTCTCCGCAACGAATGCAGGGCTGCGCAGTCTTCGTCCGAGACGTTTCCTGCTGACGTCCCTTGTGCTTCTTAAACCGCAAGGCATTCACGTCCCCTGCAGTAGTGCGTAGCGAACTTGAGCCAGGAAGCCGGTCGGCGTTCCGCATTGCTAACTCCGCAGCCAACGCTGTGTCCAGCGCCTCTTTGAGCGTAAGTTTCTTTGGTTTTGCCAGGAGGATCCTCTGCACCGTCTTCTCGCACCGTCCGATGACAAATCGGTCCCTTAGGTTGTTGTCTAGAGCGTCCCCAAAACCGCAGTGGTCTGCGATTCTCCGTAATTCGGCCAGGTAGTCCGCGACGCTTTCCCCCTCATTTTGCTTTAGTGACTGGAACCTGAACGTCTCATAGATCTCGGACGGTTCCGGACTGAGGTGCTGCGTAAGCGCTTTCATGATCGTGTCGAAGGTTTCGTCTCGCGGTTTGTTTGGCGCCACCAAGCTTCGCAGTCATGCATAACTTCCGGGCTAAAAGCGGATATTAGGATCGAACGTTTCCTACCGTTGTCCCTCACCCTGCTGGCGTCGAAGTATGCCTCCAGTCGCTCCACGTAGTTTGTCCGATTCTCCACCGCCGGGTCATACTGGATCGGCGCGGCGTAGAGGGCTTGAGCTTGCGCCATGGCGGCCACCGCTTCTCCTTTGTTCCCGGGCCCCACCGTCACACCGACTAACACCACTTAACGTTCATGTACTGGCGTTCGGTTGTCCTCTCCTTATCCCATCCTCGTCGTCATTGTTAGCGCGTCAGGAAACACAACGTTTTGTAACTCGGGTTCTTTATAGGTGACGAGAAACGTGAATACATTGTTAGAGTACAGGTTACTGACGTCCGACCCTAGTCGGCGTGATGGCGTTGCGCTCGACGATTGTTGTTGCTTTGCCGGAAGAAGGCTGGCGGCTCTGGCCAAGGTTCCCGCTTCCGGCCGCAACAACTACTAATAAATTCATTACCACAGACATCGGCTCTCTTTAAGAAAACGGGCACATCAAAGCAAATAAGGTGCTTGTGTGATGCCACCCTGCAGTTAAAAAGTCAAGCATAGCATAGCATAGCCACTCTAAACCTAAAAATAAACACATGCACATAAGAGTATTGAAAAAATATATGATACTTTTTATTTCCTCTCCAGGGAGCGGAGGGGCAAGGACAAAAAGCTGCATTCAGCTACTTGACGAGGTCCCTGCCCCGATTGAAACGGCAGAGAGAGCAGTGATGACAATGTTTCCTAATCACTCATTTACAAACCAAATGAAATAACAAATACAAAACTACACACATACAATAAAATTGGAGCAGTAGTCAACAAAAGACGTGAGATTTTGTTAGTGAGTGTCAGTGAGCGTCATAAACAGGGATATCACGTGGGGCCTGGTGACAACCTCAAGTATGACGTGATATTGAATCAATTTGTTTAGTAAGTAAGCTAGATTGTGCCTTTTTGATTCATGTCCATATGTTGTTTGAGATGTCGGCACAAACCATGGTTCTGCATGTCGTGTATTATGGCTTGTGAGATGCTTGTTTAGATTAAAAAATTCAATTATGAAGGTGTTATTTGCGAGTAGGGCAGATCTGTAAAGGCACGTGAGTCTTAGTTTGTATAGGAAAGATATATTTAGGATGTTTAACTGCTGCAAATAATTAGCAGTGCTCTCATTCTATGCGAGATTTGCTATTATTCTAATTCACTTTTTCTGTGCACGAAGGAGGATACGTGTGTTATGTTTATTAGTTGTACCTCATATGGAGATTAGAATATGTTAGGTGAGGAACAAAATGAGCCATTGTATAACATTTTCTTAATATTGCATGGTAGGCTGTATCTATGTTTATTTACCAGCCCATTTTTTACCAGCCATTCGGCTTTGTTCGGCATTCGGCATTATTACCAGCCCATTTATTTACCAGCCATTCGGCTTTGTACGGATGTGATTAATGGTATGATAGTCCCATGCGAGGTGTTCTGTAAAATGAACACCCAAGGATTTCATTTCACTTACAACTTCTATTTTCTGGTTGTCTAAATGAAGATATGTTGGCCTACAAGTTAATTTGTTTCTGGGTCTATAGAAAATCGCTCTAGTTTTATAAGGGTTTATTTGCAGACAGTTTGCAATGATGTATCTTTGCAAATTTCTAAAAGAGCTATTTGCTTCTGAAGCTATATCAGTCGGGTCAGTACCAGTAAAAAGAAGTCATATCATCGGCATAGGCTATTATTTTTGCTGATGTCATTATGTTGATAATGTCAATGTAAAGCATGAAGAGAAGAGGGCCTAATGTGCTGCCCTGGGTCACACCTGTTGTAATAGTGTCAAGTGGAGATAAAGAAAAGTTTATACAAACAGATTGAGACCGAGGCTGTAAATAAGATTGAATTAATAATGCTGCGCTTCCTCTAATACCATAAGCGTGAAGCTTAAGGTGTAGTATATCATGATTTATGTCGTCAAACACCTTATTAAGGTCAATAAATATTCCAGGTATGAGTTCTTTCTTCTTAAATGCTTCAACAATTCATTCTTTTTGTGTTAATAGTGTGGTTTCTGTCGACCTGTGTTTACGAAAACCAAATTGTGAGTTAGATAGAATATTATGTTTGTTAACTCTTAAAAGCCCATAATGTTTCTATCAGTGATAGGAACATGAAACTCGCTAGAAATAATGTTTATTGCTGCACAAGCACAAATAATAAAAGGTATGAAAATACTAATTGAAAGCCATTAATTAGGGCATGGGAATATTCTTCCCTCTGGGCCTTCAGTGCCACACATACTCTTGGTGACACTTGGCAAAACAGGGCACCACACAAAGGTGTACTTTGCAAGTTGTGCATGTGATCTTTGATCTTTTGTCATTTTTGGCCGTGGAGCAGTACCTACACCTCTTGTAGGCTGCTTTGCCCTGTGGGTAATGTGGCCCGTTGGACAGGTGCACCTCATCTGGCACGCCAAGGTTTTTGTTGGTACTTGCTTGCTGCAAGACGCGTCGAAAAGCGGTCGTGGCTGACCTTTTCCTTCCATTATAGCCGTTGGCCAACTGGCGTGCAAGTATTAGGAGAAAACTCTGGTGGTTCGCCTCCCCCTCTGACAGCTGGTAAAGGATGAAGTTATTCACAAGAGCACAGTCCAGAAGAAAGTAGAAGATTCGCATCCACCATTTTCTTGACTTACGAGTAACGGTGTGATAATCTCGCAGCTGATCAAAGCGGTCTACTCCCCGCATGTGCTTCGTGTACTCAGGCGTGGAACGGCTGCGCCATTTGCGCCATTTTGCGCCAGACGCATGTGTCTGCGCCATCCTGCGCCATGTTGCAGAAACTGCGCCACAGCCAATACCTCGCGCCATTATGCGCCAAATCGCAAAACGTGCGCCAAAAAACTCTTTATTTCGTCTTAGTTTCGGTTTCTATCGACTCGATTGGCAATAATGAGGGCGATTAGCCTGGTCGGCCTTGTAATCCTTTGTTGTGTTTATTCCCCCTGTCTATCCCGAGTCGGAAGCGCGCGAAAAAAACTCGGATTCTAAGCGCTACACGACCTGCGACTGGATTGTTATTCTTCAACCATAAGCGGTAGGGCAAGTCGGCCGAGGTGAGGTCGAGTCGTTAAGCACCAGATTGCATGAGGCTCTGCGGCTCGGGATCCGGACGCCATCCAGTCGAAAGCAAATGAGCAAAAGATTCCTTTTAGTACTTCATCCTTAGGAGTTGGAACCGCATTCTCGTAAGATAAATCGTGATTCGATAGAACTGAAACGCGGTCCGATCCGAAACCTCTCCGGCCAGCAGCTCTTACCTTGCCGGCCAGCAGCTCTACTTATCTGCTCGGCGTACTTTAACCTTGCTCCTGCTTATCGCTTCAAATACGATAACTTCGTTAATCGTAGCCTGCTGCTTCGATATCGAGTTGCACAATGGGATAAACTCGAAATTTGTTGCTCTGCTCCTCCGTGCAACTGCATGTCCGTTGTTTACGCTCGTCACGTGGTTCGCACATATAATTACTATGTCAATCACGTGCGGGTTGTGCGATAAGTAGTGCTGGTTTGCATTTTGAGCCGCCGAAAGCCACTAAGAAAATATTAAGGACGCTATCTTCAGAAACATCAGGTACTAGCTTTTTGATTCTCATTAAGGCTCACAAAGTTTCAAGTTTTCGCATCTATTACACTGTTATCCCATCTGCCTGGGTCCCTAACCACTGATGTTCATCTCTGCTCCTCAGCAAAATTGAAATTGTTCCCGTGCTTATCTAAGACACAAGCTGAAGTGCAATGCAAACTGATCTGAGCTGCTCCTAGACCTTTTCTTTGTGCACGGACAGTTCCCACGGCATATATCCCGTGGTCAAACAGGTTTTGCATGAGTTCGGGTGAACTAAAAAAGTTGTCGAACACTACCAGACACTCCGTCCCGACAAGTTCCTCAGTGAATTTCTGGATTACCCTGTAGCCGAGCCCACCGCCATCGCCCTCTTTGCCCGTGTAGACTTCGAACTGGTTAATAGAGCCAGTTGTAGCATCAGCAAGCACCCATACTTTGAACCCACATTTGATAGGCTTCATGGGCATGTACTGTTTGAATGACTTCCTTCCTTTGAACAGAATCATACTCTCATCAATTGAGTGGTATGCAGATGGCTGGTAGCTAGCTCTGAATGTTTCGGAGAGCTCTGTGATAAGAGGTCGAAGTTTGTGCAAAGGTACATGGCCGACGTCTCCTTTTCTAGTCGCTGTCTTGTTGTCGTTGGCATGCAGTGATCGAAGAAGCTGAAAAAGTCGTGCTCTTGGCATCACTGGGCTAACTGATGCCACTCCGAGGTCGCTGTCCGTGGACCAGTAGTCCCGTCTGTTTTGAAGTTGAAGAATGCCCATTCTGATGAGAATATCTAGGAATCCTTTCATTTCTTCAGCTGCGGTATCCTGCCAAGCTTTCGTTTTGGTTTCTTTGGCGTATATGTTCGTTTGCTCAACGAGTATGGTCAAAGCACCTCCGAACAGGGCATCAAAGATCATTATTGGCGTGTGCGTTGGAGGAAGCTTAGGAGTTGCAGTTGTTTGGCAGCAATAATCGGGAATGTTGCTTCGGTGGGGAAGCGAACGTATTGTCCACTCACTTGCAGTCTCTTCATCATCACTGGCGTCATCACTTGAGTGCACATCATACGCATTCACCTGTGCTGCTCCTTGTGACGCTGTGCTACTCGGCTGGACTTCCGAACGGGTTACCGCACCCGACGGAACATCGTCGCCGTCTTCTTCTTCCTCGCTGTCACTTGACTGATTTGGGTCATCAGGCAGGGAGAAAAAGACATCCAGTGCCTCGTCCACTGACAAGAACTTCGACATATGTGGAGAAACAAGCGCAGGTATAATGTTCTGCTAAAGGCCCATAGGGAAATATATTCCCACCACCTATGGTCGGGAAAAACCATTACAGCATCTAATGAACGCAATGAACATGCTTATAAGTGGTTAAAATCGATGCACGAGATGCCGTAGAGACATTAATTAAATATATGCACCTTTCGAAGTTGTTTTTTGCCGTCCTCAGGCTAAAGTTTCTTCGGCGAATTGTACGAGCACAAAGAGCCGAAGCCATGCCACCTTGCCGGGAAAAAACCATTCTCGCCGCCTAGTGGATGCACCGAAAACTTTCAAAATAATTTTGTGTAGTTTGTTAGGCATGTGGCTAGATGGCGCCACAATACAGAAAAAATAAAAAATTTGCATCAGTTGTTTATGGCGCCTTTTTCGAAGTGGGAAGCATATTCCCTTTGGGCTTTTAAGGGCTAAGCAAGTTGGTTAGTCTTGAATGAATTATTTTCTCAAGACCCTTAGACAGTATCGGTAAAATTGATATCGACCTATAGTTAGTGAGGTTGTTTTTGTCACCACCTTTGTGCAGCTCCGTAACTTCTGCCTTTTGCACTTTTGGAAAAACACTGGTTGTTAAAACGAGGTTAAAAATGTACGTGAGTGGAGGAGCAAATATATCAATGGCATATTTGATGGGTTTAATTTGCAATCCACTTATGTTCTGGGATCAGCAGTTTTTAAGATTTAGGAACATGCTAATCACTTCACTTATTGTAGTAGGAAAAAACGTAGATTCATTAGGAACATATCGCGATGTTACCGACGGATCTATGCTATAATTTGCTGGTTGTACCAAATTTACGAAGTAATCATTAAAAGTGGTAGCAACCTGTAAGTCGGGCAGTTTGCTTCCATCTAGTTCAACATTATAACGAGAACATTTTTCAACTGGTTTTATAAAATTTGAGTTTCCATAAAATATCTCCCTTTTGTCTTACGGTATTATTGAACAGATTGTTATACAGTCGAACCTCGATATAACGAACTTCAATGTAACGAAATCTTCGATTTAACGAAGTATTTTATTTTTCATAATTTCTTGCCCATAGACCCCATGTATTTTTAGTCTCTATATAACGAAGTCTAAGTCTATAACGAAGTGCCATTGCCATAGAAGGCAATAAATAAATCAACTCTAAAAAACAACTTCGCAAAAAAATTGTGGTTAAAAAAAAAATTATGCGCAAACGCGAGCGCTTGATAGGTTACTTAACGGGGACAGGCCTTCCAACGTTCCCAGGCTGCCCGAGGATGCGGCGCCGGTAGCACCGGCGAGGCATGTGGCAAAGCGGATTCCGCGAGGTTGGCCAGAAAATGCCGAGCAAAAATTTAACACGGCATACCAGCATCACCACTGACATTCACTGATAACCATAGTCCACTCCACTGCACCGCGGGTAGCGCGGGAGCCAACTTCAGCGGGGGAGCGACGTGATGGCGCGACCGCACGGGCAGTGCCATCTAGGAGAAGACCGAAAAGACCGATTATCGTCTTGCGAGCGTGGGCGCAAGCGGCGCAAGCATCACTGTGGGCGCAAGGGTGGCAAGGGGGCAAGTAAACTGTGCGGTGAAGAGTGCTGTGTAGGTTGGAAACATTGGCACCGCCTAAACTGCCTAAACTAAACAGCTTTATTTTTTAACCGGGCGGTTCACTTACGTGCTTGCTGCCATAAGGAAACGTAAAGTTCTTTCTTTGGATGAGAAAGCAAACGTTTTGGACGCCATCCTGAAGAAACTGCCGAGATCACGAGCACTCGGGAAGTGCTCGACGCAATGGACGTACTGAGGAGGTACACGGCGTCGCATGGGCAGCAGGATGCCGTGCAAGCGCTCTGGGCGCTCGAACGCCGTATGACGCCGCTGCTACTGTCGGACAAGGCGCAAGCAAAACTCGCGGACTACTTCGCCCCTAAATAAATGTCATTTTCGGTGAGTTTTCATAGCCGTAAAATGTTTCGGAATTTTTTTTCGCATGCTAAAGCCAAATTTCGATTTAGCGAAATTTCAATGTAACGAAGTAAATTGCGAATTTTACCGACTTCGTTACATCGAGGTTCAACTGTAGTAATTCAATTTAGCATGTTTCAGTACGGAATTCAGTTTGTTACGGAAAGATTTATAATCATATTATTGACTTGGATCCCTGTTTTTAATAAATTTTTTAAAAAGATTTTTTTTACGGTATGTTTATTTTACGAACTGGTTCAGTTGTGACCCATGGCGTTCTCGACTTTTTGCTTTTCCCTATTTGTTATATGAAAAACAATTTTCATGAATCCTAGTTAAAGAAGACAAGAAAATGTTATGAGCTTCATCTGCTGTTTCTTTATGTATACTAAGCTCCAGTCAGTTTTACCTATGGCATTAAAAAACATGTCCAATCTTTGGGCATTCATTTGTTGAGCAAATATTGGTTCCTGTAGTGGTATTGATGTTTTACTGCGAAATTTTCTAATAAATGAAAAAAAAAATGGTGAAAGGGTCGCTGACATCACTGAGTATTACGCCAGAATACCCATGTTCATTATCATTATTTGTTATGAAGAGGTCAAATGTTAGACATTCGATTAAATTGTTAAAACCATTTGATTCGAGAATAGAGGTAAATAGAGTTTGCGAAGCAGATACAGTGGACAGGTCTATATTGAAGTCTCCACTCATTAACAATGTATATATTTGTTGACGCATACAAAATCAAGAAATTGCTCCAGAAACACATTTTCTTTGGCGCTGCACAGTAACCGCCCCTCTTGGCGTACAAGTGGTACAAGTACAGTGTAGCAGAGGCAACACATTGCACTCAGGAGTCAATTGAGATTTGTGTCATTGTACATTATTTATTATATCTGTGTTGTGTGGTTAAGCAGCTGCTCTCGCAAGTGTGTCGACTTGAATGTACTTTCTTCTACACTTCTTTTCATCCTGAGATGGACTAACTGCAAAGCCTACAATCGTGAACGAGTAGCTGTGGTACTCCCGGTGAACGTGCGCTCGTGCAGCCGAGGTAGTATGATTCAATGCAAGGAGCTCGCGCTTGTAACCTCACAGGCTAGTTGATGTTAGGATGAGACGAAGTATTGGTTAGTTATTCTTTATTTCAATATCTCAAGTTTCTACGTTACATAAACATATCTTGAAATTGCAAAGATATCTGTCGTTATTGCACTTATGGGCTATCGGTAATTGTAGGGCATGACTATGTTGTTTTAAGAGAGGACGAGCTGCGCTAAAGGGAAAGTCCAGTTTAACTAGGGAAGGTGTCGTTAGGCACGCTTGAACTGCACTTATTGACAGGTTTTTTTGCAGTGAACAGTGTTCCACGTGAAACAAATTTTTATTTACACAAAATATGGAGGTGTATCAAGTTTGTACAGTACTGTGTTTGGTACTTGTATGCAAGTGCGTGGTTGTTCATTATGTTTCTCATTTGGTTAAACTTCCTAGTATAAAATAAACCTCGAAATTAAAAAAAAATTGTCATTGCATCGCTAAAGAAATTGCAATGCTATGTACGTGTACCCCATATCTTTCACTGAGGCACCACAGAAAGTTCTGATGATTTATGGAAAAAAATAGGTAGGTGAGGAAACTGAATAATCAACACGTCTGGTGCACTTCAGGTGGTGTCTTCATAGGTAGAGAATTTGACACAGCTTACACAAATCTGCAGTTGCCAGATTTTTGTGTTTTTTTTCACACCTGAATAGTTCTCACCCAAGATACTACGTAATGGAATGAGCTAGTGTGGGCCAGTTGGGCCTCCACTTAAATGGTAAAATCTGTTTTCTAGTGCTAATCCGTATGAGTAAAGTGAAACAAAGCATGAATGTTGTGTTTGGACCAAAAAATCGTACAGGATACTGTACACTTCTGCAGTGTGATGAGAGTACTAGAAAGTGTACAATACAAGGAGTACATAATAGTGTCATAAAAATTGGAAACATGTCAATCATTCATTCAAACCAAACGGACACAAACAAAGCGAGGGTTGAAGGTGGTTCTAAGGGAACATTCACGGACAACCACGTCCCACAGAATGTACTATATTACAATTTGGAACATGTTAAAATCGAATTCTATTTAAAAAATTTAGATCTTGGAATCCTTTCCCCCATCTTGAATTTTTACTCATGTTGGTGCAACATTGTATGTTTTCCGTAGTATGGCTGCCTTTTCCAAAACACGTCCCCGTGCAGGCCAATGCTCTTGATGAAGAGGGCAGTGTCGTTTCAGCCCAGAAACATTGGATAGGCTGCAGTTGCCCGATTGTCTTTTGCACTGACCGGAGTGCCCCTTTGTGGGTGAGCCGCACAGACCCAGACCGCCAACAGATGGTGTCCCTTCCTGAAGCATGGAGCTGCACTCTCTAAGCTGTTCTAGCACTCAGGTTATCTTGGCTGGTGCAGTAGTAGGAAAAGCTTTTTCCCCTTTCAAATTCAGCTGGGACTTTTGCTTTCAGCACTCTTATTCCCAACTTTTCCCGATGTTTCAAGTCTGGGAGTGTGGTGTCTGTGGATCTGCAATCTTTACTCACATTAGCCGCAAGATGTCCACACCTTTCCGATGGGGTGGCTACTGCAAGATCCGAGACAGTTAAGCTGTCAAGGCTCATTAATGGGCCATTCCTATAAGAGGCAGGCAGCCTGTCGAAGCACCAACCTTGGATATTCAAAATTATGGCACCAAAGTGTTTGCAGGGCAGTCTCGTCTTCTGAAAATCAGGGCAACTGCAGCTTGTTGTGGTGAACTGTGCAAGGTAAGAAGCATTTGCCGATGCAGCACTTTGAACATGAAATATGCCACTAGGCTCATCTGTGATTATGTGGTCCGCATCAATGTCCCCGGCAGCATGTAGACTTGCCATTATGTGCTTGACCACGGCACGTGGCCTGTTGTGCAGGAATGTTGGTACAGACTAGTGATAAACTCTGTGGCCTGAGGAGAAGTGCAAGTTGTCTTTTGAGAAATGTTTCTCCCTGTCACTCAGAAATGTCTTCATCATCTGCAGCAGACTTATCAGGCTCTTTCGTCCACTGTGGCATTTTAAGTAGTGCTCTTTGAGCATCTTGTTTTGGGCTTCTGTATTAGTTCTAACAGTTAGCTCACTCTTGAAGCAGGAAGCCCACATTTCTTTTACATTTAACCACTGTCCCTCCACATAGATCTGCAGCTTTCGATTCGATTTCCAGATGGTGGAAGTTAGAGGCACTCGACTTCCACCATCTGGTGGAAGTCGAGTGCCTCTAACGGCAAAATATCCCCCTTAAAAAAAAAACAAGTTTTCAAATGCTCAGCCGCGTAGGTGGCTGGCGCATCTGTGTTGATCTTCTGAGAAGAGGTGGAATGCCCCCCGTGTCTTGGTCCCGTGTGCAACTAAGCGGCGTGGCAGGCGAGTTTGGAGGGCCTGCCTCCGGCGTTGCAGGATCGTTCTGACTCTCTTGAAACGTGATTGGAAAGTCGTCACTGGAAATCGGAGACGGTGAACCATTTCGCTGACTGATGCCGGAGGAAAGGGAAAACTTCCTCGATGTTTTTATGTGCCTGTGGCTCTCGTCTCGATTCATAGATATTGCCTCTTGCTCCTTGGGTATATTGTCTCGGGTGTGTGTGTGATCCTGACATTCTGCATGCCGCCTATTTTTTTATGAATACGGCTGTACCTTCCCCTCTTCTGCTTTGTCGTGTGAAACAAAACTTACTAAAACCATCCAGATGATAACATTTAGTTGCTCACTCATGAGCGTTGGTCTCCGATAGTACAAACACAATAACGTTGGCGATGACACCTCTTATCAAAAAAACAGAACTGGTCCCAATATTTTCTAATGATCCGAATATTTACGTGTACCACAGTATATATGATGCCGCCGTCCAGTGCCAAGTTACTCATAAGGCTCAAAAAATCTGATAGTCAGCCTAAAAAAAAAACCTGAGACGAAGTCATCAAGTTACACTATTTCTTCCAGGTCAGCGTGTCAGTAAATTCAGATGGGACGGCCTTTCTTGTCCATCTTTGCAAAGACATTGACGTCCCTTACCTACACAAACTTCAAGTGCATTTCTCTGGCGTGGGAATGGGCCATCCAGAAGAGCTCTCGGTAGAGCCTAGTGAGGTTACTATTAAAATACAGACGCTGCAGCGATGACCCCTTGCTTAGTGCGTGCAACCTACCGCAAGCCGTCATCCACTTTTTCTTGCCGCCAACCGGTTGGAACCTCACCAAAACTGGTGGGGTCCGCTTTTTCCACTCGGGAGGCGGTGTATGGCAAGCACCTGAACGGCCGGAAATTTGATACGCCCGCTCTTCGCGCAATGTCTGCAATGATTTCCCCAAGGTGTTCTTGAGGTCACTGAGGCAGGCATTGAATCTCCAGATTAGGGAGGCGACCATACTGCTCGTTGGTGTTAAGCTCTTCTTTGAGAGCCTAGATCTCTTTGGCCTGCTCATGCATATGGCCTCTCAGCTCCATCACCTCAGCCCTGACCTCGTTAATGACCTGGTCATTAGCCGTGACCGCTGCCAAAAGTGTGTTGTACTGGGCAGAAAACAATTCCATTGAGGCCTGGACTCCACTGATTGTCTTTCATCTGCTTGACGACGCGCCTTAATGCCAAAAGGATGTCCACTTTCAAGGAAGCTGCTGGAGCGAGTCTATATGCTAGCCCTCATCATCAGGAGCTCTTTCAAAATGGAAGAGAGCTGTGACGGCCATGCGTCACATTCGGTGTTCCTGGTGTCGTTTTCCCTGCAGAATGATATTAATGGCTCTTTGCCTCACCCATCCTCAGCCTTCTGTGATCCTCGAGCACATCTTCCCGATGTGGCAGGAGGCTAAGCAGAAGGCGCACCTTATCATCCTGCCGTTCCTCAAAAGGGCCTTGGAGCACACAGAACATTCCGAAGTTTGTCACGCTGCATCACGATACAAAAATGAATGTATAAAAAAAACAATAGCCAAAGACAATGAGGTGGGCCAGCTGGTTGTGCCCCTGTGAGAAACACAAATAAAAACAAAGCCAACAAAAAAACAAAAAAAGAAACAACTGTAGTTGGTCAGCTAGCTTTACCCCTGACAGGAACAGTCAATGGTTGTGGGCGCCGGTGCAACAAAATAGTCCACTGGCTCCTGCGCTCTTGCATACTCATTGCGCGGCCGAGGTCGGAGGCAATCGGATGCGAACGGCCCCGGCCTCGACTGGGCAGTGCCGCCTGCTCCCCCCGCTGGTTCCACTTTCGGTGAATGAGCCACCTCACCGCTAGCTGGACACCGTGCCGAGCAGAAAGACCGTTGCGGAGATAGCATCCACGCACAGTCAGTAAGTCAATAAATCAATCAATCGCTGACAAGCAATCAATGACAATCAATCAATCAATTAGTGTTTGCGTGTCCAGGAACAACCCCTTGAGTCTTAGCTCTGGCACACTTGTGAGACAAAAAAAAAGGAAATTAAAATGGAAACACCAGGGCAATGGTGGAATGGAGTTCACCAGTCTTAAATGTACTGAGTCCTGACATGTACAGTCTTACATTCAACTGAAAAAAATAAGATGTTTACGAATCTCTAACGCAAAATTGGAGTGCAGCTCTTGAGGAGGTGGGGGAAGGGTACGGAGGGGAGGGTATGCCCCTCTTCCTCTATCCCCTCCTCTCCCGTCCTCCTCCAAGTCAGTTTCCTTGCTAACTTTAGCAAGGAAAAATAACTTGCACCTATGAAGAAATTCAATTGCTCCGCTAGATGTAGCGGGGAATTGAATCGGTGTTAAGGTCACGTGACATCAGTTTTCCCGCTAAATTTAGCGCGGTTATGCTGATATCGCAAAACATGGAAACGGGCACCTTAGAGCTGTGTTCTAATATTAAATATATTAGTATTGCTATATTAATACCAGTGTGACATCAGGAAAGTCGCAAATTAGAAGACAGTTGGAGAAGTCAGAACAAGCAGATGAACAACGTAGAAGCTACAACAAAGCTTGCATATTCTAAACAAATGCAAGTACATGATATTGTAGTGACACACAAGTACTTATCAACCCTTTTCAAGCATTAACTGCCTGCAAACAGAATGACCAAAAGTTCTGCAGCACAAACAAAAAATAGAGTGCATCAGAGTACATGTTGTAGAACTCGGTCAATCTAAGAATAGGGCTTAATCGATTACAATGACGAGAGGTATAAAAGAATGATTGATGTCGTGTAAGCGCACGTGACACTCTAAGGCTCACTTCTAACAAAAGGCGGGGAGAGTTAATAAAATCGTGAAGAGCTCTGAATAAGAGCAACATGTTTACCTTAGCCCGGCACTGATGCAGGCTCAGCAAGTTCACAAGTTCAAAATCAGTTTCATAATTGAAGTTATGTGGACCACTCTTAACGTAGTGATGTTCTAAGATGGAAATGAACTTTTGAACTTTGTCGAGTGCCAAGGAGTTTTAGAAATGCTGTTCAATGCAACTGAGGCATACCCAAGTTGTGATCTCGCGAACGAATGGTGCAGTGTCGGAACCGTAAACGGAATTTTAAATTCTTTTGTTATGATATATGTGGTGCTAATGTGCTGAGAGACGAGTTCATAACTGTTTTTATGGGATCACCGAATCGTAAGCTTGAATCAAACGTAACTCACTGGTCCCTCATCTCAAATACAAGCGTTAAGAACTCACTGCGGATGCTGTACGCGAAAATGGTATTCAATGTTTTCCGTGAAAATGTCTTAACCATGGTTTTCGATTGGTTAAGACAAATATCATTAACCGAGCACCAGTTCTAAAAGGAACATGCATCCTCTTGAAGCTCAATGCAATCATCACTGCGAATTATTTGTTTGTAGAGTTTTATGTCATCTGAATACTGCAGAAATAAAGGCTTAGAAAACAGCGGGGAAGCGCTGTTTACGAAAGCAGAGAACCCGAGGGGACCTAAAACAGATCCCTGAGAAATTTCAGAGGAAGCCCTGTAGAATGAAGAGGCTATGTTGTTAACCCGGATGTACGCGATTCTTTTTGTCAGGTGGTCTTTAATCCAGTCCAGAAGTGAGCCACACACTCCATAGGCGGAACGCTTCGCTAAGAGAATAGTGTGGTTAACAATGTCGAAGGCCTTGCTCAAGTCAAAGCGGATAACGTCCAGCTGACCTTTATTACAAACGACCTGAGAAGGGGTGGACATTAATGTTGCGAGGTTTGTAGCAGTTGACCGGCCGGACATTAAACCGTGTGTGTTAGGGATGGCTATGTTGCGAAACTTAAGAGACGAGAATTGATGTATGACCATTTCAAAGTGCTTGGAAAATGAAGGAACAAGAGAGAGATAGGTCTATAGTTAAGGACATCAGCCCTATTTTCTGTCTTTAATATTGGAACCACAACAGCTATTCTTCATTTTTATGGAAATATCCCCGACATCAGGAAGTTATTAAGTACAGTGCACAAAATGGATAAGATTTAGTATTTCTGAGGGTATTCTGGCGCTCCAGCAGATAATGTGGCTATCATTTTCTTAATACATAACGCAACACATTCTTTATCGACATGAATGCTACTGAGTAGGTTGCCGAACCCAGTCAAATGAAACAACGTAGGAGACGTCGAGTCGGAGCTGTTTTTATAGACTAAACCAAGATGAGCTGTAAACAACTACGTACACTCACCGCATCGCCTCCATGAAATTCGGAAGCTATCTCCGATCTTACTAGCGTACCTCCAGAATCTCTTTGGATATTTCACAAGATCCTATTCTACAGACTCGCGGTGAAGTTTTTGATCACAGTTAATTAAACGGTTGAATTGTTTTCTACCGCTCTTAATTCTGCTTCCCACTTTGAGAGGAAGTTTTTTTTTTGTTTTTTTTCTATGCAAGAAGTCTTTTTTGACCAAGAGAGATTTTAGTTCTAAGGATAACCAGTTAGGAAAGTGAGAATTTTTTGACGTTCTTAAAGGGACACTGACAGGGTATTTATGCTCGCCGAGGTTTTTAGTTGTACGTGACATATGAGAGCTCAACTACCCAGAACAGAATTTGCGGCTCGAAATTCGGTTTCTTTCCGCCCGAAAACCGCCGATCAAGAACTGGCCGGTTCGAGTCTCGCTCACTCTCTTTTTCGCGGTCACGGGCCGTTTTCTAAGGTATCGATGCGACCACCAAATTTAATCAAAGTCGTGCGTCGCTGAAGGCACACACTCATTATTAAAAATAGAAAAAAATATGAAACCCATTTTTGTGGCTTCTAAAAAGCTGTAAATACGTTGATTGAAAAAAAAAGTTCCACAGACAACCGGAAGCATTCTGTGTTTCGTCGTTTCGCGTATCGTGGGACTCGCGGGGACGGCGATGGCAGCGGACGACGGGCGTGGGACCTCTATTTCAGAACTGCCGTTCGCGGTACCGGCGAATTCTGTCTGCCGTTAAAAGAGAAATTTGGGACTGATCAAAAGAATTGGTATTCATCCCGTACGACACGCCCGGCCACCAAGCCGATTTGCACGAAAACGTCGCCGAGCCGTCGCTCCCTTCTCGTGGCTGAAGACATCGCTCGCGCAAACGTCAAGCACGACGTGTCTACTTCGAGTTGAGTATGCACGCGTACGATTTCTTTACTACGTGAGAATGTCACCAATGCGCGGTGCATCCCGACTTCGACCCAGGAGTGCTTTTGCTAGAGAAAAATCGACAGCAAACTTTCCAACTTACAGTTTACCGGCTGAATTGTTACTAAGGAAAGAGATCCACCAGAAAAGTGATGCCCCAGTAGCTCAGTGGGAAAGACGTCCGGTTCACACGCGGTAGGACCGGGTTCGATCCCCCGTAAAACTTTATTTTTTTTTCTTCAAACAATTTCTGATGTTTACATATATATATATATATTTTTTACAATCATCACTGAAGAAACAAACTAATGTTGTGGACGATACTTCGCTGATTTAAATGGTATGGGATTTCCGTTTTGACACCTGCGAGCTCAATGTAATCACTTTCCACAAAATGCAAGGAGCATATAAATCAGGTAACGTCCGCTTTCCGAGGTGCCCGTATATGTTCTACAGGAATTGCAGCCAGCCGTTGGTCCCGATCCCATTGATCTTTCGGAAACTCTGTCGCACAATGCCACTTTTTTTCGGATTCAGGAAATGTGAGCCAGCTCGTCACGCAACATCTTGGGTGTATTCTTTTCGGAGCCGATCATGGAAATTCACCACGGGCACTCACTACTCATCTCCAACTCCTCAATGTACAAAAGAACTCATCTTGGAGTACAGAACAACGAGCGGAACAAACATAACTGCAAAACAATCGCACGGCGAGCAGTTCCCGCACGCCCCATCGCACGCTGCATGTCCTGTCGTCTGCTACCGGAGAGGAGAAAAAAAAAAAAAAACGCACGGTCGGGTGTAGCCACGTGACTTCCGCCACTCACTCTCTTCTCTCCACTTCTCCGACCTCCGTCGGGTTTCGGTTTCGGTTTCGAGGAGTTGCGTCTTTTGGCTTTATTAAAAAAATACGCTACTCTGTTGCAAAATATTAATTGGGTAGTCCTCCGACACCATAATGAAGCGCCTGGCAAAAAATAAAATTTTTTTTTGGGGGGGTGTCAGTGTCCCTTTAATGCAATGCATATCTCCATAGCCCCCAGAACAATTCTCGTGGGGCAAGTGACTTGCTCATTCACATTGATAGGCTTAAGAACAGATGCCCAGTTGACATCCGTAAAATAATAGTGCATTTAAATGTAGTCGCCTGCCGAGAAATTACTATACGAGGTGTGAGGAAGGCATCTTTAGGAAGGAGGAGTGCAAACTGGTGAAATACGGGAGAACACTACATCAAGTGCAGTGTGATATATATCTTCAGGGACCAATGGGGATTGACTCCGAACGATGGAAACGCGTTCCATACTAGAGAAACATGAATCTAAAGAATTCTCCTGGTTGTTAAAGGGGTACTCTGGCGATTTTTTTAGCTGCCTCAACTAACTATATTTCCTGACTCCCCGGCCTTTACCCTTTCCGGTATGCTATTTAGTATCACGAAATTCATAATAGTTATTGCCAATGCGGCAAATGAAAATGGTGCAATAACCAACATTCAAACATACGCGCACTTTTCAGTGCCGTGACGTCAGTGGCGGGCAGGCTTGCCAGTCGAGCGAGCAGTCTAAAAAATAGAATATGCCAATCATTTGTTCCGTGCTGGAGCACGGGGATTGGAGCGAGCATCCAAAGCATTCATTTGACACCATGAAACTGCTTCGAATCAGTTGGGAACAAATTCTACAGTCCAAAGAGTGAACCCCTGCACTTTAACTGACGTCACTTTTTCGTTGTTGCCAGTAGAGACTTTCAGTTTGAGAAACACGGTGAGGACCAAAATTGTAAATTCTATAACTTCGTGAAAAAAAAATTATTTTGACCTAATATTTGGGATACTATTTTAGCGATGTTGTTTGGCGAGTTTAGCAAAATTTCAAGCCAATCGGGGACCATAAAGAAATCGCCAGAGCACCCCTTTAAGAGCATAATTGTGCTGTCTGAGATCTAAAAACGATACGAAGTTCAGTAGACGGCTGCATTTCTGCTTGCAATAAAAGTTGTCAGTGTGAACATTTAAATTTGTCCAGTTAATACCTGGAGCGTTAAAGTTCCCCATTATCAAAAGGTTGCACCTATACAACTCTTTCACTATATTCTCAATGTTACAAGACACCTGATGAGGTGTAGTTTGAGGAGGGAGATAAAACAATCCGAATAAAACACCCGCTTTGTGCACTCGATTTCAACCGATAGACACTCAGGGGACCCCTCTAAATCCTCGCGTCTTTTTGAATTGTACCGCCTGTCAACTGCAATCATCACACCACCTCCTATGCTACCTCGCAGAAAAAAGTCACGATCGCGATGAAAAAAATTTCAAAATAGGGCGGAAAGTTATCTTCAGAGCTAATGGTGGGACGCAACCAGGTTTTCAAGCAAGCACATAAAAGAATAGTTAGATACAGTAACACGAGAAAAGAAACACTCGGCCTTCGTCCGAAGACCACAAAATGTTTTGATAAGACAGCCTAGTCTTGCTCATCAGTGTTTTCTGCAGTGGTTTTTGGCCACTTACCGAGATACTTTGAGCAAATCATCTTGAAGAACAGCTCTGAAGGGCTTGAATAAACCCCAGTCAGCGCAACGGTTCGAGCCCTCGGGCATGTGGACATGGGCATTGAATGTGCCGTTCGCTCGTCATGTCCGTCACCCTTGGAGGCAGGCGGATCTTCGAGCATACATTGATTGAGTAAAATTATATGCACGGGCTGGAAATTGCTATGCACACGACGTTTTGAAACTCGTATAAAACGAATGGTTAGAACGAATTTCCGAAGCGGTAGCGTAGCTAAGTGGCAAGGTGTCTGCCTCATACGCAGCGGACCCCGGTTCGGTCTGCAGTGTGGACTTACTTTTTTTTTCTCTTTTTTCTTGAACATTTTATTTTGTCGATATTTACTACATTTCTTTCTTATGATTAACACTTAAAAAAAAATGTTGCCAACAAAATTTTGCTGAACTAAAGGGTATAAGACTTCCTTTCCGGATGTGCAATGAAGGAAAGCAGGGCTTGGGTTGTCAGCTGGACGCCGCAACGCGGCGTGTACGGAGGGGGGGGGTGCCAAGTGGGTTAATGCTTTTGCACTTAGCAGCCACACACTGTCGCTGTGAAGCGGCGTGAACGCAGGTTGGGGGGGGGGGGGGGGCGGGGAGCTTTACTTATATCGATTTCCACCATGCCCGTAACATTTGCGCCTAGAACCGAGAGGAGTCGGACACCCACCCAACGATTCCGATGCTAGAGATGCCGCGGATCTCCCAGCTCCAATAGTCTGTCCTCTTGGCAGCCCGAGGGGGTGAGGAATCTGAATCTGCGCATTCCTGGCTGTCAGCCATGGTGAACTAGAAGGCTGGAGGCCCCCGACACTCTGCCCGAGGGCAGACACGGGCCACGGCAGCCGGTTTCAAAGCTGCGCCGGCCTCCGCTCTCCTCAAGCCTGTGATTTCTGCAGGGCCCGCCTTTACGTCATCGCACAGTGAGCAGACGAGCTATAGCGAACCAGAATAAGGCGGGTACTGGAAAAAGCGGCGGCCTCCATGTGAGGCACTTTGTGTAGAATCTATCAGGTGGCACTGGCGTTCCATCCCGGACGACTTCTGCCGGCGGCGAGCCCGTTCGAAGCGTAGCTGGTTTCAACCTTAGTGGTTCATTACCACGGCCTGTATGTGTTTCATGGATGTTGCAACGTCTATGAATTAATGTTTAAAGTTTATTCGCGCAATGTAGCGATTTTGTGTTTTCGGTACGCTGTAGTGTTTGCCCTGGCTGGCTGGCTGGCAAACGCTCCTCCATACGGACCCGTCTACCTGCCTAGTCTTGCAAGGCACCCAGAGTATCTTGTCTTTTTGGAAATAAAGACCATAATTAGTATTCTGCTTTGATTTTCAGTTATATGCCCATAATAAATGCGTGTACCACTTTCCTTTGTTAAAGAACATGCCATTGTGAAAAATAATTGTTGAAAAGCTACACTTCCATTTGGAACGTGCTGAACGAAGGAAAAGTAGGTAAAATACTCGTAATCATTGCGGCACTCTTTGTGGCACTATTTCTGGAGTGTTGTAGCGTTCGACTTCCGCCGTCCGCCGCAGGTGATCAATCAGACGACTCTTTCCTTGGGGTCAAGCGGGGTTTATTACCATGACTCCTGGATCTCGACCTGGCCAAGACTCGGGACAGCAACTCCTGTCGGCCGCACTGGCCACCACTTTTAAGCCCATGCGTATGCAATGGGCACCGGGAGCCGCCCCCCCGCTAGTCGCCGGTTTGGCCGCCGTGTGGCGGGCCGAGCGCCCCACACCTCTCCCCCTTAGAGGTCGAGGTCTAAGATGGCCTCCTCGTGGGCCGGGTCGCGGAGCAGATCCGGGCGGAATCGGCGGAGCACCCGGATGGCCTCCGCGACTTTCAACGGGCGGGGAGCTGCCGGAGGTGCAGCAGGAGGTGGTGCGGCTCGGCGAGCCCAGTCCGCGGCGACGCGAGCTTGGTGCAAGGCGCCCGCCAGGTGGATGGGGTGGTGCAGTTCCGGCACTCCGCAGACGGGGCACAGCAGGCATCGAGGCTCAGGCTGTAGAAGCTCTGTCGAGCCTGCTTCCTCGCCTTCATGAGGGCCTGAAGACTGATGTTGGATGAAGCTCTCCTGTCGTCGCCGAATCCACCCTGGAGGTCGTGGAAGACGTGATCTTGCGCGAACCGTCGGAGCAGCGCCCCTGTGTAGATGCGCAGTAGGATGGATGAGATGGTGATGGGCCTGAAGTCTCCGCCAGTAGTGGCCGAGCGGGACTTGGGTATGAAAACTCTTGGCCACCTTGAGGTCCTCGGGAAGCATAGCGAAGGCCAACCAGTTGGTGAAAATGATGGCAAGAATGGCTGGTGGAATCTGGAAACCTCGTTCAGGGTAAGGCCGTCCGGGCCAGGGGCAGTCTTTGCGTCGGTGTTCTTGAGCACTCTTTGGAGCTCTCCTTCGGTGAACGGCTCCACCTCTACGTTGAGTACTTGTTCGGATGTTATGAACCCGTCAACCGGTCTTGATGGTGTAGACATGAGAAGGTCGTAGACCCGGTGGAGCTCCGAGAAGAGGACTGCTGGGTCAGCCCAGTCCAGCCCCAACTCGTCGACGAGCACCTTAGGCCCCAGACTGTACAGCCGTTGATGTTCTGCATAGCGTTCGTGACGGCGCTGGTTACGGTTCTTGGCTAGACGACGCTTCTTTTTCTTGCTGCCCTCGGTGCCTCCCCTCTCCCCAGGTCCTCTCCTATCTTGATGGGGTCCAGCAACCCTTGAGCGATGGTGACAGGGGTTCCTGGTGCGGGCTGCAGACGCACCCAGGCAGATCCGGCGTCGTGAACGCGGACCGGTTGAATAGGAACCGGCTGCTTGTGTGCCGCCGCCTTGAAGGTCTCCAGGATCTCCTTGCAATGGCGTGTATTTCGCTGCCCTGTGATTCCCTGTGAGGACTGGGTGGTGAATACCCTGGCAAAAGCAAGGTTCATATGAGGGTGGTCCTTGCAGGTGATCTCTGCCCTGGCCAGTGCCGTCAGTTCCGAGACGGTCCACCGCGCGTTGAACTCTGCTGGTGGAAGAGAGTTTGCGGTGCCAATGTACGTGTGACCTCTGCGATGATGGATTTAGCAAAGGGACCAGGAACGATGACAGTTGGCGGGGTGTCTGGCGAGGGGCCACAAAGGGATGAAGTTCGGAGTAAGGGTGAGACATCCTTTCCCCGTCGCGTGCCGAGCTCCCTGCGCATCGCCTCTGCGCACTGGGGCATCAGACGGTAGTCCCGGACGCTCTGCCATGTTCTTCTTGGCATCAATGCAGCGAGCTCTTCGTCACTACGCATGCACAGAGAAGCCTGGAGCTTGCACAGCACGAGTGCATGAGTGTCCCTCTCTGTCCAGGGCCTTGCCTCCGGTGTAGGGGGGATATCTCGGGGGGTGACCGGGGTTGGAGAATGATGTATGGACTTCTCGCTTCACCGCTGTGGTCTTGGCGTGGTGAGGGGTGATGAGGGTATGTCCGTCTGCAGGCCGGAGGAATCTTGCACTGATGGCAGTGGTCCCCCTGGAGTGGCAGTGGGGGGCTCACCATGTGCAGGAACCCTGGAGTCCGGCCGAGGTAACCTGCTCCGCAGCTGTTCTTGCTGTAGCAAGTCCCTGTACAACTTCCGCCCCCTGATACCCTTGATGGTTTGCCAAGGTACCCCTGCGTACCCCTTGGCGAGTTCTTTGTTGGTAAACTTCATCTTGGCGGGCATCGACAATTCTTGGACCGCCAAAGTCCTGACGTCCTCCGTGGTCCAGTCACCTGCTGGTGGGAGACGCAAAGCAGGGGTGCTGGTTGTGAAGGGCATCGACATGTCTGCCCTCTTGGAGTCCCGGGAGAACTCTGGGTGCTCCTTCTCCTCGGTGTGACTTGCAGGGGAAGGAGTGGAAGCCTGCGGAAGCTCGTTGCTGGCCACACTGTGTGAGTCGGCGTTCGTCACTACGGTTGAAGTGGGCGATACTAATGGTTTCTTCCGACACCTTGTGTAATGAGACGACATGGAGGTGCTCTTGGTGTACGTTTTGGCGAGGCAATAGAAGCACCTCCGTACGAAGTGACAACTATGAACATGTTCGTAGTGCCCCCCAGAGAGATGCGAGAAGTTAGTCGTTTGTCGCACAGGTGGCAGACAATCTCCTCTGAGGGATACAGCCTCTCAAAGGTTTGCTAACACGCTAGGTGATGGATGAGTCCCTGACATGCTGAAATAAATAGGAAAAAAAAATATGAAGCACTATTCCCCCAGCCGCTTGCGACACAGGGTATTTGTATTTAAGTGTAGGCTGTGAGGCCGAGAGGGAGAGCCTGGTAATGTGGCCTGTGCTGTACAGGCCACAGTAACTTGTTCAAAAGGTACAAAGTTCCCTAGAGCACTAGATTATACTAGTCCTGCAGACTACGCCACTACATGTAGTGAAAACCAGCTAGTGGTGCCCTGCGTAGCCCCAAAGCGTAGATCCGATCCACAGGGCTGCATGCCGAAGCACAAAAAAAACAAACCCAAAAACCATGTTTATTGCGCCAAAGTGCCGAACTGCGCTTGATTACGAACAAAAAACCTACAAATGTTGCTAAAAGAAAGAAAAGAAAAGTGAAAAGACGTTTTTCTCTGCTGCTAGTCTAACAGAGGTGGTGAAATCCACGGGTGGAACGTATTGCCCTCTGTTGATGGCCGGCGCAACTAAACAAAGTTGCATGCGCTCCCAGTTCGCGTGCAAAGTTCGAACTGGAAACAGGCAGAGCTGCCACGAGAAAAAAAAAAGGATGGCAGTGGGACCAGGGACTTTTGTGCGTGGTTCGACGCACGGAGACTGAAAAAAAAATGTTTAGTGTAGGAACCAGCGGTCCACTAGCGCCTAGCACTAACTCCAGCAGCCAAAAAACGAGTGACCGTTAAGGGGTGAAGAAAGCCTCAGCGGCCGGCTGCTCACACGTTTGGAGAGGTGCTGAAACTGCGCTGGCGGACTTGAGAATCTTCCAAGAGCAGCGGGGGGTACCCGGCGGTGTCCGGGAGCACGCAATAGTCGTGGAGGCGTGCGGACCTGGCCAAAGGCGCGATCGCCGGGAACTCGGCTCGCTAACCAAACGCAGCCGAAACGAAGCTGACTTTCTGTTTACCCACAAAATACCCAAGGCATTTGGCTTTTTTTTTTTTTTTTTTTTAACGAGTAGGACTTGTGCACAAAAATCGTTTCCTCGCCCACCCCTTCGCAGAGGCATCAGGCTGATCTTTGGCATGAAGTCTGGAAGTCCTTATCCTCTCCAAGGGAGAGGGACCCACCAATAGCCCCATGGCAACACACAACCGCCGGGGCGCTTCATCGCCCGTGCACCACGGAGGTCATCTGCTGATGCCGACGAAAGCACCTGACCCCCCCCGAAGGCAAAGTATAGTCAATACCTTAAAATCCTGTCTACCAAACCCAAGATTGGTAAGAGCTGCAGCACTTTTTGGCGACCAAACACTTGATATATATGTGATAGTCAAACTAGTCACAACCGGTGCAACACTATTGGCCCCTTTAATAATATCCAGAAGCTCTGGAACACTATAGTTTGCACTTTCCGCTCATGTGCGGCATCTGGGGTGGAATACGTACCCACCACCTGTGTATCAACCACAGTCATCTGACTACCTCCTGCAATAACGAGGTCTGGCACATATTTCTGTGTTGCGGTGTGGCACTCGGGTTCTACCAGCACCTCCCATCCCTTTTCTTTCAGATGACCAGGAGCATACTGCACTAAACTATCATGTCGTTTGATTCTGGCACTGTGCGTGCAGAAGCAATTTTGCGTAATGTGTCCCAGTGACTCCGCGGAGTCACAACCGGCCCGACGAGTCAAGACGTCCCGACCCCTTTTAGTCCTAGTCATGTGAGGAAGCGCATTTGCCCTCGTCTTTACCAAATCAATGAACCTCTTTCCATTCATCGGACGTGTACCTTTTCCAACCCACACCTGCGAAGACGGTACACGTGAGCACTCCTTCAGGGCAGCACCGTCTGCACACTTGTGCCACTCTCTCGCCCAAAACCTGGATACAGCACCCCTAGATCGAAGCACCTTGCCCTTAAAGATGAACGACCGTTCTAGTCAATCTTTCAAGTCGACCATGTGCGGCAGCTGCAAGGCCACGGCGCACGCAGGATGCGATGACGTGCCCAGTGCCAACAATCTATGCAGTGCCATACCTGGTATGGCGGTACGTAAACAAGGGGCACCAAGAGAGTCATAGTTACTCCCGCCGTTTATTCGCGCTTTGATGAATCTCCTCACGTTGACATTCAGAGCACTGGGCATAGATCACATTGCATCAACACCGACCGGAGGCCATTGCAGAGTGTGTCGGTCATATCGCTTTAGGTTCCGTCCACAGGGACCAGCAGCCATCTCCCCCTTTCAGCCTTCTCCTCCCATTTACACATAATGCCCCTTTAAATTGAATATAAATTGGAACTAAAATTATTGGTAGCTCTCGACTGAATTCAAACCCATGTGCCCACAGTTTGGAGCGCGGTGCTTTAACCACTCTGCCATCGGCACGAGTTCATAGCCGCTTCCAAGAGCGGGGTTTTATATCCACGGTTTTCTTTTTCAGGGGAGCACTAGCAGCACTGCCAAATTTCTGAATATGGCACATGATCACGTAACATTATATGACCACATAAGTTACCTAATCACGGAGATTACGGGATCATGTGTCACCTAAGTTCAGGCCTAATTAAATCATGCAAGTGCTAAGTAGGCCAGCATGATTACAAAATGATAACCAATACAGTAAAACCTCGTTATAACAAAGTTGAAGGAGCGGTCGTAGTTATTTCGTTATAACCATTAGTTTGTTATAGCCAATGTCCATTTCTCCATACTATTAGCAAGCAAGGGGAATTATGATTGCTTTGTTATATCCATTAGTTTGTTATATCCCATTTTGTTATAACGAGGTTTTACTGTAGTGTAAGGTTACGTATCGCATGTCACGTAAGATTAGAAATAAATGGAGCGTGCAAGGCTTAAGTAGGTATGCGTTCTTACTCTTCCTTAGCGGATGGGAGTGAAGAATGCACGAAGCAAGAGGCAGGCAGAAGATGAGGCTGAGCAGCCATGAACATTGTGCCCAGCAATCCCCATATGCACAGCACGCACATCATGTGTATGGTAGAGCTTGACACATTTTGTGCTTCTAAGGCTTTGACAGGATAGTCAAGCTTGGGTAACTTTTTTAAAGTGCAGCTTTTAGACGCCCGTTTCCGGGTTGAGCGGCGTCGGCATTGGCGTAAACGCGTGTTGCATTATGAGACCTTTCCCGTAATGACGTCACACTTGAAGTCTAGCTCAATTTAGCAGAAAAAATGTAACGGAAATTTTTCTGCTAAATTTAACGGGGAAATCGACATCACGTGGCCTCAACACCAATTAAGTTTCCCCGCTGAATTTAGCGGGAGAGTTTCGGTAAATTTCCCGCTGAATTTAAGAAGAATATTTCCCGGCTTTATTTAGCGGGTAAATTTTCGCTTAATTTAGGGGGAAATTGAGCGGAAATTTCCTGATTAATGGGAGGGAAGCAGGAGAGGAGGAGGAAAGGGTATGTAGGGGGAGCAGGGACATACCCTCCCCTCCCCTCCTCAAGAGCTGCGCTCTAATTTTACATTACAGAGAATTGTAAACGTCTTTCATATTTTTTTCTGTTGATCTACACTATTGCCATCGCAACATTAGAATTGCTAATCTTGTGAAAAAAAGTTCCTAATTTACCTTGCCATCAGTGACTTCAAACAGATGCGGCTCACTGACTGGAACAGCAGTGACTGCAGCAGCAGCGACTGTAGCAGCCTGCCCTCGTTCAGGCACTGTTAATATAAGCATCATTGATGAGAGACAGCTAAAAAACTGCACTTCAAACTGATCACCAAACCTATTCGAATCCAATTAGCATAAGCCTCAAACCTAAAGATTGGGATCTGTAAGTCGTGGAAATTAGACAAAAGAAATCAAAATGAAGTGTGAACAAAGCAGATGTTACATGACGTCTGACTTTAGCAGTAATATTTCATTTTTCCCACTGCATTGAATCGTTTTCACCCACAAGGCAGGGCAAGAATAGGACAGAGCGCTCCGTCTTATCCTGGTCTTCCTATTCTGATTTTGTACAATTTTACCTTATATACCTCTTATGCTGTTTTTGCACTCATCATATACAACGAATATTAACTAGCAGAGCTTTTAGCATTATCATAAAGTTGCGGTCTTGCAGCTGAAACGTGACCCCCCCCCCGGCGGAGGGGGGGGGGGGGGAGGCAGGCGGCGGGCGGGGCGACGGGCGGCTGCTGCACTGCCACTAAGCTTGCAGTATTGGGTGACGAAAATCTAGCTCTTTCCTTCGGAGCACAAGAGACAGAGATAACAATGAGTGTCCTTGTGATCCTATATGACTCTGACTTACCGACTACTATATCTGTTGTGATGTGTCCCAGCCTATTGTGGCATAAACTTCGTCACCCTTATTATAATGATCCGCCTTCCATCTGGCCCCCTTCATGCCCGTCACGAGAAATTAAGTAAACTAGTACCACTGTATACTGGAAACAAATTAATTTTCACGAAGACCTAATTTTCACGAATCGTCTACATTTTGCAAAAAATAGGTCTCACAAACTATTTGGCTAAAATGTGAACATACAGAAAGCTGTAGTGAGGTCCTTGCGGATTGCAAAAATGGGTACCAGTAATTATTCCAGCTCTTCAGCTTCAGTCGAATTCGCGAAAAATGGAGCCCACGAAAAATAAGTCATGTACAAATGCTTTGTTTTCCCTCAATTTGAAACTTGGCGATGACACAAGCATCAGTGGCCATGGCAGAGGGTTTTGTGGTGCTGGTTGCACCATTTTGCGTAAAAGCAAGTTTTCGAAACTTCGAAGTGGTCGAACTGGTCTTTTGGGGCTCCTCCCTTATCTTTCTGGAAATCTGTCTTATGCACCTTATGACCGGAGATTATGGCGAAGGTACCCATGACCTGGAGATACAAGAAACAACCCCCATGGTTCGCCGAGCCTTTGGTACAACACTTCCTATGTGCACTGTGAAATCTAATGTTTGTGTGAATGTAATTTCTAAGCTTGACAAAGAGTCATACATGGTAGGGGCTCACTGAGCAAATGATAGCTCGATTTGCCCACCCTGTGGGGCCTGCTAAAGCGCATCACGGCACTTTTCGTGGTGTGCAGCCGCTAGCAGTTGTTAGTCACCCGGCACTTTATGTCTTTGATGTAGTCCTGGAGAAGGAGGCAGGTGTCAGTAAGTGGAGCCAGCATCGAGGTGTGGTCTGCGTACTGAACGAAAGAAAATCTATCATCCTGAGGCATGTCATTGACAAGAAACCGGTACTGTGGCACACTGGAGGGGACGTTCATCGTAGCTCAGTGCACACCTTGGTAAACAAATTGTGGGATTTTTCCCTTCAGTTAGTTTGGCAGCCACTTGAGAAGGAAGCCATGAACGCTGGCGCCTGACATTTTATGTAGCAGGAGATCGATGTTGAGGGCATCGAACGCGTAACTGAGATGAAGCCGTAGAAAATCTTTCTTTTTGCGACTGCCAAGATTGTTGCTTACAAAATGACACGGGGTCGCCAGGACCGTCCCACAGCTGCGGGCGTGCCTAAAACTGTGCTGTGTCTGCAATAAGTATCCAGTGCTCTCTAAAAATCGAGGAACTGACTGTTCAGTATGCATCCTAATGTGCGGTAGATGATTAATGTTATTGAGGTTGGACGCTAATGCTTGACGTCACTTGTAGGCTTCTCTTTCCTTTCGTGAATAGGGGTGAGTAAGGCGTGTTGCCAGGTGGTAGGAACAGCTCCCTCATCGAAAATACTTTGAAGTAGACAGCTGAGGGAGGGATCAAACTACTGCGTTATCATCCTATAAAAGGCAGGTGCCACACCATCTGGACAAGGGCATTGTGATGGCTTGATCTTAGACACGGCTGTTCACAGTTCTTCCTTTGAAAAAATGATCCCCTTCACGCATGGTGCATCATTGTCAGATGGTGTGGGTGCGAAAGCAGAAAATTGTGACGACTCCGTGGTTCGTTGGTGTTGCAGACAGTGTTAAGGGCTGGGGGACAGCAAAGGAAGGTGGCCAACTCTGCTGTTTCTAGGAGAACCTTCTTGAGGCATCTTTCGTCTTCTTCAATGTCGGTTTCAAACCTAAGTTCCCTTTCAAAAGCAAGCTGAAATATAAATATATGTTACAAAGTTTCGCAGGCACATACTGGAGTGTACACGTAACAATACTTCCCTACCTGAGAACCCAGTTTGATTTTTTTCTGGAAGCTAATTGGAAAGCCGAAATCCAGAATGGAGAATCTTGATTCAATTCTGGAAATGTCGGTTCCAGATTGGAGAATCTGGATTCGGTTCTGGAAACGTCAGTTCCTAATTGGAGAATTTGGATTTGGTTCCGGAAAAGTCAGTTCCAGAATGAAGAATCTGAATTCTGCTCTGGAAGTTTTCTGTTCCAGAATGAAGAATCTGAATTCTGCTCTGGAAGTTTTCAGTTCCAGAATGAAGTTAGTGGAACCATCACCTGAAAATTGATATCCAGTTACGCCATGTGATACATATTGTGGGAAAACAAATCCAGGAGGAGAAACTATAGTGGTCACATACTGGTTTTTTTTAAAACCACCTAGGTATCTGGCTCTATACTTGGAACCTCCATTCAGGGATCTGTTCTGTTAACTTATCCCCAAAGCCAGTTTGTGCAAACTGAAATGAATATTGAAAACAAAATGTGGTTCCTAGAAACCTGAATGTATTGTAAAAGACCCACTTAGCAGAAATTCGCTGAAAAACCCTCAGGCATCCAGGTAAAACATTTCGCGAAACAAAAAATCTCGGATATGTATGTCGTTTATATTTTTTTAGTTGTTAGGCTGGCCCAACAAAGTGCAAACAGCTATGGAAATTTAAGTTATAGGTATTACATTTGGTGGCAGAGTTGCCTATTCTGTAAAGCATATATACGAGTTTGTGGAAACTGGAAATAATATAGAACAAATGGAATTCCTGCCAACCAAAACTTACAGTATGCCTAGAATTGAAAATGCTCAGCCCAGCTAGTGGATAGTGAAATTGATATAGAGCTGTCTTAGCTAAATGTCGACACAGGTTTTTTAGTGGCATCACCTACTGCTATTATGTCTTGCTAAGACGAGCTAAAAAAGGCACGTTCTAGGCAGATTCATGACAACTTGAAGAATGCAGCTGGCCCATCAAGTGCAGAAGGCATTTTTAGAAGCATTGAAATGAAAAAAAGTAATTGTTTTTTATAATGAAGTCGCCAAACATTTCTACCTTATTGGAATTCGTTAACAGCAGTTAGCATCCTCTGCATCCGCTCTACATTTATTTCTATACTATGATTGATCTCAGAAAAAAAATATTACTAGAACCCCCAAGACACCGGAAGGCCATTAGACACTACATAAATTTAAACCAACTTGCACAAATGCTTACTTCAAGTAATAACCTCAAAGGGCAACTCCACCCCAGAAATACATTGCTATACATCCTAATGTGCACGCTCTATTTAATATTTGTGTTTGAAAGCTCACTAGACAAGCATCAGTAACTATCTTGCTGTTCAGTTTTACGTGTGCCAGTTTAAGATTTTCACAAGTACTTGTAGGTGTTAAGAGACAAATCATCGAATGACAGTACAGTAATTAAGAGAGCCAAGAACTTATAACCCTCATACATAACCTATAGTTACTAAAACAATTAACTAGTCAAAATTAACACAGAAGTATGAAAACAAAATCAATCAAATCAATGTGAAATGCTATTAACAAAATCCTATTTTGTGGTCCACGAATACAGAAGGTTTTTGAAGCTATTCAATTATGATGCAATGTAGACAGAATAACGAAAGGTCTAAGTCTATTTCAGTCTTTTCAACTTGCATTATAATAACAAAAGAGTGATTTTCTCATTTGCCTGCTTGCAGTTAAAAACAAGCCTACCCTACTGCTACCCCTAGAAGCTTCACACATTTTTGTCAGAAAGGTTAGGGAAAGACACATTAGGAGGCTGAGACATGGAATTGATTTACTCAAACAATAGCCATCTTCCACAGGTTGATAATCAAATTAGCCCGACTAGTCTCAGAAGAGCAAATCAAGCACACGAAGTATAACAAATTGTAAACAAAGAAAATCACTTATGAATGTAGAGTTACCTGAAGGAACACCTTAGGAGCAAAACAAGAAGTCTGAAGATGTGAAAGGCACAATCTCGATAGATTTCCCTTGTTGACACAAAGGCAAAACAGGGACAAATTATCACAGGATGTTTGTTTTGAATATTTCAACTCCTAGGGAACAGTCACTTTACTTCGGCACACCTGGTTACATTACATCAATCGCGCTCAAGAAGGTTTGACAGATCACAGACATAGCATGCTGAGGGCTTCCTGAAAGTGAGAAAAAGGCATGGTGCCTTCAGCTGCTGTGGTTTAACAGCCTGCAAGTTCACGTGAGAAAGAAAACAAAGCCTGATGTGCTGCGGGAAAGCACCTGCCAAGTGATGACAACTTCCCTGCACAGAAGTGTTACCTCACCTTTCAAAGGCAACACTTTCAAAATGGTGAAATCGCACATATCCTTTATTTGAATGACCTAGGAGTCTGTCTTTTTACTCCTGGCATAGTTTCGGCTGTGACAAATCTGCCCTTTCCATGCGAAGTGCTTGTACTCTGTAGCCTGATCAAAGGCGGCCCCAGATCCAGCGGAAAGACAACTCTGTTCCTCTTTGCTCAAGGATGCCTTCGAAGAGGAACCGAGCAGGCACACTTCGTTTGCATACTTGAAGTTTTGGTGTTTAGTGTATCCCAGAATATCACAGCACATCACTTTGACGCTGTCACTTAGAAGCGAGGACACCAAAGTTTGATCCCAACTGCTGATACTTCACTACCCTTTCCGGAAGAGTATTTGATCCTTTCACCAGCTTCACAAGCTGCCCGTTACCGCTTTCAAATTCAAAAGCAGAATGGCCCCACAATGGCCCCAGTTGCTGCACTGCTTCCGCTAGGTGGAGTAACTGGTGCAGGCTGAACGTCATTGCTGGAGCTCCATACAGCCTCCCTGTCATGCCCACAAAGGTCCAGAGGAGTTTCTCTGAAAGCACAATATGACATTATTAAAGCTGGCCCGAAGCAGGACACAAAGAAACCGAAGGGGGAGAACTCGCGTGCAACATCAATGGATGCTGGAGTTACGGTGTCCCTCAAAAGTGCATGGACGGCCTCCACCAGCTTCTTTATGTACGGCCAGTATTGGTCCAGAAGGACCCTGTACATGCAGGGAAGCGAGTGGTACAGCAGCCAGTGGCGCCATTCGGAAGCCTTCCAGAATAGGCGTGTGCTCAGTGCCCTTGGGAGTCTCGTGGAGCTGTGTGGTGGCTTGATTTCAGCCAGCTGGCTGTTGATGACAGCAATAGAGGCAGTGTTTCCTGTAAATAAACAGATCAAATGTTACTAAATAAATGAAAGCATTTGCCAGTCTGTTTTTGAAAACTGGGGCAGAATCTTTGGCAATTTAGTATGAAACAATTGGCTTAGATAAATTATCCCTCTTAAAAAGAGTGCAAATTCTATGTGCCATTACTCCGATAAAACATACGCTTGGTTTTCTAATACAAACGTCTAGCTTTATGGTCGAATCCACCCAATATGTAAGTGAAATCAGTGCATACTGCCTGCTAAAGATGACAGAAAGTGCAGCAACAAAGAAAATAGTTTAGACGAGACATAGCACGAAATGCCTTGCGTGGTTTAGCTCCCCAGTTTTGCCCATGCTCTTTTCCCGGTTTATCTTTCTACGTTACACAATCCAGCTGAATTCTTCGTTTTATTGCTCAGTGCAGTCAGTCTGCAGAAGTCTTACGAGGCTTAGCCTCCACAATTCATTGAGCTCTTTTGCGAACTAATAAGCTAGTTAAAGTACCTAGAAGCCACACTGACAGATGTAATGATCTGGTTCCAACCGGCTTGGTGTCCTGTACTGTACTGTTGTAAAATCTCTAGAATTGCATAGCGAACTGACATAATGCCTCCTCTCCTTTTTCCTTCCTTGTGCTAAAAGTTATTTAAAGATTGTACAACATGTTTCGAAATTGGCACCCTGGATTAGAAAGAATGAAACAGGAGATTCTCCTGATGTTCACTTCCAAAGTCTCTTGTTTAAGCTACCGTGATATACTGGGCATGCACCATTGTCGCATAACTGCCTACCCCATATCACACTTTTGAACCGTTTGAAAAGTAAGCAAAGAACATGCAAAGGACTCCCATTAAACAAAAGGGGCAGAAGTCATTTCCAACGAGAAAGGAAATACCAGTGATGCTGATATACTTTTTAGTAAGCTGGTCTCCTCCACCTCTTCCATGTGACAGGGCTATATAACACTGGACGCAAATGTCACCACATGATGTGAGAAGAGCCTTGAGGAACTGACAGAATGCACTGAAAGAATAAAACACGTAAAGGACAAACACAGACACACACAGTTCTTTCAATGAGCAGCGAACATTTATGAGATGCCCATTACGCTACGACCTTGAACGACAAAGAATTGAAAGAAAACGAAAATATTCAAAATTTAATATAAAACCAATTTGCTCACAAACTTTAAAAATACCAAATTAAAATGATAGCAAAAAAATTATAGCGAAAAACTTAAGGAAATTTCGTGAAAAAGGGGGAAAGGAAGAAAAAAAAGAAAGGAAATTAATGACGAAAATAATCCTGGAAAATGGGAACAAGAGGGACAAAGGACAAACACAAATCTCCAAACACAGCTAGGTTCTTGTCCAGCTCGCTTGTACCTTTACATTAACTGCATTATAATCAGGAAATTAACCCCTGAAAAGGGGGGAAAATAAATAAGAAAAGAAAGGAAAAGACAAAATTAATTGATCACAACAAGCTTTTTACGATAATTTTTACGCTAGAAATTCCAGCTTTTTTGACGACAAAGCCAAAGATGTCCCAGAGACATTGCTCACGGCATATCTGACCTTAAACGCTTCTATTGTTTCGGGCCCACATTTATCTATGTGTGAACTTAGCTAAGTGGTGTTTTCAAAGTGTGGGGTGCAATCGTGGCAGGTACGGGCATGCAGAACTATTGGGTGGAACGAGTCCGATGATGCCTTGGTAACATCTAAATGGTGTTCCCTAAAGCGAGCATTTAGGCATCTTCCGATGGCCGATGTATTCGCCTTCGCAGCTCAATGGACTCGAATCAAGTTCAATTTCAAGTTTTATTCGCCTCAAATACGTTCGTTCAAACGTATTACATGAGGGGGGGGTAGAAAAATACAAACAAATGCAATGATATAATGGAAATAAAAGAACTAACTAAGGTTAAAAATTAACAACAAACAAAAACTAAAAACAAACTATACAGAATTCAGAACAAAGTTTACAGAAACCGGGCACAACAGAACTGGGGACTCAGTGCACAATTTATAGGAAACACAAGCAGACATGGCGCTGAAAACATAGTACCAAAGCCAAAAATTTTTTGCGGAATATTTTTTATCATTCTATTCAGTGACTATGTCGTTTGGGAGAGAATTCCCATTTTTAATGGACAGAGCAAGAGGGGAGTATTTGTATCTATTAGTGCGACCAAATATAGGTGCAATTTTCAAGGAATGATCATGACGCAAAGAAATGTATGAGACAGACTTACAGTGAGTGAGCATAAATGATTGCATGTTGTAATAAAAGTTATGAAAAAGAGTAAGGCGAGCGACTGTCCGACGTGATTCAAGAGAAGTTAAATTAGAAAGAACCAAGTCTAAGTGGGAGACACTGGTTGTCGTACTGTAGTTTCGATAAATGATTCCAATGGGTCTTTTTTTATTTTTAAGGCCTTTTGCAAGGCGTTTTGTTCGGCCACGCTACCCATGCATTTGCGACCTCGCTGCACCAGGATAGAAAAGTGCGTTCATTTCGCGCGTGTGAGGAAAGGGGAGGGGGTCAAAGTTTTGACTTCCCAGTTGGGGGTGGGTTTAATATGCAAGTGAAAAAAAAAGTCGAAATTTTGGAAGCCGACTTGGGGGGTGCGTTCATTACGCGAGTGCGTTCATTGTGCGAGTAAATACATACCTTACTCAGAACTGTTGCAAAGCATGACCTGATGCACACCTCCGCTCTCTTTATATAAACATTGCCCTCGTACTCCACTGAGGTTGAGTGGAGGTAAACATCCAGGAGATACAGGAACTGACACGTGCCGTGTTTGTGGATAACGTTGTTCATACTGAAATGTTTTTGGTTGACAAACTTTATTACGAGAACGGGAACGACGCCAGGCACATAGCTGTTTTGTGGTGTAAGGCTAGCTGAGTCGCACGTGTGGGTATCAACGCCGATTTGTGAGAAACTGCGAAGTGGGCACCACCAACCATAGTTTTCTAAATACATAACAGATCCTTTTTTCCCTTTTATTTTGCAAAAAGAAAGTTTATGCGAATTTTAAGAGTTCAGAGTCCACAGATTCGGCGATACCTTGCTGGCTGAACAACTTGATGGCTTGATCGAGTGGTTTCGGGTATGCGGGACTACTGGGCAGGACATTGGTGAGGTTGGTCGTTGAACGTGAGTTGGTAGTAGTCCTCAGGGATCGCGTTGTTGTTTCAAGCGAATGGTCAGATGGGGAATCGATTTCTTCTGTAATGCCCCCCCCTCCCCTCCCCCGTCTTCCGCTCTGATTAGGTATGATCGTGGCTGTTGTCCGACTTGGACCACAATTCCGGGTTCCCATTTGGGGTTTCGACGGAAATAGACTCTCTCGCCTTGACTCAGAGGACGTAGTGGTTTGCTGTGTGCGTCACCATGTCGGTGCTGACACTTTTGACGGAACTGAAGGCGTGCTTGAACCTCCCTGATGTTGTAGTGCTGCTCAAGTTAACGCGGAGCAGCTGGCTTGTGGGTTGTGATCCTGCGGCCCATTAGCAGTTCCAATGGGGACAGGAGCTGATCCATCGGTGTGTCCCTAAGCTCCATAAGAACAAGAGACAGGTCGTTGCCTTCCTTCGGTGCCTTGGTCAAGCTGTTTTCATTCTTTGAACTGACCTCTCTGCAAGTTCATTCGACTGTGGGTAATCAGGAGAACTTGGATTATTTGTCATGTCCAAGCACTTGAGATACCCTTTGAATGCTTCAGAGTTGAATGGCAGGCCGTTGTCACAGACCCCTTCTAGAATGCCGAATCAAGCAAACTCCTTTTTTAGGGTTGCGATCCTTTGATAGCAGAGGTGTCCCCCTTTTGCTCTATCACAATGTACTTGCTAAAGTAGTCCACTACAAGTAGGTAGGTGACACTGTGGAGATGGAAGAAGTCATTGGTGACGATTTGCCATGGTTGTGTTGGAGACCGTCTGTCTCCCAGGGGCTCTCGTTGGTTCGACCGCTGGTGTTGCTGGCAGAGTTGGCCGTTGGAGACCATTCTTCTGCCAGCACCCGTTCTCCGAAACAATGCCGCGGAGCGGGGCGTTTTCTGCATGGGTCTTTGCAGAAAAAAAAGGCACTCTTATGAACTGATGTGCGGGCAAAGCTAACGCATTTCTTTCTCAGAGCGGGGAGGTTCAGTTGAGAGCATATCTCCCTAGCCTCAGACCTTAAAGACCCTGAAGGTCTTTCCTTGAGTAAAGCAGTTCTTTTTTCGAGTGCAGCTTCCACCTTTTCCTCTTAGATGTCCTCGTTCATAACAACGAAAACTACCATCTTTTCTTACTCTAGCAGCTTTAGCTGGGCGTTGCGGAGCTCCTCTACTGTTGAGTATACATATGACTTGCCTGGAGGAGGCAGGTGGGCACAAACGGAGTGCACAGCTGTCCCTACGAAGTTCTGACGATCCTTTTCAGGGTTACTTGCTGCTACCTTGTAAACGGATGTCAGTTGGTCTACCCTCGATGCTGGAAGGTCTAGGGCGAACTTGGGCCCGTGAGACAGAAGTCCCACCGTGTCCGGGGAAAGCTGTTTGTCCAAAAGTACAACAGGGGGTTTCAGTTGAAGTCCGAAGCCTTCTGGCAAGACTTGCGTACCTCCCCAGGATTTTTACCCCTGCGGCCTCCAAGAGCCCGACTGCAGAACTCCTGAGGAAGAGGAACGAGGGTCTGTGGCGTAAAACGTATCGAGGAGTGCTGTCGTGGCCGGGGAGAGTCATTCTCATGAGTCGAAGTTCCTGGGATATCTCTATTCTTGAAATCTTCATGATCCTGTAGCTTGACAACCAAGTATGGGAGTGGAATCCCAGCACAAAGTCCACGGAGGCGTGGGCCACGTTTTTTCGCAAGCAAAGCCCCAGGGAGCGTAGACGGAGCCGCAGAAAGTTAATTATTGAGATGTAGCTGACGGCTTTAAAGGAAGTTGCGGGGATTGAACACAGGGTGACGGGCGGACGTACTGAGTCAGGACATGAAGCTCACACAACTTGAATTAAAATTTAGGGAGCTTGTTTATAGAGACTTACAAACACAGAAAGAATAAACCAAAAGAGGTCAGAAACACAGACAAGTACATATCTTTCTTTTTTAAAGTTATTATATGGTTTTCCTCTTATCTTTTATCACGGAGACAGTATAGACCTTTGCAGAAACAGCTCGCTGGCCGCCGCCATTTTGCGACTCGAGTGACCCCTATTAGCCAAAAATTTCTGCCACCCGCCTGAGCTGTGGAAACCCGATCAGCGCGACTCCCCACCTGCATCGTGTGTTCGGAGTTCGCCGGCTTTCCTTCTAAGTGTTTACTCTATTTGCCTGTTCAGGATGCTTGCGTGTTTTTGTAATCTTCCACTGTGAGAACTTGGGAATACCAGGACTTATAGCCTTCTGGACCTTCGCAAGAAACGAGCGAAGAGAACGGGCGAAGAAAGCGAACGTCAAGCAGCCCGCGACGCAGGCCGTTCGACGTTCTTCGAGGATTATTTCCGTTGAGATAATCTCCGAAAAGCCTTCCCGGATATGTTCCCGGTCTTGGCGAGAAGTAGCTGATAGGGTCCGGGGAATGGGAACTAAATAGACACGTTCGTTCATTCGCACTAGTGCTGTGTATAAAAAACATCACTCTTCAAAACGTACCCCAAGACAAGCCGGATTCCGTGCGATCGTCGTGAAGTGACTGTCGTCGACACTGTATTTTGGATATGCTGTGTTATTTGAGACCTTTCTCAAATCATGTCCGGATAACGCGGCACCGTGGGGTACGCGTACAATATATGTTGTTCGATTTATGAGACTCGTTGAATTTCATATAGTGAGGGGGCAATACCCATGCAGTTCGGCTATCTTCTGGTGTTGTCATATATATTAGGCAGTTAAGGTTGACACGGCTGAGTGTATAGTGCCGTTATAATCGCCACAGAACACAAAAGAAAAAATAAAGTGAGGCGATTTTGCCGCCACCAGCATTCAAAATTGCTCCTACGCAGGCTGCCACAGCCTACTGACGAGAAAACCCACAGCTCAGCGCAGTCGGGCAACACTGACGTACAGTCTCAAAACCAGGGATGCGCGCTGGAAATCGCTTCGTTCGAGACTGCCGCTGGAAAGGTCTATATCGAGGTCAGGGGGAGTAAACCTTGTGCGGTTTTTGATCTGGTCTGGAAACTTCAGGGAAGTGTTCTGGGTCTCTTTTTATTTTCGATATTTATAAACGATCTACCCTATGACGTTTCAGTTCAAATCAAACTTTTTGAAGACAATTGTGTGGTTCATAATAAAATGAAAACAAAAGATGATCAGATCAAATTAAACCGTAATTTACAAAAAAAGAAAAAAAAGAAAATAGGCATTGTTGCGACAAATGACGAATCGTGGGGTTTCCACACCATATCAAAAATCATTATTTATGTCTATAACTAAAACAAAAAATCTGCTGGCCTATAATTATGACATGAATGGTTCTGAGCTTTAAGAGTTAAAGAATTTAAGTACATAGATGTAGTATTTAATCTTGACTTAAGATGGAATACCCATATAAACAACGTGTGCATCAAAGCTAAAAAAGCACTGTGGGGCGACAGACGCAACTTTGCTGAAGCGACTCCTGAATGCAAATATGCTCCAAAAGCCAGGGTAGTCATAACGGAATAAGTTTACAGTGGCTTAACACAACAACAAAAAATTAACAACAACACAGACGTTTCGCCACCTATCCGGGTGGCATCATCAGTGTGAACTGGCCCGGTGGTTGGGAGAGTCAAAACCAGTCGACTCTAATCTACAAGTCCCCGTAAACGTCCGGTGGGGGGCCCCGGTTCGTCTTGCACGCCTCGGGGTCTCGGCGGATAAACCACGATTCCACGAACTTCCTCGGGCCTCACCTCTGCTCACGAGCAGCATTGTCCAAGTCAAACGTATGCGCAGTCGTCCAGCTGTGGTCAACAAGCTCAGACTTGCTTCTCGTGGCATGCGTGGCCTTCACCACATCCCTTCTGTGTTCCTCAAGTCGGAATGTACCACCACCTCTCAAGCTGAGGGGCAACATTCCGACGTAGTCTCCTGCCGAAAAGTTATACAATGCTTGCGGCGGAGAGGCATCAGAGTTACTGCGAGTTGGGTAATTAAAAATAGAGATCACTACATCAAGCGCGGGGTGGTACATATCCTCAGGCACCATTGGCATTTCACTCCAAGTCACACGTACACCGTTCGTATTTGAAAAACATAAATCTAAAGCATTGCCTTGCTTATTAAGAACATTGTTGAGCCGCTTCAGATCCAAAAAAGAAGAGAAGTCTAAAAGATGGTTGCATTTCTCCTTTCAATAAAAGTTATCAGTCAAAACGTTGCACGCCTGTAGCTCGTTGAGTTTTTCTAACCCAACCAGACAACGCTGAAAATCACCAGGTGGCTTTTCTGGGGGGAGATAGAACAGACCAATAAGAACACGTTCTCTCTTTGCATACTCAATTTCGACGAACAAGCTCTCAGGAAAGTTTTCTAAATCTTGACGCCTCCTTGAGCTGTCGACCGCGACCAACACACCGCCTCCCGCTCCAGCTCCTTGAAACAAGTCACGGTCGTGCCGGTACACAACAAAACCAGGCGGAAAGTAATCGGAGGACCTGATGTTAGGACGCAACCAAATTTCCGTTAGACAGAAGATTGCATAATTAGACACTGTAACGTTACAAAAAAAAGCAATCGGCTTTTGTGCGTAAGCCGCGGACGTTTTGATATAATAAATCTATGCCAGGCATCACTTGTCAGCGGTTGTGGGATGTCCCTCTGAAGCGTGGAGCATGTCTCTCTGAAGGGTTCCTCTGAAAGGTTTAAAAAGGCTGGATTTAGGCCACACAGCTGGATCAGCAAGTTTCTCAAAATCCTCCGCAGCCGCGGCCACATGAAAGGAGCCGTAAGTGTCGAAACGGGTCTTTAGGTGACGGCACTCCACTTTGTCGATTCCAACGGAGGACAGGCGCGAAGAGTCGTCCTTGCAGATAATATCCGGCGCCAGCTTCGTAACAAACAGCGCTCTCAGACTCGTTGACGGCGAAACAACGCACAGCTTGTTGGTCTTGAATGCCCCGGTCAAATAATAATAAATGTAATAATAATAATAGTAATACTAATAATAGTAATTAGACGAGCCATACACGAAAAATATGTATTTTTAGCTCACCGTTTGGACAAAGTCTACAATGCTGTCCGAATGTACTTCTATGTTGCATTCAAGTGCCGTTTGATGGTTCTGCTACCGAGGACCCTCCTCCCTCAAGGCACGGGAGAAGAGGACGCCAAAGCGGTGTTTGCAAGCCGACGGGAGGCTAAATATGTTTAGTATATAGAGACATGGGCCGCCTTTCCTTTGGGGAAGGATCTCTACGATGTCGTGCTCCACGTCGACTCCGCCAAGATTTTTGTACGAAGCGGTTAGATGTCTACGAGTGAGGATGGCGGTATTGGGTTCCTCGTTGTCAGGAGTTTGGAAGGCTCTATAGATGGCTAGTTTGACCGCGCGGCGGGTTTTCTGAATCAATATGATATCGGGGGGAGTTTGGAGGGACTGGAGGCAGTGTTAAAGATAGCCACGCTTCAGTCGGAAGCTGTGGTAATTCCATTGCCAGATAGTGGTTTGGTGCCTACTGAGGCGTGGCGGGCGTGGGAGAGGTAAAGCCATATTGAGGGATGCACTGTTAGAGGTAGGGTATGGATGGTGGGGGTGGTGGAGGAGTTTAGGACCCCAACTGGGATGAGATGTTGGTGAGTTGGTTTATTTGACTGGTGAGTTGGGCCAATCTGGAGGAGTACTTTGAGACAGCGTTTTCTATCGCCGTACAACGGCTGTAACGTTTTGCTCTAAGGTTTGCAGTCTGGCACTGAAAATGCGAGACATTTCGGTCATTGACGCTGAGTCGGTGTAATTTGTCTACGATTTTGAGGCCATAGTATTGATTACTCTACGCTTGACAGACTGGGCGGTGCTGTCAGGTGAGGATATGGCAACTGCAACGGGTTGTGGGGGAGGAGTAGGAGTGGGCGCTGGAGGGGTAGGAGTTGGCGCTGGAGGGGTAACCTTTCTGTTTAAGGAGGGGTCGTAAGTCTGCATTTTCCTTCTAAACGGCAGTGATTTATTGTGTGAGGGTTTGGACCTTTTGCCGTAGAGTTTGGACCTTTTGCCGTAGGGTTTGGACCTTTTGCCGTAGAGAGGGGCGGTGATGAGAGACATCCGACGGGCAAGGAGAATAGCCGGGTCGTGATTGCAGTCGATTAGGTATTGGCTGATGTTCTCCGGTGGACCGTAATCTGGCACATTAAAGATGATTCCGCGTGAGATCTTCGCAGGATTTGCCATATATGTGGCCAGAAAATAGTTCTCTTCGCCCTTCAGAGGGGGTGCTGAGTAGTATAGTTTTGAATGGCATTGATTCGAATTTTATCATCGCGTGCCACGTTGTAATTGGTCTGGGCAGTGTTAAAGACGAAGTCTTGCAGCTTGCCTGTGCTCATCGAGCTTAGGTTGAGGCCACCACGTGCACGGATGATGATCTTGTAGTAGTCAGGGAGTCTTGCGAGCTGCGGCGGGCGCGTCTTGAAGCCAGGCCTTGGCGAGCTGCGGAAAACCGGACGCCAAACGCGCCTCGCCGCTCGACTTGGTCGTTTACGTCGCCATCCGTTGTTTATCCTTGCAAGTTTTTTAGCCCTATGTGTTGCAGAAAGGGAGCTACGCTTTGTAATTTTACAAAAACCAACCTGTGAAATATACCTTTGACACAAAGTTCAGATTGCTATGTGCAGGCGCCAATTTTTATGGCCCATTTTAGATCGAGCCTGGTTATTTCAGTCACCCTATACTTACTGCCAGGTTGGATCACATTGGCATCTTATTAGCCTTCCTTTTCTTCACTTGGCTTTTACTAGTATGCTTTCACAAAAGTAGGAGTGAGGTCCTCGGTCGACTTCGGCGCGAACCTTAGGATGAGAGAAAATGGCAAAATGGCGCGTTTCCCGCCTTTCATGTACTTTATGCACCCGTAGATCATTGTGAACACTACGAATTAGTTTTTAACCTCTAGGTGGTAGTGGAACGACTGGTTGGCAAGAAGCTATCGAAGGAACAAGCGAAAGTGAGAAACCAGAGCAGCCAAGGCGAGCAATGCTGGCGACACGCACGGAGTGACAGCGGATTGGATCTCGGATTGGATTGAAAGTGTCAAAGACAGTTGGTTGTAAATTAGAACGGAGCAGTAACTTGTTACCAGTATAGGGTTGTTGCACAATACCATGGTTCAATGCTGCTACCTCTTCGTGGATCTGATCAAAACCCACTGGAATCCATGTTGGAGGCATTCATTGCTGTTATCCTATGTTTTGTGTCCTTTGGGGCCTTGTCTGCATGGTACTTTGTGCACCCACTCGAGGTTGAAGACAGTCAGTTGCTCTGTGATTGTTTTAGCCGTAAAACTTGGTGTCAACGGAGCCACGGCCAGCAATATTGGTTTTTCTAGAATTCCGGAAATCATTAGGAACCAGGACAAGGCGACGCTCGAGCAATCGGTTTGCCGACATTATGAATGGCTCCCAACGGACACGCCGGCACAACCTCAACCAGGCGGGTAAAGACAGGAGTAGAACACGGCAAGTCCTGGGCGCTAACATCTCCAGTCCCGAGAGAAAGAGCGAGAAAAGGCAGAGAAATAAAGCAAACAAAAAGTTAGGCGTGTTCGTTTTGCCGCGACAAGTTGAAGTTGCTCGAGCACTTGTCAGGTTTATTTAAATTTATCACTGCGCGACTCCTGTGTTCTTCTGCAAAGACAGAAAATAACAAGGTAAAGACTTTACTGGTGATGTTTGGCTGCATCTTGGTGCATATAAAGGCTTCGGCAGCGATAGGGCTCATCGAAATCGCGAACTGGGACCGCCGATCTCCGCTTCTATGTTCCGCCATTTCGAAGCGGCCAAACGCAGGGGACCTTTCGTTTCGGATTATTATGTTAACTCTACACTCTTAAAAAAATAATTAAAAAAGGAATGGACGGGTGTTGACTGTACTCTTTTTGGAGAGAATCCGGGTTATCGCAAGCTATACTCTCTCTAGGGACCAGGAATATGAAAAATACATGCAAATATGTATCAAAATACAAATACAAAAATAGTTCGTCAAAAATGTATTTAATTACGAGTCTAATTACATTTAAAAAAATTGCGGTGGCTTAGCTCGGCTATGCCAGGATATACGCAGCGTGAGCTTAGGCGCATAAAATTAGAGGTGCTATCAAGCAGCTCCGGTGCAGCGTCAGACTTGGCTACTGCGCAACGGAGGCACATAGCTGGGCACGCGGCGCCGCCAGTGCGTCTGCCGTGGCTGTGACGTCACTCCTCTGGAATGCGAAGACTGGCGAGGCGAGCGCGGTGGCGGCGGATCCCGCGGCGACTTGGCCTCCGCCCCGCCAGCTGTGCGCCGTGCGACGTCACTGCTCCTCGCACTTGCGCAGCACGGAGCATGGCTCATTATGCCAGCCACGCGAAACTGCTCAATTTCGGCCAGTGTAGCTCACGCTACAAAAAGCATTTAAATACAAGATACAAATTCAACCAAATGTATTTGTTCTCTTCCAAATACTTTTCTAAATACATTCCTCAAAATTTGCGAGAGCGACTTCAGGGCACCTGCAACGGGTTTCTACGTATCTCTACGCACACTCTGGAGTAAGTTTGCGAGGCTCTAGTAACGTAATAGAAATATAATCACAAAAAATGTAATCAGCTTGGACGTAATAGGTGAAAAAGTACAGAGCCTCAAGCAGCTTTTTTTGTCGATTACATGTTGGTATATACCAACAAAGAACCGAGACGACCAAGACACGGAGCACTAGCTAAAGAATTTTTTATTGTTGCAACTCGCACCAGTTAACGAAAATCTGGACGACACGCGCATTTAGAATGTTCCAGGCAAAATTATGGATGGAAATCAGGCTGGAAAGCATCACAAGTTGTCACAGGCGCTTATTTAGCCAGTCTGCCTGTGAACGTCGATTTCATCACTATTCTTGCCCTGGACTAGCACCGTAATCACAAAGTCACTAAACGCTTGTGCTTGATTAAGAGACACTGCATTCGGTGCAGAACGTAGTTTTCTTTCTGCTCTGGACAGTGCCAATATATTTGAGGGATGTATTTTCGCCCACAAAATTGTATTTAATTACAATTGTATTTGAAATACCCACCTTTTAGTATTTAAATACACACGTCAAATGCATTACCCAATTTGTAATTAAATAGAAATTCAAAATACACAAAGTATTTGAAATACATATTTCAATTACTTGTATTTGAAATACCGCCTATCCCTGCTAGGGATAGGTAATCGTTACCTTTCCACGACTAGTGTATGTTTTACTCTCCCATACGAGTGCTCACTTAACTTTTCTATAGTCACACAAATGGTTTTGCAAGAGTCAGGACTGTCTACAGGTTTTGAATTTCAGAGTTTGGTGCATTATTTTAACTGCCCTTTTTTGCTCCTAAATACAATTGTTTAAGCGACAACCAGTCTGTCGTATGTAAGAAAAAGTGTTGCCTGAACTCTGTACTAAAGAGTTAAGCACGCTCTCCAGGAAGAGTTATTGTAACCTTAGAAGTGGTGCCTGCACTCCGTATTAAAAAGTTTAGTGTGCTCTATAGCAAGAATTAATATTACATAACAGCAAACTTAGCAGTTTATATGATCCCTTCCTGGAGACTGCTTTACTCTTTCATACAGAGTTAGGCAACACTTGAAGTGGGGATTTAATTACTCGCACTAAAGAATTTTGTAGAGTAAGTACAACCCCATTTGGAAGTGTTGCCTAAACTCAGTATTAAACAGTTAAGCACACTTTCCAGGAAGGGTTCACACGAACTCTGCTCAAGTATAGTGTTATGTGCTGAGTGTAAAATCACCCAGTAAAAAGTAACGTAAATGCCTGCTAACAGAATTAGGGGAAGGGAAGTGTACAATTGGCTCCTTGTTAGTCAAACGTTTGCTGAAACAAAAAAAACTCTACTGGCAAGTGGCATTTTTAGCCTGTTGAAGTGCGACCACTGTACTTTTATTTTTGCAGCTGTTGTATCAAATTTCAATACCTCCCTTGATTTCTCTGTAATGTGGAATAGTACTTCTGTCCTTATTATGGGAGCTGCTACATACAACTTGAGACAACTCAAGCACTTTGCAATGAACAGTAGCCCTAAAATCTAAAGGCAGCTATGTATATGTTCACAAGGGGAGGGTTGCATTGGAAATGTGGAAGTGCAGCTGAAAAAGGACATAAAAGAGGGAGCATGAGCCTGTTCGGAGGCCATAGGTTTTCATGAAAAGTCAGCATAGAAAGGATAAAAAAAGTAGGATAGAGCTCAATAAGCCAACACTTTAATGTTAGGACATGGGAAAAAAAGGCAAAAATGGCACACATATTCCCTCTGGTGAACAAGTTTCTTACTTTGTGATGAGATCCAAAGCCAAGGCAGACTTTATATCGTACTTCAAATCAATGAAGTGCCCAATCCGTCCGTCACCTCAAATAAGTGGTTCTCCAACACCGCAGTTATTGCCTTTGAGTCCTCTTTGTCAATTCGCATCACCGGATAGGTCAATCTGTCGTGTCGGTCCTCCTGTGAAGAATGAATGCTTAAATGTAGACTCAGCAGTATGAGAAGGGAGGAAGCAACTCACTAAGTGTAGAAGGGTATGCACTTGGGCTAGTTGGTGATCCATATTTCCGAGGGAAAAAGCGTTAAAAACAATGAACAAGTAGAAGTGTTGTTGGTTTCTGTTACTTTTCCATCGTTTTTAGTCTTTTACCCTCGGATATATAGCTCGCTAAGTGCCCTTAGTTAATAGGAGTGCATTCATTTGTAAGACAAGAGACCATTTGCGAAAATCCCAGGAGCCATTCACAGGATACGTTCCAATAGTTGTCTGGTACTTGTTTTCTTGCCGATTAAACGAGAGTCCGAATCGAACACTTAGGCAGCACTCACTGCTGGCTCACTCAGCCGCAACTACCCACGACTGTTTGTATCCCCTCTGATATGAACATCTAAAAGAAAAATGAACCACATCTCTCTTTTTTTCCTTTGTATGCAGTGGCAGCCATAAGGGGTTGCATTTATTTATGGCAGGGAATCCCCAAGTTTGCATACCCTATTAGTGGCATCGGAAGAAGAGGGCAAGGCAAGGGGGGCAATTGCCTCGCCCTCCCACTTCTCTCTGACTGACATTTTAAACTATTATAGCAGACAATATGGGAGACAGGGACGGGGTTTAGCTCCCTAGCACATCACCCCTCCACCTTCCAAGCAATACAAACTCAGCTGGCTCCTGCCCATAGCGATGAAAGTCATAGCTCTATATAGACTAGCCTTAGGGGTAGGATGAATGGAAGTTCTTAACTTGAAACTTGAGATCATGTCCGGTTTTCAGTTTTGGAGGCGTGAGGTCGCATCCATGGATAAGGACATAGGGGGGCTCCGAATGCGGCCGAAGCGCCACCGGCTTTGACACCCGAACTCCGACCAGGCAGCGTTAGCTTTATATGAACGGCGGGTGCTACGGCCGGGGACGCCCCGGGCACGTGACGGTTAGTCTCCCCTCTGGCTAGGTCAACGAAGGCCACCAGGCTAAACCTGCTCTCCGCGAACCCCCTCTCAGCAAGGCCCCCCGGACAGCCCGACGCGCACCACGTATGGCTACCTTGGGCCCGACTTCCTTCGTTCACCTAGACACCGGCGCGGCCGCGCCATCGCCCCCAACCCCATCCCGGTGTCCGGCCGACTATCCGCCGACCCTCTTGGTCCACACCGACATACGAAGGGACCAAGCACCCCGCTGGGCCAGGAGTGACAGGCACGAGGAGATCGGGGGGTATGATATTGCCCCCGATCCGCTTAAGGCAGGCCATGGCAGCTAGGGCCACCTCCTCAGCCGTCCGGGAATAGCCCATCGGAAACGCCTTTGAAAACTTCTCCTTCTGCTCTTCGGGAGAGCCAGCCAGGCGGCCTCACCGTCTTCGCCTCCTCGGAATTTGAGGCTCTCCGCCGGAGAGAGCGAGTTATGATCTTTGGCGACAAGATCCCTGACATTGAACGACAAGGGCAGGATCGGGCAGCCCCCCTCCTGATGTTTCCCCGCCGTCTGCACCAGCCGGAGCAACGGGTCCCAAACGAATGGGGCCCGCGGCGGCAGCTTAGGGCTCCTCTCGACCGCGAGACTCCGACAGTCTCGCTATGACGTCGAGTCTGCTGTACCCACTCGGCCGGGAAGTCTGGTATGTCAACGGTGGGACCGTTGATACATTTAAACAAGTCGAAGGCTCCGACCACCTCAAGTTGATCTCCCTTCCACGTCACTGCCAGACCCCGCTGCGTGGCCACTGCCGACAAGGTCGCGCGAAGACCTTCCTTGGCCTCCCCAATGTCTGGCAGCGTCACGGACCCGCGTTTGCCAGCAAAGAAGTCGTCAACCGAGATATCGGCCAGGACTGGGTCTGGTAGATCCGGAAAGACACGACGCACTCTGTGAGTGCCAAAGGCACGAGTTATAGTGGTGGACAAGGCCATAGGGTTAATGAGGCTCGGGTCGGCAACCCAAGCCGCTCTGGCCTCCAGCAGGTCCCTGATGAGCGGGTCCTGCTCTGCCTCAAGTGCCTCGACACGCTTAGCAAACAGATCATCTTCCCATGATCCTTGCAGGTCTATGATGCCAGTCAGATTGTTGGTGCAAAGGGGAGTCAGTGGAAAGCGCCGAGTGCTAATACGCGTGGACTCTACCAGACGGTGCCGGACAGCCCACATGACAGTAGCAAACGGGTCATCGTCAAGCCTGGCCGCATCTCGGCCCTCCACTGTTCTAAGTTCGACGGCATTCCCCTTCCCACGGAGAACGAGGCCATACTGCCTTTTGAGAAGAGGTTTGAAAGAGAACATGGGAGTTCTTAAAAACTTATTCAATGTCCTCTCTCTGAGACTCAACCACGAACGGATAAGAACAAAGCAGCCTCACGAGCAACAACTGTTCTAAACCGTAATTCGCGTAGATGTACGACGCTACCTCAAGTGCGTCCAGGATTTCTCTGGAACGTCCTTCTCCGACCCTTCTCCCACAGATCAGATGTCTTCGATATCGGAGGCCCCCAATTTTTAGATTGGGGCCTCCGACATCGGAGACATTCGGGGGATATCGGGGGGCATTCGTCCAATTGGTATACAATATGTTAGGAACGTTCTTAATATTTAATTAGTTTGAGCAACCTATTGTATTTCAATGCTGACTACCGTATATCATAGTTTATTTCACAACTTTAGAAGTTAGCAAATGCAGGTAACCTCTAAGTTTGGGGACACCATTGATTAAATATTGTAATTACAGCTCTACATGAAGCTAATTTACTATAAAGTACCATTAAACCTTAATAATATAAAAAAAACTGTACCTACTGAAATTCACAAACTCAAAAAAAAAAGAAGCGAAATAAATATAACAGTAGCCCAACCAAGAACATACAGCTTCGATTGGTCAGTGTTCAAAAAATTGAAAAAAGTGCCACATTCCAAAACAAAGCACGCATCGTGGCGAGCCGAAGCTGTGCCATAACTGAAACTACTAGATAGCTAGTGAGCTACTCACATGCACCACTCCATCATGCATGTGCACAATAGATGTGGGCTCTGAATTTCTGATTTGCATGTGGCATGGACTGGTTGCACCACTCTGAAGGCAGCTGTGGGCACGCGCATTATGTGCCAGAGCGCATCCTTCAGTATGTCCAGTAATGCTGAGGTGAAGTGTGCCCAATAAGTTGAGTTTCTACATGGCTTCATCTGTTGAAAACTGCTCTGCCAGCATTTTGTGATGCTTTGTGTGTGTTCATCAAATTGAAGATTATATATTTATGTCAGAACCGCTGGAGCCTCCTGCTAAACAGGCGTGTTAGTTTTATGAAGGCAACAAGGGCGGCAGTGGCTCCCCGCCCCTGTCTACTCCCCCATCGGAAAGCAAAGAAAGTTCTGTTGAGAGCTGGGGTCTTAAGAGATCGGCAGAAGTTCCATACCATAATTCCTCGACAAGACAAGTTGCGAAGTCCTTCAAGATCATGAGGGTTTTGATTAGCTCCATGGCAGGAGCTGCAAGAACAGCAGTTTCCCTTGTTTAGTGAGCAAAAATTATCTCCAGCAGTCACACTGTAATCAATAAATTGTTCATATGCAGTAAGGTTCAAGGTTCAAGGTGTTTAATGGCACAACTTCCACACAGCCGAGTGCCTGAGGCAGCCAAAAGGCAGAAGCCCATACAACCAAGTGCTGGCTGCTTCCTCTCTTTCTCCCCAACTGGAACAAGTTTCTGCACTCTTGGCATTCCTAACTAAGGAGACAATCAGGTCTTTATATGACTTTGATACGGAAACTTGTCATCAGTGTAAGATGGCGTGCTAAACGATGACACTTGAAGAGGAGCAGCCAGACGCTGAATCCTTGTATCCCTCACCATGGTCGCTGAGCAGGTGGCACCATGGTTACAACTGATCCTCGGCCACAGCAGTAACGGTATGACCTAGGACGGTACCCTGGACTAAAGGGTGTTCTGCTGCGGTTCGGATCCAGCTGTGCGGGAAATTGGCACCTTAGAGATTTCTTTTTCTAGGACAGGGTTTATGCATGTTGAAGCATGGCATCAGAAGTTGAGTTGTATGAAGAGCGTTGAGATTAAGTGCTCGGAGAGCTTGTCCAGTTAACTTCTTGTCCCAGCATCTCAGCATGACTGTAATCTGCTTCAACATTAAAAATAAGTCTGTAGGTAAGTAGCTAAACATTCGGATGGTTACTAATCTGCTGCACCTCTTCTTTTTGTGGAGTGCATGACGACACTCAGCTTAAAAAGAGCTACTAGAATATGAAGATGCCATCAGTACAACGAGAATATGGTGAATGTAGGCATAACGGAATGGAAGTCCTTGTTACACCTGGTCCACAGATCACGGAAAGTTCGTCGGAGTGCTTTTCACTCTGAATGGCATGCACACGAACTCGCAAACCGAAAGGCATTGTTAGGCTCCTTTTGAATTACCAATGGCTTGTCTGGTATTGGTGCTAGGACTTACCAGATCGACCTTGGAAAATATGGCAAGCTATTGTTGAGCAGTGTAATGAAGGTGCTGATGCAAAAGAACTGTGTTTTTCTGTTTTGTAGCAGCTGTATATGGCAGAACTACATCGTACAGCGCATGAATTATGTGCAAAACTAGCTTTTTTAAGTTGATGAGTATAATCAGTGCGTAGAACGCACACATTCATACATGGATATGTTAGCAAAAATAAAAACTAATGTCTCGTTGCAAGGACTCACACAAAAAGCGGAATTTGTTGAGAACCACATGTAAACTGGTAAAATCACTGCAGTACACTAACAACAACAAAAAAGCTATTTTTATGTTGGCACACCACGCTTCCTCCGCATTAAATTGTGCATACGACCGCTGCTGGAAATTCTGAGGAAAGCAGTCTGAGTAGCCACAGTCGGCAGCGACCCCAGACATGCTCAACGGGGTGCGAACCGGACCTGGATTGGCCTCGACATCATTGTCGTCGCACCCGTTTCGCACCCAGGCGGAGCCTGGGGTGGTCAGCACGTACTGGGCCGTGGCGGGCAGCTGGGCGAAGAGGCCAATAACAGCTGTACGTGTTGAAGTCTTGGAGAAAACACAGACGGCAAGCGTCGACGAGTGGCTTAAGGCTAGGTACTTCTAGCAGAGTGTGTTGGATAGACTGCAGCTCACGCAGGAAGAACTGTGTCTGTCCCTCGTCTATTTTCAGTGTTTTTATTCTCACTGTGTGAACTGTGGCCTAAGGCTGCAGCGTCACGTGGCGAGAGTAGCAAGGGGGCGTTGCCACTCGCAAGCTTGTGGATGTCTGTCGAAGGGCAGCGGGTAAAGATGTATTTAGGAAGTTGTTTGAGCTTGCCTGTCCATAGTTTCAATGCTCTCTTTAAAGCGGCGTAGGACTGACGGGATCATGCAAGCCTTCTTTTTCGGGCTCTTAGAAGGCCACCTCTCCTGAGACTCCACCTCACAAGCCTGAGCCTCGCGGCTCATCGCTTCGGGACAGGGGCCCGTTCGTCTGCAGCTCCGCAGGGTGCGCACTGGAACCCGATACCCGAGCAAGCTGCCTTTAATATTCACCACTCCAGGCTTCTTGCGCATCTCGATGAACTCTGTTGACTTTGCGCTTGAGAGCGGCCTTTTCTTCGTTCACCTCACTACATCGCACAGTTCTTCAGATTCTGGAATTGTTGAATTAAGGTGCATTTGGTTATATGCACTTCGATCAACCAGTTACTTATAAAAAGAGGAATGCTAGGGGGGAGAATTTTCGGCATACCTGGCACGTTGACAGTCTGCGCGTGGTAGTAGCCCCCCTTGGTTGTTATGTTGCCGCTCCAGAAGACATTGTACAAAAAGTCTGGGTTGAAATCCCCGCACGTAACGGGGCGGAAGTCTTATATTTCTTCTAGGGACAACCGCTGTCGTCACGGTCTATCTTATATCCCACCAACGCAAATAATTCGCACATCACTAATCCAAGCTCTATGTATAAATGGTAACAAAGCTTCCATGGAAGCTCATAAGGCGCGAATATGGCGGCTCATTGGGTGCAGCGCCATTTGTGAGGTGTGCGGCATTGCCGCTAGTCATGCTGGCCTGCGACGTACGGGAAGTGACGCCTTATTAAAAACAAACAGAAAATGACGCAATTGCCTCTTGACTGCAACATCACGATTGCTCTTCGCTAGTGACACAAAATTTAAATGCCTTTCGCCAGTGACACGAAATTGAAATGCTTTTTTTATGTGTTCTACATGCCTGCGCAACTACTGTCCTTCATAACTTGCTTCATACAAAGTAAAGTGAATGGTACTTAAGCAGGCACATAGAATACGGAAGAAAAACAATTAGACACGTTGGCATTGCTACTTGTAGTGCATTAGACATTGGAATCTATCACTTCCATATAATCTCTTTAGCAAAAGAACCACTTTTTTCATCAGTTCTGGGAACCACCAATAAGTTAATATATTTTTGAAATTATCCAGTGTGTTACAGCACGTCAATGAATGGATGCTTATTATTCAAAGTGCCGGAGGGTTAGGCGAGTGGCCAAGAGAAGGCGCCACCGCTTGGGAGACGGGGGGTGCCCGGAAAAAACAATAAACGCAAACTCGCCGGACAGTACTGACTCCCTGCCCAACCGGTACATGGTGGCATGTTCGTAGTTCTTGCCTTCGTCCTCAGTCAGCTTCAAAGAACAAAGAACGTCCTCCCCTTCGCGGCCCATGACGTAAACGTGTTTACTTGCGTTTCTTGAGAGCGGAGACGCAACTCGGTGATTATCCTGTAGCGTTGCCATCTCGTGAACCACGTCTTCCACGTGTGCGGCTGGTGAAGGTCGAACTTTTCCAGCAGTTGTGTTGAAATCGGGTTGAAGTAGCTGCTTCCCGCTTGAACCGCTGCTTTTTGATCCGTCATGTTGGACCGGCGTTGTTGCGCAGTTACGCGTGTCCGCTGCTCCCACTGCTGCTTCGGTTGTGCGTGCCGTGCCCGCTACTGTTGCTCTTATCGCTGACAAACTAAACCACTGAGAGACCTACTTCGTCATGATGCAGTCTGATACTGGGGAGAGGCTCAGCAGCAAGCCTTCCAGCAGACCAAGGCAGCTCTCATCACAAACTCGGCATTGGCAATGTACAACCAAAGAGACCACTTGACACTCTTGGTCGATGCCTCATCCTATGGATTGGGTGCTGCGCTCCTCCAGGAGTCCCAAGGCGAGCGATGACCAGTTATGCATCCAAGGCACTAACGGAAACTGAGCAACGCTATGCCCAGATTGAGAAGGAGGCACTAGCCATCATGTGGGCTAGTGGCCATTTCCGCACATACTTCCTAGGGCTCCAATTTCATATTGACACTGACCACAAGCCCCTTGTGCCACTTCTCACCACGAAGCGTCTAGATGAACTCAGACCTCTTCTGCAACGTTTCCGCATGCGACTACTGGAGTATGGCTTAACGATCTCCCACATCCCGGTAAAGAAGATCCACCCGGCAGATGTGCTGTAACGCAAGCCACTTACTGGAGCAGGAGAAAAGGAAGCTGCCGACCTGGAGGAAGCCGTTCTGGAGTATGAAGTTCTCACAGTGGATCTGTTACCTGCGTCAACAACACGCTCTCACGGATCAAAGATGAGATCGGGAAGGATCCTGTCACGTCTGGAGTTCTGCTCTACGGGCTGGCCGAGCATGAGAGCTCTACCACCAGAACTGCGGCGATACTGCGAAATAGCAGGTGAACTCGAGGCTGCATTACTGTTTATTGGTCTGGGGGACGACTACAGCAAGTAATATTAAGCAATTATTTACATTGCAAAAACGCGCAGTTAGGTCAATTGATAATTTACCTTGGACTGAATCGACTTCCCCTAGCTTTATTAAACATGGAATATTAACGTTAGACAATCTTTTTTGCCTAAAGGTTGCAATTTTAGTTCATACTCAAATAAACAGGAATCCCGCAATATTTTACGAAACATATTTATTTAAGCAAACAAATTACAATTTGAGACACCAGCAGTTTTCAAAACCTAAAATAAGAACTAATTACGGTACACAAAAAACATCCTACCAGATACCCGATCTTCTTAACAGAAATTATTGTGTATTCGAATTAGCCCAGACAATAGCGTCCGTGTTTCTTTTCAAAAAATACCTTACGGTATACTTCAATGTGCCTAGTGTGTATTCCTATTATAGTTCACATCAAAATAGATTGTACATTTTTGAGTGTCATATTTTTATCTTCTCAGATATTGTTTTATTTTTTATTTATGCTGTTTTTGATTCATTTCCTGTGCCCTGCTGCTGAGTGCTGTAACGGGGGTTGGGGACCTAGTCAGGTGATTCGTTTTCGCCTTTTGTCCCAACCTCCCTGACCTGACTGTCCCAACCTCTCTCGCCACGGTGCGAGCTTGAAACGGGCATCGTCCCATTAAGCCCATTTCCATGCATGCATGTTGATTTGTGCCCATCTTACTATACCGGCATATATTGCCAGGCAATAGCAAAACATCGTTGTAACAGTAAGGTGATAATTAAATAGTAAATAAGGTTTGGCTCGATATTCTCCTTCCTTTGGTTCTGAACAGGTCGAGCCTCGGTTGAGACGTTGGTGAATGAATAAAAGTTTCCAGTAAATGAATATAGTAATCGAAAAAAAGGAAACTCATAACAACAATTAATTAGAACGTCGGTTAAAACAAGGAAATGTAAACGCACGTTTGTCGTGTGTACCTTTTTTGGTGCCGTTTAAAAACGCACGGAGCACGAATCGACTGCATTTTACTCCGGTGTTCTCCAGATAGACGTCCGCTGATGCCACGGGCAGCGAAGGGCATAGAACGAAGTAAGCCGCGCTATGGCCCCACTCTTGAGTTTCACTCTCTCCCCAAGCCCAGAATATCAAGTCTACGTCAGCCACCATTATGTTTTATTTGTAAGAATATCTGCTTGAGATAAGATGCGTCCTGCTGGGGGAAAAACGGGAAGAAGAAGAAAGGAAGACTATTACCATTTTGGAAAGTGCTCACAAAAAGCTGACCCACAAAAGGGGTGACTGAGATGCAGATAACCTGGCTGGAATTCACAAATGAAGTGGGCCAACTCTAGAAGTTGGACTACAAAAAATTAAGTAGCTTTTAAAACAGGGTAAGGTGAAAGAAACAGAAGAAAAAATACATCCTGTTTTCGAGAAGATAAGTGTGCAGCAACGAACGAGGATGCTTGTGGCAATAGCACTTTCGGTTTCGGAGCTGGCAGGAACGAGGCCATGTGCTCACGAAAACCTTTCTTGATGCAGGCGATTGTTCCGTTCTGCCTCGTCACCGCTGGCATCAGTTTCCTGAGTCCAACGTCAGCGCAGCGTCAGCTGCATGCGACGTCAACGACCTATCAGCCTTCCCGTCAGACGATTCCAAGTTCTTCGGAGTTCTTCAGGGTTCCACCCGTCCCACCCTCCAGTCAACCGAGTGGACTGTTCGAGTCAGCATATAAGCCGACGCGTGTCACGGAATCCCTGGGTTTCGGAGCTGGCAGGAACGAGGCCATGTGCTCACGAAAACCTTTCTTGATGCAGGCGATTGTTCCGTTCTGCCTCGTCACCGCTGGCATCAGTTTCCTGAGTCCAACGTCAGCGCAGCGTCAGCTGCATGCGACGTCAACGACCTATCAGCCTTCCCGTCAGACGATTCCAAGTTCTTCGGAGTTCTTCAGGGTTCCACCCGTCCCACCCTCCAGTCAACCGAGTGGACTGTTCGAGTCAGCATATAAGCCGACGCGTGTCACGGAATCCCTGGGTTTCGGAGCTGGCAGGAACGAGGCCATGTGCTCACGAAAACCTTTCTTGATGCAGGTTAGTGATTTGCCATCTGGCCCTTTCCGATCTGTTGGTGGTTTCCTGCCAGCTCCACCCAACCAACTATTCTTGATTGCGAGCACTAGGAATAAGCACTTTCATGCCATAGTGGGTAATAGACGCAAACTATATTACAGGAAAAAAGTGTTATTTGTGCTCTTGTTGCTGTTGTTAAGTGGCGACGTAGAAACTAATCCTGGTCCTGCAACTAAGGAACAAATGGAACTCATACAATCTATGTTCACTGAACTGCAAAACGGTCAAAGAAGTGTCCTCTCGAAGTTAAATGTTATTGAAAGCAAACAAACGGAGATTCACAATAAAATAGAGAATTTAATTGCAAAAAACGAGCAATTTGAACAACGGATCTCAGATATTGAAGTAAATAGAAGAAAGCTGGAAGCAAGACTAGACAACCTTGAAAATCGGAGCCGCAGGACAAACTTGGTGTTTTTTGGCATACCTGATGACACAGTGCGAGAGTCATGGGAGGAGTCAGAAACTCTTGTTAGACGCATCTGTAAAGGTAATCTAGATATCGATGTCACCTCAATACAAAGGGCCCACCGTCTAGGTACTTTCAAGGAACGTAGCTGTCGGCCGATTATAGCAAGCTTTCAAAATTGGAAAGAACGTGACAACATCATGCGCAACGCCTTTAAATTCAAAAACTCTGCTTACAGCGTTTCCGAGGATTTCAGTGCACTTGTCAGAGAAAAAAGGCGCAAGCTATGGGACTATTCCAAAGAAAAACGACAAGATAAGAACAACAAAGTATATCTTACCTACGACAAGCTCGTTATCAACGGAGACACGTACGCCTGGGATTTCGAACAAAGCATGCCTATACTCGTTCGTAAAAAGGCTCCACCGATTCAGCAGGATTGACGCCGTGCGAGAGATATCTGTCAAAATGCCGCTTTATCAGATGTAGATGTCTCGGTATTACTTGTGAACTTCCGTAGCATAAAAAATAAAGTGGACGATTTCTTATCTCTAGTCGAGACAATCAGACCCAAAGTTATTATGGGAACGGAGACATGGCTGCATGACTCGGTTTCTAATTGCGAAGTTTTTCCCCCTGGTTTTTCCGTATACCGCAAAGATAGAAATGGACACGGAGGTGGTGTCTGTTTGCTAATTTAATCAGACTGGAGTAGTAGTGAACTAGTTTTTTCCGAAAACGACACTGAGTCTGTATGGTGTCGAGTAGTTTTACCTAAGGGGACCACTTTAGTTTTTGGTACATTTTATCGCCCCCCAGATAGTGATGCGTACTCGATAGACAAATTGGGTGACTTGTTGACGACAATTCCAGATAGTGTATTCTTGGGAGGAGACTTTAATCTACCAGGGTTCAACTGGTCTGATGAAGTTCTTGATACAGATGGACCCCGCGCTTACTCGATGTTTGCTGACATAATCAGTGTATTTGGATTTGAACAATATGTTAAAAAACCGACGCGAGAAAATTCTGTCTTGGATTTAATTTTATGCAATTTTCCTGGCGTTGTATCCGAGGTCACTGTACTTCCCGGCATAAGTGATCACTGCGCGGTTGTTGCTAAGCTCTCGGAGCCCGGAACGCGAAAGCAAGCGGAGTGTCCACGGAAAGTATTTTTGTACGACAAAGGTAATTACGAAGCGATCGATGCAGAGCTTGAATCCTATTTTTATACATTTAGTCGTCTGTCCGAAAATAGTGACGTCGAAACTATATGGCATGCTTTTAGAAATAAAATATTACAGCTTGCGGAGGTGTATATTCCATCGAAACAAATGAGGAAGCGTAAAAAAAATAAGCCTTGGTTTAATGTAGAAATTCGCAGACTTATAGGTAAAGCGAGACGTGCTTACAAAACGCTGACCAAAAGTTGGTCAGTCCAAACTGAGCAGAAGTACAAAGAGATTAACAGGCTTCTCAAATTGCAAATAAAATTAAGCAAAAAAGTGTTCTTTGACAAGTTTAACGAAAATCTAAAAAGAAACCCTAAAGAATTCTGGAAGTTCGTCAACGCGAACAGAAAGGAAGACACTTCTATTCCTGCGTTGAAAGTTGATGGTAATACTGTGGTGTCTGATAACGCGAAGGTTGAATGCTTTAACTCGTATTTTAAGTCGGTATTTTCGGAAGACTCTCCGCATCTGCTATCTCCAGTGGCTTGCCGAACGCAGCAAAGCGTAATGCCCAGCATTACAATTGACATGAATGGTATAGTGAAGTTGCTGCGCGGAATTGATGCAACCAAGGCTGTCGGACCTGATGGCATTTCCCCTGTTATTTTTCTTAAGTGCAGTGAATCCATAGCGCGTTATCATTTTGTTATATTTAGTGAAACGTTAAAGACGGGGATGGTTCCAATGGATTGGAAGATGGCAAACGTTACACCAGTTTTTAAATCGGGTTCTAAAGCCAGTGTTGAAAATTATCGCCCTATTTCATTGACATCGATCTCATGTAAGTTGTTTGAACAAATTATTTACAGTAACCTTTACTCGTTCCTGGATTCATTACACTTCTTTTCCCCCTCACAGCATGGAGAGAGTGGAACGATCTCCCGGAAGATGTTGTGTCCATTGATGATAATGACGTTTTCTTTTTCCACTCTTTATAATGTTTTCTAAAACCCCCCTACAATAATGCCCACAGGGCGATGTAGGTACAATGTAAATAAATAATAATAAATATCACATCTCTTTTTAGTGAATTTTAGGGTATACGGAGCATTGTCTGGTGTTGTAACACAATGAAAATGGTCGTAGTCACTCAAAACCGAGAAGGACATTGTTAATTCTTGTCTGTGCACTTACCGCCTCGAGCTTTTCAAAGAGGCATACACCCACTTGGTGTCCTCTTCCCGCCTTCAATAGCAAAGAAAAAAACAAAGGGTCTGAAAAAAGCGGATATAACTTGACCCCACTCCCCCCCCCCTTTTTTGTGTAAAAATGTTTTTTATTTCTTTTTTTTTTTACATTGTTGTTAGGGTCTAAACAAATATAAATTTAGGGGCTTGGTGTTGAAAACAAAAATGGTTTTGCGGAACTGAAGGGTGCCAAGCCTCGCTTTGCGCGTGAGAGTGTCACTGAGCTCGACTTTACCAAAATAAAAACAACCCTTCCTTTAGAAAAAAAAAAGTGTGGGGGGGGGGGGTCTTCAATAAAAAAGTAACGGATTAAAAGAAATCCGTTACGTAAAAAATGTAAGGGAATTACTTTAAAATTACATCAGAAAATATGTAATTATTTCGTTACTAAATTACTGATAAATGTAAGGGATTACAAGTAATTTCGTTACTTGTAACGGATTACGTACAAGTCTGGTTGTCACCGGATATTACCTTGCATCTGAATAACCTTACCATCGCTGTAAAGGAGGCGCATAAGTTTCTAGGCGTGATATTCGACAAAAAGCTAACATTCGTACCTCACTTGAAAGAACTAAAACAAAAATGCCTACTATCTTCCAATATTCTTAAGGTGCTGTCACACACTACTCGGGGGCCTGACAGACAATGTCTGCTGCGAATTTATAACTCTAGTGCGGTCCCGGTTGGATTACGGTGCACCGGTATATGCGTCGGCACGACCATCTGCTTTGAGGATGTTAGACCCAATCCAACACTTGGGGCTGCGTCTAGCCACAGGTGCTTTTCGCACGTCTCCCGTGCTGACTCTGTATGCTTAAACGCATCAGATGTCGCTTGAGCGACGCAAACAATATCTTAGTCTGTGTTATGCCTACAAAGTTTATAGGGATCCGTACCAACCTTCATTCTCCGCTCTGCGGACCTCTGCATCACAGCGGCTTTTTGAGAATAAGCCTAGTATTGTTTGGCCCTTGAGCCTTCGGACTGAGAGCATGGCAAGGTCGCTGCACCTTTCTTTTGATGAGCCTCCCTTGTTGAGACAGGCCTATAGGGTTGTTCCTTGGGACTTGGTGCCAATCTCTTACGATTGGTCCCTTTCAAGGTACAGCAAAAAGGTTGTTCCTCCTTTTGTTCTCTTGCGGGAGTTCGCAGAGCTAGGGCAGAAATATAGTGACTATCTCCACTTTTACACTGATGGCTCGAAAACGTCGACTTGCGTAGGGTGTGCAGTTTGTTCTCTCGCTTACAGTTAAGTTAGGCAACTCAACCCTCTAGCAACTATTTTTACCGCCGAATTGTATGGTATCCTGATTACTGTTGAATATATTCCAGAAAATAACATTAACAAAGCAGTTCTGTTTACTTCCAAAGTGTTCTCTTAGCTATTTCATCTTTAGCAGACAGTAAGAATGCTCTTGTGCAGTAGGTTTGTTTTCAGATAAACAAAGCTTTCCATCTAGGACAAGTTATAAAATTCTGCTGGGTGCCCAGTCATGTGGGCATTCCTGGTAACGAGAATGCAGACCACCTTGCACTTTCTGCAAAAAACTATACGGAAACGTCTCTTGGCCTGCCACACCAAGACCTCAAGCCAGCCTTAGAGGGCAACTCTGCCCGAAACTCAAAATGAAATAAATTACTGGTATCGCTGTAGTGACACAAAATACAACACCAGCCAAAATATCACGTCCGTGGGACGCCGCATTCTTAACTAATGCCGATAATAAAAATGAGACTCACCGCGAGCCGCTGCTCCTTAGCGGGCGGCCAGCGGGTTGCTGATTGTAAAGCAACATTGGGCCGTAACATCAGTATCGTTCTCTTTTTTTCCTCTGATCCGGGCGTTGCGCGGAGTGCGCTTCTTTGAGCCGCTACCAGCGCTACTTCGGCTTGTGATTGGCGTGTTTAGCCGTTGCTTTTATCTGGAGCCCGTGTAGCTCCGCTATAGCCTTTTGTTTATTTGCTTGTGAGGACTGCAAGACTCGTTTTAGTGAGCAACTCGGTGCGTCCCAGACTGCCCAGCTGTTCCTCGAAAGATGCCGAGTACAACTTGAAGCTCTGTCGGCTGCTCAAACAACCCGCTGCACAACCCGGAGGTGCTTTTTCACAAGTTTCCAACGGACCGGAAATTGGAGAAGGTGTGGGTGAACGCTGTTCGGCGAGTGGACTTTGGATTTCGGCTTTTACGCGCCCGAGGAAAAAGAACAAAAACACACACACAAAAAAAACAGACGTGTGCAGCCCAGCGCACGTCTGTTCGGGCGCCGCGGCCCGCGCCGGAGAGCCTCGGAGCTTTGTGTCTCGGACTGACCCGCAGCGCGATAGCGAGAGGGTTCCCAGTACTTTACGTCACTGGCAGCACGGCGCAGAGCAACGCCGCTCCATCCACGGAGCCCCGATGACAATTCCCCGCAGGGGGCACCTGTGAAAGCAGGTGTTTGGAGAGTGGCGTCTCCACGGACCCCGAGCCATGCGGGTTCGCCCGCCCACGTCTGGCTGTGCGTGGCTTTCCCGTGTCCGGGGAAAAGGGCATCCTGGTGGTTGAGCCGAGCCCGGGGTAGGGTTGGACCCTTCGGGGCCCCCCGGGTGAGGCAATACACCACTTCGGTCCCTGCTTCTCGTAGACGGGAGTCCTGGTAAGGCCCGGCCAGGATGATTCAGCCTAGTCGCCTTTTCTTCTACTATCCCCTCCGATCTTTCACTCCCACCTTTACTTATACTTCTCCTCTCTCTTTTCTCTCCATTCCCCTTTCACCTTCTTGGCGGCAAGGGCCAACCTTGAGCGGAGAAGGACGCTAGTCTAGACCCATTCTTGGGTATAACATCTGGGTAGGTGCTACTTGAGTAACGTGCACAGCAAAGCCATTTTTGTTATGTGCCGTTACCCTGTCCCATGTTGGGCTCCATGGTGGGCGGCACACCGGAGATGTCGAAGATCTCCCATTTTTATATGGGTTCCAAAGCAAAACTTCCTTCTGATCGATCTCTGAAAAGAGTTCGCACCGAAGCCACCGTTCCTCTAAAGACTACAGATAACACTCAAGCCTTCTCAAAGTTTCTAGTAATACACTGCGAATACGAACTACCACTTGGAAAGCTGTCCCCATTCCTTGTGGCAAAAACCTTGGAATCATGTGTTGGAAAATCTTACAAAGCAAAGAAGCTTCGCTCTGGAGACCTCCTTGTCGAGGTTGAAACTGAGCAACAAAGTAAAGCGCTCCTTGGACTTACTAGTATAGCTGATCGCAAAGTCACAGTAACGCCACACCGATCTCTCAACACCATTCGGGGCGTGATCTCCGAAGATGATCTGTCGGAAAGTACTGAAGATGAAATCCTTGAAGGACTAAGCAATCAGGGTGTGATTGCAGTGAGGCGTATTACCTTTCGTCGAGAAGACCAAGAGAAGCCTTCGAAGCACCTTGTGCTTACATTTAACTCCACGACCCTCCCCCAGACGGTCAAGGCTGGCTATCTCAACTGCAAGGTTCGACCGTTTATCCCCAATCCGAGACGTTGCTTTAGCTGCCAGCGTTTCGGACATGGGGCAGCCACTTGCAGGGGACGGACAACCTGCGGAAAATGTTCAAGCAATGATCACCCTACTGACAGCTGTGCAAGTGAATTTTCCAAATGCGTGAACTGTTCAGGTGCTCACCCTGCATACTCCCGTTCATGCCCAAAGTTTAAAGAAGAAAAAGAAATACTAACACTGAAAACCAAAGAAAATCTGACCTACTTTGAAGCACGAAAACGCCTCTCATTCCTACAGAGAGGCACCTACGCCGCTGCGGTCAGCAAGGGGGCTGCACCGACAACGGCTTCCGTGGGGACACAGGTCTGCCTTTTAGACCTTTCTGCCCCGCGCAAACCTCAAGCCCCCAAAATCTCACCTGGAATCCCTCAAGAACAGAGGGATTCAACTCAAACCGCATCCTCAAAGGCGACGGCCCCGCGCCGTATGCCCGCACGTCCTCGTGAGAAAACTGTGACGACAGAGTCACAGTGCCTTGAGGGGCGCCCTTCATGTTCCTCGCATCGCGAGGTTGAGGCAATGGATGTCTCCAGCAGTCCGCCGGAGCCTCCACCTGCCCCGAAGGTTGGTAAATTCTCGTCAAAAGTTGAGGACCCAAAGAAAAAGACCAAAGCGACAGGTCCAGAAGCTGGCACATAGCAAGTGCTTAGTCGTGGACGCTGTTTCAACACCCAAAAATTTTCATTAACACTTCATACACCTCCCTGCATCACTGTTCTTTGTCGCTCACCTGCATTACCTCACTCACTCTTACGGATCAGTTGGGACAGAGGAATGATGGCGACTCCCTCGCCAGTGGCGTTGGCCCAAAGTCTCGACCCCCTTGGAGGTCAGAGGGGGCAGCTCCACAAGGATCAGCCAGAGGACTATTGGCGACTCCCTCGCCTGGGGCACTACCTCTATTTGTCTTTCCCCGAAGGCTTGGTCGGAACTGCCCTCCTGTTGACATCCACACCCATTCATGTCTTCTTTCGTTTTTTATTAAATTAGTTTTTCGATTTTTCCTTAGAACCTTAGTTTGTGAGTGGTGCATTACAGCTTTAGCTGCTTATGCGCTAAGGCTACGAACTCGAGGTCCCGAGTTTCAAACTTGTAACCGACAATGAGTCTTATTCAATGGAACTGCCGAGGTCTCCTACATAATTATGACGATGTTTGCTCCCTTTTGGAGGAATATCGTCCACTGGCAGTGTGTCTCCAGGAAACTCACTTGAAGGGAAGTCAGTCAGGAGTCTTTAGGCACTTTCATTTTTTCCGCAAGGATAGAGATCACTCGTCTTACTCTTCTGGCGGCGTGGCCATAGTAGTGCAAAAATCAGCTGCATGTGTTGAGGTTTCCGTGCAGACCGCCTTGGAAGCAGTAGCTGTTCGCATTCTGTCAGACCGCCTGATAACCCTTTGTTCACTTTACATTCCTCCAAACTTTCATTTAAGGTGTGAAGATCTTGAGTCACTCATCGCGCAACTCCCCCAACCATTCATTATTCTTGGCGATTTTAATGCACACAATCCTTTATGGGGCAGTACTAGACGCGATACTCGTGGAGCAATTGTCGAACGGTTTATTTTATCTACAAATTTGTGTCTGTTTAACGAAAAGAAACCCACAAACTCATTTACATCAATTGACCTCTCTATAAGTGAACCTATTTTATTTTCACTCTTTTCGTGGCAGGTTACAGATAATCCTTTAGGTAGTGACCACATGCCGATTGTTTTAAGACGAAATAACCCAGGTGTGACCCTCCCCAGCCGAACTCCCCGCTGGAAATTTGAGAAGGCAAACTGGTCACAATTCAGTGAATTCTCACTGCTGGCATGCACATCTCTTGACAAGCTTTCAATGGATGCAGTGAACGAATACTTAACGAATTGTATCCTTCAGGCAGCCATAATGGCAATCCCCATGACCTCGGGACGCCTCCCACGCCGTCCCAAGCCTTGGTGGAACGAAGAATGCTCAGAATCACGAAAAAAACAAAACAAGGCATGGAGCATATTTCGACGGTATCCGACATCGAGCAATCATCTTCACTTTAAGCAAATGAAGGCCCCTGCACGGTACATTCGCCGGCAATCAAAAAGAACAAGTTTCCAAGGGTATGCGACATCAATAAATAGCCACACATCCCCGAAAGAGGTCTGGGACCGAATTAACAAAATCAATGGATGTTATACTGCTTTCACCATCCCCCTGTTATCCTGCAACGGAACCTGTCCAGAAAGTCTAGAGGAACAAGCCGATATTCTCGGGGAACATTTCGAGTTTGTTTCAAGTTCCAGGCACTATTCACCATCATTTCTTCGGCTAAAACAACGGGAAGAAGCCAGGACCATAAAGGCACCTGGCAGTGCACGGGAGCCGTACAATAGATTCTTCACCCTTATTGAACTAAAGATGGTCCTTCATAACGTCAAACCCTCGGCAACTGGTCCTGACGGTATCCACTACTTCATGTTGAATCATCTCCACCCGTCTACACTTGATTTGGTTTTATACCTTTTCAACAGAATATGGGAGGAGGGACGTTTTCCATCAGCTTGGAGAACGGCTACAATTATCCCTCTACTTAAACCTGGAAAAAACTCGGATGCTGCTACTAGTTACAGGCCAATCGCATTGACGAGCTGCTTGTGTAAAACCCTCGAAAAAATGATTAATAGACGACTGATGCAGCACTTGGAAAAACATTGCATCCTGGATAAATACCAGTGCGGTTTCCGCTCATTCCGCTCAACACAGGATCAGTTGGTTCGATTGGAGACAACTGTTCGAGAGGCCTTTGTCAATATACAGTACTGCCTCTCTGTGTTCTTCGATCTCGAGAAAGCATGCGATACTGCCTGGCGGCATGGAATTTTGAGGGACTTGATTGACATTGGTATCCAGGGCCGCATGTTCTTTGCCATTGAAAGCTATTTAGGTAGACGCACCTTCCGAGTAAGGCTGGGGTCTGTACACTCACGATGGTTCGTACAGGAAAACGGTATTCCACAGGGCGGTGTCCTAAATGCTACTCTGTTTGCTATAAAAATCAATTCTATCGCGCGTGTCATACCACCATCGGTCCACTATTCGCTATATGTAGATGACCTCCAGATCGCTGTTTCCTCATGTAACCTTGCAATCTGTGAACGGCGTGTTCAACTGACTATTAATAATGTGACAAGGTGGGCTGACAATAACGGATTTAAGTTCTCCACGGAGAAGACTGCTTGTGTTTGTTTTTCACGAAAACTTGGTGTGATGCCGACGCCTTCGTTGACCATATACAGTGCACCAGTTCAGATAAAAACTGAGTATAAGTTTCTAGGGCTTATATTCGACTCCAAGCTCTCTTTCAGCCAGCATATCAAAACTCTAAAACAAAAACGCCATAAATCCCTTAATATTTTAAGAGTTCTCTCCCACATGACTTGGGGCTCCGATCGACTGTGCCTTCTAAGAATCTATAGGTCGATTGTGCGGTCACGCCTAGATTATGGATGTTTGGTGTATGGATCAGCGAGTGCATCAACACTGAAAATGTTGGATCCAATCCATCATGCAGGGATCAGACTTGCCACTGGTGCATTTCGTACATCCCCTGTGCTGAGCCTCTATGCCGAAGCTAATGAAATGTCTCTAGAGAAAAGGCGAGATGTCCTAGGTCTAATGTATTCGCTTAGGATACGGTCGGTAGTACAACATCCGTGTCGGGAACTAGTCGAGGGAACACGTTTTGAACGAACCTTCCAAAGCAAGCCCGCTGTTAAGCCTCCCTTTTCTTTGCGGAACAAGACTGCGGCCGCATCAGCTAACCTTCAGACAAACCCACCTGTTGCTCAGGTTTTGGGAACAGTGGCACCATGGGAACATGGTCTGCTCATCACAGACTTGTCACTTACTGAGTACACTAAGAAAAATACCCCACCAGAAGTTTTAAAACAGGAATTCTTTGAGCTACAAAATACATATAAAGACTACACCAGCTTTTATACTGACGGCACAAAAACCGATTCCTGTGTCGGACGTTCCGTGATTGGACCATCACTTAAATGTGTGCGGAGGATTAATTCCAGTGCAACTATCTTGACTGCCGAGTTATACGGTTTACTATTGGCCACAGACTATATTATCAAAAATAGGCATACATACTCTGTAGTTTACACTGATTCACTAAGTGCTCTGAGAGCACTCAGATCCCTTGAGATAGCGAAAAACCCTATAATAACTCAGCTACAACATAAAGTGGTTGCTGCGGCTAGGGACAACAAATTGCAGATAGTCTTTTGCTGGGTGCCTAGTCACGCGGGTATTCCCGGCAATGAAGCTGCTGATCGTGCCGCTTCCACATGTGCTACAAGGAAGGTTGATCTTGACGACATACCCTACCAAGACTACAAAGCGACTGTAAAGAAAAGTATCAAGTGTAAATGGCAAGAGGAATGGTCCCGCGAAACCAACAACAAACTTCATGTTGTGAAGCCGATGCTACAGGAGTGGGCGAGTGCCCGTCATAGGGACCGTTTTTTCGAGGTAATCCTTTGTCGGCTAAGAATTGGCCACACACATCTAACACATGGGTATCTGCTTCGTCGAGAGGATCCACCTGCATGCGAACACTGCTCAAAACCATTAACAGTAGTTCATATCCTTCTTGAGTGCCCCGCATATCACAGATACCGCCAATTCTACTTTGCCCAGTTTTATTCAGCACAGATGCCTTTACACCTTGCTCTTTTGCTTGGAGATGAACCTTTTATAAATCATACAAATGTTTTTAAATTCCTAGAAAACACTGGACTTTTACATCGACTTTAAACTTACTTTGCAATTTTAAATTTTTCATCCACATTATTTATATACAGATTCATGCACATCCTTTTATTCTATCACTGGCCACTAGAGCCCTCTTTCCTCTCTAGAAACCATTTATGAAATAGTCACGGACTTTGGCGCTCTATAGCCTTAGATGCTTTTGCGCCAATAAAACTCAATCAATCACTCAATCAACCCCGATGACAATTTAGGCCTAGCAACGAGTACGGAAGACCGCACAGACGGCGACAGCCGGCGAGTACGGCACCGAACGAGTTCACTCGTTTTCCAGTCGATAGCCTTTGGGTGTACGCACTAACTCTTGCTACATATGCTGGATAACTACACTATACAGGATTAAAACAAAATCAGCTTACCTCCTATCTTTAGACGGCTAGCGCAACAGGGGTAGGTGCCGCTCGGCCTGCGTACTCGTTGTACGAGAACGATCCTGACGTCACATTCACATAGTGGCTGACTTCCAGTGTTGCCGGAGCCTCGAGCGGCTAGTTTCGGTTTTGTTGGCCTCGCCTCAAACAAAACTTTGAGGTTTCAATATCTTTAAAAATACCCACAGTAACATGAAAAAAATTACACCTTGTAATTAAGGGACGCTGACTGGACTAAAAACAGTCATAATCCCAAAATGGAAAGTATGGACCGGAGTTACCCTTTAAACAAGTCAATTATTAAGTTATGGCAGCTGGATTGGGACACACAGATCGATAACTAACTCCACATTATTAAGCCCAACTTAGAAGTAAGGGAGAGTTCCTCCCATAAGGACCGCCGTTCGGAAGTCCTTTTGTGCCGCTTGAGAATTGGTCATTCTCGATTGACACACCTGCACTTGCTCTACGGTGAAGATGTCAAGCTCTGTGAAAAGTGTGAGAAAGTGTTAACTGCCCTTCACATCCTTTGGAATTGTAGATTTCATGATCATCAACGCCGAAGATAGTTTCCTTAACTTTTCAGAAACCACCTTCCATTTCATCCTTATTTTTTGCTTGGTGATAGACCTTTGGTACCATTTGCTCGCGTTTTAAGTTTCCTACATGCAATTTGCTTTTTGCACCTGATATAGGTAGACAAGTAAGTTTAGATGTAACTGCATGCTAGGCTTTTTAAGTTAACTTTCTTGGCGCAATATGGCCACAGTCGCTCTTGCGCCATTGAACCCCAATCATCATCACGCGGTTGGTACATACTTGGATAAAAACAACTTGAGGAAGAAGTTTTCACTAGAGCTCGTTGATAGTCAGCCGTCTCATCTCATCTCCTGTTTTCTTTCTATGTTTTTTCTTAAGTTCAGGCTGTTTTAGTCCATGCTTTCATTTTTCTATTTTTGGTTGAGAGGCAAGGTGTCTCCGGCGCTGTGTTTTTTCTTTTTCACAACGACCAACTAGCTCAGTTCTCGACTCGCTGTAAGCACCTCTCGCCGTAAGCAGAACCGCAGAGTGCCACAGGAAACTAAGCGTCTGCGGCGTTCGTACGAGAGCGTAGGACGAAACCTACATCATTGCCCTGCGATGCTTCACTAGCTGACCTGCTGCCAGCGTTGCTCACCCGCTGTCGGGCTGCTAACTCGGCTGGTACAACATTTTTAATATTGGTTTTAATCGGGAATGCGACGTTGGTTCCACGTGATATTTTGGGTATGACCTTATTTTGATCTCCTAAAGCGATATCGGCCCCTTTTATAGAATCTATGTTTTGGGGGAGTTGCCCTTTTAAAGTAGTTGGTCAGGGACTGGAGCAAAGCCTATTTTTCGGGCAAGAAAACGGCGTGCCTGAGCACTGCTACCAGGACTGGTACTGACGCTCTGAATATCTTAAAAGCTGTCATCCTGGACACCAGACAGTACACCAAAAAGGGAAAATTTCAGATTGTGATAGAGCTTCATCATCGTTAGCAATACTGCGTCCGCGTTACTGATGCTGAAGTCCTTCCTCTTGTTCGACATGCGAGACTCCACATACAGGTCGCAAATGTTGTAGAATAACTTAAAATGGCACACAGGTTAGTGATACAAGGGCCGGTTTGTTTTTAACCCGTACAATCCCGAGCACTTGTTCTTTCTCAAGCTGTAGGGTATCAGCTTGGCTTCCAATGTCTTTCTTCGAGCTGTGAAGTTCAGCCTTGAAGAGCTGAAACACTAAAAACAACTCTGGTGTCAACAAGAATTATGTTGACGTCACTCTCATACTGGGCACGCAATGTTTACTCTCTCCCCTTTACAAAAATTGTTATACCTTTCTATAGAAAACTTTCCGAAAAAGTCAATAGAGGATATAGAATGTCAACAGCTTGTCTCTTGCTATTAAATGTCAACAGCTTCTCTACAGAAAAGCATCAGAGAAAGTCTGTTGACATCCTATTGAAAATTGACCCACTTTTTTATTGAAAGTCAGCAGACTTTCTGTGATGCTTTTCTATTGAAAATCTCTTGAAAAGTCACGGTTGAATATTATATGTCAACAGCTTTTCAAAAGAAAAGCGTAAAAAGTCGGTTGGCTTTTTATTGAATATTGGCCCACTTATTAATTGAAACTCAACAGACATTCTGTGATGCTTTTTGTTGAAAAGCTGTTGACATTCAATATTCCCTGTTGACTTTTTTTACAGCATTTCAAAAGAAAAGTACAGTGCTCAACGAAACGAAATGGGCCAGCGGAACGCGTGGCCTCCAGAACTTGCTGCGCCATCTACCGATAAAAGACGGGCTGCCTGGTGACGCGAGTCGCGCATGCGCAAAACTGATACGAGCGCTCAGCGGCTGTTCGCACACAGGCGCGCAACCCCCGATAATCTGCGCAGGCCATGATTTTGCGGAGTGACCACGTTTATTTTTCCTCAGAGACACTGTCGTGATGATGTGCATGAGTTTATCTTGCTTCAAATATATAAAAAAGAAAAGATAAAGCTTCATTTTTTATTCCATAAAAGATTGATGAGCCAGCGCGTCCGGCCTTTTGCAGCTATAATATATTAATGCAGAGTTTTATTTTTTCGTGGTTTTATTCAATTTTAGCGAGCGTCTGACAGTCATTAAAAAGCGTGTGCTGTGTCAACATAGTTTATTTGACATGTTACACAATGCTGCGCCTACCAGAAAAAAAATAATATAAGTAACGTGCTTGTTTTATTATCAGCACCTTACTCAAATATTTGCAGAACTCTCCATTGGCTTCACAAATAGCATTCATGCGACGCGGAAGGGATTCATAAAGATTCACCACCAACTCTGGACATTGCCGCAGCCTGTCCCATTCTTCCTTCACAGCATCCCATAGCTGGTCAGTCGTGACGGAGTGAAGTCCTCGCCGCGATAGCTGGATCTTCGTGTTTCCCCAGATGTTCTCGATGGGGTTCATGTCAGCCCCTTTTGGGGGCCATGGCATAACCGCCACTCCGCGTTCCTCTAGAAGGTCACGCACACGATTTGACTGATGAACAGGACAAAGGTCATGTTGAAAAAAAAAAGCATCCGTCAGGGAAAGGTCCCTCAAGAACGTAAGGAATGAGCTCGTGCTCAATGACGTCGCAATACGTTTCGGAGTTAAGCCTCTGGATTCTTACAAGTGGACCAAGTCCTTCCGCTGACAATGCCCCCCAGACGTTAACGGTTTGTCGGCCACTCCTGCCCACACGCTGCAAGTAAGGGGCATCATACCTGAAACATCAAAATCACAAATTATAAGATCCGGCTTGTTAAAAATTGTCGTGTTGCTCAAAAGTAACATACCGTGCACCTCGCGGTCTCCAAACTTGTTTTCCTTGGTGCCAGTCAGTTGAGAAAGAGGACTCGTCGCTGAAAACAACGGTTTTCCAGTCTTGAATCGTCCATGATGTCTTTTCCATGGCAAACCGCAGGCGGATATCTTTTTGTCGAGGAGTTAAAATTGGCTTCTTGCACGCAGCATAGCTCCTAATACCCGCTTCTGCAAGACGGCGTCGCACAAGTTGGTCACTGACATTCAGACCAAGTTCGCCTCGAATGTCACGGGCCGTAATAAAAGGCTGGTCGACTGCAGCCGCGACGATCCATCGATCTTCCTCATCGGTAGTGGACCTTGGGCGGACGTCGTGAGGGGCGTCATGGATGCGGCCGTTGTCGTCTCGAAACGCCGTGAAAATTCGGGCCACTGCGGTTCGGGTCCTTCCTGTCATCCGGGCGACTTCTCGTTGGGGCATTCCCGCGCGGCATAGGGCCACAATTCGCCAGCGTTCGTGAATTGGCACTCGCGACGGCATCTTCACGAATGGATACTGATGGCAGTGAACCGACAATTTATAGAAAAATAAATGTGAAGTGAAATGGCACTGTGCTTTTTATTAAAAGAAAAAAATATTGCCCTTTTGTTCCTTTTCTTTCATATTTGAGCCAAGATAAAAGTATGCACAGGGCGTCAAACAGATCGCGATAAAACCACGCGGCGATTAAATAATAAAAAAAGGCTATCACTCTGCAGAGATTACCCATCGGGAGTTGTGCACAGCGTGGGAACAGCCGATGAGCGCTCGTATCAGCTTTGCACACCTCCGACTCGCGTCACCAGGCAGCCCGTCTTTTATCGGTAGATGGCGCAGCAAGTTCTGGAGGCCACGCGTTCCGCTGGCCCATTTCGTTTCGTTGAGCACTGTACCATCAGATGTTTTCTTGGCTCAATGGAAAAGTGACACGGAAGATATGAGATGGCAACTATTTTTCATTAGCTTTTCAATTTACTTTAGTGAATATTGTACCACGTTTCTTGGTTACTCGAGGCTATTCATATTGCACGTTTGCCTTTGACATTATGTCATTCATTAACCCTCTTCTGCTGCCTTTCCATTGCATTTGTAGTCCCTACAAAAAACTGACTACCAGGCACTTTTGATCACATTGTATAATTAAAAAAAAATTTGAGATGGTTGTGATACGTCATTTGTGTACTTATAACTATTCCTGATGATTGAAATCGTGCCATTGGATTTCACTCAAGTTTATTAGTTCCAATACTACAAGTCTATTTTTTCGAGTCCTCTGACAGCATGTTGTTGTTTTTTTTTTTACTTCGCGTCATCCACCTTGCAATGGCTGCAGACGTAGGCTGGGGAAGGAAAACGTTTTTGCTACAATCAGCCAGAATCAATACTTTTGTTGAGGAACCAAGGAATACGAAGGCAATTACGCTAGACAAATCGGTCGGTGCGACCTTTTCCTTTACTGTTCGTTTTTCAGACTGATAAAAATTACAAAATGCATGAGCTCCCGCCGCTTCTCTTCTTCCTCATCGCCCGGTTGCAACATCCTCCCCGAGCCTGAAGTTGACTTGGACGAATTTCCAGCAAATAAAGTTTCTGCGCGGGTCTCTTTATGAGCGTACCGTTTTTCTGTTTCACGAGACAGGCACGAACAATTCCGTCAGTTCCGGGGTACGTCTCTACGATTCTCCCCAGTTCCCAGAACAGCTTGGATGCTCGGTTATTTTCCACTATGACTACGTCGTCCACTTTCAGGGAGCAAGTATTGGTGACGAGATATTGATGAGCTGACCGCAACTCCAACAGGTACTCAGACCGCCAGCGTTTCCAAAAATGTTCCATGATTATTTTTCGATACTGGAACTGGCGAGCTGTTTCCTTCTGTGTCACGCATCCTGGGCGATCGTTAGACAAGCTTGTTTCTGGTAGAACTGTCAAACTTTGCCCTATTAAGAAATGTGCTGGCGTGATGACTGAGGGGTCTCCTACTCCCGAGTAGAGATATGTCAGTGGTCTTAAGTTTACCATTGCTTCCACCTCAGCAAGGACAGTCGTCAGTGCTTCGAAGCATAGGCTGCTTCTGCCCAACACTTTCTTAAGTGCTGCCTTGACAGATCGAACGAGCCTCTCCCACCACCCGCCCCACCATGGAGCGGCCTCCACAATGAACTTCCAGTTGATTCTGTGTTCTGCAATGTATGATTTGAAAACTTCTTGCTCCAGTGCACCCAATGCCTTCTGGATGTCTTTTGATGCTTTCTTGAAGGCTAGTGCATTATCAGAATATATGTCCAGTGGTATGCCTCTTCTTGCTATAAAACGCCGGAATGCAAGCAAGAAAGCTTCAGCAGTGAGGCCCGTTGAGAGCTCGAGGTGAACTGCTCGCGTGGAGGCGCATGTGAAAAGTACGATGTACGCTTTGCTGCAGCTACCGTCGTTTCTTTTTGCGTACAGCGGCCCTGCGAAGTCGACTCCGGTTACCTCGAACGGCTTTGCCTTCTTGATTCGATCTGTCGGTAGCGGAGCTTGCTCAACAGCAGTTGGCCTCGCATTCAACCGTGAACATACGAGGCAACTTTTTATTACCTTCTTGGTCAGCTGCCTAGCACGTATTATCCAGTACCTCTCTCGTAGGTAACACATTGTGCTTGTTACTTCCCCGTGCATAACCTTACAATGAGCGTGCATCACAATTAGCTTGACAAAGTCATGGTCGTTCGGTAACAGGACTGGATGTTTCACATCGAGACTTTCCGTCAACCTCTGCAGTCGTCCTCCGACCCGCAGGATTTTGTTTTCGCCAAAGAGAGGATGATACTCTGCGAGTCTTACATTAACCTCTGTCGTATTTTTCTCGCGGAGCATAATATCCGTCTGAAACCTTTCGTTTTGTATCTGCCTGATCCAATACTGCTCTGCTTTGTCCAACTCTGCCGCAATTAATCCACCTCGTATTTTGTCATTTCTCTTCTGTGCGTTGTTAGCGAACCTGATGACCCAGGCAGTGATCCTCAGAACCTTCTGGTAATTCTCGTAACTTCCGGTGTCGAACAATGATGGAACTTCTTGGCCTTTCTCCAACAGCACATGTGTCTCTTCTTTTACTTCGAGTTGAGGCGTGTCTTCCAAGAACACTGAAGATTCAGGACATTCTGAAGGTTCTTGACTCAGCCAACTCGGCTCTTTCCACCAAAGAGAGTTAGCACGAAGCTCCTGAACGCCTAGTCCTCTGGTCAAGAGATCCGCCGGATTCTCTTGACCGGGGCAGTGCCTCCAGTGGTCCGGGGATGTCATGACGCGTATCTCTGCCACCCTGTTTTTTACAAATGGCTTCCATTTTTCAGGGACTCCTCTCACCCAACTGAGGGCAACCGTTGAGTCAGTCCACATAATGTAATCAAGTTCCACGTCATAATATGACTGCTTTATATATCGTAGGAGTCTGGCTCCAATATTCGGCCCCATCAGCTTCAACCTAGGCAGTGATAAAGGTTTTATCGGTGCCACTCTTGTCTTCGCAACAACTAACATGGTAGCTGTTTCTCCTTGGTCATCGGCTGTTCTAAAGTACGCACAAGATCCGTAGGCTTTCGTGCTTGCATCTACGAAGACGTGTAGCTGTACTTTGTTGGCTCCTGCCTGGATGCCTCGCTTGACATGTCTTGGTATACTTAACGAGAGCAGTTGAACAAGGTCCGCCGTCCGAGCGTGCCATTCAGTGATCAAATCAGCGGGGAGTTCTTCATCCCAGCTGATTCCCAATGTCCACAGCTTCTGAAATAGCAGCTTAGCTGTTAGGACGAAGGGCGCGATCAATCCAAGAGGATCGAATACTCTTGAGGCTGCCTTGAGGATGAACCGTTTAGTGTCCACATTTGCTGAGAGGAATTCAAGCAAAGCTTCAACTTTGTAAATAAAGCAGTCCCCTTCGTGATCCCACATCATTCCAAGTACCTTGGAGGTTGGTGAAGGTGAGAGGCTTTTTTCTTCGGTCATAAATGTTGGCTCCTCCTTGTTGAACTGCTCCTGCAGTTGCTCATTGTTCGCAGTCCATTTCCGGAGTGTCATTCCTGCCTGTCTCATGACGTTCCTGGAAGTGTGGTAGAGCCTCACGGCATCCTCAATATCGTCGGCTCCGAGCAGTAGATCATCAACGTAGAAAGATGTCCTGAGTTTCTCTGCTAATTGTGGGTCTTCGCAGACCAACTTCAAGTGATGTTGTATTGTAGCTGTGAGCATGAATGGACTAGACGTGGATCCGAAAGGAACCCGAGTCATCCTCCACTCTTGAATTTCTTCCTTGTTGAAAGGGAAACTTGGCTCCTCAGCAAACCAAAGAAATCTACAAGCATCACGATCATCTTCACGGATGGCAATTTGTAAAAACGCTTTCTTAATGTCGGTGGTCATTGCAACTGAGTACCATCTAAACCGAAGCAGGACCTGCAGAAGCTCGGGGTTCAAGTTGGGTCCTGTTACTAGGCACTCATTCAACGACCTGCACCCTTTGGCATGAGAAGATGCGTCGAAGACGATCCTTAACTTTGTTGTTGTTGCATCTTCACGTATTACTTCTTTATGCGGCATGTAATACATGACCTGCGCGCTGTCGCTTTCCTTTCTGCTCTTTATCACTTCTGCATGCCCATCACGCAAATACTGTCTCATTGCATGATCATACCGCTTGAGTAATCCCTCCTTTCGTGAGATTCTTCTCAACAAGCTCCCTAGACGTAAAATGGCAACTTCCCAGTTGTTTGCCAGCATATCAAAAGTGTCTTCTTTCCACGGCAGAGCCACTTCGTATAGTCCGTTTTTCTTAATGATGTTTTGCTCAAAGTGTGTAATGGTGTCTGCATCAGTGTCTCCGAGCTCACTGTCGGCAACTCCCATTCTGTCTAACTCCCAGAAGGGCTGTAGCGCCTCTTCCACTTGGGTTTCCTTTGCCTTCGCTTGTAGGACACATATCATCAGACTTGAATCCCATTGGAGCCTTCCCACCTGTCTTGAAGGACCTTGCAGCGTCCAGCCCATCTTTGTGTTGATCGCTACCAATCCGTCCACATCTGCGCACCTGATCACGTCTCCTGTGCAGAACTTCCACAACTGGTCGGATCCAATCAACAGACTTTTCTCAGGAACTGTTTTTACATCTGGGAAAATCACGTCGTCTGCCAAATTCTTACTGCTTTCTCGCAGAAATCGCACAAACGGGATGTCCGTTGTTGGCGTAGATACGTCCTGGCAAATGACCGGGATGGAAATTGCTTCAAAGGTTATTTCTGTATTGTCAAATTGACTTTTGAGCTTTACCTCCACAACGGGACTGCGCTCTATAACCTTCGAAGCATTACTGGCGAAAGTGTTGAGTGCTATCTTTGTTCTCCGCAGGACTTTCAGCCCTAGGCGTTGCGCTACCTCTTCTTTTATAAATGTGCGCTGACTGCCACCGTCGATTATTCCCTTGACATAGCAGCTGCCAGCGTTGGTCACTAAAAATGCCTTGAACGTCTGGAGATATATGCCGTCACTAAACTTCTTTTCTGAGCGCGCGCCCGAGCTGGATGCAGACACGCAAATCGTATCGTTACCTTGGGGCGAACGTTCCTTCATCCGCCTAACAAACTCAGGATCGCACATTGTGGTTGCATGTCTGGCTCTGCAAACTGCGCAACTGAGGTTTTTTCTGCAATCTCGTGCTCGGTGACCTTTCAATGTGCACCGGAAACATCTGCAGTCTTTTGATAACATACTTAATTTTTCCTCTCTCTGTTTGCTGCAATCAAAAGATGGCGTGGTGTGCTTCTTTGAATGGCAGAAAAAACACTGAGAATGTGTAGCATTTGTTGCGTTATGAAAAGCTGATGCTGATGCAAACGACTTTACCTTTGTCTCGTGTTTACCTCGAGCATCCTCAAGGCTACTTCTTTCTCGGCTTTCTACTTCCACAAGCAGGAAGCGAAGCATTCCATTCAATTCGGTCACTGACTCCGACGTAGTATCCGCTGACCTTGAAGTTCCAGCCGCCGATCCGTCTCCTTGGTCTTGAGCCGCTGCGTTGGTGAAAGCGGTGTTGTTGACTTGCCGGTGATACTCCACTGTAACCTCGTAAGGCAACGCCCTGACAAGAATGTCACAGAGCATGGCTGAAAAACTTGACGTGGGAACAATCAAAGAGTTTAGACACCGAACGTTGAGTTGTGTGGTGTCATACAGGTTTCTTAACCCTCTCACGTCATTAGCTGAAGCATCGTGCGGTAGATTTCTGAGGGCATTCAGATGCTGCCGCTCTATTCTCCTCTTCTCTCCAAACCTCTGTTGCAAGATGGTGATCGCTTCGGCATAGCATATTTCTGTTGTTGGTAGCCCGGCTATCGCCGCAGCAGCATCTCCCGTTAGACACCGACGAAGGTAGTGGAACTTATCTGTGGTTGTTAAAGTTGCATTGGTATGGATGGCTCCACCAAACTGCTCCCAGAATGTGAGCCAGTTGCTTTGCTCTCCATCGAAGGTAGATAGCTCCAGCCTCGGAAGCTTTGGTCCACGTCTCGCTGCGTTGTCTTGAATGCCGGTTTGGTTTCCGGTGCTCGCCGCCGAAGCTATTATTCTCTGCGATTGTAGGGACTCAATCTTGGTCTCGAACTCGCTGATCACCATGACGGCTTCGTCTTGGTATTCTGCAGTGGCGGTGCACTCACTTTCCAGCTCTTGGATTGGAATTAGCGGCTCTATCTCACCGTCAAGTAGTCGGAGCTCTGCATTGCTGGTAGTGAGTCTGTCCTTGATCGAACGCACTCTTGCTAGGTCGGGGCTGGGATCCTGGAGAATCCGATTGGCGTCGTTCATTATCCTAGTGTTCTGTGCCCGCCGAGCCGACCGCCTAGCCTTCAGCCTCTCCATTGACTATTCGTATTTACGAGGCCGTACGGTCGCCTGCCAAGGTTCCGTCGCTGTTCTTTTCCCAGTGGTCTGCTCCCGCCAAGGAACTGCTGAATTCCGTTGCAGCTGCAGGTTTGAAATTTCCATGCGGCGTGTAGCTTGGGCCCTTGTGAGCGGGACACTCCCGGGTTTCGGCACCATATGTTGAGGAACCAAGGAATACGAAGGCAATTACGCTAGACAAATCGGTCGGTGCGACCTTTTCCTTTACTGTTCGTTTTTCAGACTGATAAAAATTACAAAATGCATGAGCTCCCGCCGCTTCTCTTCTTCCTCATCGCCCGGTTGCAACAACTTTTTTCTAAGTGTGACATGACACCTATATATTACACTTATTAAAGCAGCGGCTAAGTAACTAAAAATATATTTATGCAGCAAAGCTGGTATTATCAATAAATGATTGATTAGATTATACTAAAAAATATATAATTAGAGAACTAGGAAAATAGTAAGGAGATAACTGTTTTTAGAAATAAATGACAAATTTTAGACCATTTGGGGCAGAAAAAGTTAACAGTATTTATTTATTTATTTTGACCGGCCAACAAAGAGTGGGTCACTCAAAGCGTAAGTATAAGAGCTTTAGGTATCAGCAAAGTATAAGAACGAAACAAAATAAACTACACAAGTTTCTGGACTTACTTATGATGGCATTCTTTTCCTTGTCGATGCATTGCTTCGCGGGGATGTCTTTTCGAGCAGTGTGCAAGCCTTTTCATGTAGAGACTTTGTTCGCCTCTCCTCCACGGTGAAAACAATGCGCACCAAGTGCCGGGCAAACTTGTGTGGTTGGAATTCATAGTTTTTGTTGATTGTGGCCAGCAGTGTTGCAGTAACAGCTTTATGCGTGTTACCCACCAGAAAGAAATTGATTTGTGTGTGTGGATACTAAGGCCGCGCGATGCTTCTCTTCACGCTTGGTCGTTTCTGTACCACATCGCTCGCTTGTATTTGTGGACCGAGGCACAGAAATGAACAAAAATTTTAAGCAAACTGCAAGAGTCCATACATTCGTGAAATAGCTTATTAGTGAAGTTGAAAGTACCGGTCGTGGTGATAATTTTCTCGTCGTAAAATTCTGCACGAGTTCGGCCGTCTCCACGCCACCAACAGTAGTAAGTTCGGTCGGCATCGAAATCGTTTACACTTTCGGGTTGGAAGTCCTTTATGGAAGAATTCAGCAGTTTTCTTAAAGCCATCCAGGACATACTTGACTCAGACGATATACATGATCAGCTCGGGTGCGGCAATAGAAACAGGACAGCGAATATGACAAACAAAATCATGAATGTACACAAAGTGAGGAAATGGGAATCCGGGTGACTCGGATCTCGGGAAAGAGGCGCGCATTATAATCTAGTAGTGGAGTAACTCGGTAACTCGCCCTTCCTGGTTACTACAGTAAACATAAATATGTATTTCAGGTATAATTTTTTATTCTGATATATTTGAACTGATAAATAAACATGAAATATGTTCCAACGCCTACAACGCTTTTGGCAATAAAGCACACATCCAGCCGTGACGCACCTGCGCACCGCGGGTGGCGCTAGCGCGCTGGGACAACTCTCCGGAGTTACGTTAATGACGAGTTGTGCCTGAAGCCACCGCACAAGTACTATGCACAAGTGCATGTGTTGATCTTTGTGCTGGACTTGCAATCATGTTATTTTTATGTCTACACATGCGGTGAGCACGATTCCACTGTGTTCGTTCCCAGGAACGACAAGTTTTTGAGCAATGCGATTCCCTCTCTAGAACGGTTTTATTTCAGCTGGTACTGCTAGTCCTTGCACAAAAGTACCAGCTCTAAGCATGTCAGTACAAGTGATGTAAAAGACAGAACAATAAAGTACTGCATTCAATTCACTGCAGACAATATGACTCGCGACAACGTTCCATGTGTTTTTTTGCATACTTGCCGGTCTTTTTAGGAAGTGGTGGTTTAGAACTACGCTGAAATGTAAAGTCCAGTACACAAAATATAATCTTGCAATCAGAATGTTTAGTTTTCTGCTAAAGTGTGTTATTTTTATTTGCTGTTGTTTTATTCTCATTGGCATAAACAATGCTACTTATAAAACGTGCTCCGATTTGACACTTTCATTATAGAATAGAACCACAAGGGCATGGAAAATACACTCGTTGCTATCAATCATCTTTGCATCTCGTAAAAAAGGTGTTAGCCATCTTTTACGGCAGGACATCACATATCATACAGAAACACTTAAATCAATCTCTGGCGCAGAATTCGGTTGCGGATAAGAAGCCTACGCTGGTACCCAGGAAGAGCCAACCCCACGAGAGAAATTGGAGCTCTGTACCTAGCCTCGCCATGCGTCTGAATGTACCTACATTTGCTGCCATTTATTCCTTTGGCTTGATAATGGCAGGTTGCAAATTTGCCAGCGTACAGCACATGTTGAAGCGTCATCCATCGGGGGGATCAGAGTAATGGGCACCGTTGTCCCGAGTATATTAATTCGCTGTATCATTCGCTCAACGTGAATTCGGACCTGGGCAAAGTAGTGTGTCGCACACTTCTGGCTCACTGAACTGCCCATGCACCGATAAAAAAGGCGGCATCACGAGCACCGCATCAGTGTCTGCCAGACTTTCCCTGATACCCGGAAAACATTTGTCAGCCAGTATTACGTCCCCGGGCTGCACAATGTTTCAGAACCTAGAGTCCACCGTAAAATGGATGTCGGAGCATCGGCCTCCGTACGCCATTGAACGGAAACAAATAGCCCCATTAGGGGTATAGCAACCAGAAACTTAAGAGTGTAGCCACTCACGTAGCTCGAGTACAGCACGCGCTGCTGGCCTACACTATTCGGCGTCTCTGTTCTCACTTCGTTGGAATCAATATTCATTTTGAATTTAAGGTAGTGGGCTTCAATACACTCTGGCAACATAGCCCGCATAATGCTAAATGGAGGCCGAAAACTCCACCTCGCTGTCGCAGCAGTCAGCGTTGTTAGCACAGCTCGAAAGTGGCGTGATGCCGTTGTTCTGTCAACACTAAAAGTACACCAAGTGCAGTGTAGCTCAACCCGAGTTTCAGCTTCATTAGAAAGAAGAGCAGCCGGTTCCCCAGCGTCAAACACAGCTCCGCTCGGGGACAAGGGGCAGCATGCTCAAAAACAAAGCAAATGCACTCATGCTTAAATTTCAAATGCCTTGTAACGAATCCTCTGAATGTTGGATGCCTTCATGACCTCCGAAGAAACTTGTCCTCTCAGCTGGACCTGAATATTTGAAGATACCCATGGCCGGTGCTGTGTCCTAAAGTCGCAAACTTCGCGATGTGTGATTTGTGTGCAACCATCTCCACCTTCGAGGAAGCACGTGTAGGCTGCAAAGCCTCGACTGTAAGTACCGAGATCATCGGTCTGGATGTCCTTAAAGAGCATTTCCTATTTTGCGAATTTAGAGAGGCCAGCCATGAAACGTGCATTGTTTTGGTGCTGAAAGACAGGTGCTCTAAGGGAGCTAAGGCTCTATGTGTGCACTGCGGCGTGTGTTACAATCACCGTACTAATTTTGATCTGCCACAGAATTAGTCTTTCCGCTATTGGCAGTGAGTGGCTGTAACTAGCATCCCGGATTCCCTGACCCCAACTGCGACGGCGCAGGTCAGTCGGCACATATTTTTTTATTATCCGACTAGCTCGGCTTTTGATATGCAGATTTAGTGAATGACATATCACCTGGTTTTCTGATGCTTTCCCGAGTTTCTGTTTCAAAATACCACCTCCCAACAAAAATTAAAAAGAAAAATTGGGTTCGATTTTTGGTCTGGTTATGCAAAACTAAGAGATTGATTCCTCTACGACTTTTTGAAGAGCTGGTTATCTTAGCTCGCGTCTCCAGTTTAGCATTGTCCTGACTTCGATGTATTCTGGTTTGTGTCAGATACCTTACTTGAACCGCAATAAACTCACTTACTTTGTTATTATTGGCGAATCTCACTTCGAGTGATCCATTCGACGGAGAGTGCAGTAGCACTTCCCATGATCATAAAAATCATTAAAGCAAAAGCGAAAGAAGTGTCGAAAGCACGAGCCAGGTTTTTTTTTTTTTTTAAATGCACGGTTTTCTTTACCTTCCGATTGGCTCATACTCGAGTATATTTTTTATTATTTTTCTACCTTTCGGGGTCTGCATAAAATCAATGCCGGCTCAGACTCAAGTAAATAGCGTACCGAAACAAAATCGATTTCATAGTACGGCTGTAACCGTAACAAAGCTGCCAGTTTTTCGGTTTGAGTTCCTACTTTTTAGCTTCTGTTGCATTTTGCTGCAATCAAAAGATGGCTGGGAACAAGTCAAAATAACAACCAACTCACCACTGAACACTTCTTCTGAAGTTCTACAGCTTTACGCAGCAGCTCCAATTCCCGTTGTGGGCTTCCACTGCAATCTGAATCATGCTTAGAAAACACTGGGCTGGTTCCACCTGTAGATGGTAATCCTGAAGATCCTGCAGTTGAGGCAGCTGAACATGTTGATCGCTCCCACCACCTGCAAACAAGTATGCACAATCAAATACATATCTGCTAATTTTGCGCTATACACTTCCTATCAGAATACTGAGAATCGCAGGTGTCATGTCACATGTTCAATGCCATAGAAGGACGAAATGAATGCCATGGACTCCCAGTTGGGCGCAAAGGTTCCGTTTACAAGGTACACTTTAAGTGCGACATTGTCATCTTTGGTGTGTCATTAGAGCGATTTGAGAAGTGGTTTGCAGAGAAGGCCTCTAGGCCTCATAGAGGCTTCTTAGAGAGCTCTAGGCCTCTAAAAAGCACTTATTTATGTCAAATTATTTTTAAACACCACCGCCACCCCACCGAGCACCACCCGTGAGGGCAGCTCAAACACCACCACCACCGCCACCGCCACCGCCACCGCCACCACCGGCAAAAGCGCCACCCGCGAGGGCAGCTCAAAAACCACCACCACCACCCCAAGCGCCACCCGCGAGGGCAGCTCAAACACCACCACCACCACCCATATTCTCTGATGACGAAGACGCGGAGTATCTGGTACTCGATAGTTATAGCGCCTCGTCGTCGTCTGCGTCTCCACCACCCGTTTCGTCGCCTACCCATCCCGCAGCTAGAAAGAAAAGGGACTCGGAATTGGACGACGCCTCTGATCGCGCAATGTTGTTTACAAACGAAGAATACGGAATGATGGAGTCACCGGCATCGAGCGCTATAGAAACCCCCAGGTATTCCGGCGTGACGCCGTTTCACGTTCCGCAATACAATTTTGAACTGGCCGAAAGTAACGCGGACAAGGTGGAAGCCATCAGGCGACAGTTTAGAGAAATCTTGGGCCCTATGACGATCGAGACCTTAAACCATTACACGGTAGATCAGGGTTTTGCCTACAAACTCGAACGCGCCTTTGAGGAACTCGGCGCGTTGCGCCAACGCGAATTCCTCTACAAGGCGCTCGTGGCAGTTAAGCGCATGACCAGGGTGGACGTTGCCTTTCGCAACGTGATCGAGTTTATAAATTTTGTGCTGCGCCGAGATGACTACAGGGTCATGAACGTCGTGTTGAAAGACAACAAAATCGACGTCAAGTGCTACGAACGGGTCGACATCGTGGAGAAGCAAATCTGCAAGCGGCAGTGGCGAGTCGAATTTAAAGAAAAGTATGGACCAGAACCGAGCCTGGCCGAGGAACTGTCCAGAGATCGCGACTTGAACGCTCGAGCGTTGTGTGATGCGGTGATGGATTACGAGGGAGGGCCCTCGATACTACAATTATAAAAATGATGGAATCGGACTCGCAGAAAAAAATATTGAGGAAATTCATCGAGGACTTTGTGATTGGTGAAGACATTTGGGAACACACTGCCGTCGTTTATAAACCATATCAACACCTGTACACGGGCGACGTGTTGCGATACTTGCGGATTCAAACGGCCATCCGAATGATCATGGACGACGAGCAAAAAAAACCTACGAGAGCCCTATGAGACGCTCTGTTTGAAAACATATCCACGTTCGTTCGTTTCGAGAGAATGAAGAATAAGCGTCGACGGACCGGCGCCCGCCGGACAAAGAAGACGGGTGAGGGATTTTATTCCCTGACAAAAGTCCCGGACATTAGTAGTCTACCGACAGACATGCGATTGGAAATTGAAAAGTCCTTTACTCCTAATCCGAAATTGAAGACTCAGCTAAATAACCTTCTTCTGAGAAAGGCGATCGTACAATACTGTAAGCAGCGTCAGTACGACATATCGCAGTACCCGACAAACGTTCTGGCCAAACGCTACAAGTTTAGAGAGATACCCCGCGACGTCCGCGAACACTTTGAAAAGGGAGTCGTCACCCACAACTCTGTCACCAAGCACCCGCTTTCGACAACGTTTCGCGAAAACGCCATCGCCGTCAAGGTCTCTTCTTACGTGAACAAACTCAAGAACAAAGAGCGTCTTCCGACGCGCGTTCCAGAAAATGTCGAGGCTCTGTTGAGAGGCATGGCTTTTAACGAGTAAATAAAAATGGTCAAATGTTCCAAGTGCGGTTTCTCGAAACGAACCGCCAGAACAAAGTGTTCGAGATGCAACAGGAACGGTCGTAGACTCGATACGAGAAAGCCGTATCGCCTCGAACATTTCACCAAGGAAGATCAAAGGCGCATTCTCGGCTCCATGCGGGTTAAACGAGGACAGAGTCCAACCTACCTGAAACTTTTATTGGAAAAACTAATTCAGGCCTTTGCTCGCAAACACCGACTGCCGGCGTCATGTCCGATCAATCGAGCCAGGCACGCGCTGATAACTCACGCGATCCTCGACAAGATTCGACCATCGAGTCAAAGAACGAGGAGGAGTCGTAGCAAGAGCGTCGCGCGGCGGAGGACTAGGAGCAGGAGCGGAAGCGTCGCGCGGCGGAGGAGCAGGAGCGGAAACGTCGCGCGGCGGAGGAGTAGGAGTAGGAGCGTTCTCTCCTCGGGTCGAAGAAGAGGAAGGAAGAGGAGTCGCAGCGTCGGCAACAGGAGGAGCCGTAGCATTTCCATCAACCGAGGCCGACTCGGTCGCAGCGTCAGTGTCGGTAGGCGAACAATGTCCGGAAACGCCAGCAGCGACTCCAAGTACATGTATCCCGTGTAATAAAAAAATGTATCAACTGCGCGTGGATTATTCTTTCGACCGACTCCCGCCGAGCCTGCTCAGGTTTCTCACGAGCGCTCACGAGGGGTTGCGGTCGGACAAGAACCGTCTCATAAAGCGTGCCAACGACGTGATCAGAGACTTTCAGGTCTTTAAGATGCACAAGCGCAGCGCCCCAATTTTCGTCAATCAATTTCCAGTTCACGTGTTGAATGACATGTACTCGATAGTGCCCGTGCGTAACAAGAAGGGCGACGTCATGTGCGGAAGGGAGTACGCCGAAACGGCCAAGGCTATTCGATCTAACTCGTTCTATCCCGTGTTTAAAGCGAGAAGCGACGGCGCAGCCCTGTTGGAAACCAAAGTCGGTAGGACCACCGGAGATAATCATTCGCCCTACGTTTCGGGAGTCTTGGTGGACGTAAACATTGACAAGATATCTAGCAAGTTTCACGACGTGGTCACCAGCCGCTCGATCAAGGTGGGGCAGTGAATCGACGTGATTCGCGACCCACCGCCGTCCTTTCTGGAAACCATAGTCGTGGCCTACGAGATGGTCGAGCTAGGCGAGTTGTATAGGACAATAAACGGCGACTTTACAAACTTGCCCACGCACGACACGTATTATTCCGACAACATCGTGCACCGAGAGTCTGGTGCAAAGTTTCGTCCAAACGCGCGCGACAACGTGCGAAAGGAATTCAAGTATCGCGTTTCCAATCGCCCCAACTACAAGATCGTGGACGACTCGGAAAAGAGACCGCTGGGTCCGTCCACGGATAGCTTCTTCCATTCGACCGGCGGAGGCCGCTACAAATCGACTCTGCGTACCAGACGGACGGTGTACGAGACAAATAATAATAATAATAATAATGAGCCCAAGTTTCACGGAAATTCGGACGACGACTACGCTGAGCGCAACGTGGATAGCGACGACGACGCTGAAGACGGTGACGACGGTGACGACGACGTCAGTGACAAGATCAGGCGCTACAAGTACAAGAGATACTACACCGAAAGCGATCACATTATGCGAGCTTTGCGCAACGTCTAGTACGTGTCTTTTTTGAAATAAACAAACAATCATTCGAGAGGCTTTATTTTTCTACATACACAAAACGTACGTATATATACGCGCGCCTGCCGAAGCGCGTCGACAAACGTAGAACATGACCGGAGTAGCATCCAGCGTGCCCAAAGTGTTTCGCGAGGCCACCAAGTTTGATCAATCGCGAACCTTCGACTGGAGCAGAGTAGTGGCCAACGTTTATTCGGAAGACTCAAATGAGGAAGAGTTTGAACGAGAGAGGGTCGTCCTGTTCTCCGAAATTTGTAAACTTTCTCATGTGTCCGCGAACGCTCTGACCGTTTTGGACCTTGTCGACTATCCGACCTTGGAGGACGCACAATTGTTGTACATTGTTTGTACGTATACGCACCTCAAGACCATACTCCTGAGGAACGCCCCCCTATTGTCAAACTCTGCTCTACAATACTTGGCGACCTACGCTCAATCTCTCGAACATCTTCAAATCAGCAACAACGGTGGCCGTATCAGGAACGAGGGATTGATTCATCTGGCTCCTTTGCGTCGACTCAAGAGTTTGTGTCTGACTGGAATAAGAAACGCCAGTCGAGCTGTCCTTCGAGTGATATTGCAGAACAACGAATCAATATACGCTATCTTGGTGATAACGACGGAACTCTTCGCCTCTAAAGATAACGTGACGCACTTTGTCTTTTGCGCTTCGAATCAGTTGAGTCAGGAAATGTACGATTTTGTTTTTTGTAGCGAAACGTTATCTCCGTTTTCAGATAGCGAGTGAGGGTATATATATATATATGTACTCGCACGTACTACGCTTACAGCAAAGCTAACCCTACCCTCTCCCCCGACATCACGACACGACACGACTACTACCCTATAACCCAAAGCGACAATGGCTCGACTAGACAGGTCCCCATCTCTCCCGCTGGCCGACACCTGCGTACAAGTGTTCGCTCAGTCCAGAGTGTCAAGCGCGGTGGATTGGAAAACAGTGGTGCTTAGTATATACCACGAAAAAGAGGGCTACGCTTGGGACAACGTGGAAGGGCAAATTCACTGTGCGTATACCGAAATTTCAATATTAAGAAGCTTTCCTACGCACATCACATTCTTGGAGTTGGTGCACTATCCAATGCTGCGAGACCGCCACGTCAGTGATTTGGTTCGTTTCTACCCGAACATCAAGACTTTGCTCCTACGTCACGCACCCGGCTTGACCAACGACTCTGTAAAGTGCTTAGCGGACGGTCTACCTAATTTGACTCACTTGCAGATTGATCGTGCCTAGACCTAGACGACGAAGCCTTGATATATCTCGCAGAAAAGAGGATCATCGACGTTGGCATACGGAGCCTCTGCATGACCGGACTCGGATTTATACGCCGAGAAACGCTTCACCAATTTCTCAACGTGCATCGAAGACTGACTACTCACCGCTAGAGACGTCCCCAACAAGGACGTCTACCTTGGTGAATACACTTTGTGTATTTCTAGCACAGTGTCTCCGTCACTAAGAAACATTGCGCCAACCGACCTAGACGTTATCGAAGGTGTGGACGGTGTTGTGGGTGACATCGAGTACCAAGACCTCGACAGTGACGACGGTGACGGTGACGACGGCTACAGTGACGACTACGACAGTGACGCCGACGAATATCTCGAATCGGACGACGACAGAATGCTGGGTCCGATCGTCCTAAACACCTTCAACTACGACGAAGGAGAAGACTCAATGGGCGAAGAAGACGACTGAGTTATGCTTGAAAATAAATATTTCGCGTGCTTATATTTTTGAGTCACGAATCGTTCTTTTGCATGCACACTACACTAGTGCCAGTACAAATAGTTTATTTAATGAATTCGATACATTCCACTCACTGCAGATTTACAAAGGCAACACACAGATTGCTCTCTCGAATTGTAAATCATTGGAAATAGACAATTTAAACATAAGGCGGCGTGGGCACAGGGCAAAGTAACTATACACACCGGACAGTTCATGCAGACGACGCAAATCGTCGTGGACGGATCGGACCGCTTCATGGAGATGCTCGTCTTGTCGATGCGCGTGGGATACGGACGTCCTACGCTCAGCGCCGAAAAAGAATCGCTGTTTTCGAGAAAGGACTTTAGCTTGTTCGGACAGGAAAGATCAAACTTGGAAGTGGCCAATGCTGTTATAAAGTCTAGGCTGTATTTGTTTGAGACAAACTCAATGTCCTTGGTATATTCTAGCAACCAAAATAAATCGCTATTTCTATACACGTCGGACACCTCCTTGATGTAGGTTACGCTCGCGCACAATCGAAGATAGGGGCAGCGAGGGTTGTACTTGGCGTGTTCCTCGACTGGGTCGTCGTAGTCGGCTTCCCACGAAAGCAACCGAAGTCCGCAACAAAAGCATTCCACGGTCCGATCGGTCAGGTAATAAAATCCCGCAGATGCCATGTAATCCACGTCAAAGACGTCTTCTTCTTTCGGCCGAGCGTCGAAGGAGGCGAACCTCGCAGTGTAAGTCTGAAACTCGGGCCTAAAGGCAAGCGCTCGTTCGGTCACCACCGCCGAGACGTCTGGACTCAGCGTGCGTAGCGGTGCGTCACAGTCGGATTCGTGCAGTCCTTGGGGAAGTGTTTCGTCCGAGGCCACGATAGTAGAGAGTTGAGTCTTTTGCTGGCACATCGAGCAGCTGAGAATCCGCTTCTCCGGATCGTAGGCGAGTCCTGCCATGGCAAAGTCCTTGGGTGTGAGGGTACTGTTGCGCAAAGGCCACGTCGCAAAAGTTTTAAAGTCGGACATCACCTTGGCCACAGTCGGGTCGTGGTCGAACAGTCTCCAGTAGAAAGACATGTTCTTAAGCAAAGTAGACTCTAGAAATAAAGTCGATTTTGAGTCTACGGGCCTTGCAATGTTTGAATAATATGGTGCAGTCGAAACACGACACGCAGTGTCCGCACGGCAAGTAGGCAATGTTAGCCGGAGCCTTCATGCATACGATGCACCTCTTAGTTGATTCGTCTCGTGACTTTATAGCGGAATAGTGCGTATCACAGATCGCGCTATCTATCACAAAGTTACCCCACCTACCGATAGCCTTGTGATCGAACGAAGGAAGGGCGTTCACTGGCTCAAACAGAGTGTGACTGCCCAACGGAGTCGCCTTGCTGCTCCGAATGGCACTCACCATCGCCGATACGTTCAAGGGATGCGTCAGGTTGGCCGTGTACAGAGTACTCATAGTCCTGTTGCGGAACTTTGGGTCCTTGACGAGATCGTCGATCTCGGGAAAGTGAGACGCCCAGTACATCTCGCTCCTGTAAAACTTTTCGACTGCATCGTGCACGTAGTAATAGGTCTTGTTCACTCGTAGAAACACGCAATTGGGGGACCTGCGGGCGTGTAGCAGCCACGGATCGTCTTCTTCGCAGTCGAGGATCGAAAATACTTGCACCCCGCAGTAGAAACAAACGAATATGCGGGTCACTATCTGTTCGCGGGAGAGGTAGCCCTGCTCGTCGTCGTGCGAGCAGAAAAAGCCGGCCTTGGCGAACGCAGGGCCTCGAACATCGTGAAAGGTCTTGGCTCGAATCTTCTCGTCGACGTATCTCTTGTAGACCGGGTGAGAGTAGCTCGGCAAGACGGACACGACCCTTGCTACGTTCAGCCGCGGGTCCCTGTACTGCTCGAGAAACTTGCACGGCATTCGGCGGTGAAGGTCCATCGGGTGAAACGTGAGCGTCTCCCAGTCCTGTTCGGCGACTTGAAATTTGCAGTGCCGACAGTAGATGTGTTTCCGGTCAGCGCAATATTCTAGGCCGGCATAGGCAAAGTCTCGAGGCGTGGATCTGGTGCAAAGTCGCCATTCGGCGAACGTCTTGAAGCGACGCACGACTTCCTTGCTTATGGGATCCGTAACGAGGTGCGCCATAGCGACGATAATGAGAGGAGCCCTCTACTCGGTGCGCAATATATATTCTCTCCATATCTAGGTTGACCTCGACTGGGAGCGGAGTCGACCTCCCATAGGCGGTAGCAATTTTGTTTATTATAAAAATGTCTGTCGCAGAAAATTTTTTAGACCTGTTGAAAAAGGGACGATGTCAACACTCGGTGAATCACGAAGACGCCACCGATATTTTATTACCCGTATTCCGGCAGCGGGAAAATCAAAACGTGTCTTACAGGAGAGATGGCGATAAATACGTGCCCACGCTCCCGAACGACACGTCGACCTTACTCGGCTACTCGTCCAAGAAACTCATGCAGCACATTACCAAGGCGCGCACGACGCTCCTGACCAACGGAGATGTGGAACCGGTTGCAGATATGCTCTTTCGCGTTTTCGAGCTCGGTAGTAACATACTGATGACGGTCGACATGGATCAGATGGCCATCCAAACGCTCCTGAATGACAATACAGTATTTCACTGCGTAATGGGAATCGAATACGTACGAAACAGTCTCAACATACTTAGGAAAACCTCTTCCTCGTCGACCACTCAGCGCGTCATCAGGGATCTGAAGCCGTACGTGGACGCGTACGCTACTGCCATTTTGCGCCTGCTACTCCTCTACATCGAAGAGATATTTTCCCATGCGCGCGAGGCGACTCGCGGTATGGCGGTGGGCGCAAGGACGGCAGCCAAGATTACGGCGGTCATGCTAGTATCCCTGTGCAACTACGCGGCGGTGCGCGTAAAGTGCAACCCCATCTTTCAGTTTGAGAGCGCCATGGGCCACAACTGGCTCGACGTGGCCAACGGTCTCAGCCTCGTGCACAGGATCACGCAGCCACACACCGTCAACGAAAACATTGTCGGGGCCATTCGCGTAAAGTTTTCGCAAAACAACAAGCCACAGGACGTCATCAACCTCCTGGTCGAAGAGAGCAACAGGTTGTACACGAGTAACGTCGAGAACGGAGTGTCCCGCTGCGACACCGACTACATGACGCTCCGGACCGTCATGCCGGCCGAGCGGGTCACGGACGACGTCAACATCATCGATCCGGCCGTCTCTACGACGCTGCGTGACCACAACGAGCTCATCATGAAGAGTTCCGACACGATCCCCGTGCCGCGTACCAACCACTACGTGCTAGCCCTGCAGAAGGAGAAGGCGCCGGCCACCGAGGTGTCGGTCCTTAACATCGCCTCCATCATAGAAGAGTGCACGAGCAACGGGCGCGTGGACTCTCGCTTCGTCGAAGTGCACAAACAGTCGGACCAGGGCACGCAGGAGCTCAACAAATTTTACAGCCAGGCCTGTTGCGTCTCGCCCCGTAACCTCGGTCTGTTTCTACAGTGCCTAAACTTTGAGATGATGGACTCGGACATGTTTGGGGCCACCTTACAGTGCCTCAAGATGACCAAGGGCATACCCACTCCGCGCCAGGAAGAAATTGCCACCTACTCAAACACGGCGCTATTTCGGATGGCCACCAACCTGTTTTATCACACGCGTTTCTGCAGGAGCTACCGCGGCGAAAACACCTACCTGTACGACTCGCGCTTGTTTAACGACTTTCTACTCTGGGTCCAGTCGCCCAACTGTCTGGAACACCACATCTCGCCTAGCGTGTCGTCGTCCATCATCTCGTGGTGCACGTCCATGTCTACTGCCATGCACACTACGCGCGACGCCAACGGAGCGAAGTGCGCCATGGCGGCCATATCCACGTGCGAGGTGGACCAACGCGTACTAGCCGACTTTTTGAACATGTTCATCAAGCTCTTTATCGAGGACGAGACCGAGATTAGCGTCATCAACAAGAAATTTCTCGAGAAGGAACTACTCGAGGCTTTTGCCTCCGTGTCTAATTGCTACAACCTGTTTAGGGGGCAGTTTGTTTCGGCGACGGCCTTGCGCCTCTTCCTAGCCCGTTGTAGGTGGTCCGTGGCCGACGACGTGGAAGTCATCGTTCCGGTCGAAACAAAGTTTCTCAACAGACTGATATGCGACAGCGACGACCTGTTGTCCAACTCGATGCGAGACAAGCTCCGTAAAACCATGGAAGACGTCTCCACGATGATGGCGCCGCTGCTCTCCAATCCATCCACGTCCGCGCCTCACAGCAAGGACGACGACAGCAACGCGCCCATATGCATTTGAAATAAAAAACCGCCAACGCCCCCATATACATTAACAAAAAGGTTCGGTGACTGATTTGAACGATCGAGGGAGTAATATGTTGAAACAGGTCACGTTCGTCGATATCTTTTCGCAACAAAAAATGAGGACCCTGCGAGACTATCTCCATTGCGAACTGGACCTTTCGGTATCGATACCCTATAAAATCTGGATCGCTATCGCAAATTTCTTTATTCAAAACAACGTCCCATCGGTCGTAGAGGGAGCAGAGTGTTGTCAGAAAGACAGCTCGTCGTCCCACTATCTACTCGTCTTTTCATACAGGGACAAGGACGCCAACCGAGTGGTGGTGGACTGCATAAACTTCATCAACGTGCTGCGCGATCTCAAGGTGCACGACGTGATATGCACCAAGCACTACGTCTACCTCTACGTCCGTCACTCGTCGGCGCATCACAACGTGCATGCAATTCTACCCTTTCTCCACCACGTTCTGCAAAGCTATGTAAACGACAAGACGACCACTTTGCCACTGGATTACACTTTCGATCCCCTGGAAGAACAAGAATCCTTCTTCGACGTGATTCCAGTCACGTACCACGGCACCTACGAGGTGACCACCTCTCTACCGGCGCTCGTGGCCAAAATCAAACCCAAGGAAGACGGACAGTATGTGTCAGATCGCCTTTATTGCGAGAAGCATTGGATGTGTCTACACAATCTGGTCGTCTTGAGGCTCGTCGACTGTTTCTACTACATCACTATACAGAAATTGCAGATATTAAAAGATGTTACAAAGTCAAACATTACGTCCACCAACGACTATGGCATTTACAAAGTGTCGTATTACAAGAAGTGACTCGCTTTCGCTTGTGTTTGTCTGCTTTGCCTAAAATAAACGCTTACGCTAGCTTGCACGCTGCTATACATCTGTGTCTCTATGTGTGTGCGTCTGTGTGTGTGTGTGTCCAAACAAACGTTCTTTTATTCACAACATGTCGTTGTAAATGGCGTCGAAACTAGGAAATCGAAGGTTGCTCAGTCGCCGCTTGTTCTTCTTATAGGCCCGTCTGATGAGGCTAGTGGTGAACGTGCGAGACCAGTCGCTGCTCTGTCTAAAGATGCACAAGACGCGTCGTAGATCCATCGTCTTGATGCAGGGACACAGACAGCGGGTCTCGTACCACTTGTAGACGGCAGCAAGGGCTTCCACGTCCGACCAATTGTCGTAGTCGTCATCAAACTCCATAGCACCCATCATGTAGAGCGCCGAAAGCGCCTTGATGGCGCTGGAAACCGCAAGGTGTTCGCCGCTAGATTCGATAACGTAAGCTCGTATGTCCACCGCAGATTCCAACGCGTCGCTGGCCTTTAGGGCCCTTATGACGCTCGCAACGTCGGCGAGACTCACGCGGCACGCCTTGTTCTGCCCCATGGTCGTGATCGGTCGCGTGACGAAAGCGTTTGTTGTCGCGTCCCTCTCTACCACGCGGTCTTCGTACACAAACTCTACGGGCTTTACGTACCACGCTAGCCGGTCCTGCTGCGTGGTGTAGAGCGCGGTGTACTGAAGCAGCTTCAGGTATTTCGTGACAATCTCCTCTACTTTCTGCCGACACTCGTTCGCCTTGGGCCAGTCCTTGGACATTGCGGCCGCTCGCCTCCGCGTAGTGGACCCTTCCATAGGTGCCGCGGCATCGACCGCCGCCAGTAAAATGTCAAAGAAGCTAGTCTCCTTCGTTGCGGCGTTCATCATTGCGCGAAACAGGTCCACCTTCTTGCCGTCCACCTTTTTAGATGAGCTTATCATAAACGGGAGCATCTCGTAGCCGCCGTACAGCAAGATTGGCACCACAAACGACAGCGGGTGAAGATCGGAACTACTGACGCGTACAGCGCGAGTAAAGAAATCGTCCTTGATGTGGTAGTAACCCGCCTGACGACTGGGAAGAGACTTGTCCAGCAGAGACACGGCGTGTTGCACGCCGCCAAACTCGAACCTGTGTTCGTCCTGTCGCTTCTTACTCTCGCTGTACTGGCGGGCCGAATACACGTAGACGTCTCGCGAGGGTATCTTTTCCACGACCGCAGCTACCCCGAGGAGAATGTCCGAATCGTCGGTGACAACGACGGACACGTCCCAGCGCTCGTCGTTTGGCGGCGGACACATTAAAGAGTCCACGACCTTGACGTCGCCTTCCCCCACGTAGAACGGCGGCAGGATCGTAAAGGACGAGAGTTGGTACGCTGCAGCCGACTCGTTCGAGTAGCCGTCAATCACCTCTTTGGCGTAGAGTGGGTTCTCGAGAAGCGTGGCATATTCCCTGACGTGCTGCATCACGTCCGAGGCCGCGGTCAATCGGCAGATTGTGGCCATGGCGTCTTTGCCGTAGCGTGCCAAGTTTTTGAGCCTTCCGTTCAGGACAGACTGCAGTCTCGAATTTTCGATGGTCCGAACTCGCTTGGTGTCCTCGCCAGACGAGTTTTTGATGACGTTGGCCAGCTCTCTACTGCGACGCTTGTACTGCTCGGGCCACTTTACCGTCGGCGACATTCCGTCAAACACCACCACCACGTCAACTTCCACACGCCTGTTTAGGGACAGCCCCTTGACGACCCTCTTGACCGTCCTAGATATGCAATGAAACACCGTCGTGAAGAAGGCGTCGTATCGGATGCAGCGTTCGCCCGGTCTCGCCTCGTACTCCTTGTCCCAGACCAAATCTCGAAGAACAAACGCGTCGTCTTCGATATAGTCTTCGACGTAATCGCCAACCAGATCTCCGTTGGTCTCGCCAACGTAGTGTTTGATAATCTCGAGGTTCAAGGCTTCCCACGCTCGCTCTCGTTCCTCTCGGTCGGCGATCGCTCGTGCGGCATCGATCTTGTCCGCAAACGTCTTGAGATGGTGGTCCGTCAGCGAGTGCTTGCAGTGGTGTAGAAAAATGTTACCGTCGACGACGACTTGAATGCGCGCCGACTCTCCGATCACGAACGAGGACGTCACGCTCTCATAGTCGAAGTGACGCGCAGACGGCGTAGGCGAAAAATACGTCCGCAAAACGAGGTTCGTGGCCGTCTCGACGTTACTGCCGGGGTCGTCCAAGAGCTGTAACTGAGACTCGAGTAACGGTGCCAGTTCCTCCTCGACGGCGCGGTTGCAAACTGCGTTGAGTGTATTCCAAATATTTCGGATACCCATGGTGTCAATACGTTTATTGTGTGTGTAGAAGGGCGACGCTTAAGTACTCTCATCACACAAGGTCACGCCAAATAATGGAGGTTGTGTTTTTTTTTTATTGGACGAGAAAGTGATACAGTATGCGTAATCCCTCTACCTGGGTGAAGGGCATCGGGTGACCTCCACTCGAGTGGGTAAAGTAACGCCCGCTCCCCTTGTTTAGATAGAGGAAGGGCTCTTGTAAAATGAACTTGAGGGGACAGAAGCGCTTGTTTGTTTCGGGATCGAGATGAGTGGAGAGCACAATCGAGTTGTCAAAGCCAGGTAGTTCGAGGGTGCTGCCTGTGGGTACGTGCGTGTATGCCGTTTTGCTCGGCACAAAGCTGACGATCGGCTCGTTGGTTATGTTGTTGATCAGAGACGGAATCGCGGCAAGACCCCTGTTTATTCTCTCTTCCCAGTCGCTGTGTTGGAAGAGGACGTTGTCCACGGTGCGCAGCACGTCTAGTAGCCGAATCTTTTTCGTTGCCGTCATGGCGTTGGCAATCACGCTCGGAATTCCTATCGTCTCGCACAGTCGGGGTAGTATGGTCTTGACGGTCGACTCGACGCTTTCGACAATTTTCTCCACCACGTCCTCTTGCAGGCCGGAAGCCTTGAGGCAACCCACGCCGCCACTCGCGATGCCGCCGCCGCGCTTCTTTCTCACGGTTCCGTCCAGGTAGACCATGACGGACGACGTCTTGACGTTGTTGATGTCGTTGACCACGTCGGAGATGGTGGGTTGCCGCACGCCCAGAAGGACCTCCCTCTTCTTTAGCGAACGGAGCTCGGCCGTGGCCACGCCGCGCGGAACGTAGAGGCACGAGTCGTAGGCAAACTTGTACGCGTTGCGGATGGCGGCGGCCGTAAACAGGTAGTCTCCGTTGTAGGCAGAACTAAATAACTCCAGGTTGTACATGGCGCGCACGCCCAGGGCTACGGGCTCTTCGCCGACGCCACCCGTTCCGCCAAAGGGCAGATTCGTGACTGTGCTTGCCAGCATTGTTATTGCGTCTGCATTCAACCAGCCCGCCTGATAGGTCTGACTCGAAAAGATTGTCTTCTCGTCGCTCCAGTCGCCTTCCACGTAATCGTTGTACGCCGGAACGTTTTTGAGAAACACGTAGGACCAGAACATGGGGTAGCGTTCCACGAGCTTGGGGTGATTCCTAACCAAATACGTGACGTGATCGTACGGATCAATCACCGATTTGTACTGGTCGTATAGGACGCGCCCGACAAAAGCCAAGTCTGCGCTCTCGTTGGTGTAGGCCGCCCTGCGTGGAATGAGGATCTCGATGGGCAGTACGGATCTCTGGTCCGAGACGCAGACGCGGACGTTATCGACGCTAAGGATCCAGGGAAAGGTTCTGCCCAAAACCTCGTAAACGTGTTTTCTAAAGAGACGTTCGCTACCGGCTCGATGGTCGCTCGCGGAAGTCACCGCGTTCCGGAGAGTGAGACTGTCGTAAATGTCGGATCGCTTGTTCTTGTCGGTGTTTTTCCAGAAATATGCCAGCATCATGTCGTAGACTATGGTCGCATTAGATGCTACGTTTCTTTGGTCGGGTGTCGTCAGTGGGACGGTGTCTAGTCTGTGGTTCGTACTAGTACTACTACTAGTAGTAGCAGTAGTAGTACTAGTAGTTGCAGTAGTAGTAATAGTGGTCATGGGAGCCGTAGTTGTATGCGCAGTCGTATTGAAAGGGGGAGTTGCGGCCGTGGTGGTGCTGTGGGGATTGTTGTAATTGTCGATTCGCGAAGAAGGCAGGAATGCACTCCTAAACATGTCCATTTTTATTTATAGAACGTTCTCGTACAAGTCGTCCGAAAAGTCGCTGTCGTTATTAATGCTGTTTACGAGCTTGTCCCGTTTACTCAATTCCTTTTTCGGTTTCCGTTTTATTCTTTGGGCAAACAGGACGCGGCACATTGTGAGCGAAAGAACCAGAACGCTAAATGCTAGCAGTATCATAGCCCACAGAAAATAGACTCCGTTTATTTCCGAAGCCTTGAGTATAGTAATTTTAAAGGTCATCTCTTCTTCAAACAAAAAAGTATATGGATTGCGATAAGGAATACGTGTCTTGCGTCAACGACGGAGACTGCTCGACTCTATGCACGGGGCAGGCAATATGCGGCAATTACGGAAAAGGAATCAGACGATGCGTACGCAGAGAACATTACGAAACGTACAAGCGGCGCTCGCACGACGATAACATGATTGTCGTGTTTGCAATGAACAGAAATTTGGGTTATTTAGAACCGCGAAACGTACCGGTGGACATGGTAAAGTACGCGCCCGACGCGAGACGAAGCCCCCACGACGTCGCGTCCAACCGAAGATTGGCGTCGGAAAGCGACGAGCGAGACTCGGTGTGGCTACATATTTACGGACCGACGACGGCGGACGTGACTCCTTACGAGTACAGAGCCAGGCTTCCGAGGCGCCTGCTCAACGGGTTGTTAAAGTGCTCGCTCAACTTTCCAAACTTTGACGTCAAATAAAGACGCCCTTGTTGTATAGCATTCGAAACAGGTCCATGGAAGTGTAGACGACGCGCTGACCGCCATTCCAGACGACGTCGTAGATTTTCTCCTCGCAGCCGAGAGCTCGCATAAGGCGAGCTCTCGTGCGTAGGGACGTACGCGTCGGCTGTCTTGTCCCGCTTCGAGTGCACGACTTCCAGTTCGCCCGGCGAAAGTAGGACGGTCGTTCCGCGGTTGTCCGGACTGTAATCGTCACTCATCAGGTATAAACTATTATTTAGAGAGTTCCACCGCATACCCACGTTATCCCAAAAAACGCACTGGTTTTCTTTCGAATATATGTACACAAATACGGGTAGTCCTTTAAATTTCCTCTTCAGTATATTATACGCGGCAGGCAGAGAAGCCAGCAGCCCTACGACATACTCCATAATTGGTTTTTAATTTATATAAAAACATGCCGGTGCGAACGCTTTGCGATGTGGAAGACAAGCGCGTCTCCGGGTTGGACAAAATACTCGACTACATAACGTGCAACGTTGACGGAAGATTTGGCGCTTCGGCTCTCTTTAGCACCGAATGTCTCCAGTTTCTGATTAACGTGCCCATCGCCACAAAATTCGACGGAGATAAGCCCCTCAGTGCCAAGGAGCTCGCGGACTTTATGAGGCTAAACAAGTCCAAACTAGAGGTCTACGAAAACATCGTCAAGAAGTGCGGACTGGACTCGGTGTATCACTGCGAAACGGAATCGGGCGAAGGCATTCTCCGCATCGCGCTCATGAACGACAACTCGTCGCACAGACTCAAACGCATCGCCGCCAAGATCAACGGAGAAGTCGGCGGCATGGGGCGTGTCGTGTCGCTTCACACGCGAAAGGACACGCAGCCGCTCGCCAAAGTCGAGGCGCTCGTACACATCGCGCAAAAGGCGTGCGCCGAGCATCCCGACCTCAAGTACGTATCCTACATGCAGCAGATTGTGGTGACGGTAGAGCTCAAAGACGTTGCCGTCAAGTACGTCCCTTTCCCAGAACTCTGTCACGTGCTGAAAAAGAACACCGACTATATAAAGGAGCACATTAGCGTGTTTGAGCACTTCTCCTTCCTAAAGGCGGCTGTCATTCCGCTAGATCACCTCCTGACTCAGGGCGTGCGCGGAGTCCACGTGGTGCGTGTATGTCTTCTAATGGAATCAGGACTCGTCGACAAAATATCTGCCGTGGTGGAAAAGATCTAAATAATGTGCGACCTTCGGTCGATCCAACTGACCGATGTCGGCGGTCGAGAATACGTCTGGAAGGTGGAAAAGTGCGCGGACGTAGTTTTGAAGACTGTCGACGACGATTCCCAAGAAGATAGCACCGTGACCATATGCAAGGAGGTGGTCGAGATACGGCTGGGGCGCGACGAGGAACCTATAGAGTTCACCGAGCCCAGGACGGTCAAGGTCGTCTTCCCCATACCACTCAAGGGATCTTCGGTCGTCGGCGCTCACGACAGCACCTACGTCCTCTTGGCCGTTAAGTCGGCCTCCTCCACCGGAAACCCTCTGTGGTGGACTCGCTACGCCTGTCACCAAACATCGCTCTACGTTCCGGATCCCATTGCCCGATCGAGCAACGGTAGAGGACGTTACGCGGCACGAGCTCATTTCATTTTGAGAATAATAAACACGAGAATATTTTTACAATAGTATCAAGCTCAGCCCCTCCCACCTGTGAAGCGTCGCCGGCGGCCTGACGTGTCGATACTATTCAATCGAGCCCATGGTACCCGGACGATTGGTGTTTGTGGGAATAAAGACACAGTTTCTGGTTTGCGCGTGTTTTTTTTATTTTACTAGTGAATCACCGCACGGTCGTAGTTGCGCACACTCTCGATATAATATTTCGGAGTGTCGGCGTGTCTCACGACTAGTTTCCGCAGGGTCGTTCACGTACGCTCCCGGTTGAGCTGGGTTCCGAGCTCGGCCACGAAAAAAAAAAGGCAGTGTCCACCACTTCCAAAAATCCCCCTGTAGTCCTGTTCGTACTTTGTAATCGTGGACGGGAACGGCGGGGCCAACACGTCGCAGTATTGGCTTCATTCGACGTGGTGGGTTCCTAGGTTACCCCCCGCCTTAGGTAACGCTTCCATAAGTCTGCTGTTCGGAAAGCTAGAGACGAATGCACCTTTTCCCAGAGCGTTGACATTAAGATGTGCTAAGGTCAATATAAGACTTAGTATGAAGCAAAAATTGCGCTGCGTAGGTGTTTGCCCCTTTCGAAGAGCGTTCTACCGCGCCTATTGTTACGCGTTGGAAACGACTTTATGCATTTTTAATTTTAAAGCGAATGTTTTACCTCCCGCCTTAGGTAACGCCTCCAGAAGTCTGTTGTTCGGAGAGCTAGAGACGAATGCACCTGGTCCCAGAGCGTTGACATTAAGATGTGCTAAGGTCGATATAAGACTTAGTATGAAGCAAAAATTGCGCTGCGCAGGTGTTTGCCCCTTTCGAAGAGCGTTCTACCGCGCCTATTGTTACGCGTTGGAAACGACTTTATGCATTTTTAATTTTAAAGCGAATGTTTTACCTCCCGCCTTAGGTAACGCCTCCAGAAGTCTAGTTGTTCGGAGAGCTAGAGACGAATGCACCTGGTCCCAGAGCGTTGACATTGAGATGTGCTAAGGTCGATATAAGACTTAGTATAAAGCAAAAATTGCGCTGCGCAGGTGTTTCCCCATTTCGAAAAGCGTTTTACCGCGCCTATTGTTACGCGTTGGGAACAACTTTACTGCCTTCCGAAAAGACGAACGAATGCGCCCGTTTCCACCCGGGCGATTGGTTTTTTGTGGGAATAAAGACACAGTTTCTGGTTTGCGAGTGTTTTCTTTTTATTTTCCTAGTAAATCACCGCACGGTCGTAGTTGCGTACCCTCTCGATATAATATTTTGGAGTGCCGGCGTGTCTCACGACTAGTTTCCTCAGGGTCGTCCATGGACGCTCCCGGTTGAGCTGGCTTCTCAACTCGGCCACGAAAACGTCAGTGTCCACCACTTCCAAAAACCCCCTGTAGTCCAGTTCGTAAATGGGGATCGTGGACGGGGGCGGCGGGGCCAACACGTCGCAGTCTTCGCTCCACTCGACGTGGTGGTTTCCCACGTAGCTGGTGATGACGCTGTGTAAAAAACAGAGTATTCTCCGCAGCCCGACAGCATCCGTCCGTTTCGACGGCACGATCCGCACAAATATCAAGAGATAGTACTTTGTCACCGCCAACTCAAAGACATTCAGATAATGGCACGCATTTATGATATTAATCACGTCGACTATGCGTTGATCCACCGGGTCGACGGTTGGGTTCGCGAAGGCGACCACAAAGTTCTTGATAAAACAGTTGTCATTGCCGGAGACAATGTGCCCGCACTCTATAAAATATTGGAGGACGTTCTTCGTGGCGGCGCCGAGATGTTTTGGCACATCCACGTAGGGTTTAAAAAAATCGTCATACGAGAACATCTTCTGAAGATTCTCGTAGTTGGAGGCCCACTGGTCGGCGGTGGAAATTTTCTTCAGGATGGACATGGTGCTACTCTCGGGCTGGCTCGAAGCGATGTGGGGGGAGAGGGTAGGGTTAACTTTGCTGTAAGTACAAGCAGTCGCGTCGGAGAAGCCCACGTGTTATCAGCCGACGAATGAGAGCCGCTCACGTAATATCACACCATGCGTGGACGGTGTAGGGGGGGAGGCGAGGGTAGATGAGTAGAGTATTTCGCGATTCTATTTTTTTTCGTAGACGGCGGTAGTCTTCTGTCAAGGTTATCTCGGCACTATGTAAAAGTCATATCGGTCCCAACCGAGGTATGTGACGTAACAATAGTACTTGTTCGTGTCGACGCCGTTGCAAATGACGGCGTTTCTCAAATTCATCCACTTGCGCTCGCCACACGAAGATGATAATTTTTCAAAATCCTGTTGCTTGTAGACGCCCTTCTACTTTAGACCCTCCACGTACTTTATCGTCTTTGTTACGCGGTCTTCTTTGGACACGTCGTAATAATCGTACCAAATTTTGTAAAATCCCGATTTGGAATTGAGGTAGCCGTTGAGTACGTAGTCGATCAGGCCCAGAGTCTTTGTAAACTTGTGACGACCGCCGTACAGTCTCTTTTTATATTCCAGTTGTAGAAAAATCTGCCGTCGGCTGTACATCATGTCGGATATTACGACGTCTCTACAGGCGTTCACAAAGTTTACGACCATCGTCATCTTGTAGCGCGTGTCGTCGTCCACGGTGGTCGTGGCCTTGAAGGTAAACACCAGGACGATGTCTTTGGCGTCTACCTGTTCGCAGGGCGGATCTTGGACGTGGTGATTTTCCGCAAAGTACCGGGACACGTAGACCAGGATCGTGGGGTCTATGGAGCGGCACACGTCCAAACCGACGTCGATGTAGTCTCCGAATGCAGAAGGCGACGGCTCTGTGTCCGCCTGCCAAATGTCTAATCGCTCGAGAACCGGTAGTTCCATTTCTTATTTACTATTATGTATCAAAGACGGGCCCTCTCTGTATACGAGAAAGGTGAGAAAAACGACAGCAAAAAACAGAAGTATTGATAAGATCCCAACGACTATCAAACCATTCTCAACGTCGGATAGTCGATCGTGCAAGTCTCGGTTATATAAGTAAATGCTCTGAAGCATGACCCTGTAGACGTTGTTGGTTTCATTAGTCATTTTTATTATTCGCATACTCGCTCGAAAACAGAACGGCAAAGGCGCACAGGCAAAAGATGGGCGTCACCCAACAGACGGCCGGATAAGAGTCTGTGATTGGGTAGACGAGTTTTTCCGCTTCGTGCGGCACAAATAGCGAAGCGTCCAGTAGTTGAGGCACGTGCCTGGCGAATAGTAGGTTCGTTTCCTCGACGAGTCGATTGTCGATCTCGAAGGCATAGACGAACCTGTCTCCCCCTCCTCTTCGGTCGTCGTTGAGGCGAATGCTAACTTCCCGGTCGGTCAGCGGTGGATCAAACACCCGGTCTTCGTCAATAAAGAGAGACTTGCGGAAAGACTGCACGGCCGCCCTCTTGTCCGACGGGACGTAGACCGCTTCTCTGGTGTCGGAGGCAAATAATTAAACTTTATTATTTTAAATGTCTTCGTCGTATTCTTCTTGTGCCGTTCCTTTAAGTAAATAGGGGTTGACTGGGAAGGTGGGCTTGGGTTGCATCGATTGCACCACGTCTCGACCGACTTGGTCGTTTTCAAAGACTCTTTTAGCCTCTACCGACGTGTCGGAGTAGACGGCGCCATCTGCATAGACTGTAGAAATGGAGGGTTTGTTGCCGAGATTGGATAGGTTAATACTGTTGCCGTCTTCGGACGATGGAAAGTTCTTAACGCTGTCTACTTCGCTGATCAGAGGAGTTTCCGTGGTGGACGATAAGGGTGGGTCCGGAGTTTTAAATTCTTCAATCGAAGTTGTCGAAATGCTGGGTGGTGGAATAAAGTCTTGTTCCAAGAGAGTCTCTGACATGTTGGATTGTTTGGGTGGCTCTACGGGCCTTTGCTGTTGTCTGGGCGGAGGACGAGGCTTCTTTGCCGGCAGGTACGTATCTTCGTTTTCTTCTCGTACAGACGATATGGGCGTGGGCGGATTAATAAAGTTTTGCCTCAACAGAGCGGGCGTGGGTGACAGGTCCATGTTGTACATGTGATTGAAGGCGCATAGACAGTAGCGCAAATTCGGAAAGGACTTTTTGAGTAGGTCGACGCAAAATTTGCGAGAGAGTTCGGACTCGCCGTACATGACTGGAACGCTCATGCCAGGTACGCTAATGTTGTTGGAGAGAAGATAGAGGGACTGGAGACTTTGACTCTGGATGTTGTTGAGAATATACTCTGCGGTGGTCGAGGGGTTGCTGTAGATGGACAGGGATCGCAGGCGCGTGGCGGTTTTGCATATTTGATTTATGATTTGAATGTATCTGTTGTCGCAGAATCTGGTTTCACAGTAGACGGTGAGTTCTTGTAGTCGCTCGCCGCCCTTGAGGTGTTTGGTGCATATGCGCGTAAACATGTCTATGGGACACCGCACGTGAAAGGTTTGCAAGTGAGGTAGGAGCGGCGTGTCGCGCTTGAAGATGCACGAGTCGAGATACTTGCAGAGTGGCCCCCCTTCTACGACGGATATCTTGACCTTGAAAAGATTGACGAAGGGCCAGCGGTCTCGCGTGATGATAACTATGTTCGAGTCTTCTTCTACGTCGCCGCCAGCGCTATATTCGTGGTGCAACTCGTACGGCGGTATGTCTACGAAGGACGCCGAGGTCCAGGATTTTGCGTCGAGTTCTGGAGTTAGCCAGTATAGGTCATCGGGGTGAGTGAGGCCAATGTGGGTCGTGTGGTCCGAAATGAGTTTGATTAGGGCGCAGGGCTTTTGAGTACGCGAGTCTAGAATCCTCACGATGTTGTTCCACTCGAAGGCCACGGGCGAGGTGTTTTCGTGTAGCATCGCGTACCAGCTTTCGCTTTGCAGGCTGCCGCAGCGGAGATACTCGAGCGATGTAAACTTTTGGCTGTATTCGTGTTTTCCAAAGAAGGCGGGCACTGTAAAGTAGCCCATGTCTAGCACGCGGATGCTAGAGGCGCACGTGTCTAGGTAGTTTATGTACACGGGATCGGTGTGGCTACCCGAGATGGCGGGTATGGGGAAGTGGAGCCCCTCGACGTGCGCCTCGTTGCACTTGACGACCGCCCAGTTGAAGACTCGGTCGTTGGGTACGTCGAGTACAAAGGTGGCTGCCGAGCCAAAATAGGCTTCCGAACGACATTCCGAGTTGTACTTTACGTACGAGACGGGCGCGTTTACGTTTCGTATCTCGACTGTGCTCGGGGCCTTGAGATGGCCCACGCGGATGCAGAGTGTGTTGGAGTCGACGGATCCGTCGCCCACCCACGAGGAGAGGCGAAAGGCCTCGGTCATGGCTCTGCGGACGTAGACGGGCTGGAGCACGCTTTTGGTGATTTTGGCGTCGTCGACCCTGGGCTTGCACTTGTCTACAATTTCGAGGGATGCAAGTCCGTTGTTGCGCGAGGAATTTTTGGTGAGGAGATGGTAGACTAGGTTTTCCAGAAAGTAGTAGAGGACGTTGGACGCGTGGCAGAATGTTCTGTTTTCGTACTCGTTGTTGTCGAGCGTGAGTTGGGCGTGGACGATGCAGTTTCTCAAGACGGGAACGAGCACGTAGAAGAAAAATTGAAAGAGGTCCGTCTTGTAAGTGGTGGACAGTGAAAAGGCCAGGTCGACGCATCTAAAATCGAAGACTACGTCGCCGTCGGGGAGATTTTTTACGAGGCTCTGCTCGAAGGCGTCTTCGAAACCGACAAAGGCGGCCGAGTTTCTGAGCTCGCGGAGGTCACTGTAAATTCGTGAGACAAACTCTCCGTCGACGGCTACGACGGGCGGTTTCTGCTCCCATCGGTCGATGTAGGGCGACAGGATGACGTCGGGTGCCAACATTCGGCGCATCGAGTCTTCGAGGTCGGATTTGAGGAGGCCCGAGGTATCGACCACCCTACACTCGATGTGACGCTTGTCGTACTCTTCGGTTACGAACCAGCTCGGGTAGCCAATGAGCCGCCCGTGCTTGTAGACGTAACCGTCGGCCGTTATGTTACACAGAGAATGGTGCATGTTTGAATATTGCGTCCACATTATTTTCTTTATAAACGAGTTTTCTGAGCTTGTTTGGGTCGCTGGCGAGTATTCTGAGTTTGACGTACGCGAGCCCGTCTAGAATCTCGAGCAGTTGCTCGTCCGTCAGTATCTGGGCGTTTTTCTTGGCGTTTTTGCGCTCGCAAAGGTGTCTGTAGGATCGACAGGTTTCCAACAACCTCCGCCTATTTTTGTAATGAACGTAATATAAGCTGCAAAGGAATCCGACGCTGGACGCCAGATAGACGACGCTCCAGCTTATGCCACCACCGCTCTCGGCATTCTTTGTGGTTGGAATATATTGGTGCTTCGAACCCACCCTCTTTATACCGTCCATCGCATATTTTATCTATGGAGAGAATCAGGAGAGTAGTGGGTAACATTCGAAAGGCCTATTTACAGACTCTGGAGCCGGATGCCAACAGTAGTCTGCCCTCCCTAGAGGCGTTATTGAAAACGTACGAGTATGCCACTGACGACGGCTGTCTATTTTACGACGTTTCGGTGGCGGCACCCCTAGACCCCGTCGTGCACTCTACTCTGGTGTCAACCGATCGCGACCCACCCGACGCGATGGAACAGATTGCGAGCCTGCGCTACTACACTCGCAAAATGTTTAGGATCGTGCTGCACCACACGCTCGTGTTGATATCGTACTGCGACGAGGACATGCGCGTGCCCCCCAAATACGACGAGTACGTGGACGACGCTTGCGGCGTGGATTTTTTCACCGCCATGTTTTGCACCGTGATGTTTTCCTTTGCCCAAGTGGGAATCGTACTGGGCGACGTGGTGGCGCAAAACATCACCTCTCCACTCACCCAAGACTATCTAGACTCTTCGCACAATCGAGAAAAGGCCTGTAAAGATCTGATGCGCAACGTGAAGGACGGGGACCTCAAGCCCGACGAGCGCGAAGGAGACTGTGAAAACGCGATCCAGGTGTTTAGGCAGAGGGCGGCCGGTCGGTCGCGCCTGCAAGTGGACGCCCTCGATCAGGGCAAGCAGATTGTGTACACCCTGTTTAACGGCAAGAGGGTCAAGAACGGCGACTTTAGTCCGGTCTACTTTCGTCTCGCGAACGAGGTCGCCGTCGACTTTAGCGGATGCGATGTGGTGGTTGAAAAGTTGTTGGACTGCGCCCTTTTGACGGAAGACGAGCAGTTGGTCTTTGTCATTCCGCAAGAGTACTTTACCAACAACCTGTGCCCTCAGTTTACCCGGTGGGTCTTGAAGAACCTAGACTATATCGATCCACTGGATCACATGTCTTCGCTGTTTGTATTGTGTCGAACAAACAGGCGCATCTATTCTCACCTGTACAAGAGTCTCAAGACCGTGTTGGATGCCGATTCGAACAAGGATAACGTTTTATTGGCCTACATTCGTTTGTACATCAACATGCTGACGCGAGACCCAAACAAAATTGCTTCTCTGAATCGATCGTACATTGGCAAGTCGAGAGATCGCCTCTCGGCGGCCTGTTTCGAGAACCCCAAAAAAGTGCTCGTCAAGTCGGCGCTGTGCGAAGAACGCAAGAGGGGCTGGACTTCAACCAACTTTGCATTTGGTCTCGACATTTCGCACGTGGGCGTCTTGCAAAACACCAGCAAGGTCGTCGTCGTGGAGGAAAAAGAGGACGACTTTGAATTTTACGACCCAAAATCTCCGTGACGATATTTGTCCCACCCCTCCTTGCCCATCTACAATCTGGTGTATTCCAGATTCAGAACGTGCTCGCGTACGGGAAATTCCAACACGAGTTCTATGAACCAAAAGTGACAGCGCTTTTGTTTGTACAACAGGTGTTTGCTGTACAGGAGTTTGTCCGTTTTGCAGCGGCAGTCGTCCGAATCGCAGTAGCCGAGGATCGAGTGTAGTTCGAGGACGGATGCCGTTTCCTGGCACTCGGCGTACTCGTTGAGGTCAAATAGATAACATCGGTCTTGTTCATCGTCTTGCTGCTCTGGGCGGTGCCGTTTACAGGGACAATTTCGAGAAAAGTAGACCCGTTTGTACTCTACGTGTCGAGCCGCGAGAGACTTCATGACCTCGACGAGCTCTTCGATCGGTTTCTGCAGGGGATAATAGGGGTCATCGGCTCCGTCTACCTTGAGATTGTCCAGACAGTAAGTGTAATTGACGTTGGCCATCTTTTGCTTGTGCCGCCAGTAGAAATCGTGAACGACTCGAAAGTATAGCTTGGCGTATTCGGCCTCGTTTCTGACAAAATCGTCGAGCGATACGTGCGCAGCGTACTCTTTGACGGACTGGCTAAAGTCCATCTCGGCGCAGTTTAAGTGACGGCTCGTGTCGGCGAGAACTCCGTCCGCTTGCTCGGCTACGTCTCGAATTTCAAAGGCGTCCAGGTCTTGGAGGAGAAACACCACGCTTTCCAAGTCTCGGAAGCTCTTGCGGGGGTTGGCTCCGCACAGGTCCTTGAAGGCCTCGACCAGACGATGTCCCTTGATCCACGACTTTACCTCGCATAGGATTTCGAAACACCGATTCGCGTAATCAAACATGTGATTTAATTCTCTCCTCTGTCGATTGATGTCGCACACGTGCCTATATTGGTCCCAAATGTCGAGGGTGCCGTCGTACAGGAATTGGAGCATTAGATTGGTAATCTTGTCTTTGATGCCAACGGTCACGTCGACGACGTCGCCCTTGATCGCGTAGCCCAGCGCCTCAATGAATCTGCACCTGATCTGAAGATCCAGACACTCGTCGTCGCCTTCGTCGTCGTACTTACGCTGACGGTACACGCGGTTCCAGTCGGCTAGCAGTTGCTTGGCAAAGGGACTGCAGTGTGCGAGATCGGACACGCACGGCGTGACGCACCTGGACGGCGCTTGAACGGCCACGTATTCGAGTACTTTGATCAGGGCGTTTCTCATGTTGTAAAAGGTGTTTGTGGCGAGGCGCGTGTTTGTCGCCATCATGGTCTGTGTCGGCGAAAAGACGTGATATACCGCAGGTACGACGACGAGCAACAAGTGTTTGAGGTTCATGTCCTGTGCGTTGAAGACGAGTTCGGCAGCCTCGACGAAAACTAAACTCTGTCCGGGTGCTGGCTCTCTTGAGAATAAACTTTGAAATTCCCATTTGTTCGTTGTACGTCCACCAATCCAAGAGGAGTCGTTTCGTCCTGCCGAGGACGTCTGCCAAGGCCACTATGGACTCTTCTTCCACCTTCATGACCGAGTTGATGGCGAGAATGGCTCCTTACGCTTTCGAGAATCGCAACGCCCAAGACTTGGCGTACAAGATTGCACAAAGCCTCGGCAAGAACAGCTCCGAAGTCGCCGACGCGATACTGCACGTCAACGGACTGGTCGTCAGCGATTCCCCCTTTGCAAGACTGCTTGCCCGCAACGTGGCCGGAAACCTGTTTACTCTACGACGAGATGCAAAGTCCCCTTCCGCGATGCAGTCGGAGACGACCGGTAGGATGTACGGGAAGCGCAAGGCCGTTACGGAAATGAGTAGCGACGAAATAATGCGAATATATCGAAAGCGGTACAAATAAAATTTAATTGATTCTGGTTTGTGGTGTCGCTGGTTTTTCTTTTGTTTGGTGGTAATTCACGACACCGCTGCCAAGCAGCAATCCTCCTAGCGTCCCGATTGTAAGCATGTAAAACACTTCGTTGTTGGGCTTGTCACTATGCTCTGCCGGAGCTGGTGATGAATGAGAAGGAGGCGGCGGTGGGTTTTCGGTCCCGACAACGGTGCCGGGTGAGTCTCTCTCAGGTCTCCTGCCGTAGTCGACCGTTTCGTCCACTTGGGACGCCACGAAATCGGTAGATACCTTGGCGGCGTAAATAATGAGTTTGTTTGGCAATACGAGTTGTCCCGGGAAGCTGATTTGTTGTTGTTGTTGTTGTTGTTGGGGGGGCGCCGGAGCCGCACGCCCTTGCGTCGGTGCCGATGGTCGCCTGTCCCAGAGGGATTCCATAGAGTCGGGTAATGCCACCCTCTCGTAGGGTAGACGAGCGTCCAAGTGTTGGCTCTGCCCGTTGTGCGTGTGTATGGGGAGTTGAAAGTGGTACGTTTCCACCATGTCGGTGATGCCCGACCCGCCGGCACCCAGATGACTAAGGTATTTTTTGACCACCCGCGCGTCTCCGTCGTACACGGCCAAGTTTATTCCGTTATCGATCGAAGATGCCACGCCGAGTGCCTTGCGGAGTCCGTCGACTAGTACCATGATTTCGTTTAGTTTTCGCGAATTGTTCATGATGCGCATGTAGTGGAAATCGTCTCTGGTCTGCGTCTCGATGTTGTCGGCGGTGCCTTGTAAAAAGTGTGTGAGAATCACCCTGCGCATCACGTACGGTGCCAGGTTTTGCAGCCAGAGCTCCGCGACGCGCCTAGTCACGGCAAAGCGCCTGTCCGTGTCGGGGAGCGGGTCCGTGACCACAAAATGGTAGAGGTAGCGAAAGAGAACCGACGAGCTGTACTCCATGTGCATCAGGTCGCTCTCGGCGCTGCCGCCCGTGATGAAAAAAGGCAGGGCGTGCGGAAACAGTTGGGCCACCACCGGCGGCACCGACGTGGACGATTCTTCGGGCCGGCCCGTCTGCGAGTTTAGCAGGCGGGGCAGATTGGTGTTGGACACTACCATTCCGGCGCGCATGAGGGCGTACGCCTTGCACACGTAGCGAAGAGCGACAAAGTCCAAGAGACATTCGGCTACGTCGTCCGAAAGAGACTTTGTCTCGTGCAGGTGATAGTGCGATCGGCCCAAAACGTTCTTGTCCACCGCGTGAGTCGCCGACGAGTACACTACGTCGATCACCGTTCCGTACAGTGTGTGCGACGGGTACCGCTCGGCCAGTCTGGTCTTGAGAGCCGGAACGTAAAAGACTCCTTCTCGCTCAGCCAGGAGCATGATGGCCGCCGACGCGTCCCACACCGAGGACCTGCTCGAAGTGAATGGGTTGAGGGTCTTCGCAAATATCTTTGTATTTGCAAAGTACGGGGACCTGAGGATCGTCTTGCACGCGCTAAAGATTTCGTCGTGATTGGGGATCAGAGTCAGGGCCTTGTCGTAGCCTACCCTAAACTCGCGAGCCCAATCGTAGGGCAGGTCGCCGAGGTGCGGCTCTATTTCGTCGGTAAAGAGCATGCGGGCCAATACATGATCGAAGGGCACGGCATGCGAGGGGACCCATCCGTTATCGATGACGGAGCGCGTGCCAACTCGAAATAGGAGCATTCCTTGGTTCGGGTCCAGTTCCATCGTGAGACGCCACTTGGCGGTCAGGTTCTCCACGCAGTCGCTCTCGGCGTGGATGATTCGACGGGTTTCTCCGGGAATGTGAAAGAAGGTGGGTACCGCGTACAAGACGCGAAAGAAGGGAATCGTGTGCACGTCGTGAGGATCGCCGTTCGTGTTGAAAAAGGGGTAGAGTAGACTCTTGTTGGGTACGTGGGGTCTAAAGGCGATCGGGTTGTCGGCGTACGAGTCTCGATCGTAACTACCCCAGTAGTTTGTCGTGAAGGAACCCCTGAGGACGACCTCAACAACGTGTTCGACGGGACTCGGGGCCTCGGCCGTGTACGCGCCGGGTTGGTGATATGCGTGACGCAGAGTTCCGTTTGCCCACGAATGTTGATTGTTATTTGCGGCGAGCGGCGGCGACCCTGCACCAGCACCACCACCACCACCACCTCCTCCTGGTACGACTGCTGCCATTATATTTTTATTATAGATACGTCTAGGTTAGTGAAAAATTATTGCACGGGCCGAGGCGGAGGTGGAACGCTGTATAGAGATTCCGGACTACGCGGAACGTCGTACACCGATGGCGAAGGGGGCGGTAGCGTTTCGTATTCGTTGTCTATCTGTGGTCTCGGTGGAAGCGGTCGGTTGGCGATTCTCGGCTCTGAAATGTCTCTTCTTCTATCGTCGAACGCCTGTATTTGTCGCTGTACGTATCTGTTCAATACGTACTCGTTGTAACCGTAGCCTATTAACGATGTGACCACGAGCTGCAGGCCTAGAACGCTCACTGTCAGGGCCATCAGGTGTCCCATACCCCAATTGGATACGTGGTCGTGAATGTCTTTTGCCGTCTTTATTCTATCGAGCAAGCTTTGAAAAAAGGACTCGTCGGCGCAGATCGGGACGCCGTCCTTGCTTTGTCGCAGAGTTTCCAATATGTCTCGATTCAACCTATGGGCCTCTCGCAGCGACGCAAAGAACACGTACTCTTTCGAATAACGGTCCGGATCGTTATCTGCGTCTTTGGATACTTGCGAGTCTAGTATGTGTTTCTGTTCCCGCGTGAGATTTACGTATGACGTCAATACGTCCTGGAACGTGGGCATTTTTTGTTTTAGATAAAAAAACATGTCCGTTTACGCCACGTTCACTCTGCTGTGCGAAAACGGAAGGGAAGACGACAAACTAGTCAAGGAATGTAGACGCTACCTAGAAGAATACGTGAGACCGCTGCTCGGAAACGACACTTTTTATGTCGAAGACGATAGAAAGTTGTTCCACGGACTCATGTACTACACGCCGCCTCCCAGTGCCGAACGGAGGGCCGCGTCGGCCATACGGGGCAACGTGGACCACTTGCTGCACGTCTTGGCCAAGCACGTGGATGACGCGGACGTTTTGCGCTACGCTTATAATGCCGCCGCGAACGTGTTGGATCACTGTAGATTCGAACAGAGGAGAGAAGAAGAGGAGCAATTGACGGAGTGTAAGAACCTTTTGGAGGCTCGACTGGCAGCGATGGGAGACGAAAGAGGTCGAGACGACAAGTATCTCAAGACTATATTTCACCTGTGAGCCGTAAAGTAATACACGCCTAGTCCGGCAGCCACGCCGACGGCCGTCGAGCTCAACGTAATCGCGGTCATTGCGCCGGACTCCTCGGGCCGAGAAGTAGACAGAGTGTCGCTACGAGTGAAGCTTTTCTCCATAAAGTCGATGCCGTGAGCCTCGGAAAGTTTGGCGAGAGACGTCTCGTAGGTGGTCAACGATCGTAACGCGAGACTTAGCGTGTCGTCGTAGTCGCCAACCTGTTCCTGTTCGAAGACGTCGCACAAGATTAAATAGTTTCGAAGGGTCGTCGCCTGCGTGGAAATTTTTTCGCCGTGTTCGCGAAGAAACTCGTCGGTCGGTAGGCGTTCGTTGGCGAAGGTCGTCATGATTTCGGCCATGGGCCAGAGGTTCCCGTGGCGAAACCAGGTGATTATGCAGACCTTTTCGAGTATCTCGCGGGCGGCCGTCTTGAAGGTTTCGTACACTTCGATAAAGAATCTGAAGACGATCGAGGTCAGTTGAATTTCGAGTCTATTAAAGTTTCTATTTACGTCGTACTTGTAACGGTTTATGTCGTCAGACGGCTCCGTTGCGGTGGCGGGCGGTCGGAAATCGTAAAATTCCTCCAAGATGTCTTTCCTCACAATCTTGGCGTTCGAGCGCAAGTGCGTCTCGAACCTTGTGATTCCCGGTAGAGTCAGGGCGTATTCGGCCGCCAACCAGACGGAAAGTAGGGCCCCGTTGAGCCCCTTTTTGCGAAATACTATCTCTTCCCAACACATGTCGTAGTCCAAATCTTTAACGTGGACTCGCCAGTACGGAAAGACGGCGGCGTTGACTTTGCTCCAATTGTTCTTGACGTAAGAATAAAACGAAACTAAATCCATCCTCTATTGTTTTGTACTCGTAACGAGGTGCACGCTCACGCCCGCAAAGAGACCCGTTGCGGCCGACGGAATCACGAGTTTTAATAAGGGGTCGATTTTACGGGTGGAGTCGTCGGTCGTAACGGGTCTGTCAGTGGGCGGTGGCAGCTCCTCATCGGTCGTCGTCGCGAATTTACTACTTCGAAAGTGTTTGGGTAGAAACGTGATCTGCCGCTCCATGGCCATCTCGGCGAGGTCCACCCTGTAATTTGACAGCGTGTCCGAATTGTATATGGACCCGCGTTCCTCTTCCGTGGCTTCCACGTCCAACTTTTCGGTTAAAATTTTATAGTTTGACGTACTCAGATGCGAATGCAGCTCTTCGCCGTACATTAGCATGAGTTGGTCGGTGGACAGGTCGCGACCGGCGCACGCCGCCAACACTTCGGTGAGGAACCAGAGCGCGTCCTTGTGTTCGCTGTACCAGACGCGCACGCACAGGTCTTCCAGTTTGGCCAACTCGATCGTCTTTAGACGGTTCTCGTACACGTCGACAAATTTTCGGACCGTGCTGGACGTGATCGGCGCTGCATTCGTAACTCTAAATCTATCCGCAAAGTACTGGTCGACTTGCCGTTCGTAGCACCATTTGTTCTTGCCATCGTTTTCTTTGGTCAGTGCGGTGTCGTCGTCGTAAAACGAGTCAAAGATTTCGGGATCCCTTCGACTGTAGGACGGCCATACCGTCTCCACAAACTTGGTTCGTCCCGGCAAAGTCAGGGCATACTCGGCGACGATCCACATGCGAACTTTGGAATTTAGCATATAGAAAAGTTGTTGTCTACTCAGACCTATGAATTCATACATCTGTATATTCTTGACGTGTTGGTGCCAAAATCGAAAAGTGCGAAGGGCAACTTTGGTCCAATTTTCCTTTACGTAATCGTAAAACCGTTCGTAGTCTTCTTTCAACGCGTCTCTAGACATTTTTGTATTGATCAACGCGTGATCAAATACGTCCCGACTCCAAGTACCAATCCGATCGCTGTCGAAGGAACGAGGATCGCTACTAGACTACCGACTGAAGGTAGCGGCGTGGCCGATCGGATTCGATTGTTCATCTCTATCAAATCTTGGCGGTAGCTCGCCTCGTCGTTGGTAGACGGTTGCTGTTGCGAATCAAAGGCCTTTTGCAAGAGCCGGACTTGCTCGGGGCCGGCATGAGAATGCAGTTTCTCTCCGTGCAACGATAAGAGCGTCCCGACCGGAATCTTTTGTTTCGCAAATAAGCTCAACGTCTCGGCCGCAACCCACACGCCGTCCTTGTCCAGGGCCCACGCTCGCAAACAAAATCCTTTAAGCTCGAGCGGATCTTGGATTGTGGACAGCGTCTCGTACAGGTTGACGAGCTTGCGGAACGAGGACGAGGTGGGCGTCATTTTCAACTTTGCAAAGTTTCGCTTTATGTGGTCGGCGTACGTCTCGTGCGCGTGGCGACCGGCAGTGGATTCGCGAACGTTTTGAGATGCAAATTCTCTAAAGTCGACTAGGCCCGGGGTAAAGTCAACGGCTACGTCGCCGACCTTTTCGAGGAAAGCTCGACGACCGGGCATGGTGAGGGCGTACTCTGCAAAGAGCCAGGCGAGTAGAGCCTGAGCATCCGAACCGACGACGCGGTTCTTGGCCAGTATCCGCGACCACGCGGCGTCTGCGTCCGCGTTTTTGACTTTGGCGAGCCAATACGCGTAGCACATCCAATCCGCATCGGGCCAATTTTCTTTGATCGCATTGTACAAATAGACGTAGGCGTCCATTTTATTATTTATTGAGCATGACGTACCCAGCGTAGGCGAGTGCCGTCAACGACACGCAGTACGGCGAACACAACATTAGGACGACCTTGGTGTCGCCGGCCTTCTTCTTTATCTCCTCGTCTTCGTAGTGAGAAAGAGGAGGTGATGTCTCATCTTCCTCCTGATTCCTCGGCGCTTCGGAGTATATGTTTCGATTGTAATTTTCGTGCGCGTAGCGCATTCGTCTTTCGTACTCGGCGTCCGAGAGCACGACGAACGAAGCCGATCGATTCAGATCCACCCTCAATGTGGCGTTTAAATTTAACAAATCAATCTTGTAACGCTCCACGTCTCGCTGATTCAACAGGCGAAGCGTGTCTCTATCGGCGACGGCCGGTGCCACGTCTATCTGCTCGGCGACCTCGCGCACAGTGTACTCGCTGATCTGGTGCCAGATACCGTCGAGGTGGCCACCGACCAACAAATCGTCTGCCCTGACGTCATTAGAAACGCAAGTCAACAAGACCTCTACCAGTGCCCACTGGACGTTCATCTTGCGTTTCCAAAAGGACATGACCACGCCCTGAACGTCGTAGGGAATCAAGCGCAACAACTTTTCGTACGCATTCTTTAAATAAAGTTTTGCCTTTGGCGTAAAATGGACCCCCATTTTTCTCAGTCCGGCTTCGCGGACGTATTCGTATCGGTCCCTGGTGATCTTGTCCTGCACTGGAGCTGCGGGCACGCGGAGGAAATCGGTCAACTCGCCTTCGCGTGTAGATAACCTGAGCGTAAACCTAGTGTTGAGACTGAACCAGGGTGCGAGCGACGCTTTAAAGTCTTTGAAAGGTGGAAAGGTCAAAATGTACTCTACTAGCAGCCACGTCAGGTAGCGTCGTCGCGTCGCTGGTTCCATCTCGGTGGCGGATATTTCGCTCAAACGCCCCGCAGGGGGCACCTGTGAAAGCAGGTGTTTGGAGAGTGGCGTCTCCACGGACCCCGAGCCATGCGGGTTCGCCCGCCCACGTCTGACTGTGCGTGGCTTTCCCGTGTCTGAAGAAAAGGGCATCCTGGTGGTTGAGCCAAGCCCGGGGTAGGTTTGGACCCTTCGGGGCCCCCCGGGCGAGGCAATACACCACTTCGGCCCCTGCTTCCCATAGACGGGAGTCCTGGTAAGGCCCGGCCAGGATGATTCAGTCTAGTCGCCACTCCTTCTACTATCCCCTCCCTTCTTTCACCCTTATCTCCTCCTCCTTTTCACTCTTCTCATTTCTCTTTTTTCCTTTTCAACTTCTTTGGCGGCAAGGGCTAACCTTGGGTGGTGACAGATACTCTCGTCCAGATCCACACTTGGTTATAGTTTCTGGGTAGCGCTAATAGAGTAATGCTTCCAGCAAAGCCATATTTGTTATGGGGTGTTACCTATTCCCTCGTTGGGCTCCGTGGTGGGCGGCGCGCCACAGATTCTGAACACCCTTTGCCTTTTTATGGCTGCCCCCTCTTCTAAACCCCGAGCAGAGCGACCCCCCAAAAGGTTTCGCCCCGCTCCCCCTACTTTTGAAAAAGCCAAAGAACCCGACACCTTTTCACGATTTCTTGTACTTCATGCTGCGAACGACTCTACCGTTATCAAAGATGTCACCTTTCCTTGTCTCTAAGGTCCTAGAGCAGACGATTGGAAAGAATTACAAGGCAAAAAAACTTGCTGGAGACCTCCTCGTTGAGGTAGAAAACAAAACTCAAAGCACAGCATTACTGAAGTTGACCAGCTTAGGTGAACACCAAGTTTGTGTAACCCCGCACCGGACTTTAAATACTCTCCGCGGCGTCATCTCTGAGGATGACCTCCTTCAGTGTACTGAAGAAGAAATCCTTGAAGGGCTGCGTCGGAGTGCTGTTGTTGCCGTGCGGCGAATCACGCTACGACGAGACGGACAGGAGATACCAACCCGACACCTAGTCCTGACTTTTGAACTCCACTCTCTGCCTTCCACCGTGAAGGCAGGGTATCTAAACTGCAGAGTTCGTCCTTTCGTTCCAAACCCACAACGGTGCTTTCGTTGCCAGCGTTTTGGGCATGGCTCCCGAAACTGCCGTGGCCGAGAAACTTGTGCGAAATGTAGTGCCACTGACCACGTCGCTGACATATGTGAAAACAACCATAAATGCATAAACTGTGGCGGACCACACCCCGCATTTTCACGCACATGTCCGAAATGGAAGAAAGAAAAGGAGATAATTACATTTAAGGTCAAACACAATCTCAGCTACCAAGACGCTAGAGAACAGCTTGCCTTCAAGGCAAGGGGTTCATATGCCGAGGCAGTGCGAAGGGGACCCCCACTGTCTATGGCATCCGTGGAGACGCAGACTTCCCCGGAAGACCTGTCATCTCCACAAGGGTCCTTTTACGTACGTCCGAAGACAGTGGGCAACCCACTGCCTTCATGCTTCAATGAGTTTATTGTGCCCTCTAAGGAGGGTGCTGCACCCTCCAAGGAGCCAGACGTGTCGTCACCGGCACTAGCTGGCCCTTCTGGCCGGGGTCGGGGGCTGCCTCCCCGTGCCTCTGGCAGCTCATCAAAGCCTGGGCGGTCAGATTCACCTCTACCGCCCAAAGGACCCAAGGTCTCATTGGATGAGAAGATGGATGTGAGCGTCCCACTCTCCGATGAGGACCTTCCTCTTTCCCAAACAGGCTCTGTTTCCTCGGCCTCCTGCGAGGCTGGAGGACGGCCTAAAGACACTGCAAAAAAGAAAACCATCCCACGGATTGTGGCACCAAAAGACGCATAAACTACATTTCACAATTTTTGCGTAAAACACTTATTGAGGCGTTTCCTTTATTGAAGATAAATGTCTTTCTTCCTTCAGTGGAACTGTAGAGGCCTCCTGTCTAACTACGATGATGTGAGCGATCTTTTAGAGGATCACCGGCCCATTGCATGTTGCTTACAGGAAACGCACCTAAAAACCACCCACACCAATGTTTTAAAACACTTCCAGGTGTTTCGTAGGGACCGTACACATGCAGCTCACGCAGCTGGAGGTGTTGCGGTGGTTGTCCAACGTTCAATTCCTTCTAACGAGGTAGCCCTGCAGACTTCACTTGAGGCGGTGGCTACACGTATTTTGTTAGATCGAATAATTACAGTCTGTTCATTGTATGTACCTCCCAATTATCAGTTACATATGGAGGAGCTAGAAGACCTTGTTAATCAACTTCCTTCACCTTTTTTTACTTTTAGGAGATTTTAATGCACACAATCCCCTGTGGGGTAGTGACAGACGGGATTCTAGAGGGGCCCTTGTTGAACGTTTTTTGCTTTCTGCGGGATTGTGCCTGCTGAACACAAATGAATCTACATATTTTAGCTCAGCAACTCACACTTTCACTTCCATTGACCTATCTATTTGTCACCCATCATTATTCCCATTGCTTTCATGGAAGGTCATACCGAATCCTTATGGAAGTGACCACTTTCTCATCATCTTAGAATTTAACCATCTTCCCATGACAGTCCCAACACGCTGTCCTCGTTGGAAATTCGAAAATGCCAACTGGCCTACCTTTAAAGAATCATCTCTTTTTGCATGCACATCACTTGACGATCTTGATATCAATAAAGCCACTCAACATATCACTCAGCACATTTTACAAGCTGCCATTCTCTCCATCCCCATGACGTCCTCGCATCTGCCCAGGAGACCAAAGCCCTGGTGGAACAAAGATTGCCGTTTGGCCAAAAAAGAACAAAATCGAGCGTGGGGTATATTTAGGCGCTACCCTACAACACACAATCTTATTGAATTTAAGAGAAAAAGGTCCCAGGCGAGGTGGATTAGAAGGCATGCTAAGAAAAAACGTTTTAGAGGGTACGCTTCTTCAATTAACAGCTCTGTATCTGCAAAGGAAGTCTGGGATCGCGTACATAAAATTGACGGCTCTTACCGGGCATTCACTGTCCCACTCTTGAGTCGGAATGGAGTTTGTTCTGCAAGCCTTGAGGAACAGGCCAACATCCTCGGTGAACACTTCGAGTATGTCTCCAGTTCGGAACATTACACCTTAACGTTCCAGCGATACAAGATCAATGCAGAAAAAAAAGCTGTTATCACATCAGGTGGCACGCACGAACCCTACAACACTCTATTTACATTATACGAACTTCAAATGGCACTTCTTGGTTCCAAACAAACTGCCCCTGGACCAGATGGTATTCATTATCAAATGCTCGAACATCTTCATCCATCCACTATGGAGCTAATTTTGTACCTTTTTAATAGAGTTTGGCTCGAGGGCCACTTTCCGTCCTCCTGGAAGACCGCTGTGGTTGTACCAGTGCTTAAGCCCGGCAAAGATCCCTCTTGTGCATCTAGCTACAGACCAATAGCTCTAACTAGCTGTCTTTCCAAGACATTAGAAAGGATGATTAATAAGAGACTCATGTTTTTTCTAGAACGAAACAGCTGCCTTGATAAGTTCCAGTGTGGCTTTCGGTCAGCACGGTCCACTGTCGATCATCTCGTCCGCTTTGAGACCTTCGTACGTGAGGCGTTTGTCAACAGACAACAGTGTCTCTCCATCTTCTTTGATTTGGAAAAAGCATAGGACACAGCCTGGCGTTACGGCATTCTGCAATATTTATTCGATCTTGGTTTCCGTGGCCGAATGTTGAGTGCCATACAGAGTTACCTGCAGCACCGTACGTTCCGCGTGAGGCTGGGAAAAACTCTCTCGAGGGAGTTTTTACAGGAGAATGGAGTCCCTCAGGGGGGTGTACTGAGTGTCACTCTTTTTATCGTCAAACGTAATTCCATTGGCCGTGTAATTCCTCCTTCGGTGCAATATTCCTTATATGTTGATGATCTCCAGATCTCCGTTTCATCCTGTAATCTCTCAATTTGTGAACGTCGCGTTCAACTTGCAGTCAATAATTTGGTCAGATGGGCCGATACGAATGGGTTTAAATTTTTTCCCGAAAAAACAGCTTGTGTCAACTTTTCTCGTCGACGTGGTGCTCTTCAGGAACCGTCTTTGAACATGTATGGTTCTCCTATTGTTGTAAAAAATGAGCACAAGTTTTTGGGCCTTGTGTTCGATTCCAAGTTGACTTTCGTTCCACACATTAAGAGATTAAAACTCAAGTGCCTTAAATCTCTAAACATCCTTAAGGTCTTGTCACATGCATCATGGGGCTCGGACCGACTGTGTCTGCTGCGTATCTATCACTCAGTCATTCGCTCCCAGCTTGATTATGGTTGTATTGTCTATAACTCTGCTCGGGCATCAGTTCTAAAGATGTTAGATCCTATTCATCATCAAGGACTGCGACTGGCTATTGGTGCATTTCGTACCTCCCCAGTGCTTAGCCTTTACGCGGAAGCAAACGAATTGTCCCTTGAGTATAGGAGGTTTTCCCTGGGTTTTATGTACTCTGTCAGGGTTCGCTCGGTCGCGGAGCACCCCGTTCGAGATAATATTGAGACGATCAAGTTCCAACGCACATTTGAAAACAAACCTTCCACAGTCCCCCCTTTTTCTATGAGGAATAATACTGCAGCACAATCCGTTGGGATGGATGCAAAGCCTCAGTTGGTCCAATACCCTCCGGAAATAGCTCCATGGAACAACTGCCAGATACATTGCGACCTTACACTGACCAAGTATAACAAAAAGAATGTTCCACAGGAAGTCATAAGGCAGAACTTCTTTGAGCTTCAGACCAAATATCACAAGTATGCCAGTTTTTATACAGACGGGACAAAAAAAGACTCCGTAGTAGGCTGTGCTATGGTGGGACCATCGGTAAATCAGGTGAAGAGAATAAATTCAAAAGCCTCTATACTAACAGCAGAGCTTTATGGTTTGGTGTTAGCTGTTGATTACATAATCAAAAAACGCCTTTCTCACGCTGTAATCTACACCGACTCTTTAAGCTCTCTGAAGGCTGTCGCATCAATGAACCGTGTAAAAAACCCACTGGTTTCTGAGTTAAAGTACAAGATAATCCTGGCTGCAACGAAAAATTTTGACATAGTCTTATGCTGGGTTCCTAGCCATGTTGGCATTCCTGGAAATGAAGCAGCTGATAGTGCAGCCAGTTCTGCTAATGATAGAGAAATTGACACACACCAAATACCCTACAAAGATTACCACAATTATCTGAAACGTTGCATCAAAGCAAAGTGGCAGCTGCAGTGGAACGGCGAAACCGGCAACAAACTACATGCAATCAAACCTCTTCTAGGCGAGTGGGAGAGCGCCCGACATCGGGAGCGCTTTTACGAAGTCGTACTGTGTAGGCTACGAATCGGTCATACTCGTCTTACACATGGACACCTCTTGAGCGGGGAGGAGGCCCCTGAATGTGTGCACTGCAACCTACCTCTAAGTATTATGCACATACTCATTGAATGCCCTATGTATGACCAATGCCGGTATAAACACTACTCACTGCTTTATAAAGAACACATTCCACTACACCTTGCCTTACTACTAGGTGACGAACCGCTCATTCCATATAGTTGTGTTTTTAATTTCCTCACAGATATCGGCCTTCTACACCGACTGTGATTTTACTTTCTATCCTAAACTCATTGTCATATTGTTTACACTTATACACATTCATGTTCATGGTTTTATCATACATTTCGCTACAATAGCTCTTTCCTCTTCTTAAACCCGAATTGCAATAGTATAAGCTTGGCGCAATATAGCCTTAGTTGCTGATGCGCCAAAAAACCCCAATCAATCAATCAATCAATCAATTTCGCTCAAACGCGAGTACAGAGCTTCCAAAGAAACACCTTCGACAATCATTCGTACGTATTTTATTAAGACCATAGATACCATCGGCCTTTCTTGCACGGCACGTAGTTTTCGCAATGTCCAGAGAGTGGTGCAATAAACTCGTGCGTAAACTCGTGGTCCGTGTTGACGCACACTTGTCGAGAGAGTCTTCGCAGGTCTCTTCGGTACGCGAGAATGTCCTTCTCCAACTTGTCTCGCTGCACGTTGTCCGGGTCGAAAGACGCACTCAACTGGTCTCGAATGTTGCGCAGCATGTCGTTCCGGATCTCGCCTCGAATCCAGTCGAGATGCCCGTCAACGATGTCGTAGACACCGACGCCCACCTTTATGCAATAGAGAAGAATCTCGACGAGAATCCACTCGGTGGCCTTGGGCTTTCTCCAAAAGTGCAACACCAGCTCGCGCGTGTCTGCGTCCGACAGTCCGTGCAATCTTTCGTACAATTCCATGAGGTTTGAGACGATTGTCGGAGTAAAATATATGCCCAGCTTCTCCATGGCAATCTCCACTTCTCTAACGTAGGTGTCATATTCGTCCGAAGAGGGAGGTATCGGCGCAGTCATAAAGTTTTTCAACACTCCTGCGTCGAACTTGTCCCTTCCACCAGTCCACAGGTTGTATCTCGTTTGAAATTCTTCTACCGACGGTAGAGTATTGGCGTATTCAATCACGCACCATTCGAGTATAGTCTTGTCAGACAGTCCCCGCTTGTCCAGTGGAAGAGTAGCGACTCGTACGGGAGCCTGGTCGGCCGAAACGGGATCGCTGTTGACCGAAGCAGCTGGTGTAGGAGCAGTCTCGCACGTGCACGATTCGAGTATAGGCTTGTCGGACGGTACCCGCTTGTCCGATGGAACAGTAGCGACTCGTGTTGGAGCCTGGTCGGTCGAAACGGGATCGCTGTTGACCGAAGCAGCTGGTGTAGGAGCAATAGTAGCGTCGCGAATCGTGCAATACCAGTAAGCGTAGCCCTGTCGGCTAGCCGTGTATCTGTGTTCGCGCAGATACGTGTGCAAACTGAGGATGTGCATTTTCATAGACGACCGTTCAAAAACGAGTTTATCTCGAGCAAAGATTTCTTCGTGTCTTTGAAGGTGGACGACTCGTCTTCGCAGACCTGGACCCAATGCGATAAATCGCTCCAAACGTCGGGTCTAAAATACCTACTGTCGAGCAATAGGACGGCCCCCCAGTCGTTCACGTGACGTACGCAGCGTCCCACGGACTGGTTAACCGCTCGCATCGCCTGCGTTTTATACCTTTCGTCCCCGTCTCCGTACCTGCTGCGGTTAAACTCGACCTTGACCTTTACGTCCGGACTGTGATACGACGGATAGGGTAACCCCACGGATACGACAAGTCGAGCCAGCGAATCGGAGAAGTCGACGCCTTCGCTCATTTTGCCTCTGTGCACGACTAGAAACAGGGCCACCGTGCCGGGCTCTCCGTCAATCAACGCAGTCTTGTACCTATCGAACAAGAGGTCCGAGTTTTCAGAATCTTCCAGAAACAGATGCCCGCCGACCACCTTGACCAACTTGGGCCATAGAGGCACTTTGCGCCACACGTCTGGACAGGTCTGAAGTAGCTTGTAAGAAGGGAAGAAGCACAGGACGCCAGCCTTTGTTTCGCCGACATTTTTCTTCAGGATCTTGGTCGACTCGTAGACGACGGAACCTACGGCCTTGAGTAGCTCTTCGTTCTGGCATGCGCTGTAATTCATGTAAAACTCTTTGTCACCCTTGACCGAATGCGAGATCCTACGGACAAAGACGTGACGCTTGGACACGACGTGTTCCTTGGGGACACCTTGTGAGTAAAGAAGACGCCCAATTCCTTTTCGTACGACGACATCGGACTCAGAGTCCCCGAGGCCAGGACGATAGAGTGCGTGCACGACGACACAGACTTCATGGCGTAACTCGAGTCCATGCAGGTCATCCTGAGTTCTGGCGACTCGCGACCCTGGACGACAAACATTGCAAAGCCTTGGGCTCCAAATATCTCGGGGTAGTAAAACTGAGTGACGATGCGGTCAATCAACGTGGTGTTTAACCGGTCGGACAATGGATGTCGAGACGTTAAGGGACTCACGACTTGACCCAGGCTCACGTTGTCCGTCTTGAGGTAGCGTCTCGTCTTGGCCAGGAGATCATCGCCGCGAACAATCGCATATCCAACGTCGTTCATCATGGCCAGGAGCCCCTCGAAGAATTCGCGAAGCTCGACGTAGCGAGAAAATCGTCGTGCGTACGTCTGAAGCTGCGATCTGGACACTTGTAGGGACATGGCGTCTCTACAAAACGTTTCAATGTTGTGCGCCTCGTCGAGGATCAGAATCGCGCCGCTGAGATTGATGTTGAGCGTGCTACGGACGAAGGGATCGATCAAGTAGTTGTAGGGAGCCAGCACTATTTTCGACCTGGCTACGTAGTACTGTTCGTTGACGTAGTAGGGGCAGATATCGTTTGCAGCACAACTCTCCACCAAGTCCTCGATGTCCCTAACGTCGGGCAAACGCGCCTCTGGTCCATGCTGCTCTTTCCAATTGCGGTAGAATCGGCACGTCGACGAGGCCCTGTGTTGACTGCAGAGTTGGGGCACGTTACCGCTGTGGACTTCCCGTTCCAAGAGGCAGACTCGGTCCTTGCCGCCGAGACGAGAAATGTGCGCGGCGTCTCCGATGAACGCCTTGGCCACCGCTAACATTTGGTCGAGCTGTTGGTGCGTTCTAGAGCAGAGGTAGATTTTGCCGCTGGGTCGTGTCGTTATCCATTCGCGAACGGCTCCGAGCATGGCCATTGTCTTGCCCGATCCGGTAGGAGCTTCTATCATGACGTTGGCTTTTTCTCCGAATCCGCGCAACATTGTTTCAAAGACGTCCACTTGTACGGGGTAAGGTATCCGGTCGCCCGGTAGTACGAGCCTGTAGCGGGGCGCCTCTTCCATACCCGCCAACGTTCGTTTTTGAAACGATTATACCGATAGTTCGTCTCGTCTTCGGAACTATAAATAGTCTGAGCGGAGGGGTTGACCTCGTCGTCCGTAATCTCTCCCTCCTGTTTTTCATCATCGCCATCGTTCCATTCGTCTAACACTATCCATTCTTCTTCTTCTTCTTCTTCTTCGACCTTGGTCATATCTATGTCGTTACTCATGCTTACGCGAGGAGATTGAGACGAAAACTCAACGTGCACGGGTTTTTTTTAATTTTTATTGCCCAAACAAAGGATACCTACACAACCAGTCAAGGTAATCGCAAACTCTAAAGTACCTCGGATCTACGCTCTCGTACAGGCTCATAAAATCTCGATGCACTCTGGCGTTTTTCACGGTGCGTGGCTCGACGACGCTGCAAACGACTCGATCGGGAGGCATGTCAAGCAGGTAACTCAACTTGCGAACGCAGGCCACAAAGAAGGTGAGAGAGTCGGTCAGAGTCAGACACAGAATCTTGCTGGCCTCTTCGTAGCGAAAGGCGGTCGCGTTCGCGTACACTCGACCGCTTTCGAACGTGTAGTCGCAGATCACCGAACCGAGGGCGCTTGCGTCGTCGCGGTAGAGGCGAAAGTCGATGTATCGACAGGCCGTCTTGAGGTACCAGACTTCCGTCCGAACCAGTCTCATGTAGACGTACACGTTGAGTCTGTATCTGTTTTTCGTGCGGCTATGGAATCGATGCAGCGCTGCGCCTACCGTCATGAAGGGGCGGCCGACGAGAAGGATCGTCGCCGCGTGCATAGTCTCCAAGGCGTAGAGAAAGTCGACAAAGACGCTGGAGTCGCCGGGATTTCGAAGTCCGGTCGCGATGGTGTTTGCCAGGTTGTCGTAGTATACGCGTAACATGATTGTAACGTCGATTTCAAATAAAAAACTGAAGTTTCCCGCTTATATCGTTAGAGGAGATGGATGGTGAGACTATGGCGCGCATAAAAAACGCCTCAAACAACGTGACCCGGCAAAAGAGGACGGTAGCCAAGAATAAGAAGAAGCAGCAATTGGACAGTCGACAGCCAACGACTGCCGTGGACGACGTTCTCTGTAAGAACGAATTGCGTCGATTGGCCAAGGAGATGGAGATCGATCGCATATCAGAGAACGTGTACGGTAACATGCAATTCGAGGTCGATAGATTCGTCACCGAGGTCGTCGGAAAGGCCGTCGTCTACGCCCAGATGCAACACCGCAAGACGCTTTTTGTAGATGACGTGACCCGAGCTCTTTCCGAATACAACGTCAAAGATTACGGCTGACGTCCAGGACTAATACAAAACACCTAACAATGTCTAATAAGAATAACGTTATACTCAAGAAGCCTCCTTCTCAGTTTGAAGAACGACTCGAAAAGTCGATGGACGACTATTTGCGAGTGCACATTAAAGACTTGTACGATAGAGCCGGGCCGCACACGGGGTACAGGACCGACAGAGAGATAGTGAAAGCCGCGTACGATTACATCGTGGCCAAGTATCGCAACGTTATACTTGGTCTATTTAACGACGTGACCCGAATGAACGACGTGATTAACGAATACACCGCGTTTCTTCTTCACTTTAAGAGGTCCGCCGAGCTCAAGGCCGAACACGAGAAGGTGGCCGTGCCAGCCTTAAAACACGTCATCGTCAGAATGTACAGAGATCAGAACAATCTACTCGGCAAGTTCCTGGCCACGGTGTACACGCGAGACAGACTGAAAGATGCCGGCGTCGAGGTGGTCATGAAGACCGAGGAAAAAAAGCTGTACGACGCCGACCTTCACGACGTAGACAGCCTGATCGAGACCTTTTACGACAACGGTCTGGACTATGTCGGCGTCGAGTCTTTAATTTCCAGCTACAACTCGAAGCTGAGGGGTGTCGGTACCAAGAGACGACTTTCGGACGACGCTAGACCGTCTCTTCGGGATAGCACGAACGAGTCGCCGTCGACTCCTCCTCCTCCTCCCCCTCCTCCTAAGGAAAGGACGCCCATGGAGAAGGAGTCGAGCGTCGCCCAAACATCAGCTCAGACTGCGGCGGAGGCGGCCAATAGACGGCGGTCGGACGACGCGATACCGTCTCATCGGGATTCGGCTCCTCCTAGGGAAACGACGCCCAAAGAGAAGGAGGCGGGCGTCGCCCAAACGTCCCCTCAGACTGCGGCGGAGGCGGCCAAGAGACGACGGTCGGACGACGCGATACCGTCTCTTCGAGATTCGGCTCTTCCTAAAGAAACGACGCGCAACGAAAAAGTGTCGGACGTCGCCAAGACGCCGTATCATACTGTTGCAGCGGAAGACGAAGGAAGCGGTTGGCTGTACGTCGTCGGTGGAGTTGCCGTCCTGGCCACAGCGGGAGTCGTGACTTACGCGGCAATGACCTATTATAGAAATAAACGCGCTAAAGGCAAAAACGTGTTTCTGTAGCTGAAATAAAAAAATGACCACCGACAATCTCTTGTTCAAACCTTTGAAAGCCATTCCCATAGGGTTTGAGGCAAGGTTGGAAAGTAGAGTCGACGACTACTTTAAAGATTTTTACTACGCGCTGTACTCTAACGCTGGTGTCGAAACTACCCGTTACAAAGACTACGGCGACACGGCCAATCGCGTGTTTGATTACATTGTGGCGAACCACGCTAACGACACTCGAACGGGGTTGTACGATCCGAAGCGAGCCATAGACTTGGTCTTTTCCTACACACTCTATCTCAAGAGCATTCAGTCCAAGGTCAATTTGCTGGCCAGCGAGAAATACAAGCCCGGGTTTCTGCGCAACGTAGTCATCCCGGCCCTCAAACACTTGATCTACAGAATGTATAAGGACCCAAACAACGTCCTGGGCGAATTCATGTACACAGTCAGGACCAGGGACGTGATAAAGCAGTACCCCGAGGCGTTGGGCGTGGAATTTGCTGGCGACGACATGCTTAGTAATTTGTACGACTTGGACGTGTACGACCTAGATGCCGTGGACAAGTACTTGTACGGCATTAGCGGCGGAATGTACTACGACGTTAAAACCAATACGTTTAAAAAGTACAAGTCTATGCTCGAGCGATACCAGTCCCAGATCTGGCAGGATTCCGTTCTAAAGTTTAAGCGACTCTTCGAAGAGTGGTGCAAGAAAGTCACGCGGCACTCTTCGTGGTCTAGCCAGCATCCAGCGTTCGATCCACTGTTCCGGGCCGTTTTCGATGCCGCGGGCACGCCGCAGTGGGACGCGGCGCTCGTTCGCTGGGTCGCCGCCGAGGAAGGTCAGACTCTTCGCATTTACGCCGAGTTGAAAGCCAAGGTTGAATATGCCCAGACCTTTATCGACGAAAAGTTTTCTCCGGAACTCTTGAAAGCCGTTGGCGAAATCGCAAAGATTGACAACGTCAAGCGGTTCGTCTTTCTCTCCGCACCTACGCTGTCGCCGACCGAGTTGCAGGCCATACTGGACGCGTTCGAAAAGATTTTGAAGAACTACACGGAGCACAAACATAGGGACGCGCTCGTCTGGGCGGTGACCCATCCGGCCGCGCACAAAGTCTGCGAAGAGGAAGAGACGAGGGACTTGTTTAACAAGATTAAACCTGACGAGTATTTGCAGGACGGTAGCGCCTTCATAACGTCACTATTGGCACATTACGCCAAGTTTCGGAGCCTAGAGGATCTCCTGAGAGAATTTGCTAGGGACCTCGGTGCCGTTCGCAAGGACACCGTCTTGAGAAAGCGCTGGCTGGAGAACGACGAGGAGGACATTAGGAAGGCCTTGATCGACGTCGACTGGAAGGTGCTCTACGAAAAATTTGAGCGATTGAAACCGCACCTGAACGAGTTACGACGACTACTCCTCGCTGGCGTGGGCGATAGCGGCGACGTCGATGAAAAAATGGAAAAATTGGGACCTTACTATCCTTTAATCGCGAGGCACGGCAAATGTATGTTTGACGAGGCCGACGCCGCGTCTCTGTTTGCTCGCGCCACCTCCAAAGGTTTGTACGAGTGGAAAGTGCGTCTCAAGTCAAAGTTTCCCAAAGACGATTTCGATAGACTCTATCGGCTCGTACAGGAACGCCACAGAGACTACGAAAACATGAGAAAGTTTCACGGTGACAGCGGCCTCCTTAGTGCCCCTCCGCTCGTGAAACTGCCTTCGAGCGTACCAAACCTAAAGACTTGGAACGACGCGATCCTGGCCACCATGAACGCTGCGCCCGAACTATGGATCGAAAAGATAATTAGCCAGTCGAAGTGTAACTTGCAGACGCTGCGCAAAAATGTTTCCGAACTCAAATCCCTAATGACTACGGAGCGCGAACGTAGAGATAAGATCCGCGAGTGGGGAATGAGCGGACCCATCGATAGATACCCGCACACGCACGAAAAGGACCCAGTCGCCTTTGGCGAGTACGAGGGTTTCGACAAGGATTTGTTGGACAAAATCAAAGCCCCGTACGACATTGTAGCGACGGTGGAGTTTGATCGCATTCGAAAGGCGCACGAGAATTTCGAGCGGCACTCGGAGATTGTGAGGCGAGCTCGGTCGGCGGTCGCTACACTGATAGAGGCGAACAAGGAGTACGTGAAACACGTCGCGACGTGGGGCAAGCACCGCGCTTCCTTTTTTCCGTCCACCGAGGCGTCGCGCGAAAGCGTAAACAATCTCTTTTCGACGAGATCGGCAAATGGCGAAAACTATTGGGAGCTGCATCGAGACCTCGGGGTCGCGCAAATCACCGAGCTGTTGCACGCGGCGCGAACGGCGTACTGGAAGACCAAGCAGTTTAGTCTGGAAGCTCGAGTGAGGGTCTACCTGCGCAATCTCGTCGGCACCTTGCGCGTTTCGCAAAGCGCCGTCTCTTCCAAACTGTCTAGATTCAAGGTGTCGAGTCTGCTGAAGATGGTCGATGCGGAAGACGACGACGACTGGAAAATCGAATTTATCCGCTGGACCGTGGCGAACGAGGACGCCGACGTCGCTCGCAAACTCGTCGCAAAATCTTACGACGCCATGTGGAGGCTCTTGCGCGAAAGAGTGACGGTCGAGTTTTTCAAGTTTTTGCGCGAGGCCAAATACGCGGAAAAGTGCGTGGACCGCCGATTTCTACGGCTAGAGGACACAGTTCTGGAAACTTTTAGGGAGCGTCTCTTTCTCGATTTCGCCGACGAGACGGACCTGAGACCAGAGCTAGAGGCGTGGCTGGCGTGCCACGCCGCCTACGCGCAGATGGTCGACGCGGTCCGCAAAGAGATTCCCGACCTGACCCGAGTCGAAAATCTCAAAGTGCACGGATCGGAAGAGGTACGTAAGGCGATCGAACGTGCCGGTCGGAATTACGCCAAGTGGCTAAACACGGAAATGATCTCGCCAAAGGACACGCTGGCCACCGTGACCGAGAAAGTCGCCAAGATTAGAGAGTTGGTGGAAAACGAAAAGCGCTACAGAGAGTCTCTGCGTGACTGGGGCATAGACTCTCCGGACGGAGAGTACGTTCGTCAGTACGAGGACGGCGTTACCGGAGAAGACGATTGCCTCGCCAGGATAATACGCGAAGGCGCCATCGACGTTGTGGCCACCTTTCCCTGGGACAGGATCGCAAACGCCCACGCAAAGAGAGCGGCCTACGTTCGGCGAAATATACGAGGCTCTGGGCCAAGAAACGGACTTGATGGACTGCTTTCGACACGTCGAAAGGCTAACGCGGGACCTGAAGCTTTCTCCCTGGCCGCAGCGAGGCGATAACGCGAGAGTGCTCGATTTTCTAAAGCGAATCGAATTGACGACAATGTCGCAAAAAGACCTGATTAAGCGTCATCACGCCGACCTGACTCGAAGCTTCGTTTCCGAGCTATTGAACATGTGTAGGGACGCCAAAAACTACCTGGCAATGTACAAAGTCTTTGAAAAGTACAAGATATTCGGAATAGTGAAGCAGCTCAAACTGTGGGACATTACAGATGCACCTGACGTGCCGAAGACTGTATTTGACACGGAGACCGTCTCGTATCCAAAGTGGCTGGAGGGAGTCTTCGACTCTCGGGTAGACTGGGAAAAGGCGAGTCGGTCTCTCGTCGCGGCGTACGAAGATCGCAAAAAGACGCTAGACATTTCGTCGGCTCTGGACGCCGAACGTTTGATCACGGAACCTCGCGCCGAGGCGTACGAGGCGGCTGCCAATTCCGACTTTGTCGCCGTCAGGCGAGCGTACAGGGAGGGATTGCACCGCACCTTGCCTGCCGCGACGTGGGAATCTTGTCGGAAAGAAATTGTTCGTCTGAAGGACAAGGTACAACACAAGCGCGCGTCTCTGGCTCGGGAATACGTAGCAATCTACGAGTCCATCCTCGCGCACCGTCGCGCCGAAGACGAATCGCCCGCAAAGTTAGTGACCAGAATCTACTCGGACGAATCGCTGGGCAATTCAATGTCGGACCTAAAGGAAGACGACGCAGATGCGGTAGAGTATCGGCACTTGCACGTGGAAAGGGATTTGAAGTTGTATTCGAAATTATTGGCGGAATTGGACGCGACGAGGGAAGCGTTGCGATCCGCGAAAGCAGACACTGACATCGACACCTGTCCTAACCTAAACGCGGAGCCCGTCGTTGGCACAGTGTTTAGCGTCTTGTCGACGCTGCGTTCGGCCCGCGCCGTCAAGAGTAAGGTGGACGCATGGAACGAGTCTCTGCGAATAAAATCTTTATTGATTGAAAAGAGAAGCAAGCCGTTTACTCGAGACTTGTTCGTCTTCCTATCTTCTTCTTTGTCGGCACGATCCGCCGCGGCCCGGTGGCCGAACTCGGACGCTCCGTTGGCTGCATCTTCGAGGTCGGGATTCGACGATTGGTACTCAAACTGGGTCCTGCCCAGATACGTGTGCGACGAGAGCGATGGCGAGGCGTACGCGACCGAGATGCAATTTTTGAAGGATCGCAGGGCGATCATCGAGAGGGAGATTGTCGCGCCCATACGTGATTCGGGACGCCGTTCGAGGAAAATGTGTTGCGAACTCGGATTGCGCGGACCAAAAAGTACATTTTCCTCACGGACGTATTGGGCCGACGCACCTCTACGGACGACCTCGACGTGCAACAGAGTACGCGCGACTTTACCGAGATGGCCCGATTCGTAGCGACAATGGTGCGAGAAACCAAGGAGGTGACTCATGCGATAGAGTCGCACCTGACGCCTTACGCGGAGAGCGTGAGGAGAACCGATCCGCTGGCCAGGGCGTACGCCGACTCGGATGACGGGACGACGGGGGTGTTGGAAGCGATAGCTTCTCCCGACGCGCTCGCGACTATGGACGCAGACGCACTCCGGCACACGGGCGACTATGTAAAGGTTCTCTTTGAGAAGGAAGCCAGGATGCGAGTCTTTGAAAACGTGCGGGACGCCTTGTACGTGCGCGATTGGAAACCAGTCGCCCTGCAATACGGTGCCCAGAAACAAACTCTAGATTTTTTGGCTCTACGAGAGAAGGACCTGGTCGAATGGATCGACGTCTACCTAAAGAAACACGCGTCTTTGCAGAGTGGTGATAGGATCGAGTTTCTAGATTCTTTATTCGAGACGTTATGGATCGACCTATCTAGACTCGAAGGGATAGTGAAGGCGAACGAGCGCGTGATAGGGGTGGCCAAGTCCGACCGAGAAATTGCCGACGCGGTGGACGAGTTAAAGAAGAACGGCTTGACAAAATTTGACGAGGACTTAAAAGAGTACAAACGCCTGCGCAACCGGGCGCAAAACAACACGCTCGTTTCCTACAAAGACGCGCAACAGTTGTTGGATCGGTTGAGGGAGGTCGGACGAGTCTTGCGTTTTCTAAAGAGCGAACGACAGAGGATATGCGTTCGACTTCCATCTCGCGTTATCGACTACATTTCGCGACACCCGGACTTTGAATCGGGCGGAATCCAGTCGGGAGTCGCCAACGCTCGCGAATATAAAGTGTTTCTGGCCTTTTACGATGCTTGTGTCAAAAATTCCCTCGCGCCTCTTGTCCAAAGCCTAGACTTGAACACCACTGGGGAGTTGAACGAGGCCGTGGCGTCTTACGAACGAGTCTCAAAGCACTACCGTATCTACGACGCAGAGTACGAGACGCACGAGGAGTCTAGGCGAGAGATCCTAGGCGTGGTGCCCCAAACTAGCGTGCGAGTCAGATCCCTCGAAGCGGACCAAGTGTTTTTGCGAGCCTCCAAGGACGTCCTAGGCAGAGTGGCGTCCGACGAGTTGGCCGAGTTTGGAGCGACACTCGCTAGAATCGCCGACAGGATACGCGAAGGGGCCGCTCTCTTTGAAAAGCATCGGGCCGTGTTGTCTGCGGCGTTTGCGGTCGGGAGAGATTTTCCCAACCACCTGACCAACTACTACTACCAGCGCGACTGTATGCCATTCGCCAAGACGTTGAACGCGGTTAGCGCGCAGGCCGGCCTCTACGACGAATTCGAGGCAATGCGCGACGGCAGAACGGTGTCGAAGGAGTCTCTAGCCGAAGTGTACGTGCCTCACGCCGAGACCCTGGTGTGTTCGTTGGCGGCTTACGAGGCACACGTTCGTAAGGTATTTACGGACGATGCCATCGATCACATGCGCAGAGCCAAGGAGCGAATATCGCCCGTGCCTCTGGACGCGACCATCGACAACGAGAACCTCAGGGCCGCAATCGTGCGTACCGGTGCGTTAAATAAATCGCAGTTATCAGAACTGGAAGACAAGATCAGAGAAAGCTTGAATAGGACGCGGACCGTGATCGAAGAAGTGGGCCGCCTGACTACGTTCGGAGAGCACTGGGGTTTTCTGACGGGAGTTGGTAGCGACTACACGGAAGACCGCCACGGGGTATTTGGATACGACGCGGCGTTGGAGACGACGCGCGGAACGCGGTCGCCCAAAGAGTGACTGTCCACTCTGGCCACGGAAAGAGGTTACAACACGGCCGAGATAGTGCAACTCCTCAAAACGGTGTCGTCGGTAAATAACTTGTACAACGAGATACTCGGCGTGTTTCCTCCGGAATTGTGTAGTCTGTATTATCGCGTCGTCAAGCAAGTGGTGCTCTCGGACGCCGATTACAGAGGCAGGGTTCTACACGCGGCCGAGGCCCTGGCAAAGATTCGAGCCAAACTGGGCGAGTCGTGCGACCCGAGTGCCTTTGCCAAAACGTTCGCAAATGTCAGAGACGCGGTCGACAGTATGAGGTTTCTTCTCGCGCACGTCGCTTGCGTTCGCACGATTGAAAAGACACAGACGGCTCTAAACGTGTTCTTTGGGCGCTTCCCCCCGCCGCCACTTCAGAGAGACGTTGAGATTCTTCGCAAGTACGCTCTGTTGGCGGCGGGCAACCACGAGGTGGCCGCCCTGGTGTGCGAAATAATGGAGAAGACCCTGAAGGACGCTCGGTCCAACGTTCCGCTCTTGAATTACGTGGACGATCACCCCGACCTGGACGAGTACTTTCTCGTCAGGGTCGTGGAAGCGGCCAAGACATTCGCGAAGCGGTCCACCGTCTGCGAGTGGTTTTTTCGGCGGATGCGCGAGTATTATTCGAAAGAAGAGTACGACACCATGATGACCTCTCATTCTCGGGCCTTCAATTACCGAAACGATTGGATCGACGTTAAACTCATGGCCACCGTGCTGGCCGAGGGCATGGTTTGCGAACTGAACCCTACCGTGATCGAATTTATAAACGAGTTGCGGAAGGACGAGCGTAGGTTGTTTGGGCTGTTCGAGCGATACCGTGAGGCGGTGTCCACGTTTGAAAACTACAGGCTGGATTGGGCCGGCCTGATCAAGAGAGTCGGGCGGATGCCTCGCGAACGGATCCCGGGAACAGACTGGAGCGAGCGCGTCCATCCGAGCCTCGCGGCCAAACTCGCACACGGAGACGCGGCGGTGAAACTGTTTGAGCTCGTGTGCGACGCCGAAACGGAAGAAGACGCAATGAGCTCCGTATTTAGAGAAACTTCTTCAAAAGACAATTTGGATTACGGGTCGGTGTTTCACGACATGGATCTGTGGACCACCGTGATCGAAAAGACTACCGCGATAGCCGAGCGGCTCTTGGACAAGCACGCGGACGTGTTTGGTTTTCTGGAGAGGCGCGAAGGCAGAGTATCGGCCGGGAACGAGGCCTCCGAGGTTGTGCTGCGTGCGATTGCGCGCGCCGCAAACACCTGGGTGGGCAAGCACTTGTGGCGAGAACTGGTGGCAGCCGAGCTCCTGAGGAAGCACGACTACGACGCGGACGTCGTGTTTAGACTTTACGGGAAACTCGTCTATTCCACCACGGGAAAGGACTTTTCGAGCGGGGACGTGCCCATCGACGTGTACGAGTTTCTCAAGGACAATGATCCGCCGACCGGGACTAGTCCCTCGATGGAAGTGTTTCGCATGATGCGTCCCGAAAATGTACACGGTAAGCCAGTATAACCACTGATTTTTGTTTACATCTTATATTATTTAACAACTAATTTCTGTAACTCTTGGACATTTTGCATCACTCAAACTATTTACGCCGAGAGTGTAGTCGACAGTAGGCCGGCATATCACCTGGTTTATACCTGTGCGTGATTAATTTTGTAATTATTTTTGTATTTTTTGTAACTCTTGGACTCTGGTGCATTAGTATTATTCTCCTTTATTTTCCTTTTCTTTGTCTTCTATTCATCTGTTTTCCTTTTCTTTTTCTTTTGCCTTCCCCCATTTGCCTTGTCTCCCCTTTTCTTCCTTGACAACCTATTCCTTGGGGTCGAAGAAGAGGAAGTTTGAAATACAATTCAGTTGATAGTTCAGCGCTGTGTGAGTGTATTTTTTTGTGTGTTTGGATTTTGACTAACTGTCTACTTGCGCTGGTTCGTGATGATGCGTTAAAATAGCTCATAATTTAGTTTACAACGTTAAATTATCACTGTTTATATTGCTGAGAGTTTTCACTCTTCGCGTTCACCATTGCGACTGCCGTCCTTCAGCTGGCAACGTTGCTTTCTTTCTCTCGTGTTCTGTCGCTCTCTTTTGCGATCTTTCACTCGGGACCCCGGGTACAGTGGCTACAAGGAGAAGTGTGGCGAGCGCGCCGGCTCAGGCGTGGCACTTCGCCAGGGAAAAAGTAGATGGCGCTGCGGCACTTATACACGTTAGCGGCGCGCTGAGGCAGCATTGGTAAGGCTGCGTTTTTATTTGATTACGCCTCCGTATGTCTCACCATATAATAGAAATGGAATGTTTTTTCGTAGTTAACTAAAACTGAACGTCGGAACTATCATTTTCTAATTTTGAAGAAAAGGAATTAGTGAAATATCACGACGTGCGGGCACATATCGACGGCTCGGAAAGTGGGGAAATGTGTTCGACTACGTAACATTTGCAAATATTTTGCCACCCAGTGCTATTTTGAATAAACAGAGTCACTGACCACTATTCTTTGCCTTACCTTATGAGTAGCTAAGCGTGAGCGCGTGAAAAAATATGCCCTTGTGTTAGTCGTCAAATACGCAGTTGTCAAAAGGTAGAAAGCATTTTATATGTACAGAGCGTTTTACGTTCGTATCGTTGCATGTTTCGCAGGTGCTCACCGTCGTCCTCGTCTCTCTCTGAGCTCTCGTGCTCAGCAGGATGCTAACACTCGGCTATCCTATGAAAAATTGCCTCAATTGTCTTCTTCGTCTTCGCAGTCGTCATGATCGGGTTCGTTGTCTAAGTCGAAGGCATAGTAACCCTTCATCTTGTCAATCGGGGCCGTAGACGTGTAGAAACGCTAAGTGATCGGCCCGGAATGTCCTCTATACGATATGTGTCATTTGGAAGCTTCTCCGTTACTACGTAGGGACCTTAAAACCTTTTTAAAAGCTTTCTTGAATGTCCTATATAGGAAGTGATTCTCTCTCCACCACGACGATGTCTCCGGGCTCAAAGGTCGAAGCGCTGCACCGCTTCTTATTGTAGCGACGTTGCTGTTTTTCCTGATCTGTACGAATGGCGTGTATGGCCGCTGTCGTCTTGTCGCCAACTCAGTTTCAGTTACGTTGGTTTTGTCCCGTGGTGCATCTCCGAGGGACAATGAAGACGATTTTATTTAATTTTTTTAAGTGGTGTTTTAATGCTTCTTGGGAACATAGCATGCCGCCCAATTTTTTGTAGACATTTATGACGCGTATTTATGTGCCGATGAAAGAAGTAAAGAAACCGAAACTAAACCATCTCCAGTCTCGTTTCTGGGCCTCCGAAAACGGAGGTGACGTAGGGAGTGACGTCAAGTGTGAATAGTCGGTATCGGTAGTATTTAGGAGATCGAGACTCTTGTTATCATTGTGGGTTATAGCAGCGCGGTGGCGCGGTCATAGAGTAATATAGTAAACGTAAAGAGAGGACACAGGAGCCGATTCGCGGCCCAGATAGTGCGTTTCATACCCTCCGCTACGTGGCGCTTTTCTACAATTTGGTTAAAATTAATTAAAACTCTTTGTGTGAAAAGTATTTATATTTTAAATGACAATGCTTTAAAATTGTTTAAAGTACTTAAAACGACTAAATAGTTTAAATCAAATGCGTCACAAAAACCACGTGATGAATGGCGCCTGCCATGGCCTGCCTGCCTGCACGCCGTCACCTCTGCCTCATTCTGCATGGCCTCTGCTCGTCCCTGCGTCGTTCGTCTGTGCCGTGCGTGCCTTCCATCTGTGCTTTCTGCTGCATCATGTTCGGTCGACTTTGCATCAATCAAGGTGATGCATGACCGCCCGCGTGCTCGCATGCTCGGCGTGAATTCGTGGAGCCGATCGGTTCGAGCTTCTCGCGCTGTTGTTTCTGCCGGGCTGTCTGGCTGCACTTGAACGTATGTGCATGTTGATTTTCGATGAGATTGTTTTAAAAAAGAATTTAACTTACGACCCTGCACACGACGTTGTCCATGGGTTTACAGATGACGGTGTTGAACGAACCTCGACATTGCAGATAGAGCCTTGGTTGTTATGCTGTCTGAAATTTCCAGGAGGTGCGTTTAGCCCCTTGCGTTATTGAAGTGTGCACACTTCAATAACGTCTTCTGTTTAACGCAGTCTCCTCATTTCTCTCATTCGGAAGCTTTAAGGGGCGGTGCAACGATATTCAATTAGAATGTTTTTCACTTTACACAAGCTTACTGGGACTAGTGGGGCTCAAGGATACTCGCACGCAACGCCACTGACCAAGAAACTCCTTTGTTGCGCTGTAATTTCGAGGACAAAACCGAGTGTTTTCATTCAATCTCTCCTTCGAAAAACCTGATGACGTAGCTGGGCGGTAGCATTACCGCCCAGTGACGATATTTGAATACGGCTCATAGATTGGACCCGAGCATGGCGTGGACACTCGATTTGGGCTCGTGATAATCGATAGCTCGATAAACATTCGGGTAGTGTCCTGTGTCCAATCGCTGCAATGACGACAACAGCCGAACCATAACAATGTCTGGAACTCAGCGCGTGTCCTGTGCCTTGCCAACCCCAGCGCATGGCTGTGATCAACATTGGCCGGCATATAATCGGCGCCAGATCACGGCGCCGCTTGTTCTAGCTGCGAGTTGAGGGGATGAACTCTGCTCGTTTTTTTTATATTTTTTTCTGCGACTTCGATTGCGTATGGTGAAAACGAACGGGTATTTCACAGATCAATAACGCCAGGGATTTGTTTTAAGCGGTATTTGCGCAAAATACAAATATTAGTGCTTCGCCCCTTTAAGACTGTTGGCTTCACAGTAAAGTCTGTGGTTAGGGAGCTTCAAACGTAAGCTTGGTGTGTGTGGTCATAAGCCATTTTTTGAAGTTGACAACGAACAGGTTTACTTTGTCTTTGATGTTCCGCACCTTCCCAAAACAACCAAGAGCAATCTCCAAGCCCACAAACTTTGCATTGGAAATTAGGTCGTTGAGTGGTCTTCTATTGTTGAAATTTATTGTTCTATCCATGAGATGAGCTTGCAATTGGCTCCGAAACTCGAGAGACACACTTTTTCAAGGACCTTTATGTAACATGGAAGGAAATTGTGCCCCACAGGTACTGAGTGCCTCACTCTTTCTTGCAATCATATCCCTTGTTTATGCCAAGGAACTTTCTGAGGCAGCCATGGCTACAGCCTATTTTTGTGATAAGATGTGCATACTTTTTGATTGTCTAAATAGCTAAAAAATTCAAGAAGACATGGCAGAAGTTGCCTCATGCCTTTCTGAAGGGAGAATCTCAAATACTTGATTTTCTCCACCAATAACTCGGATGGATTTCAGCATGGCAGTTCCAAAGTACGAGCCAGCCATAAGTCATCATTGGGTGGCAAGTTACTATAAAAAGTGTCCTCATGCTTTGGGATCAGCTTTCAAGCAGCCATGACTTTGATTTCTTACTTACACGACGCCTGCAGCTAGACACACTTGAGAACGTTTTTGGAGCTATATACGACAGATGCTGGGCTGCAACACAAACCCAAAGGTGCATCAGTTCAACTCGGGACTAAAACATCTCTGAATAAAGAAACTGTTCAAGCTGTCGGACAATGAAAACGTAGAGGATAACAAGGCTGACCTCCTAAAGGCAGTGATGGAAGTGCCATTTGACCTTTTGGAGCAGGCCTTGTAGCAGGCAAAATGTTATTTTGGAGCAGGTAGTGGCCCTTTTGGAGCAGGGTCCGGCATATGTTGGCATATTACTTGAAAATGAAATAATGCTGGATTGCCATATAAAGCCCATCTCTATTATTGGAACACAGCGCCTGTCGCCTTTTTAAGACAGGGTATATCAAATTCAACAAAGTAAACACACACAAAAAAAACATTTTTTTAAATAAAGTGTATCTGCTCGTCAGATAAAAAATACAATTAAATATGTCACACTGAGTTCTGATGGTACAGGATATTTAGTTTTATCAGGCTGCACTTCTTTTAAGGTATCTGCAGCAGCATCTAACGACCCTCACTGTTGTGGAATGTTTTAGTTCAGATTAGAGTTGCCTTTCGGGCAGCAGCTTCAAATATTGCGATATCTGATATTCGCTTCAAAAATTGCGATTCATTTTCTTTGTGCTGGCGAAGTCACGATCGGATTACGGCGAGTTAACCCGTTGAGTGCGCTCCTTGGCATGCACCGACGCGCTGCAGAGAAGCGACACCCGCGGAGCAGATACCGCAGTCGCGCGAGTCGCGCAGTGCTTTGTGCACCGAAAAGAACGGTGAGGCTTTACCAGAACTACATCCAGAGTTTGGTGCAACTCAACTATACTTCGTTTCAGCTTCGGTGTGAGCGCAGCCAAAGTTACAAGCGCGCCGCGCGCATGGAGCCCGTAACGGTGCCGACGCTGCACGAGCCCACGCGCGAGTCAGGAATGCACAGAGCATTGGGCTCGCGCTAGCTTTGACTTCGCTGGTAGCTAGCGCATGGGAACAGGGCGGGCCTACATTAAAAACATCCCCAAGCTCGGCCTTTTTTTTTTTTTTTTAAAAAAATAGGCTGCTTAGTGGGATGATTCTTCGCTTAGCCTCTGCGGCTTTGGTTTCAGATGTTGTTAACGTTGTTCCTTTCAATGATGATGATGATAATGCACCCTCGCAGTTTCGGTTTGCGTAGCAGTTGCGGCGCGGAAAATACCGCGGCACCGCCACGCGCTCTGATAAGACTTCAATTTTTATTTTTTATTGCAACATCTCATCTCGGCGCAGGCATGGCGCAATTCTTCGGTAAAATGACAATTTGGCGCTACATGTAGCAGGATTGCGTCCTTGGCGCAATTTGGCGCAATTGGCGCAGCACTTCCATCACTGTAAAGGAGTTACAAATATCTTCGCACCATGGAAGTTTGATTTCAGACATTGTGGAATGTCTTCCAATTGATAACTTCCCGCCACTAGAGGATATTTCTGAGCTGGCATCAGACATCAGGTCTAACATAATTGATGACTCGTCCACTTTTTTATTACGTTTGGGGCTATTTGATCAAGCTTTTGCTTGAACAGACAACTTACAGCTGTGGCTGTTCTCAGCTGCTATCGGATGAGTCTAATAACTTGACCAGGCCTCACCAGTACTGTCTTGTTCCTAAAGCATACCACGTGCCTGGAAAATTCTTCGGGAACTTAGAAGTACCACCACAGGCTGCCTTTCATTTCATTCAGCAACTAGGAAATCACTTTCTTCCCATAATAGAGAGTGTGACACATGTTCGAGGAGTATGTGCCACCTTGTATAGCACACTTTGAGGTCTGGGTGGTTTTAGCCTGTGCCCAGAGTAGTACCACAAAGGGTTTTTAAACTTGTTTTGCAGAATACGCTTGTGTTGACATGTTTGATTTCTTAACCGAAATTTGGACAAAGTTCGACATCTTGTAAACCCTGAGATGGGGAACGATAAAAAAACGGACGAACACAACAAAATCACACAACAACAAAAACGGACGAACACAACAACAAGATTTTGTTGTGTTCGTCCGTTTTTTTATCGTTCCCCATCTCAGGGTTTACAAGATGTCGATTGATTACCAGCTCGCCTGCACTCTCTCACTGCTTACAAAGTTCGGTTGCACTCTTCAGTGGCTAGTAAGAACGAGACAGGTTTAACTGTTAATATTGTATTAAAAAGGGGCGGTTGCCAAACCAAAAACAAAAAGTGCTTATTAAGTGGGCGGTGCAGCTTGCTCTCCAAATATTTGTTTCCCCTTTTGCCAGCGAATGTGTATCACGGCTCCCCAACAGAAATATTTGTCCACTTTCTACAAAATTTCGATAGAAAATAGTGTATAGAGGCTAAAAGTATTTGAAAGAAAATGTATCCACTTTTGTATCCACTGTCCATAGTTTTTTAGCCGTTTTTTTCTGAAGCCATATTTATTTTCTTAACAATTTCGGGGAATGTTTAGGGGCGTTGAATCTTGTCAGATTTCGAATAGAGTTCTCATTGTTTGGTAATGGCTCGCCCGCAGTGAGTTTGAGGCTATGCAAATTGGTGTTTTTTATATTTGCTGGAAATCGGGAATTTGTACTATCCGGCGTGTCCATCGCACTGTTATTATACTCTTATGACTGGTAATGCTAGCGATGACCTATTTATTTTTGCACTTACTTCCCGTACCCGAGTCGGCGTGAAAGTGAATGTATCATACAGCATGTTCTCCGTGGAAAGGTTTTGTTAACTTGGTTCCGCTCAGAATCTATTACGAAGTGTACGATATGCCGAAGTCCTGCATATTCATTTATTTTTGTGAGTGTCGATCTCTTTTGTATAAAACATACGGAGCTTCTGAAGTAAATCATGTATGCATGAATGTGGTCCAATAAAATGTGTTGGAACCACTTACTGTTGTTGGCTCCAAAATGCTCCACCAGCCAGGAGTCAATGCGGCGATTGTGTAACTTGAATGCTTTACAATAGAAAAAAAAGAAAAGAAATATATACACTTCTGGTTTGTGAAGTAAGTTGAAATATTATTTGACACATTTTGCAAGAACTCCATCGTAAAAAATAAAGTAAAAGTGCGTCAATATTAAAAAAAAAAGAATGCTAAAAAAAACAGGGGCTTGGGGAGTCAAGGAACTCCCGAGAGCCGAGCGGGACGGGGAGGAAAGAGAGAGAGAGAAGGGTACCGGAGAAGCGGAGCAAAAATGCCCAAACCGAAACCGAAACTAACTTGACCGGAAACGGAATCAGATTATACTTAATACCGCCCGCTAGGAGCGCTCCCTGTCACTGGTCTATCTGGGCCGCTGGGGCCTATGGCAGTGTCCGCTCTTTACCTTGTGTATATTACTCTATGGCGCGGTCGTTGCGCCGACTCTGTCAACATGGACGAATGCAGCTCTCGCGAGCGAGTTCGAGCTTCCGTTCAGTGACCGAACACCAACGGAACGGGAGTACGTTTGTGGCGGCCACTGCCATCACCCGACGGAGACCGCTCAGTCGGCAACGAGCGGCCCGCATGCCGAAGGACGGACGCGGGGGAGATGCCGAAGGGAAAGCGGCAGCGATCCCGCCGTTCCGGGATCCGGTTCCTCCGCGGACGTCCTCTTTTCGTCGTCAACGAACACGAACAGCTACCCACACGTGAAAACTAGCGTCGCCCGAACGTAGACTGGTCTTCAGTCGACCGCTAGAGCAGCCATCTACAGCTACCATTTTGCAAAATCTTTTGAGTACCGTGTCAGAGGAGTGCAACTTCCTATACCGCCCATGGAACGCAAATTGGAAAACCCTGGGAGGCCGCAGCGCCATTTGAATCCCCTGGTATCTGGTGGCTGTACTAAAATCAACATGGCGGCACAGCGAAACCAAAACCGAAACTGCACGGCAGCGCCATTGTGTTTGGATGGATGGGCGGTAGCTTGCGCCACCTAGAGTTAAAAATATATATATTGTAGCATTTTGTTTTTGCCCGGTTTGCGCGTTGCTTTGCTAGGCTTCTGCTGCTTTGCGGCTGGTTTTCGCATTTCAATGCTGGTTAATGTGCGTTGAAACGCACACAAGCCAGCGCTGAAAAGCGAGACCAGCAGCAAAGCAGCAGAAACCTAGCAAAGCAACGAAAGTGACACATACACAAGAAATATGCAATGCTTGTCCTTTTGCGTTCATTTTTATTCAACAGACAGTAGAAAATACAGACGAAATTTCTCACTGTTTTGCACACGAGAAACAAAGAAATGAACAAAAAAACAGGATAAAACGTTAAGGTTACGTGCGACGAAGGTGATGATATGCGTCCTTGAAATTTGATTATATAAGTAAGCATATAAGTAAAGACCGACGACGGTGTCTTAATCGCAACTAAAGGAAACTAAGCAATGAGTACCAAGAAAAACAGCTCAGCTCTTTGGTATTGAGTCTTCATCGAGAACCTGCCCATTCGTTTTTAATATTATCACTTAAATTTAGGAGTGAGTCACTGCTAAACGAAACGGGAAACCAGAGCGGATCGCTCTATCGCTCATCCTGAGTTAATCGAAAAATATTTAGGCTCATATTTTCACTCCTCGCGAACAGACGCGTGAATCGCTGACAACAGTGCCAAATAAACAGCTCACAGCAAAAAGTTTGCCATCTTTTAAGGTTAGCATATGTGCTCGATCTTGATATGAAAAAGTCTACACAGAATAATGCGGATTCTTGGGCGAGTTGGTACTGAAACTTGGAGAACATAATAGCGCTTCACGACAGGGACGAAGGGTAGGAACGAGACAACACAATGCGCTAACTTCAACTGGTTTAATCGTCAGAAAATCAAAGGTATAAATACTCTGCATCATCGCGCCATTCAACCAATCCCAAGCCACGCCACTGATCGCAAGAACTGTATCTCTTTGTCTGCCAAATCGATCGACGCCACGCTGACACATCGATCCCCGTAGTTTCTTATCAGGTCCGCCTCTATAATTTCCCTTACCGTCTTATCTCTATGTTTTCTAATGACAGTGCACAAATTAAATTCAGGTTTGCACCCACAGTCATGGCAGTGCATCGACAAATGACCGTCACGCTGTCCGCTCACTTTTAGGTTGTGCTCGCGCAATCTGTCATTTAGACATCTTCCCGTCTGTCCAACGTACTTTTTACCGCACGTCAGCGGGATCTCATAAACGACGCCTACTGCGCAATCTACAAATGGGCTGCGATGCTTCTTCACGCAGCCAACCGGTGGTTTGCGGTAAGTGTCCGTCATTTTGGCACAACTTGGCAAGTTTTTCGGGTGCAGAAAAAACCACCCGAGCGTTTAGGCGGTTTGCTATCCTTTTGAGATCGTGTGCCGTTTTGTGCATGTAAGGCACAACCGCCACTCTTTGTTTCTTTTGGGCCACATCCTGGTCTGGACTCGCTACTACTCGTAGCTTCTTTAAAACCTTTTCTGCAACCGACACCAGGAGCGTTCCAGGGAAACCGGCAGCCACCAAGCGTTCTGACTGCTCCTTCAGACCTGAAGGCATCGCATGATGACACGACCTTCTGATGGCGTTCACAAAGCACAAATTTACAATTCCTCTCTTGACAAGTTTTGAATGGGATGAATTGAAAGGCAACAGGGGCTTGTTTGCTCTTGGTTGGTATTTCCAACACACATGTTGCTCCGAAAGTGTGAGCCTGATATCTAAAAACTGTATGACGTTGTCCACAGGTACCTCGTGCGTAAGCTTGAGAGGATCTAGGACGGTACTAAAAACTGTTAAAAGGCTGTTCACCACCGAGGGAAAGTGAGAAACGTCATGGGGAAGAAAAACTAAATAATCGTCGACGAATCTAAAAACCTTACTACCATTAAAGTCATTCAGGCGTTCCGAGAGAACTCTGTCATGATGGGCTAAAAATATATCGCTTAAAACTGGAGCTAAACACGAGCCAATACACACCCCTCGCTTCTGAATCTACACTCCGCTGTTCCACTCAACAAAGGTCGAGTTTAGATAAAATGTAAGCAATTCGAGAAAGTCATCTACAGTCATTCCTGCTGCGTTCTGAAAGGCCACCACCCCGTGTTTATCGATGCTTTCCTCTACGCAGGTCAGTAGTTTGTCGTGCGGTAGGGAATAGTATAAATTCAGGCGGACCTGATAAGAAACTACGGGGATCGATGTGTCAGCGTGGCGTCGATCGATTTGGCAGACAAAGAGATACAGTTCTTGCGATCAGTGGCGTGGCTTGGGATTGGTTGAATGGCGCGATGATGCAGAGTATTTATACCTTTGATTTTCTGACGATTAAACCAGTTGAAGTTAGCGCATTGTGTTGTCTCGTTCCTACCCTTCGTCCCTGTCGTGAAGCGCTATTAGTATCTACACAGAAGTCTCCAGTAATTTGACAATGACATATTTCTCGCGGCGAGTGAAGAGCAATCCTGAACAATGATAGGATTTGGTTTTGTGATTGGAAACCATTGCAGCTATTGCCAAAATCAAACAATTAATACTCACTACCACTGCGAGAGTTAGGTTTTGTTGCAAACATCTAATCAGAAACTTGAGCAAGAGAAGACCAAAAGAGCGTACCGCACGTCCATTCGAACTCGAAACCATTGATATCCCGGCTTTCGGCAGTCATTGTTTCCGCACTTGGCACATCAGGTGGTGTGTTGATGACGAAAATCCATGCTTGACCACATTACACCAACAACAACAAGTTCCCACGAAAAAGAAAAGATAGCCGCGCGCGCACGAACGCGGGACGAATCTCGCGCCGCGACGCACTCCCAGAAGCGAAACAACTCGCCGGCTTGCGTCCCTCGCGCGTTCCAACGGTCCACCGACTTCCCGGCGCCAGCGGCCAGCGCATCGCGAGGCGAGAGGCGCGGGTTCAGAGAGAGAGAAAGCGCGCCCAGACGCGTTGAAAGAGTGAAAGAGAAAGTTACAATAACAAGCTTCAAAGCCATTCACACCTTCAAAACAACTTCACCTTTATTTCGCATCATTAAATATATGAATCAATTTTATTTAAAATGAAATAACAAGTGCCAACAGCCGCTGGGAGCGCGGCAATCGGAAGCAGTTCGCCGGACCGGACAAACGTCATAAGTATACGCGGCGGGACGGAAGTATCCGAGAGCTTCACCCCACTGACCGTGTCACCGTGTTCTTTTTTAATTTTATTTTGTTGGCCCATAGTTGCTCGTTGACGGTTTCGCGTCCAGCGTAGCAAAGAAAAAAACAATGAAGCTGCTTTATTTACGGTTTGGTAACCATTTCCGATCCGATTTATACTTTTGATGGTTATTCAAGCGGAAATTAGAACAGTATTTCTAAACATCGCAAACTAAAACGTGACCGAGGGCACGTCTCTCGTTTCGACCAATCGCCGAGGCGTCTCTTGTGACGTCGCGCTCCTTGGCTCCGCATCGGTCACGTGAGCTCCGCTTCTCCTGGCTTCTCCCGCAACTATCGGGGCGTCGCCCCAGTCGATCCCGGTACGATTATTCCCGCTACTGTTTAATTGATTGGCGCGGCACACAAGCGCCGGTTTCGGCTGAAATTTGGGCAACGTGGCCTGAGACGTGCCTGGAACCCAGTTCAATCGCCAAAAAGATCTCCGAAATTGCCTTCATTGTCCCTTTAAACAGACAGGACCCGGCATGACGTCAGCCTGAGTGAAGCCGGAAGAGGCGTTTAATCCCAGACTGCCTTGCGCACCCGTTCCGAGGCCGTGGGGTAGCCACCGCGCACCGGCGGTTCGTCTGCTTTCTAATCTGCTCCTGCTCCACGAGGCTAGCTTTCGATGCGGTCGGCGTCCGCCGTGGGCGTCCACGATGCGAATGCTTTGCAGCGTGAGTGTTAATGCCTAGTTCCACATTATGTGCGAGCGAAGTCAGAACTGGAAGCGCGAGCCCGTTGTTCTGTGCGCTCCTGGCTTGCATGCGTGCTCGTGCGATCTGCTGCTGCTGTTTATTAAAAAATGCGTTGCCCAACGCCAAGTCCTTCACGGTGCGTCGTCTAGAGCGTCTCAATTCTAGTCACTTCGTTTCTGCTGGGCAACCAGGCGGTTTAAAAGTCTCCCGTTAAGCGCCGTTTCAAATAACTGGGTGCCGCTATTACTTTCGGTGCACACAGTCGCATTGCCACGGAAATGTCATCGCAACGCGGTTGTTTGCACCGAAATTAATGGCGGCGCCCACTCACTAGGCTTCCCATTGGTCAAGAAATGCTGGTTGCGGCTCGTGGCCACGCCTACTTCCGTTACAATTCGCTCCATGCATTGGGGATAGGAACGCCACCTCCTGCCCATTATAACTAGGGGTGTCGCGAACCGGCCGTGGTTCGAGTTCGACCAGGTTCGACTTTTTTCGAACTTTTAGTGGAAAGTTCGACGAACCTTCTATTGAGGTTCGACTCGTGTGCGCATGCGCGACAGGCTGGCCAGTTGGCTTCGGATTGGATGATAATGACTAAGAAATGATTATAAGTGCAGCGCTGATTGGCTATTTCAGTTAATACAGTACTAAAAACTAAGTTATTAACTTCTTCATTTATTAGAATGATCCTTTTAATTGCAGCTGCAGTTCACAATATAAAATAGCCCTTTTCATAAAAAATGTTTTTCCAAACCTAGACATGCTTGTACCAAGGTCTGGCCACACTGTCCACAAAGTCGAACCGGTCGAATCTGGTGAAAAGGTCGAAGGTTCGTAACCGGTTCGACCCAGTCGAACCCCGAAAGTTCGACCAAAAAATCTGGTTCGACAAAAGTTCGCGACACCCCTAATTATAACCTTCTTGAGCTATATAGTGCTCTAGTCCATGCATAGTACCATGCTCAAACGGATCAAGCTTCTGAGCGGACAGCATCATCAGTTTTCTCAGTGTAAACACCAGCTGCATCGTAGATGCAAAAAGTTGCGGAAATTTACGTCTTCTGTAAATATCTCTACGACAGCAGAGTTGTTTGAAGTCATCGCAAATAGAAACTACCTCTTGCAGCGCGCAATGTTTATACGCACCGGAAATGGGCTCATTTTCGTCTTCTGCGCATGAGAAAGTAAATAGCGGTGACATCAGAACCCCAAGCCCCGATTGGCTGATCGCGACCCCCTATCTGAGCGTCGTCTCCTCCTTTGCAACGTCGTCTGCTCGCACCGTTGCCTGCGTCTGTCTTACCTTTCCTGCGACTTTCGGAAGTCGACTTTGCCTTTCAGAGAGGGCAGACGAAATAACTCGAGCGGTACTTTGTTTTTGTCCAACAACTAGCAGACGCGCATCAAGGAGGGAAGTCAGAGGACTCACTGGCGAGGTGTCCCGAGGCGCCGAGATTTGTTTGCAAAGAACCAAGACTGAGCGTGTTAGTGTCCGCAAGTTCCCTCCCAAATACTTTTTCCCTCCTTTCGTGTCTGGTGAGACTCCTCACTTTAACGGCGTCGGCGGGTTGGCGCAGTTAACGTCGTCTACTTTGCGTCTGCTAGTCAAAGCGATGGCTGCTTTACCTTTCCTGCGTCTGTCGGAGATTCACCGCTTTTTTACCGGCGAGAGTCACCGTTGCCTTGGAAAACAAGATGACAAGAGGCAGAGATTGACCTCTCAATCTAAAATTGAGGTCAGCCAGGTCAGCGACCAAAGTACAGGGTGTCACAAAAGAAAATTTACACGGACTTTTTAACCGCAAAAATGAACTAGGCATCGCCGAACGCTCATTCTCCGCCCAGAGGTAGAGGTAGAGGTCACAACCAGATGCCAAAGTTTCAGCCCGATCGGATAACTTAATCAAAAGTTATAAGTGATTTACTGAAATTTTCAATGGGAAAATGGAGCCCATTTTCGCCCGTTTTCGGTTTCTAGTGCCATAGAGCCCCATGCGTTCGAAAACTCCGTCGGCCGCCATTTTCCCATTGAAATTTTCAGAAAATCACTAATGACCGAGTACGACCGTATGAGACAAGGATCGTTTTGAAGCATCTTACGACCAGATGCGCTGCTGCGGGGCTGGTTGCAAGCCGTCTCAAGAGGCTTAAAAACTGATCTTGTCGCTGTTGGTTGTAGTCAAATGAAAAGTGTGTGAACGGGCCTTAAAGGGGCGGTGCAACGATTTTCGGACTTTGGCCAATAAACTGCGGAAATCAATCTGTGTCACCTATGAAACGAGGAACAGAAAAGCATAATTTTTCGAGAGCGCTAGTTTTTATTTAAAAAAAAAATGAAACAAATCGAAGGTCAAAGTGCCTCTCAACTCTCCACATTGCCTTTTGTGTGACATACTTTGGGGGACCACCTGGTCCCATTGGGCTCTCTTTTCAGATAACCCGGCCGCTTCCTCCGCGATTGTCGACTTTTAAAGGATTAGCATCGTCAAAGGCCGCGGCGAGTGATTAACACAAAGGACGGTTCGCCACGTGGTTGACGGCGAATGCAGCAGCAGAGGGGGACAGGTTTTTGTTGACTTCCGCGTATCCCCCAGCGACGCTGTCACTGTAGTTCCCGGAACAGCCACACGCGGCTTCAGATCAGCAAATAGTTAGTTTTTTTTTCTTTGCGATTACGCAGCGCAATAGCAGTTTATTGAAGCAAGGCGACGCGTTTTTCGTCACTTGTGCCTGGATAAACAATATAAAAGATACAAACTGCCAACTCTTCGAACATTAAAATGGTTGCACTACCCCTTTAACGGCGACAATGTTTGACCTGAGGGAAACTGGTGACTCCCTCACGGGAAAGGGAGGAGGGGGGGGGGGGGGGGAAGGCAGAGGGGTGATGTTTTTTTCAATTTTTCCTGCCCAATCCCCCAAAAGAAATCTTGGTGATAGTTCGGGAGAGAAAATTGGCTTAGAAGGGAGGGAGGAATCATGTTTGTCTTCTTAGACTTATAGCCTCGTCCCCTAGAGCGACAAACACAGATTTTTGTCTGGAAACACCACAAAGTTACGTGTCGCAGATGCTGTCCCACTGTAACAGCCAACACTCGCGACAAACAATCGACGACGGACAGGTTCCTGTTTGTCCTTGAACTTGTAGCGCCGCAAGCAGCCCCACCGAGGAACATCTCTCGAAGACAAACTTATCCTCTTCACCCACTGTTAACCTCGGCTGCCTCTTCCCTCCCTTCCACCCTTTCTCCCGAAGCTCGCCTCACCGTTTGACCTTCAGAGAAGGCCTTGGTGGCCACTGATCGTTCCCGCACTTCCCATTCCTTGATTGCTCGTGGGGGTCGTGGCTTGCTTGCTGGCAGCCTTCTTGCAAAAGAGAATTTGCTGCGACTGGTTTTGCTCGCGAAAACCCGGTGCACGAGGTGGTGGTTCGAAACACCGAGGTCTACACTACTGCATCAGGATGGATACACCGAGGTTCGAGGACTGACCAATGTAAGACCGCTCGCCACGAAGTAGGACATGACGTTTCGGCAAACCATTCCGGCAGACGGGAAACTTGTCATCACGTTTTGCGATAATCGGGATGCCGTATTGTTCCCCAAAAGACACCTTGGATACTAAGTTATAAACATCCTCAAAATCGGCATAAAATTTCGTGGTGCTCCTCTAGAATTCCTTGAACGACCCCAAAAAAAAGGAACGATTTGGGAATTCTAAGTTCGGAAAATGTTTAATGTCGATTGTCATGACTGTTTGCGGAAAGTTGCCAATGGCAAATGAAGACTAGATGAAGCTTTAATCAAGAAATAAAGCAATCGTCTCCACTTTCACCGTGTTTTTCTGCGAGTTTTACGCCCAAAGAGCAAAGCACGAAAACCGCGACGCCAGACTCTGTCCGTGTATTTTGAAGTGTTTGGTTGACAACTCCAGTCCCACTAGTAAACAAGCTTCCTAGTCCCCGTGTTCTGCGTCGTGTCCGCCAGGTGGGACGGCGGACTCTGACAAACAGGCTCTCTCGTTGTCGTTTGTTCCTGTTTGTCGCTCTAGTGGGACGTGGCTATTAGGCTAGGTGGCGCAAGCTCCCACCCGTTACAAAGGATATAGCCATTCACATCCATCCATCCATCCAGGGGGAATTCCTCTGTCTCGCTTTCATTGCCCTCGTGGACAATGAAAGCGAGGCCCATAGCTTTCAGTTACAAATAATAGTACAAATCCAACTCCAAGTACAAGTAATACGGTCCAGACTAGAAACCTGAAAAGTGGTTGTTATTCCGACTCGGAAGTACAATGACTTGTCCTGAATGAATGCTGATGAGTTAAACGGCAAGACATCGATTGTGAATGACCCGAGATTCGAAGGGAAACTGGGATGGCAGTTTCTTAGGACTATTGACCTTCAACACTTACCAAACTTGGTTTTATATTACCATCTTTTTTATATTTTTTGCATTGGGAGATTGAAATGGCGTTTAACGAATAAATCCGAATTGACAAAAATTTTACCGGTAGGCGTTTTTCTGGGTTTATTCGAAAACACAGAATCCTAGTATACGTGGGCATTCAGTTCACTGCTATCAGACATCAAACTTCCTGATCATTATCTAATTCAACTGAAAGCAAAAAAAAAAAAGGTTGAGCACTAAGCCGCTTGCAATGATTTCATATTACGAATAACTGAAAAATTTTCAAGATTTTGCATCATGACCGTTTAACTAAAGCAGAAACGTGCCGAGTGTTCTTCAGATGCACTAGAAAAAAAAAACCATAAATATATAAAAATACAGTCCATAAATATTGTCACGGGTGGTGACCAGAATAACAATAAATCAACAGGAAGAAATAAACGTTTAATGTGGCGAACTTGTGCCCAAAACAAAAAGGGAATAGAAAATAATAATAAAGCGTCGCGAGCGTCGAAGTCGGCGAGACAGCAGAGTCGAGTGCTGGGGCGAAACTGACTCCGCTCGCCTTGCGGAATCCCTTATGTACCCTCGTGGGTTTCTGGATAGTTTGGTGTAGAAGGTTCGGCGCGTAGAACATTCTAACCTCGAATCAGCAAGACGGTTCTCGAATTCACTAGAACATCACATTACAGTGTCAACAAAAATGTGTAGCCGCGGCCAGGAATCGAACCCTGGCCTTCTGCATGGAAGGCAAGCGCGATAACCGTTATGCCACGCGCACGCTGCCTACTTGGCCAGCTGCGCGCGCGGCAAAACAAACAAAACAAAAAAAGAACGGTAAACTAATGAGTCATTTGGAACACATAAGGTCCACAGTCCTATCGAGCGTAGTACGGCTTCAGTCGCACGACGTGGACGACTTCCGGTCGTGGAGGGCGGCGTGACGAAGTCCGTGTTCCGTCGGGCATCACCTCGTAGTTCAGATCCCCGAGTCGACGAAGCACTTTGTAAGGTCCAAAGTAACGTTTCAGGAGTTTCTCGCCGAGACCGCGTCGGCGAATCGGTGTCCACACCCACACCCTGTCTCCGGGCTGGAAGTGGACGTCCCGACGACGAAGGTTGTAGCGGCCAGTGTCGACACGTTGTTGAGCCTTAATCCGGAGTCTGGCGAGCTGACGGACTTCTTCTGCCCTTTGGGCAACCACCTGGGCGTCGTCGCTTGCGTCAACAGCCGGTTCGTGAGGTAACATAGCGTCCAGCATTGTCGTTACCTTGCGCCCATGCACCAGTTGAAAGGCTGTCACTCCGGTGGTCTCTTGTATGGCCGTGTTGTAGGCAAATGTGACGTACGGCAACACCTCGTCCTATGTCTTGTGCTCCACGTCGACGTACATGGAGATCATGTCGGCGATGGTCTTGTTGAGTCTCTCCGTTAGCCCGTTGGTCTGCGGGTGGTACGCCGTGGTGCGGCGATGGCTGGTGTGACTGAGTCGGAGGATTTCTTGGGTCAGCTGTGCCATGAACGATGATCCGCGATCTGTAATCAAAACTTCTGGAGCGCCGTGCCGGAGGACGACGGACTCGATGTAAAACTTGGCGACTTCAACAGCCGTGCCTGCTGGAAGGGCTTTCGTCTCGGCGTACCGTGAGATAATCGGTGGCGACGATAGTTTAGCGGTTTCCCGACGTTGACGGTGGGAAAGGCCCAAGTAAATCCTTTCCGATCTGCTGGAACGGCATAGACGGGGGAGAAATCGAGTGCAGAAGTCCTGACGGCTTCGTCGGCAGTTTCTTGCGTCGCTGACACTCGTGGCATGATCGAATGTATAGGTGAACGGTCTTCGGTAGCCTCGGCCAGTAGTACTTTTCTCGAATCCTGGCGAGCGTCCTGCTGTAGCCAAGGTGTCCAGCCGTTGGGTCCCTATCATTTCGTCGAAACTCGTTTCGTGGAATTACGTTTCGTGGACAACTTTTCGTGGACACACGTTTCATGGACACACGTTTCGTCGACACTGTGACGTTTCGTCGAAAATCGTTTCGCGGACAGCACCACCCTGATACGTTTCGTCGACAAACTTTTTTTGTGCGTGTGGATTGCAGTGGATTCTATTGGATTACTGGCATTTCCTCTGCTCGCTTTAAGTACACCGGAAGTTGTGACAGCGTTCGTGGTTCGCACCAGGCAGATCTCGTCAATTTTAGAGAAAAAACTTATTTTTTCTTAATCTGGAGGAAACATAGAGTAATGGAGGAAACGTAAGTGCATTCTATTGTTCAAGCATCAAACAATTTTACAGCTTTTTTTTTTATGTGAGGCAGAGGAAACCTTTTTGAGATTTAATATGTTATTTCGATAAATATTTGTTTGGTTTTGGGTTTTCCCGTCATTTCATCACGCACAGCTGCTTGCCTGTGTTTACATCGGCTCACCGTCGCGGCTGGTCTACTCTGCGAGGAGCGACTGAGACGATCTTGACGCTTATCTTAAGTACCTTATGCGATTAGAATATCGTGAACCACACGAGAATCGTCGTGTTGGTAAGTTTGCGTGTTAATCTGTTTTGCACTTAAATACGAGCTAAGGCAACCTGTGCTTCTAGTACGAGCGGGCTTCCGCCCGCTGCATTACCATCAATCCATCCATCCAGCTGCCTTAATTATGCTGAGCAATGCTGCCTGGGCGCATTCCGAAGCAGGAGCTCGCGCACGCTCCAAGTTCACGCGATGACTCGCGCTAATGTCAGGGCAGCTGAAAGACGCCCCCGTCTTTCCTGTATTTCTCCTCCGAACTGATGGGTGTTAGAGATGTTTTGAAATCTTTAGCAAGCTTCAGTCATGTGCTCAAACCCGATAAACCTTCGAAGCAGGCGGCAATCAGTCAAGTGGAGTTAATTTCGTCTTAACGTGAACTGGTGTTCCCCGATTTCCGCTAGTAACACTTTTAAAGTCTACATGACTAACCAACCAGTTCAGTTTGGCTAGGGTCAAGTGATCAGTGTAACCATCCAGTCACTCTAAACACGTGCAGTCACGGCCACTAGCTCGAACTTCCAGAGTACATTGAACACTTCTGGTACGGTGCTCATTTGATTTACCTGCACCTCCTGCACCAGTGCAAAAACGTGTAGGGCACTGTACTTTCGGTATTTGTATTGAGATACGACTGGAAGTGCACCGCCCTACACTTTTCTGCACCGGTGCAGGAGGTGCAAGTAAATCGAAGGAGCCTATACACCTTTCCAAAAAACACTCGACCCCAGGGGCAACAAACCGTTTTCGAGCCGAGTCACTTAGTTTGAGGCAATGTTACTAGAACCACTCAGTTGGGAAACTGCCATACAGACTGCTCTGAAAAAGTGGCCCCAATGTGTCCACAAGAACCGAGCTAATGGCGAAAACAATGCCGCCATTTTTCCCGCAGCGGCCACTCGAGGAACTGTACTTTACTTCTATTTTGGCTTTAATCGGCCATTTTGGCGCCGAAACAGATACAGCGGAAGAGGTTACAGGGGTGCCACCCCCGTCTCCCCAGCGAACGCGCCGCAAATTTCTGCCGAAGTTAAAATGCACCTAGGTCGGGACGCGCTACTCGAAAGGACCGCTGAGGCATGGTTGTATAAAAACAATATTAATTGTTCCGCAAAACCTTGCAAACTAAAGATTATAAAAACATCACGTGCCCATCATTCTGTACTAAACTCCAACAAATTTCATAGAAAAAGAGTCTTTTCCATTTTATTTATGCAAAAACATTATGCAAAAAACTGGCTACAAAGCAATTGTTTAAGTTCAAATACAAGTAAAACTAAGTATGTAATTTTTAAACCAGTAAATAAACGAGATTGCAGCTCTATCAATATTACGTTTGAAGACACTTTATTAGAGCAAGTAAGAGATCAAAAATTTTTAGGTGTATGGTTTTCCGAGGACCTATCGTGGAATACTCATGTCAATAAACTTAAAACTGAATTATCTCGAGTTACCGGCAGCTTATATAAAATTCAAAACTTAGTACCTACCTGGTTAAAACAAATGTTATACTATTCCTTATTTTACTCTAAAATTAGTTACGGTATATTGGTCTGGGGAACAACAACAGCTACGAACTACAATAAAATAATTATATTACAAAAGAGAATACTAAGTATATGTGAAAACTATAGAGGTGATAAAAGAAACTTAAGCACACAGCCACTTTTTGTAAAATATAATATGCTGAAGGCTGACCAGGTTTACTACTTTAAACTGTTACAATGGATACATAAGATCAAACTGCGCACCACCCCAACAAACAGCGTGAGCGCATATATGCTTCGAGATCCAAATATAAAAATACCCACCATAAGAACAAATTACGGCCGACAAACTTTAACTTTTCAAATCATTAAAATTCTTAACAATACAGAATTGAACATAAACTATAACACAACTTTCTATAAATTCAAAAGTAAACGCAGAACGCTTCTGGTTGGTGGTGCTATTACATTTTCATTGTGAAGTTTTCTTTTTCCATTTCTAGTTTCTGAACTTATTTTATTCGCGATCTCTCTGTGTATGAATTTAGACCACTATTTTCTTTTGGTCAAATTTTTTATATTAGTGACCTACTTGAGTGTACATTTCTTTGTTGTTGTTTTATTTTATTTTATTTTGTCGTTTTTTTTCTGCGTACAGCATGCATTACTTTGCTGATGTCCAACTTTAATATGTTCATAATGTGATGTGTCACGCAAGTGGTTTTACTATTTCAACTGATTGCCTGCGTATATTCTAATCTTCACTCTGCTTTGTTGCCTTATTATGTTGTCGTTGACGATGCGCTTTGCCTGGCTTGTGCGATTCTGTGATTGCGGCTTCCAGAGTGCATGTGTATTTTCTGCTCAGTTGCAATGTTGTAGCATGTGACACCTTTATCTTTTTTGCCACGGCTGAACTGTTGGGGGGTAGAGGCTCCGTCAGGCACTTGTGCCTTTATCTCTGCCCCCCATGCGGAAAATATCCGCAAAACAAATAAAGAAAAAAAAATGTATTTGAATGTCTGAGTCAATGATGTCCTTCTGTACGCCTCATATCACCCCAACCGCTGCAAATCGAGGAACCGGCTCGTACGCCTTGACGCCCACCCCGCAATAGGCAGTGAGCTTTAGCAGTGTGTTAGTGGCAAGGGGGTTTCGAGTATCCACAGCAATAAGGTTGATACGCTTGTTAGGACGTACACATCGCGACACTGTTAGCGCGAACACGACATCGGCGCATTTTCGCATTTTACTTCTAAATAGTATTAGCGAGCACAAAATTTTATTGCTTACATTATAGAACTAAATGAGCTCTTTCCGTAGCAATAATAACTTGGATGACATCCCTTGGTTTCACAAAGAAAAACTGGAAAAACCGGCGATATCTTGTTCGCGCTAACAGTGTCGCGCTCTGTACCATCAGAATTCATTCTGGACAGTGCAGTTCGGGGACGTCGGACGCCTTCTTCATGTTCAAAATGCCTCAGAGATTCCTATGGGTTGATTGGGATGAATATCACAGTGAGGCCCCGGGGGTGATCTGGTGGCTGGACGTCCGTTTTCAAGACGACACGGTCACTGGAGTTGCGCAGCTTTCGTCTTTCACGACGATATTCTCTGCTCTTTTCGTCGGTCTGGAGCTCCATGTCCTGGCTTAAAGAAGCAGGTTGGCTTTGTTCTGGGTCAGGCTGTGTGAAGGTGATGAGTGATGACGGCTCCTGTGGTGTTGAAGTTACCAGGAGCTCCGGGATCAGTTGGGACGAGTAAAGGTGGTCATCACATGAATTTGGAAGAATTTTTTCGGCTTCGTGAACAGTACCATTTTGCGCCTGTTCTCCCGGCGCTCTTCCTTGACGGCAGAGCAAGTCGTAAGGCATCAATAGACCCTTGCTGTTTGAGATGAAATGGAATACAAAATATCTCAAAAGGCAGAAAATATGTCCCAATCGGAGAATTTTAACCTTTCATTTCCCCCTTTCCCTCTTTGTTTTCTTCATTGCCTTTAAAACTATTCTAGGACGTGAAAATACGCCACCGCGACCACCGCGCTTGTTTATGGCACGTGCTGAGTTTGTCATAAGGGACGTGATAACACGTCGTTTTCTATTTGAGGGTGCGGGAAATTTAAATTGAAGCACGGCCATGTAAGAGTCCATGGTCAGCGCGCACAGCTGTGCACATTATGAGTTGTGGTAACGCTTTTTTTGCGTTTCTTTTTTAATATTGTTTGTAAAGAAACATGATGACTGTTGATTTGGCGAGGGACCGCGTGTACGCTTCGCCGATGCACCTCTACCATTAACCCGAATTCGGGCTGTAACATGAGTGATGGTTATACAAAATTATACAAAGCACCGAATATTAAAAAGAAAATATTTCGTAATAAAGAACATTTCGTTGTCATCAATCCCTACTATGTCTATATTTTTTTCGCCTTTCATAACTAGCCCAACTCACCATTTTGCTCCTAATGAACTAGCGCAGTTAAACAACAAAACAAACTGCAACAGAACAAAGGTACATTGAAACTCATGGAAACCGTTGACACAAAATACTAATGTAAAAATAAAGTCCATGGAGTTTAAGAACACAGCCAATGACGTACCAGCAGATTCCAGCACTGGTTGAAAAGTACAAATTTTTATTTATTTATTTTGCTCTAAGGGCGTGACCATTACAGAAGAGTAAGTGGTTGCATGAATTATTTAAAACACAGACACACACACACCCAACAAAAAACTATTAGTGTCGATTAGAAAAAAAATGCATTCCAATGCTTTTTTGTAACGGTCATGATTCATGATAGAGACTATGGGCGCAGCAAGCTATTGATTATGGTGTGTAGCTTTTGTTTGAAATTGCTGCGGATAGCTTCGTTTTTATGTGCTTTCGACGGGTTCTCGAGTTTCGAGCCAGATGGATCTCGTGAAATGAATGAAGAACACTGGCAGGGCTACGGAGCTGTGAGCTCGAGTCCGTTAAGGACTTGAATGTGGTTGTAACAGCCTGGTTGACCATTGGACGAGGGAACGTGACGCGGGTCCCGGCTGACCTTTTTGGGGGTCAACGCCCTCCAAATCCCCAGGAGGTCAACGCCTTCTGAAGCCCCTTCCAGGGTGGGATATATTTTGGACTGATTCGGCAGTTAGAATATTTTGGGCCCATGTTCCAAAAGACTAACATAAGTTACTACTTGGCTTGGTATACCAACTGAGCACTTTACACCACAGCAGTACCTGGTATGACGACAGTTTTTCAATACTGGAAAGAAAACGAAAAAAAAAGCGCAGCTGTGGTTTGTTTATGAGTGTGCATTTTTTGCTCACTGCGGAAGTCAGGGATTGCGAAAAAACAAACGATGTACTCACTGGCGGCAATAGCTGTGTGCGCGACTGAGCTCGTGCTGACGGCGAGCTCCCACAACTCTTCTGCAACTTGCATTCCCTAGAATCAAGACTGCCGGTCTCTGCAGCCCATTAAGCGCGAGACACATGCGCGAAAATCCATCCGATACGACGTCCGATCCGGCAGTCCGACTGCCTGATCCGAAAAAGTTGGTCGCTTCAGACGTCGGATCGGCGATCCGACATGCGTCCAACGCGCCAGATAGTTTTGCACAGTGGACGGATTGTCGGATGCGTCCAGCCAATGACAGCACAGCTAGCGCGAACGTCATGATGACGTACTGGGTCTGTCGGGACGAACAAGAAAACGGAACGGGCGACGGGAAGCCTAGGTTTAGAAAATCTATTTTTATAAAAAGGTTTTTTTTATTTTATAAACAATTGCAATTAAAATAAACTAATTCTAATCACTAAAGAAGTTAATAACTTAATTTTTTTGTACTGTATTAACTGAAATAACCAATCAGCGCTGTCCTTTATTAATCCCTGAGCCATCACCATCCAATCCGAAGCCAACTGGCCAGCCTGTCGCGCATGCGCGCACGAGTCGAACCTCAATACAGGGTTCGTCGAATTTTCGACTAAAAGTTCGAAAAAGTCGAACCTGGTCGAACTCGAACCTCGGCCGGTTCGCGACACCCCTAGTTATGGGGGTATGGCGTACGCCAAAATCAATACCGTAGTCATTTCGGCGTACGCCATAGTCAATACCGGTCTTTTTCGCATACCCCAAACACACTACCCTTACGCCAAATTCAATACCTTGAATAACGTCGGTTCAGCAGGGGTTGAGCTCTGCATTCCGCTAAAACTGGCGGAAGTAACTTTCTGCGGCAAAGTACTCTGATTGTTTGTTGTTTGTATGAGCAGCGGAACGCGCGCGGCAGGCGTTGTTAATTTTGATTAGCGTTGATACGGCTGACGGCGCACAAAGCTGAAGGGCACAAGCAAGGAAGCTTGGAGTGATTCTGTGTCGATGTGATTTGACGTCGCTTCTTTTTGTTTCTTCAATCATGGTGCAAATGCAGGTGCCCGACTCCCGAACGATTCGAAGGCAAGAGTGGTAGCCCGCCTATCCGCTGGTCTTTCAATCGCATCCACTGTCGTCATTTTGGGCACAGCGGAAGAAAATAAGACGTTCACTATTTTAAATGGCGTGCGATCGGCCTGTCTAGGTTCTGGCGATACCGTTTCAGGCTGTAGATGAGAAAATTTAGCCACTACAGTACGACTGCTAGCCTGGGGTCTGTGCCTCACAACAGATCGAAACGGGTAGGGGTGGGGATCCCTGGCAGCGGGACCTTTCGCCGTACGAGCTGCGGTGCGCTAACACACCCGACCTCCGATACCCCCTTGGGTCACAGCGCTTGCTGAAAGAAGTTTGGATCGTTTTAAGCAGATTTTGCAGTGCGTAGGTGAGACGCACAACAGCTACCTAGATGCCCAAACTGAGGCTCGCTACTTGTGCGCGGCTCTCGTGATCTGGGGAACAGTATGCTCGCCATGAAAATGTTGCAGTGAGAAGTACGGAAAAGTAATATTATAAAAGTAGAGTATTTAAAACTGGCTTGCATTGTCACTGAACATATGAAAATAAAACTGATTAGGAATGCCTATCAGATCGAGTGGGAATGTGATATGATCTGCTCAAGTTACCTGTGAAGTTGCGTCGGCACAGGAATTCAAACTTGTTGGCCCCACCCCCGCTCCTAAATTCTTCAAATGTTACTGGCAGTTTTTTTATTATTATTATTATTATTATTATTATTTCATTAATTATTATTATTATCATTTTAATATTATCATTAACCTGATATTATATTATAATATTATATATTATAATTTATATTATATTATAATTATATATAATATATTTATTATATTATATTATAATTATATATATAATTATAATTATATATAATTATAATTATATATATTATATTATAAAATATTATATATATATATATATATATAATATAATATTATAATATATAATATTATATTAACCTGATATCAGGTTAATGATAAATTATTATCATTAACCTGATAACAGCTCCCACTCGAGAAGAGACTCTCTTGGGCAGGTTGGTTGCTTCGTGCTTAGACCACATTAATCTAAGAACTTGTTCAGAAAAGGTCCTATCGGCGGTTATTACACAGAAGCTAGCTGATCACTATTTTGTTGGGTGTCGTTGGTTCTGTGATAATTCTTCTCCCCTGAGTAGCTTGGCGGGCACAAAAATATCAGTTTTTGACTCCTCTAAGTTTGATGGCCTTGTTTCTTCCTTTGACTGGAACGACTTTCTCCAATCATCTACATCCACTGATATTTACCAAAAGTTTGTGCAGGTTTTGAAGGCATTTGATGCTTCCTCCAGAAAAGAAATATACGTTAAAAGACGCCGGCCTGACCACTACTGGTTGAATGCAGATATACTGGCAGCAATAACAGAAAAAAATAAACTTTGGGCTCGGCATAGGCGCGCTCCTAACAATGCAGAGCTTAAATCAAACTTCAAAACTTGTAGAAATATGGTTACAGCGATGATTCGTTCAGCTAAGCGCAGATACTTTTGTAAAAAGTTCTCAGAATTTCGCTCAGACATGCGCAAAACGTGGCTTCTCGTTAACGAATTCCGTGGTCACTCCTCCCGAAACTCAATCGATAATGTATTAAAAAGGTTCTTTGGCTCTAATCTGTCAACGGTTGTAAGGGATTTTAACAGTTTTTTTGCGACCTTTTCAGGTACGACACGAGATTCTTTCATGACTTTCGAAAATGTTGTAACGGCCTCCGCTTTCCTTCCGCCTATGATAGAATCAGATCTCTCTTCATTGTTATTCAGTTTCAAACCATCAAAATCACCAGGCATCGACGGCATTCGAGTTACTGATCTTCGTAGAAATTATGAGGTTATTAAGCATGTACTGCTTCATATGTTAAACGGCTTTATTACGAGTTGCATTATTCCAGACGAACTAAAGACCGCTATAGTACGGCCCTTGTTCAAAGGCGGCGCAGGGAGTAAGATTGAAAATTACCGCCCAATTTCTATTTTGCCAATTATTGCACAACTTCTTGAAAAACATGTATTCCATACTATGACATCATTTCTAGATTTACATGATGTAATTGCACCGAGTCAGTTTGGTTTTGTTCAAGGAAGGGGAACCCAGCCAGTGCTTGAAGATTTTGCCGATTTATTATTTTCTGGTTTTGAAAAACATCTTGTTTGCTGTGCTCTCTTTCTAGATATATCTAAAGCTTTTGATACCGTTAGCCATTCAATCCTTCTGAAGAAGCTTTATAGCTACGGATTTCGTGGTCCGTTTTTTTCTTTTCTTTCAAACTACCTATCAGATCGCTCACAACTTGTAATTGCAGCTGGGGCACGGAGCCCGCGAACAACATTAAGGGCAGGCGTACCACAAGGCTCAATCCTATCTCCTCTCCTATTTAATTTGTTTGTTAATGACATTTCTACTTTTCTTTCCCAAGCCAAACTTTATCAATACGCGGATGATACTGTAATTGTTACTCGACATATTAACTTCGAAGATGCTGCCCGCTCACTGCAATGCGCTGCGACTGTAGTCATGGATTGGTTTCAACGAAATCTTCTGGACGTTAACGTAAACAAAACTAAGCTTATTTGTTTTCATAATCCTCTTAAATATGTGTGTCTTGATTTCCCTTTCCTTTTACATAACTCAAACTGTGTATCTTGCAAGTGTGTTCCTTTAGTATATGTTGAATCTGTAAAGTACTTAGGAATCTTGTTTGACTGCGGTTTAACTTGGAATGCTCAACTCACGTCCCTCTGTAAAAAATTAAGGAGTACTTGCTGTCTGCTATATAATACAAAATCGCTTATGCCTCTCTCAGTTCGCAGACTAGTCACCCATGCTCTTGCATATAGTGTGTTACGATATGGCGTTACGGTGTTTGGAAACTGTTCCGGCTTCTGGCATGAGAAAATTGACTGCATTTTAAAAAATATTTTGAAAAGTGTTTCTTATGGCATGCAACTTCCCGATGGTACTGATCTCTTTCAACATTTACAATTTCCCTGCCTCCGAACAATTTTTATTCAAACTGTTATCTTACGATACTTTTGGACAGATCAATTCAAAAGAAAAAACGTTGTTCTTCGTTCTCTTCGTTTTCAAGGGACTTTCGAGATACCTTTCGCCCGAACAAGATATGGACGGTGTACACGCGAATTTTACGTGCCTGAACTGTTTAATAATCTGCCTTCTGAAATTCTACAAGCGAATTCACTGCGTCAACTAAAGAGAATGCTGAGACTTCACCTACTGGGATGAGATGTCGCCTAGCGTGTGCATATTTTGTTAGTATCAGTGTGTATGTGCCTAATTACTGATTCAGTTTTGTACATCCTAAAGCTTTTCAGTTTGTTTTACTGATGTGTGTGTGACGAACTTTATACTGCTTTTTCGTGGACATATCAGTTGTTTTTTTGTAATTTTTTGGGCGGCATCACACAAGCCATTTGTTGGCTTTGATTGCCCCCGCACTCTTGTATGCTTTCATGAATGTGTCCTGAATACAAGTTTATTATTAGTTTAGTTTATTATTATTGTAACTTCAAAAGTCCCAGCAGGGGCATTACATAAGGAGCGGGGGGTGGGGGGAGTACATGAAAAATACAAAAGATCAACATATGAACAGACAGGTGGCTGACACCTACAGGGCTGGTGAGTAATATAAACAGTGAGAACAAGTGTGTGTGAAATAAAACTGGTACATAAATACACAAGCTAAAAGAGTAATCGAAGCATTGCGGAACAAGACGGGGTCACCTATTGCCGGGCAGAACCAGGGTAATCACCGACTCACACCAAGCATACCGGAGCTTCCAGTCGGGCTCGGTGTCCTGAAAAGCGCTGCAGGTGCTCAAAAACAAAAGACCCCCAAAGGAGCCCATAGAATTTAAATGGGTACCTGCCCACTTCGTGGTAGAGGGCAACAAACTTGCTCACCAGCAGGCCTGCGCGCTGACTTACCGGGCCACAGCCATCAAAGAGGTACAGGACCAACCCATGGTGACCTAAAAGGAAATGCTAGTCACACTCTACTGCAAGGAAAGGTGAAGACTGCCAGCCCCGCATCCTAAGTTAACGCTGGAGGAACAGGTAGCGTATAGGCAAATTCAGTCAGGGTCCTTCCCTCACCTCCTTTTACTCAGTTGCATATGTTCCCCACTCAATACAGTGGGAACTGCCCAGTGTGCCAAGAGATAGGAACCCTCCGTCACTACATAGGTGAGTGTAGATTCAATCAAGACCACCCACTACCCCCACCATTCCCCCTGTAGAGCGATGGGAGAACTTGCTGTCCAGCCCCGCCCTGAAAAATCAGCTTCAATTGGTCAACAGGGGCCAGGCACACAAGGCAGCATATAGGATCTCGTGAAGGGGGAAGCCCTTCCTATTGGCAGAGACCATCGTGCTGAAATGGTCAGAATAAAAGTTTATTCTCTCTCCCTCTCCGATTGGTTGAAATAGTTTGTGATCCGAGATATGGTGACATGGATGGTTTAGTCGTGACGATGCTCTTCTAGGAGGAAGTAGGAGTGGGTTATGAAGCATTGGATTATAATAGAAAATTTTATGAAATGGGGTTAAGCATGATATCTTATGGCGCGACTTATACAGCTGGAATTTCAGTGCAGAGACTCTAGTTCTTCGGTAATGATCATTAAGAATCAACCTGGCCGTGCGATTTTGAACTGACTCAAGATGGTTAATGAGATCAATTTGATGAGCATTCCGAATTGCTGCTGCATACTCCAACTTAGGTCCAACGTAAGTCTCATATGCCATTTTCTGGAGATGAGATGGTGGCACCTTCAGATTTCTTTTGATGTACCCGAGAGTGTGCGAAGCCTCTGCTGAGTCTGTTTCAATGTGGTTATTCCAGGTTAAGTCACTAGGCAGTGTTGCACCAAGATATTTATAGATGGAGGCAGGCAGAGATGATTAGTCCAGAGCCAATGGAATACGAAAAATATGGTGTTACATGTTTTCAAGTAAAGCGAAGTACTTTACATTTTGGTATGTTTAATGACATAAGTCATTTGAAACACCAGGCATGAATCAGGTCAAGGTCACTCGGAAGATTCAAATGGTCATCAGACAAAGTAATATTGCGATATAGGACACAATCGTAAGCAAAGAGACAAAGCCTACAATTGATAAGTCGTTAATAAAAATAAGAAACAGTAGTGGACCTAGTGATGCCCCCTGTGGAACCCCACATATAACGTTAGTAAAATCTGACATATGGTTAGCCAGAGTGCGAGAAAAGAGAAAGTCACGAATCCAAGAAAGGACCAAAGGGTCGATACTCAGGATAGAAAGTTTTGAAATTAGATGACGATGGGGAACTCTGTCGAATGACTTCGAGAAGTCGAGGAATACAGAATTGGTTTGGCCCTACGAGTCAAGGTTAGTGATTAACTTGTGTTTGAGTTCAAAGAGTTGCGTCTCGCACGCAAAACCCCTACAGAATGCATGTTGATGATTGTAAAAAATATGATTGGCTTCTAAATATGATATGGGATGATAGTTTGAGGCCAGCACACGATCACCGCTTTTTAAAGACCGGAATGACCTTCCCTAGCTTCCAGTCCAATGGTATACGCCGTTCCACCTTCAGTCCGAGCACACTGGACGCCACAAGCTATCCCAGCCGATACAGCGTCGGGAGAAAATCGTGTGACCTTTCAGTTGGCCAGAGCGACGCAGGGAGCTCAAGGTCACATGACACTCTCTCAACGCTGGATTGGCTGGGATAGCTCCTAGCATCCGCTGTGCTCGGACTGAAGGTGAAACGGAGTATAGGCAATACTGCTGTAATGACTAAGAAAATATGAATGTGAGGAATTCACTACATATTACTTTGGTGTTGCTAAGAATTTTGGGGCTAATATTGTCTGGACCACAAGATGATGAGAGTTTTAAACCTATAAGTCAAAGTATTCTGGAAGCAGAAATGTTAGTGTCAATGGGGGCCATGGGCTCAAAACCAGAGCAAGGCAAACTATATAGGTATATGATCAACGCTTTCGTTTGATAGTATGAAAGAGAAATATTTGTTCAAAGCTGTAGCGCAATGTGGCTCACACACGGCATCTACATTTTCATTCTTTAGTCGGATAGAGTCAGTATTATCTCTGGGTGAAAATACCTTCCAGAACTTCTGGGGGTTACTTTGCAGAATTCTTTGGCAGGCCTAAAAAAAATAACTTTTTTTTCGTCAACCTTACGCTCTGTACAAGATTTGAGACATGAAAAATATTTGTCCCAGACTTTGTTATTATTTACTTTTTTAGCTCTTCTTATACATGCGCTTCTTTTTGTTATTTATAATGATTGTAAAGTTTTATATTGTACCAGGGGTTATGCCCGTCGCTCTGTACAATAACATTCGGAACAAATTGCTCAGTTAAAATATTAAGTTTGTTTTTAAATAGTAACCAGTTTTCTTCCAGCGATCTTGAACGAAGGTTTTCGACATACGACTGATAGAACGATGACACGTTCCGATTTATGGTGTCGTAGTAATCACCTTTGTTGTAGCTCACGAATTGTTTGAACAGTTGGGCTCAGCGTCGGCACAGGGATAGATAACTCGATGATCAAGATGCCGTGGTCATTTAAGCCAGCAACACAGTTGACAGTTTTTATTATTTCTGGTGTGCTTGTAAGGGTATGGTCAAGAATATTGTCGCCACGGGTGGGTTGTTCAACAACTGGGGTGAGGTCAAAATTGAAACATGAAAAAGTCTCACGCAGCATTCGAGCTGCTCGTGGTAAGATGAACCTAGTCAATGTTTGGAAAATTTAAGTCGTCAGAGATAGCAAAGTCTCCTTTTGGGTAAAGACTCTAAATGTCGAGCAGTATGGTGTGCAAAGTGTCGCAGTGCTCAAAACCATTGTTCGGTGCCCGACAATACGGTGGGCAGGAGATCAAACTATAAGGGGTACTTTATTTGAACTTGTCCCCACGGTTCGGTGTTTACTACCACAGCATAACAAAGAAATTGAACCTAGTCATCAGTCGTGGGCACGTTAACAGCAAAAAGTAACACTGTTACAGTGACAGTCACCGGCTTCAAAAAGTAAAATGTTACAGTTACTGCAAAAAGAGTAACGCCGTTACTTTCTCGTCACAGTACAAAAATTGGACTTAAGAAATCAGAAACCAAAACAATATTATTTTGTTTGTTACACTATACAGTTACAAGAAAGGTAAACTGAGAAATTAGAAAAATTTAAACCCAAAGGGTGTTTCTTTTTTTTGCGTGATTCGCCATTTCAGCATTTTGATGTGCATAATTTATTTGCAATAATTGATAAGCCAATGCTTTTGATGAGCGACATCGAAGATGACGCTCCAAAGGCCGCTTTTTATACGACCAAAGCGCTGGTAAGAGCGAAGCACTCGTATCCAGACCGTGCATGACAAGCAGTCTTGGGCAGTAACTAGCTACTATAGTAATGCGTTACTGGTAACTAGAGTTACTTTTTGGTAACGAGTTACTCTTTACTGCTGGTAACTTGTAACTGCAAGACTGTTTCTTTTGTATTGGGTAACTGTAACTGTAACTCCACACATTAAACAAACAAAAAATTGTCTGGTTTAGCACACGACTGAGAATCGAGTCAGCACGAAACCGGGAGATAAAGGAAGCAGCACCCACGGTGGTAGGGGCGGCGAACAATGTCCGTTTCACCGACTTTGTCTCACTCTTCTCATGTGGGGACCATCTGTAGGTGTCGGTGCTCGTGCAATATGTCTCTGAGTGTTCCGTCTGGGCTGTGTCTGCACCCCCCTCACCCTTCGCCTTTGTAGGATATGCGCTGTCATTTTTACACCCAGCGGGTCACCGTCTCCTCTTCCCTATTAGTTTTCAAGGAAGCCGTCCCCACATTGTGCAGAAAGCCGGCGCTTGTTTCACTTATTTGTTCTCTTCAGAGCCGCTCGAGTAAACACGAAGGCAGGTTCAAATGAAATTGCCTTTTTTGTTGATAACCTCAAGAAACACCTCAATGGTTGGACGCTTTGTTGTGGAACCACAGATGGCTTTTTGGACAGAGACCCCGCAACGGTCGTCGTACATTCTCGTTGAGCACCAGAAGGCCTCACTTTGTCTCCTTTCCTGTATATTCTTTCGAAACTGTTTGACCCGCTACGTTCAGGCCTGCTTCCGAGTATATCCTGTGAGGTAATTATGCGATCATCCGTGTCCTGAGTTGTTTCGGGGTCAGAAATAAACAAGAATATTAACTGAAGCGGGCCGATGACAATTTTGAAAAACGGTTTATTCTAAGTTATAGTCATGTAACTAGTGGATTTTGAGTTTGAAGCGAAAAGTTTTGGCCAAATATTTTTAATTTGAATATTGAAAAGTTTTCCCACGCCTTTCACTTTATTATATGCTTAGACAAAAACCCAGCTAAAATTGTGAAGGTTGTTCTACTTGTTCATTTATAAGGTAAGTTTAACTATCAAATATTTATGAACTGTGACCTCAGAAGGTCTGATGTCATGGGATGACAAGTAAACGACGGATCTGATATAAAATGAATCCTATAGAGACAGCCAATCATACATAATTGAGTGAATTTACAAATCTTGCCATATAAAATATTCTTTCTTTAATCTCGAATTAAAAAATGAAAGCCGTTTACAACTCCCTGTAACGCCGAATTAGAACGCAGCTCTTGAGGAGGAGGAGGGAAGTACTGAGGGGAAGGTATACCCCTCCTCACCTCCTTATCCTCCTCCTCCCCTCATTCTTGAATCTCGTCCGGGGAAGGGGGGGGGGGGGTTATGTGACCTCAGGGGGTCATGTGACCTCGGGGAGGTGAGGGGTCATGTGACCTCGGGGGGGGGGGGGGGGGGGTCACATGCAGCCCTAGTGGTTAGTCCATGCTAAGGTATGAGGAAATCTAACATGCTGAGCTTGTATCGATTTAGCCAAAAAACCAATTACTTTCATCTAATTGGAGACGTTTGGCTAACAGCTAGGAGGGAGAGAGAGAAATTTTATTTACAATGATGCTTCGTCCGCATTATCTGCATCTCATTAGCGGTCAAAAAGATGCTGGTAGTGAGGGCGGCAGCATGGTCCCTGCAACGTTGAGAATGTGTGACACTAATTGGGGCCATGGTGTCAGTTGTGCTTCCCGAGGTGGGGTGGTCCAGCTCTTCCAACTGACAGATGTGGAAGGCATGAGGAGGAAGGGGGTGAGGTATTATGGAGATGATTGTGCACGGGTACAGATCGGTTAGGGTAGGCATGCACTAGTTATTAGGCACATATTGCAAAAGCGCCTCAAAGCAATATTTAGCCGGCATTTAAGCCATTGCACGGTGCAGGCACATAGCCAGGATTTTGTTTCGAGGGGCGCCCGCCCATGACTAAATTCTGTATGAGGGGGAGGGGGGAGAGGTGGTCCCAGCAAAATGAAAGATTTCGGGGGGAGCCTGGGCACCATGGGTCTCTCTCCTGGCTACGCGCCACGGTGTATACATGAGTAAATCGTAGTGTTGCAGGGGGAGGGGGTATTATTGTGTTACGAGACTTGAAAAGTTTAAATTTGGTAACTAATCACTCCTTTTTATTATTCTGTATACACTGTGAAAACATTTCCTTGCCATTTGCATACTGTTTGGTATACACATCTAATACATTTGGTTAGAATATTTCTTAGTATGGTAGATCCCCAGCTAAAATTCCCATTAGATCCAATTGGAATTTTAACTGGTTTTAACCGGAATCGATTGGTTTTAGTGGGTTCCAATCAGCACATTGGCCAATGGGTCTCATCAATTGGAATTTAATAACTCGGAGGCATCCGGTTTAGAGAAGCTCGTTTTAGCGAACGCCGTTTTATCGACCCTGGTTTATCGAATCGGGAGAACCCAGTTTAGAGAAGATGGCGATGAGCTTCCCTTTAGCGAGTTCGGCTGCCATTTGGCAGGGATAAATTGGTTTTCTGGAAACCCAACTGGTACCAATTTTAAATTCGAATTGGAATCTAATGGGAATTCTCAACTGGAATGTCATATGCAAATTAACCTTCAGCACCAGCATCTTCTTTGCCAAGTATATTTTGTCCCTTCATCAGGGAAAGCAACTGGTGCGATAGTTTCGTTTAACCGTGTCTTTCATCTATTCTGGGTTCGGGGCAGCCGAAGCGAAAACAACCGCATCTCCACGTGGTGAATGATGTTGATTGAGGCGAAGCTCTGGTGGTGCTTGTCTGCGTAGACGCTGAGCCGCAGCATGCCGAGCCTTTCGTTCGTTATCATCCATGTCACGCTGCGCTCAAATGCTCAAATGCTTATAACCACGTCCCATACCACACATTCTCTTTCTGACATGCATGGATGAAAACGAACGAAAGGCTCGGCCTGCTGCGGCTTAGCGTCTACGCAGACAAGCACCACCAGAGCTTCGCCCCATCAACATCATTCACCACGTGAAGATGCGGTTGTTTTTTGCCCTACACGAGCACGGGAGCATGTGCTCACGTGCTCGTGAGCACGAGCACCCGACGCCAGACATCGGATGGACATACGGACATCCATGGCTAGCCCCTAAGGAGCTTCGCCCCTAAAAAAAAGAAAAAGCGCGCTGTCCCACAAGCCCGCTGGCGGGACAGCGACCTTGGTCGGAAAAGCGTTATCTGTCCCCGTCTAAATGAGACATCAGGGCCCGTTTGCTCGAAGCCGGTTAACTTTAACCGGGGTTAAAAGTTAACCGCCCTTCCCTACTAGGTACCCACAAGTACCTAGCCAAGTTTGACGAGGGCAGGATGAGCGGTAGCTTTGTGTTTTATTATGGGGTGGTAGCTGGTGTTACCTACTGGCTGTAGCGAATATACGTGGCTTCCGTGGAAAGGTTACCGAAATGGGGGGACCCAACAAATGCGCGCTGCCTGGCTTTCGCGATGCAGCGCGGCATACATTTGAGCTTAAGAAACAATTTTTATTGCTCGTGGTACAAACAATCGCCAAGGTAAAACTAAATTAACCCTTGTTTGGAAATTTTCTAAATATTTGGCTGTATGAAGTGAAGAAAAGCCTCGTGAAATTTCCTTCCGAGTTCGAAAGAGGACGACGAAGTTGAGTCCTAGAAAGGATGACAAAGAAGTGAGCAGTGAAAGGCGGGCGGTATACTGGCAGCATGGTTGGCCAGCGAAGAACTGTATATAACACCGTCATAAATTGAAAAACCTGGAACTCGGCTCCACTGAAAATCGACCTATTAGTAAATTACCCGAACATCGAGAAGAACGCTGACAGTGTAATTCTACGATCCGCGCGCGCTGGCGTTCCACATTTGGAGTAAATAATCATAATAAATCTTTGACGAACGCGCGTGTACGGCAAAATTTGTTTTAGGCTTTTTGCTTCAGAACAGTTATTACTGCAGACGCCAGCAGGTGCAGCGCGTGTAACTACACCCGTAGCATGCACCTCGGTGCCTTTAAAATTTAGCAAAAGGTCTATGGGAACGCTGTCTGCTTTTCTGTGCTATCAATACCCGGCCGATTGAGTCAAGGCAGTCAATCCACTTTCCAAAGACGTTGCCATGCCGACAACTATCGCGTTCATTTAGGCTTAGGAATGGCCAGAGTCGAAAGTCTATCTAAAAAATGTGGCGAAGTCTTTGTTCATGCTTTGCGTTTTAAGTGAGGTAAGGCAACGCGAAAACCTCCTGCACGATTCATTGCTGACTAACGCGCCTGCTACTGCAGCTACTACGACGTATTAGTTCCATAGCGAGCGGCGCCCACTCAGCCGGGGGGTCCTTATCATTTCGTCGAAACTCGTTTCGTGGAATTACGTTTCGTGGACAACTTTTCGTGGACACACGTTTCATGGACACACGTTTCGTCAACAATCGTTTCGTCGACAGCACCACCGTAAAACGCTTCGTCGACAAGTTTTTTTTTTTTTTGCGGTTTTGAAAGGAATGCCGGAAACTTAAGGTACATGCGCTTGTAACGGATGAAAAAGACGATGCCTAGCGCAGTGGCTCTCCAAGGTGAGCGACTGCGCTACCCTCTCGCTCTCATCCGTGTCAGATGGAAAAGCAAGAGCGCGCAGGACTTCGAGCGCGGCCTATTCGGATATTTGCAAATTCCGATGCCCGCTTATAGAACCGAAAGTTACTGGAAGAAGAAAAGCGGTGGAGAAAAATATGCGTAGGCACAAAGCAAAACTTCGATCCAATGGTGGGTTGCGGAAAAGGGCGTAAACACTGTATTTTTTTATATTGGTTATTTTTAAACAAAAATAGAGCTTGCAGTTTTTTATCAATATATCAATTGAAATTAAGCATGTTCGTTACCCTCAATTTTTCAAAAGGAAAAGTGATGCAGTGTTTGACTGGCTACTGCGACTTATACGCGAAGAAAACTTTGCAATGCAAAAAAATAAACAAATAAACACGAGAATTGGTAACAGATAAATAAAACAGTACACTAAGTTTAGTCGTATTACACAAAGTAAACCATAGTTCATATCAAATGTGCATCTTAATGCATTATAAAGCTTCTCTCGAACAGCCGCCACATGTAAGGCCTTGGAGGCGGTAGTACCACTATACTCCGCGACAACTTTTCTTGGCAATGAACTGGAAAGTACAGGCCCGCGTTCCCTCTCCCATTTTGAGTGTACGCAGGCTCTCCTCCTCCCCCATTTCCGGGGAGAGGAGAAGAGCCTGCGTACACTCAAAATGGGAGAGGGGACGCGGGCCTGTACCTTCCACTGCATTGCCAAGAAAAGTTGTCGCCGAGTATAGACGAAATCTGTCGGCAGCAGCCGACTGGTCCTCACACGCGACATTAAATTGTTCTTTTATCGATGCCAGCTGACAGATACCTGGGGCAAGTTCATAGCTCGTTTCATAAAAGAGCGGCTTCCAAATCTAATGTTCTTTGGTCACATATCGGTTTTTCTGCATGCAAAATTTCAGTACAGGCATAACATATGCAGAACTATTGTGTTATTCATTATCCAGAAGCTAAATATGCTAAAGACTAAAAATCGCATGCGGTCTGGTAAGTACAGTACGTTGAATACCCAGTGTCTGGAGGAGACAACAACCGTGTTTTATTACCGTAAAAGTAAACCACGCGTAGGAAAATGCTCAGTCTCCTTCCAAGTTTATTGCTAGCGGCTAAGACCAGATGCCAATTAGCTTGAAAACCGATTTTATGCCATTTTCAACGGTAGGAAGGCTGTGTGCACCGCAAACAGGCCTCGTTTATTCTTTCAAATTTTCTTTAAGAGCTTCAGTGTTTTGATGTGTTAACTATCTATGCTATGTTCAGGTGGCTCTTGAGGATTCTGCCAAAAGACGTGACGCGCGGAAAGATACGCCTGCTCTGGAAATGACCCAGCCATTTTTTCAAAAGGAGTGCCGGCGGCCAGCTCGCGAAGGGTTGCATTCGATGACGTACAGACACCTCGATCACGTATGCTGCCGAAAGCGTAGCCCTCAAGAGCAGCGCATATTGTTGAAAGTTTTGAAAATCTAATTCGATAAAGGACACTGGCCGATAACAAAACTTCCCGGCTTTGACAACGCTTCCCCAAAGGTTCGGGCAAAGACACGAGCGAAACCATTCAAATCGCAAGCTCCGAAATCAGTGCAATCGGCGAGCCCCCCCCCCCCCCCCCCCCCAAAAAAAAAAAAATATATATATATAGGTAAAAAAAAAAATTGCGATAATTTAAGTTGGTGAGGCAAGATGGCTGCACACTGGTTCGCCATACTTGGCCCAGTCGGCCATCCTTCATCCATCCATCCATCCAACACAAGGCAGCGCGCCGCGCAGGCGCAGAGGTCGCGAGGAGGCGCAGCTGGCAGAGAGGAGCTGGCAAAGCGAGCTGTCGACGAAACGTCGCAACATCTGTCGATGAAACGAGCGGGTGCTCCTTTCCACGAAACGATCTGTCGATGAAACATCGCAGTGTCGACGAACTGATTTTTCCATGAAACGTCGTTCGACGAACTGATTGCCACCGCCGGGGCACCGCCATGTTTCCCCGCCGTCCTTACTCTGCCGGTCACGTGACCGAAAATTCCTGGAAATCCGGTTAACCGCGGTTAGTTAACCAGCTTCGAGCAAACGGGCCCAGGTCACTTTATTGAAGGCTAAACATAAAACAGCGCAAAACAACGAGGACTAGTTCCACAGGACTAGTGCAGCGCTCGTCCTGTGGTGTTTGTCCCTTTCCTTAGTCCTCTTCGTTTTGCGCTGTTGTACCTACATGACGTTTAACCAATCATAAACCTGAAATTTTTTTATCTACTGTAGTTGCCCTTACAATTGCTTGAGCTCCTGTACCATCTGCTCAGCCTGTGAGTTGCCGGTGATGAGGTGCGCTGGTGGCTCAGATGATATTCATGCAATAAATCATACCGTTGCCCAAACGAACCTTCATTAGCACTTCAATTGTGTCTGACAAAGACCATAGATATTTAATAACTACGCTCGACGACATGCTGCTAACCACTCACACCTCCAGCCACTTGGTGTAAAACAACCTGAAATGCTTTTCCTTCCACTGAACCAGCAAAGCCTAAGTGAATTTCATTCCAGGCTGTTGGCCATTCTCAATGTGTCAGTGCTTTTAGCTTGGTTTTCTGGTTGTTTGGCATTGAGTACGGGATCCAGACATTATGGTCCCAGACAATATGGTCCCGCGGACAAAATGATCCCGGACAATATGGTCCCGGACAAAATGGTCCCAAGTGCTAGGCTGGACAAAATGGTCCCATGTCATTTTCGCGGCAATTTTCTTTTTTTTTTTCTTGCTTTTTTGCTTTATTTTTGCTAAACATTTGTGACATGAGCCGTTGGTCATTTTGAAGTTACTTTTTTTATTGCTTGGTCTTCACAGGTTTATGTTATTAAGTGTGATTCGCAAAATACTTGTATATCGAGCCGTTTGTCAATCTAGAGTTTATATTTTTCACGCATAATTTTCGCCATTTGTACTACTTTTCGTGTGTTCAACTTGAGTTTCAACCAGTCTACTGAGAATTGCAACAGCAACTTCAAACAATCTGCACACAGTACGTACAAGGGAGCCGTATCATGAATGACCCTCTGAAGGGCGTGGGCCAATTAAGTGCCGTTTCAAGATCGTAGACCTTTTGAATTGGAAATTGTGTTTTTATGGCGTAAGGGCTGCTGAGGCCAAACAGCATCAAACAGGGGTAGACTTTTTGTGGGAACGTAATAAAATGCGTCATGTGTTCAAAAGCATGTTTATTATTTTCCATTCTTATTTTCTAACATTGCATCGAAACATGCGGTATCTGCACAATAAATTGCCTTTATTCCCCCTATGACGAATCGACATGTCACGAATGGACCGTACTTCATATCTATCACTCACCTTAAAAGTAATCGCTGCAGATATCAGCGACATTTCAGACAGTGCGTCAGAAGTGTCGGAAATTTTACTTGGGACCATTTTGTCCAGGTTTGCGCTCGGAACCATATTGTTCGGGATCACATTGTCCGGGATGATGCTGTTCGGGAATATTTTGCCCGGAACCATTTTGTCTGGGACCATATTGTCCGGGATCATATTGTCCTACACTCTGCCATATATGCTATTTTCACCAATTCCTGGCCATCACATATATAGCTTCTGGCACAGGCTTTCATGGCAATGATTCTGCAGTATACGGAGCGCACCAGAGTCAGCGACCCAGAGCGTGGATCCATTGGTATCACAACACATGATCCCTGCCTTAAACAACATCATGTCACCAACACACTGATCTCACCAGCTATTGTGCACATGCTTGGTGACGCCATAACTGCTCACAGGGGACAGACGGCCGTGCACAAGACAGGTGGTGTCGTTTCGTATGCTGCACGCACAGGCCCTCAGCGGGGTTATCGCGCGTGCACGGGACTGCAGTTCCCAGAATAAATAGCGGCAGCAGCAACGTAACAAAACTCTTGAATAGGTAAAAAATATCCTCTCTGGGGCCTCCGACATTTCTACTCCAAACTGCGTCGGAAACGTGCGAAAGAGTGAAATTTTATGTGGTCTTTTCTGCCAGCTTCTGGAACATAATTAGAGTCTGCTGCAGGTTAAGAATAGCTCAGGAGAAGTCTCTGTCCCTCTCTCCCGACATTGGCGGAGCGAGCACTGGAGAGGAGCAAACCACCTTTATCATGACAAGTAGAGGTGGTTTCCTCTTCTCCACTCTCATGCTATTCTTGACCTCCAACAGACTATAGCGCCCTTGTCAACACTTGCAACATGAGCAGAACTGTGGGAGGGTTGGGCTCTTCATTGCCCGCATGAAAGGCAGTCTGCTCAAAATGTCTGCGTTCAGATTCTTCGACGCACAGCTACAGGCAACACTGAATTTGATCAGTAACCTGCTGGCACCAGTCATCATCATGGATCGTCTTGATCAGCTTGAGGCAAGGATGCCGAAAACCTCGTCCTCGGAGTTTTCGTGCAGCGTGGACTCTGACGTACACTGCTGCAAGAGCCCGCAAAGAAAAAAAAGTAATTAAAATAAGAACGCCGACTTGACATAACAGAAAAAACAACTTCATTAGACGTTTTTTTCCTGTTATGTCAAGTCGGCGTTCTTATTTTAATTATGACGTCTCCCGGCTCTTGGAGTATTTTTGAAAAAAAAAGTGAAAGCCGTTTACAACTCCCTGAAACGCTGAATTAGAGCGCAGCTCCTGAGGAGGAGGAGGGAAGGGTACTGGGAGGGGTGAAGCGACCTGGGGGGGTCACGTGACCTTGGGGGGTCGTGACCTTGAGGGGTCACGTGACGATGCCGATGATGTCATTAGTGACGTCACTGATGACGTCATCAGTGACGATGATGAGGCGGACTCTGATGACGTCATCAGCGATGATGACGATGACGATGCGGATGTCGGTGACGTCATCAGTGACGTCACTGATGACGTCATCCGTGATTATGACAATGACGATGCGGATGCCGTTGACGTCATCAGTGACGTCACTGGTGACGTCATCGGTGATGATGACGATGGCGATGCGGATGCCGGTGAGGTCATCAGTGACGTCACTGATGACGTCATCAGTGATGATGACGACGATGCGGATGCCGGTGACGACATCTGGGAGGTCACGTGACATCGGCGGGGGGGGGGGTCACGTGACCCTGGGGTGGTCACGTGACCTCGGGGGTCACGTGACCTCAGGGGGGTCACGTGATTTCAGGGGGTCACGTGACCTCAGGGGGTCACGTGACCCCCTGAGGTCACGTGACGCCCCTGATGTCACGTGACCCTGGGGAGGGGTCACGTGACCTTGGGGAGGGTCACGTGACCTTGGGGTGACCTTGGGGGTCACGTGACCTTAGGATGACCTTGGGGGTCGCATGACCTTGGGGTGACCTTGGGGTGACCCTAATTACGCCGACGTCGACGCCGACGGCGACGCCAACGGCGACGGCGACGGCGACGCCGCTCAAGCCGGGAACGGGCCCCTAAGAGCTGCGCTCTAAAAAGGTCCAAGGCGCCTAGGAAGAAGGTTCCTGCTCAAGCTGAGTCAGCCGAAGACACTGCAGTCGCTGACCAACGTGACTGTCAGCTCGGTTTCTCAGCTGGGCACGGACATCATCGCCTGGTTTCACCAGAAAGATTTCTGGTTCCAGACGTTTGAAGTTGCACCAGGTGAGGCCATCCCATTGATTGTATCCAAGCTACCATCTAATTACTTCATGTGGATTAGGTACCACCTCAAGACAGCCGAGCTAACAACGTAGGAGCAAATGAAGAAAGCTTTCCGTCGTCGTTACAACCTGGACAACGAAGCTGGGATGAAACAAAAGATGTTCAGCACAAGTCAGCACTCGGGAGAGTCCTGCACCGACTTCGCCTTCCGTAAACTGGAGCTCATCTACGAGTGCAGCTACCCAGAGACGAAGGCGGAGAAATGCAAGGTTATCCTGGCCACACTCTTTCACAAAGCACGAAAGCATGCTTCGACAGGCGCTTTGCTTCGTTAAATGAGCTGCTGGACTCTTTCCTTGGCTTTGACCAGGTTGTCTTCAGCCAACCACAGACACTGGTTTTGGCTTTCGCTGCAGAGCCAGTGCAAGCTGTGTAGCTAGGGGCAAAGAAAGTGCGCTCCTTGCTGCTCTCGAAGCAGGCCGGTCACCGCCTCATTGGAACGCTGACGACAGCAATCGTCACCAACACCCTTTTGCAACAGAGAAGCAAGAGAAGCAGCATGTGTCACTTCAGCATGCGTCAAAAACTTCGCGGGACTTTCGGTGTTCTTCGTCCCAATACCCTGAAGTTCGTCCGCTCTGTCTCATTTGTAAGACGAGCGGCCACTTTGGGGGGGGGGGGGGGGGGGGGGGGGGGGGGGGGAGTCACACGATGCCGGCAAGAGCTGACCCCAAAATTTTTGGAATGGCAACGGCACCTTGAGTCTGTTGAATTAATTGTTGACGAAGGAAAGTGGAAACCTGATGCCCCTACCGCCTGGAAGGATTCATCAGTAGTTTGTCACATCACCTCTGCTGCTGCAGTGGGCATGAAGACAATTAAGCTTAGCAATGCGGACACTGAGCCAATTTTGCATTGATCAAGCCTTCTTTTGCCAGGGGACTTCTGTCTCAGAACCTTGGAAAGTTGTCAAACCTCAGCACCAACATTGGTGTCACATTCAACAGCGGTATGCAGCTCGGAAGTTGACCTCCAGAGAAATCAAGCTTGCTCGAGAAAAGCAAGAAAGCGACTTTGACAGTGGCACATGTATGTTCTTTTTAAGAAGGACTACCTCGTGTTGTGAGAGACCCCACTCATCAGAGTCAAGGCAACACTACGATTTACTGGCCCTCGCCAAATTGTGAGCCGGCTCTCTCCCGTGAACTGCGAGTTTGAACTCGTGGACAGCACTGGCCGCGATGTAGTGCACGTGGAGAAACTGAAGCCGGTCGTCAAATTTGTGCAGCCTCTACCTGGGGACTGAACTTTTGTAATGTGTAGCATGCAAACTTGTTTATACGGTTTCTTCTCATTTATCAAGTCGTATGTATATCATTATTGAATCATGTGTTTATTGCTCAATGCGGTATTTGTTTAGTGTTTGTCGCGTGGGAGAGTGATATATCAGGTTGACACTTAAAAACCTTGGCATGTGACGAGCTGCAAAAGAGACATTGCTCTGAAGCGGCTCGTGCGAGCGCTCATGATCGAAACAAAAGTAGTTTTGGCATGGCAGCTGATGACGTTGACATGTCTTTCCTGAGCACGGTGCCCATTTATCTTGATGACCGATCCAGATCATCACAATAACATTACCCAGGTAAATTTCCACGATTGGTTTTCCTGCTAGGACTGTCTCCTTGTAGAGCTGGAAAGTTGCCGCGGCAGCCGAAATTTTCAAGAACATCCTTTTCACTCTGTGTAGTCCTTTGATGGTGTTTATGGTGAGCACATCTGCTGTATCCACCGTCACACACAGCTAGTGGAATGCCTTGTGGCTGGGGCCTCTGCTGTGGTCTGCATGGGGGTGGGTTGGGGCACAGCGATTTTTCTTACCTTCCCCTCTGGGTTATGATTATTCGTTGTTTCCATACGTGTATATGCATTATCTTGTACTTACGACTACTGTTTGTTTATGTTTACACCTACTCAGCAGCGGGCTAGCAGGTGAACATGCGTAAGGGTACTAACCTTTCTGTCTAGCCTTGCAAGCCGCTGAGTGGGCAAACTTTCTGGTGCAAATAAAATTATTATTATTATTATTACTAGTAAGGTGCCTCCAAGTGCCTCCAAGCACGCTCGCCACAAAATCTGTTACAGCCCGCATCCAATTTACCGCCAGTTGTTCAACCGCGTTCAGTGTTGCGTGTGCCTTGGCTTTCGAGCATCCGGAGTTCTGCCTCCACTGCGGTACACATTGCAAACGGAACAGGGCTAGCCTTCAAAAAGCGCAGTGCTGCATCTTCTTTCAGATCCAGGTTCACCGAGGGTTCTTTGTGCCTGCTCATCCCTGGGTCAAGAACTACCTCATGTGTCAGCAACACGTCATCTAGGGTCTTGCCCTGGTCAAGGTGGAAAGCTACTGTGTCTACCTCAAACTCCATTGGTCTCCCTTCGACTTTGAGTAAGACCAGATAATTCTTGACCAGTACATTATTCAGTGAAGAAAGGGAGAAAACACAGGCAAGCTGGTGAATGACAAACATAGTAAACCCGAGACTTAGGAAAATAAAAAAAAATGAAATGAACATTGAAGTATCGGACACAGGTTGAAGTTTATTCAACAAACACCGCCTTATATACACGTCCATACCTCCTTCACAATTCACCTTTTGGCGAATACGTGCTGCCACCTAGACACGCGAATGGGTTTGAGAATAAATGGCTAGAAAACAACGCGCACGCAAGGCCTCTCTAACCTGTTCGACACGTAAAACGTGAGCCACATCCTGTTTGCCCATTGAGCTGCTGTGACCTAGACACGGTTCCCCCAAACTTGCCTTTGTTCCCATTGTGGGTTATCTTCTGCCCCGAAGTCGACACGAAGAAACCATCTTCCCTCTCTGCTCGGCCAGCAGGAAAAGAAAGAAGGTACTAGAACCATTTACTCTCAAACCGATGTTTCTACAAAAGGTTCATTGCTCGGCCAGAAGAAAAAGAAAGAAGGTACTAGAACCATTTACTCTCAAACCAATGTTTCTACAAAAGATCCTACTACTAGGGGTAACATAACTTCCAACCATATCCAGCACAAAAAACAAGAAACAAAAAAGAACATGAAACCCAGACACAAAAGAACAGGCCAAAACAAAGGACCTCGAAACCTCGAACTGCAAAGGCTGCGCAAGCACAAGATGGTATAGCCTCGACTGCCTTCACAGCGCTTGCAGTGAATGAGTACTCGTGCAACCGCCATGGTGTGATCCAAAGCAATTAGCTCAAACTTGTAGAATCTGGCTAACAACAGTCCATGCTAAGGGGAGATGAAGTGTAGAAAACTGCAGCTTTAGGCACAATTAAAAAAAGAAAAAAGAACCTGCCAGTAACATTAGAAGAATATAGGAACAGGGATGGGGGCAAGGAATTTAAATTATGTGGGGGATGGAGAGTATAGCACCCCTGCCCACCTGTTCCGACGCAACTTCGCATATAACCCGAGCCTATTTAAAGATCTTTATCACATTCCCACCCGATCTGATCAGCATTCCTAATCAGTTTTATTTTCATATGTTCAGCGACCACGCAAGCCAGTTTCAAATACTCTACTTTTATATTATTACTTTTCCGTACTTCTCACTGCAACATTTTCATGGCGAGCATACTGTTCCCCAGATCACGAGAGCCGCAAACACGTAGCGAGCCTCAGTTTGGGCATCTAGGACGTAGTACGTAGTTGTGAGTCTCGTACGCACTGCAAAATCTGCGTAAAACGATCCAAACTTCTTTCAGCAAGCGCTGTGACCCAAGGGGGTATCGGAGGTCGAGTGTGTTAGCGCACCGCAGCTCGTACGGCGAAAGGTCCCGCTGCCAGGGATCCCCACCCCTACCCGTTTCGATCTGTTGTGAGGCACAGACCCCAGGCTAGCAGTCGTACTGTAGTGGCTAAATTTTCTCATCTACAGCCTGAAACGGTATCGCCAGAACCTAGACAGGCCGATCGCACGCTATTTAAAATAGTGAACGTCTTATTTTCTTCCGCTGTGCCCAAAATGACGACAGTGGATGCGATTGAAAGACCAGCGGATAGGCGGGCTACCACTCTTGCCTTCGAATCGTTCGGGAGTCGGGCACCTGCATTTGCACCATGATTGAAGAAACAAAAAGAAGCGACGTCAAATCACATCGACACAGAATCACTCCAAGCTTCCTTGCTTGTGCCCTTCAGCTTTGTGCGCCGTCAGCCGTATCAACGCTAATCAAAATTAACAACGCCTGCCGCGCGCGAGTTGGTCGTGGCTCATACAAACAACAAACAATCAGAGTACTTTGCCGCAGAAAGTTACTTCCGCCAGTTTTAGCGGAATGCGGAGCTCAACCCCTGCTGAACCGACGTTATTCAAGGTATTGAATTTGGCGTAAGGGCAGTGTGTTTGGGGTATGCGAAAAAGACTACGGTATTGACTATGGCGTACGCCGAAATGACTACGGTATTGATTTTGGCGTACGCCATAACCACTACCGTAGTCGAAGCGGAGGGGTAGTGAGATCGGCGTCCTACACCGGGCGAGTCCCGCAATCCGGAGACAGCCATGGACAGCCATCCCCCAGTGTACGTGGCGCTGCTGGCACTGCTCCGGAACTTCGCTGTTTCTAGCGGCTTCGTTTGCTCGTTTGATAAAATTAGTGATAAAAATGTCAATGCAACCGAAATGTTCTGCACGTTAAGACTAGAAGACGGAATTACAGGCGGCCCTCGCTGCCGCTGAAGCTCAATCAACTCAACGGCTCTTTATTAAACAACGTGCGCGGCCTGCTCGAAAAACGAAACCGAAAGAAGATGAGTCGGGAGGGCGAAAGCTTTCTCCCGTCTGCCTGGAGAAGGAGAAAAACGCTTCGTTCCTCTCTTTCTCGTGCCGAGGTTCCATTGACAATGTTATGAATCTAACTAGCCACGTTGAGGATCACAAACTACGTGGCAAACTGACCACAACCGTTTTTCTTGATGTAAGGGGAGCCTTCGATAACGTGAGTCATTCAGCAGTTTTGCAAGGTCTTCGATCAATTGGCGTAAAAGGACGTCTCTATAACTGGATTGCTAATTACCTACATAACAGAACGATTTTCATGCGCACGAACGAAGGAGATACAAGCCAACGTTTTATAAAGAAGGGAGTACCGCAAGGTGGGGTCTTGAGTCCCGTTTTATTTAACATTTCCCTCATTGGTATTACTGAGGTTGTATCAATATCTATCCACATTACTTTATACGCCGATGATATATGCCTATGGACATCCGCAATTTCCCTTAAGTGTATACCGACTCGTCTGCTTTGTGCGCTCACAAGCGTGTCTGAGTTTCTAACAAAGAGTGGGCTTGAGCTGTCACCTGAAAAATCTGCCGCTCTTGCCTTTACGCGGATGAAGACAGACCGATACCCGTTAAAAATTAACGGTACTGCAATTCCCTATGTATCCTCCCACAAATTTCTTGGGATTTTTATCGATCGTGGGCTGACTTGGAACGCCCAGTTGGCTCATATTCACGTCAAATTGTCATCATTTGTTAACCTTGGACGGTTTTAAGAGGCACGACCTGGGAAGCTACAACAAGTGCACTTCTCTGCCTCTATAGCAGCTTGTTTGTTGGCATTCTTCGTTACTGCCTTCCCGTACTACATGGCCTCAGTCCGACTAACATAAAAAAGCTCCAGTCACTTCAAGCACAGGCACTTAGAGTATGTATCGGCGTTCCAAAATGCACATCCATCAAAAAAAAAAAATAGCAGAATCCCACAGTTTTTCCATAATATCTCTTCGCACCCAGGAGACGCTCCGGAATCATATGCGACATCTGGCACGGCATAAGACCCACCATCTAGCGAACATCTCCGAAAGATGCTTCTACAACCGTATTGCCCAAGTGATCGTTGATCACAAGCACGTTCTCCCAACATCTTTTCAATGTCATAAGTTACTCGACATTCCCCCATGGACACTACCTCAAATCAAAATCTACGGTACTATTCCGGGAATCGACAAGAAATCTGTGCTCCCCGCTGTCGTCCTGCGGCAACTGTCCTTATCATACATACATTATGAGCACCGCTCTACGTGTCACATATACACCGACGCGTCCACAACATTTAACCAGTCCTCCATTGGTATTGTAATCCCCGCTTTTTCACTTAAAATTGGTCGTAAACTTTCTCATAGGATGCCCTCGACAGCTGCTGAGCTAGTAGCTATTCGCGAGGCGTTAAGATACATTCAGGAAATTCCCCCTCGTTCCTCGACAATAGTCACTGACTCTAGATCATCCCTTCAATCCCTCCAGTTCCAAGGCGTGAAGAGCCCAAATAGGCAACTCTTATTGGACATCCTCAAATTGCACTGGGACGCAATACGCAACGGTCATTCAGTATGCCTCCAGTGCCAGATGTCGCATATGCCTTGGAGGCATTCAGTATGCCTCCAAGTCATTGCGGCGTCCCAGTAAAGAATCAGCCGACGCTGTAGCAGCAGATGCCCGTAACTCCGTCAATGAAGTACAAGCCCGATATACAAGATCAGATATAAAAGCAACAGTGAACATACTGGGGAAGAGCATAAACAAACGTCTGTGGGACGATCCCACCGATCAAGGAACACGGCTACGCACTATCGACCCGCGCCTAATGTTTGATGTACCTCGAGGTCTCACCCGACGGCGTCTAGCTGTGATACATCGAATACGCCTAAACGTTGCATACACAAATAAGTACTTGTTTATCACAGGACGACTTAATTCGCCAAACTGCGCGAACTGCAAAACTCCGGAAGATTTGATACACATTATGCTGGATTGTCCCGACTATGAAACTGAACGGACACAACTAAGAACATATATTAAGTTATCTCCTCAAGAAGACCTTACCCTCGACAAGATACTGGGACCGTGGAGAAACGAAGCCACCGCCACACTTGCGAGAAAGTCCCTTTTGCGATTCCTGAACACGACTGGCCTCATCAAGAAACTTTAATGTAAAATAAGTTTATGCTGCTTTTTTTTTTTGCTTTTTGTGTGTATGTGTGCTTTTAGCTTTCTTCACATCTTTTTACCTCTCATCCCCACCCTTACCAGAGCCAGTCAGGAGATACCTCCCGGCTAATTTCTCTGGCTTCCTTTTACCCCATCAATGAAAAACCTACTGGCATGAATGAAAACTGCACCACCAGCACTACCTATGACCAAAATCAGTATCATCAGCACCACCCGAGCTTCGCCCCAAACCCCAATCAACATCATTCACCACGTGGAGATGCGCTAATTTCTTTTATTTCGTGTGTGTTTCTTCGCTCTGCTGAACTTTGTTTCTCGGGTGCGGTTTCGCTGAAAGTCTTCTTTTTTTTTAATGTTTCTTACTAACTGTTTGTTAGCATTGTTTACTTGTTGGGTTTACTTCGTCATGGCGTAGCGCCCGGACGGTGCTGTAGGGAGCGTGTTCGCACGCCTTTGGTTGTGTCCCGTTTAGGGAATGCCCAGAGGAGTTGTTCTTTGTTCTTGCCATGTGCGGCTGAGTTTTTGCGTCTTGATTTTTTTTTTTTTTACCTTTACGTGTCGTTGACTTCTTTGTCTGACTCTCCACCAGGCGTTGACCATAGGCGTGGACCTACCGCCTTGCCACCGCTGGAACATTAATCTTTTATATTTTTTTAACGCAATTTTCGTTAAAATCGGAGTTGGGCAATTTTATTCTTATTTATTTATTCTTATTTCCTACCCCTCTCCGTTACAATCTCTCCGTGTGTTCCGGACCGTTTCTGTGTCTTCACTTTTGTGTATTACGCAGGTGAAAGGTCTGGTGATCGATCTCATAGAGTTATTACAATAAATGCTAAAGGCTCAGCTGGCGCTAGTGTGCTGTTGCATTTTAAAGCAGACAGCAAGCAGTCAGAAATTGGCTTCCGGTAATGCATTTCTATGGGAAAAAGCGAGTGCATTTTCTCTCTGCGCTCGATTATGAGAGCAAATATCACGAATAATTTGTACGAGCTAGGCACGTGCACATTGTAACATTTCTCAGTCACGCAGACGAAATAATCGGTCAGTTACAGCATTTGTATTTGAAATTCGTGGCATGAAAAACGGTGTTAAAACCGCTTCGTACGTGTATTTATGTGCACTGTCGGACACTCTTAGCGCGAACATTTGGAAAACAAAGGGAGACGGCAAGAACTACGCAGTAACACTGGATAAGTAACTCCTTGTGCACGCAGACGATGAAAATAAATTTAAAGCCACATAATATAGTCAGATTTGCAATAAATAAGTCCTGCTTTATTCTTTCTGCGAAGATGCTTGCTCTGGGTTCAAATCATCACCCGCACGCTCCAAATCTTTGCAAATAGGGGGAGCCAGAGAGCAGGTGCCCGATAAAAACTGCCCGACATAGGAAATAATAAAAAGACACACCTTTCGTAACTCACATGTTTTATGTATTTTTTTTTTTTTTGCGTTGGAATGTTTTTTTATCTTATCGTAATAGTGCACGACGGAGTCACTTTCATGCAATGACAGGACGGGCATATTAGCAATCTATAAGCACCACCGAAATGCTAGCAAACCTTGTACACACACTACATTCCTTTCGATCGTTAGTTTGCTTAGAATCGTCGCTCGTTTTCACATACCTTCCTTGAAACAGAGGTTTGGGCCTGAAATAGAGCGAAGTTTAACATCGTTCAGTGGTAAAGAAAAATGCGGTAACTAAAACAATTACACTTTCACAATACCAATAAAGGTACATACTATCCGGTACAACCGAAATGACAAAAGTCATTCATGTTATTTTCCGCCGAAGAGAGAAAATTCACGCCCGTTTTCCCATAGGAATACACAGGGAGGCTGGAAATGTCGACTGCATGCTGTTTGCTTCAAGTCCCGTAGACACTAGCGCCAGCTGAGCCTCTAGAGTTTCTATGATCGATCTGTGCGGTGAACGAACCCTAGCGTTTGGCTTCGAAAAGAATTGTATACAATAGATCAATGATGTGGTGACTTTGTATGTCTTGGTAATAGGACAGCTAATAGCTAGTCATGATAGTTTACAGTGAAAGTTTTATAAATGACTTGTTCCAAAACCGACGCGCCCCATCGTGGCGAAATAGCACGCAGTGCACTCTGGGAACTAGTTGGCCACTCAGTTTCGGTTTCGAGTGAGCAGCAGTTTCATCTCATGCTATCACGCCGCGACCGAACGCGCTGATTGCGTTTTCGATTATCTGACTTTTTACGAATGTACAATACACTCATTCTCGAGCGATATAAAACGAAGACCAGGGGCACTTTCCTTGGTTCCCGAAACACCCGATAATGTGCGTGCGTATGCAAACGTAGTATAACGTGCTTAGTCACTTCACCCCACGAGTGCATCTCTGAGCTCAATGTCAGTAATCTCGTCTACTACCAGTGAACTACAACTGAAATTTGGTCACTTGAGCCCTACACGTATTTTGTTTGCCAAACTTCCGCTTCTTGTTACTTCATTGGGCGAAAAGCAAGCCGCATCTTCACAGTATTACCAAAGTTGAGCCCAGCGTTGGCGCATGAACTTTTAATAAATTCGACCTCACTACTGCACAAAAGTTACTATGATGTCTTCCTCGTGTCATCACATATCTCACACTCAAATTTTATGCTGATAGAAGATTGACTTTTCGCAAACACTGAGATCGGCTTGCTACGACGGAGGCCCTAACAAGCGTCCCCCACTCCTCGGTAAGCCTTTTTCGACGAGCTTTTCCTGACGCCCAAGATCTGTGCCTGAACGGTGTGTCTGAAATTATCTCGGCATACTCAGTCAGAAAGAAAGCAAACACATAACAAATATTATAGCCATTAGCAACCGTCAAATGCGCTTTGAATAATTTCGTTCGTTTGGCGCACCACATAGGGGTTCATGCCCGTCCGGCGCACTTCCGGCGAACGGTGCGAGCGACATCCTTTTCACAAGTGCTCGACTTTTGCTTTCTTAAAGGGCAACTCCGCTTCACTTTTGATATTTAGGAAACTATGTAGCCCTCTTCAGTATCATTTAGGAAGACCCCATGTCAAACATTACGATCTAATTCCGTTTATATATTTAATAAACTGGCCAGCAAACCCTCAAGCGAGCCAAGTCGCCGAAATCTAATGAGGAAATTAGCGCAAATACAAGGAAGGAAGAACGTTGGGACAGGAAAGAGCGCTACTTACAACTGGCTTTAATTGTGAAAAAAGAAAAAGAAAAAGAAAACAAACCCGGAGAGGGGAACAAAGTACTGACAAAAAAGAAGTGATACAGAGAGCGAAAAAATTAAGGTGAAAATACAAATTAAAATAATAAAATAATAAAATAGAATAAAATAAAATAAAGGCAGATCTGCAGAATCGCATCGGCAAATGCGCAGGCAGCAGCACTAGCAGCACACACAAACCCTTTGCGAGCATGAAGAGGCGAACTGTTGCCGGTGACCATCCCGCAGATCTATTGGTCACACATGAGTCACTTGCAGTAGCCGCACACACACACACACGCGGGACACCGGCAAATTCTTCCAGCATGAAGTGGCGACACTGTTGCCGGTACCCAAGCAGCAGGACGCAATTATCAGGGGCACGTGTCGAGGTATCTCAGCTCTTTCTCTGAAAGGAAGACTGACGGGGCACTAACACATTTGCTTTCTTCTTTCTTGATCTTGTACGCTTCATAGATTTCTCTAGCTCTTTTGTCATTGAGATGTTTTAACACCTTCGTCTGATTAAACAAAGGGGTACAATGACAGTCACGAACATGCACCGTAAGATGTCCAGATGGAGAGGCTTTCAGTGAGAGGTCATGCTCTCTCAATCTAACATTGATGCGGCGACCCGACTGCCCCACATAGGCCTTTCCACAGGAAAAAGGTACTTCATAAACGACATGACTCTTACAGTCCACGTACTTATGTTGGTGTCTTGTTTGGCATTGAACATTTTCTTCTTTTTTGTTGTTTATTCTTGGGCAAAGATTTTTGAGCTTGTCCGGTGCTGAAAGTGCTACCTGTACATCATACTTGGAGGCTACTCTCTTGAGATTGTGTGCCAAGCAATGGATATAGGGAACAATAGCAGGACGCCGTGTCTTTTCTGATTTTCGTTGTCTTTTCTGTGACGTGAGCAGACGTTCTGCAACATCAAATAAGATTGAGTCAGGAAAACCTGAACACCTCAGTCGGTGAAGTTGAGCGTCAAAGCTCTCCCCCGCTGAATGCGGGGGAGAGCTTTGACGCTATTATATTTGCGCTAATTTCCTCATTATGTTTAGCCAACTAGCCCACCAGATGATTTTAATCGCCGAAATCTGCCGACTCTAGCGTGCGGCGCGAGGCGCAATCATCAGCGCAGTCAATAGGGAGTTTTCGTAGATCGTTTTCGCCGTCCCGCAAGGCCCTCCGCAACCCGCTACGATAGCGGGAACTCCACAGTCAAGGCTATCGGCGCGCAGGCGCAGTAGCAACTTCTTCGCTGCGTAACGCTTAGCGGAGGGGGCAACGCGGTCTACGAAAACTCCCTAATGCCACGGAGTTGGAGCGGCCAACGTTGAACCACTACGACAGAGGCATGTCTACGTCATTCTCACGTTTTGTTTGTTTTTAGTTCTCAGAGCGAAAATGAATGATGACGTCATGAGTTTCTCTTCCCGGTGTTGGCTTACCGGGCGTTCACGTGATCACCGTAACACGGATGCGCTAGTTTGCGCTGCCCTGCGCGCTTATCGGTCTGTTTCTCCGCTCCCCTTCTCCTCTTTCGTCTTCTGCGTTGCTTCTGCCCTTCCTCCTCTCCCCCGGGCCATCACCGTCCACGCCATGCAAAGCGACCTGCCCGCGTCAAAAGAAAAAAGAAGACCTGCCCGCGTCGCGTGTTCTGTTTCTCGCTCCCTCCCGAACGTCACAAGACCACGTGGTTCGACGTGACGTGGCCATGACCAGGGTTGCCAGGAGTTTGAACTCCAACCCGCCAAACGTCTACAAGATATAGCCCAAAAATAGCCAAATGTCGATCCAGAAAAATAGCCCAAAAATAGCCAAAAAAATTCTTATCATTTAAAACGTTTATTTTGAGCAGAAAAGACACATAATACATTTTTATCCATCAAATGCCCCAGAAATGGCGTCCCTTGCACGTTCGGCGAACTTCCTGAAACGCTTGTACAAGAGCATGACAACATACCTTCCACTGTACTGGGACGACGTCACGGACGACGTCAGAAAGACAACCTAAAGAATGCGCAGAACAGGTGCTGTCACTTGTTGAGATGGAGGAATAACAGCACATGCTTCCATTCGGAGGTAAACAATTGCACAAGGCGCGCAAAAAGAAGACGAATTTGTTTGCTGTCGCAAACTTATCAGGGTTAAGGGTCTGAAGCGCCAAATGTTCACGTAAATTACTGTAAAAACACATTCGAACCTATAAACCCAAGTGCTTTCAGACATTTTGGTTCCAGCACAGGTCAGAAATTGCCCAATGCACAGCTCAGAAATAGCCCAATGCACAGGTAAGAAATAGCCCAATACTAGCCAAATCGCCAACTACCATTTTTTCCCGCCAACTGCAAATGAAACTAGCCCAATTTGGCTATTTATAGCCCAACCTGGCAACACTGGCCATGACTCTGACGACCCGAGACCAATGTTGCCTGACGCAACTGAAGTTTCGGTTTCGGTATCTGCTGATGTTTTAATTAGGATTATACAAATAATATTCCACATTTCGCAAATCCGAAGACGTAGAGTTATTTAGTAGTGCCTTGTGAATGTGAATCACATGGAAGCCTAAAATTTTCGGAATTGAGCGGAGTTGCCCTTTAAAACGGCTTGTATGTGCGAATATGCGCATACGCGATGTTGAGTGGACTTCCTGCAGTGTTGAGCACTGCAGGAAGTTGAACTTCAACTTCCTGCAGTGCTGCGGGGTTCGAGTAATAACGGTGACAGTGTGCAGCTCTGGAGGTCATGGGTGGCTCGCCGTCGACTAGTGCACTGTCACACAAGGGCAACGTGTGGAAATGTCAGCACGAATCGCTAGAAAACGTGCATGTCTGTGAAAGAAAGACACCTCGATATCCTACAGCGCTTTGTCTTGTGCTCTTTTTGTCTCTTTGTGTCCTCGTCTTAGTCGCGCTGTTTTTCAACATGAACTCTCACCAACTCGCCCAGTTATTTATCCTTATCCTACTGACTTTTTATCCTGTTTTCAAAGGTTAGCAAATGCTTCAAAGGCGATTTCAGGCACCGCGTTGTTGCGCATGCACTTTTAGGCAGACATTATCAAGTTTTGCTAACTTTTTCCTCTTCGCGCAAGTTCATACAGTTTTCAGTTAAGGCCCGTTCACACTCTTGCAACCGAGTGCGACCGAGAGAGACCAAACCGGTTTTTAAGCCTTTTGCGATCTCTCAGGACCAGCTCCGCTCAGTGCATCCGGTCCCAAGAAGTCTTTCTCGGTCGTACTCGGTTGCAAGAGTGTGAACGCGCCTTTAGGCTTTCGTTGCCTAGAGAGTAAACCACTCTCCCCCTCCCCCTCATACAGCATTTTGTCATGCCCCCCCCCCCCCCCCCCCCCCTCCGAAACAAAATCCTGGCTACGTGCCTGGCCTTTACTACTGGCACTTCTATGTTTTCGAAAACAAACGGACGTTCCAAACTTCGTAAATGATATGAAGTGAAACTGTCACCTGCGCGTGATTTCACTTTTATGCAATGTTCGCGTCTTCCTTAAGAAGGAGCGCTCCTCGATTTTCATCTCCGATAGGAACTTTTCAAGAATCCAGATGGCGCGCGCGTCGAAGGCGTGAAAAGGCGCTCTCCCTCCGAGGCGAATGAGTGCGTAACGTATCTGGGTCTAGCAGCGAAATGAGAGCTCATGTCCCTTAAGACTCCTCGGGAAAGAACGTAAACCACATTTTTGTTCGTTACAGTTGCATTTCCTTCAGTGTAGTCGAAACGCAACCAAAACGCCGCTAGTGACAGCCTTCACAGTGCTTCCGTGCCCCGAGAAACTTGCGGACGGCGCTTCACGTCTCCTTCGGTAGGGTGACGTAAATGACACGTGATGATGTCGCATTCGATGCTCGCAGCGGATTCGCGGGTTTGTGAGGCTCGTGCCGAGTCGCCCACGGCAGCGGCGGCGGCGGGCCGCGGCCGGCAGTTGCCCCGAGGGGCTAGAGGGGTGCGGAGTGGCGCGTGCGGTAGGTAAATGTTCGCGGGGAGTGACTTGTCCGGATGATTCGGAGAACTCTGAACGTCGATATGTTGTCCGTCCGGCGGTGACGGCTGTTCGCGCACGACCGCTCTGTTGTGGTCGTTATTGGTTTAGAAGGCCTAGACTTTTCAGTCGCGATATGTCAGTCGGCTGGCCTTCCCTAAGAAAACCGAAATCAAGAGGTCAGAACTTTTTTTATGACGTCCCCATTCAGTTATGATTTCTGTCGCAAGTGATGTGCATTTTCCCTTTATCAGAATGGTGCGATTGCCACGATCGATTGAGAATCACTTTGTGTACTTCAGGCTGGTGCGAACCACACACTGAATAAACGTATAGCTTCTATTGTAAACAGATTGCTTCCAGATTCGGATGTGTTCGAGGGACGAAGTACGTCGCTATCATTACCTAGTTTGAAATTTTCATGAAAGCTCGCAATTGTTACTTGGTGTCCTGCATTGAACATAATTATTGACTCTGCTTTTAACCAATCTGCTATTTATACGTTCTAGCGCAAGACTTGGTCGGCTCGGCAAACAGTCTTATCGACTCCAGTTTGTGACCGCCTCCAGTCCTTCAACTTGGGCGGACCCGTGCCTGAAGACTGCGCTAATCTGCAATCAAGGGACATGATGTTATCATTCTATGAGCAGGCCTTTGAAACATTAACTCGTCATCGTCTTCACTGTATTGGGGTTGTGGAGGAAGAACGAAGTCCCGCTACAGTATTCTGAGTGAGGAAAGGAACAACATGCGTTCTTTCAATTGAGAACGTTTCCACTTGCGTCTATTTTCCAAATTTAGACAAATTTCATAATTGCAATATTAAAATGCGACCACGCAATGTGAATAAAATCTCCTGGGTGCTTGTTTTGCACTTGACTGACCACCAGTTTTCGTTTCTACATTTCTTGTCGTGTCTCTATAGTCGTTCCTAAGTTTGGTTACTTCTCCTCCACTACTACCTCTTTTGTACTCGAAAAAGTAAATCTACAAAAATATGTTACGTGAAGGGTCCGATTTTCCTCTACCCACTAAAAGAAAGCATTAAAATGTGATGCTGCAAGCGTATTCTACATAAATAAAACGTAAAGAGGCCACCTAGCTTACTGATATTTGTGCGTCAAATATACATGCAGTTCTGTTATGTTATGCCGCGGCAGTTTTCTCTAGGACGACTCTGTCTTCAGATAAGAACGGCCGACCGTGTCCGGTGACAGTTTTTAATTTTGACCAGAAAAATGCATCTTGCTGCCTCAATGCCCAGAAAAACGGAACCGGTCTTTGTTTTAGGAAAAAAAAAAAAAAACAAAGTTACCTTCAAGAAAACAAGTCAGAAACACCTGCTCAATCTGAAGCGTTATCTGTGGATTGAGCAAAATTGGCATTTCAGGCAGCTCTCCCCGAAAATGTGTTGTGGCTGCTCGCCCGTATCGGAATGGTTGACCCAAATTATTTATCACTACGTATCGACGTCGTTATTTTGAAATAAAAAAATCGCACAGACGACGGCACATTGAGCAAAACTGCCAAAGTTTTAACTTCTTTTTTTGTCCGCATTTATTCAAGCCCGTTTTCAAACTTTGCCAGCGTGTTGTCCTCTATTTTGCTATAAATATTGTCGTCCTGATTAGCAGGAAAAGTTGACGAGAAACGCTCAAATCGAGGCATTTTACTAAATATGCATACTTTTGCAAATCAATTAAAAAAAATGCTATCTTCGATATTTTAACTCTTCCAAAATAACGCCAATAGTATCTATGAGCATGATGTGCAAAAATATTATTGCATTGTTTCTGTGTCTTATACATACCCGTAGTTGACAAGTTCATAATTTTTACAGCCCGTAAGAGTGCTCCGGGGTGGTCAGATTGGCAGCGCAGGGTTGGGCAATAGTTTCTAAGTGATAATGTTTAGCAAGTTATTTTTTCTTCGTACGAGATTTAAAGAAAAAAGTACGCATGAGCCGGAGCAATCGAGAGACGCTAGCCTGTCGCACGCTTCGCAGGGTACGTTTTCGGTAGTCGGCGTGTAGCGTCTCTGTGTACGCCAAGCAAAGGAATCAACAGAAGTGGTTCCGATAGCAGATGTTTATTTCAGCGTGTAAGAGAATGGGGGCTGCCGAGAACAATGATCTTCGGCACGTAATCACAAAAGAAATATTATTGTGCTACAATAAATAGGACGTGAACGGGAAGGAATACACGAAGTTTCGGGCGGACGCCCATCTTCGTGTAAGAAACAAAAAATCGGTGAGTATAGCCCCCTTTTCTTGTGACGTATACGACCCTTTCTTTGTTTCTCGCCGTGTTTCGTATCTATCACTTGAAGAAGGACGTTCGCCCGAAACGTCGTATTTTCCTTCCCGTTCACGTTTTAGGCAGTGTAGCTGCATCTTTCGTGTTTTTTGATTAATTGGTCACCCGGAGGATTACGTCACAAGAAAGGGTGCGTTGATTGAAGGAAAAGGAGGGGAGGCGAAACCATTAGAGGGCACAACCTCTTCGGTTGCCATATATTATTAGAGAAGATATTCACATGCGACGTCATGCATAGTGACAACCAAAAAAAGGGACTTGTAGCTGCGCTCCAATCAGTGATGACACCAGCCACGATTCCGCCCGCGCATACTATGGCCTTGGGAACATTCACGAGTGGCTTGGGGAGGTTGCTCCTTTCTACGCACATTTTATGTGGGTCAGTGACGGCGGAGCAAGCTACTTCAGGAATAGGCACCAACTTGATGAGCTCGCTAAGACCGAGTACCTGTCGGCCAAGTGGCTAGTTTCCGCTACTGGGCATACCAAGAACGCCTGCGATGGGATTGGAGGCCTCGTCAAGCACCATGATGCAACTGTTTACAACCTTCGAGGGCCGGCTACATCAGATATGAAATGTGCGTCAGATATGGTGGACGTCCTCAGCACCAAATTACCCAACGTGGCATTGATTAGCAAGGGCTGACTTTTAGGAGTTCAGTTGAAATGAAAACAACAGCCTGGGATTCCCTCCATCCCGTGCCTGGAATTCAATCCTGGCACTGCTGACAGTGTATAGATGCGTCAACTCACTGCGACACGAATTGCTCGTAGCACGAACGATAGCGTCTACAAGCAAGCCACTCGGACAATAAAGGCTCGATTCCACCCAGGCCTGCTGGCAGGCTAGTGCGACGCGGCTACAATGCGTCTAAGACAAAAATGTGATGAAAAGGGAGCATAAAAAGTCTCAAACAAACGAACTGTCCAGCTCGCTTGCACCTTTGCATTTAATTGCATTATAAACAAACGAAAATCTTTCTTCCTCTTTTTTTTTTTTTTTTTTTTGCGGTGTGCGGTTCACCACGGCCGAGGCTCTATTGCCGCGCGAAGGTGCCCCCGTTGTACGGCGCCCTATCCTCAATATCGTGTTAGAGCCCTATATCCTGTTACCTAAACGCCTGTTATCGGAGCCGCACCGATCGTTTCCCCTACGTGGCGTGCGCAGAGACGCTACACGCCCGCCATAGAAAGCGGGCCCTGCGAAGCAAGCGACAGGCTAGCGTCTCGCGATTGCTCCAGCTTCTGCGCATTTTTTTGACTCTTGTACTAATAGTAAGGACAAAAAAAGACGTATCAAGAATCATCACTTCAAAAGTACCCTCCACCTCTGTGCTGTCAATCTGACCACCCGGGAGAAGTTTTACGCTGTGTAAAAATAATGAATTTGTCAAATAGGCGTACGCACAGGCCTCATTCATGGCAACCGCGGTAGCCTCCATTTGGCCAGATTTTCTTGCTTTGTAACTTTAAAGACACAAATAATGCAACATATTTTTGCACATCCTGTTAGTACATATCACTGGCGCTAACTTGAAAGAGTTTGAAATAATCGAAGATGGCCTTTCTTTTTAAATTGATTTTCAAAATTATGCACATTTACGGAAATGCCTTTATTTGAGCGTTTTTCGTGAACTTTTCCTGCTAACAAGGACAACAATACTTGTCACGAAGATTAGCCAAATAGAGGATAACACGCTGACAAAGTTTGAAAATCCTGGCTGGAATAAATGCGGAGAAAAAAAGATAAAACTTGAGCTGTACGGCTTATTGTGCAGTCGTCTGTGCGATTTTTTATTTCAAAATAACGACGTCGATACTTCGTGATAAATAATTTGGGTCAATCATTCCCATACTTACTTTGTCGGTAAATATTTCTGGACCAGTAGTCACAACACATTTTGGGGGAAAGTTGCTTGAAATGCCAATGTTGCGAAATCCGCAAACAACGCTTCAGATTGACCAGGTGTTTCTGACTTATTTTTCTTGGAGGCAACCCCGCCCCCCCCCCCCCCCCCTAAAGAAAAAAAAAAAGAAAACAACAACAACAACGACCGGTTCCGTTTTCCTGGGCATTGTGGCAGCAAGATGCATTTTTCTAGTCAGAATTAAAAATGGTCACCGGATATTGTCGACCGTTCTTATCTGAAACACCAGATGCACCTTCCGAATTGTGCAAAGTATATCAAAGCGCGTAGATTAAACAAAATAAATAATGTCTTCGTTGTTTGCTATAATTGTTCACGAGGCCTATTATTGCACTTTTTTTTTTTAATGTGTAGCAATGCGTTCGAAGAAAGTGTGATTTTGTTTTTGTTGGTGAATGTCATTTGTGCTGACATACATGATGATAAGCTACGATATTGAACTGCGGAAATGAAAAAATAATTCTTCTTATTGCACAAAAACTCCCTTCGCGAGATTATGAATTTCCCGAACAAATTACACATGGGGAATTAAATCCCTATGTATCGATTTAAGTTACCTGTGGACAAACGAGTTTTTTTTTTTTTTTTATTTAGCACGACATACTTCTATCTAATTTTCCGGCATTTATACGTTCGGCATTAGTCATTTGATTACTTGGTGTTTTGAAGTTCACGCCTCTGTATTGTTCCAAACTAACATCCGCAAGGTAGCTCGTAAAGTAAAAAAAAAATAGCAAAACACACCTAAAATGCCTTCCGAAGTCATTATCTTGTGTAAGTACAAGGACGTTTTGTAAATTTTGGGGGTAAACCTAGGGAGATACAGGTTATCAGTTTGACATAATGTCAGTGTTAGTGTTATCCGATTACCTCATCTTGCGAGACGTTTACTTTTAGAATCCCAATAATTGGCATACTTTTCTAGCAACACACGCAGGACACGCACACCTCAAAAAAGCGAAAGCAAATGTAAAAAAAAAAAAAAAAAAAAAAAAAAAAAAAAAACCGCGGCACGGGTTATCTGCACTGTGTCGCCCGTTGGCGAAGACAAAACGCCAACAGTCCAAATGGACTCAGATGTGCGTATTTCGATGCCGCTCTTACCTCCGCGGATTCCCGTTTTGTCCCGGAGGCATGCGGTTTAGAAAAGCTCCTTTTAGGGAACGCCGTTTTATCGATATCAGTTTATCCAATCGCAGTTTAGAGAAAATGACGGCAGCCGGGGTGCCGTTTCCGATACCCCCCTGGTTCATTAGCCTAGATTGCCGAACCCTTGGCGGTGAACTATTGGTAGTGCACGCTCAAGCTTGAGGTTATAATAAATTTTCCCCCAGCGACAGTGAGGGGCGACCGCGCCAAGCGCGGTCTGATTGGAAGCCTAGCTTGTAGTGGTCCAAAAATATCGATAGTACTATCGATAGTATCGATAGTCGCCAGAAATTTGACCATCGATAGTAAAAGAAACTATCGATAGTACTATCGATAGTCGTCTATCGAAAAACTATCGATAGTCGTCTATCGAAAAACTATCGATAGTCGACTATCGAAAATCTATGGATAGTACTATCGATACTCGACGATCGGAAAATTGTTGTTAAGCGACTATCAGAAAACTATCGATAGTCGACTATCGTAAACCTATCGATAGTACTGTCGACAGTTTACTATCGATAGCTATGCGACCTTAGTAGTGTGCGTCGCTCCCTCGTCTCTTTTTCTCGCTTTATTTTTTATTTTATTTTTTTTTTCAAATGGGACACCAACTAGCCCAAGCAATTACCGTCTCAACTTCGGTTCAGCTTTCAGTGATGACGAAGACGGGAGTTTGGCCGAAGAGAGGAGGAAGGGGAAGCGAGCGGCGGTGCGGCAACTGTGTTCGCTCTAGTAGTGCAAAACAATCGATAGTACTATCGATAGTCACCAGAAAACTGAGTATCGATAGTAAAAAAGGAATCGATAGTACTATCAAAAAACTCTCGATAGTTGACTGTCGAAAAACTATCGAGAGTACTATCGACAGTCGACTATCGAAAAACTGTCGATAGTACTACCGATAGTCTACTATCGATAGTTCTGCGACACTATCGATAGTTTTGGAAAAACTATCGATAGTATCGATAGTCAATTTATCGATAGTTTTGCATTACTACTAGCTTGCCGCCGCCTAGAAACAGCAGTTCTCATACGGAGGCCTCGATAAAACGTGCACCTCTCGCTAAACCGTGCTTCGATAAACCGTACCCCTTTCGCTAAGATGAGCCTCGATATAACGGCGTTCGATCCGCCGTAGAAAAGACGCTTTGTCGCTGTTAGTACAAAACCTACCGCTTTCGCGTAGCAGAATAATTTATTTCACTTTTTTTTCTGTCAACTGGTTTACTTGATCGGTTCATTGAGTGTGAAGTCTTGCGAGTCTGTAAGTTGCCAAGCCCATTCATTTGCGGGTGCAAATGCCGCCGCCGCGATCGGCAGGTTACGCGAATTTGGTTTCGCCTGCCTCCCCTCCAACTTGGAGTGAACTCGTCCGTCCGGGGCCCGCTCTTCGACAGAGACGTCTGCGCTCAAGTTCAACCAGTTCAACTTCAAAGCCTGCTGCCTCCTTTTTCTCGGTTGGAGACGCGCGCGTCTGTCTCCTTTTCTTTCCCTTCACTTTCAGTGCCCGCAAAGTCCGTCTGGACGAAGCTGGCGGCACCGGGCAGCGTTGGGCCGCGTGCACAAAGTAAAAACGAAAGGAAAGACCTCGCTCGCAGTTTGCACGGGTTCTGGCTCTTTCGTTTGTTTTGGGTTAGTTTTCGTTTGGTGTTAGTTTTCACGGTGGCACTCTGCAGCATTGTTGAATGCTAGATATCAAAACAAGTAAAACACGTACAAATAAGCGCTCCGCCACAATTTTCTTCTCCGGTGAAGACCATCTGCACGTTCCGTAAAAATGACTTTAGGAGCTACTTTTCGGTAGTCTAGTTTCGGTAGCCTGCACTTCAAACACGGACTGCATGTTTGAGGCAAAAATAAGTCTAGCTAGCTGTTTCTCACTCAGCCGATCCTGGGTCTTTATTCAGTTCCTTGTGTGCGCTTGTGGTGTATTGCTTTCAAAAAACGTGCTCTAGCGTTCGACCTTGGTATACAAAGAAGTGAGATTTAGAAGATTTCACTGAGGTCCGGACGAAGATGAAAGGCGCAATCTTCGGGAGCAGCCCAGTGAAATGGCTTTGCCGCGCTTTTTAGATGAGTGCATACAAGTGTGCAGCTTTAGCTTCTCGGGAGCGACGGTGCAAGCTCTCAAGGAGAACATTGACGGGTTGCCTCTCAAGAAGTTCAATTTTGCGGTAGTCTACGCAGGCGGAAACAACCTGCAAAATGGCGACAGGGGGCCAGCCTCGGTCAAAGAAGAAGAGCTTACAACACCCCAGCATGGTTGTAAGCTATGGAGAAAAATGTGCTGATTTTCGGAGAAGTGGGGTTTAGGGAAGCTCGTTTTAGCGAACACCGTTTTCGCGACAACAGCAGATCGGATCGCCGTCTAGAGAAAATGGCGACCGCCCGCATGCTAACCAACCTTTGGCGATCCACGCTCGAACTTATATTAAACTTTTCCCGAGCGACAGCGAGGGGTGCCCGCACAAAGCGCGGTCTGTTTGGAAGCCTAGCTTGCCGCCGCCTACAAACAGCATTTCTCAAACGGAGGCCTCGATAAAATGTATCCATTTTCGCTAAACCGTGCTTCGATATACCGCACCCCTTTCGTTGAAACGAACCTGGATAAAACCGCGTTCGATAACCGTAATAAACCCGTCTTTTTTTTCTTTTTGACACCTTCAATAGTCGTTTGAAGCAAACATCAAAGTTTGTTGTGCAACACGAAAATCATGCAACTATCTCAAGGTCTTGTTATTTTAGTTTTATACTAGATCCCAAAGAAAAACATGACGTATCTACATCTTTTGGCTAAATTTTATATTTTCGTGTTCTTTCTACCGAGAAATGCTATCACATATTTTCCGATGATTCAATAAGTGTGCGCGTTTTTGCAAAGCACAGCTAGCATCTGGACTTTGCTTTTCGGGACCTGCTCCTATGGCTCAGGCAAAGAGTACATTTTGTGTTCTGTTACAAGCTCATACCGCAACTCCGAAAGAAGGCAGTTGAGCCCGAAGTACGGTTATTCAACAAGGCACTGCCACGTGCAATAGAGTGCACAAAGGAGCGGATCTTGGTCGTCTTGAATGTGGACGTAAGTTTGTATCTTTCTGAGTTGCCCTTTCCCATAAAATCGCTCGTCTCTTGCAAACGCAAGGTCCTTAGATGTTCTAAGAAGCTAATTAGAAGAGGACAACTATCATATGGCATACTAACTCTATCATATGACCTACCATAACACTATTGAGAGGAGTTTACGCGTAATTTTGTTCAGTCTAACGAAATTACTCCTACTTTTTGACGCATTACATTCTAGAGCATAGCGGCATTGATTTTCGCAAATGGGAAAGTACATTTGCACGAGCCAGGAGAAGCAGGAAAAATATTTTGATAATCTTAGTGACTTATTTGGGTCCTCAACATTCGTATTATTACAGCGCTGAAAATAAAAGCCACGAACACAAGAACTTTCGTTCTGCCTCGGACAGCGCGCACCTCGATAGAAATTTAATGGGACCCGGAATAGGGGTAGTCACACATCGTTCTCCCTTTCTATTTTTCCTTTATTAGACCTAATACAGATGTTTTTTAACAACAGCAACAAACAAGTATGTTATGCCGGTCTACCTGCCGGCTACCATGAAAGTGTCCTCTCCTCACTCGCTTATCCCCCAATGTACTGCCTTTTATTTCGCCTATTGTAGGGACAAATGCTGGCGCGTGCGCTAAAACCGGAAGCCGTGACTAATTTGCTTCCACGCGGTTTAAAGTTCCGTTGCAGCAATTTTAAGTTCGAATTTCGGGCACTTTGCACAACCATACTGACACAAGTGTCACGCAAGTATCTCATGCGCAACGCCATGAGCTACAAGTTTAATTTTCGCTGCGTAATTACGTGACCCCACGCAACAAGGTCACGTGATCATGCGACCACCATAGGCGCGCTATTCGCAGTTTGGTCACGTGGTGGGCGGGATCCAACTGACCATGTTCACATGACCCCCACGGGACATGGTCACGTGGTCGTGTGACCACCAGAGGTGCGTTTTTTCCAGCGTGGTCACGTGGTGCACAGGATCCCACGGACAATGGCCCACCGATCACTTATTAGAGCACGACGAGCACGAATACGCAAGGTCTGTGGAGGGTTGCCACACGCTTTCCGCCCATAATGAACTTCAAGTATTCATTCAGAAAGTATTCGGTGAAAGTAGCAAAATCGTTGCATGGCCCCTCTAATGAAACAGCATTAACCATGATCATAATAAGCCGTTCAATCTTGCGGTACTCTGAGTTGAATAGGCCTGCTCTGTCCAAATACATCCACTACGTGTCTCTTCGTTTTCAGCACAAATTTCTCGACCCAGGGCCGGCCTTAGAGCAGCAAGCGCCCTGGGCAAACTGCAGGCGTGGCGCCCCCCCCCCCCCCCCCTTACACACACGTATACTATTCTCGCACCAAACATCATATTGTAAGCAAACATGCCACAGTGACCCAGCGCGAATGGTCGCGATTTTGTCGTTGTCAGTCGAAAACCGCGTCCTAAAAACGAACGACGTCCTCGAGCATTGTGAGCTTTGTCGGCACCGTGTTCAAAGTTCAAGAATCATTTATTTCTTAGATTAACCAAACTTCAGCTGTGGGTCTCCCATAGCAAGCTAACGTCTAAGGGACAGAGAAAACAAAAGCACAAGTTAACCATGTCAAATGCCGTAGAAGGCAACCTTCCGAACCTTCAACAACGCAAATTGGGCTACGTCTTGCGACATATCCAGGCTAGACGCTATCTTGTTTTCAATGGACGAAATTGCCAATGACGATATCCTGTCATCCGCCATGGTTGATCTTAGGTAAGTCTTAATAAGCTTTAATTTTAGAAACTCCTCTCAGCGGTGGCCATTGACATTGGGAAAGGGAGGAGGATTCTCAATGACACCCACGTATGAGGGAATTTGTCACATAGATGGTTGTCCAGAATGAACTGGAGGACGTCCTGGCGAGCACTGCATCCAGTGGGCAGCAGGCTGCATAGTTAGATCAGCTCCTCGCAGAGATCTGTACCGTCGATGTCTGCACTTTCTAGGTGTCTCAGACTCTGAGTGCATGCATGGTCAAGGCATTGGCAAAGTTTAAGACATTCCGCTTTGTCGGGAAGTCGGGTGAGGCCGTAAAGAAACCCCCAGAAGCTCACGTGCTGCTCCATCCGCGTGAAGCGTTCTTCAATCGACATCTCACGGTGTGAATCATCTCGTAGAAGAACTCTCGCTTGAATTTTGTCTCGACATCATCAACCTCGTCCTAGCACTCATAACAGAACTGGCGCTTTTTCCGCCGCAGTCGAGGGGCCGGTTTCGTCGCACTGTCAATACCCATGCTCTCGGGGAGACCGTTCGCAGTTGCCAGTTGCAGTACCCGACATCGCGATAATTGTCGATGCAATCGCTGCATGCTTTCATCAGCTGGGTGGTTGCTGCGATGTCCTTCGTTTTGCATTGCATGTTCTCGCTTACAACATTAACTTGTAAAAAGAATGTCGTACCACACAACAATGTAAACGAGAAACTGAACTGCAAGAGTTTGAGCTTCATGTCGGACACCAGGTTTGCCTGCAGTGATGCGGCCATTCTTGCGCAACATTATAAATTTATATGTTTTTCGCGGTTTTCGGGATTTTTGTGGCGAGTTTCTGAATTTTGAAATGGCAACACTAATCGGCATTGGAAGTCCGTAGTCGTCGCTGGTCGCTTACACACAAAAAAAGAAAGAGCTGCGGATCCAAAGTTCTTTACACATATTATTTTCAGTTAGGTTGAAGCCTCTGGGCACAGAGACTCACCGGATGCTGAGGGGGCATTGGTTCGTTCAGCTTACTGCAAGAGACTCCACAGCAAGCATTGCCCAAAGCGCAGCTCGAATGTCAGGAGGAATCGGGTTCATTTTACCCCCGGTCAGACCTACTGAGCGAAGTCATTCTTCGGCTCAGAATAACTTGGCAAAGGGTGAAGCCTACGTTTTCTGCGAGCCAATCAGAGACTCTGAGCGAAGCACGTGATAACTAAGAGCAAAACTCCGTGACTCGCTCCGACACACTGATTTGCTCGCCGATGGGTTTGGCGCCACCGTTTAGTAAGTTGCGCTAAGAGTGCGGCATGCTGGCTCCATCGCTTTTTGCCAGTCAGGTTTTGCTCCGCTCGTAATTTGAGAGCTGTGCGGAGGTGACCGCTTGCCCAGTCGTTCATGACTCATTCAATGACGCTTTGATTCTCACCGGGGGGAGAGGTTCTCTATAGTAAAACAACATTCACAGGTGGCTGCGGGTTGATGGACGCCAATTATAACAAGAACTTAGTCGTTGGTTTTGCGGCCGAAATGCCAAACGGCGATGCGGTCGTTTTTTGTTTTTGATTTTATCCCCTCGAGGTTTGAGCCCTGCATGACCTGGCGGCCCTTTCGGCGCCCCTCTATGAATGGCGCCCGGTGCAACTGCATAGGTCGCCCACTCCAAATGCCGGCCCTGCCTCGACCGAGAGAAAAAAGACGAAAAAAGGCCTGCTGGCGGCGGACAAGTATCACGTATCGGGCGGCCCCGGTACAGCGACCTTGGCTGGTATCCCCTGGTGGGCGCCGTGAACGTCGCTTTTGGGCTATGGATGACGAAGCGGCCTGGCGTTGATTGACGTTCACGGATTCACAGTTGCAAAAGTTATGGGGCTAAAGCCACACGACTGGAGTTTGCCGAAATTTCCGAAAATGAAAATGCAGGCCTCAGTGAAGTCTGCTGGCTGGTCGAGATTTTTAATTTTTAAGTATTGTTCAGGTTCTTTTTATATTTTTCCGGCACACGCAATCACAAATATTCGCCACTCGCTACCTTTTTTCTTTCCTCGCACAACTTCCTGCGCGTCTACTTTTCCTAGAGTAGAGGATCAATCTCTGTAATCTGCGGGGGAAGCTCGGCGAATGGCGAATCCGAATTATTGTTTCGCTCTAAAAACGATGTCTTTATGACGGACAGACAACAGTCGTGTCATGCCTCTGAGTGTCCTCTCGGCAACTATTTTTCAGTCTAGACACATCAATGGCTTCGCCATTCGCCGAGCATCCTCCGTAGCTTACAGAACTGGCTCTCGAATTGCTTTGGGGAAACACAGACACACGGGAACTTTTTTTTACCGAGGTATACATTTTGGACTGGTGTCGCCCACTGTTTATTTGTTTTACCTTTATCTTTAAAATATTGAAAAGTGTCGACAGTGCGTTTCCTTACAGTTGTGCACCAGCTTTCTGTATATGTACATACGCATGTCAGTAAAGATTTATGTAAATATTTCGTAATTATACTGCGTATTTTATGGTATGTTGAACAAGAGGGCGGGTAAACCACTTTTCTCCTGTGTCGCCAGCAATATGACGGCAGGAGGCTCGCTTGAAACAAGCAAATAGCAAGGCTTCTACGTATCTCAAATACTCTGCTCAAGATACTGTAATTAAGATACTTTTGTCGGTATTTTGGTATCTTGAAGATACATTCGATTGAGAGTAAATAGCACTCTATCTTAACTACATTGCTTAGTATCTTCTACTCAGTATCTCAAATACCTTTTCCGGCGTACGAAGAAGTTTGTCCCCAAAGGGGAAGTACTAAGACTAAATGTTCTTTCTTTCTCCTTTGCACGTGTCTAGGGGGACAAATGAGGTGTACACTAGGAGGTCATCGAACGATATGCGTTTCAGCTAAGTTAATATAATCAAGATGCCCCCATTTCTTTATTTAGTTGTAATAACTTCAGCTCGTCGCGCGCTTATAAAGTATCTTCAAAAGTAATTCAATTATTTTTCAAAGTATTTGCACTTTACTCAAAATAGTTTGGCGCAAAAGTAACTTGAATACTACTCTAAATACTGTCTCACTTGGGTATTTAGTATTTTGTCTTAAATACTTTTGTCGAGTATCTTGAACAACACTGCAAATCGTTGACACCTGCACCATTTGAAGTATAGATAAAATAATCGGTTCAGATCGCCTAGACGCTGCAAACGAAAACCGCCTTGGTGTCGAAGCGCGAGGCAGTTGATCGGATTTGGTCGGACACAGTGGGTCTAACGAATACTGGCAAGTGGGTTCCTAGCGGGTTCCGGGAGGGTTGATGAGGTGATGATTTCAGCAATCCACCAGCCGGATTTCGGTGCCACACGAATCATGACATGATAGTCAGCTCTATGTACGCGAAATCATTAAAACATCCACCAAGCAAAAAGTACAGTACATTTCATTCACATCCTTCAGTCTTATCAACGAGAAGAATTTAGCACTATGATTGCGTCTCGTCCTGCGATGGTCGTCAGCCGACGCCACGGCCCGTTAGGTTCAATCGGGAGCCAGTCACGTAATGCATTACTTCGACGCGTGTATAAGAAAAGCACGCTAATGCACACGTGCCTATAACTGGTCTGTGATTGGACCTGGTGGGCCCTAACCTAGGTTGTAGATAGGGACTTTAACTTTCGGACAAATGCTATAAACTCCGTGAAACACTCGCCGGTGAAACTATCGCGAATTCGGATTTATCCGAACAACTCCGAATTCGACGGCTGTCAGTTGTAAAATCTTGAGCGGTCTTGACCTTTTCCAGGGATCCGAGGACAAGTTTTGCAACCGTTTTTCTTTTTTTTTTTTCTTTTTTGTTTTTGTAAGCGTCAAAAGAAGCGTCTTTCTCTGCACATATTCCTTTGTTATCCTCGTGGGCAACAGGAATTCAATAATCAGTCAGACTTTCGAAGTATCCGCACGGAAAAGGCAGGACTCTGCCAAGGAATACAGATATTTTGAAGTAATTGACAGAGACACTGTATTGCCTTTGAGGCTTTATCATACAACTTGAAAGTTTAATGAAAGAAAGAAAAGAAAAAGAACAAAAAAGAACACCCGGTTTATAAATTAACTTCTGGAGGGAATTTGGTATCAAAAGGCTAGTTCGTTTCACCTTATGGGCGAGCGAAGCCAACGCTACAAGCGCGAGCATGCTGCTTGTAACAGCGCCTGTGGTGCACGTACGCACGTGCGAAGCCGGCACGCTCGGAGCCTTGGGCTCGCGCTTCTAGCTTTGACTTCGCTCGCACATGACGTGAAACGAAGTATATACACCGACACGCGGCTCCGACGCCGTCCCTCTGCGGTGGCGCTGCCTTGAGTACGGCGCACCACGCAGAGGCGGCTTCTCTTCAAAAACGAGACGCTGCGATTCCGCAGTGCCCACACCCGGTGTGGGCAAAGCAAAAACCGTGTTTGTAAACAGGGCGGTCTTCGCGCGCTCGTCTATAGACCTTTTCTGCAAGTGCGCCGCCATCTTGAATTGACATCACTTCCAATATGGGCGAAAACATTGTTTTGCCGTCGCCACGCCAATAGAAGGCATTTAGGATATAAGCGTAACCGTCACCCATTCTCGTTTTGCCTCCCCTTTATTTTTTTACTATTTGCAGGTTGAAACGTTGGATTATTTTTTCGTCGCCCATACCGGATACGCCTATTAGGTGGCTGGAGACGAGAGTACACAGAAAAAGTCTATAGCCAAAATTGCGGGCTCGCACCGAGAGATGCCAAAGCACGTATACTCTGCATAAACAAAAAAATAAAATAAATAAATAAAAAAAAAAAGGTCGGGCAGTGAAATCGCCCAGATGTCGCCACTCCGCACAAGCGAATGTGTACGAAGGCACCCTATTCACGGTGGCGAGACAAAAAAGAAAAAGAAAAAACGCCTGCTCCCCGCAAAATCAACCCGCAAAAGCCTGCCGGGTAAACGCGGGCGCAGACACCTGCAGGTCTTCCACGCGCGCGGACGGGTCTCCCCCTCTTTTAAAAGAAAAACACGTTCCAGTTAAGGAAAAACAACACTGTATATTAGGTACTTTAAAAATAAATACATAATCGAATACATATATGACAAACTACCGGCATATACCTTCGTTACTTCATCACAACTAGCCACCAGCACTGCACAACAAAGTATTTTTATACAATTTTTCACGACACTGATTGTTTCTTATAGTATTTCATAGACAATTTGTAATGATTGGCGACCGGGCAGTTTTTCATGACTTGAGAACATATCTTCCAATAGTCCTGATCCCCACACGTTCTGCTCCTCGGAAGACTTCGTAGAAGGTTGAGCACTTTCGTGTAGTTCGTTCCACACTGCAGCAGAATCGTTCAATCTAAAAAATAAAAACAGAGAAAAACACCATGAACGGTTATAGGGTCTAGTCACGTGCTGAGTCATCGCCCACAAACATGACCACCAAACGATAAAGCAAAACTGATTCGGGAGAGTTGTGAAAATTGAAAGACAAAGCAAACTCGCCAATGGGATAACTGCTTTTGCCTTCGGTGGCCATACTTCTGTGTTGTGACTCGGCATCAAAAGGCAGTCTGACGTCATATAAATACTTGTAACCTCCTTGCCTACTAGCCCCGAGAACGAACGCAAGCGTCGCTGTTGTTCGAGGCGTTCGAGATCGTTTCATAGGTCACAAGGAAAGGGTACAGAGAGTTTAATCGCAAAAGATTACAATAGCACGAATAGAAATATAAAAAATGGCGCTAAACATAAAGCAAAAAGTTACGGTGAAGTTATCAGCGGCCAATCACCAACCGTCCGCAACGTGAGTACTAAAGGTGTCGCGAACCAGCCGACGTTCGAGTTCGACCAGGTTCGAGCTTCTCGAACCTTTCCCGCAAAGTCCGACAACGTGCGTACTTGGGCACACGTACGCCCAAGTATGCATGCGCCCACTCAAACACGCACGAATTAGGCACTCATACGCATGCGCGAACACAGATACGCGGATGCACGCGGAGGCACGGATGCAAATTCACGTACACACGCACAAGCACACCCGCGCAAACGTACGCACGAATTACACACGCACGTGCACGCGCGCACTTGCACAGGCACGCGCACTTATGAGCAGGCAAACGCCCACGCGTGCAAACACGCACGCAGATGCACGTATAAAGGCTAGCCCACATGGCGCGTTTTTCAGTGCGTCTAGACGCGCGTCTCGGCTTGGCGCGCGCGCTAAGCAGGACGCGTGCGCCCAGTCAAACCACACGCAGCGCTACCGTGCAGCGCTTCGCGTCTGGTGTACTAGAACTGGGCAGTGTGTCGTCCGCGCCGAGAAGCAACGGAGGGAGGAGAAAAGAGTCAAAGTACAGGCTAGCTGGTGGAAGTCAACCATTTCGTCGTTTACCCTGAGACTGGGGGGTTTTTTGAAGAGCAGAAGAAACAGAAAAAACAGACAGGTCTCAAACTCAGCTACACGTTTATTTCAAAAACTTCCTCTTATATAGTTCGTTTTCGTCGTCAACAACCAATCACATACGACTTGTCCTTTGCACCGTGACTTTACAGGTTCCACTATATCACAAAAGAAGCGGACACTCCCAACGTTAACGGCGCAGCGATGACAGCGAGCAAGGACGCCAGGGGGCGCTGCGGGTAACAGGCGTGCTCCTCCCCGCTCGGATTGCCGTGTGGTCGTACTGCATGTGATCGCCTGGTTCGCGTCGTCGCCTTGTTTTGCTGCAGTTCCTTTTTTTTTTTTTTTTTTATGGTTGAGTGAAATGGATTGTGATCGGTGCCGTTCAGTGGGATGTAGACAACGCGTACAATGACGGAAAAACGGCGGGACAAGAGAGACGGGCCGTGTTTTGTGTCGAGGCAGTGATTTCCCTACACCCCTCTACGGGGGTGCACTCCCCCCTTGTCTTTCGAAAAGCACCCGTATAATTCGCAACGACTCTTATATTCTCAATGCCCCCCGAAACCCCCCCTTTCTAACCTCAATTCCTGGGGCCCGTGCCGGGTTGCAACAGTGGCTACCGGTCCTCCAAAAAAGCCCGTTCCCTTTTTCGTGCCCCTCTCGAGTTCGAACGGCGTAAGTCGTGATCCCGCAACAATAAAAGGAGTGACAGGGAGACTCTGCTTCATGTGATGCACGCAGTCATGACAGTCTTCCTCTACATTTTTTTTTCGGACTTTTTGCACTTTAAAGTATCTGCTAAATCGGTCTAATAGACACTGGTTTCGACACACCGAAGGGTCCTGTGCACGCTGACTGCTTTAGAAAGGCTTGGAGAAGTGACTGTGAAAATGTGACGTTAACGGTTATGGCCTCACATGAGCAAATTATTATTATTTTTTTTTCTTAACGGCTTTAAAAAGATGAGGGTTGGCCCAGCACTCCGTCTCTTCAATGAAAAGGTGCTAAGAGGCCTCTTTTTACCGCAAGAAAATTGAAGGGTCTAATGGCCCAGCGGATGATACTGAGTCATTTATCCTGAAGATGTCGAAGCTCATCAAGATCATGACCTCACGTCGGAGAATGCAGAGGTACAAAACGCCATAGGCGCCGACTACGGGGGAGCTCGGGAGCCTCCCTCTCCCGAGCTCTTGGGAAAAGCAAGTACCATCGCCTCCGGAATCCTTGGGTGCACCTCATTAATCTCATCTGTGCGCTGGCGCCCAGTGTATCATTAAAAATTTATCTGTATGCCCTGGTACCCACATATCAATATAGCTGGTGCTCAGTGGATAAATAAGAATTTATCTACTGTGGTTACTACCAGAGCTGGTGAGTGGATACATTTTTCTAACTATTCGCACAGTCCTGTTTGTTGAGCCTACGAAGTAACAGCAACTACGATAAAGGCTAGTGATGGAAATTCCTTCGAAAGCCCGTGGAAGTAATTGCGAGAGTCGACAGTGGCACCTCCATGCAGCCTACGGAAGTAGACGATATAATCCGTTTTGTAAGCCCCATTTTGTTTTCCCAAACATTGAAACAATTCATTAGGGTAGTGCGCTTCAACCACGGAATTCATTTATCACAACTACAGTGACAGCGAAATTATAGGGGAGGCACTCACTTGATCGAATGACGTTTTAGCGAACGCCCACGTTTCACCGAATGACACTTTAGCGAATAGTCGGACGCCGCGAAGCGGCGTTTTCGGGTGGGCCAAATGGGTTCACATTTTTGTAATGAGCCGCCGCCGACTGTCGCCGCGAAGCCGCGTAAAGCGCAGCGCGGCGGATGGGTTAACGCGCGCCCCCGTTATTCGCTAAAACGTCCATTCGCTCAAATGTCGCTGTTCGCTAAAATGTCATTCGCTCATGTGATATGGACCAAATTATAGAGTCACAATTAAAAGCAGACATTTGTTTAGGTATCATGCCATCAGCATGCTTATCCTACGTTATTCAGGGGATGACACACGTTTGCGACGTCTGTTTCAAGATACTTCCCGAACGTTTTTCTGGGGGATGGATTTCCCGCCTATTCAGAACGCAACATTGTTAGCGCGAAAGAGCGATCGCCGTTTTTTTTTTTTTGTTTTTTTTGTGAGAAACCAAAGAAACTCAGCAAAGTTCTACTTGCTGGGGAAAAAGCTCATTCGGGTCTATAACACAGGTGATAAAAGTTCGCCCTCACTAATACTCTTTCGAAATAAATGCGAGAAAGCGCCAATGTCTTGTTCGCGCTAGCAGTGCCGCGATGTGTACTGTGGCGTCCTGTCCGAAGATGCACGTCTCGGGTAAAGCATTTGGCAACGAATTAGTGCGATAAATATTATGTGAAACAGCAGAAATAAAGAATACCGTAAAGAGTTAGCCAAACAATACGAAACAATCGAACCCGTGCGGAACGCCAAGCCAGCCAAGCGCTACCGCTGCCTGCGCTCCGCACTCCGGCAGCACGCCTACTACACGTTGCGCCCTCTCGCGGCCACCGATCCGGTCATCGCTGAAAGAGCCCCCCCTCCGCCGGCGCTCGCTACACTGCCCAGTCTTCTAGTACACCATATCTGCGTTTCCGAAGCGTCTGCCCAACGTAGCCAGACGCGCTTAAGAAACAAAAGCAAACATTAAATAGAAATCGCGCGGTAAATGATGGCTACATGCCGTAATATTTAATTTTAGTAATAGTAATCACTCATTTTTAATTACAACAATCGCAATGAAGCTCAATTTCACTAATTTTCATTCTTTTTAGTGCGTACGCCTCATCCACGTTTCGATACGCCATTGGCATCCCCATCGCCCGCGCCAAAACATTTACAGCTGGCCGCTGGCCGCTACAGTGGTTACGTTGTAGCGGTTGTTGCCGGTAGTATTAGTTTTGTACCTTTGTCTCTCGGTGTCCTTGTATTCTTTACATTTGGCCTGCCAGAGTGCAGGACGCTTTTGTACTTCGCTAGGTCCTCTCTGTTCCGCTGAAGCAGCGTCAGCCTCTCCCGCGGAGCAGAGAGGATTCCCTGGACTTGTGTAAAAGGTATGATAAACTGATATCCGCGGGGGGAAGGACGTAACTACCCATGTTCGCCCTGCTGCTAGCGTTGGCAGGGCCTAAAAGCCGTTTTTATTGAAGGCCGCGAGCGTGCAAATTTTGTAAACTCCGCGCGCGCGGGTATGTGTGTGTGCGTGCGCGCGTGCGCTTTGATGGCACAGGGCTGCTACCCGTATTTGTGTGTATCTTTCTGTTTTGAGTGTTTTTATTTATTTTCCTTTCCCGTATCCCTTTCCCTACTTGGCGGCGGGCTAGCAGGCCCACCTGCGTAAGGGTCTCGACCTTTTTGCCTAGCCTCGCACGCTGCCGAGTGGGTATCGCAATATGTGCAAATAAAAAGTATTATTATTATAATTATTATCGCCTTCGTCGCGAGGTCTGTGGCGAAAACTACAATCCTACAGTGGAGAAAATTCAAACGCTCCTTGCAACTAGTGAACACGGCGGTTCATTGGTTGTTGCCTTCTGGACGCAGCGCGAGACGCGACGCGTGGACGCAAAATATCTGGCTCTTCCAGATACGCCGGGATGCGCCAAAAAACGCTGCGTTTCGTCCCGGCGCCGGAAGTGACGTCAAAGCGCAGGCGCAGACGCGACGCAGACGCGGAGAAAAGCGCGCACCATGTGGGCTAGCCTTAACACGCACACAGATACGCGGGTATATATACTCACGCGTAGGCATGAAAACACGCATGTGCACGGGGGGCACGCACATAAGCATCCTCGCTCATGCAGGCGCACACGCAAGCAGACACGGACGCGCAATTACGTTCGCAAGCGCGAGCACGCACATAATAGAAAAACTAGACGAAACGTCACAAGGTGTATCGATGAAACAAACGCCGGCTATTTCCGATGGAACGATTTATCCTTGAAAAGGTGCAGCTTCGAAGAAACGAGCTGTCTAAAACGTCGTCTGACGAACTGACTACATGGCACCGCGTATATTCGGAATGTATAGTACATAAAACAGCGGTCACTAAAACAGGCACACAAAAAGCATAACTGTTTCCAGTGCTTCGTGAGAAATCGTCACCCCAGTTGCCGAAACAAATTTTGCATTCACAGAGATACACATACAACAGAGAGGGATTCTAACCACGGTCATCTCACCATAAAAATAAACTACGCATTGCCAAATGCTCAGCGTCCGCCCAAATGTAGCCTAGCGACAGAGACTAATGTATTTTCGTGGCGAGAAAAACATGCTTCGGATTTCTTTCGAACGCACTCTAAAGAAATGTATATTATATCTACGATCAAAATTGGCGCCCCTTTTAGAGGCAGAAATGTAGTACTTACCGTACCAGAAGGAGCGTCGTTCTACGATCGCTTTGATCACGCACAGTCTGCAACGACGGTAACAAGCGGATAGCCTTCGGCATCGATCTCGCCAGATTCCTTCGTGCGCCTCGCTTCTTCCACTCCGGCCTGTTGCATGGCTTCCCAAGCGGCATCTTCAACACCCCGAGTCAATTCGTTCTCGCAGCACTACGACACGATGACTCAACCTCACCATCCGTAGTTTCAGCAGAGGGTCGCTTACGTGCAAACTCTATTTGCGACTTCGAGACCTTTCGCTTGCCATATTTATACCTCTTTGGACCCATAGCTGCGAGGACGGCCTTTCTAGTTATGAAAACACGCACAGCTATCCACCCGACACCCCGCCCCGAGAAACAAAACCACTCTGTCTGGACGGGTCTTGCCGCCTCTGGACCACCACAAGCGCGTTACTGAAGAGCGCATGCGCGCGGAGTAATACAAAATAAGAGCAGCGTGCGTGGCGAAATGGTGGCGCCCTCACGCGGCGCTCGTCGAACTAGTCTTGACCGTCCAAACGAGGAAAACAAGCCACAACACCTTGGTTCAATTTTTTCGATGTAGTTAAAGAACTGATGTACTTACAGCTATAATTTTATTATAATTGAATTCCGTGTTAAATTCCGCAGATATCCCACAAGACACATTTGTAGTTAAAAATTCACAGGTTTTTAAAAACGCGTTCTAACGTAAACATGTCAAAACAGCCAATTCCGACCGATTTCACGATTTAATATAAAATATAATAAATTTTTTTATGAAAAATATGCTCTGTGGGATAGTTGGACGAAGAATCAATCTTTTTATAGCAAAAAAGTGTGAAAAAATCGGTGTAACGGTTATTAAATGAGAATTTTCGTAAAATGGCAGAAAATCGCGTGTATTCTCTATGGGGCTTGGAGGAGCGCTCCCTCTTAATTTCTAATTTCTTCTTAATATTTTCCTTTTCTAGTTGAGATATAAGTACCATCAAGCTCCGTCCCAGGTTCTATTGAACATACCGGGCAAGAACATGCTGTTGTACGTTGCAGTGTCATGCCAATATGTTGATCTGCGCCTGCTCAGTTTGCTGTACGCTATTCGCCTCGAGATCGACCTAGAGGTGGCGCTACGGTCGCGCTATCATCATCATCAAAGCGGGGATAGGAGAACGGCCGCCCCATAGGCTCTCCACGTCGGCGCGCGAGACGGCGTAGATTCTTCCGTTTATTTTGTCGCATACTATCGGTGGGAAAACAATTCTAGCGGAAAAAGATGCAGTACTGTTCGGTGCTTCAGTGAAGATCGAATCGTGTTACCAGCGTGCGGCCCAAATTTATATAATCGCTTCTGTGGGTGCGTCGTCTGCTCTAGGCAGACTTTGGAGAGCATGGATCACCACGACTGATGCCTGTCTCCGGCTGAACTGGAATATTTATGTTAAATATTTGTTTCTTTTAAAATCGATGTATCGGTTCATCAACGTGGAAATAAAAAAAAATAAAAATAAAGTCCGACCCAGTTAACATAATACTGGTACTGTGGGCTGTGAAATCGCAGCTTCTATGCTTTTTTTAACGTCAAGCTTTTGCAGTAATATAAATATTCAGAATGAAGATAAGCTAGCGTTGTATTAGAAATTACCATGCTATTGAGTTCCTCTGCCCTTTTACTGTGCCATAGTGTGGGTAAATTTTTTGGAGTCTGAACAAATCTACTGCGTTGCGATGAGGAGTGAGTGTCTCTTCTAGTTAAAATCTGCAAACTGCACGGTTGGAGTCTGAACAAATCTACTGCGTTGCGATGAGGAGTGAGTGTCTCTTCTAGTTAAAATCTGCAAACTGCACGGTTGGCAGGACAACTGAAACAAGTGAAACAAACTGTTCTAATATATCTGCCGTGACTGTAATAAACGAGTGTAACCGAGCAACGCAACAATGTTCCTGCTATTAAATGCTTTTCTCGGTAGTGTGGGTTCACCCCCTTCAATTTTCTTGGTGAGGGCCGCGGATGTCAAGAGGCTAATACTATACATTTCTGGCTAAATAATCTTGTATTCAAACACAGTAGACTCTGCAACCCCAACAAACGAGGCGCACCACGACACAGACAGCATCGGCCGCAGTGATACTCTTTTACTGATGAGGGCTAGCGACCTTCACGAGATTTTCCGATCTCCCTCCGCCCTCACCTAACCTATATCGGGACTGGGCAGTTCATCGATTAACTTTTAGATTATTCAAGTAATGCTTTAATTTTTTTTTACCATTCAATTGGAGTCTAGTACTGGAGAAAGTCAGCAAGCAGTAAAATATGCCGGCTTCAATATTTTTGACGTCTTTATTTCTTTTGTGACACTAGCTTGCACGGTAAACCACTTCAGCGTGCTTGTCATTTCGCCGAGGGTGATTATACTGTTTAAATAATAACTTAAGAAATACTTTATTTTAAAAGGCTTCCCGTGATCATATTTATGTAGGACTCACAGCGTGAAGTCTAGAATGGGAATGCAATATGCCATTTGTGACATAGTAAAACCAGTACAAAATATGTAGTTTTAACGTCTTTCACGCAATATGACCTGGAAAAAATCAACGTACGGATTAATTGATTAGTCTATTTTAAGGATAGCGATTAGTCGGGTTAATTTTCTAATCAAACCACAAACCCACTCAACATTCAATGCTTTATGAAAGCCACGGTTTGTGCGAGATAACAAAAATACGTGGGACCAGCGATTGTGTAAAAAACAACACACTAAGATTATGGAAGCTTAATACTAATAATAATAATCGCTTTGCTGAATTTCTACGCATGGCAAACGATACAACACAACCTTTAGTAAGAAGAAACGGCAACAAAAACATAAAGAATTTAATAAGGAATATCAAGCTCAGCCGGAAACGGGCTTGCGTCGTCGAGGTCCATGCTTCTGAGCGTGCGCCCGTAGCAGACGACGCACGGCGGTATCCCCGCTTTCGCGCGTTTCCAATTTCGGCCGCACAGTGGCGGCACGGTTCGATCTCGAGGCGAATAGCTCAACATCACAATTTGCATTTTCATTCCAACCATTAAGAACTCAAGAAACAAAATGAAAGTTTTGCACATGGTTCATGCAAGACATTTGTGCATGGCATTAGGAGATAGATATTTGAATACTCACAGCTCTCCTAGGTTTCTCATATGTTGGGTCAAGCACGCACGTAACATTTGTTTATTTTAATAATTGCAGGAACGCTGTTTTGTGAAACTCTCGCAGCTCCTGTCAGGATGCCAGCCAGCCCCTTGGTTGGGGCACCTGACCCGCTGCCAAGTCACAAGAGTCATGGTGATGTAGACGGCCTGCTCTGCGTATGAACTCTTGTCAACCTGTCAATCGAAACCGAAACCATGCCACAATCTTCCCTGGCTAACTAGTTCCATGGGTGCGAAATGCGGACTGCTGCATGCTGGAATTTTATAAAAGTAGTGTATTTTTTTTTAGACGTTTATGTTCTACGTCGAATTTTTTAACGATGGTGTATTCGCCCTTAGCAACACCCCTAGCAACGGTTTGTTGTGAAACACCAGACTTGCGGCTTTCAATCCAATCCAGTGTCGTAGCTGTCTGGCTGTCTTTCGCCGTGCCCGCGGCAATCGACGCTTCGCACCATGCTTCGCATTTCGCGGTCGCAGTTATTTTGTATTGTTCCTGCGTAGTCGTGCGACGTTGTACTCGCACAGTTCATAGGCCTTCTAGTTCCACGTCGTAGACACCAGCTTTACGACACACCCCGACTCCGAGACAAGACTGGCCGAAGGGTGACACTTTCACATCACAAGGTAGGCACCGAAAAACTGGCTCCCCCAGCCATTGGGCCGAAATTCTTTGTCGTGACATCCTGACAGCGTGTGCTGTATGCCGTAAATAGCCGCTGTATTTCGTTTCATCTTGCACAAGGGCGACTTCCACTATTGTGCTCCCATAGGTTTTAAACACGGCGTCAGCTGTTTTGTGGCACAGCCTCCAGATTTTCCAACGATATCGCGCGAACGTCGATTGTCCCGTGGATCAGCGCTTTATCGCGGCGTGAAACAGCAGGTCAGTGGGTCTACTCACGTGTGGCAGAAGGCACATGCTAGCCTCGCTGACCTGCTGTTTCACGCCGTGATAAGGCGCTGATCTACCGGACAATCGACGTTAGCGTGGCTTCCGCAGCACTCAAACCACGCACTTGCCGCGAGAAGAATGTCTTGCGTTTCATTCGCACTCGGTTTCGTGCGAAGCCAAACGAAGCCACGAGCAGCCGCGCTTCGGAGAGCCGGCCTCTTCCGTTCGTGCGACCTTGGTAGCGCTGTCGTCGAGACTTTGGTCAATAGGAGAAGCGGGCAGAGCCAGGGCGTGTACGAGACGCAGATAGAAGGCTTGACACGCCAACCAGAAGCCGCAAATAATCGCCTAGCAGTGTTAGCGCGAAAAATTTTAACCTGTGCCAAAGAGTTTAATAGAGTAACTGTTTATGGCTGAAAATATAGTCTACGTGATGCTTCGATTATGATCGTGCAAAAAGGTGTAAGAATCGAATGTCCCGCTCGAACTCCGTTTTGCTCGGACAGAGTCTGACCGCTCGGACGTGGCTCAGACGCCTGGCATACAGATCATGTCGAGCGTTCTCCTAGATATTGATTTTGTATGACCGTGATAGTTCAATCACATGCATCATGTTTTCATTCGCCAAGGGTTAGTCCGACGCACTTATTAATTTTGTTTCTCGCGACCACTGCCAGGGTATTATTTGCGGCTTCTGGCTGGCCACATTCAAATCTGTGAAGACGCCCTGGGACACGCCCAGCCCACTTTCGGCCAATGGCGCCTCTTCATTTGCTTCCTATACTTTCCAATGAATGGCCAAACTCTTTCCATGTATACACCTTTCCAAAAAACGCTCCTAGGCCACTGCCATGTTGCTGATGCTGATGCGGCTGGTGCGACTCTCGCGCCCTCTATCAGCTAGAAATTTTCTGCCACCCTCTGGGACTGTGAAGACCCGCTCGGCGTGGTTCTCTACCTATGTTTTTGCGGTTTTGCATTCAATGTTTTCTCGCCCCTCTTGAAAGTTTCCACTTAATTTTTTTTATGCGTGCTGCGTACCCTTTTTGTGTTATCTTCCACTGTGATAAATAAGGCTGGTAAGTACCTGCCATTCAAGCTTTTCTGCTCGACATTCACGGGAAAGGAAGGAGGTGAAGGACGTCGAACGACCCTCGACGCGATTTTGCAAACATTGTTCTTCCCCCTCCCAGAGATAATCCGCGTAGAATCCTCAGTCGTCTCCAAATATAGCTGTCCGGGTTGGGGTGAGAAACGGGTCAGTCGCGTTTGTTTCTTTGCTTTGGTGCGGTTATGAGAAAAGGTAGCTCTTCCCAAAACGGGCCGCGAGACGAAGTCATCTCTGATTCCGTCCGATCATCAAGATGTGACTGTCGTCGACTGTGACTGTGTTATTTGAGATCTTTCTCAAATAAATTCTTTTCGGATAACGCTGCATCGTGTGGTACGTACGATATATTGTTTGAATGTTACCACTTCCTCAATTGTATGTCCGTGTCCTGTCCATCGGTAAACACGTTATTTGTGAGCATGAAAAATGCATGCCTTGCGGCCCTCAGGCGTCTGTTGCAATTTATTTTTGACAGCAAAGCGCTTTGTCGTTTCACATGCGGTGAATCCTGCGGCGCCGTCAAAGCTTATCGTAAGAAATAAACACAAACAACTAGAACTATACATTCCAATCGAACTCGTTCTGTCGCGCGCGTACCCAACAAAAATAGTTTAGTTTTTTTTTTTTTTTTTTAAATGTGGGACAATTCTTTCTCAATGTCCTCGGGAAAATACATGTAGCATGAAACACAAAATATAGCGGGAAACGACGATAATTTATACGCCAGCAGTGTTTGAAACTGCGCCTACACAGGCTGCGCCTATTGACATCACAGTCCACTCGGTTAGGGTTAGGAGGGACGCTGGTGAGAGTCTAGCCTCAAACTCAGTGACTGGGCTCGAAAACAGTTTGTTGCCCCTGGGGTTGAGTGTTTTTTGGAAAGGTGTATAAGGATGGCTAGTTGGGCTAGTTGGTTTTGCATCATGATGTAAAACACCAAAACAACAGAGACGAAAAAGAAGGGAGAACTGGACAGGACGTGGCGTATTACACCATGGTTTCTACGTATAGCTCTGCCCGCTTGGTCTGGAGGTCGATGACACGAAAACTTTATCACGGGTGACGTCAGAACTGTGCAGTGTGCAACCACGTCCTTTCTTATCTGCTGGCCTGCTTTCTTCAAAGCGACGTGCTCCTGTCTGATCGTAACGGCTGTACATGCCGCTTCGGCAGCCCTGATTCCACAATCTTCGCTCATCACTCTGGACAGCTGCCGAGCTCACGTGCTCTGCGGCACGAGCAGTTCATGCAACTCGCTCGCGCGACTTGTCGAAGTGTTAAAAACAGTTGTGTGCAATTCCGCAACTCCGCCTCGGAGGTTGCGACGGGGAGGGCTGCACATTTGCCTCTACCGGACTCTGAGCCACGGGCATTTGCTTCTTGCGCATCCAACATTGTCATGTGGCAGGAACCCTAAACGTTTCTTCAACTGCTGCCATAGTTCTACGGAAATTTGTGCAGCTGAGTAAACCTACGCATAGACCAATTTTCTTGAAGCGTGGACCAACCACTGGTCTCTATTGTAGTAGGCTGGATTCAAATCGGAAGTCTGTCGGTGGCGCCACCGGCAGCCATTGCTTGGCACCAAGCAATACGTGCCTTGCACGGGACGTCATATGGCTCCATACCATTCCTGTGCCCGTACCCTCTGGAACATACATTTTGGCAGCATCGAATCTGTTCTTCTCCGCAAAGTTCTCCGAGAGGAAGAAATTCATTGGTCCTAAATGTGTGCTCCGGAAGGTACGGCCACTGGAGCATGGTCCGCAGCAATGGTGGCTGATGTGACGTCAATGCAAGTCGTGTATACACGCAAGTCTATGGGAGAAACACACAAAAGGAAATTAAAGCTTCTACACAGTGTTCGAAGGCATGTATTTTACGATGTGCTGCAATAATTTTATTGTGTGTTTGGAGGTTGAATTGCGATTTCTCAAGCATTCGAATGCCCATTAAAATATTGTGCTATAGCACCCATGGCTGATCTGGCAAGCTTGCTCTCGTGGTGGAGTGAACAAATAAACTTGCTGTCAATAATGCCGTCGTGGGGGAGCCCAGAAGTTGCTGAACGTCAACAAAGTTCCATATTGGCAGCGTCTTTCCGGGAGTGAGCGAAATCATAGCAGAGCCTTCAAGCTTGTCACCTGCTAAACCCGACTCATTGAAACCGCCACCGACTCCGAGGTACCTCTAGGTAACTCTCTTCTCAGTGAGCTGCTCTACATTTTTTGCCCAGTAGAGTCACTCTCGACAACAAAACATTTCTATATAACAACCGCGAGGGTTGTCAGATTTAATGTTTGTGCACTAGCTATTTGACAGGCTTCCCGACAGCAGCCAAAAGATTCAGTGACGACAACAGTTTACGAGCGGGGGAACGTCACTTTTCTTTGTCTTTCCCATAGAGTTTTATGCATTAGCCAATGTCAAGTGATGGGCGCTGGTGGCACCACTCCTCCCTATTAAGACGAGCCTCGATCCGTGATCCAGCTTACTACAACAGAGATCAGTGGCACCAACTAGCCCAGGTACTGATGTCGCTGGCTTTCTGGCGCAATATAATAAATAACATGCTGAAAAGAGCAGGGCCATGACATGACGTGGTGAGGCTAGCCTCTGTGATGCAGCTTCTTCGGTAGGTGCATCCCCTCTGACCTCATCGCCCGTCTGTCTATGCTGAAAGAAGCAGTGGTGAATCTCCTTCGTGGGATTGCCAATGGGAGCAGCTTCATCTCCATCTTTGGCAAACTCCACCGGCGAACCAACTCCATTGTGACGTCGGTCAACACGCACGACTGAGTTGAAACTCTATCGGGATTTTTCCCTTAAAGTGTCCCCACTAAGAATCTCAAAACACCGCGGTGAGTATAACAGTAAAAATATTATTTTTAAGTTGGCAAAATGAATAGCATGAGACAAAATTAAAAAAATATATTCCTGAAATCTGGTTGCATGAATTAGTACCTAATGTACTGAAATAATGAATACTGTCACGGGTGGTGACCAAAAGAAAACAGAAAATGAACAAGAAGAAATAAACGTTTAATGTGGCGAACTTGTGCCAAAAATAAAAGGGTACAAAAGAAAACAGCACAGCGTCGCGGGCGTCGATATCGGCGAAACCGCAGGATCGAGCGCAGAGGCGAGACTGACTCGACAAGGTCGCGAGCGGCGTCTTATCTAGAGTGAGTCACTATCTCGAAGATTCGGCGGAGAAGGTTCGAGCGTAGCGCGCTCGCGGCGAGAATGTACACGCACTTTCTAGAACACCATAAGCAGGGATAAACGACAGAAGTTAGGTCCGGAGCAAGAATAAACGAGAAAGTACTAGAAGTCCGTGACCCTGCGCGCGGCATTATCCCCCCCTTTAAAAGCGCATCGTCCCGATGCAGCACAAAACAAAAAAACAAAAAAAAACAAAAAAACACAAATCCTTAACAAAACGGTAGCAAAATCGCGAGCCACAGTTCACAGTTCTCAGTTCACTCGTCGACAAGAGTAGAAAGTTCTATCGTTCGTAATACGGCTTCAGCCGGACGACGTGCACCACCTCGGGTCGCGGCTGACGTCTTGCAGATGGGCGCGTTCCGAGGTGGTGCACGTCGTCCGGCTGAAGCCGTATTACGAACGATAGAACTTTCTACTCTTGTCGACGAGTGAACTGAGAACTGTGAACTGTGGCTCGCGATTTTGCTACCGTTTTGTTAAGGATTTGTGTTTTTTTGTTTTTTTTTGTTTTTTGTTTTGTGCTGCATCGGGACGATGCGCTTTTAAAGGGGGGGATAATGCCGCGCGCAGGGTCACGGACTTCTAGTACTTTCTCGTTTATTCTTGCTCCGGACCTAACTTCTGTCGTTTATCCCTGCTTATGTTGTTCTAGAAAGTGCGTGTACATTCTCGCCGCGAGCGCGCTACGCTCGAACCTTCTCCGCCGAATCTTCGAGATAGTGACTCACTCTAGATAAGACGCCGCTCGCGACCTTGTCGAGTCAGTCTCGCCTCTGTGCTCGATCCTGCGGTTTCGCCGATATCGACGCCCGCGACGCTCTGCTGTTTTCTTTTGTACCCTTTTATTTTTGGCACAAGTTCGCCACATTAAAAGGGTACAAAAGAAAACAGCAGAGCGTCGCGGGCGTCGATATCGGCGAAACCGCAGGATCGAGCGCAGAGGCGAGACTGACTCGACAAGGTCGCGAGCGGCGTCTTATCTAGAGTGAGTCACTATCTCGAAGATTCGGCGGAGAAGGTTCGAGCGTAGCGCGCTCGCGGCGAGAATGTACACGCACTTTCTAGAACAACATAAGCAGGGATAAACGACAGAAGTTAGGTCCGGAGCAAGAATAAACGAGAAAGTACTAGAAGTCCGTGACCCTGCGCGCGGCAATACAATCAACGTTAACTACAACCCTTTACGTTGCGAAGACAGTTGTGGCCGACAACGCTAAGAAGCGCAAGCTAGGTCGCTACGTCTCGGCACGACAGTTTGCGCTTCTCCTGGACTTTCTCGGTGAAAGTCGAGTTTTCTCGGGGACTGCTACAGAGAGCTTTGTTACCAAGGAGGAGCGAGATACACTATGGGGCGTAATAGTTTGAGAGTTAAATGCCCTTCGGCCATAAAGAATAACTTTCTGGAACTCACGTGCATGCCAGACGTGGGCTTGCGACCTGAGAGTCTCGTGTCCCTAACAGAAGACCGGTGCAAACCTGCCAACTCTTCCGAATTTTTTGTAAAATGTATGAATTGGGACTAATTCTACGATTTTACGAATCTTGCTTCAAATTTTACGAAAAAAAGATACTTTTTTCATTTCTATTTTTTTAACATTTTTTTCGTAAAACCGTTGCTGGCGGTACCTCACACTGCCACAAGAGGGCGACAGGTGCCGTCCACGGCAGCGTTGTGGTTTTTACTATCCGTCTATCCGGGGGCCACATATCCTAAATCAATCCAAAGCCCAAAGCCTTTGTTTGTGTGTTTGGCGGCGCATGTTGGTTTGGCGTGTTCAGACGTGGTTGGGCCTCTGTTTCGGCCAGTTTCGAGGCGAGAAGTGCAGCGTCTGTGTTTGTTACACGTGTAATCATAGCATTCCTCTGGTTGCGGTGGCTTCGCGGTGCAATGGCAAATTCCAAACCTAAAAAGAGGTACTTTCAGGTGTTCTTGAAGTCCTACACGTCGGAATTCCAGTGCTTTGTGCCGTCCAAAAAGGAGAGAAGTGTGGATTCTGTAGCACGTGCACGTGTAACGTAAGCGTTTTGCACGGTGACAAGGCTGACATTAAGCCTTGCCACCTTGCGAAACAGCCCCCCCCCCCCCCCGCCCCCCCGCAATTGCGTGAGTTTTACGAATTTTAATGTCCACAGGTTGGCAGGTATGCCGGTGGAGGCGCGAGTGATGGGCCGTCCCTAAACGCGGAGCAAGAAAAATTATTATTTTTTGTGGGGACGGATTTCTCTCGAGGGGGCGGGCGTGCGCCCCCGACAGTGGACGCGCCGCTGTGGGACTTCACGGCTGCAGCAGCAGCTTCGATAAGTACCGTGAATCTCTTGGATCATGAGCAGACACCATGTTGCTTTTTACCTTATTGAACACTAATGTACAAAACAATGTGGTGCGAATGTATTGCCTCGTGGTGTTTTCCACGAAAGCTTGGATATCGGGGCTGCAGCACATTTCTAGACCCACTCGGAGACAATAAATCCGTGACATTCGAAAAAAAAAATAATATTGAGTTTAGGGTGCACACTATTAGACACAGGTATAACTAGAAGGGCTGTATAGCGTTGTGGCGTGTTACATAGTTGAATTATATTATGCAGGGGTCTGTGGCTGAAGGCGACATGGCAAAGGGAGGAGAGGAGGAACGTCCTGCGCAAGTGGCATGCCCCCTACCACCGAATGGTACGAACGGTCTGGAGTTGATACGGCACGGGATCTGCTGTCCATTCGGCAGGACCAGCTGGCTGTCCAGCGAGAACTGCTGGCCACACAGCAGGATCTGCTGGCCACCCAGCAGCAGCAGCTGGCAGTTCAGCAGGAAATGCTGCTCGTGCAGAGAGAGGCAGTCGATGCACTCCGTCGACTTGCAAGCGTAGGTGTTAAGAGAACTGTAGTGTAGTGCACTCCCAATTATTGTTGTTAGGCTGATTTTGGTCAACCCTACTTTAGCCAGTTAAGTTAGAAGGCAGTGTTCTTAGACTCAAACTGAAACCAGATATGATTTGTATGTGTATTTGAAGTGTCCAACAGCGAAGGCTTTATTTTGTTTATTTCAATGAAACCTTCCAGTGCCATAATGCTAATGAAAATTGGCAAGCCTTGAGACAAAATTTTTTCAACTTATTGAAAATTACCATACTGTGCTCGACAATCCGAACTACTACGTCTAAACCGTGGTTCAATAATCCACTTCATCGTTTATCTCATAAAAAGAAAAGATGTTTCAGGAGCGCTAAAAAAGGAAATACTTGGCCTAAGCTTGCCACTTGCTCTTCCGAATAAAAAACTATGTTAAAGGGGTGTTAGCACACATTCTTTCTGATAACTCTAAGCAGACATTCTTTCTGCAAACTCTACCTAATATGTTAATAAACAACCCTCGCAAGTTTTGGAGATTTGTACTCTGAAATTAATCTAGTGAATAGCTCTTGTAATAACATATTGAATAGTGAATGTGTGAATATTTAAATAGTGCGTTTTCTGATGCTTTCACTATTTCTACACCCATTACTGGAATTTCTCCTGTTATAGAGAATGATTTTCCAATGGATTCAATTGTTATAAACATTCAGGGTGTTTTCAGCGGTATAGAAACCCTCAAAATATCTCCATCATGTGGCATAGAGGAAATCATTACGAAGGCTCTCACTAACACTAAATTTTCATCCGGTCTTTACCTCAAAGATATTTGAGCAGTCCGTGGACACAGGGGTGTTGCCCTCTGACCGGAAAATTAGTAAGTAGGCCAATATCACTCACCTGCCTCTACAAGATCCTCGAGCATGTCATTTACAGGCACCTGATTAACTTCCTGGATTCCTGCAATTTCTTCACCAATGTGCAGCATGGCCTCTGGAAACGCCTTTCTATTGGGACCCAACTACTTATTATAACTAACGATTTGTTTAAAAATCTTGACACCGGCTTTCCTACTGACGCTGTTTTGCTTAATTTCGCCAAAGTTTTTGCTAAAGTCCCGGACAATCGCATTCTTCTTAAACTTTTTTTCCTAAAACTAGATCCTCATGTTCCTAAGTGGATTGAATCATTCCTTATTCATCGCTCTCAATTCGTTTTCACTAACAGCACATCCTCCTCTTTCTCTCCCGTTTCTTCCGGTGTTCCACAGGAAATTGTGCTTGGGCCTTTGCTCTTTTTAATCTACATTAATGATCTCCCTCTTCACATCTCATCCTCTGTTCATCTTTTCACTGATGACCTGTGCTGTTTATAGACTAATAAAAAACCCATATGACCATGTTGCACTCCAGAACGGCATTTAAGGGGAGACACTGCTCTTTGAAGCAAAATTTTACTAAGAAAACACATTTTTTAAAAATGTGTTTTTTGAAGTTTGGCAAGCACTTATCATCTTGTCCTGAAGGATTTTCGACATATTGAATGAGGGCTACAAATATATTAAATAGGCTGTCAGGCTTTTTGTGGGTGCCTTTTAGGCATCCGGCAAAAAATGATTTTGAAACTGGAAGGTTCAAAAGTGTCATAAGTAATTTATAAATCATCCTAGAGCTTTCATTTATACCTTATTGGATTGCACATACCTCTCAGTTCACTGATCTATGTTTATTTTCTGAGCTCAGTATTTTAATTTGCGTTAATCCTTTCCATAATCATTGCAAATTAAATTTTTAATATTAATAAATCTAATTAGGTTACCTCAAAACAAAGTACATATTTCTAGTCCGATTGTAATGCCAAATAAGCCATGTAAATTTCATTTTATTTGAATCGCAAGTTATATAAAAAAGCTCTTGAAGCAGTGTGTCACACATGGCAGATGTGTCTCAACATTAGCAAATGCACACACCTTTGCTTTACACATTCTTGCTTCCAGCCCTTAAACTCGTTAACATTCAATGGCACTACCATTCTGACTGCTACACAGTAAAAATATCTAGGCGTTCGTTTAACCACTAATATATCCAGGAATGTTCATGTCGACGAGACAATATCATCCTCAAACCGCTCACTCGGTTTTGTTTGTCGCAATTTGAACTCTGCCTTTTCTATCCTTAAACGTCTCCTTTACGCCATGCTTGTTCACCCTAAACTAGAGTATGCTTCAGCTATCTGGCACCCACATCAGTCTTTTTTTAACTAACGCAAATCGAATCTGTCCAGAATCGTGCTGCTCGATTTATTTTTTCTAATTAGTCTCGCTTTTCTTGTGTCACTGCAATGAAATGTCAATTAGCTCTTCCTGATCTTTCCGTTCGTCGCAGAATTTCCCGTCTTTGCCTTTCCATAAAATGTACTATTCGGAACCATTACGACAGTCTCTCCTCAGCCAGCCCAGCTATATCTCTGCAAGACTCGATCATTCGTGCAAGATTACCCTTCCCAAGACCATTTCAACATTCCCTTCTACCAGAAGCTATTGTAGACTGGAATGGCCTTCCAGATGATATTGTCACCATCACCGATAACGCTAAAATCAGAACTGTACTAACCATGCACTCCCCTCTGTAATGCCCTTCGGGGCCTTGAGGGTAAATCAAAGTAACTAAAGAAACAAATAAATAATATTCCGCCACCAGCGTGTGTTCGTGTAATTATAGGAAACTGGCCTCGTTACTGAAGGACTTGTCACGCGGCAACTCTGCCGTCAGTGTAACTAAAATGCATCATTCGCAAGCGCAGGCAAGAACGCCACCAAGGCAGCTCCAAAGGAGAAAGAGAACAGAGTAAGGGTGGATTTACTCGCCCCACATACGCCTTTGATCAGACTTCTCGACTTCTTTCGTTAACACAGCCATTCTCTTTTCTTCTGTGCTTTAGCAGCACCTAAAATGCCAGTAACTCGTTGTCTACGAGTAATCTAATAAGGTGAATGGTGAAAACTGCTCTGCAACATGACTGCACAGAGCTTACCAAGGTGAAAAGTTGTTTGGCAAAAGTTTCCTATTGTATTGCTTGCAACGCGTCTGAAAACCTCTGGCGTGCTTTTAACTTTACTAATGTGTTGCGTAACAGTTTGCATTTTGTGCATAATGCGCTCCCCTTTTCCTGCAGGCTGTAGAGGGACAAGCAGCAGCAAGTGCGCACCAGTCGTCCGCACTGACTTCGCTAGTGCTTCAGCTCGTCGGTGTGCAGAATCTCCATCCGCCAGCCGAATAAAGTGGGTCTCTATGCTCCATTTCATTTTTGGCACGGGTTACACCACCGTTACTTGAACATCTCAGTTGAAAAACTGCCATAGGTGTCCGCTTTGCAGAATTGTTAAAAGCGAGCAGTCGCAGTCCCGCTGTTCTTGCTGCAGCGGCCATTTTGTAAACTGTGGCTAGACCAAACAACATCTGTGCCTCGATGGGCTTCTCAAGCGTGGCACTGCTCCCCATTGTAGTTCGCTGTGGCTCGCGTGTGGTGTCCGCATTTGAAGACCAACTTTCCTTAACTGGTATGTCGTAGTAATCTTAGATTACGCCACAAGCGAACTTGACATGCAGAAAGAAGGAATTTTTATCAATGTAGACTGCTTTGTAACATCTTCCAACTATTCATATTTGTTTATTCAAAGTGTTCAATAATGGCCGAAGTGTCTCACTTGGTGCACTTGTTAGTAACAGGAATACAAAGGATTTCCAGCAAGGAAGCCTAAGGAAGCTCGAGCACTTCTTAAAGGACACATGCAAAGGACTAATAAAGTTTTTTTAAACAGCCTGGTTGGGAAAAGGAAGTCATAAAACGAATTCACAAGGAAAATAAAAATTTTAAGAGCTATATTCACGGCGCTATACGAATTTATAGTTGGCGCCGGCGGGCGCTGCGGAAAAGTGGCTGCTAGTTGTCACGTGACTGGTCGCTATTTGTCACGTGGTGCTTCCGCTCTATCGGAAGCTTCCTATGGTCTCTAAAAGTTAGTTATTCATCTTTATTTCAAGTGCAACAAAACACAAAGATTAATCGGTAACTTTTCGAACCCAAAGAAAGCTCCTGAAAAAGCGGAAGCAGACGTTATAGACCTGTGTGCCGGTCAGATGACGGCGGCAGCGCTGCGGGGTAGACAAACTTGCGCGGCGGTGGCGGTGTGGAGAAATGAGTTGACGGCGGCGCACCACGCTCAGCGTGCAGCGGCGGCGTGACTGTGAGTCGACTTTGAGACGGCGCACAGGTCTATCACATGACTTGCGGCGGCTCCCACGGGCGCAACTACAAAATCATTTTGTGCCGTCAATATAGCTCTAAAATTTTTTTTTCTTCGTTCTAATTTTATTTTATAACATTCTTTTTCCATCTGGTCTGTTTACAAAAAAAATGTTTTTTTACTTCGCATGTGTCCTCAAACTTTTAGTACTTTATCGTTAGAAGTTGGAACCGCGTTCCCGCAAGATAAATCGTGATTTGATAGAACTGAAACGTGATCCGATCCGAAACCTTGCCGGCCAGCAGCTTTCACGCGATCGGTAGATCTGTTTGGTGTACTTTAACCTTGCACCTGCTTGTCACTTCGAATACGATAACTTCGTTAATCGTAGTCTGCTGCTTCGATATTCAGTTGCACAATAGGATAAACTCGAAATTTGGTGCCCTGTTCCTCCGCGCAACTCCGCGTCCGTTGCTTACGCACGTCACGTGGTTCGCACATATAAGTACTATGTCGAGCACGTGTGGGTTGTGTGATAAGCAGAGCTGGTTTGCATTTTGAGCAGCTGAAAGCCACTAAGAAAATAATCAGACTTGTACCCGTCACTGAAAAAGTAACCGATGACAGTTACAATCACTTTGCTGTATAAAGTACCCGACTACAATTACAATTACAGCCTCAAAGAAGTAATCGAAAAATTACTCTAAAGTAAGCAATTACTTCCCACGTTACTTTTCATTCAAACTTTTTTTATGATAGCATAATCCGTGGAATCTCGCGCTCAGTTGTTAAAGAAAAAAAAAAGAAAGCCTCGACTGTTTTTGCTTAAAGCGCGAAACACACGTACAACCAAACCGTCCGATCCGACGTCTGACCGCGCAATACGACGGTCGGAGGCAAGGGTTTTCAACGCTCTCCGATGCTGCGGAACCCCCTCGCCCCCCAAGGTCATTCCGGCAGTCCGCACGTCGGATCGGACGGTTTGGTTGTACGTGTGTTTCGCGCTTAAAGCTGAGTGAGTGATGGCACACACCTAATCCCTCACAAGAGGCTAGATAAAGTCATTTTTCATACCCATAAGTAGTCTCCGGTGTAGAAATAAAAATGTACCCACGAAAAAGAAGCATAGTAAAGTGGCCTACTAATCCTCACAGCCTCGTGCTTAATAATTTCGAAAAAAAAAAGCCCGTTGCCCGGAGCTGAATAACTCCAACTCCCTCCCCCCCCCCCCCCCCAAAAAAAAAAAAAAAAAAAAAAGAAATGAGGAAGATTGTAATGGGGGGTAATTTTGTAATCGATTACAGCAAAAAATTAGTTCAACTAAAAAGATCATTACCCCTTAAGGAAGTAATCGAAGCGTCACAAAATTGCAGTAAAAATAATCAATTACAAGTAATCTTGTAACACGTTACGTACGAGTCTGGAAAGTATAGAGGCTCACAAAGTTTCAAGTTTTCACACCTTTTACACTGTTATCCCATCTACCTAGGTCCCTAACCACTCATGTTCATCTGTGCTGCTAAGCGCTATTGAAATTGCTCCCGTGCGTGTGTAAGACACAAGCTGAAGTGCAATGAAAACTGATCTGAGCTGCTCCTAGCCTGCTCCAGAACATAGTTTTAGCTGCTCCCAACCTGCTCCTAAACAGCTGTTTCAGTTGCTCCCGTGGCTGTTCCCAAGGACATTTCGTGAGTTCCACCCCTGCACTAACTACGTCACCGGACCTTGTCAAGTCCATTCAATACTGCGACGGGCTCCGTGATTATAGGTTACAACATGTCGACTTGCCACTCCGTTCTCGTCAAACATTCTATTTCCAAGATCATTCGCGATTATAATGAGGCTGATTATAGATGAATAGATCATGGGTTGACAATCCTTTTTGACCATTACATTTAAATTGTCCTCTTCCATCAGTAGAGGAAACCGGCATTATTTAAAGCTAAAATGAACAGTCTTATAAATATGTTTGTTCCGACAGCCTGAGTATGCACTGATTCAAATAACCCATGGTTCACCAAAATGCTGCTCTTTTTGCATAACAAGAAAAGGCTATTTGCAAAGGCTAAACGTGTTAACACCTCAAGCTTTGGGTGCTAATAACTTTGCCCTTAAAAACTACAATAAAAAGTTGAAATTGGCTAAGTTTTGTTTTTATGACTCGCTGTTTATTTTGAATGGTAACCCAAGGAAGTTTTGGAACATGGTGTCACCAAAAAGCAATAACTCTGCCATCAAACCAAGCCGCGACAATGGCGATCCCATACAAGAAAGCGACTGCTCTGCAAATTACGACCCCAGCCAAAATATTACGTCCGTGGGACGCCGCATTCTCAACTAATGCCGATAATAAAAATGCGACCCGCCGCAAGCCGCTGCTCCTTAGCGGGCGGCAAGCGGTTTGTCGATCGCCAAAGCAACATTGGGCCGTGACGTCAGTATCCTTCTCTTTTTTTCCTCTGGTCCAGGAGTTGCGCGTAGTGCGCTTCTTTGAGCCACTACCACAGCTACTTCGGCTTGCGATTGGCGTGTTTAGCCGTTGCTTTTATCTGTAGCCCGTGTAGCTTCGGTATAGATTTTTGTTTATTTGCTTGTGAGGACTTCAAGACTCGTTTTAGCGAGCAACTCGGTGCGCCCAAGACTGCCCAGCTGTTCCTCGAAAGATGCCGAGCGCAACTTGTAGCGCTGTGGGCTGCTCAAACAACCCGCTGTGCAACCCGGAGGTGCTTCTTCACAAGTTTCGAACGGACCGGAAATTGAAGAAAGTGTGGGTGAACGCTGTTCGATGAGTGGACTTTGGACTTCGGCTTTTATGCGCCCGAGGAAAAAACAACGAAAAAACAGAGGTGTACAGCCCAGCACTCGTGTGTTCGGAAGCCGCAGCTCGCGCCGTAGAGCCTCAAAGCTTCGTGTCTGGGACTGACCCGCAGCGCGAAAGTGAGAGGGCCCCCAGTACTGTACGTCACTGGCAGCACAGCGTAGAGCAACGCCGCTCCATCCACAGAGCCCCGATGACAATTTAGGTCTAGCGACGAGTACGGAAGACCACACACACGGCGACAGCCGCAGAGTACGGCACCGAACGAGTTCACTTGTTTTCCAGTCGCTAGCTTTTGGGTATACAAGCGACGAGTACGGCATAGCGCACGCATGGCGGCGGCCGCCGAGTACGGAATCGTACGAGTTCACGGGTTTTCCAGTCGCTAGCTTTTGGGTATATGCACTAGCCCTTGCTACATATGCTGGATAACTACCACGTATACAGAATTAAAACAAAATCAGCTTACCTCCTATCTTTAGACGGCTAGCGCAACAGAGGTAGGTGCCGCTCGGCGTGCGTGCTCGTTGAACGAGAACGATCCTGACGTCACGTTCACATAGCGGTTGATTTCGAGCGTTGCCGGAGCCTCGAGCGGCTAGTTTCGGGTTTGTTGGCCGCGCCCCAAACAAAACTTTGAGGGGTCCATATCTGTAGAACTACGCACAATAACGAGAAAAAAATTGCACCTTGCAGTTCAGGGACGCTGACTGGACTAAAAACAGTCATAATCCCAAAACCGAAAGTATGGACCGGAGTTGCCCTTTAACGTTTGCTCGGCTGAAGTGGAAAAGGGTGGGAGGAGCTTCCACTTCGTTCTTGACCTGTCACCGACTCTAGGTGCATCTTTTTAGCCACACCTGCACTGGTGAAGAAAATTGTAGGGCAATGTATTTACGGTTCTATCTCGATACACATGCCAGAAGTACACCACCTTGCACTTTCTTACACATGCCAGAAGTACACCACATTGCACTTTTTCACACCGGTGCAGGTAGTGCAACTAAAAAAATGCACCCACTCAAAAAAAAAAAAATTTGTATCGGCCCACCAAAGCTCTGCCAAAACCTCTTTGAACACAGTGTTTTATCAGCCAAATTTTATGAAAATGTGTACCAAAAGAAACCCTGACAGAGACATTTACGAGAGCAAACAAGTGGACTACATTGACTGCTTAGGCTTATAAAGAGAAACAAAAAAAGTAAAAAAGGAAGAAAAAAATATCTGCATTACGATTTAAGAGCATGTCATTGCAACGAACTGGTGAGCATAGAATGTGTGAAGTTCTGCGTGCACATGATGTATGTGGATGCAAAAACATGCCTTCACCCCAACCCAATAAGTGATTTCCCACATCAGAAGCCGCCTCGGTGGCTCTGAGGCGAGAGCACCGGCCTACAGGTCCTCAGGTGGCGGGTTCGAATCCCGACCGAGGTGCCCGCAATATGACGGAGGCTTATTGCAGAGAAGGCACTGTGTAACCGAGCTCCGCAGGTGGTCCAAATTAATCCTCAGTCCTCCGCTGGGGCGTGCCAGATGCCCGTCATAGGTGCCAGATGCCCGTCATAGGTTTGGCACGTAAAACCCCCAAATTTGACTTTCCCACATCAGAGCTAAAATTTGTGCAGCCACCCACATTACATGGATGTAGAACTGTACACCTTCTGTGCTTCCCAGTCTTTGATGAGATATGATTAAGCTTGCACAGCGCGACTCCAGTGAGCTGAATGATTACGGCAAGCATGCCAACACCGCAGAGCATGACAAGCTCGATGAGAGAGGGCGTCCACCTTCCTGACTTTCCGACGCTGCATTGCTAGTGTTCTTTCTTTGAGGCTCCTAGTGCCAGTGTCGCTGTTGGTGTCGCTACTGTCATCATTGTACCCGCAGTCAGACTCTTCCTACACAAAGGGGTCTGGGGCAGACTCCGGAACGGAGCTGTGTAAGCAAACATTGTGCAGAATAGCACATCCTGTTGCTAAATTACGTGCTCTTTCTGGGTCGTAGTGCAGAGCGTGGTACTTCTGCAGGCACCGGAACTGGTTTTTCAGTTTACCAATGCATTGCTCAACAACAGCGTGTTGAGCGGTGTTGGCCGAGGCCAGACTCGACAAGACGCACCGCTCAACACGCTGTTGTTGAGCGCTGCCTCTTGCTGGGGTTGCCAGAAATAGGGGTGAGTAGCCAGGGCTCCAGAGGTAGCATCTGTCACCTGCAGACAAAAATGGAACCGTATTTGCCATGAATGTTCTCGCATAACATTTCCAGGAGTTGTCTGAAAGTGCACTTGTACTAAAATGGGGCTACTGGTATGGTTTTATGACTTTCGAGAGAACCTGCTGATTGAAAGTCAAACTGGCAGGAAAAAATGTTATGTCGGTAATTTAATTGGCTTGCTCAACCATGTAAATAATGTCTTGCAAACCTGCATCGCCCATTGTTGTTTACCTCAATCTTGGGTAGAGGCTACAAGGAACAGCCACCAGATCTTTTGTTTCGTAAGTATATCTGACCTAGCAATGTCAGTTGTGCTGCTCTGACCATTGGCCACTGAGATTGGTCGTTTAAAGTTATCTAGAAGCACCATTTTTTCCTGCTACACAAAGAAATTTGAGCCATCAAACATTTTCATCCCTGAACCAGTGCTGGTAGCTTGTAATCGGAGACTTGGGTGGGCAGATTACGTACTACGAGATGAACACTTGATGGGTCCAGTGACAGCGTTACAAATATTACAGTTATACCCAGGTTCTACATTTAAAATAAAAGATACGTCGAATAAGAGTACATTCATTAGTGGGAAGAATGGTACAGATCTTGGGGCTTTAACGGAGACAGAATAATCTCATTGGCTCGGGCCAGACTCTCTCGGGCCACAATTATTTGGCTCCTGGGTTAGCATGCTATGAATTTTGGTGTAAGTAGGAAATAGCCTAATGCAGGACGCCAACCAACTGCTCTTCGCTGCAAAACCAAACTGTCGGCGCATGTCAACCGAAGCACGTTTTTGGGGCTGAGAAACGTAAGCGGAGATGATCGAGCAAGAAGAAAAGTATGCCAGTCATTCCAGAGTATCATGCCTGGTCTGTGAGCATCATGGGAGAGGTACGATTACAAGAACCAGAGGCACCTTGTCTCCGGCTTAGCGAGAGACCTAACGGCCATCGACTCATCTGTCTCCCGGACCTGGTTTCCTCTGTGAATCTTTACGTTTGGCCCTGCGTTTCGGGGTTAAAGGCCGACGACCAGACTCGAGATTCTGCAAGGCAGAATTTCCTCCTCACCATGGGAGAGGAGGAAGCGAGGGAATAGTGGAAAGCGCAAACTGGTCGTCGGTTTTTAAGGAGCAGACGTATGCAATCCTGGATGTAACAAACAGCCTGTCGTGGGAAAACCAAGGTTCGGCACGTAGGGGCAAAAAAGCCTGCACACGAAATATAGGCAGCATGCCCGGCTGCCTCCTTGATACCGAAGCAAGCCCTTAAACAATCAGCAAAAGCAGAGCTCTGTGTCATAAGTGTGCCGGGACTCCTCCAACTAGACCCTGAACCCGGAAAACGCGACACTTGGTCTCCAAAAACTGAGAAAAAACAGGGTGACCAGATTCTGACAAAGGCTGTATTTCGACTGACTAAAACAGGTTATCTACAATCAAACAGCAAAACGTGTGAAGGGGGAAATGGTGAAAACTAAGAGCTGAAGTGGAGAGGAGCAACGTCCTTTCCACAACGGGTTGTTTCGTGCGTGCCCGTTTTCTCTTCGCTGGGGCCGCGCCACTACGGGAAGGGACTGGGGAATGTCTCCTATATTTCTAAAACTTGTCGCGCAACCCGTTGCAAAATGGCCGAGTGGCTTCCCCGACGGAATGTATCCTGAATGGTCGCATGATCTGACCTAGAGACCCGTTAAAATAATTTTTGATAGGGGCTGTAGTTTCACGAAAAGGATTGGGACAGACCTCACAGGTCTCTCAAAAAGCTATGATGGGTCTCTTACACCCCTCAGGAATTGTTAAAGGGTACTCAGGCCCCTTAGAGAACTTTGACGGTCATCTAAACTATACTCGCCGTCCACGATCAAGCCCTTGCAGCATGCTAGATGAGCGCTTAGTTTCGAGGCCTTCAAAAACAAATCTCCCTTCCACCCCTCCGAGGGAAAGCAAGGTTCAACCTGTCGTGCTTCCTCCAGCAGCTGTCGATGCTCACACATCGTGGACATGGCAGGGTTAGAGATACTGTGCTTACGTTCATACTTCTTAGGCCATGCCCGTTGGCGCTGCTTCGGTTTAAAATGGTCAGTTTGGTCTACAGGGGAGATGCGAGGCACGGCACCACGAACGAGCTCCCATTTTCCTCTCGCTATTGTCGTTGCCTATTTTTTGTTTGTACACTGTCGGAACGTGCGCACTGTTAATGTGGAGACTGCACATGGTAATTTGCCGAGAAAGACTGGCGTGTGAGCAGTATCGCGAGGTCCCAAGGTGGTTTTTTCTGGATGTCTGCTGGTGGCTTAAATAAGTGATGTTTTTCTTTCTTGCTTTTGTAACAGTGTTGTTAGAAAATTTAGTATATTTTACCCCTCCATTCAATCGAAATTGTCACCGATGGTAAGGATGCAGATTTGTGGTAATGAACTGTCCTCTCATGTTAATATCTTTTCAGATATATCAGTGTTTAGAAGGGAGCTAATTTTTTATCTTTTCAATTCCTGATTGCATGTTAGTCTTTTCTTTTTTACAAATGGGGTACATTGTGTTAAGTCATGTACTACCATTTTATGTGCCACCACACATGACCTAGTGGTCGTTCTGGGGCATGATTCAAATAAAGCATTATTATTATTATTGTAAGGTATGCCAAAATGGTGCAACATCCAGAAAATTTACGTACAGTAGGCTGTGTCTTCATTTACATTTTAGCAGCACTTGTCATCTTAAGGTAGGATATTCTGGCATATGAAATGTGATTGTGTTAATGATACAAGCTCACGAGCATATTTTGTCTGGTGCATCCCGCAGAACTTGGCTTGATTCGAGCGGCAGCGTGTTCGCTGAACGGCATCTGCTGTCTCTGCAGTCTAGATCAGGAATGAGGTAAGACTGCAACGGAAGCGGCTACGTAGATGTCTGCAAGGTGAGTGATGCATGCAGCCATTTCTTTGTTTGATATTGCGTTTCAAGAGAAGATGAAGCTGCGGCATTGTCTAAAGGTCCTGGTTTCTGCTTCCGCCTGGTCAACATTGCTGCCCCATGAATCGTGTCTCATCGACTCTTATACTTTTTGCGAGCTGACGTTTGGGCTTGTTGCTTTGGATAGAATGCTATGGTGGGCTTGGCCTGGAGCCAGCTGAATGTCTTTGTCCATGAAGCCATAAACGAGGACATAATAATAATTTATTGCATATGAACAAAGCGAGGTTGAAGTCAGACCTGCCTAAGCCACATTGGGCTTGACTGGCAGCGTCTTGGATGCTTGACATGGATGCTGCTTTCCCATTTCGGGGTCGTGCTGTTTCGCCTTTTGCTCTAAGGGCTTGTTTGTACGTCTGCTTACCTGGTGTGCCCCGTGTGATAATTGCTTAGCGGAGGGAAATCTTTAACGCGGTGAGAATCTGTTTTATTTGTTTCGGCCTCCTCACGCTTCGCTGTTGTGCGGTTGTGTTGCAACCTTCCTTGCATCGTCGGATCCTTTGGTCTCTTCTGGAGACACGCATTTGCATTCTTCTTGGCTAGAAAGGTGTCACCCTGTGTCAATTTGCCTGATATGGCAGTTTGCGCAGTATGTCTCTCCTGAGTGCTTCTCTTCCGGGTGTGCTTTGCTGCACTCCTTGCGTCTTTCAGGTAAAGTTCATCTTGGTCTATATTTTTCATGATTTCTTGAATCGAAAACTGGGCTTGGACTTCTTGTAAAACTCCTTACTGCATCGTTTGGCGCAAGTCCGCAGACCTCCACTGTGTGCTCTGCTTTGCCAATCTTGGTTTGGGTTATGTGAAGTAATAGTTTCGCAACTTTAGATGGGATGCTCACTATTGCAGTGTTTTGGCTCTGGTTGGTCTGCAGGCACCTGTTGGCTTGTTGCCCCATTGTGCTGGTGCCCTGAAGCTGGGCTAGAGCAGTGAGGACGCTTGGAGCCGGCCTACGTTGAGTCCGTTGCATGGTCGCAAAATTCGCTTAAACTCTTCCAGGGGAAAGAGTGTGGGCGTGGGAGCAGGTCTGCGGGTCGTAGCTCTTCTCAGCTGCCTCGGCGACGAAAGCGAAGGTGGCAGCGTGACTTGCTTTTGAGTTAGGTTTAGCTGTTGCCGAGCTCGTCGACGCTGTGCCTTCAAGACTACGTTGATCCAGATTTGCCTTGTTTTTTTCGTTCCCGACGATGGGTAATCCTGGTTATCTGCTGCACTTGCATCTTTTCGGTAGATGAAATTATTTTTATTTATATCCAAGCTGATTTCCGAGGCATACGTGACAGCCGTGCAGCCCGCATCGGTTCCACCGGGCGGGGCCTGATTCATCGCCGTATTATTAGCTAGGCCTACAACGCTAACAGAAGGCTTAGCCTTCCCACTCGGGAAAGTCTTCCTAATTTCACCACAATTGCACTCACCGGCGAAAAACTGGTGTCTTCATGTGCCTTTTGCTTAATAGAATATGGTGGTAATCACTAATTTGTGCAGAATATGATTTTTCTGAACTTTTGGGTGTGCAACACAGAGCTCATCAGAAACACACTTTGCCTCTACGGCGGCCGTCGGTGTTCCCCCCCCTGTAACGGGATGAATTGATTCATTCGTTCTTGAACGATGCGAGCGAAATCGTGAACCTTTTGGGCAACGTCGGGAGCACGGAGTGATTGAGGACCAGTCGTAATTGGAGAAATGATTGTACAAACTAACGTAATCTCCAGCGGAAAGATTGTGTCTATTCACTTCAGGATGTCTCCGTGAATAACATCTCATGCCATGTCAGATAGGTATACTGATCTCCAGTGGGGCATGATGTCCGTCCGGGGGGGGGGGGGGGGAGGGAGGGAGGGAGGGAGGGAGGGAGGGAGGGAGGGAGGGAGGGAGGGAGGGAGGAGGAGGAGGAGGAGGAGGAGGAGGAGGAGGAGGGGGGAGGGGAGGAAAGGGAGGGAGGGAGGGAGGGGGGGGGAGAGAGAGAGGAGAGGAGCAAGGAAACCAAGCTTGACATACCCTCTGTTATATCTGTACAGTCTAGATTTGCGAAACATAGATCAAGCATGTTGCCCTGGGTGTTTGAGATACAGTTGTATTGTTTTAAATTTGTAAATGATGAAAAATTCAGCAAGAAATTAGATCTGAATAATATAGTAACTTCTAGAGGACACTGAGGCTGCTTTCCAGCAATATGTTACAGACATTAAAATCTCCAAGAACTATAAATTTGAATTTATTCAGGGCCTTGGTTGTACACTCAATGCCCAGTAGACATTGGCGAAAACCATCTGGAGACGTGTCAGAGGGCAAGTAATAAGCGCCCAGGAGGATATGCTCGCCATTCGCACATGGCAGCTCTATCCACACTGACTCAAACAATGTCTCAAGATCCGGACGCCTAACACGTTGTAAGGACGCATCAATTTCTCTCAGCACTCCACCCAACGTCTTTTTCCTAGTAGAGAATACACGATCACGTCTAAGTACTGCAAAATTAGGTGGGAAGACATTGGATAAATAAATGTTAGAACAAGGCCAGGTCTCGTTTAGCGCAATAATAGACACATCAGTTAGGGTTACATTAGAAAAAAAGTTAGCTCTTGTGGGAAGACCTTGGACATTCTGATAGTAAATGTCTAGGTTACGTATCTGTTCCGGCATTATGGAAGAGAGGCGCTTCGAATACCGCTTGCTATGTGTGGCTCTCATTCAGCTGACCTGTCAACTCGTTGAAAAGGCTTCCCTCTGGCCAGAGAAGGGGATCAAAAAGTTTCTCTATTTCTTCATTTGCAGCCATCACTCGTAAGGACGAGTAGCTTTCATGCCGTGTCTTCAGTCGGGTGCACGCAAGCTCGCGAAGAGGGCCCTGCTTCCTAATGTGGGTTTAAAGGCTCGGAGGATCGCAAGATGGGCCGAAATGCGTCATGTGCACAGCGTGTTGGCGACGTGGTGGAGAGGGTGGCAGTGCCACAGGTGTACAGCTGGCTGACACACTTGCCCTCAACAACGGCCGTCTTGCCCTGGGGACCTTTGGCCCCTCCTTGCGGAACCCAGCCCCATTGAAGTTTGATGGAGCTTGATGGCATGGATGCCCTGAAGGTTGGACAGGGTCACCAAAGGAAGGGGATGGTGGCGGCTCATCGCCGCAGTTTAGGAAAAAGGCAGCTGTTTCCTGCCGGCCGGTTCCATTGGTTCCGAGTGTTACGCACAGCTCCGAGCTCAGTCCGCTAAGACAGTATGGCACTTGCGTGCAGCTGGGAGGTATACCTATACCCTTGGCAGAGCTGCGCGTTCTCGTCATGAAAGAGCAGCGACCTCGTGTGTGAGGAACGAGATCCCCTCGAGGGAGTTGAGGAGGAGGGCTTGTAAGGATTTCATGTCTGCATGAGGACCGCCTGGGGAAGAGGAAGGTTTCTCCGAACGAGTGGAAGCAGTGGGGGAGGGCGGTGCGGAGTGGTGGCTGAACGACGCTTCCGTCAAATCCGGCCTGGCTTCTGCTGTTAGGACTAGCAGCCCCGCTGATGTTTTGCAACTCTTGCAGATTAAGGAGCTTACCCCAGATTGCAGAAAGGTGGTCTTATTTTCCGTCCAGCAGGTATACTTGGTGTGGGCACATAGCTGGCACCCTGAACAGTGTAGAAACAGCAGTATTCCATAGAAGCAGCGGGAGCAGATTCAGCATGCGTCCTTTGCTGTGCGCAATAATAATAATAATAATAATAATCTTTTTATTCACACAACGCTTTCGGTATGTCAAATGACGGGTCCGTCTAAGCCGACAATTAATAATAATAATAATAATAAAAATAATAATAATAATAATAATAATAATAATAATAATAATAACAGCATCTGTCCTTGCTGGGAGCAATAATACTACTACTATTACTGATAATAAGATTACTACTACTGTTAGCGCGTCAGGAAATACAGCGCTTTGTAACTCGGGTTTTTTATAAGAGACGAGAAACGTGAATACATTGTTAGGGTACAGGTTGCAGACGTCCGACCCTAGTCGGCGTGATGGCGTCGCGCTCGACAACAGTTGTTGCTTTGCCGGAAGAAGGCTGGCGGCTCTGGCCAGTGTTGCCGCTTCCGGCCGCAACACTTCCCCCACACTTGGTGGAATGGTGGAACTACAAGTCCAGCCGCTCGGGCGGTCGGTGTTGTTGCACTGGACGCTGCTCCTTGCTTGGCTCCACGGTGGCCCTTGAAGTCTCTGGAGCCACTGAGGATTGGCCCCATTCTAACGTTAAATCCTCATTGCGCTCACTGGGTTGGTGCAGAGGGTCAGGTGTGTTGACCTCAAGCCTCAGGCGTAGCTGGTCATGATGTCTGCGGATCATCCCACCAGGTGTTTGCACCAGCGCCATGCGGTTTCCAAGTTCTTACGTGATGGTTCCACTCAGCCAGCGGGGTTCATTACCAAAGTCCCTTGCACAAACAGCCTGACCTCGGCTGTTTAGTTGCTGGCCATGCCAGTGGCTCCCTACTCGGTGGCATGGGAGCCGCCCGTTGGCACACTGTGCACCGGTGAAGCAACTCTTCCACCTCACGGTCAATGCCTGGCCACCACACCAGCGTGCGTGCCAGTGCCTTAGTTGCATTGACTCCCTTGTGAGTATCATGAAGCTCCAATAGAAATGCCCTCCGTGCACATTCTGGAATCACCACTCTTCCAGCCATGCAGATGAGGGCCCCTTCCAGCGTGAGTGCATTACGATGATGCCAGTATGGCTGAAGGCAACTGTCCAAAAGTCTTTTTGGTCAACCTCTGCTGATCGTGTCTTGTAGGCTTTGCATAATTGGGTCCTTCCCCGTCAGGTCTTCTAGCTGTCGTCTGGACACTGGGCTGGCGTCCAACATGTCCGCTGTGAAGACCCCCATATCTTGGGCTTCTTCGGTTTCTGCTCCATCTGGGGCAGTTGCCATCGGCAGACGACCGAGTGTCTGCGTTCAGGTTTTGTGACCCAGGCTTGTACTTGATCACATACTTACACGCTCCAAGCGTTAGTGCCCACCTCTAGATGCGTGCCGCAGCCATGCTTGGAATCGATTTGCTTTCTTTGAACAATCCCACCAAAGGTTGGTGGTCTGTCGTCTGTCTTTAGGGTGAAGCTCCTGCAGAGAAGGTAATCCCTAAACTTCGTTACCCCAAAAATGAGCGCAAGCGCTTCCTTCTCCAGCTGCTAATAGTTCTTCTCAGCCTTGGTAAGGGATCCTGACTGGAAGGCGATAGGCCTGTCGATGCCATTCACGCAGTGAGACAGCACTGCTCCTAGGCCTTCTGGTGACTCATCACACTCCAAAATGAGTTCCCTACTTGGGTCATAGTGCACAAGAAGGTTGGACTTCTGCAAGGTTGTTTTCGCCCCGTCGAATGCAGCCTGTTCTTCTGTTCCCCATTTCCATTTCACCTCACTCCTCAGCAGGTTGTGGAGCGGAGCCAGAAGTGTAGACATCATAGGCAGGAAACTCCTTTAGTATGTGATGAGTCCTAAAAAGGACCGAATTTCTTGGAGGTTGCGAGGTGCAGGAGCCTTCACGATGGCGTCCACTTTCTTTTCTGATGGATGCAGCCCACGTCGGTCGATCCAATGTCCGAGGTAGGTAACCTTCACCAAACACACATTTCTCTTCCCGCAGTCGGATGCCATTTTTCCTGAATCTCTGCAGAACCTTCCGCAGCGTCTGCCCAAATTCGTCTTTGCCTTCTGCCACCAAGACATCATCCAAGAAAACCTGCGTTCCCAGAATGTCCTTCAACAACGCCTCCATTTTCCTTTGGAAGATCGCTGGTGCTGAAGCGATGCCGTATGGCAGCCGGTTGTAGCAGAAGAGACCCTTGTGGGTGTTGAGCACTGCTGCCTGTCTGGATTTTTCATCTAAGGCCACGTGGCAGTAGGCTTCCCGAAGATCCAATTTCGAGAACCAATGGCCATCCTTCAGAGGTGCAAAGATGTCCTCCACTTTGGGAAGTGGGTATTGTTCGATGTCGCATGCCATGTTCAGGGTTACTTTAAAGTCCCCACAGATCCTGAGACCTCCATTGGCCTTGGTCACTGGCACTACTGGCGTTGCCCACTCGCTGTGGAATACCAGAGACAATATCTCCTCTTTGCACATTCAGGCCAGTTCTTCTCCTACCCTGTCACGTAGGGCATAGGGAAGAGACCAGGCCTTGCAGAACTTGGGGTTTACCTCTTTCTTTAAGTTGATGTAGGCCACAGGTCCCTTCATCAACCCCGTCCCCGGCTAGAAGAGATCCTTGAAGTCTTCTTTCAGCTTCTTGACCGTGTCCTGCACTTGGTTGTCACTTGTTTGCATGCTCCCAATTAGATGCTCTTCCAGGAGGTTCAATGCTTAGATGACGTCTCGACCACACAAGGATAGACCCGTACAATCCACAATGTACAGTTGTCCTTGCACTTGTTTGTTTCCATACCTTACTGGCATCGCCAGGACTCCCAGCACTGGTAGTTTCCCCAGGTAGCAGTGGAGCTCCTTGATAGTTTCCTGTAGGGGTGGCCAGACCTTATCATTCTTGGAGTATGTGTCCCTAGAAATCATGCACACGGGGGAGCCAGTGTCAACCTGCATGGTCACTTCTACTGTTCCCCACTGGAGCACTTCGTTGACTGAATCAACCGTAGCTTTTGGAGTGTGCACTGTGAACAAGTGGAAAGCCTCCTCTGCCTGTCCTAGCTGTGCTTCTTCCGTGAGCAGGTTGGCCTGCTGCTTCTTTCGGTTGACCGCCGGTGTCGACTGAGTGCGAAAGCACCGGCTCGCCAAATCTCCCTGCTTGTTACACGTGAAGCACGTCGTTTTCTTGTGTGGACAGTTTGGCTGGTCATGAGAGCTGTCTCCGCAACAAATGCAGGGCTGCGCAGTCTTCGTCCGAGACGTTTCCTGCTGACGTCCCTTGTGCTTCTTAAACCGCAAGGCATTCACGTCCCCTGCAGTAGTGCGTAGCGAACTTGAGCCAGGAAGCCGGTCGGCGTTCCGCATTGCTAACTCCGCAGCCAACGCTGTGTCCAGCGCCTCTTTGAGCGTAAGTTTCTTTGGTTTTGCCAGGAGGATCCTCTGCACCGTCTTCTCGCACCGTCCGATGACAAATCGGTCCCTTAGGTTGTTGTCTAGAGCGTCCCCAAAACCGCAGTGGTCTGCGATTCTCCGTAATTCGGCCAGGTAGTCCGCGACGCTTTCCCCCTCATTTTGCTTTAGTGACTGGAACCTGAACGTCTCATAGATCTCGGACGGTTCCGGACTGAGGTGCTGCGTAAGCGCTTTCATGATCGTGTCGAAGGTTTCGTCTCGCGGTTTGTTTGGCGCCACCAAGCTTCGCAGTCATGCATAACTTCCGGGCTAAAAGCGGATATTAGGATCGAACGTTTCCTACCGTTGTCCCTCACCCTGCTGGCGTCGAAGTATGCCTCCAGTCGCTCCACGTAGTTTGTCCGATTCTCCACCGCCGGGTCATACTGGATCGGCGCGGCGTAGAGGGCTTGAGCTTGCGCCATGGCGGCCACCGCTTCTCCTTTGTTCCCGGGCCCCACCGTCACACCGACTAACACCACTTAACGTTCATGTACTGGCGTTCGGTTGTCCTCTCCTTATCCCATCCTCGTCGTCATTGTTAGCGCGTCAGGAAACACAACGTTTTGTAACTCGGGTTCTTTATAGGTGACGAGAAACGTGAATACATTGTTAGAGTACAGGTTACTGACGTCCGACCCTAGTCGGCGTGATGGCGTTGCGCTCGACGATTGTTGTTGCTTTGCCGGAAGAAGGCTGGCGGCTCTGGCCAAGGTTCCCGCTTCCGGCCGCAACAACTACTAATAAATTCATTACCACAGACATCGGCTCTCTTTAAGAAAACGGGCACATCAAAGCAAATAAGGTGCTTGTGTGATGCCACCCTGCAGTTAAAAAGTCAAGCATAGCATAGCATAGCCACTCTAAACCTAAAAATAAACACATGCACATAAGAGTATTGAAAAAATATATGATACTTTTTATTTCCTCTCCAGGGAGCGGAGGGGCAAGGACAAAAAGCTGCATTCAGCTACTTGACGAGGTCCCTGCCCCGATTGAAACGGCAGAGAGAGCAGTGATGACAATGTTTCCTAATCACTCATTTACAAACCAAATGAAATAACAAATACAAAACTACACACATACAATAAAATTGGAGCAGTAGTCAACAAAAGACGTGAGATTTTGTTAGTGAGTGTCAGTGAGCGTCATAAACAGGGATATCACGTGGGGCTTGGTGACAACCTCAAGTATGACGTGATATTGAATCAATTTGTTTAGTAAGTAAGCTAGATTGTGCCTTTTTGATTCATGTCCATATGTTGTTTGAGATGTCGGCAGAAACCATGGTTCTGCATGTCGTGTATTATGGCTTGTGAGATGCTTGTTTAGATTAAAAAATTCAATTATGAAGGTGTTATTTGCGAGTAGGGCAGATCTGTAAAGGCACGTGAGTCTTAGTTTGTATAGGAAAGATATATTTAGGATGTTTAACTGCTGCAAATAATTAGCAGTGCTCTCATTCTATGCGAGATTTGCTATTATTCTAATTGACTTTTTCTGTGCACGAAGGAGGATATGTGTGTTATGTTTATTAGTTGTACCTCATATGGAGATTAGAATATGTTAGGTGAGGAACAAAATGAGCCATTGTATAACATTTTCTTAATATTGCATGGTAGGCTGTATCTATGTTTATTTACCAGCCCATTTTTTACCAGCCATTCGGCTTTGTTCGGCATTCGGCATTATTACCAGCCCATTTATTTACCAGCCATTCGGCTTTGTACGGATGTGATTAATGGTATGATAGTCCCATGCGAGGTGTTCTGTAAAATGAACACCCAAGGATTTCATTTCACTTACAACTTCTATTTTCTGGTTGTCTAAATGAAGATATGTTGGCCTACAAGTTAATTTGTTTCTGGGTCTATAGAAAATCGCTCTAGTTTTATAAGGGTTTATTTGCAGACAGTTTGCAATGATGTATCTTTGCAAATTTCTAAAAGAGCTATTTGCTTCTGAAGCTATATCAGTCGGGTCAGTACCAGTAAAAAGAAGTCATATCATCGGCATAGGCTATTATTTTTGCTGATGTCATTATGTTGATAATGTCAATGTAAAGCATGAAGAGAAGAGGGCCTAATGTGCTGCCCTGGGTCACACCTGTTGTAATAGTGTCAAGTGGAGATAAAGAAAAGTTTATACAAACAGATTGAGACCGAGGCTGTAAATAAGATTGAATTAATAATGCTGCGCTTCCTCTAATACCATAAGCGTGAAGCTTAAGGTGTAGTATATCATGATTTATGTCGTCAAACACCTTATTAAGGTCAATAAATATTCCAGGTATGAGTTCTTTCTTCTTAAATGCTTCAACAATTCATTCTTTTTGTGTTAATAGTGTGGTTTCTGTCGACCTGTGTTTACGAAAACCAAATTGTGAGTTAGATAGAATATTATGATTGTTAGCTCTTAAAAGCCCATCATGTTTATATCAGTGATAGGAACATGAAACTCGCTAGAAATAATGTTTATTGCTGCACAAGCACAAATAATAAAAGGTATGAAAATACTAATTGAAAGCCATTAATTAGGGCATGGGAATATTCTTCCCTCTGGGCCTTCAGTGCCACACATACTCTTGGTGACACTTGGCAAAACAGGGCACCACACAAAGGTGTACTTTGCAAGTTGTGCATGTGATCTTTGATCTTTTGTCATTTTTGGCCGTGGAGCAGTACCTACACCTCTTGTAGGCTGCTTTGCCCTGTGGGTAATGTGGCCCGTTGGACAGGTGCACCTCATCTGGCACGCCAAGGTTTTTGTTGGTACTTGCTTGCTGCAAGACGCGTCGAAAAGCGGTCGTGGCTGACCTTTCCTTCCATTATAGCCGTTGGCCAACTGGCGTGCAAGTATTAGGAGAAAACTCTGGTGGTTCGCCTCCCCCTCTGACAGCTGGTAAAGGATGAAGTTATTCACAAGAGCACAGTCCAGAAGAAAGTAGAAGATTCGCATCCACCATTTTCTTGACTTACGAGTAACGGTGTGATACTCTCGCAGCTGATCAAAGCGGTCTACTCCCCGCATGTGCTTCGTGTACTCAGGCGTGGAACGGCTGCGCCATTTGCGCCATTTTGCACCAGACGCATGTGTCTGCGCCATCCTGCGCCATGTTGCAGAAACTGCGCCACAGCCAATACCTCGCGCCATTATGCGCCAAATCGCAAAACGTGCGCCAAAAAACTCTTTATTTCGTCTTAGTTTCGGTTTCTATCGACTCGATTGGCAACAATGAGGGCGATTAGCCTGGTCGGCCTTGTAATCCTTTGTTGTGTTTATTCCCCCTGTCTATCCCGAGTCGGAAGCGCGCGAAAAAAACTCGGATTCTAAGCGCTACACGACCTGCGACTGGATTGTTATTCTTCAACCATAAGCGGTAGGGCAAGTCGGCCGAGGTGAGGTCGAGTCGTTAAGCACCAGATTGCATGAGGCTCTGCGGCTCGGGATCCGGACGCCATCCAGTCGAAAGCAAATGAGCAAAAGATTCCTTTTAGTACTTCATCCTTAGGAGTTGGAACCGCATTCTCGTAAGATAAATCGTGATTCGATAGAACTGAAACGCGGTCCGATCCGAAACCTCTCCGGCCAGCAGCTCTTACCTTGCCGGCCAGCAGCTCTACTTATCTGCTCGGCGTACTTTAACCTTGCTCCTGCTTATCGCTTCAAATACGATAACTTCGTTAATCGTAGCCTGCTGCTTCGATATCGAGTTGCACAATGGGATAAACTCGAAATTTGTTGCTCTGCTCCTCCGTGCAACTGCATGTCCGTTGCTTACGCTCGTCACGTGGTTCGCACATATAATTACTATGTCAATCACGTGCGGGTTGTGCGATAAGTAGTGCTGGTTTGCATTTTGAGCAGCCGAAAGCCACTAAGAAAATATTAAGGACGCTATCTTCAGAAACATCAGGTACTAGCTTTTTGATTCTCATTAAGGCTCACAAAGTTTCAAGTTTTCGCATCTATTACACTGTTATCCCATCTGCCTGGGTCCCTAACCACTGATGTTCATCTATGCTCCTCAGCAAAATTGAAATTGTTCCCGTGCTTATCTAAGACACAAGCTGAAGTGCAATGCAAACTGATCTGAGCTGCTCCTAGCGTTCTCCAGAATGTAGTTTTAGCTGCTCCCAACATGCTCTAAAACGGCTGTTTCAGCTGCTCCCGTGGCTGCTCCCAAGTACATTTCATGAGTTCCACCCCCGTGTACTGCACAATTGCTAGTGGACACTTGATGCTTCTCTTTGACGCGTCCTTATTTTTCTTTTCCACTGTTACCGTCTCTGAAGGATCGTGGTCTGTTGCTACTACGTTGGCTAGCCGCTTGTCTTGCCACTGGATCGCAGCAACATTTCCCTTCACCTTGTAGTTGTGGTCGCCTTCATTGATTTTCTTTTTGTTCTTCACAACATCAGGAAGACCTTTTCTTTGTGCACGGACAGTTCCCACGGCATATATCCCGTGGTCAAACAGGTTTTGCATGAGTTCGGGTGAACTAAAAAAGTTGTCGAACACTACCAGACACTCCGTCCCGACAAGTTCCTCAGTGAATTTCTGGATTACCCTGTAGCCGAGCCCACCGCCATCGCCCTCTTTGCCCGTGTAGACTTCGAACTGGTTAATAGAGCCAGTTGTAGCATCAGCAAGCACCCATACTTTGAACCCACATTTGATAGGCTTCATGGGCATGTACTGTTTGAATGACTTCCTTCCTTTGAACAGAATCATACTCTCATCAATTGAGTGGTATGCAGATGGCTGGTAGCTAGCTCTGAATGTTTCGGAGAGCTCTGTGATAAGAGGTCGAAGTTTGTGCAAAGGGACATGGCCGACGTCTCCTTTTCTAGTCGCTGTCTTGTTGTCGTTGGCATGCAGTGATCGAAGAAGCTGAAAAAGTCGTGCTCTTGGCATCACTGGGCTAACTGATGCCACTCCGAGGTCGCTGTCCGTGGACCAGTAGTCCCGTCTGTTTTGAAGTTGAAGAATGCCCATTCTGATGAGAATATCTAGGAATCCTTTCATTTCTTCAGCTGCGGTATCCTGCCAAGCTTTCGTTTTGGTTTCTTTGGCGTATATGTTCGTTTGCTCAACGAGTATAGTCAAAGCACCTCCGAACAGGGCATCAAAGATCATTATTGGCGTGTGCGTTGGAGGAAGCTTAGGAGTTGCAGGTGTTTGGCAGCAATAATCGGGAATGTTGCTTCGGTGGGGAAGCGAACGTATTGTCCACTCACTTGCAGTCTCTTCATCATCACTGGCGTCATCACTTGAGTGCACATCATACGCACTCACCTGTGCTGCTCCTTGTGACGCTGTGCTACTCGGCTGGACTTCCGAACGGGTTACCGCACCCGACGGAACATCGTCGCCGTCTTCTTCTTCCTCGCTGTCACTTGACTGATTTGGGTCATCAGGCAGGGAGAAAAAGACATCCAGTGCCTCGTCCACTGACAAGAACTTCGACATATGTGGAGAAACAAGCGCAGGTATAATGTTCTGCTAAAGGCCCATAGGGAAATATATTCCCACCACCTATGGTCGGGAAAAACCATTACAGCATCTAATGAACGCAATGAACATGCTTATAAGTGGTTAAAATCGATGCACGAGATGCCGTAGAGACATTAATTAAATATATGCACCTTTAGAAGTTGTTTTTTGCCGTCCTCAGGCTAAAGTTTCTTCGGCAAATTGTACGAGCACAAAGAGCCGAAGCCATGCCACCTTGCCGGGAAAAAAACATTCTCGCCGCCTAGTGGATGCACCGAAAACCTTCAAAATAATTTTGTGTAGTTTGTTAGGCATGTGGCTAGATGGCGCCACAATACAGAAAAAATAAAAAATTTGCATCAGTTGTTTATGGCGCCTTTTTCGAAGTGGGAAGCATATTCCCTTTGGGCTTTTAAGGGCTAAGCAAGTTGGTTAGTCTTGAATGAATTATTTTCTCAAGACCCTTAGACAGTATCGGTAAAATTGATATCGACCTATAGTTAGGTTGCTTTTGTCACCACCTTTGTGCAGCTCCGTTACTTCTGCCTTTTGCACTTTTGGAAAAACACTGGTTGTTAAAACGAGGTTAAAAATGTACGTGAGTGGAGGAGCAAATATATCAATGGCATATTTGATGGGTTTAATTTGCAATCCACTTATGTTCTGGGATCAGCAGTTTTTAAGATTTAGGAACATGCTAATCACTTCACTTATTGTAGTAGGAAAAAACGTAGATTCATTAGGAACATATCGCGATGTTACCGACGGATCTATGCTATAATTTGCTGGTTGTACCAAATTTACGAAGTAATCATTAAAAGTGGTAGCAACCTGTAAGTCGGGCAGTTTGCTTCCATCTAGTTCAACATTATAACGAGAACATTTTTCAACTGGTTTTATAAAATTTGAGTTTCCATAAAATATCTCCCTTTTGTCTTACGGTATTATTGAACAGATTGTTATACAGTCGAACCTCGATATAACGAACTTCAATGTAACGAAATCTTCGATTTAACGAAGTATTTTATTTTTCATAATTTCTTGCCCATAGACCCCATGTATTTTTAGTCTCTATATAACGAAGTCTAAGTCTATAACGAAGTGCCATTGCCATAGAAGGCAATAAATAAATCAACTCTAAAAAACAACTTCGCAAAAAAATTGTGGTTAAAAAAAAAAATTATGCGCAAACGCGAGCGCTTGATAGGTTACTTAACGGGGACAGGCCTTCCAACGTTCCCAGGCTGCCCGAGGATGCGGCGCCGGTAGCACCGGCGAGGCATGCGGCAAAGCGGATTCCGCGAGGTTGGCCAGAAAATGCCGAGCAAAAAGTTAACACGGCATACCAGCATCACCACTGACATTCACTGATAACCATAGTCCACTCCACTGCACCGCGGGTAGCGCGGGAGCCAACTTCAGCGGGGGAGCGACGTGATGGCGCGACCGCACGGGCAGTGCCATCTAGGAGAAGACCGAAAAGACCGATTATCGTCTTGCGAGCGTGGGCGCAAGCGGCGCAAGCATCACTGTGGGCGCAAGGGTGGCAAGGGGGCAAGTAAACTGTGCGGTGAAGAGTGCTGTGTAAGTTGGAAACATTGGCACCGCCTAAACTGCCTAAACTAAACAGCTTTATTTTTTAACCGGGCGGTTCACTTACGTGCTTGCTGCCATAAGGAAACGTAAAGTTCTTTCTTTGGATGAGAAAGCAAACGTTTTGGACGCCATCCTGAAGAAACTGCCGAGATCACGAGCACTCGGGAAGTGCTCGACGCAATGGACGTACTGAGGAGGTACACGGCGTCGCATGGGCAGCAGGATGCCGTGCAAGCGCTCTGGGCGCTCGAACGCCGTATGACGCCGCTGCTACTGTCGGACAAGGCGCAAGCAAAACTCGCGGACTACTTCGCCCCTAAATAAATGTCATTTTCGGTGAGTTTTCATACCCGTAAAATGTTTCGGATTTTTTTTTCGCATGCTAAAGCCAAATTTCGATTTAGCGAAATTTCAATGTAACGAAGTAAATTGCGAATTTTACCGACTTCGTTACATCGAGGTTCAACTGTAGTAATTCAATTTAGCATGTTTCAGTACGGAATTCAGTTTGTTACGGAAAGATTTATAATCACATAATTGACTTGGATCCCTGTTTTTAATAAATTTTTTAAAAAGATTTTTTTTACGGTATGTTTATTTTACGAACTGGTTCAGGTGTGACCCATGGCGTTCTCGACTTTTTGCTTTTCCCTATTTGTTATATGAAAAACAATTTTCATGAATCCTAGTTAAAGAAGACAAGAAAATGTTATGAGCTTCATCTGCTGTTTCTTTATGTATACTAAGCTCCAGTCAGTATTACCTATGGCATTAAAAAACATGTCCAATCTTTGGGCATTCATTTGTTGAGCAAATATTGGTTCCTGTAGTGGTATTGATGTTTTACTGCGAAATTTTCTAATAAATGAAAAAAAAAATGGTGAAAGGGTCGCTGACATCACTGAGTATTACGCCAGAATACCCATGTTCATTATCATTATTTGTTATGCAGAGGTCACATGTTAGACATTCGATTAAATTGTTAAAACCATTTGATTCGAGAATAGAGGCAAATAGAGTTTGAGAAGCAGATACAGTGGACAGGTCTATATTGAAGTCTCCACTCATTAACAATGTATATATTTGTTGACGCATACAAAATCAAGAAATTGCTCCAGAAACACATTTTCTTTGGCGCTGCACAGTAACCGCCCCTCTTGGCGTACAAGTGGTACAAGTACAGTGTAGCAGAGGCAACACATTGCACTCAGGAGTCAATTGAGATTTGTGTCATTGTACATTATTTATTATATCTGTGTTGTGTGGTTAAGCAGCTGCTCTCGCAAGTGTGTCGACTTGAATGTACTTTCTTCTACACTTCTTTTCATCCTGAGATGGACTAACTGCAAAGCCTACAATCGTGAACGAGTAGCTGTGGTACTCCCGGTGAACGTGCGCTCGTGCAGCCGAGGTAGTATGATTCAATGCAAGGAGCTCGCGCTTGTAACCTCACAGGCTAGTTGATGTTAGGATGAGACGAAGTATTGGTTAGTTATTCTTTATTTCAATATCTCAAGTTTCTACGTTACATAAACATATCTTGAAATTGCAAAGATATCTGTCGTTATTGCACTTATGGGCTATCGGTCATTGTAGGGCATGACTATGTTGTTTTAAGAGAGGACGAGCTGCGCTAAAGGGAAAGTCCAGTTTAACTAGGGAAGGTGTCGTTAGGCACGCTTGAACTGCACTTATTGACAGGTTTTTTTGCAGTGAACAGTGTTCCACGTGAAACAATTTTTTATTTACACAAAATATGGAGGTGTATCAAGTTTGTACAGTACTGTGTTTGGTACTTGTATGCAAGTGCATGGTTGTTCATTATGTTTCTCATTTGGTTAAACTTCCTAGTATAAAATAAACCTCGAAATTAAAAAAAAAATTGTCATTGCATCGCTAAAGAAATTGCAATGCTATGTACGTGTACCCCATATCTTTCACTGAGGCACCACAGAAAGTTCTGATGATTTATGGAAAAAAATAGGTAGGTGAGGAAACTGAATAATCAACACGTCTGGTGCACTTCAGGTGGTGTCTTCATAGGTAGAGAATTTGACACAGCTTACACAAATCTGCAGTTGCCAAATTTTTTGTGTTTTTTTTCACACCTGAATAGTTCTCACCCAAGATACTACGTAATGGAATGAGCTAGTGTTGGCCAGTTGGGCCTCCACTTAAATGGTAAAATCTGTTTTCTATTGCTAATCCGTATGAGTAAAGTGAAACAAAGCATGAATGTTGTGTTTGGACCAAAAAATCGTACAGGATACTGTACACTTCTGCAGTGTGATGAGAGTACTAGAAAGTGTACAATACAAGGAGTACATAATAGTGTCATAAAAATTGGAAACATGTCAATCATTCATTCAAACCAAACGGACACAAACAAAGCGAGGGTTGAAGGTGGTTCTAAGGGAACATTCACGGACAACCACGTCCCACAGAATGTACTATATTACAATTTGGAACATGTTAAAATCGAATTCTATTTAAAAAATTTAAATCTTGGAATCCTTTCCCCCATCTTGAATTTTTACTCATGTTGGTGCAACATTGTATGTTTTCCGTAGTATGGCTGCCTTTTCCAAAACACGTCCCCGTGCACGCCAATGCTCTTGATGAAGAGGGCAGTGTCGTTTCAGCCCAGAAACATTGGATAGGCTGCAGTTGCCCGATTGTCTTTTGCACTGACCGGAGTGCCCCTTTGTGGGTGAGCCGCACAGACCCAGACCGCCAACAGATGGTGTCCCTTCCTGAAGCATGGAGCTGCACTCTCTAAGCAGTTCTAGCACTCAGGTTATCTTGGCTGGTGCAGTAGTAGGAAAAGCTTTTTCCCCTTTCAAATTCAGCTGGGACTTTTGCTTTCAGCACTCTTATTCCCAACTTTTCCCGATGTTTCAAGTCTGGGAGTGTGGTGTCTGTGGCTCTGCAATCTTTACTCACATTAGCCGCAAGATGTCCACACCTTTCCGATGGGGTGGCTACTGCAAGATCCGAGACAGTTAAGCTGTCAAGGCTCATTAATGGGCCATTCCTATAAGAGGCAGGCAGCCTGTCGAAGCACCAACCTTGGATATTCAAAATTATGGCACCAAAGTGTTTGCAGGGCAGTCTCGTCTTCTGAAAATCAGGGCAACTGCAGCTTGTTGTGGTGAACTGTGCAAGGTAAGAAGCATTTGCCGATGCAGCACTTTGAACATGAAATATGCCACTAGGCTCATCTGTGATTATGTGGTCCGCATCAATGTCCCCGGCAGCATGTAGACTTGCCATTATGTGCTTGACCACGGCACGTGGCCTGTTGTGCAGGAATGTTGGTACAGACTAGTGATAAACTCTGTGGCCTGAGGAGAAGTGCAAGTTGTCTTTTGAGAAATGTTTCTCCCTGTCACTCAGAAATGTCTTCATCATCTGCAGCAGACTTATCAGGCTCTTTCGTCCACTGTGGCATTTTAAGTAGTGCTCTTTGAGCATCTTGTTTTGGGCTTCTGTATTAGTTCTAACAGTTAGCTCACTCTTAAAGCAGGAAGCCCACATTTCTTTTACATTTAACCACTGTCCCTCCACATAGATCTGCAGCTTTCGAATCGATTTCCAGATGGTGGAAGTTAGAGGCACTCGACTTCCACCATCTGGTGGAAGTCGAGTGCCTCTAACGGCAAAATATCCCTTTAAAAAAAAAACAAGTTTTCAAATGCCCAGCCGCGTAGGTGGCTGGCGCATCTGTGTTGATCTTCTGAGAAGAGGTGGAATGCCCCCCGTGTCTTGGTCCCGTGTGCAACTAAGCGGCGTGGCAGGCGAGTTTGGAGGGCCTGCCTCCGGCGTTGCAGGATCGTTCTGACTCTCTTGAAACGTGATTGGAAAGTCGTCACTGGAAATCGGAGACGGTGAACCATTTCGCTGACTGATGCCGGAGGAAAGGGAAAACTTCCTCGATGTTTTTATGTGCCTCTGGCTCTCGTCTCGATTCATAGATATTTCCTCTTGCTCCTTGGGTATATTGTCTCGGGTGTGTGTGTGATCCTGACATTCTGCATGCCGCCCATTTTGTATGAATACGGCTGTACCTTCCCCTCTTCTGCTTTGTCGTGTGAAACAAAACTTACTGAAACCATCCAGATGATAACATTTAGTTGCTCACTCATGAGCGTTGGTCTCCGATAGTACAAACACAATAACGTTGGCGATGACACCTCTTATCAAAAAAACAGAACTGGTCCCAATATTTTCTAATGATCCGAATATTTACGTGTACCACAGTATATATCAAATTTGGGGGTTTTACGTGCCAAACCTACGACGGGCATCTGGCACGCCCCAGCGGAGGACTGAGGATTAATTTCGACCACATGGGGATCTTTTGACGTGCAACCGAAAGCTCGGTTACACGGCGCCTTCTCCGCAATAAGCCTCCGTCATATTGCGGGCACCTCGGTCGGGATTCGAACCCGCCACCTGGGGATCCGTAGGCCGGCGCTCTCGCCTCGGAGCCACCGAGGCGGCTCACAGTATATATGATGCCGCCGTCCAGTGCCAAGTTACTCATAAGGCTAAAAAAATCCGATAGTCAGCCTAAAAAAAAAACCTGAGACGAAGTCATCAAGTTACACTATTTCTTCCAGGTCAGCGTGTCAGTAAATTCAGATGGGACGGCCTTTCTTGTCCATCTTTGCAAAGACATTGACGTCCCTTACCTACACAAACTTCAAGTGCATTTCTCTGGCGTGGGAATGGGCCATCCAGAAGAGCTCTCGGTAGAGCCTAGTGAGGTTGCCATTGAAATACAGACGCTGCAGCGATGACCCCTTGCTTAGTGCGTGCAACCTACCGCAAGCCGTCATCCACTTTTTCTTGCCGCCAACCGGTTGGAACCTCACCAAAACTGGTGGGGTCCGCTTTTTCCACTCGGGAGGTGGTGTATGGCAAGCACCTGAACGGCCGGAAATTTGAGACGCCCGCTCTTCGCGCAATGTCTGCAATGATTTCCCCAAGGTGTTCTTGAGGTCACTGAGGCAGGCATTGAATCTCCAGATTAGGGAGGCGGCCATACTGCTCGTTGGTGTTAAGCTCTTCTTTGAGAGCCTAGATCTCTTTGGCCTGCTCATGCATATGGCCTCTCAGCTCCATCACCTCAGCCCTGACCTCGTTAATGACCTGGTCATTAGCCGTGACCGCTGCCAAAAGTGTGTTGTACTGGGCAGAAAACAATTCCATTGAGGCCTGGACTCCACTGATTGTCTTTCATCTGCTTGACGACGCGCCTTAATGCCAAAAGGATGTCCACTTTCAAGGAAGCTGCTGGAGCGAGTCTATATGCTAGCCCTCATCATCAGGAGCTCTTTCAAAATGGAAGAGAGCTGTGACGGCCATGCGTCACATTCGGTGTTCCTGGTGTCGTTTTCCCTGCAGAATGATATTAATGGCTCTTTGCCTCACCCATCCTCAGCCTTCTGTGATCCTCGAGCACATCTTCCCGATGTGGCAGGAGGCTAAGCAGAAGGCGCACCTTATCATCCTGCCGTTCCTCAAAAGGGCCTTGGAGCACACAGAACATTCCGAAGTTTGTCACGCTGCATCACGATACAAAAATGAATGTATAAAAAAAACAATAGCCAAAGACAATGAGGTGGGCCAGCTGGTTGTGCCCCTGTGAGAAACACAAATAAAAACAAAGCCAACAAAAAAAAACAAAAAAAGAAACAACTGTAGTTGGTCAGCTAGCTTTACCCCTGACAGGAACAGTCAATGGTTGTGGGCGCCGGTGCAACAAAATAGTCCACTGGCTCCTGCGCTCTTGCATACTCATTGCGCGGCCGAGGTCGGAGGCAATCGGATGCGAACGGCCCCGGCCTCGACTGGGCAGTGCCGCCTGCTCCCCCCGCTGGTTCCACTTTCGGTGAATGAGCCACCTCACCGCTAGCTGGACACCGTGCCGAGCAGAAAGACCGTTGCGGAGATAGCATCCACGCACAGTCAGTATGTCAATAAATCAATCAATCGCTGACAAGCAATCAATGACAATCAATCAATCAATTAGTGTTTGAGTGTCCAGGAACAACCCCTTGAGTCTTAGCTCTGGCACACTTGTGAGACAAAAAAAAAGGAAATTAAAATGGAAACACCAGGGCAATGGTGGAATGGAGTTCACCAGTCTTAAATGTACTGAGTCCTGACATGTACAGTCTTACATTCAACTGAAAAAAATAAGATGTTTACGAATCTCTAACGCAAAATTGGAGTGCAGCTCTTGAGGAGGAGGGGGAAGGGTACGGAGGGGAGGGTATGCCCCTCTTCCTCTATCCCCTCCTCTCCCGTCCTCCTCCAAGTCAGTTTCCTTGCTAACTTTAGCAAGGAAAAATAACTTGCACCTATGAAGAAATTCAATTGCTCCGCTAGATGTAGCGGGGAATTGAATCGGTGTTAAGGTCACGTGACATCAGTTTTCCCGCTAAATTTAGCGCGGTTATGCTGATATCGCAAAACATGGAAACGGGCACCTTAGAGCTGTGTTCTAATATTAAATATATTAGTATTGCTATATTAATACCAGTGTGACATCAGGAAAGTCGCAAATTAGAAGACAGTTGGAGAAGTCAGAACAAGCAGATGAACAACGTAGAAGCTACAACAAAGCTTGCATATTCTAAACGAATGCAAGTACATGATATTGTAGTGACACACAAGTACTTATCAACCCTTTTCAAGCATTAACTGCCTGCAAACAGAATGACCAGAAGTTCTGCAGCACAAACAAAAAATAGAGTGCATCAGAGTACATGTTGTAGAACTCGGTCAATCTAAGAATAGGGCTTAATCGATTACAATGACGAGAGGTATAAAAGAATGATTGATGTCGTGTAAGCGCACGTGACACTCTAAGGCTCACTTCTAACAAAAGGCGGGGAGAGTTAATAAAATCGTGAAGAGCTCTGAATAAGAGCAACATGTTTACCTTAGCCCGGCACTGATGCAGGCTCAGCAAGTTCACAAGTTCAAAATCAGTTTCATAATTGAAGTTATGTGGACCACTCTTAACGTAGTGATGTTCTAAGATGGAAATGAACTTTTGAACTTTGTCGAGTGCCAAGGAGTTTTAGAAATGCTGTTCAATGCAACTGAGGCATACCCAAGTTGTGATCTCGCGAACGAATGGTGCAGTGTCGGAAACGTAAACGGAATTTTAAATTCTTTTGTTATGATATATGTGGTGCTAATGTGCTGAGAGACGAGTTCATAACTGTTTTTATGGGATCACCGAATCGTAAGCTTGAATCAAACGTAACTCACTGGTCCCTCATCTCAAATACAAGCGTTAAGAACTCACTGCGGATGCTGTACGCGAAAATGGTATTCAATGTTTTCCGTGAAAATGTCTTAACCATGGTTTTCGATTGGTTAAGACAAATATCATTAACCGAGCACCAGTTCTAAAAGGAACATGCATCCTCTTGAAGCTCAATGCAATCATCACTGCGAATTATTTGTTTGTAGAGTTTTATGTCATCTGAATACTGCAGAAATAAAGGCTTAGAAAACAGGGGGGAAGCGCTGTTTACGAAAGCAGAGAACCCGAGGGGACCTAAAACAGATCCCTGAGAAATTTCAGAGGAAGCCCTGTAGAATGAAGAGGCTATGTTGTTAACCCGGATGTACGCGATTCTTTTTGTCAGGTGGTCTTTAATCCAGTCCAGAAGTGAGCCACACACTCCATAGGCGGAACGCTTCGCTAAGAGAATAGTGTGGTTAACAATGTCGAAGGCCTTGCTCAAGTCAAAGCGGATAACGTCCAGCTGACCTTTATTACAAACGACCTGAGAAGGGGTGGACATTAATGTTGCGAGGTTTGTAGCAGTTGACCGGCCGGACATTAAACCGTGTGTGTTAGGGATGGCTATGTTGCGAAACTTAAGAGACGAGAATTGATGTATGACCATTTCAAAGTGCTTGGAAAATGAAGGAACAAGAGAGAGATAGGTCTATAGTTAAGGACATCAGCCCTATTTTCTGTCTTTAATATTGGAACCACAACAGCTATTCTTCATTTTTCTGGAAATATCCCCGACCTCAGGAAGTTATTAAGTACAGTGCACAAAATGGATAAGATTTAGTATTTCTGAGGGTATTCTGGCGCTCCAGCAGATAATGTGGCTCTCATTTTCTTAATACATAACGCAACACATTCTTTATCGACATGAATGCTACTGAGTAGGTTGCCGAACCCAGTCAAATGAAACAACGTAGGAGACGTCGAGTCGGAGCTGTTTTTATAGACTAAACCAAGATGAGCTGTAAACAACTACGTACACTCACCGCATCGCCTCCATGAAATTCGGAAGCTATCTCCGATCTTACTGGCGTACCTCCAGAATCTCTTTGGATATTTCACAAGATCCTATTCTACAGACTCGCGGTGAAGTTTTTGATCACAGTTAAAAAACGGTTGAATTGTTTTCTACCGCTCTTAATTCTGCTTCCCACTTTCAGAGGCAGTTTTTTTTGTTTTTTTTCTATGCAAGAAGTCTTTTTTGACCAAGAGAGATTTTAGTTCTAAGGATAACCAGTTAGGAAAGTGAGAATTTTTTGACGTTCTTAAAGGGACACTGACAGGGTATTTATGCTCGCCGAGGTTTTTAGTTGTACGTGACATATGAGAGCTCAACTACCCAGAACAGAATTTGCGGCTCGAAATTCGGTTTCTTTCCGCCCGAAAACCGCCGATCAAGAACTGGCCGGTTCGAGTCTCGCTCACTCTCTTTTTCGCGGTCACGGGCCGTTTTCTAAGGTATCGATGCGACCACCAAATTTAATCAAAGTCGTGCGTCGCTGAAGGCACACACTCATTATTAAAAATAGAAAAAAATATGAAACCCATTTTTGTGGCTTCTAAAAAGCTGTAAATACGTTGATTGAAAAAAAGCCGTTTACAACTCCCTGTAACGCCGAATTAGAGCGCAGCTCTTGAGGAGGAGGAGGGAAGGGTACTGGGGGGTGGGTCAAGTGACCTCGGGGGCGGGGGGTCACGTGACCTTGGGGGTCACGTGACCTTGGGGCGTCACGTGACGTCGCGGGGGTCACGTGACCTGGGGCCACGTGACGATACCGATGACGTCATCAGTAGCGTCACTGATGACGCCATCAGTGATGATGATGACGATGCGGATGCCGGTGACGTCACTAATGACGTCATCAGTGATGATGATGATGACGACGCGGATGCCGGTGACATCATCAGTGACGTCACTGATGACGTCATCAGTGGCTATGACGTCAACGGGGGGTCACGTGACCTCGGGGGTATCCCCAGGTCACGTGACCCCAGGGGGGGTCACTTGACCTGGGTAACCATCGTGACCCTCGTGAGGGTAACCCTAGTAACCCTTGTGAGGGCAACTCTCGTGACCCTCGTGAGGGTAACTCTCGTGACCCTCGTGAGGGTAACTCTCGTGACCCTCGTAAGGGTAACTCTCATAACCCTCGTGACCCTCGTGAGGGTAACCCTCGTGAAGGTTACCCTCACGAGGGTTACTAACCCTCGTAACCCTCGTGAGGGTTACGAGGGTAAGTAACCCTCGTGAGGGTAACTCTCATAACCCTCGTGACCCTCGTGAGGGTAGCCCTCTTGAAGGTTACCCTCACGAGGGTTACTAACCCTCGTGAGGGTTAGTAACCCTCACGAGGGTCACGAGGGTTACTAACCCTCGTAACCCTCGTAACCCTCACGAGGGTTACGAGGGTTAACCCTCGTGAGGGTAACCCTCGTGAAGGTAACCCTTTTGAGGGTAACTAACCCTCGTAACCCTCGTGAGGGTTACGAGGGTAAGTAACCCTCGTGGCCCTCGTGATCCTCGTGAGGGTAACCCTCATGAGATTAACCCTCGTAACCCTCGAAACCCTCACGAGGGTTACGAGGGTTGCGGTTACGCCGACGCCGACGCCGACGCCGACGCCGACGTCGACGCCGACGGCGACGCCGCTCAAGCCGGGAACGGGCCCCTAAGAGCTGCGCTCTAAAAAAAGTTCCACAGACAACCGGAAGCATTCTGTGTGTTCGTCGTTTCGCGTATCGTGGGACTCGCGGGGACGGCGATGGCAGCGGACGACGGGCGTGGGACCTCTATTTCAGAACTGTCGTTCGCGGTACCGGCGAATTCTGTCTACCGTTAAAAGAGAAATTTGGGACTGATCAAAATAATTGGTATTCATCCCGTACGACACGCCCGGCCACCAAGCCGATTTGCACGAAAACGTCGCCGAGCCGTCGCTCCCTTCTCGTGGCTGAAGACATCGCTCGCGCAAACGTCAAGCCCGACGTGTCTACTTCGAGTTGAGTATGCACGCGTACGATTTCTTTACTACGTGAGAATGTCACCAATGCGCGGTGCATCCCGACTTCGACCCAGGAGTGCTTTTGCTAGAGAAAAATCGACAGCAAACTTTCCAACTTACAGTTTACCGGCTGAAGTGTTACTAAGGAAAGAGATCCACCAGAAAAGTGATGCCCCAGTAGCTCAGTGGGAAAGACGTCCGGTTCACACGCGGTAGGACCGGGTTCGATCCCCCGTGAAACTTTATTTTTTTTTCTTCAAACAATTTCTGATGTTTACATATATATATATATTTTTTTACAATCATCACTGAAGAAACAAACTAATGTTGTGGACGATACTTCGCTGATTTAAATGGTATGGGATTTCCGTTTTGACACCTGCGAGCTCAATGTAATCACTTTCCACAAGATGCAAGGAGCATATAAATCAGGTAACGTCCGCTTTCCGAGGTGCCCGTATATGTTCTACAGGAATTGCAGCCAGCCGTTGGTCCCGATCCCATTGATCTTTCGGAAACTCTGTCGCACAATGCCACTTTTTTTCGGATTCAGGAAATGTGAGCCAGCTCGTCACGCAACATCTTGGGTGTATTCTTTTCGGAGCCGATCATGGAAATTCACCACGGGCACTCACTACTCATCTCCAACTCCTCAATGTACAAAACAACTCATCTTGGAGTACAGAACAACGAGCGGAACAAACATAACTGCAAAACAATCGCACGGCGAGCAGTTCCCGCACGCCCCATCGCACGCTGCATGTCCTGTCGTCTGCTACCGGAGAGGAGAAAAAAAAAAAAACGCACGGTCGGGTGTAGCCACGTGACTTCCGCCACTCACTCTCTTCTCTCCACTTCTCCGACCTCCGTCGGGTTTCGGTTTCGGTTTCGAGGAGTTGCGTCTTTTGGCTTTATTAAAAAAATACGCTACTCTGTTGCAAAATATTAATTGGGTAGTCCTCCGACACCATAATGAAGCGCCTGGCAAAAAATAAAAATTTTTTTTGGGGGGGTGTCAGTGTCCCTTTAATGCAATGCATATTGCCGCGCGCAGGGTCACGGACTTGTAGAAAGTTCTCGTTCATTCTTGCTTTGGACATAACTATCGTTCATCCTTGTTTTTGTTGTTCTAGAAAGTGCTTGTTCATTCTCGCCCCGAGCGCGCTACGCTCGAACCTTCTCCGCCGAATCTTCGAGATAGTGACTCACTCTAGATAAGAGGCCGCCCGCGACCTTGTCGAGTCAGTTTCGCCCCAGCGCTCGACTCCGCTGTCTCGCCGACCTCGACGCTCGCGACGCTTTGTTATTATTTTCTATTCTCCTTTTTGTTTTCGGCACAAGTTCGCCACATTAAACGTTTATTTCTTCCTGTTTATTTATTGTCATTCTGGTCACCACCCGTGACATTTTGGTGGAGGTGCGGGGTACCGCATGCCTGTACAGCGTTCCCCTCCAAGATCCCGCAGTGCAAGTCCGGTACCAAGCCCAGTGAGAAGACCACTCCCCGCGGAACCCGAAACTCGGACCAGCCGGCGCATCAAGGGAGAGGATCCTGAATACGGTTTGTTACTGGACAAGCCCAAGCCGAAGAAGACGACGATGGCCGACCAGGCGCAGGCCCCGGCTGCTCCTGCCGTCGTATACCTGCCCGTCGCACCCAAAACTCCGACGCCGTTCCACGGAGACGCACACGAGGACATCGAGGACTGGCTGCAACACTATGAACGGGTGGCCCGCCATAACGGGTGGTCAGCCGAGCACTGCTTGCAGAATCTTTACTTTTCGATGGAAGGAACTGCGAGGCACTGGTTGGAAAACCACGAGGCTTCTTTGACGTCATGGGAGGTGTGCAAGCAAGAATTAAAGAAGACGTTTGCCTGCCAACACCGACGTGAGAGGGCCGAAGATCTCCTGCGAACAAGGACCCAAGACCTACATGAGAGCGTCACCAGCTTCGTTGAGGATGTTCTCCGCCTGAGCGCCCGCGCCGATCCTCAGGCTACCGAGGAGAAGAAGCTGCACCACTTGATGAGGGGTGTGAAAAGTGAGATATTCGGCGGCCTCATTCGCTATCCCCCGACAACCGTCGACGGGTTCGTCACGGAGGCGACGAATATGGAACGGGCCCTACAAGCACGCGCCAGACACTACCAGCGACACCCCGGCGTAACCACTCTGGCGACATCCGGATCCGACCTTGGCACCACCCTCCCCGGCATCCATGAAATTATCCGTGAAGTCGTCCAGGAGGAACTCAAGAAGCTCCTGCCCGCTGCAGTACGCCCGGCCTCACTCTCCATCGCCGAGGTTGTGCGGGAAGAAGTCCAGAGAACCTTCCAGAAAGAGGCTCCCGTCGTCGTGGCAGCCCCCGAGGAGCCCACGTTGACTTACGCCGCAGTGGCTCGACGGCCACCGCCTCCTCCTCGTCGCGCCTATGTCGCGCCGCCCCGACGTCAGTCTCCTGCGCCGCAGCACGACCGACACCACGACGACCAGGTCCAGTACGCCTGCCCGGAGCCTCGCGCACCCCGCAAGACCGACGTGTGGCGTACGCCCGACCGACGCCCTCTGTGCTTCCATTGCGGGGAAGCGGACCACACCTACCGCCGATGCCCATACCGACGACTCGGGCTTCGCGGGTTCCACCCGAACGACCCGCGACCCCGTTATGGTGAACGCCCTCGGGAGATCGACGAGTACCTGCGACGACCTCAGTCCCCCGAGCCTACGTCCCGCCGAGAGTTCCGGTCGCCGTCGCCACTACGTCCAGCTTCGCCGATGCACCGACCCCGACGTGAAAGCCTGTCGCCCCTCGCTCCTCGCCGGGGAAACTAGGCGCGGCAACCCCTGGAGGTGGAGTTGCCGAAGACGACCGACGCCAAGATCCTCCACGAACGTCGGAGGGCCCCCACTCGAACGCTACCAGAGATCGAAACCACGCCCCTGCAACGGTGTCCAGTAACCTAAACGTCGTCATCGACGGCCACGACGCATCAGCGCTCGTGGACACTGGAGCAGACTACTCAGTCTTGAGTGGGAGGCTCTCCCGCCGCCTTCGGAAAGTCACGACGCCGTGGGATGGACCTCAGATACGAACCGCCGGAGGGCACCTCATCACACCGGTCGGGAGATGCACTGCTCGCGTCGAGATCCACGGTGAGACGTGCCCTGTCAAGTTCGTCGTTCTGCAAGACTGTTCGAGGGACGTTATCCTCGGAATGGACTTTCTCTGCGAGTATGGCGCCGTCATCGAACTCGGAGCAAACCGGCTGACGCTTCGAAAACCTGCTCCACCACATGAGGACCCCAAAATGACGTCATCCGCGGTACGAGTCCTCGCAAACCATGTGAACCTACCGCCGCAGTCAAGTGTTTTCGTACCTGTCGGGGTCGATGAGACTTTCTGTGGCGACGTTTTGCTCGAAGGAAGCCTCCAGTTGCTTCTAGGAAGAGGGATCGGCATCGCAAGAGGCGTCACGGAGCTCCAAGACGGACGCACTACTGTCGCACTCGTAACGAACTTCCGACAGGAGGCCCAGCACCTTACGAGAGGCACCGCCGTGGGCCACGCCGAGGAACTCCCGGACGCAGCCGCAATCGCCGGAATATCAGAAGACCTCTCTTCGTGGCCACCTAAGACAACGCCGCCTTCGCAGTTTGACATCGACCCAACCCTGCCTACCCCACAACGACGACAACTCAGTGACCTTCTCGCCGAGTTCACTGAGTGCTTCTCCACGTCGTCAAAGGTGCGCCAAACGACCGTTGCGAAACATCGAATTGTCACTGAAGACAACGCGCTTCCTGTGCATCGGTCGCCGTACCGTGTTTCCGTGAAAGAAAGAGAAGTCATCCAGAAGCAGGTCCAAGAAATGCTCGATGACGACATTGTCCAGCCCTCAAGCAGCCCGTGGGCTTCACCGGTAGTCCTGGTGAAAAAGAAAGACGGGACTCTTCGGTTCTGCGTGGACTATCGCCGACTAAACGCCGTAACGAAAAAGGACGTCTACCCGCTGCCACGCATCGACGACACTCTGGACCGGCTGCGCCATGCCCGATACTTTTCGTCGATGGACCTGAAGACTGGGTACTGGCAGATCGAGGTCGACGAACGGGATCGTGAGAAGACTGCCTTCGTCACGCCGGACGGACTGTACGAATTTAAAGTGATGCCGTTCGGACTGTGCACAGCACCGGCGACGTTCCAGCGCGTAATGGACACCGTTCTTTCCGGCTTGAAATGGCAAAGCTGCCTCGTCTATCTCGACGACGTCGTGGTATTCGCAAGCGACTTCGACGAGCACCTGAGACGTTTGCGAGCCGTACTACAGGCTATCCAGAATGCTGGACTGACACTAAAGCCGTCAAAATGTCGGTTCGCTTACGGCGAGCTCAAGTTCCTGGGCCATGTCGTGAGTGCTCAGGGTGTAAGCCCTGATCCTTCCAAGACATCTGCTGTTGCAGAATTTCCCAAGTCATCAGACAAGAAAGCCGTAAGAAGATTTCTTGGACTGTGCGCTTACTACAGGCGTTTTGTTCGCGATTTCGCCAAGATTTCTGCACCGCTCACGCATTTGACCAAGGACGACGTGAACTTCCATTGGGGGGAGGAGCAAGAACAAGCGTTCAACAAACTGAGGGAAAGACTCCAGTCGCCCCCTATCCTCAGACACTTCGATCCATCAGCGGAAACGGAAGTTCACACGGACGCCAGCAACGCCGGACTCGGCGCGGTACTCGCCCAAAGACAAGACGGAGCAGAGAGGGTGATCGCTTACGCAAGCCGGGCACTGTCTAAGGCAGAGAAAAATTACTCGACGACCGACAAGGAATGTCTCGCTGTCATCTGGGCGTTAACCAAGTTCCGCCCGTACCTGTACGGGATCCCGTTTCGCGTTGTCACGGACCACCACGCTCTCTGTTGGCTCGCCAACCTCAAGGACCCGTCAGGACGCCTCGCTCGCTGGAGTCTGCGACTGCAAGAATTCGACGTGGCCATTGTGCATAAGTCTGGCCGCAAGCATAACGACGCCGACTGTTTGTCTAGGGCCCCAGTCGAATCTCCTCCCGAAAGCACTGACGACGACGACGACGCCTGTTTTCTCGGTGCAGTGACAGATGCCGACATGGGAGCACTTCAAGGAGACGACCCGGAACTTCGCGCCGTGATCGAACACCTCGAAGGCCAGGGAAGTTCAGTTCCGAGAGTCTTGGCCCGAGACTTGTCAAGCTTCGTTCTGCGGCGAGGTGTGCTCTTCAAGAAGTACTTCGGAACGAGCAACCCTGCTTGGCTGCTGGTTGTTCCGGCCAGCCTGCGAGAAGAAATCTTTCAAGCATGCCACGACGACCCTACGGCTGGACACCTTGGCTATAGCCGGACGCTCGCCCGGATTCGTAACAAGTACTACTGGCCGAGACTCCCGAAAACAGTCCATCTGTACACAAGGTCGTGCCATGAGTGCCAACGACGTAAGAGGCCTCCGACGAAGCCAGCAGGACTCCTGCAGCCGATACCTGCCCCAACTAGGCCTTTCCAGCAAGTCGGAATGGATTTGCTTGGGCCGTTCCCAACATCGACGCAAGGAAATCGGTGGATTATCGTCGCGACCGATTATCTTACACGATACGCCGAGACGAAAGCCCTGCCATCGGGAACAGCCGTAGAAGTCGCCAAATTTTTCGTCGAGTCCATTCTCCTTCGACACGGCGCACCTGAAGTACTGATTACAGATCGCGGGTCATCCTTCATGGCCCAGCTGACGCAAGAAGTCCTTCGTCTCAGCCACACCAGCCATCGTCGCACCACGGCGTACCACCCGCAGACCAACGGGCTGACGGAGAGACTCAACAAAACCATCGCCGACATGATTTCCATGTACGTCGACGTAGAGCACAAGACATGGGACGAGGTGCTGCCGTACGTCACGTTTGCGTACAACACAGCGGTTCAAGAAACCACGGAAATGACACCGTTCCAACTGGTACACGGCCGAACGGTTACCACGACGCTCGACGCCATGCTGCCTCACGTGCCAACCGGTGATGTCAACGACGACGCTCAACTCATCTCCCAGCGCGCGGAGGAAGCTCGTCAACTGGCAAGAGTCAAGATTCAAGACCAACAGCGAGTCGACGCACGCCGGTATAACCTTCGTCGCCGGGACGTCCACTTTCAACCCGGAGACCGGGTATGGGTTTGAACACCAATACGTCGTCGCGGTCTCAGCGAAAAACTTCTGAAACGCTATTTCGGACCCTACAAGATCATCCGACGCCTCGGCGATCTGAACTACGAAGTTCTACCCGACGGAACGCGCCCATCTGCAAGACGTCAGCCGCGACCCGAGGTGGTGCACGTCGTTAGGCTGAAGCCGTATTACGAACGATAGAACTTTCCACTCTCGTCGACGGGTGAACTGTGAACTGTGAACTGCGACTCGCGATTCTGCTGCCTCTTTGTTTTGGATTTGTTTTTGTTTGTTGTTCTTCGTTTTGTGCTGCATCGGGACGATGCACTTTTTAAAGGGGGGGATAATGCCGCGCGCAGGGTCACGGACTTGTAGAAAGTTCTCGTTCATTCTTGCTTTGGACATAACTATCGTTCATCCTTGTTTTTGTTGTTCTAGAAAGTGCTTGTTCATTCTCGCCCCGAGCGCGCTACGCTCGAACCTTCTCCGCCGAATCTTCGAGATAGTGACTCACTCTAGATAAGAGGCCGCCCGCGACCTTGTCGAGTCAGTTTCGCCCCAGCGCTCGACTCCGCTGTCTCGCCGACCTCGACGCTCGCGACGCTTTGTTATTATTTTCTATTCTCCGTTTTGTTTTCGGCACAAGTTCGCCACATTAAACGTTTATTTCTTCCTGTTTATTTATTGTCATTCTGGTCACCACCCGTGACAATATCTCTATAGCCCCCAGAACAATTCTTCGTGGGGCAAGTGACTTGCTCATTCACATTGATAGGCTTAAGAACAGATGCCCAGTTGACATCCGTAAAATAATAGTGCATTTAAATGTAGTCGCCTGCCGAGAAATTACTATACGAGGTGTGAGGAAGGCATCTTTAGGAAGGAGGAGTGCAAACTGGTGAAATACGGGAGAACACTACATCAAGTGCAGGGTGATATATATCTTCAGGGACCAATGGGGATTGACTCCGAACGATGGAAACGCGTTCCATACTAGAGAAACATGAATCTAAAGAATTCTCCTGGTTGTTAAAGGGGTACTCTGGCGATTTGTTTAGCTGCCTCAACTAACTACCCTACTGAAAAAACCCGTATAAAAATTCATACTGGTTGACCCGTATATCTCATACGGTGTTATGGGATACGGGTCTCCCGTATGATACTGGGAACCCGTACCTGTACAGGTTGACCCATTCAGATACAGCAACCCGTTTAGATACGGGGCCCGCACCTGTACGGGTTCACCCGTTTAGGTAAGGGAAAGCGTGCCTTACGGGTCGACCCGTTTAGATATAGGAACCCGTACCTTACAGGTTGACTCATTTAGATATAGGAACCAATATTTATGCATGTTCATCTGTTCAGATAGAGAAACCTATATCTTTAAAGGTTTATCCCTTCTGACGCAGTAATAGGAATCAACATGGTGTCCAACGTTTGCAAACGGATGGACGGATCTTTGCAGGTTTAACAATTCACATGCATTTGTCATGCAAAGAATGAGCATGAGCCAGGTCATTTCAGGTTATACGTGTATTTAGTGAACGCAAATTGGCATCTGCAGAACACCAACAAGAAGCTTAACCTCTAAGCAAGCTTAGAAGTCAAACTTCTAGTTAATATCCTGCAGTAGGATATTAACAAATTTGCATACTGCAGTAGATTCACCCGAGCTATCCTCTTCCCTGGAGAGGCCTCTCGAGGATGCCTCCATAGGTACTCGTTGAAGGCATCTGCAGGGGAAAAGAATACAACAATAAGTCATGTATATCTACAGTTCCCTGAAAAATTTAATATTTTACTTCCTGCAATTATAAGTAAGCAATTTCCGCTACAATTTATGCTTTGTTAATATCTTGTGATACCATGTAGACCCCAAGAGCAACTTCTTACGATTACACAGTCTGCTTAAAACAGCAGGCATGCATGATTCGGCCCGAAAGTTTTGAACCAGTTCAGACCGAGTTCAGAGGAGTGCAGAAGCAGTGCGCAAGTCGGGCTGCGGCTGCGTGAACTTAAGCTGCAGCGTTACAAACGACCCTGTAATTGGTTTCCGAAAGACCGAAGAGTTGCCATCTGTTACTGCATGAACGCTGAACTGACTTCGGCCAGCGCAAGATTCTGTGGAACTGAGGCTGAGCTCGTGCAGCACTGGAATAAATCGAACAGGCCAGTTCAGCGTCCATGCAACTTCCGGTTGAATCTAATGAGTCAGTTCTTACACTATTTGAACTAGATCAGCCAGTTCAAGCAAATCGAAAAGACCTAGTGTGACTTTCCACAACTATGCACTTAAAGTTTGCTTGCAACAATGTGTTCCTTGCATTTCAGTGTTTATGAAAATTATAGACCTTGGAGCAGGGGACAAAAAGGAACGGAAAGACACGAAGCTCCAGAGCTTCGTGTCTGTCTGTCCCTTTTTTTCCCCACGTTCCTGGGTAACCACGTCTATCCTTAACCAGCTCGCCTGCCTGTTAACTTAAGTAAAAGTATGTTCAATAAAGCTAAATATGTATTTTCAATTATGAACATGGGCCTCTGATTGCCCACAGCCTCTAACTTATTTCATGCCCAACAATGTCACCATGGGAACAAGTAAAATGAACACTGAACACACAATTCTCGACCGGCAGTTTTAGTGCAAAAGAAAGATGTTGACTTGCAATTGTTGTTCTGGGCATGTATATAAATTGACAACACAGATTTGATATCAAGAACCATTTAACTAATTTAATATCCGTGTTACGACCCTTCAATGGTCTATTCATACGAGATAGTTCCCTGGTAAGAAAACTGAGCACTAGAAAGAAGGAACACCCACGGTCAGAAGGCGGTTCAGAAAAAATGGGCAGTACTCAAAGGACAGAGCCAAACATAGTTCGGTTGTAGCAGTTCTAGTGAACAAACAGACTCACTTTCACAACTCTGCTAGTGCCAGCTTTTCGTTCAAAAGAAAAAATAAGTGCCTCAGCAGAAGGTCCTGCAAGCAGGCCACTGATATCATGGACCTCCCCCAAAACTTGCAGGGATTAGCAGATATTTGCAATGCGGAGCATGTTACTGTAAAACCTCCTCAGTGTGAATACATCAGAAAGCACCAAGGGACCTAGATGACCGTGACAAGGTTACTTTACTTTTCTTCATATATTAAAAACAAAGAGGGAGATAGGGCTTCTTCATTTCGGTTTTGCGCTCAGAGCTTCACGTTCCTAAAGCTCGAACTAGTCGAACCGTGACCTTTCAACAGCCTATAACACTGAAAGTTCCGAAAGCCTTGGAATATTTTATCACATTAATTTTGTCGTAGCAGGTTGCAACTTCAGAAGCCATAAGGTTTGAGTGACTCACCAAGTATGAGACATCTGTGAGAAGTGGGCACTTACTGCTGCCAACTTGACTGGAGTCAGGGCCCTCTCGGCGAAAGCGCCCTTGAAGCGCCGGCATAGCACCCCAGTCACACTCCGCCCATGCAGCTTCTCCCTGCCGAAGATCAATTTCGTGGCCTCTTTAACGAACATGGAGTCTCCCCGGGCTCCCCTCACGTAGAACAGTTTGTCCTTTTCCACCAAGACACCATGGCAAAGGTGAACCTAGAAATAGATAGAAATGCTCTACAGGAAATGCAGCCAGCCATTGGTCCCGATCTCATTGATCTTTCGGAAACTTGTGTAGACGTCTGCCGCACAATGCCACTTTTTTCGGACGCAGGACATGCAAGGCAGCTCTTCATGCAACATCTTGGGCGTATTCTTTTCAAAGCCAATCACAGAAATTCACCACGGGCACTCACTACTCGTCTCCAACTTCTCAATGTAAAGAACACCTCATCTTGAAGTACAGAACAGAGAGTGGAACAAACATAACTGCAAAAGAATCGCATAGCAAACAGTTCCAGCCACGCATGTCGTCTGCTATGCACACAAAAAAAAAAACACGGAGGGGAAAACAAAAAAGCTCACGGTCGGGTGTAGCCACGTGACTTCCGCCCACTCACTCTCTCCTCTCCACTTCTCCGACCTCCGTGCGCGGGTTTTAGTTTCAGTTCTGAGCAGTTGCGTTTTTTGGCTTTAAAGGGAAGATGGGGCACTTCTACATTTGAGAAAAAACGCTTGAATTGCGTTCATTTGGCCTTTAGAATAACAGATATCAAAATTATATTTCAATGCGACGCGCCGGAGAGTTACAAGAGCAATTTCAAAATATGGCTGAAGCCCCGCCCCCCTAGCCTTGGGCAGCGAAAAGAGCCGTCGATGACGTCATGGACAGCGACTGTCTTTCGAGTTTTTCTCGCGTTTAACAATACTTACGCAGCAAATGATTTGGGTATTCGGGTTCACGGGGTAAAAATACACTAGAATTCACTTCTAACTCATTTTTTCCAAGAAGCTCCGTAGCTTCCCTTTAATAAAATATATGTGACTGTTGCAAAATATTAATTTGGTAGTCTTTCGACACTATTAAAAATCGGCTGGCAAAAAATGAAAACTTTTATTGGGGGGTTAAGTGTCCGTTTAAGTGAGTTCAGAGTAAAGAGAGAAAGCGAAAGAAGGGTACCAATTATAACACAATTTTAATTGGGCTACTTGGTACATGATTTATGAAAAACCTCGAAATAAGACAAGGACACTAGATAGAAAACGTTTCAGAAAAGTGCCAATTAATTGGGAAAGAAATATCTTATCAATGCCCGGCCCTACTCTTTACATTCACCAGCATTCTGAAGCAGCCCGATGGTTAAATTTAAGGAAGCATATAAATAACCTCATTCAAGGAGCTGTGGAAACAATAAAATTTAGTCACTTGCCCAATATCTGGAATGAATATTCCATGAAATTCTGAACTTACCTCGTCATCAGCCTCTGCAAGCACTGGCACACACTCGGGAAATGCCACCGGCGGGCCTGCTACAAGATCCGCTGCTGGAACAGCAGCATCAGCGGCCGGTACAGGTCGAGCGTGATCCACACCAGCTCGCACTACGTGAACTGAAGCAGGAGCGCCAGCTGCAGGAACCACTGCTGGGCAAGCTGGAGGAGCTGACCCAACCCTGCCAGACGGGACATTGTCCACTGCAACATAATAAAACACTCTTTAGAAACAAGACACAGTTCAGGAGTCAACCGATTTTTCGGACGCCAAAAATTCAGACAAGCTTGATTATTCGGACTTCAGCACTTTCCTGGTTCGTTGATGGCATGAGGGCTTCATAGTACTTCATGCCACAGAAGACTACCGGCAGTGTGCTTATTTGTTTTTCCGTAACACACCGGGACTGGAAAAGTAGCGCAAGCAGGACACAAAACAAAAGGATGAGAAACAAAACCAAAGAAGAAAAAGAGGAAGAAAAGAAATGCGCTCAAGTTCGCCGGCAGTGGGCGGCAGAGAGGTTGTTTAGTTTACACAAAAAATACCGGTGAATAGCTAATGAATATTCATGCCAAGCATTTCCAACGGTTTGCGAGATATAAGCTCAATCTTTCTGACGAAATTCAATGCTGTAGCAGATCGTCTGCTCACCTTTTAACCAGTTGCACAGTTGCGTCGCTAGACACAATCTGCCGCCCGATTAAAGTTCAGCCTTGTTGGTGCTGTGGTCATGCCTACGACCAGCTTCCTCACTCCCTCCTCCTCAACAAAAAGAACTCCTTTGTCCCCAATGACGAAAGGATGTGTGCTGGCCGGCCTCATCAGAAAGCGCATATTTAAAATGTTTTGACTGACAGAACAAACTTTCACTTCAAGCCTCATCTATGCGCACAGACCATGGTGTCTTGGTATGACGTAATTGTTTGACATACTGCAGAACCAGAAAAATGTTTCTTCAATCAAAGCAAAAGTGCTGCCGAGCAAAACGGGCTCATCGCCATCAGCAACAAGAAACAAACTCTCAAAGCTCCATTTGCACCCTAAGAGACGAAAAGAGAATTATAGACACCTCTTAAACTCATTGATACATTGAAGCACCCCTGTAGTATATGCTTACTTCTGTTTGCGACAAAAAAAAATTAAAATTACTTTTGATTTCTCAGATAAAGTGTGAGCACATAATGTGTAGTGTGTGAGGTAAGCAACTGAAAGTGCCTCCACGCTTACCTAGTAGTGCCAGCAGCTGCTTCTTGATAGCGTCCTCTCTATCTGGGGCTCCTGCTCCAGGTTCAGCACCCTCTGCTTTGCCGACCTCAGCTTTTCAACCAGCCGGGCATGCTTCCCAAGCGACACAGCGGACGTCCTGTCCTCTGTCTTTTTTTTTTTTTCTTGTACTTGCCACCCACTGCAGGGGATGGCGACATCAAAATCTGGAAAAGAAAAAGGTCCAGGTGTTGTAATATTTATTTAATATAAACTCCAACACATAATTGGGACACACATAGTTCACATTAAATTGCTCTCCCCCCCTTTATTTTTTGGGTGCAGGTTTCAGCCCTATACCTGTGATAGCCCCCTCCCTGAAGAAATGCTTCCAGACGTCCCTGACAAGATATCCGGTATTCACTGTCAGTACAGGAAATAATTGGTATATCGTCCTTTACATACTCTAGTTTGTAAAGGACGATACCTGTTGTCAGAAAACACTGTGTAGGTAAACGAAATAGTATGATAAAATATTGTGTTAAAAGGTACTTCTAAGTTAGTTAGAAAGTAAAATATGATAATACTACTTTGCACCCAGTGTACTTTCTATGAGGAACGTAAACTCTCAGTTGCTTTGTACTTGCAATTCAGTGCTTTTAAATACGATAGCATCTATAAGCAAAGCATATGCACTTTAGGCGTCTGTTGGTCCGAGGATTTGTAACTGCTTTTGAAAAGAGCATGTGCCGGCACATTATAATTCAGAAAAGAAAAACATGCCGCCGGCACTGCGCCTCAAACCCACAACTGTTGAAGTCTAAGCCGGGCATCGTATCCGCTTCACTACGAGCATACATGGGTAAGCATTTGCGAAAGAGCTACTGGTTGCAGGCAAGAGCTGCGTTGATGCACGTGCCAGTGACTCAACGCCGTTGTTGCCATAGCAATGTGCGCCGCATCTGGTCGCAGTCGCACATAGCCACATCTGAGGAGAGCTCTGTGAACCAGACTTGAGTATCATCTTTCGTTGTCGGTATACGAAAGCAGGTCTCACCAGAGGAACATTACGCAAGCGTGCTGAGGCACAGTGAAAGCAAAGTGCCTAGGGTACTTCGGAACAACATAAAACATGTTTGTTGAAAGCTGGAGAACAAGAGGACCATTGAAGCGGATGAAAAGATTAAAGAGAGGAAACTTCGGCTGCAACGCAAGCAGGACGCCAAACAAATGAGGACGTCTTGCGATAGTGGAGAAGAGATGTAACTTCGTGTACAGCGAGATTTTGACTTGACTTAGAGCAGGTGAGCACATCTCGTAAGACTGAAGAGTGTCGAATTCAGATTTAATGCGGTCGAGAAACGAGCAGGAGAGTGTCTCTTGAAATTGAAGAGGGACAACTGCAGCTACAGCACAGTCGAGACCAGGAGTGGCCAAGCTGCGGCACTTTGTGTGTTAATGTGCGGCTTGTGGTCCACTTTCATAGAGCGTTCTACCCACCGGATCTGTGTACCAGAATAGCAAGCAATTTAAAAAGTGTCTGTACAAATAGTCCTGACCAGCCATAATGAATGGACACAATTACTCATAAAGCGAACAAAATGCAAGATATTCTTTAGCCTAACCGTTCAAATTTACCCACGATTACTGCCCACTGGTAACGGAAGTGAAGTATGCTGCTGATTTGAAAAAGGGAAACAAAAGACGAACCCCCTCCTTCTGAACAGAGCCGAAGATGAGGTAAGAAAAACAGCCTAAAGGCACACATAAACCTCGAACCTTGAGTTCAATACCATAGGGATGGCCACGTGCTTCTTTTTCAAAGCAGCAACCAGCTCAGCTCGTGTCTCTGTAAAACAAAACATGCACACTGAATTACATCTCAAAGTCGTCGTGTTTGTCTCCCTTTCCCTTCTTGTATCGGGGTTTACAAATATGACCGTTCACCAGCCAGCCTGCGCTATAACCCTTGTTTCAAAAATTATTTTTTTCGATATTTTTACACATTAAATGCACCACCTAGTCGAACTTATGTGGTAAATTTGTCGAGCTTACAAAGCCGATTTGTTGCGATTTATTTTGAGTGTCGTCGCTACCATCTGGAGCGCCCTGTAGTTAAACAACGTAAAACCCTTCGCTCTTGCCGCCCAGTTCTTCACAAATCGTGCGCAAGGACCGAATCGGGCGCAAGGACATATTCGTGCCCACCACATTTCGCGAATTTTAGACGCCGGAACGGGGGCCCACGAAATTTCCGCTTTCCACGTGTCCTTAAATTTCGCTAATTTTTGGACGCGTGGAATTTGCAAAACATCGGGGGCTGGCGAACATTAGGGAGTGTTCGGAGACCGCGTTTCCCCCTCTGCAACGAAGATGCGCGTGCCCGCCGATAGTCTTGACTGTAGAGTTCCGGGTATATAGCGAGTTGCGGAGGGCGTTGCGGGACAGCGAAAACGATCAACGAAAACTCCCCATTAACGGTTTGCAGTATACGTTGTGCTTCGAGCCCCTGATGCGTAGACAACAACTTACCATTCCCCGGCGCACGCTCCAACAGCCTCCCAGTAGACGCTTTTCGGCACGTCGGGGTCGAAGTCGCCAACGCTCGCCGGTTTGAACTTCTTGATACGGTTCACCACGCTGACTATTGCCTTCGCGCCATCAATATAAATCACGTACGCTTAGTACATATCGACACCGATACACACCGATCGAGATAGCCCTAACGTCAATGCGGCTTTGGTTCACAGCACTGGCTCGCACTGGCCGGCTAGCCAGCGGCGCTGGTATGTAGGGATTGGATTGGATTAAATAAATAATCTGCCTTAGTTTATATTAATACTATTATTACTCAAAATAGTTTTAGAACATTTAAAAGCATAGAAACTTACCATGTTAAGTTTATTTATTGTTAAGAAAAACATTGTTTGTCCGTCGTTGGTTTTTCTGCGCTCTAGCTTGCAGCTACGAAATCCAATCCAATCCGACGTCAATAAACCGAAACCGAAACTACCGCGGTACAGGGCTCAAAGCTATGAAGCAAACTCTCGTTTATCTCGGCCTCGCTTCCCATGGATTTGGTTTTCTCATTTTATGACTTTAAATATGCATGTCATAAAATGGTTCAGTTTGATAGCTGAAACTGTTAAACTGAAATGACCTAATATGTGATTTTCTGATTAAAATTCTTTATTGAAAAAAATATCACAGTTTAGTTTCGCGGTGAGCGCGTTCCCGTCGAGGTCTGATAATTTCTGGTCGCGTTAAATAGACCGATCTCACCGGCCAGTTTGACTACGCCACCGCTGCCGCAATGCAGCGAGGGAACTTTAGTCTTTGGGCACGTGCGACAACCTCGCTGGAGCTCTTCGCGTGCAGAGCACGAGAAGGCACGAGCCCTCGCGTGCACGGCCGTCTGCCTCCTGTGAACTAAAGTTATGGCGGCTTTACGCATGCGCCCAACGCTTAGTGAGATCGGTCTATTGTGTATACCGCTAGAGCCTGTACAAGGTTACCGACCGCCGGTTTAAGTGCGGCGCCGGTAAGGCGTTACCGGTCGCTCCGATACGTGGTTGCTGTTAGCCGCGCATCGATTACTGGCCACCGGTACGTTATTACGGCCCACGAGTGTGGCGTACCGGCTTCGCCGGTACGTGTTCACTCGCCGCCTGTATTTGATATGGGCAACCGATACGGCGTATCGGCTTCGCCGGTACGTGGTTACCGGTTACCGGTGTGGCCTACCGGCTGTTCCCGTACGCGTTTACCGGCCGCCTGTACATGGTATGGGCAGCCGGTACGGCGTATCGGCTTCGCCAGTACGTGGTTACAGGTCTCCGGTACAGAGCTACCGGTTACCGATATGAGAATACAGGACTCCGGTGTGAACCGGTATAGGCCGGTATACATTTGTACAGGTTTTTTCAGTAGGGTATATTTCCTGACTCCCCGGCCTTTACCCTTTCCGGTATGCTATTTAGTATCACGAAATTCATAATAGTTATTGCCAATGCGGCAAATGAAAATGGTGCAAAAACCAACATTCAAACATACGCGCACTTTTCAGTGCCGTGACGTCAGTGGCGGGCAGGCTTGCCAGTCGAGCGAGCAGTCTAAAAAATAGAATATGCCAATCATTTGTTCCGTGCTGGAGCACGGGGATTGGAGCGAGCATCCAAAGCATTCATTTGACACCATGAAACTGCTTCGAATCAGTTGGGAACAAATTCTACAGTCCAAAGAGTGAACCCCTGCACTTTAACTGACGTCACTTTTTCGTTGTTGCCAGTAGAGACTTTCAGTTTGAGAAACACGGTGAGGACCAAAATTGTAAATTCTATAACTTCGTGAAAAAAAATTATTTTGACCTAATATTTGGGATACTATTTTGGCGATGTTGTTTGGCGAGTTTAGCAAAATTTCAAGCCAATCGGGGACCATAAAGAAATCGCCAGAGCACCCCTTTAAGAGCATAATTGTGCTGTCTGAGATCTAAAAACGATACGAAGTTCAGTAGACGGCTGCATTTCTGCTTGCAATAAAAGTTGTCAGTGTGAACATTTAAATTTGTCCAGTTAATACCTGGAGCGTTAAAGTCCCCCATTATCAAAAGGTTGCACCTATACAACTCTTTCACTATATTCTCAATGTTACAAGACACCTGATGAGGTGTAGTTTGAGGAGGGAGATAAAACAATCCGAATAAAACACCCGCTTTGTGCACTCGATTTCAACCGATAGACACTCAGGGGACCCCTCTAAATCCTCGCGTCTTTTTGAATTGTACCGCCTGTCAACTGCAATCATCACACCACCTCCTATGCTACCTCGCAAAAAAAAGTCACGATCGCGATGAAAAAAATTTCAAAATAGGGCGGAAAGTTATCTTCAGAGCTAATGGTGGGACGCAACCAGGTTTTCAAGCAAGCACATAAAAGAATAGTTAGATACAGTAACACGAGAAAAGAAACACTCGGCCTTCGTCCGAAGACCACAAAATGTTTTGATAAGACAGCCTAGTCTTACTCATCAGTGTTTTCTGCAGTGGTTTTTGGCCACTTACCGAGATACTTTGAGCAAATCATCTTGAAGAACAGCTCTGAAGGGCTTGAATAAACCCCAGTCAGCGCAACGGTTCGAGCCCTCGGGCATGTGGACATGGGCATTGAATGTGCCGTTCGCTCGTCATGTCCGTCACCCTTGGAGGCAGGCGGATCTTCGAGCATACATTGATTGAGTAAAATTATATGCACGGGCGCGTGCACGTTGACTGGAAATTGCTATGCACACGACGTTTTGAAACTCGTATAAAACGAATGGTTAGAACGAATTTCCGAAGCGGTAGCGTAGCTAAGTGGCAAGGTGTCTGCCTCATACGCAGCGGACCCCGGTTCGGTCTGCAGTGTGGACTTACTTTTTTTTTCTCTTTTTTCTTGAACATTTTATTTTGTCGATATTTACTACATTTCTTTTTTATGATTAACACTTAAAAAAAAAAATGTTGCCAACAAAATTTTGCTGAACTAAAGGGTATAAGACTTCCTTTCCGGATGTGCAATGAAGGAAAGCAGGGCTTGGGTTGTCAGCTGGACGCCGCAACGCGGCGTGTACGGAGGGGGGGGTGAGTGGGTTAATGCTTTTGCACTTAGCAGCCACACACTGTCGCTGTGAAGCGGCGTGAACGCAGGTTGGGGGGGAGGGGGGGCGGGGAGCTTTACTTATATCGATTTCCACCATGCCCGTAACATTTGCGCCTAGAACCGAGAGGAGTCGGACACCCACCCAACGATTCCGATGCTAGAGATGCCGCGGATCTCCCAGCTCCAATAGTCTGTCCTCTTGGCAGCCCGAGGGGGTGAGGAATCTGAATCTGCGCATTCCTGGCTGTCAGCCATGGTGAACTAGAAGGCTGGAGGCCCCCGACACTCTGCCCGAGGGCAGACACGGGCCACGGCAGCCGGTTTCAAAGCTGCGCCGGCCTCCGCTCTCCTCAAGCCTGTGATTTCTGCAGGGCCCGCCTTTACGTCATCGCACAGTGAGCAGACGAGCTACAGCGAACCAGAATAAGGCGGGTAGTGGAAAAAGCGGCGGCCTCCATGTGAGGCACTTTGTGTAGAATCTATCAGGTGGCACTGGCGTTCCATCCCGGACCACTTCTGCCGGCGGCGAGCCCGTTCGAAGCGTAGCTGGTTTCAACCTTAGTGGTTCATTACCACGGCCTGTATGTGTTTCATGGATGTTGCAACGTCTATGAATTAATGTTTAAAGTTTATTCGCGCAATGTAGCGATTTTGTGTTTTCGGTACGCTGTAGTGTTTGCCCTGGCTGGCTGGCAAACGCTCCTCCATACGGACCCGTCTACCTGCCTAGTCTTGCAAGGCACCCAGAGTATCTTGTCTTTTTGGAAATAAAGACCATAATTAGTATTCTGCTTTGATTTTCAGTTATATGCCCATAATAAATGCGTGTACCACTTTCCTTTGTTAAAGAACATGCCATTGTGAAAAATAATTGTTGAAAAGCTACACTTCCATTTGGAACGTGCTGAACGAAGGAAAAGTAGGTAAAATACTCGTAATCATTGCGGCACTCTTTGTGGCACTATTTCTGGAGTGTTGTAGCGTTCGACTTCCGCCGTCCGCCGCAGGTGATCAATCAGACGACTCTTTCCTTGGGGTCAAGCGGGGTTTATTACCATGACTCCTGGATCCCGACCTGGCCAAGACTCGGGACAGCAACTCCTGTCGGCCGCACTGGCCACCCCTTTTAAGCCCGTGCGTATGCAATGGGCACCGGGAGCCGCCCCCCCGCTAGTCGCCGGTTTGGCCGCCGTGTGGCGGGCCGAGCGCCCCACACCTCTCCCCCTTAGAGGTCGAGGTCTAAGATGGCCTCCTCGTGGGCCGGGTCGCGGAGCAGATCCGGGCGGAATCGGCGGAGCACCCGGATGGCCTCCGCGACTTTCAACGGGCGGGGAGCTGCCGGAGGTGCAGCAGGAGGTGGTGCGGCTCGGCGAGCCCAGTCCGCGGCGACGCGAGCTTGGTGCAAGGCGCCCGCCAGGTGGATGGGGTGGTGCAGTTCCGGCACTCCGCAGACGGGGCACAGCAGGCATCGAGGCTCAGGCTGTAGAAGCTCTGTCGAGCCTGCTTCCTCGCCTTCATGAGGGCCTGAAGACTGATGTTGGATGAAGCTCTCCTGTCGTCGCCGAATCCACCCTGGAGGTCGTGGAAGACGTGATCTTGCGCGAACCGTCGGAGCAGCGCCCCTGTGTAGATGCGCAGTAGGATGGATGAGATGGTGATGGACCTGAAGTCTCCGCCAGTAGTGGCCGAGCGGGACTTGGGTATGAAAACTCTTGGCCACCTTGAGGTCCTCGGGAAGCATAGCGAAGGCCAACCAGTTGGTGAAAATGATGGCAAGAATGGCTGGTGGAATCTGGAAACCTCGTTCAGGGTAAGGCCGTCCGGGCCAGGGGCAGTCTTTGCGTCGGTATTCTTGAGCACTCTTTGGAGCTCTCCTTCGGTGAACGGCTCCACCTCTACGTTGAGTACTTGTTCGGATGTTATGAACCCGTCAACCGGTCTTGATGGTGTAGACATGAGAAGGTCGTAAACCCGGTGGAGCTCCGAGAAGAGGACTGCTGGGTCAGCCCAGTCCAGCCCCAACTCGTCGACGAGCACCTTAGGCCCCAGACTGTACAGCCGTTGATGTTCTGCATAGCGTTCGTTACGGCGCTGGTTACGGTTCTTGGCTAGACGACGCTTCTTTTTCTTGCTGCCCTCGGTGCCTCCCCTCTCCCCAGGTCCTCTCCTATCTTGATGGGGTCCAGCAACCCTTGAGCGATGGTGACAGGGGTTCCTGGTGCGGGCTGCAGACGCACCCAGGCAGATCCGGCGTCGTGAACGCGGACCGGTTGAATAGGAACCGGCTGCTTGTGTGCCGCCGCCTTGAAGGTCTCCAGGATCTCCTTGTAATGGCGTGTATTTCGCTGCCCTGTGATTCCCTGTGAGGACTGGGTGGTGAATACCCTGGCAAAAGCAAGGTTCATATGAGGGTGGTCCTTGCAGGTGATCTCTGCCCTGGCCAGTGCCGTCAGTTCCGAGACGGTCCACCGCGCGTTGAACTCTGCTGGTGGAAGAGAGTTTGCGGTGCCAATGTACGTGTGACCTCTGCGATGATGGATTTAGCAAAGGGACCAGGAACGATGACAGTTGGCGGGGTGTCTGGCGAGGGGCCACAAAGGGATGAAGTTCGGAGTAAGGGTGAGACATCCTTTCCCCGTCGCGTGCCGAGCTCCCTGCGCATCGCCTCTGCGCACTGGGGCATCAGACGGTAGTCCCGGACGCTCTGCCATGTTCTTCTTGGCATCAATGCAGCGAGCTCTTCGTCACTACGCATGCACAGAGAAGCCTGGAGCTTGCACAGCACGAGTGCATGAGTGTCCCTCTCTGTCCAGGGCCTTGCCTCCGGTGTAGGGGGGATATCTCGGGGGGTGACCGGGGTTGGAGAATGATGTATGGACTTCTCGCTTCACCGCTGTGGTCTTGGCGTGGTGAGGGGTGATGAGGGTATGTCCGTCTGCAGGCCGGAGGAATCTTGCACTGATGGCAGTGGTCCCCCTGGAGTGGCAGTGGGGGGCTCACCATGTGCAGGAACCCTGGAGTCCGGCCGAGGTAACCTGCTCCGCAGCTGTTCTTGCTGTAGCAAGTCCCTGTACAACTTCCGCCCCCTGATGCCCTTGATGGTTTGCCAAGGTACCCCTGCGTACCCCTTGGCGAGTTCTTTGTTGGTAAACTTCATCTTGGCGGGCATCGACAATTCTTGGACCGCCAAAGTCCTGACGTCCTCCGTGGTCCAGTCACCTGCTGGTGGGAGACGCAAAGCAGGGGTGCTGGTTGTGAAGGGCATCGACATGTCTGCCCTCTTGGAGTCCCGGGAGAACTCTGGGTGCTCCTTCTCCTCGGTGTGACTTGCAGGGGAAGGAGTGGAAGCCTGCGGAAGCTCGTTGCTGGCCACACTGTGTGAGTCGGCGTTCGTCACTACGGTTGAAGTGGGCGATACTAATGGTTTCTTCCGACACCTTGTGTAATGAGACGACATGGAGGTGCTCTTGGTGTACGTTTTGGCGAGGCAATAGAAGCACCTCCGTACGAAGTGACAACTATGAACATGTTCGTAGTGCCCCCCAGAGAGATGCGAGAAGTTAGTCGTTTGTCGCACAGGTGGCAGACAATCTCCTCTGAGGGATACAGCCTCTCAAAGGTTTGCTAACACGCTAGGTGATGGATGAGTCCCTGACATGCTGAAATAAATAGGAAAAAAAAATATGAAGCACTATTCCCCCAGCCGCTTGCGACACAGGGTATTTGTATTTAAGTGTAGGCTGTGAGGCCGAGAGGGAGAGCCTGGTAATGTGGCCTGTGCTGTACAGGCCACAGTAACTTGTTCAAAAGGTACAAAGTTCCCTAGAGCACTAGATTATACTAGTCCTGCAGACTACGCCACTACATGTAGTGAAAACCAGCTAGTGGTGCCCTGCGTAGCCCCAAAGCGTAGATCCGATCCACAGGGCTGCATGCCGAAGCACAAAAAAAACAACCCAAAAACCATGTTTATTGCGCCAAAGTGCCGAACTGCGCTTGATTACGAACAAAAAACCTACAAATGTTGCTAAAAGAAAGAAAAGAAAAGTGAAAAGACGTTTTTCTCTGCTGCTAGTCTAACAGAGGTGGTGAAATCCACGGGTGGAACGTATTGCCCTCTGTTGATGGCCGGCGCAACTAAACAAAGTTGCATGCGCTCCCAGTTCGTGTGGAAAGTTCGAACTGGAAACCGGCAGAGCTGCCACGAGAAAAAAAAAAGGATGGCAGTGGGACCAGGGACTTTTGTGCGTGGTTCGACGCACGGAGACTGAAAAAAAAAATGTTTAGTGTAGGAACCAGCGGTCCACTAGCGCCTAGCACTAACTCCAGCAGCCAAAAAACGAGTGACCGTTAAGGGGTGAAGAAAGCCTCAGCGGCCGGCTGCTCACACGTTTGGAGAGGTGCTGAAACTGCGCTGGCGGACTTGAGAATCTTCCAAGAGCAGCGGGGGGTACCCGGCGGTGTCCGGGAGCACGCAATAGTCGTGGAGGCGTGCGGACCTGGCCAAAGGCGCGATCGCCGGGAACTCGGCTCGCTAACCAAACGCAGCCGAAACGAAGCTGACTTTCTGTTTACCCACAAAATACCCAAGGCATTTGGCTTTTTTTTTTTTTTTTTTTTTTTTTAACGAGTAGGACTTGTGCACGAAAATCGTTTCCTCGCCCACCCCTTCGCAGAGGCATCAGGCTGATCTTTGGCATGAAGTCTGGAAGTCCTTATCCTCTCCTAGGGAGAGGGACCCACCAATAGCCCCATGGCAACACACAACCGCCGGGGCGCTTCATCGCCCGTGCACCACGGAGGTCATCTGCTGATGCCGACGAAAGCACCTGACCCCCCCCCCGAAGGCAAAGTATAGTCAATACCTTAAAATCCTGTCTACCAAACCCAAGATTGGTAAGAGCTGCAGCACTTTTTGGCGACCAAACACTTGATATATATGTGATAGTCAAACTAGTCACAACCGGTGCAACACTATTGGCCCCTTTAATAATATCCAGAAGCTCTGGAACACTATAGTTTGCACTTTCCGCTCATGTGCGGCATCTGGGGTGGAATACGTACCCACCACCTGTGTATCAACCACAGTCATCTGACTACCTCCTGCAATAACGAGGTCTGGCACATATTTCTGTGTTGCGGTGTGGCACTCGGGTTCTACCAGCACCTCCCATCCCTTTTCTTTCAGATGACCAGGAGCATACTGCACTAAACTATCATGTCGTTTGATTCTGGCACTGTGCGTGCAGAAGCAATTTTGCGTAATGTGTCCCAGTGACTCCGCGGAGTCACAACCGGCCCGACGAGTCAAGACGTCCCGACCCCTTTTAGTCCTAGTCATGTGAGGAAGCGCATTTGCCCTCGTCTTTACCAAATCAATGAACCTCTTTCCATTCATCGGACGTGTACCTTTTCCAACCCACACCTGCGAAGACGGTACACGTGAGCACTCCTTCAGGGCAGCACCGTCTGCACTCTTGTGCCACTCTCTCGCCCAAAACCTGGATACAGCACCCCTAGATCGAAGCACCTTGCCCTTAAAGATGAACGACCGTTCTAGTCAATCTTTCAAGTCGACCATGTGCGGCAGCTGCAAGGCCACGGCGCACGCAGGATGCGATGACGTGCCCAGTGCCAACAATCTATGCAGTGCCATACCTGGTATGGCGGTACGTAAACAAGGGGCACCAAGAGAGTCATAGTTACTCCCGCCGTTTATTCGCGCTTTGATGAATCTCCTCACGTTGACATTCAGAGCACTGGGCAGAGATCACATTGCATCAACACCGACCGGAGGCCATTGCAGAGTGTGTCGGTCATATCGCTTTAGGTTCCGTCCACAGGGACCAGCAGCCATCTCCCCCTTTCAGCCTTCTCCTCCCATTTACACATAATGCCCCTTTAAATTGAATATAAATTGGAACTAAAATTATTGGTAGCTCTCGACTGAATTCAAACCCATGTGCCCACAGTTTGGAGCGCGGTGCTTTAACCACTCTGCCATCGGCAAGAGTTCATAGCCGCTTCCAAGAGCGGGGTTTTATATCCACGGTTTTCTTTTTCAGGGGAGCACTAGCAGCACTGCCAAATTTCTGAATATGGCACATGATCACGTAACATTATATGACCACATAAGTTACCTAATCACGGAGATTACGGGATCATGTGTCACCTAAGTTCAGGCCTAATTAAATCATGCAAGTGCTAAGTAGGCCAGCATGATTACAAAATGATAACCAATACAGTAAAACCTCGTTATAACAAAGTTGAAGGAGCGGTCTTAGTTATTTCGTTATAACCATTAGTTTGTTATAGCCAATGTCCATTTCTCCATACTATTAGCAAGCAAGGGGAATTATGATTGCTTTGTTATATCCATTAGTTTGTTATATCCCATTTTGTTATAACGAGGTTTTACTGTAGTGTAAGGTTACGTATCGCATGTCACGTAAGATTAGAAATAAATGGAGCGTGCAAGGCTTAAGTAGGTATGCGTTCTTACTCTTCCTTAGCGGATGGGAGTGAAGAATGCACGAAGCAAGAGGCAGGCAGAAGATGAGGCTGAGCAGCCATGAACATTGTGCCCAGCAATCCCCATATGCACAGCACGCACATCATGTGTATGGTAGAGCTTGACACATTTTGTGCTTCTAAGGCTTTGACAGGATAGTCAAGCTTGGGTAACTTTTTTAAAGTGCAGCTTTTAGACGCCCGTTTCCGGGTTGAGCGGCGTCGGCATTGGCGTAAACGCGTGTTGCATTATGAGACCTTTCCCGTAATGACGTCACACTTGAAGTCTAGCTCAATTTAGCAGAAAAAATGTAACGGAAATTTTTCTGCTAAATTTAACGGGGAAATCGACATCACGTGGCCTCAACACCAATTAAGTTTCCCCGCTGAATTTAGCGGGAGAGTTTCGGTAAATTTCCCGCTGAATTTAAGAAGAATATTTCCCGGCTTTATTTAGCGGGTAAATTTTCGCTTAATTTAGGGGGAAATTGAGCGGAAATTTCCTGATTAATGGGAGGGAAGCAGGAGAGGAGGAGGAAAGGGTATGTAGGGGGAGCAGGGACATACCCTCCCCTCCCCTCCTCAAGAGCTGCGCTCTAATTTTACATTACAGAGAATTGTAAACGTCTTTCATATTTTTTTTTTGTTGATCTACACTATTGCCATCGCAACATTAGAATTGCTAATCTTGTGAAAAAAAGTTCCTAATTTACCTTGCCATCAGTGACTTCAAACAGATGCGGCTCACTGACTGGAACAGCAGTGACTGCAGCAGCAGCGACTGTAGCAGCCTGCCCTCGTTCAGGCACTGTTAATATAAGCATCATTGATGAGAGACAGCTAAAAAACTGCACTTCGAACTGATCACCAAACCTATTCGAATCCAATTAGCATAAGCCTCAAACCTAAAGATTGGGATCTGTAAGTCGTGGAAATTAGACAAAAGAAATCAAAATGAAGTGTGAACAAAGCAGATGTTACATGACGTCTGACTTTAGCAGTAATATTTCATTTTTCCCACTGCATTGAATCGTTTTCACCCACAAGGCAGGGCAAGAATAGGACAGAGCGCTCCGTCTTATCCTGGTCTTCCTATTCTGATATTGTACAATTTTTCCTTATATACCTCTTATGCTGTTTTTGCACTCATCATATACAACAAATATTAACTAGCAGAGCTTTTAGCATTATCATAAAGTTGCGGTCTTGCAGCTGAAACGTGACCCCCCCCCGGCGGAGGGGGGGGGGGGGGGGGGAGGCAGGCGGCGGGCGGGGCGACGGGCGGCTGCTGCACTGCCACTAAGCTTGCAGTATTGGGTGACGAAAATCTAGCTCTTTCCTTCGGAGCACAAGAGACAGAGATAACAATGAGTGTCCTTGTGATCCTATATGACTCTGACTTACCGACTACTATATCTGTTGTGATGTGTCCCAGCCTATTGTGGCATAAACTTCGTCACCCTTATTATAATGATCCGCCTTCCATCTGGCCCCCTTCATGCCCGTCACGAGAAATTAAGTAAACTAGTACCACTGTATACTGGAAACAAATTAATTTTCACGAAGACCTAATTTTCACGAATCGTCTACATTTTGCAAAAAATAGGTCTCACAAACTATTTGGCTAAAATGTGAACATACAGAAAGCTGTAGTGAGGTCCTTGCGGATTGCAAAAATGGGTACCAGTAATTATTCCAGCTCTTCAGCTTCAGTCGAATTCGCGAAAAACGGAGCCCACGAAAAATAAGTCATGTACAAATGCTTTGTTTTCCCTCAATTTGAAACTTGGCGATGACACAAGCATCAGTGGCCATGGCAGAGGGTTTTGTGGTGCTGGTTGGACCATTTTGCGTAAAAGCAAGTTTTGGAAACTTCGAAGTGGTCGAACTGGTCTTTTGGGGCTCCTCCCTTATCTTTCTGGAAATCTGTCTCATGCACCTTATGACCGGAGATTATGGCGAAGGTCCCCATGACCTGGAGATACAAGAAACAACCCCCATGGTTCGCCGAGCCTTTGGTACAACACTTCCTATGTGCACTGTGAAATCTAATGTTTGTGTGAATGTGATTTCTAAGCTTGACAAAGAGTCATACATGGTAGGGGCTCACTGTGCAAATGATAGCTCGATTTGCCCACCCTGTGGGGCCTGCTAAAGCGCATCACGGCACTTTTCGTGGTGTGCAGCCGCTAGCAGTTGTTAGTCACCCGGCACTTTATGTCTTTGATGTAGTCCTGGAGAAGGAGGCAGCCAGGTGGAGCCAGCATCGAGGTGTGGTCTGCGTACTGAACGAAAGAAAATCTATCATCCTGAGGCATGTCATTGACAAGAAACCGGTACTGTGGCACACTGGAGGGGACGTTCATCGTAGCTCAGTGCACACCTTGGTAAACAAATTGTGGGATTTTTCCCTTCAGTTAGTTTGGCAGCCACTTGAGAAGGAAGCCATGAACGCTGGCGCCTGACATTTTATGTAGCAGGAGATCGATGTTGAGGGCATCGAACGCGTAACTGAGATGAAGCCGTAGAAAATCTTTCTTTTTGCGACTGCCAAGATTGTTGCTTACAAAATGACACGGGGTCGCCAGGACCGTCCCACAGCTGCGGGCGTGCCTAAAACTGTGCTGTGTCTGCAATAAGTATCCAGTGCTCTCTAAAAATCGAGGAACTGACTGTTCAGTATGCATCCTAATGTGCGGTAGATGATTAATGTTATTGAGGTTGGACGCTAATGCTTGACGTCACTTGTAGGCTTCTCTTTCCTTTCGTGAATAGGGGTGAGTAAGGCGTGTTGCCAGGTGGTAGGAACAGCTCCCTCATCGAAAATACTTTGAAGTAGACAGCTGAGGGAGGGATCAAACTGTACTGCGTTATCATCCTATAAAAGGCAGGTGCCACACCATCTGGACAAGGGCATTGTGATGGCTTGATCTTAGACACGGCTGTTCACAGTTCTTCCTTTGAAAAAATGATCCCCTTCACGCATGGTGCATCATTGTCAGATGGTGTGGGTGCGAAAGCAGAAGATTGTGACGACTCCGTGGTTCGTTGGTGTTGCAGACAGTGTTAAGGGCTGGGGGACAGCAAAGGAAGGTGGCCAACTCTGCTGTTTCTAGGAGAACCTTCTTGAGGCATCTTTCGTCTTCTTCAATGTCGGTTTCAAACCTAAGTTCCCTTTCAAAAGCAAGCTGAAATATAAATATATGTTACAAAGTTTCGCAGGCACATACTGGAGTGTACACGTAACAATACTTCCCTACCTGAGAACCCAGTTTGATTTTTTTCTGGAAGCTAATTGGAAAGCCGAAATCCAGAATGGAGAATCTTGATTCAATTCTGGAAATGTCGGTTCCAGATTGGAGAATCTGGATTCGGTTCTGGAAACGTCAGTTCCTAATTGGAGAATTTGGATTTGGTTCTGGAAAAGTCAGTTCCAGAATGAAGAGTCTGAATTCTGCTCTGGAAGTTTTCAGTTCCAGAATGAAGAATCTGAATTCTGCTCTGGAAGTTTTCAGTTCCAGAATGAAGTTAGTGGAACCATCACCTGAAAATTGATATCCAGTTACGCCATGTGATACATATTGTGGGAAAACAAATCCAGGAGGTGAAACTATAGTGGTCACATACTGGGTTTTTTTAAAACCACCTAGGTATCTGGCTCTATACTTGGAACCTCCATTCAGGGATCTGTTCTGTTAACTTATCCCCAAAGCCAGTTTGTGCAAACTGAAATGAATATTGAAAACAAAATGTGGTTCCTAGAAACCTGAATGTATTGTAAAAGACCCACTTAGCAGAAATTCGCTGTAAAACCCTCAGGCATCCAGGTAAAACATTTCGCGAAACAAAAAATCTCGGATATGTATGTCGTTTATATTTTTTTAGTTGTTAGGCTGGCCCAACAAAGTGCAAACAGCTATGGAAATTTAAGTTATAGGTATTACATTTGGTGGCAGAGTTGCCTATTCTGTAAAGCATATATACGTGTTTGTGGAAACTGGAAATAATATAGAACAAATGGAATTCCTGCCAACCAAACTTACAGTATGCCTAGAATTGAAAATGCTCAGTCCAGCTAGTGGATAGTGAAATTGATATAGAGCTGTCTTAGCTAAATGTCGACACAGGTTTTTTAGTGGCATCACCTACTGCTATTATGTCTTGCTAAGACGAGCTAAAAAGGCACGTTCTAGGCAGATTCATGACAACTTGAAGAATGCAGCTGGCCCATCAAGTGCAGAAGGCATTTTTAGAAGCATTGAAATGAAAAAAAAGTAATTGTTTTTTATAATGAAGTCGCCAAACATTTCTACCTTATTGGAATTCGTTAACAGCAGTTAGCATCCTCTGCATCCGCTCTACATTTATTTCTATACTATGATTGATCTCAGAAAAAAATATTACTAGAACCCCCAAGACACCGAAAGGCCATTAGACACTACATAAATTTAAACCAACTTGCACAAATGCTTACTTCAAGTAATAACCTCAAAGGGCAACTCCACCCCAGAAATACATTGCTATACATTCTAATGTGCACGCTCTATTTAATATTTGTGTTTGAAAGCTCACTAGACAAGCATCAGTAACTATCTTGCTGTTCAGTTTTACGTGTGCCAGTTTAAGATTTTCACAAGTACTTGTAGGTGTTAAGAGACAAATCATCGAATGACAGTACAGTAATTAAGAGAGCCAAGAACTTATAACCCTCATACATAACCTATAGTTACTAAAACAATTAACTAGTCAAAATTAACACAGAAGTATGAAAACAAAATCAATCAAATCATATGTGAAATGCTATTAACAAAAGCCTATTTTGTGGTCCACGAATACAGAAGGTTTTTGAAGCTATTCAATTATGATGCAATGTAGACAGAATAACGAAAGGTCTAAGTCTATTCCAGTCTTTTCAACTTGCATTATAATAACAAAAGAGTGATTTTCTCATTTGCCTGCTTGCAGTTAAAAACAAGCCTACCCTACTGCTACCCCTAGAAGCTTCACACATTTTTGTCAGAAAGGTTAGGGAAAGACACATTAGGAGGCTGAGACATGGAATTGATTTACTCAAACAATAGCCATCTTCCACAGGTCGATAATCAAATTAGCCCGACTAGTCTCAGAAGAGCAAATCAAGCACACGAAGTATAACAAATTGTAAACAAAGAAAATCACTTATGAATGTAGAGTTACCTGAAGGAACACCTTAGGAGCAAAACAAGAAGTCTGAAGATGTGAAAGGCACAATCTCGATAGATTTCCCTTGTTGACACAAAGGCAAAACAGGGACAAATTATCACAGGATGTTTGTTTTGAATATTTCAACTCCTAGGGAACAGTCACTTTACTTCGGCACACCTGGTTACATTACATCAATCGCGCTCAAGAAGGTTTGACAGATCACAGACATAGCATGCTGAGGGCTTCCTGAAAGTGAGAAAAAGGCATGGTGCCTTCAGCTGCTGTGGTTTAACAGCCTGCAAGTTCACGTGAGAAAGAAAACAAAGCCTGATGTGCTGCGGGAAAGCACCTGCCAAGTGATGACAACTTCCCTGCACAGAAGTGTTACCTCACCTTTCAAAGGCAACACTCTCAAAATGGTGAAATCGCACATATCCTTTATTTGAATGACCTAGGAGTCTGTCTTTTTACTCCTGGCATAGTTTCGGCTGTGACAAATCTGCCCTTTCCATGCGAAGTGCTTGTACTCTGTAGCCTGATCAAAGGCGGCCCCAGATCCAGCGGAAAGACAACTCTGTTCCTCTTTGCTCAAGGATGCCTTCGAAGAGGAACCGAGCAGGCACACTTCGTTTGCATACTTGAAGTTTTGGTGTTTAGTGTATCCCAGAATATCACAGCACATCACTTTGACGCTGTCACTTAGAAGCGAGGACACCAAAGTTTGATCCCAACTGCTGATACTTCACTACCCTTTCCGGAAGAGCATTTGATCCTTTCACCAGCTTCACAAGCTGCCCGTTACCGCTTTCAAATTCAAAAGCAGAATGGCCCCACAATGGCCCCAGTTGCTGCACTGCTTCCGCTAGGTGGAGTAACTGGTGCAGGCTGAACGTCATTGCTGGAGCTCCATACAGCCTCCCTGTCATGCCCACAAAGGTCCAGAGGAGTTTCTCTGAAAGCACAATATGACATTATTAAAGCTGGCCCGAAGCAGGACACAAAGAAACCGAAGGGGGAGAACTCGCGTGCAACATCAATGGATGCTGGAGTTACGGTGTCCCTCAAAAGTGCATGGACGGCCTCCACCAGCTTCTTTATGTACGGCCAGTATTGGTCCAGAAGGACCCTGTACATGCAGGGAAGCGAGTGGTACAGCAGCCAGTGGCGCCATTCGGAAGCCTTCCAGAATAGGCGTGTGCTCAGTGCCCTTGGGAGTCTCGTGGAGCTGTGTGGTGGCTTGATTTCAGCCAGCTGGCTGTTGATGACAGCAATAGAGGCAGTGTTTCCTGTAAATAAACAGATCAAATGTTACTAAATAAATAAAAGCATTTGCCAGTCTGTTTTTGAAAACTGGGGCAGAATCTTTGGCAATTTAGTATGAAACAATTGGCTTAGATAAATTATCCCTCTTAAAAAGAGTGCAAATTCTATGTGCCATTACTCCGATAAAACATACGCTTGGTTTTCTAATACAAACGTCTAGCTTTATGGTCGAATCCACCCAATATGTAAGTGAAATCAGTGCATACTGCCTGCTAAAGATGACAGAAAGTGCAGCAACAAAGAAAATAGTTTAGACGAGACATAGCACGAAATGCCTTGCGTGGTTTAGCTCCCCAGTTTTGCCCATGCTCTTTTCCCGGTTTATCTTTCTACGTTACACAATCCAGCTGAATTCTTCGTTTTATTGCTCAGTGCAGTCAGTCTGCAGAAGTCTTACGAGGCTTAGCCTCCACAATTCATTGAGCTCTTTTGCGAACTAATAAGCTAGTTAAAGTACCTAGAAGCCACACTGACAGATGTAATGATCTGGTTCCAACCGGCTTGGTGTCCTGTACTGTACTGTTGTAAAATCTCTAGAATTGCATAGCGAACTGACATAATGCCTCCTCTCCTTTTTCCTTCCTTGTGCTAAAAGTTATTTAAAGATTGTACAACATGTTTCGAAATTGGCACCCTGGATTAGAAAGGATGAAACAGGAGATTCTCCTGATGTTCACTTCCAAAGTCTCTTGTTTAAGCTACCGTGATATACTGGGCATGCACCATTGTCGCATAACTGCCTACCCCATATCACACTTTTGAACCGTTTGAAAAGTAAGCAAAGAACATGCAAAGGACTCCCATTAAACAAAAGGGGCAGAAGTCATTTCCAACGAGAAAGGAAATACCAGTGATGCTGATATACTTTTTAGTAAGCTGGTCTCCTCCACCTCTTCCATGTGACAGGGCTATATAACACTGGACGCAAATGTCACCACATGATGTGAGAAGAGCCTTGAGGAACTGACAGAATGCACTGAAAGAATAAAACACGTAAAGGACAAACACAGACACACACAGTTCTTTCAATGAGCAGCGAACATTTATGAGATGCCCATTACGCTACGACCTTGAACGACAAAGAATTGAAAGAAAACGAAAATATTCAAAATTTAATATAAAACCAATTTACTCACAAACTTTAAAAATACCAAATTAAAATGATAGTACAAAAATTATAGGGAAAAACTTAAGGAAATTTCGTGAAAAAGGGGGAAAGGAAGAAAAAAAAGAAAGGAAATTAATGACGAAAATAATCCTGGAAAATGGGAACAAGAGGGACAAAGGACAAACACAAATCTCCAAACACAGCTAGGTTCTTGTCCAGCTCGCTTGTACCTTTACATTAACTGCATTATAATCAGGAAATTAACCCCTGAAAAGGGGGGAAAATAAATAAGAAAAGAAAGGAAAAGACAAAATTAATTGATCACAACAAGCTTTTTACGATAATTTTTACGCTAGAAATTCCAGCTTTTTTGACGACAAAGCCAAAGATGTCCCAGAGACTGCTCACGGCATATCTGACCTTAAACGCTTCTATTGTTTCGGGCCCACATTTATCTATGTGTGAACTTAGCTAAGTGGTGTTTTCAAAGTGTGGGGTGCAATCGTGGCAGGTACGGGCATGCAGAACTATTGGGTGGAACGAGTCCGATGATGCCTTGGTAACATCTAAATGGTGTTCCCTAAAGCGAGCATTTAGGCATCTTCCGATGGCCGATGTATTCGCCTTCGCAGCTCAATGGACTCGAATCAAGTTCAATTTCAAGTTTTATTCGCCTCAAATACGTTCGTTCAAACGTATTACATGAGGGGGGGTAGAAAAATACAAACAAATGCAATGATATAATGGAAATAAAAGAACTAACTAAGGTTAAAAATTAACAACAAACAAAAACTAAAAACAAACTATACAGAATTCAGAACAAAGTTTACAGAAACCGGGCACAACAGAACTGGGGACTCAGTGCACAATTTATAGGAAACACAAGCAGACATGGCGCTGAAAACATAGTACCAAAGCCAAAAATTTTTTGCGGAATATTTTTTATCATTCTATTCAGTGACTATGTCGTTTGGGAGAGAATTCCCATTTTTAATGGACAGAGCAAGAGGAGAGTATTTGTATCTATTAGTGCGACCAAATATAGGTGCAATTTTCAAGGAATGATCATGACGCAAAGAAATGTATGAGACAGACTTACAGTGAGTGAGCATAAATGATTGCATGTTGTAATAAAAGTTATGAAAAAGAGTAAGGCGAGCGACTGTCCGACGTGATTCAAGAGAAGTTAAATTAGAAAGAACCAAGTCTAAGTGGGAGACACTGGTTTTCGTACTGTAGTTTCGATAAATGATTCCAATGGGTCTTTTTTTATTTTTAAGGCCTTTTGCAAGGCGTTTTGTTCGGCCACGCTACCCATGCATTTGCGACCTCGCTGCACCAGGATAGAAAAGTGCGTTCATTTCGCGCGTGTGTGGAAAGGGGAGAGGGTCAAAGTTTTGACTTCCCAGTTGGGGGGGGGTTTAATATGCAAGTGAAAAAAAAAGTCGAAATTTTGGAAGCCGACTTGGGGGGTGCGTTCATTACGCGAGTGCGTTCATTGTGCGAGTAAATACATACCTTACTCATAACTGTTGCAAAGCATGACCTGATGCACACCTCCGCTCTCTTTATATAAACATTGCCCTCGTACTCCACTGAGGTTGAGTGGAGGTAAACATCCAGGAGATCCAGGAACTGACACGTGCCGTGTTTGTGGATAACGTTGTTCATACTGAAATGTTTTTGGTTGACAAACTTTATTACGAGAACGGGAACGACGCCAGGCACATAGCTGTTTTGTGGTGTAAGGCTAGCTGAGTCGCACGTGTGGGTATCAACGCCGATTTGTGAGAAACTGCGAAGTGGGCACCACCAACCATAGTTTTCTAAATACATAACAGATCCTTTTTTCGCTTTTATTTTGCAAAAAGAAAGTTTATGCGAATTTTAAGAGTTCAGAGTCCACAGATTCGGCGATACCTTGCTGGCTGAACAACTTTTTGGCTTGATCGAGTGGTTTCGGGTATGCGGGACTACTGGGCAGGACATTGGTGAGGTTGGTCGTTGAACGTGAGTTGGTAGTAGTCCTCAGGGATCGCGTTGTTGTTTCAAGCGAATGGTCAGATGGGGAATCGATTTCTTCTGTAATGCCCCCCCCCTCCCCTCCCCCGTCTTCCGCTCTGATTAGGTATGATCGTGGCTGTTGTCCGACTTGGACCACAATTCCGGGTCCCCATTTGTGGTTTCGACGGAAATAGACTCTCTCGCCTTGACTCAGAGGACGTAGTGGTTTGCTGTGTGCGTCACCATGTCGGTGCTGACACTTTTGACGGAACTGAAGGCGTGCTTGAACCTCCCTGATGTTGTAGTGCTGCTCAAGTTAACGCGGAGCAGCTGGCTTGAGGGTTGTGATCCTGCGGCCCATTAGCAGTTCCAATGGGGACAGGAGCTGATCCATCGGTGTGTCCCTAAGCTCCATAAGGACAAGAGACAGGTCGTTGCCTTCCTTCGGTGCCTTGGTCAAGCTGTTTTCATTCTTTGAACTGACCTCTCTGCAAGTTCATTCGACTGTGGGTAATCAGGAGAACTTGGATTATTTGTCATGTCCAAGCACTTGAGATACCCTTTGAATGCTTCAGAGTTGAATGGCAGGCCGTTGTCACAGACCCCTTCTAGAATGCCGAATCAAGCAAACTCCTTTTTTAGGGTTGCGATCCTTTGATAGCAGAGGTGTCCCCCTTTTGCTCTATCACAATGTACTTGCTAAAGTAGTCCACTACAAGTAGGTAGGTGACACTGTGGAGATGGAAGAAGTCATTGGTGACGATTTGCCATGGTTGTGTTGGAGACCGTCTGTCTCCCAGGGGCTCCCGTTGGTTCGACCGCTGGTGTTGCTGGCAGAGTTGGCCGTTGGAGACCGTTCTTCTGCCAGCACCCGTTCTCCGAAACAATGCCGCGGAGCGGGGCGTTTTCTGCATGGGTCTTTGCAGAAAAAAAAGGCACTCTTATGAACTGATGTGCGGGCAAAGCTAACGCATTTCTTTCTCAGAGCGGGGAGGTTCAGTTGAGAGCATATCTCCCTAGCCTCAGACCTTAAAGACCCTGAAGGTCTTTCCTTGAGTAAAGCAGTTCTTTTTTCGAGTGCAGCTTCCACCTTTTCCTCTTAGATGTCCTTGTTCATAACAACGAAAACTACCATCTTTTCTTACTCTAGCAGCTTTAGCTGGGCGTTGCGGAGCTCCTCTACTGTTGAGTATACATATGACTTGCCTGGAGGAGGCAGGTGGGCACAAACGGAATGCACAGCTGTCCCTACGAAGTTCTGACGATCCTTTTCAGGGTTACTTGCTGCTACCTTGTAAACGGATGTCAGTTGGTCTACCCTCGATGCTGGAAGGTCTAGGGCGAACTTGGGCCCGTGAGACAGAAATCCCACCGTGTCCGGGGAAAGCTGTTTGTCCAAAAGTACAACAGGGGGTTTCAGTTGAAGTCCGAAGCCTTCTGGCAAGACTTGCGTACCTCCCCAGGATTTTTACCCCTGCGGCCTCCAAGAGCCCGACTGCAGAACTCCTGAGGAAGAGGAACGAGGGTCTGTGGCGTAAAACGTATCGAGGAGGGCTGTCGTGGCCGGGGAGAGTCATTCTCATGAGTCGAAGTTCCTGGGATATCTCTATTCTTGAAATCTGCATGATCCTGTAGCTTGACAACCAAGTATGGGAGTGGAATCCCAGCACAAAGTCCACGGAGGCGTGGGCCACGTTTTTTCGCAAGCAAAGCCCCAGGGAGCGTAGACGGAGCCGCAGAAAGTTAATTATTGAGATGTAGCTGACGGCTTGAAAGAAGTTGCGGGGATTGAACACAGGGTGACGGGCGGACGTACTGAGTCAGGACATGAAGCTCACACAACTTGAATTAAAATTTAGGGAGCTTGTTTATAGAGACTTACAAACACAGAAAGAATAAACCCAAAGAGGTCAGAAACACAGACAAGTACATATCTTTCTTTTTTAAAGTTATTATATGGTTTTCCTCTTATCTTTTATCACGGAGACAGTATAGACCTTTGCAGAAACAGCTCGCTGGCCGCCGCCATTTTGCGACTCGAGTGACCCCTATTAGCCAAAAATTTCTGCCACCCGCCTGAGCTGTGGAAACCCGATCAGCGCGACTCCCCACCTGCATCGTGTGTTCGGAGTTTGCCGGCTTTCCTTCTAAGTGTTTACTCTATTTGCCTGTTCAGGATGCTTGCGTGTTTTTGTAATCTTCCACTGTGAGAACTTGGGAATACCAGGACTTATAGCCTTCTGGACCTTCGCAAGAAACGAGCGAAGAGAACGGGCGAAGAAAGCGAACGTCAAGCAGCCCGCGACGCAGGCCGTTCGACGTTCTTCGAGGATTATTTCCGTTGAGATAATCTCCGAAAAGCCTTCCCGGATATGTTCCCGGTCTTGGCGAGAAGTAGCTGATAGGGTCCGGGGAATGGGAACTAAATAGACACGTTCGTTCATTCGCACTAGTGCTGTGTATAAAAAACATCACTCTTCAAAACGTACCCCAAGACAAGCCGGATTCCGTGCGATCGTCGTGAAGTGACTGTCGTCGACACTGTATTTTGGATATGCTGTGTTATTTGAGACCTTTCTCAAATCATGTCCGGATAACGCGGCACCGTGGGGTACGCGTACAATATATGTTGTTCGATTTATGAGACTCGTTGAATTTCATATAGTGAGGGGGCAATACCCATGCAGTTCGGCTATCCTCTGGTGTGGTCAAATATATTAGGCAGTTAAGGTTGACACGGCTGAGTGTATAGTGCCGTTATAATCGCAACAGAACACAAAAGAAAAAATAAAGTGAGGCGATTTTGCCGCCACCAGCATTCAAAATTGCTCCTACGCAGGCTGCCACAGCCTACTGACGAGAAAACCCACAGCTCAGCGCAGTCGGGCAACACTGACGTACAGTCTCAAAACCAGGGATGCGCGCTGGAAATCGCTTCGTTCGAGACTGCCGCTGGAAAGGTCTATATCGAGGTCAGGGGGAGTAAACCTTGTGCGGTTTTTGATCTGGTCTGGAAACTTCAGGGAAGTGTTCTGGGTCTCTTTTTATTTTCGATATTTATAAACGATCTACCCAATGACGTTTCAGTTCAAATCAAACTTTTTGAAGACAATTGTGTGGTTCATAATAAAATGAAAACAAAAGATGATCAGATCAAATTAAACCGTAATTTACAAAAAAAGAAAAAAAAAGAAAATAGGCCTTGGTGCGACAAATGACGAATCGTGGGGTTTCCACACCATATCAAAAATCATTATTTATGTCTATAACTAAAACAAAAAATCTGCTGGCCTATAATTATGACATGAATGGTTCTGAGCTTTAAGAGTTAAAGAATTTAAGTACCTAGATGTAGTATTTAATCTTGACTTAAGATGGAATACCCATATAAACAACGTGTGCATCAAAGCTAAAAAAGCACTGTGGGGCGACAGACGCAACTTTGCTGAAGCGACTCCTGAATGCAAATATGCTCCAAAAGCCAGGGTAGTCATAACGGAATAAGTTTACAGTGGCTTAACACAACAACAAAAAATTAACAACAACACAGACGTTTCGCCACCTATCCGGGTGGCATCATCAGTGTGAACTGGCCCGGTGGATGGGAGAGTCAAAACCAGTCGACTCTAATCTACAAGTCCCCGTAAACGTCCGGTGGGGGGCCCCGGTTCGTCTTGCACGCCTCGGGGTCTCGGCGGATAAACCACGATTCCACGAACTTCCTCGGGCCTCACCTCTGCTCACGAGCAGCATTGTCCAAGTCAAACGTATGCGCAGTCGTCCAGCTGTGGTCAACAAGCTCAGACTTGCTTCTCGTGGCATGCGTGGCCTTCACCACATCCCTTCTGTGTTCCTCAAGTCGGAATGTACCACCACCTCTCAAGCTGAGGGGCAAGATTCCGACGTAGTCTCCTGCCGAAAAGTTATACAATGCTTGCGGCGGAGAGGCATCAGAGTTACTGCGAGTTGGGTAATTAAATATAGAGATCACTACATCAAGCGCGGGGTGGTACATATCCTCAGGCACCATTGGCATTTCACTCCAAGTCACACGTACACCGTTCGTATTTGAAAAACATAAATCTAAAGCATTGCCTTGCTTATTAAGAACATTGTTGAGCCGCTTCAGATCCAAAAAAGAAGAGAAGTCTAAAAGATGGTTGCATTTCTCCTTTCAATAAAAGTTATCAGTCAAAACGTTGCACGCCTGTAGCTCGTTGAGTTTTTCTAACCCAACCAGACAACGCTGAAAATCACCAGGTGGCTTTTCTGGGGGGAGATAGAGCAGACCAATAAGAACACGTTCTCTCTTTGCATACTCAATTTCGACGAACAAGCTCTCAGGAAAGTTTTCTAAATCTTGACGCCTCCTTGAGCTGTCGACCGCGACCAACACACCGCCTCCCGCTCCAGCTCCTTGAAACAAGTCACGGTCGTGCCGGTACACAACAAAACCAGGCGGAAAGTAATCGGAGGACCCGATGTTAGGACGCAACCAAATTTCCGTTAGACAGAAGATTGCATAATTAGACACTGTAACGTTACAAAAAAAAGCAATCGGCTTTTGTGCGTAAGCCGCGGACGTTTTGATATAATAAATCTATGCCAGGCATCACTTGTCAGCGGTTGTGGGATGTCCCTCTGAAGCGTGGAGCATGTCTCTCTGAAGGGTTCCTCTGAAAGGTTTAAAAAGGCTGGATTTAGGCCACACAGCTGGATCAGCAAGTTTCTCAAAATCCTCCGCAGCCGCGGCCACATGAAAGGAGCCGTAAGTGTCGAAACGGGTCTTTAGGTGACGGCACTCCACTTTGTCGATTCCAACGGAGGACAGGCGCGAAGAGTCGTCCTTGCAGATAATATCCGGCGCCAGCTTCGTAACAAACAGCGCTCTCAGACTCGTTGACGGCGAAACAACGCACAGCTTGTTGGTCTTGAATGCCCCGGTCAAATAATAATAAATGTAATAATAATAATAGTAATACTAATAATAGTAATTAGACGAGCCATACACGAAAAATATGTATTTTTAGCTCACCGTTTGGACAAAGTCTACAATGCTGTCCGAATGTACTTCTATGTTGCATTCAAGTGCCGTTTGATGGTTCTGCTACCGAGGACCCTCCTCCCTCAAGGCACGGGAGAAGAGGACGCCAAAGCGGTGTTTGCAAGCCGACGGGAGGCTAAATATGTTTAGTATATAGAGACATGGGCCGCCTTTCCTTTGGGGAAGGATCTCTACGATGTCGTGCTCCACGTCGACTCCGCCAAGATTTTTGTACGAAGCGGTTAGATGTCTACGAGTGAGGATGGCGGTATTGGGTTCCTCGTTGTCAGGAGTTTGGAAGGCTCTATAGATGGCTAGTTTGACCGCGCGGCGGGTTTTCTGAATCAATATGATATCGGGGGGAGTTTGGAGGGACTGGAGGCAGTGTTAAAGATAGCCACGCTTCAGTCGGAAGCTGTGGTAATTCCATTGCCAGATAGTGGTTTGGTGCCTACTGAGGCGTGGCGGGCGTGGGAGAGGTAAAGCCATATTGAGGGATGCACTGTTAGAGGTAGGGTATGGATGGTGGGGGTGGTGGAGGAGTTTAGGACCCCAACTGGGATGAGATGTTGGTGAGTTGGTTTATTTGACTGGTGAGTTGGGCCAATCTGGAGGAGTACTTTGAGACAGCGTTTTCTATCGCCGTACAACGGCTGTAACGTTTTGCTCTAAGGTTTGCAGTCTGGCACTGAAAATGCGAGACATTTCGGTCATTGACGCTGAGTCGGTGTAATTTGTCTACGATTTTGAGGCCATAGTATTGATTACTCTACGCTTGACAGACTGGGCGGTGCTGTCAGGTGAGGATATGGCAACTGCAACGGGTAGTGGGGGAGGAGTAGGAGTGGGCGCTGGAGGGGTAGGAGTTGGCGCTGGAGGGGTAACCTTTCTGTTTAAGGAGGGGTCGTAAGTCTGCATTTTCCTTCTAAACGGCAGTGATTTATTGTGTGAGGGTTTGGACCTTTTGCCGTAGAGTTTGGACCTTTTGCCGTAGGGTTTGGACCTTTTGCCGTAGAGAGGGGCGGTGATGAGAGACATCCGACGGGCAAGGAGAATAGCCGGGTCGTGATTGCAGTCGATTAGGTATTGGCTGATGTTCTCCGGTGGACCGTAATCTGGCACATTAAAGATGATTCCGCGTGAGATCTTCGCAGGATTTGCCATATATGTGGCCAGAAAATAGTTCTCTTCGCCCTTCAGAGGGGGTGCTGAGTAGTATAGTTTTGAATGGCATTGATTCGAATTTTATCATCGCGTGCCACGTTGTAATTGGTCTGGGCAGTGTTAAAGACGAAGTCTTGCAGCTTGCCTGTGCTCATCGAGCTTAGGTTGAGGCCACCACGTGCACGGATGATGATCTTGTAGTAGTCAGGGAGTCTTGCGAGCTGCGGCGGGCGCGTCTTGAAGCCAGGCCTTGGCGAGCTGCGGAAAACCGGACGCCAAACGCGCCTCGCCGCTCGACTTGGTCGTTTACGTCGCCATCCGTTGTTTACCCTTGCAAGTTTTTTAGCCCTATGTTTTGCAGAAAGGGAGCTACGCTTTGTAATTTTACAAAAACCAACCTGTGAAATATACCTTTGACACAAAGTTCAGATTGCTATGTGCAGGCGCCAATTTTTATGGCCCATTTTAGATCGAGCCTGGTTATTTCAGTCACCCTATACTTACTGCCAGGTTGGATCACATTGGCATCTTATTAGCCTTCCTTTTCTTCACTTGGCTTTTACTAGTATGCTTTCACAAAAGTAGGAGTGAGGTCCTCGGTCGACTTCGGCGCGAACCTTAGGATGAGAGAAAATGGCAAAATGGCCCGTTTCCCGCCTTTCATGTACTTTATGTACCCGTAGATCATTGTGAACACTACGAATTAGTTTTTAACCTCTAGGTGGTAGTGGAACGACTGGTTGGCAAGAAGCTATCGAAGGAACAAGCGAAAGTGAGAAACCAGAGCAGCCAAGGCGAGCAATGCTGGCGACACGCACGGAGTGACAGCGGATTGGATCTCGGATTGGATTGAAAGTGTCAAAGACAGTTGGTTGTAAATTAGAACGGAGCAGTAACTTGTTACCAGTATAGGGTTGTTGCACAATACCATGGTTCAATGCTGCTACCTCTTCGTGGATCTGATCAAAACCCACTGGAATCCATGTTGGAGGCATTCATTGCTGTTATCCTATGTTTTGTGTCCTTTGGGGCCTTGTCTGCATGGTACTTTGTGCACCCACTCGAGGTTGAAGACAGTCAGTTGCTCTGTGATTGTTTTAGCCGTAAAACTTGGTGTCAACGGAGCCACGGCCAGCAATATTGTTTTTTCTAGAATTCCGGAAATCATTAGGAACCAGGACAAGGCGACGCTCGAGCAATCGGTTTGCCGACATTATGAATGGCTCCCAACGGACACGCCGGCACAACCTCAACCAGGCGGGTAAAGACAGGAGTAGAACACGGCAAGTCCTGGGCGCTAACATCTCCAGTCCCGAGAGAAAGAGCGAAAAAAGGCAGAGAAATAAAGCAAACAAAAAGTTAGGCGTGTTCGTTTTGCCGCGACAAGTTGAAGTTGCTCGAGCACTTGTCAGGTTTATTTAAATTTATCACTGCGCGACTCCTGTGTTCTTCTGCAAAGACAGAAAATAACAAGGTAAAGACTTTACTGGTGATGTTTGGCTGCATCTTGGTGCATATAAAGGCCTCGGCAGCGATAGGGCTCATCGAAATCGCGAACTGGGACCGCCGATCTCCGCTTCTATGTTTCGCCATTTCGAAGCGGCCAAACGCAGGGGACCTTTCGTTTCGGATTTTTATGTTAACTCTACACTTTTAAAAAAAATAATTAAAAAAGGAATGGACGGGTGTTGACTGTACTCTTTTTGGAGAGAATCCGGGTTATCGCAAGCTATACTCTCTCTAGGGACCAGGAATATGAAAAATACATGCAAATATGTATCAAAATACAAATACAAAAATACTTCGTCAAAAATGTATTTAATTACGAGTCTAATTACATTTAAAAAAATTGCGGTGGCTTAGCTCGGCTATGCCAGGAAATACGCAGCGTGAGCTTAGGCGCATAAAATGAGAGGTGCTATCAAGCAGCTCCGGTGCAGCGTCAGACTTGGCTACTGCGCAACGGATTCACATAGCTGGGCACGCGGCGCCGCCAGTGCGTCTGCCGTGGCTGTGACGTCACTCCTCTGGAATGCGAAGACTGGCGAGGCGAGCGCGGTGGCGGCGGATCCCGCGGCGACTTGGCCTCCGCCCCGCCAGCTGTGCGCCGTGCGACGTCACTGCTCCTCGCACTTGCGCAGCACGGAGCATGGCTCATTATGCCAGCCACGCGAAACTGCTCAATTTCGGCCAGTGTAGCTCACGCTACAAAAAGCATTTAAATACAAGATACAAATACAACCAAATGTATTTGTTCTCTTCCAAATACTTTTCTAAATACATTCCTCAAAATTTGCGAGAGCGACTTCAGGGCACCTGCAACGGGTTTCTACGTATCTCTACGCACACTCTGGAGTAAGTTTGCGAGGCTCTAGTAACGTAATAGAAATATAATCACAAAAAATGTAATCAGCTTGGACGTAATAGGTGAAAAAGTACAGAGCCTCAAGCAGCTTTTTTTGTCGATTACATGTTGGTATATACCAACAAAGAACCGAGACGACCAAGACACGGAGCACTAGCTAAAGAATTTTTTATTGTTGCAACTCGCACCAGTTAACGAAAATCTGGACGACACGCGCATTTAGAATGTTCCAGGCAAAATTATGGACGGAAATCAGGCTGGAAAGCATCACAAGTTGTCACAGGCGCTTATTTAGCCAGTCTGCCTGTGAACGTCGATTTCATCACTATTCTTGCCCTGGACTAGCACCGTAATCACAAAGTCACTAAACGCTTGTGCTTGATTAAGAGACACTGCATTCGGTGCAGAACGTAGTTTTCTTTCTGCTCTGGACAGTGCCAATAAATTTGAGGGATGTATTTTCGCCCACAAAATTGTATTTAATTACAATTGTATTTGAAATACCCACCTTTTAGTATTTAAATACACACGTCAAATGCATTACCCAATTTGTAATTAAATAGAAATTCAAAATACACAAAGTATTTGAAATACATATTTCAATTACTTGTATTTGAAATACCACCTATCCCTGCTAGGGATAGGTAATCGTTACCTTTCCACGACTAGTGTATGTTTTACTCTCCCATACGAGTGCTCACTTAACTTTTCTATAGTCACACAAATGGTTTTGCAAGAGTCAGGACTGTCTACAGGTTTTGAATTTCAGAGTTTGGTGCATTATTTTAACTGCCCTTTTTTGCTCCTAAATACAATTGTTTAAGCGACAACCAGTCTGTCGTATGTAAGAAAAAGTGTTGCCTGAACTCTGTACTAAAGAGTTAAGCACGCTCTCCAGGAAGAGTTATTGTAACCTTAGAAGTGGTGCCTGCACTCCGTATTAAAAAGTTTAGTGTGCTCTATAGCAAGAATTAATATTACATAACAGCAAACTTAGCAGTTTATATGATCCCTTCCTGGAGACTGCTTTACTCTTTCATACAGAGTTAGGCAACACTTGAAGTGGGGATTTAATTACTCGCACTAAAGAATTTTGTAGAGTAAGTACAACCCCATTTGGAAGTGTTGCCTAAACTCAGTATTAAACAGTTAAGCACACTTTCCAGGAAGGGTTCACACGAACTCTGCTCAAGTATAGTGTTATGTGCTGAGTGTAAAATCACCCAGTAAAAAGTAACGTAAATGCCTGCTAACAGAATTAGGGGAAGGGAAGTGTACAATTGGCTCCTTGTTAGTCAAACGTTTGCTGAAACAAAAAAAACTCTACTGGCAAGTGGCATTTTTAGCCTGTTGAAGTGCGACCACTGTACTTTTATTTTTGCAGCTGTTGTATCAAATTTCAATACCTCCCTTGATTTCTCTGTAATGTGGAATAGTACTTCTGTCCTTATTATGGGAGCTGCTACATACAACTTGAGACAACTCAAGCACTTTGCAATGAACAGTAGCCCTAAAATCTAAAAGCAGCTATGTATATGTTCACAAGGGGAGGGTTGCATTGGAAATGTGGAAGTGCAGCTGAAAAAGGACATAAAAGAGGGATCATGAGCCTGTTCGGAGGCCATAGGTTTTCATGAAAAGTCAGCATAGAAAGGATAAAAAAAGTAGAATAGAGCTCAATAAGCCAACACTTTAATGTTAGGACATGGGAAAAAAAGGCAAAAATGGCACACATATTCCCTCTGGTGAACAAGTTTCTTACTTTGTGATGAGATCCAAAGCCAAGGCAGACTTTATATCGTACTTCAAATCAATGAAGTGCCCAATCCGTCCGTCACCTCAAATAAGTGGTTCTCCAACACCGCAGTTATGGCCTTTGAGTCCTCTTTGTCAATTCGCATCAGCGGATAGGTCAATCTGTCGTGTCGGTCCTCCTGTGAAGAATGAATGCTTAAATGTAGACTCAGCAGTATGAGAAGGGAGGAAGCAACTCACTAAGTGTAGAAGGGTATGCACTTGGGCTAGTTGGTGATCCATATTTCCGAGGGAAAAAGCGCTAAAAACAATGAACAAGTAGAAGTGTTGTTGGTTTCTGTTACTTTTCCATTGTTTTTAGTCTTTTACCCTCGGATATATAGCTCGCTAAGTGCCCTTAGTTAATAGGAGTGCATTCATTTGTAAGACAAGAGACCATTTGCGAAAATCCCAGGAGCCATTCACAGGATACGTTCCAATAGTTGTCTGGTACTTGTTTTCTTGCCGATTAAACGAGAGTCCGAATCGAACACTTAGGCAGCACTCACTGCTGGCTCACTCAGCCGCAACTACCCACGACTGTTTGTATCCCCTCTGATATGAACATCTAAGAGAAAAATGAACCACATCTCTCTTTTTTTCCTTTGTATGCAGTGGCAGCCATAAGGGGTTGCATTTATTTATGGCAGGGAATCCCCAAGTTTGCATACCCTATTAGTGGCATCGGAAGAAGAGGGCAAGGCAAGGGGGGCAATTGCCTCGCCCTCCCGCTTCTCTCTGAGTGACATTTTAAACTATTATAGCAGACAATACGGGAGACAGGGACGGGGTTTAGCTCCCTAGCACATCACCCCTCCACCTTCCAAGCAATACAAACTCAGCTGGCTCCTGCCCATAGCGATGAAAGTCATAGCTCTATATAGACTAGCCTTAGGGGTAGGATGAATGGAAGTTCTTAACTCGAAACTTGAGATCATGTCCGGTTTTCAGTTTTGAAGGCGTGAGGTCGCATCCATGGATAAGGACATAGGGGGGCTCCGAATGCGGCCGAAGCGCCACCGGCTTTGACACCCAAACTCCGACCAGGCAGCGTTAGCTTTATATGAACGGCGGGTGCTACGGCCGGGGACGCCCCGGGCACGTGACGGTTAGTCTCCCCTCTGGCTAGGTCAACGAAGGCCACCAGGCTAAACCTGCTCTCCGCGAACCCCCTCTCAGCAAGGCCCCCCGGACAGCCCGACGCGCACCACGTATGGCTACCTTCGGCCCGACTTCCTTCGTTCACCTAGACACCGGCGCGGCCGCGCCATCGCCCCCAACCCCATCCCGGTGTCCGGCCGACTATCCGCCGACCCTCTTGGTCCACACCGACATACGAAGGGACCAAGCACCCCGCTGGGCCAGGAGTGACAGGCACGAGGAGATCGGGGGGTATGATATTGCCCCCGATCCGCTTAAGGCAGGCCATGGCAGCTAGGGCCACCTCCTCAGCCGTCCGGGAATAGCCCATCGGAAACGCCTTTGAAAACTTCTCCTTCTGCTCTTCGGGAGAGCCAGCCAGGCGGCCTCACCGTCTTCGCCTCCTCGGAATTTGAGGCTCTCCGCCGGAGAGAGCGAGTTATGATCTTTGGCGACAAGATCCCTGACATTGAACGACAAGGGCAGGATCGGGCAGCCCCCCTCCTGATGTTTCCCCGCCGTCTGCACCAGCCGGAGCAACGGGTCCCAAACGAATGGGGCCCGCGGCGGCGGCTTAGGGCTCCTCTCGACCGCGAGACTCCGACAGTCTCGCTATGACGTCGAGTCTGCTGTACCCACTCGGCCGGGAAGTCTGGTATGTCAACGGTGGGACCGTTGATACATTTAAACAAGTCGAAGGTCCCGACCACCTCAAGTTGATCACCCTTCCACGTCACTGCCAGACCCCGCTGCGTGGCCACTGCCGACAAGGTCGCGCGAAGACCTTCCTTGGCCTCCCCAATGTCTGGCAGCGTCACGGACCCGCGTTTGCCAGCAAAGAAGTCGTCAACCGAGATATCGGCCAGGACTGGGTCTGGTAGATCCGGAAAGACACGACGCACTCTGTGAGTGCCAAAGGCACGAGTTATAGTGGTGGACAAGGCCATAGGGTTAATGAGGCTCGGGTCGGCAACCCAAGCCGCTCTGGCCTCCAGCAGGTCCCTGATGAGCGGGTCCTGCTCTGCCTCAAGTGCCTCGACACGCTTAGCAAACAGATCATCTTCCCATGATCCTTGCAGGTCTATGATGCCAGTCAGTTTGTTGGTGCAAAGGGGAGTCAGTGGAAAGCGCCGAGTGCTAATACGCGTGGACTCTACCAGACGGTGCCGGACAGCCCACATGACAGTAGCAAACGGGTCATCGTCAAGCCTGGCCGCATCTCGGCCCTCCACTGTTCTAAGTTCGACGGCATTCCCCTTCCCACGGAGAATGAGGCCATACTGCCTTTTGAGAAGAAATTTGAAAGAGAACATGGGAGTTCTTAAAAACTTATTCAATGTCCTCTCTCTGAGACTCAACCACGAACGGATAAGAACAAAGCAGCCTCACGAGCAACAACTGTTCTAAACCGTAATTCGCGTAGATGTACGACGCTACCTCAAGTGCGTCCAGGATTTCTCTGGAACGTCCTTCTCCGACCCTTCTCCCACAGATCAGATGTCTTCGATATCGGAGGCCCCCAATTTTTAGATTGGGGCCTCCGACATCGGAGACATTCGGGGGATATCGGGGGGCATTCGTCCAATTGGTATACAATATGTTAGGAACGTTCTTAATATTTATTTAGTTTGAGCAACCTATTGTATTTCAATGCTGACTACCGTATATCATAGTTTATTTCACAACTTTAGAAGTTAGCAAATGCAGGTAACCTCTAAGTTTGGGGACACCATTGATTAAATATTGTAATTACAGCTCTACATGAAGCTAATTTACTATAAAGTACCATTAAACCATAATAATATAAAAAAAAACTGTACCTACTGAAATTCACAAACTCAAAAAAAAAGAAGCAAAATAAATATAACAGTAGCCCAACCAAGAACATACAGCTTCGATTGGTCAGTGTTAAAAAAATTGAAAGAAGTGCCACATTCCAAAACAAAGCACGCATCGTGGCGAGCCCAAGCTGTGCCATAACTGAAACTACTAGATAGCTAGTGAGCTGCTCACATGCACACCTCCATCATGCATGTGCACAATAGATGTGGGCTCTGAATTTCTGATTTGCATGTGGCATGGACTGGTTGCACCACCCTGAAGGCAGCTGTGGGCACGCGCATTATGTGCCAGAGCGCATCCTTCAGTATGTCCAGTAATGCTGAGGTGAAGTTTGCCCAATAAGTTGAGTTTCTACATGGCTTCATCTGTTGAAAACTGCTCTGCCAGCATTTTGTGATGCTTTGTGTGTGTTCATCAAATTGAAGATTATATATTTATGTCAGAACCGCTGGAGCCTCCTGCTAAACAGGCGTGTTAGTTTTATGAAGGCAACAAGGGCGGCAGTGGCTCCCCGCCCCTGTCTACTCCCCCATCGGAAAGCAAAGAAAGTTCTGTTGAGAGCTGGGGTCTTAAGAGATCGGCAGAAGTTCCATACCATAATTCCTCGACAAGACAAGTTGCGAAGTCCTTCAAGATCATGAGGGTTTTGATTAGCTCCATGGCAGGAGCTGCAAGAACAGCAGTTTCCCTTGTTTAGTGAGCAAACATTATCTCCAGCAGTCACACTGTAATCAATAAATTGTTCATATGCAGTAAGGTTCAAGGTTCAAGGTGTTTAATGGCACAACTTCCACACAGCCGAGTGCCTGAGGCAGCCAAAAGGCAGAAGCCCATACAACCAAGTGCTGGCTGCTTCCCATCTTTCTCCCCAACTGGAACAAGTTTCTGCACTCTTGGCATTCCTAACTAAGGAGACAATCAGGTATTTATATGACTTTGATATGGAAACTTGTCATCAGTGTAAGATGGCGCGCAAAACGATGACACTTGAAGAGGAGCAGCCAGACGCTGAATCGTTGTATCCCTCACCATGGTCGCTGAGCAGGTGGCACCATGGTTACAACTGATCCTCGGCCACAGCAGTAACGGTATGACCTAGGACGGTACCCTGGACTAAAGGGTGTTCTGCTGCGGTTCGGATCCAGCTGTGCGGGAAATTGGCACCTTAGAGATTTCTTTTTCTAGGACAGGGTTTATGCATGTTGAAGCATGGCATCAGAAGTTGAGTTGTATCAAGAGCGTTGAGAGTAAGTGCTCGGAGAGCTTGTCCAGTTAACTTCTTGTCCCAGCATCTCAGCATGACTGTAATCTGCTTCAACATTAAAAATAAGTCTGTAGGTAAGTAGCTAAACATTCGGATGGTTACTAATCTGCTGCACCTCTTCTTTTTGTGGAGTGCATGACGACACTCAGCTTAAAAAGAGCTACTAGAATATGAAGATGCCATCAGTACAACGAGAATATGGTGAATGTAGGCATAACGGAATGGAAGTCCTTGTTACACCTGGTCCACAGATCACGGAAAGTTCGTCGGAGTGCTTTTCACTCTGAATGGCATGCACACGAACTCGCAAACCGAAAGGCATTGTTAGGCTCCTTTTGAATTACCAATGGCTTGTCTGGTATTGGTGCTAGGACTTACCAGATCGACCTTGGAAAATATGGCAAGCTATTGTTGAGCAGTGTAATGAAGGTGCTGATGCAAAAGAACTGTGTTTTTCTGTTTTGTAGCAGCTGTATATGGCAGAACTACATCGTACAGCGCATGAATTATGTGCAAAACTAGCTTTTTTAAGTTGATGAGTATAATCAGTGCGTAGAACGCACACATTCATACATGGATATGTTAGCAAAAATAAAAACTAATGTCTCGTTGCAAGGACTCACACAAAAAGCGGAATTTGTTGAGAACCACATGTAAACTGGTAAAATCACTGCAGTACACTAACAACAACAAAAAAGCTATTTTTATGTTGGCACACCACGCTTCCTCCGCATTAAATTGTGCATACGACCGCTGCTGGAAATTCTGAGGAAAGCAGTCTGAGTAGCCACAGTCGGCAGCGACCCCAGACATGCTCAACGGGGTGCGAACCGGACCTGGATTGGCCTCGACATCATTGTCGTCGCACCCGTTTCGCACCCAGGCGGAGCCTGGGGCGCTCAGCACGTACTGGGCCGTGGCGGGCAGCTGGGCGAAGAGGCCAATAACAGCTGTACGTGTTGAAGTCTTGGAGAAAACACAGACGGCAAGCGTCGACGAGTGGCTTAAGGCTAGGTACTTCTAGCAGAGTGTGTTGGATAGACTGCAGCTCACGCAGGAAGAACTGTGTCTGTCCCTCGTCTATTTTCAGTGTTTTTATTCTCACTGTGTGAACTGTGGCCTAAGGCTGCAGCGTCACGTGGCGAGAGTAGCAAGGGGGCGTTGCCACTCGCAAGCTTGTGGATGTCTGTCGAAGGGCAGCGGGTAAAGATGTATTTAGGAAGTTGTTTGAGCTTGCCTGTCCATAGTCTCAATGCTCTCTTTAAAGCGGCGTAGGACTGACGGGATCATGCAAGCCTTCTTTTTCGGGCTCTTAGAAGGCCACCTCTCCTGAGACTCCACCTCACAAGCCTGAGCCTCGCGGCTCATCGCTTCGGGACAGGGGCCCGTTCGTCTGCAGCTCCGCAGGGTGCGCACTGGAACCCGATACCCGAGCAAGCTGCCTTTAATATTCACCACTCCAGGCTTCTTGCGCATCTCGATGAACTCTGTTGACTTTGCGCTTGAGAGCGGCCTTTTCTTCGTTCACCTCACTACATCGCACAGTTCTTCAGATTCTGGAATTGTTGAATTAAGGTGCATTTGGTTATATGCACTTCGATCAACCAGTTACTTATAAAAAGAGGAATGCTAGGGGGGAGAATTTTCGGCATACCTGGCACGTTGACAGTCTGCGCGTGGTAGTAGCCCCCCTTGGTTGTTATGTTGCCGCTCCAGAAGACATTGTACAAAAAGTCTGGGTTGAAATCCCCGCACGTAACGGGGCGGAAGTCTTATATTTCTTCTAGGGACAACCGCTGTCGTCACGGTCTATCTTATATCCCACCAACGCAAATAATTCGCACATCACTAATCCAAGCTCTATGTATAAATGGTAACAAAGCTTCCATGGAAGCTCATAAGGCGCGAATATGGCGGCTCATTGGGTGCAGCGCCATTTGTGAGGTGTGCGGCATTGCCGCTAGTCATGCTGGCCTGCGACGTACGGGAAGTGACGCCTTATTAAAAACAAACAGAAAATGACGCAATTGCCTCTTGACTGCAACATCACGATTGCTCTTCGCTAGTGACACAAAATTTAAATGCCTTTCGCCAGTGACACGAAATTGAAATGCTTTTTTTATGTGTTCTACATGCCTGCGCAACTACTGTCCTTCATAACTTGCTTCATACAAAGTAAAGTGAATGGTACTTAAGCAGGCACATAGAATACGGAAGAAAAACAATTAGACACGTTGGCATTGCTACTTGTAGTGCATTAGACATTGGAATCTATCACTTCCATATAATCTCTTTAGCAAAAGAACCACTTTTTTCATCAGTTCTGCGAACCACCAATAAGTTAATATATTTTTGAAATTATCCAGTGTGTTACAGCACGTCAATGAATGGATGCTTATTATTCAAAGTGTCGGAGGGTTAGGCGAGTGGCCAAGAGAAGGCGCCACCGCTTGAAAGACGGGGGGTGCCCGGAAAAAACAATAAACGCAAACTCGCCGGACAGTACTGACTCCCTGCCCAACCGGTACATGGTGGCATGTTCGTAGTTCTTGCCTTCGTCCTCAGTCAGCTTCAAAGAACAAAGAACGTCCTCCCCTTCGCGGCCCATGGCGTAAACGTGTTTACTTGCGTTTCTTGAGAGCGGAGACGCAACTCGGTGATTATCCTGTAGCGTTGCCATCTCGTGAACCACGTCTTCCACGTGTGCGGCTGGTGAAAGTCGAACTTTTCCAGCAGTTGTGTTGAAATCGGGTTGAAGTACCTGCTTCCCGCTTGAACCGCTGCTTTTTGATCCGTCATGTTGGACCGGCGTTGTTGCGCAGTTACGCGTGTCCGCTGCTCCCACTGCTGCTTCGGTTGTGCGTGCCGTGCCCGCTACTGTTGCTCTTATCGCTGACAAACTAAACCACTGAGAGACCTACTTCGTCATGATGCAGTCTGGTACTGGGGAGAGGCTCAGCAGCAAGCCTTCCAGCAGACCAAGGCAGCTCTCATCACAAACTCGGCATTGGCAATGCACAACCAAAGAGACCACTTGACACTCTTGGTCGATGCCTCATCCTATGGATTGGGTGCTGCGCTCCTCCAGGAGTCCCAAGGCGAGCGATGACCAGTTATGCATCCAAGGCACTAACAGAAACTGAGCAACGCTATGCCCAGATTGAGAAGGAGGCACTAGCCATCATGTGGGCTAGTGGCCATTTCCGCACATACTTCCTAGGGCTCCAATTTCATATTGACACTGACCACAAGCCCCTTGTGCCACTTCTCACCACGAAGCGTCTAGATGAACTCAGACCTCTTCTGCAACGTTTCCGCATGCGACTACTGGAGTATGGCTTAACGATCTCCCACATCCCGGTAAAGAAGATCCACCCGGCAGATGTGCTGTAACGCAAGCCACTTACTGGAGCAGGAGAAAAGGAAGCTGCCGACCTGGAGGAAGCCGTTCTGGAGTATGAAGTTCTCACAGTGGATCTGTTACCTGCGTCAACAACACGCTCTCACGGATCAAAGATGAGATCGGGAAGGATCCTGTCACGTCTGGAGTTCTGCTCTACGGGCTGGCCGAGCATGAGAGCTCTACCACCAGAACTGCGGCGATACTGCGAAATAGCAGGTGAACTCGAGGCTGCATTACTGTTTATTGGTCTGGGGGACGACTACAGCAAGTAATATTAAGCAATTATTTACATTGCAAAAACGCGCAGTTAGGTCAATTGATAATTTACCTTGGACTGAATCGACTTCCCCTAGCTTTATTAAACATGGAATATTAACGTTAGACAATCTTTTTTGCCTAAAGGTTGCAATTTTAGTTCATACTCAAATAAACAGGAATCCCGCAATATTTTACGAAACATATTTATTTAAGCAAACAAATTACAATTTGAGACACCAGCAGTTTTCAAAACCTAAAATAAGAACTAATTACGGTACACAAAAAACATCCTACCAGATACCCGATCTTCTTAACAGAAATTATTGTGTATTCGAATTAGCCCAGACAATAGCGTCCGTGTTTCTTTTCAAAAAATACCTTACGGTATACTTCAATGTGCCTAGTGTGTATTCCTATTATAGTTCACATCAAAATAGATTGTACATTTTTGAGTGTCATATTTTTATCTTCTCAGATATTGTTTTATTTTTTATTTATGCTGTTTTTGATTCATTTCCTGTGCCCTGCTGCTGAGTGCTGTAACGGGGGTTGGGGACCTAGTCAGGTGATTCGTTTTCGCCTTTTGTCCCAACCTCCCTGACCTGACTGTCCCAACCTCTCTCGCCACGGTGCGAGCTTGAAACGGGCATCGTCCCATTAAGCCCATTTCCATGCTTTAAGCAGTAATATCGTCCAGTTATTTTAATGAATATTTGTCCCGGGTTTCAGCACCAATATTTTAAATATTCCACCGACGGTGTCTTATTCTCTGTATGTGGATGATGTGCAAATTTCAGTTTCTTCTTGCAACCTGTATAGTTGCGAACGTCAACTGCAACTGACAATCAACAGAATGAGCAAGTGGGCAGCCGAAAATGGGTTTCGTTTCCCCCCGACAAAACCGTATGAGTTTCGTTTTCGCTGCGTCGAGGGTTGTCACCAGACTTGTGCACGTTACTGAAAAATAGTAAGGAATTACAGTTACAATTACTCAAGGCTAAATTGTAATTTATTACAATTACAATTACCCTTCCATAAAAGTAAGTGACCGTTACCCCAAAAAGTAATCCGTTACTTTCGTGGCGTTACTTTCAAGAATATTGCCTTCAATTAAGAAACAAAAGGAAGAGGGTTATTCAAGTTTTTATTGTTGCAGCCTGTCCCATTTGCGGACAGGCGGCGGCGGAGTATCGGGTATCGTTAATGGAGTGATCGGACCGATCGACTAAAATTCTCGATTCTCAAAATCGCAAAGCTGTAGAAGTCATCATACATCTAGCCAAAACTAGAATAAGAGTTGATTTGTGCCCATCTTACTATACCGGCATATATTGCCAGGCAATAGCAAAACGTCGTTGTAACAGTAAGGTGATAATTAAATAGTAAATAAGGTTTGGCTCGATATTCTCCTTCCTTTGGTTCTGAACAGGTCGAGCCTCGGTTGAGACGTTGGTGAATAAATAAAAGTTTCCAGTAAATGAATATAGTAATCGAAAAAAAGGAAACTCATAACAACAATTAATTAGAACGTCGGTTAAAACAAGGAAATGTAAACGCACGTTTGTCGTGTGTACCTTTTTTGGTGCCGTTTAAAAACGCACGGAGCACGAATCGACTGCATTTTACTCCGGTGTTCTCCAGATAGACGTCCGCTGATGCCACGGGCAGCGAAGGGCATAGAACGAAGTAAGCCGCGCTATGGCCCCACTCTTGAGTTTCACTCTCTCCCCAAGCCCAGAATATCAAGTCTACGTCAGCCACCATTATGTTTTATTTGTAAGAATATCTGCTTGAGATAAGATGCGTCCTGCTGGGGGAAAAACGGGAAGAAGAAGAAAGGAAGACTATTACCATTTTGGAAAGTGCTCACAAAAAGCTGACTCACAAAAGGGGTGACTGAGATGCAGATAACCTGGCTGGAATTCACAAATGAAGTGGGCCAACTCTAGAAGTTGGACTACAAAAAATTAAAGTAGCTTTTAAAACAGGGTAAGGTGAAAGAAACAGAAGAAAAAATACATCCTGTTTTCGAGAAGATAAGTGTGCAGCAACGAACGAGGATGCTTGTGGCAATAGCACTTTCGGTTTCGGAGCTGGCAGGAACGAGGCCATGTGCTCACGAAAACCTTTCTTGATGCAGGCGATTGTTCCGTTCTGCCTCGTCACCGCTGGCATCAGTTTCCTGAGTCCAACGTCAGCGCAGCGTCAGCTGCATGCGACGTCAACGACCTATCAGCCTTCCCGTCAGACGATTCCAAGTTCTTCGGAGTTCTTCAGGGTTCCACCCGTCCCACCCTCCAGTCAACCGAGTGGACTGTTCGAGTCAGCATATAAGCCGACGCGTGTCACGGAATCCCTGGGTTTCGGAGCTGGCAGGAACGAGGCCATGTGCTCACGAAAACCTTTCTTGATGCAGGCGATTGTTCCGTTCTGCCTCGTCACCGCTGGCATCAGTTTCCTGAGTCCAACGTCAGCGCAGCGTCAGCTGCATGCGACGTCAACGACCTATCAGCCTTCCCGTCAGACGATTCCAAGTTCTTCGGAGTTCTTCAGGGTTCCACCCGTCCCACCCTCCAGTCAACCGAGTGGACTGTTCGAGTCAGCATATAAGCCGACGCGTGTCACGGAATCCCTGGGTTTCGGAGCTGGCAGGAACGAGGCCATGTGCTCACGAAAACCTTTCTTGATGCAGGTTAGTGATTTGCCATCTGGCCCTTTCCGATCTGTTGGTGGTTTCCTGCCAGCTCCACCCAACCAACTATTCTTGATTGCGAGCACTAGGAATAAGCACTTTCATGCCATAGTGGGTAATAGACGCAAACTATATTACAGGAAAAAAGTGTTATTTGTGCTCTTGTTGCTGTTGTTAAGTGGCGACGTAGAAACTAATCCTGGTCCTGCAACTAAGGAACAAATGGAACTCATACAATCTATGTTCACTGAACTGCAAAACGGTCAAAGAAGTGTCCTCTCGAAGTTAAATGTTATTGAAAGCAAACAAACGGAGATTCACAATAAAATAGAGAATTTAATTGCAAAAAACGAGCAATTTGAACAACGGATCTCAGATGTTGAAGTAAATAGAAGAAAGCTGGAAGCAAGACTAGACGACCTTGAAAATCGGAGCCGCAGGACAAACTTGGTGTTTTTTGGCATACCTGATGACACAGTGCGAGAGTCATGGGAGGAGTCAGAAACTCTTGTTAGACGCATCTGTAAAGGTAATCTAGATATCGATGTCACCTCAATACAAAGGGCCCACCGTCTAGGTACTTTCAAGGAACGTAGCTGTCGGCCGATTATAGCAAGCTTTCAAAATTGGAAAGAACGTGACAACATCATGCGGAACGCCTTTAAATTCAAAAACTCTGCTTACAGCGTTTCCGAGGATTTCAGTCCACTTGTCAGAGAAAAAAGGCGCAAGCTATGGGACTATTCCAAAGAAAAACGACAAGATAAGAACAACAAAGTATATCTTACCTACGACAAGCTCGTTATCAACGGAGACACGTACGCCTGGGATTTCGAACAAAGCATGCCTATACTCGTTCGTAAAAAGGCTCCACCGATTCAGCAGGATTGACGCCGTGCGAGAGATATCTGTCAAAATGCCGCTTTATCAGATGTAGATGTCTCGGTATTACTTGTGAACTTCCGTAGCATAAAAAATAAAGTGGACGATTTCTTATCTCTAGTCGAGACAATCAGACCCAAAGTTATTATGGGAACGGAGACATGGCTGCATGACTCGGTTTCTAATTGCGAAGTTTTTCCCCCTGGTTTTTCCGTATACCGCAAAGATAGAAATGGACACGGAGGTGGTGTCTGTTTGCTAATTTAATCAGACTGGAGTAGTAGTGAACTAGTTTTTTCCGAAAACGACACTGAGTCTGTATGGTGTCGAGTAGTTTTACCTAAGGGGACCACTTTAGTTTTTGGTACATTTTATCGCCCCTCAGATAGTGATGCGTACTCGATAGACAAATTGGGTGACTTGTTGACGACAATTCCAGATAGTGTATTCTTGGGAGGAGACTTTAATCTACCAGGGTTCAACTGGTCTGATGAAGTTCTTGATACAGATGGACCCCGCGCTTACTCGATGTTTGCTGACATAATCAGTGTATTTGGATTTGAACATAATGTTAAAAAACCGACGCGAGAAATTCTGTCTTGGAGTAAATTTTATGCAATTTTCCTGGCGTTGTATCCGAGGTCACTGTACTTCCCGGCATAAGTGATCACTGCGCGGTTGTTGCTAAGCTCTCGGAGCCCGGAACGCGAAAGCAAACGGAGTGTCCACGGAAAGTATTTTTGTACGACAAAGGTAATTACGAAGCGATCGATGCAGAGCTTGAATCCTATTTTTATACATTTAGTCGTCTGTCCGAAAATAGTGACGTCGAAACTATATGGCATGCTTTTAGAAATAAAATATTAGAGCTTGCGGAGGTGTATATTCCATCGAAACAAATGAGGAAGCGTAAAAAAATAAGCCTTGGTTTAATGTAGAAATTCGCAGACTTATAGGTAAAGCGAGACGTGCTTACAAAACGCTGACCAAAAGTTGGTCAGTCCAAACTGAGCAGAAGTACAAAGAAATTAACAGGCTTCTCAAATTGCAAATAAAATTAAGCAAAAAAGTGTTCTTTGACAAGTTTAACGAAAATCTAAAAAGAAACCCTAAAGAATTCTGGAAGTTCGTCAACGCGAACAGAAAGGAAGACACTTCTATTCCTGCGTTGAAAGTTGATGGTAATACTGTGGTGTCTGATAACGCGAAGGTTGAATGCTTTAACTCGTATTTTAAGTCGGTATTTTCGGAAGACTCCGCATCTGCTATCTCCAGTGGCTTGCCGAACGCAGCAAAGCGTAATGCCCAGCATTACAATTGACATGAATGGTATAGTGAAGTTGCTGCGCGGAATTGATGCAACCAAGGCTGTCGGACCTGATGGCATTTCCCCTGTTATTTTTCTTAAGTGCAGTGAATCCATAGCGCGTTATCTTTTTGTTATATTTAGTGAAACGTTAAAGACGGGGATGGTTCCAATGGATTGGAAGATGGCAAACGTTACACCAGTTTTTAAATCGGGTTCTAAAGCCAGTGTTGAAAATTATCATCCTATTTCATTGACATCGATCTCATGTAAGTTGTTTGAACACATTATTTACAGTAACCTTTACTCGTTCCTGGATTCATTACACTTCTTTTCCCCCTCACAGCATGGTTTTCGAAGCGGCTACTCTTGCAACACACAGCTGGTAGAATTTTAGCATCATATATCCAGATCACTAGACAGCAGGAAATATGTCGACTGCGTGTTCTTAGACTTTCGAAAGGCATTTGACACGGTCCCCCATCAGTTATTATTGTATAAATTGGCTTTGCTAAACATAGATCCCAACGTCCTGAATTGGATACAAAATTATTTAGAAGGTCGTGAGCAGCGGGTTGTTTTAAACGGTACTATATCCACATCAACTCGGGTTACGTCGGGAGTGCCACAAGGGAGTGTCTTAGGGCCTTTACTTTTTCTCATATACATAAATGATATAACCGAAAACATACAGTCTCATATTAAACTGTTCGCCGACGACTGCGTATTGTACAGGGAAATAAACACGTCAGACGACCTGGCCATGTTACAAACCGACATAAATATTTTATCTTCTTGGTGCAATCAATGGAAAATGAGCCTAAATTTAAGTAAATGCAATCATATTCGTTTCTCGAGAAGTAAGCTGCACGATTCTTATAGCTACCTAATCAACGGGACTGTTTTATGTACTGTGTTTGAGTATGTTTACCTAGGAGTGCTATTTGCGGATTCCCTAAAATGGAACAGCCATATAGAACGTACAATCCTAAAGGCTAGTAAAATGTTTTATTTTATCCGTCGAAATTTTAGATCCGCGTCGCGAAACGTCAAAGAAACACTTTATTTTTCTTTGGTAAGAACGATCCTTGATTACGCGTGCGTTGTGTGGGACCCTTATCACGACTTCCTTATCAATAAACTAGAAAAAATTCAAAATCAGGCCGCGCGTTTTGTACTGAACAACTATGACCCTTATGCTAGTGTTACAGATATGAAGGCCATGCTGGGATGGGAAACACTCGAATGTAGACGAAAAAAAATAAGACTAAAATATTTCCACCGTGTCTTTCACAACAAAACTGGAATTGATAAAGCCACTTATTTTATGGAGCCATCCTACGTTTCTACCCGTTGTGATAATTCTAAAAAGGTTGCTGTTCCCACTTACAGGACTGTCAGTTTTGCGAATTCATTTTTTGTCAAAACCGCGAGAGAGTGGAACGATCTCCCGGAAGATGTTGTGTCCATTGATGATAATGACGTTTTCTTTTTCCACTCTTTATAATGTTTTCTAAAACCCCCCTACAATAATGCCCACAGGGCGATGTAGGTACAATGTAAATAAATAATAATAAATATCACATCTCTTTTTAGTGAATTTTAGGGTATACGGAGCATTGTCTGGTGTTGTAACATAATGAAAATGGTCGTAGTCACTCAAAACCGAGAAGGACATTGTTAATTCTTGTCTGTGCACTTACCGCCTCGAGCTTTTCAAAGAGGCATACACCCACTTGGTGTCCTCTTCCCGCCTTCGATAGCAAAGAAAAAAACAAAGGGTCTAAAAAAAGCGGATATAACTTGACCCCACTCCCCCCCCCCCCCCCTTTTTTGTGTAAAAATGTTTTTTATTTCATTTTTTTTTTACATTGTTGTTAGGGTCTAAACAAATATAAATTTAGGGGCTTGGTGTTGAAAACAAAAATGGTTTTGCGGAACTGAAGGGTGCCAAGCCTCGCTTTGCGCGTGAGAGTGTCACTGAGCTCGACTTTACCAAAATAAAAACAACCCTTCCTTTAGAAAAAAAAAAGTGTGGGGGGGGGGGGGGGGTCTTCAATAAAAAAGTAACGGATTAAAAGAAATCCGTTACGTAAAAAATGTAAGGGAATTACTTTAAAATTACGTCAGAAAATATGTAATTATTTCGTTACTAAATTACTGATAAATGTAAGGGATTACAAGTAATTTCGTTACTTGTAACGGATTACGTACAAGTCTGGTTGTCACCGGATACTACCTTGCATCTGAATAACCTTACCATCGCTGTAAAGGAGGCGCATAAGTTTCTAGGCGTGATATTCGACAAAAAGCTAACATTCGTACCTCACTTGAAAGAACTAAAACAAAAATGCCTACTATCTTCCAATATTCTTAAGGTGCTGTCACACACTACTCGGGGGCCTGACAGACAATGTCTGCTGCGAATTTATAACTCTAGTGCGGTCCCGGTTGGATTACGGTGCACCGGTATATGCGTCGGCACGACCATCTGCTTTGAGGATGTTAGACCCAATCCAACACTTGGGGCTGCGTCTAGCCACAGGTGCTTTTCGCACGTCGCCCGTGCTGACTCTGTATGCTTAAACGCATCAGATGTCGCTTGAGCGACGCAAACAATATCTTAGTCTGTGTTATGCCTACAAAGTTTATAGGGATCCGTACCAACCTTCATTCTCCGCTCTGCGGACCTCTGCATCACTGCGGCTTTTTGAGAATAAGCCTAGTATTGTTTGGCCCTTGAGCCTTCGGACTGAGAGCATGGCAAGGTCGCTGCACCTTTCTTTTGATGAGCCTCCCTTGTTGAGACAGGCCTATAGGGTTGTTCCTTGGGACTTGGTGCCAATCTCTTACGATTGGTCCCTTTCAAGGTACAGCAAAAAGGTTGTTCCTCCTTTTGTTCTCTTGCGGGAGTTCGCAGAGCTAGGGCAGAAATATAGTGACTATCTCCACTTTTACACTGATGGCTCGAAAACGTCGACTTGCGTAGGGTGTGCAGTTTGTTCTCTCGCTTACAGTTAAGTTAGGCAACTCAACCCTCTAGCAACTATTTTTACCGCCGTATTGTATGGTATCCTGATTACTGTTGAATATATTCCAGAAAATAACATTAACAAAGCAGTTCTGTTTACTTCCAAAGTGTTCTCTTAGCTATTTCATCTTTAGCAGACAGTAAGAATGCTCTTGTGCAGTAGGTTTGTTTTCAGATAAACAAAGCTTTCCATCTAGGACAAGTTATAAAATTCTGCTGGGTGCCCAGTCATGTGGACATTCCTGGTAACGAGAATGCAGACCACCTTGCACTTTCTGCAAAAAACTACACGGAAACGTCTCTTGGCCTGCCACACCAAGACCTCAAGCCAGCCTTAGAGGGCAACTCTGCCCGAAACTCAAAATGAAATAAATTACTGGTATCGCTGTAGTGACACAAAATACAACACCAGCCAAAATATCACGTCCGTGGGACGCCGCATTCTCAACTAATGCCGATAATAAAAATGAGACTCACCGCGAGCCGCTGCTCCTTAGCGGGCGGCCAGCGGGTTGCTGATTGTAAAGCAACATTGGGCCGTAACATCAGTATCGTTCTCTTTTTTTCCTCTGATCCGGGCGTTGCGCGGAGTGCGCTTCTTTGAGCCGCTACCAGCGCTACTTCGGCTTGTGATTGGCGTGTTTAGCCGTTGCTTTTATCTGGAGCCCGTGTAGCTCCGCTATAGCCTTTTGTTTATTTGCTTGTGAGGACTGCAAGACTCGTTTTAGTGAGCAACTCGGTGCGTCCCAGACTGCCCAGCTGTTCCTCGAAAGATGCCGAGTACAACTTGAAGCTCTGTCGGCTGCTCAAACAACCCGCTGCACAACCCGGAGGTGCTTTTTCACAAGTTTCCAACGGACCGGAAATTGGAGAAGGTGTGGGTGAACGCTGTTCGGCGAGTGGACTTTGGATTTCGGCTTTTAAGCGCCCGAGGAAAAAGAACAAAAACACACACACACAAAAAACAGACGTGTGCAGCCCAGCGCACGTCTGTTCGGGCGCCGCGGCCCGCGCCGGAGAGCCTCGGAGCTTTGTGTCTCGGACTGACCCGCAGCGCGATAGCGAGAGGGTTCCCAGTACTTTATGTCACTGGCAGCACGGCGCAGAGCAACGCCGCTTCATCCACGGAGCCCCGATGACAATTCCCCGCAGGGGGCACCTGTGAAAGCAGGTGTTTGGAGAGTGGCGTCTCCACGGACCCCGAGCCATGCGGGTTCGCCCGCCCACGTCTGGCTGTGCGTGGCTTTCCCGTGTCCGGGGAAAAGGGCATCCTGGTGGTTGAGCCGAGCCCGGGGTAGGGTTGGACCCTTCGGGGCCCCCCGGGTGAGGCAATACACCACTTCGGCCCCTGCTTCTCGTAGACGGGAGTCCTGGTAAGGCCCGGCCAGGATGATTCAGCCTAGTCGCCTTTTCTTCTACTATCCCCTCCGATCTTTCACTCCCACCTTTACTTATACTTCTCTCTCTTTTCTCTCCATTCCCCTTTCACCTTCTTGGCGGCAAGGGCCAACCTTGAGTGGAGAAGGACGCTAGTCTAGACCCATTCTTGGGTATAACATCTGGGTAGGTGCTACTTGAGTAACGTGCACAGCAAAGCCATTTTTGTTATGTGCCGTTACCCTGTCCCATGTTGGGCTCCATGGTGGGCGGCACACCGGAGGTGTCGAAGATCTCCCATTTTTATATGGGTTCCAAAGCAAAACTTCCTTCTGATCGATCTCTGGAAAGAGTTCGCACCGAAGCCACCGTTCCTCTAAAGACTACAGATAACACTCAAGCCTTCTCAAAGTTTCTAGTAATACACTGCGAATACGAACTACCACTTGGAAAGCTGTCCCCATTCCTTGTGGCAAAAACCTTGGAATCATGTGTTGGAAAATCTTACAAAGCAAAGAAGCTTCGCTCTGGAGACCTCCTTGTCGAGGTTGAAACTGAGCAACAAAGTAAAGCGCTCCTTGGACTTACTAGTATAGCTGATCGCAAAGTCACAGTAACGCCACACCGATCTCTCAACACCATTCAGGGCGTGATCTCCGAAGATGATCTGTTGGAAAGTACTGAAGATGAAATCCTTGAAGGACTAAGCAATCAGGGTGTGATTGCAGTGAGGCGTATTACCTTTCGTCGAGAAGACCAAGAGAAGCCTTCGAAGCACCTTGTGCTTACATTTAACTCCACAACCCTCCCCCAGACGGTCAAGGCTGGCTATCTCAACTGCAAGGTTCGACCGTTTATCCCCAATCCGAGACGTTGCTTTAGCTGCCAGCGTTTCGGACATGGGTTCAGCCACTTGCAGGGGACGGACAACCTGCGGAAAATGTTCAAGCAATGATCACCCTACTGACAGCTGTGCAAGTGATTTTTCCAAATGCGTGAACTGTTCAGGTGCTCACCCTGCATACTCCCGTTCATGCCCAAAGTTTAAAGAAGAAAAAGAAATACTAACACTGAAAACCAAAGAAAATCTGACCTACTTTGAAGCACGAAAACGCCTCTCATTCCTACAGAGAGGCACCTACGCCGCTGCGGTCAGCAAGGGGGCTGCACCGACAACGGCTTCCGTGGGGACACAGGTCTGCCTTTTAGACCTTTCTGCCCCACGCAAACCTCAAGCCCCCAAAATCTCACCTGGAATCCCTCAAGAACAGAGGGATTCAACTCAAACCGCATCCTCAAAGGCGACGGCCCCGCGCCGTATGCCCGCACGTTCTCGTGAGAAAACTGTGACGACAGAGTCACAGTGCCTTGAGGGGCGCCCTTCATGTTCCTCGCATCGCGAGATTGAGGCAATGGATGTCTCCAGCAGTCCGCCGGAGCCTCCACCTGCCCCGAAGGTTGGTAAAATCTCGTCAAAAGTTGAGGACCCAAAGAAAAAGACCAAAGCGACAGGTCCAGAAGCTGGCATATTGCAAGTGCTTAGTCGTGGACGCTGTTTCAACACCCAAAAATTTTCATTAACACTTCATACACCTCACAGCATCACTGTTCTTTGTCGCTCACCTGCATTACCTCACTCACTCTTAGGGATCAGTTGGGACAGAGGAATAATGGCGACTCCCTCGCCAGTGGCGTTGGCCCAAAGTCTCGACCCCCTTGGAGGTCAGAGGGGGCAGCTCCACAAGGATCAGCCAGAGGACTATTGGCGACTCCCTCGCCTGGGGCACTACCTCTATTTGTCTTTCCCCGAAGGCTTGGTCGGAACTGCCCTCCTGTTGACATCCACACCCATTCATGTCCTCTTTCGTTTTTTATTAAATTAGTTTTTCGATTTTTCCTTAGAACCTTAGTTTGTGAGTGGTGCATTACAGCTTTAGCTGCTTATGCGCTAAGGCTACGAACTCGAGGTCCCGAGTTTCAAACTTGTAACCGACAATGAGTCTTATTCAATGGAACTGCCGAGGTCTCCTACATAATTATGACGATGTTTGCTCCCTTTTGGAGGAATATCGTCCACTGGCAGTGTGTCTCCAGGAAACTCACTTGAAGGGAAGTCAGTCAGGAGTCTTTAGGCACTTTCATTTTTTCCGCAAGGATAGAGATCACTCGTCTTACTCTTCTGGCGGCGTGGCCATAGTAGTGCAAAAATCAGCTGCATGTGTTGAGGTTTCCGTGCAGACCGCCTTGGAAGCAGTAGCTGTTCGCATTCTGTCAGACCGCCTGATAACCCTTTGTTCACTTTACATTCCTCCAAACTTTCATTTAAGGTGTGAAGATCTTGAGTCACTCATCGCGCAACTCCCCCATCCATTCATTATTCTTGGCGATTTTAATGCACACAATCCTTTATGGGGCGGTACTAGACGCGATACTCGTGGAGCAATTGTCGAACGGTTTATTTTATCTACAAATTTGTGTCTGTTTAACGAAAAGAAACCCACAAACTCATTTACATCAATTGACCTCTCTGTAAGTGAACCTATTTTATTTTCACTCTTTTCGTGGCAGGTTACAGATAATCCTTTAGGTAGTGACCACATGCCGATTGTTTTAAGACGAAATAACCCAGGTGTGACCCTCCCCAGCCGAACTCCCCGCTGGAAATTTGAGAAGGCAAACTGGTCACAATTCAGTGAATTCTCACTGCTGGCATGCACATCTCTTGACAAGCTTTCAATGGATGAAGTGAACGAATACTTAACGAATTGTATCCTTCAGGCAGCCATAATGGCAATCCCCATGACCTCGGGACGCCTCCCACGCCGTCCCAAGCCTTGGTGGAACGAAGAATGCTCAGAATCACGAAAAAAACAAAACAAGGCATGGAGCATATTTCGACGGTATCCGACATCGAGCAATCATCTTCACTTTAAGCAAATGAAGGCCCGTGCACGGTACATTCGCCGGCAATCAAAAAGAACAAGTTTCCAAGGGTATGCGACATCAATAAATAGCCACACATCCCCGAAAGAGGTCTGGGACCGAATTAACAAAATCAATGGATGTTATACTGCTTTCACCATCCCCCTGTTATCCTGCAAGGGAACCTGTCCAGAAAGTCTAGAGGAACAAGCCGATATTCTCGGGGAACATTTCGAGTTTGTTTCAAGTTCCAGGCACTATTCACCATCATTTCTTCGGCTAAAACAACGGGAAGAAGCCAGGACCATAAAGGCACCTGGCAGTGCACGGGAGCCGTACAATAGATTCTTCACCCTTATTGAACTAAAGATGGTCCTTCATAACGTCAAACCCTCGGCAACTGGTCCTGACGGTATCCACTACTTCATGTTGAATCATCTCCACCCGTCTACACTTGATTTGGTTTTATACATTTTCAACAGAATATGGGAGGAGGGACGTTTTCCATCAGCTTGGAGAACGGCTACAATTATCCCTCTACTTAAACCTGGAAAAAACTCGGATGCTGCTACTAGTTACAGGCCAATCGCATTGACGAGCTGCTTGTGTAAAACCCTCGAAAAAATGATTAATAGACGACTGATGCAGCACTTGGAAAAACATTGCATCCTGGATAAATACCAGTGCGGTTTCCGCTCATTCCGCTCAACACAGGATCAGTTGGTTCGATTGGAGACAACTGTTCGGGAGGCCTTTGTCAATAGACAGTACTGCCTCTCTGTGTTCTTCGATCTCGAGAAAGCATGCGATACTGCCTGGCGGCATGGAATTTTGAGGGACTTGATTGACATTGGTATCCAGGGCCGCATGTTCTTTGCCATTGAAAGCTATTTAGGTAGACGCACCTTCCGAGTAAGGCTGGGGTCTGTACACTCACGATGGTTCGTACAGGAAAACGGTATTCCACAGGGCGGTGTCCTAAGTGCTACTCTGTTTGCTATAAAAATCAATTCTATCGCGCGTGTCATACCACCATCGGTCCACTATTCGCTATATGTAGATGACCTCCAGATCGCTGTTTCCTCATGTAACCTTGCAATCTGTGAACGGCGTGTTCAACTGACTATTAATAATGTGACAAGGTGGGCTGACAATAACGGATTTAAGTTCTCCACGGAGAAGACTGCTTGTGTTTGTTTTTCACGAAAACTTGGTGTGATGCCGACGCCTTCGTTGACCATATACAGTGCACCAGTTCAGATAAAAACTGAGTATAAGTTTCTAGGGCTTATATTCGACTCCAAGCTCTCTTTCAGCCAGCATATCAAAACTCTAAAACAAAAATGCCATAAATCCCTTAATATTTTAAGAGTTCTCTCCCACATGACTTGGGGCTCCGATCGACTGTGCCTTCTAAGAATCTATAGGTCGATTGTGCGGTCACGCCTAGATTATGGATGTTTGGTGTATGGATCAGCGAGTGCATCAACACTGAAAATGTTGGATCCAATCCATCATGCAGGGATCAGACTTGCCACTGGTGCATTTCGTACATCCCCTGTGCTGAGCCTCTATGCCGAAGCTAATGAAATGTCTCTAGAGAAAAGGCGAGATGTCCTAGGTCTAATGTATTCGCTTAGGATACGGTCGGTAGTACAACATCCGTGTCGGGAACTAGTCGAGGGAACACGTTTTGAACGAACCTTCCAAAGCAAGCCCGCTGTTAAGCCTTCCTTTTCTTTGCGGAACAAGACTGCGGCCGCATCAGCTAACCTTCAGACAAACCCACCTGTTGCTCAGCTTTTGGGAACAGTGGCACCATGGGAACATGGTCTGCTCATCACAGACTTGTCACTTACTGAGTACACTAAGAAAAATACCCCACCAGAAGTTTTGAAACAGGAATTCTTTGAGCTACAAAATACATATAAAGACTACACCAGCTTTTATACTGACGGCACAAAAACCGATTCCTGTGTCGGATGTTCCGTGATTGGACCATCACTTAAATGTGTGCGGAGGATTAATTCCAGTGCAACTATCTTGACTGCCGAGTTATACGGTTTACTATTGGCCACAGACTATATTATCAAAAATAGGCATACATACTCTGTAGTTTACACTGATTCACTAAGTGCTCTGAGAGCACTCAGATCCCTTGAGATAGCGAAAAACCCTATAATAACTCAGCTACAACATAAAGTGGTTGCTGCGGCTAGGGACAACAAATTGCAGATAGTCTTTTGCTGGGTGCCTAGTCACGCGGGTATTCCCGGCAATGAAGCTGCTGATCGTGCCGCTTCCACATGTGCTACAAGGAAGGTCGATCTTGACGACATACCCTACCAAGACTACAAAGCGACTGTAAAGAAAAGTATCAAGTGTAAATGGCAAGAGGAATGGTCCCGCGAAACCAACAACAAACTTCATGTTGTGAAGCCGATGCTACAGGAGTGGGCGAGTGCCCGTCATAGGGACCGTTTTTTCGAGGTAATCCTTTGTCGGCTAAGAATTGGCCACACACATCTAACACATGGGTATCTGCTTCGTCGAGAGGATCCACCTGCATGCGAACACTGCTCAAAACCATTAACAGTAGTTCATATCCTTCTTGAGTGCCCCGCATATCACAGATACCGCCAATTCTACTTTGCCCAGTTTTATTCAGCACAGATGCCTTTACACCTTGCTCTTTTGCTTGGAGATGAACCTTTTATAAATCATACAAATGTTTTTAAATTCCTAGAAAGCACTGGACTTTTACATCGACTTTAAACTTGCTTTGCAATTTTAAATTTTTCATCCACATTATTTATATACAGATTCATGCACATCCTTTTATTCTATCACTGGCCACTAGAGCCCTCTTTCCTCTCTAGAAACCATTTATGAAATAGTCACGGACTTTGGCGCTCTATAGCCTTAGATGCTTTTGCGCCAATAAAACTCAATCAATCAATCAATCAACCCCGATGACAATTTAGGCCTAGCGACGAGTACGGAAGACCGCACACACGGCGACAGCCGGCGAGTACGGCACCGAACGAGTTCACTCGTTTTCCAGTCGATAGCCTTTGGGTGTACGCACTAACTCTTGCTACATATGCTGGATAACTACACTATACAGGATTAAAACAAAATCAGCTTACCTCCTATCTTTAGACGGCTAGCGCAACAGGGGTAGGTGCCGCTCGGCCTGCGTACTCGTTGAACGAGAACGATCCTGACGTCACATTCACATAGTGGCTGACTTCCAGTGTTGCCGGAGCCTCGAGCGGCTAGTTTCGGTTTTGTTGGCCTCGCCTCAAACAAAACTTTGAGGTTTCAATATCTTTAAAACTACCCACAGTAACATGAAAAAATTACACCTTGTAATTAAGGGACGCTGACTGGACTAAAAACAGTCATAATCCCAAAATGGAAAGTATGGACCGGAGTTACCCTTTAAACAAGTCAATTATTAAGTTATGGCAGCTGGATTGGGACACACAGATCGATAACTAACTCCACATTATTAAGCCCAACTTAGAAGTAAGGGAGAGTTCCTCCCATAAGGACCGCCGTTCGGAAGTCCTTTTGTGCCGCTTGAGAATTGGTCATTCTCGATTGACACACCTGCACTTGCTCTACGGTGAAGATGTCAAGCTCTGCGAAAAGTGTGAGAAAGTGTTAACTGCCCTTCACATCCTTTGGAATTGTAGATTTCTTGATCATCAACGCCGAAGATAGTTTCCTTAACTTTTCAGAAACCACCTTCCATTTCATCCTTATTTTTTGCTTGGTGATAGACCTTTGGTACCATTTGCTCGCGTTTTAAGTTTCCTACATGCAATTTGCTTTTTGCACCTGATATAGGTAGACAAGTAAGTTTAGATGTAACTGCATGCTAGGCTTTTTAAGTTAACTTTCTTGGCGCAATATGGCCACAGTCGCTCTTGCGCCATTGAACCCCAATCATCATCACGCGGTTGGTACATACTTGGATAAAAACAACTTGAGGAAGAAGTTTTCACTAGAGCTCGTTGATAGTCAGCCGTCTCATCTCATCTCCTGTTTTCTTTCTATGTTTTTTCTTAAGTTCAGGCTGTTTTAGTCCATGCTTTCATTTTTCTATTTTTGGTTGAGAGGCAAGGTGTCTCCGGCGCTGTGTTTTTTCTTTTTCACAACGACCAACTAGCTCAGTTCTCGACTCGCTGTAAGCACCTCTCGCCGTAAGCAGAACCGCAGAGTGCCACAGGAAACTAAGCGTCTGCGGCGTTCGTACGAGAGCGTAGGACGAAACCTACATCATTGCCCTGCGATGCTTCACTAGCTGACCTGCTGCCAGCGTTGCTCACCCGCTGTCGGGCTGCTAACTCGGCTGGTACAACATTTTTAATATTGGTTTTAATCGGGAATGCGACGTTGGTTCCACGTGATATTTTGGGTATGACCTTATTTTGATCTCCTAAAGCGATATCGGCCCCTTTTATAGAATCTATGTTTTGGGGGAGTTGCCCTTTTAAAGTAGTTGGTCAGGGACTGGAGCAAAGCCTATTTTTCGGGCAAGAAAACGGCGTGCCTGAGCACTGCTACCAGGACTGGTACTGACGCTCTGAATATCTTAAAAGCTGTCATCCTGGACACCAGACAGTACACCAAAAAGGGAAAATTTCAGATTGTGATAGAGCTTCATCATCGTTAGCAATACTGCGTCCGCGTTACTGATGCTGAAGTCCTTCCTCTTGTTCGACATGCGAGACTCCACATACAGGTCGCAAATGTTGTAGAATAACTTAAAATGGCACACAGGTTAGTGATACAAGGGCCGGTTTGTTTTTAACCCGTACAATCCCGAGCACTTGTTCTTTCTCAAGCTGTAGGGTATCAGCTTGGCTTCCAATGTCTTTCTTCGAGCTGTGAAGTTCAGCCTTGAAGAGCTGAAACACTAAAAACAACTCTGGTGTCAACAAGAATTATGTTGACGTGACTCTCATACTGGGCACGCAATGTTTACTCTCTCCCCTTTACAAAAATTGTTATACCTTTCTATAGAAAAGTTTCCGAAAAAGTCAATAGAGGATATAGAATGTCAACAGCTTGTCTCTTGCTATTAAATGTCAACAGCTTCTCTGCAGAAAAGCATCAGAGAAAGTCTGTTGACATCCTATTGAAAATTGACCCACTTTTTTATTGAAAGTCAGCAGACTTTCTGTGATGCTTTTCTATTGAAAATCTCTTGAAAAGTCACGGTTGAATATTAAATGTCAACAGCTTTTCAAAAGAAAAGCGTAAAAAGTCGGTTGGCTTTTTATTGAATATTGGCCCACTTATTAATTGAAACTCAACAGACATTCTGTGATGCTTTTCGTTGAAAAGCTGTTGACATTCAATATTCCCTGTTGACTTTTTTTACAGCATTTCAAAAGAAAAGTACAGTGCTCAACGAAACGAAATGGGCCAGCGGAACGCGTGGCCTCCAGAACTTGCTGCGCCATCTACCGATAAAAGACGGGCTGCCTGGTGACGCGAGTCGCGCATGCGCAAAACTGATACGAGCGCTCAGCGGCTGTTCGCACACAGGCGCGCAACCCCCGATAATCTGCGCAGGCCATGATTTTGCGGAGTGACCACGTTTATTTTTCCTCAGAGACACTGTCGTGATGATGTGCATGAGTTTATCTTGCTTCAAATATATAAAAAAGAAAAGATAAAGCTTCATTTTTTATTCCATAAAAGATTGATGAGCCAGCGCGTCCGGCCTTTTGCAGCTATAATATATTAATGCAGAGTTTTATTTTTTCGTGGTTTTATTCAATTTTAGCGAGCGTCTGACAGTCATTAAAAAGCGTGTGCTGTGTCAACATAGTTTATTTGACATGTTACACAATGCTGCGCCTACCAGAAAAAAAATAATATAAGTAACGTGCTTGTTTTATTATCAGCACCTTACTCTAATATTTGCAGAACTCTCCATTGGCTTCACAAATAGCATTCATGCGACGCGGAAGGGATTCATAAAGATTCACCACCAACTCTGGACATTGCCGCAGCCTGTCCCATTCTTCCTTCACAGCATCCCATAGCTGGTCAGTCGTGACGGAGTGAAGTCCTCGCCGCGATAGCTGGATCTTCATGTTTCCCCAGATGTTCTCGATGGGGTTCATGTCAGCCCCTTTTGGGGGCCATGGCATAACCGCCACTCCGCGTTCCTCTAGAAGGTCACGCACACGATTTGACTGATGAACAGGACAAAGGTCATGTTGAAAAAAAAAAGCATCCGTCAGGGAAAGGTCCCTCAAGAACGTAAGGAATGAGCTCGTGCTCAATGACGTCGCAATACGTTTCGGAGTTAAGCCTCTGGATTCTTACAAGTGGACCAAGTCCTTCCGCTGACAATGCCCCCCAGACGTTAACGGTTTGTCGCCCACTCCTGCCCACACGCTGCAAGTAAGGGGCATCATACCTGAAACATCAAAATCACAAATTATAAGATCCGGCTTGTTAAAAATTGTCGTGTTGCTCAAAAGTAACATACCGTGCACCTCGCGGTCTTCAAACTTGTTTTCCTTGGTGCCAGTCAGTTGAGAAAGAGGACTCGTTGCTGAAAACAACGGTTTTCCACTCTTGAATCGTCCATGATGTCTTTTCCATGGCAAACCGCAGGCGGATATCTTTTTGTCGAGGAGTTAAAATTGGCTTCTTGCACGCAGCATAGCTCCTAATACCCGCTTCTGCAAGACGGCGTCGCACAAGTTGGTCACTGACATTCAGACCAAGTTCGCCTCGAATGTCACGGGCCGTAATAAAAGGCTGGTCGACTGCAGCCGCGACGATCCATCGATCTTCCTCATCGGTAGTGGACCTTGGGCGGACGTCGTGAGGAGCGTCATGGATGCGGCCGTTGTCGTCTCGAAACGCCGTGAAAATTCGGGCCACTGCGGTTCGGGTCCTTCCTGTCATCCGGGCGACTTCTCGTTGGGGCATTCCCGCGCGGCATAGGGCCACAATTCGCCAGCGTTCGTGAATTGGCACTCGCGACGGCATCTTCACGAATGGATACTGATGGCAGTGAACCGACAATTTATAGAAAAATAAATGTGAAGTGAAATGGCACTGTGCTTTTTATTAAAAGAAAAAAATATTGCCCTTTTGTTCCTTTTCTTTCATATTTGAGACAAGATAAAAGTATGCACAGGGCGTCAAACAGATCGCGATAAAACCACGGGGCGATTAAATAATAAAAAAGGCTATCACTCTGCAGAGATTACCCATCGAGAGTTGTGCACAGCGTGGGAACAGCCGATGAGCGCTCGTATCAGCTTTGCACACCTCCGACTCGCGTCACCAGGCAGCCCGTCTTTTATCGGTAGATGGCGCAGCAAGTTCTGGAGGCCACGCGTTCCGCTGGCCCATTTCGTTTCGTTGAGCACTGTACCATCAGATGTTTTCTTGGCTCAATGGAAAAGTGACACGGAAGATATGAGATGGTAACTATTTTTCATTAGCTTTTCAATTTACTTTAGTGAATATTGTACCACGTTTCTTGGTTACTCGAGGCTATTCATATTGCACGTTTGCCTTTGACATTATGCCATTCATTAACCCTCTTCTGCTGCCTTTTGATCACATTGTATAATTAAAAAAAAATTTGAGATGGTTGTGATACGTCATTTGTGTACTTATAACTATTCCTGATGATTGAAATCGTGCCATTGGATTTCACTCAAGTTTATTAGTTCCAATACTACAAGTCTATTCTTTCGAGTCCTTTGACAGCATGTTGTTGTTTTTTTTTTTACTTCGCGTCATCCACCTTGCACTGGCTGCAGACGTAGGCTGGGGAAGGAAAACGTTTTTGCTACAATCAGCCAGAATCAATACTTTTGTTGAGGAACCAAGGAATACGAAGGCAATTACGCTAGACAAATCGGTCGGTGCGACATTTTCCTTTATTGTTCGTTTTTCAGACTGATAAAAATTACAAAATGCATGAGCTCCCGCCGCTTCTCTTCTTCCTCATCGCCCGGTTGCAACATCCTCCCCGAGCCTGAAGTTGACTTGGACGAATTTCCAGCAAATAAAGTTTCTGCGCGGGTCTCTTTATGAGCGTACCGTTTTGCTGTTTCACGAGACAGGCACGAACAATTCCGTCAGTTCCGGGGTACGTCTCTACGATTCTCCCCAGTTCCCAGAACAGCTTGGATGCTCGGTTATTTTCCACTATGACTACGTCGTCCACTTTCAGGGAGCAAGTATTGGTGACGAGATATTGATGAGCTGACCGCAACTCCAACAGGTACTCAGACCGCCAGCGTTTCCAAAAATGTTCCATGATTATTTTTCGATACTGGAACTGGCGAGCTGTTTCCTTCTGTGTCACGCATCCTGGGCGGTCGTTAGACAAGCTTGTTTCTGGTAGAACTGTCAAACTTTGCCCTATTAAGAAATGTGCTGGCGTGATGACTGAGGGGTCTCCTACTCCCGAGTAGAGATATGTCAGTGGTCTTAAGTTTACCATTGCTTCCACCTCAGCGAGGACAGTCGTCAGTGCTTCGAAGCATAGGCTGCTTCTGCCCAACACTTTCTTAAGTGCTGCCTTGACAGATCGAACGAGCCTCTCCCACCACCCGCCCCACCATGGAGCGGCCTCCACAATGAACTTCCAGTTGATTCTGTGTTCTGCAATGTATGATTTGAAAACTTCTTGCTCCAGTGCACCCAATGCCTTCTGGATGTCTTTTGATGCTTTCTTGAAGGCTAGTGCATTATCAGAATATATGTCCAGTGGTATGCCTCTTCTTGCTATAAAACGCCGGAATGCAAGCAAGAAAGCTTCAGCAGTGAGGCCCGTTGAGAGCTCGAGGTGAACTGCTCGCGTGGAGGCGCATGTGAAAAGTACGATGTACGCTTTGCTGCAGCTACCGTCGTTTCTTTTTGCGTACAGCGGCCCTGCGAAGTCGACTCCGGTTACCTCGAACGGCTTTGCCTTCTTGATTCGATCTGTCGGTAGCGGAGCTTGCTCAACAGCAGTTGGCCTCGCATTCAACCGTGAACATACGAGGCAACTTTTTATTACCTTCTTGGTCAGCTGCCTAGCACGTATTATCCAGTACCTCTCTCGTAGGTAACACATTGTGCTTGTTACTTCCCCGTGCATAACCTTACAATGAGCGTGCATCACAATTAGCTTGACAAAGTCATGGTCGTTCGGTAACAGGACTGGATGTTTCACATCGAGACTTTCCGTCAACCTCTGCAGTCGTCCTCCGACCCGCAGGATTTTGTTTTCGCCAAAGAGAGGATGATACTCTGCGAGTCTTACATTAACCTCTGTCGTATTTTTCTCGCGGAGCATAATATCCGTCTGAAACCTTTCGTTTTGTATCTGCCTGATCCAATACTGCTCTGCTTTGTCCAACTCTGCCGCAATTAATCCACCTCGTATTTTGTCATTTCTCTTCTGTGCGTTGTTAGCGAACCTGATGACCCAGGCAGTGATCCTCAGAACCTTCTGGTAATTCTCGTAACTTCCGGTGTCGAACAATGATGGAACTTCTTGGCCTTTCTCCAACAGCACATGTGTCTCTTCTTTTACTTCGAGTTGAGGCGTGTCTTCCAAGAACACTGAAGATTCAGGACATTCTGAAGGTTCTTGACTCAGCCAACTCGGCCCTTTCCACCAAAGAGAGTTAGCACGAAGCTCCTGAACGCCTAGTCCTCTGGTCAAGAGATCCGCCGGATTCTCTTGACCGGGGCAGTGCCTCCAGTGGTCCGGGGATGTCATGACGCGTATCTCTGCCACCCTGTTTTTTACAAATGGCTTCCATTTTTCAGGGACTCCTCTCACCCAACTGAGGGCAACCGTTGAGTCAGTCCACATAATGTAATCAAGTTCCACGTCATAATATGACTGTTTTATGTATCGTAGGAGTCTGGCTCCAATATTCGGCCCCATCAGCTTCAACCTAGGCAGTGATAAAGGTTTTATCGGTGCCACTCTTGTCTTCCCAACAACTAACATGGTAGCTGTTTCTCCTTGGTCATCGGCTGTTCTAAAGTACGCACAAGATCCGTAGGCTTTCGTGCTTGCATCTACGAAGACGTGTAGCTGTACTTTGTTGGCTCCTGCCTGGATGCCTCGCTTGACATGTCTTGGTATACTTAACGAGTGCAGTTGAACAAGGTCCGCCGTCCGAGCGTGCCATTCAGTGATAAAATCAGCGGGGAGTTCTTCATCCCAGCTGATTCCCAATGTCCACAGCTTCTGAAATAGCAGCTTAGCTGTTAGGACGAAGGGCGCGATCAATCCAAGAGGATCGAATACTCTTGAGGCTGCCTTGAGGATGAACCGTTTAGTGTCCACATTTGCTGAGAGGAATTCAAGCAAAGCTTCAACTTTGTAAATAAAGCAGTCCCCTTCGTGATCCCACATCATTCCAAGTACCTTGGAGGTTGGTGAAGGTGAGAGGCTTTTTTCTTCGGTCATAAATGTTGGCTCCTCCTTTTTGAACTGCTCCTGCAGTTGCTCATTGTTCGCAGTCCATTTCCGGAGTGTCATTCCTGCCTGTCTCATGACGTTCCTGGAAGTGTGGTAGAGCCTCACGGCATCCTCAATATCGTCGGCTCCGAGCAGTAGATCATCAACGTAGAAAGATGTCCTGAGTTTCTCTGCTAATTGTGGGTCTTCGCAGACCAACTTCAAGTGATGTTGTATTGTAGCTGTGAGCATGAATGGACTAGACGTGGATCCGAAAGGAACCCGAGTCATCCTCCACTCTTGAATTTCTTCCTTGTTGAAAGGGAAACTTGGCTCCTCAGCAAACCAAAGAAATCTACAAGCATCACGATCATCTTCACGGATGGCAATTTGTAAAAACGCTTTCTTAATGTCGGTGGTCATTGCAACTGAGTACCATCTAAACCGAAGCAGGACCTGCAGAAGCTCGGGGTTCAAGTTGGGTCCTGTTACTAGGCACTCATTCAACGACCTGCACCCTTTGCCATGAGAAGATGCGTCGAAGACGATCCTTAACTTTGTTGTTGTTGCATCTTCACGTATTACTTCTTTATGCGGCATGTAATACATGACCTGCGCGCTGTCGCTTTCCTTTCTGCTCTTTATCACTTCTGCATGCCCATCACGCAAATACTGTCTCATTGCATGATCATACCGCTTGAGTAATCCCTCCTTTCGTGAGATTCTTCTCAACAAGCTCCCTAGACGTAAAATGGCAACTTCAAGTTGTTTGCCAGCATATCAAAAGTGTCTTCTTTCCACGGCAGAGCCACTTCGTATAGTCCGTTTTTCTTAATGATGTTTTGCTCAAAGTGTGTAATGGTGTCTGCATCAGTGTCTCCGAGCTCACTGTCGGCAACTCCCATTCTGTCTAACTCCCAGAAGGGCTGTAGCGCCTCTTCCACTTGGGTTTCCTTTGTCTTCGCTTGTAGGACACATATCATCAGACTTGAATCCCATTGGAGCCTTCCCACCTGTCTTGAAGGACCTTGCAGCGTCCAGCCCATCTTTGTGTTGATCGCTACCAATCCGTCCACATCTGCGCACCTGATCACGTCTCCTGTGCAGAACTTCCACAACTGGTCGGATCCAATCAACAGACTTTTTTCAGGAACTGTTTTTACACCTGGGAAAATTACGTCGTCTGCCAAATTCTTACTGCTTTCTCGCAGAAATCGCACAAACGGGATGTCCGTTGTTGGCGTAGATACGTCCTGGCAAATGACCGGGATGGAAATTGCTTCAAAGGTTATTTCTGTATTGTCAAATTGACTTTTGAGCTTTACCTCCACAACGGGACTGCGCTCTATAACCTTCGAAGCATTACTGGCGAAAGTGTTGAGTGCTATCTTTGTTCTCCGCAGGACTTTCAGCCCTAGGCGTTGCGCTACCTCTTCTTTTATAAATGTGCGCTGACTGCCACCGTCGATTATTCCCTTGACATAGCAGCTGCCAGCGTTGGTCACTAAAAATGCCTTGAACGTCTGGAGATATATGCCGTCACTAAACTTCTTTTCTGAGCGCGCGCCCGCGCTGGATGCAGACACGCAAATCGTATCGTTACCTTGGGGCGAACGTTCCTTCATCCGCCTAACAAACTCAGGATCGCACATTGTGGTTGCATGTCTGGCTCTGCAAACTGCGCAACTGAGGTTTTTTCTGCAATCTCGTGCTCGGTGACCTTTCAATGTGCATCGGAAACATCTGCAGTCTTTTGATAACATACTTAATTTTTCCTCTCTCTGTTTGCTGCAATCAAAAGATGGCGTGGTGTGCTTCTTTGAATGGCAGAAAAAACACTGAGAATGTGTAGCATTTGTTGCGTTATGAAAAGCTGATGCTGATGCAAACGACTTTACCTTTGTCTCGTGTTTACCTCGAGCATCCTCAAGGCTACTTCTTTCTCGGCTTTCTACTTCCACACGCAGGAAGCGAAGCATTCCATTCAATTCGGTCACTGACTCCGACGTAGTATCCGCTGACCTTGAAGTTCCAGCCGCCGATCCGTCTCCTTGGTCTTGAGCCGCTGCGTTGGTGAAAGCGGTGTTGTTGACTTGCCGGTGATACTCCACTGTAACCTCGTAAGGCAACGCCCTGACAAGAATGTCACAGAGCACGGCTGAAAAACTTGACGTGGGAACATTCAAAGAGTTTAGACACCGAACGTTGAGTTGTGTGGTGTCATCCAGGTTTCTCAACCCTCTCACGTCATTAGCTGAAGCATCGTGCGGTAGATTTCTGAGGGCATTCAGATGCTGCCGCTCTATTCTCCTCTTCTCTCCAAACCTCTGTTGCAAGATGGTGATCGCTTCGGCATAGCATATTTCTGTTGTTGGTAGCCCGGCAATCGCCGCAGCAGCATCTCCCGTTAGACACCGACGAAGGTAGTGGAACTTATCTGTGGTTGTTAAAGTTGCATTGGTATGGATGGCTCCACCAAACTGCTCCCAGAATGTGAGCCAGTTGCTTTGCTCTCCATCGAAGGTAGATAGCTCCAGCTTCGGAAGCTTTGGTCCACGTCTCGCTGCGTTGTCTTGAATGCCGGTTTGGTTTCCGGTGCTCGCCGCCGAAGCTATTATTCTCTGCGATTGTAGGGACTCAATCTTGGTCTCGAACTCGCTGATCACCATGACGGCTTCGTCTTGGTATTCTGCAGTGGCGGTGCACTCACTTTCCAGCTCTTGGATTGGAATTAGCGGCTCTATCTCACCGTCAAGTAGTCGGAGCTCTGCACTGCTGGTAGTGAGTCTGTCCTTGATCGAACGCACTCTTGCTAGGTCGGGGCTGGGATCCTGGAGAATCCGATTGGCGTCGTTCATTATCCTAGTGTTCTGTGCCCGCCGAGCCGACCGCCTAGCCTTCAGCCTCTCCATTGACTATTCGTATTTACGAGGCCGTACGGTCGCCTGCCAAGGTTCCGTCGCTGTTCTTTTCCCAGTGGTCTGCTCCCGCCAAGGAACTGCTGAATTCCGTTGCAGCTGCAGGATTGAAATTCCCTGCGGCGTGTAGCTTGGGCCCTTGTGAAGCGGGACACTCCCGGGTTTCGGCACCATATGTTGAGGAACCAAGGAATACGAAGGCAATTACGCTAGACAAATCGGTCGGTGCGACCTTTTCCTTTACTGTTCGTTTTTCAGACTGATAAAAATTACAAAATGCATGAGCTCCCGCCGCTTCTCTTCTTCCTCATCGCCCGGTTGCAACAACTTTTTTCTAAGTGTGACATGACACCTATATATTACACTTATTAAAGCAGCGGCTAAGTAACTAAAAATATATTTATGCAGCAAAGCTGGTATTATCAATAAATGATTGATTACATTATACTAAAAAATATATAATTAGAGAACTAGGAAAATAGTAAGGAGATAACTGTTTTTAGAAATAAATGACAAATTTTAGACCATTTGGGGCAGAAAAAGTTAACAGTATTTATTTATTTATTTTGACCGGCCAACAAAGAGTGGGTCACTCAAAGCGTAAGTATAAGAGCTTTAGGTATCAGCAAAGTATAAGAACGAAACAAAATAAACTACACAAGTTTCTGGACTTACTGATGATGGCATTCTTTTCCTTGTCGATGAATTGCTTCGCGGGGATGTCTTTTCGAGCAGTGTGCAAGCCTTTTCATGTAGAGACTTTGTTCGCCTCTCCTCCACGGTGAAAACAATGCGCACCAAGTGCCGGGCAAACTTGTGTGGTTGGAATTCATAGTTTTTGTTGATTGTGGCCAGCAGTGTTGCAGTAACAGCTTTATGCGTGTTACCCACCAGAAAGAAATTGATTTGTGTGTGTGGATACTAAGGCCGCGCGATGCTTCTCTTCACGCTTGGTCGTTTCTGTACCACATCGCTCGCTTGTATTTGTGGACCGAGGCACAGAAATGAACACAAATTTTAAGCAAACTGCAAGAGTCCATACATTCGTGAAATAGCTTATTAGTGAAGTTGAAAGTACCGGTCGTGGTGATAATTTTCTCGTCGTAAACTTCTGCACGAGTTCGGCCGTCTCCACGCCACCAACAGTAGTAAGTTCGGTCGGCATCGAAATCGTTTACACTTTCGGGTTGGAAGTCCTTTATGGAAGAATTCAGCAGTTTTCTTAAAGCCATCCAGGACATACTTGACTCAGACGATATACATGATCAGCTCGGGTGCGGCAATAGAAACAGGACAGCGAATATGACAAACAAAATCATGAATGTACACAAAGTGAGGAAATGGGAATCCGGGTGACTCGGATCTCGGGAAAGAGGCGCGCATTATAATCTAGTAGTGGAGTAACTCGGTAACTCGCCCTTCCTGGTTACTACAGTAAACATAAATATGTATTTCAGGTATAATTTTTTATTCTGATATATTTGAACTGATAAATAAACATGAAATATGTTCCAACGCCTACAACGCTTTTGGCAATAAAGCACACATCCAGCCGTGACGCACCTGCGCACCGCGGGTGGCGCTAGCGCGCTGGGACAACTCTCCGGAGTTACGTTAATGACGAGTTGTGCCTGAAGCCACCGCACAAGTACTATGCACAAGTGCATGTGTTGATGTTTGTGCTGGACTTGCAATCATGTTATTTTTATGTCTACACATGCGGTGAGCACGATTCCACTGTGTTCGTTCCCAGGAACGACAAGTTTTTGAGCAATGCGATTCCCTCTCTAGAACGGTTTTATTTCAGCTGGTACTGCTAGTCCTTGCACAAAAGTACCAGCTCTAAGCATGTCAGTACAAGTGATGTAAAAGACAGAACAATAAAGTACTGCATTCAATTCACTGCAGACAATATGACTCGCGACAACGTTCCATGTGTTTTTTTGCATACTTGCCGGTCTTTTTAGGAAGTGGTGGTTTAGAACTACGCTGAAATGTAAAGTCCAGTACACAAAATATAATCTTGCAATCAGAATGTTTAGTTTTCTGCTAAAGTGTGTTATTTTTATTTGCTGTTGTTTTATTCTCATTGGCATAAACAATGCTACTTATAAAACGTGCTCCGATTTGACACTTTCATTATAGAATAGAACCACAAGGGCATGGAAAATACACTCGTTGCTATCAATCATCTTTGCATCTCGTAAAAAAGGTGTTAGCCATCTTTTACGGCAGGACATCACATATCATACAGAAACACTTAAATCAATCTCTGGCGCAGAATTCGGTTGCGGATAAGAAGCCTACGCTGGTACCCAGGAAGAGCCAACCCCACGAGAGAAATTGGAGCTCTGTACCTAGCCTCGCCATGCGTCTGACTGTACCTACATTTGCTGCCATTTATTCCTTTGGCTTGATAATGGCAGGTTGCAAATTTGCCAGCGTACAGCACATGTTGAAGCGTCATCCATCGGGGGGATCAGAGTAATGGGCACCGTTGTCCCGAGTATATTAATTCGCTGTATCATTCGCTCAACGTGAATTCGGACCTGGGCAAAGTAGTGTGTCGCACACTTCTGGCTCACTGAACTGCCCATGCACCGATAAAAAAGGCGGCATCACGAGCACCGCATCAGTGTCTGCCAGACTTTCCCTGATACCCGGAAAACATTTGTCAGCCAGTATTACGTCCCCGGGCTGCACAATGTTTCAGAACCTAGAGTCCACCGTAAAATGGATGTCGGAGCATCGGCCTCCGTACGCCATTGAACGGAAACAAATAGCCCCATTAGGGGTATAGCAACCAGAAACTTAAGAGTGTAGCCACTCACGTAGCTCGAGTACAGCACGCGCTGCTGGCCTACACTATTCGGCGTCTCTGTTCTCACTTCGTTGGAATCAATATTCATTTTGAATTTAAGGTAGTGGGCTTCAATACACTCTGGCAACATAGCCCCAGTGATGTGATTGCTGCGCCAATTGCGCCAAACTGCGCCAAGGGGCTAACCCTGCCACATCCTGCTACATTTCGCCAAAATATGGCTAATCTGCGCCAAGCCTGCGCCAAAGGACCAATTTTGGTCGCCTTTCAAAAACGGAACTAAACTGAAAACCGCAAGTGAGCATGCGTGAGCTTGGTGGCACAAAAGACGCCGCCGGACACAAAGTACCCTACATCAATTGCTATTCGGTCTTGCATGATTTTTCCCGTCGTCTCGCGTTTCGCGCCCTCGTCGTCTGGGAAATCTCATCCCGCGTCTTTTTTTTTTTTTCTTTTCTTTTTCTTTTTTTTTTAATATTTTTTGCGATAGACTCGTGCGTGTGCACACCCTCCGATGTTAGTGTGCCGAGTGCCAAACATGCCGCGCGGCGAGAGTTAAAGGGATTGTCCGGTCGAAACCGGAAGTACTTAAGTTCTTGCGCTCGTTACGTCGAGGGAGCCTTCATGTAGACTAACATCATTTTTATTTTGATATATGATCTCCCGTTATTAATTAAACCTTTCATGAGCCTATGTACGAAACTGCACCCCGAATTTCGCCAGTGTCAATGGCTGACATCCGTAGGTGCTGCGTGACGTCACAAAACGCAAAGGTTTGTCGGATGGTCGGGATAACAAGCGTTGGTCGATGGATGTCTTGTATTTTGTTTCGAATTATATAGTCGCCAAGGCTACCCTACTTAAATACGGTTCTTTTAACGCAGTTCCCAAGCATGTGCAAAAAAAGTCACGCCTTTTAGCAGCAAATTACTCGCAGACAGCCACAAGCTTCGAGCAAACGTATATGCCGTTTCGAGCAAACACAACTGCGACGGCCACCGATCGAACTAGGGGCGCTTGCAAAGCAGAGGATGCAGATTTCGCCTCTGAAGCGGCACCTAAGCACACGAAGCGGCCTCTGGGTACACATGTGAGCGGATCCACTGGATCGGTGATGAGGCTGCGGATCGTTCCCTCAGAGGTGATGTCCGCGGGTCGGACACAAACGGCGAATCGTTCAAATGCATGTTGTCACTTGACTTGGAGAAGCTTGGTGAATCGTAGTCACGCTCCACTTTCACAAGCGGGTCAAACAGAATCGGGCTGCACGCGTGCTAAATACAGCTTAAGGCCCGTTCACACTCTTGCGACTGCTTGCGACCTCTTAAACCTGGGTTCCTTAAAACTTCTTAAACCAGAGAACACACTGGCGCCATCTATTGGGAAGCAGTGTAAACTCGGCGGTCCGGCATATTTTTTTTTTTATTTCTCGAGCAATATCCTTTCTTTTTTGACTCGAAAAACTTTTGTCAATGTTATAAACGAGCCTTTCTATGGGTATTACGCACTATTGACCTCGGAAATCCCGCAAAACCTTCGCTTTTGTGAAATGCAGTTCTAGGGTCACCGCATAGATGGCGCCACAATGTCAGTGTGTTCCCTCATTCTAGAAACATTTAAGAAGTAAAGGCCCGTTCACACTCTTGCGACCGAGTACGACTGAGAGAGACGAGATCTCTTAAAACTTCTTAAATGTTTTTAGAATGAGGGAACACACTCAGAGCCGTTTATTGGGAGAGTTTGGCCAATAGGCGGAGCAAAGGCCGCCGCCAGCGCCGAATATCCCCCCCGCGCTTAGAGCGTAAACTAAATTTGTGACAACACGTTGACCAATCGGCGAACCGCGACGTCACAATATTGAAAACGACATTCAAATCGGGAAATAGAATCGTTCAATCTCGCCGTCTCGTTGACAATGGCGTCAATCGCAAGTCAGCAGCAGTGATCGTTGGGTGACCAAGGCGTGGACGCCTTGACTGAGGCTACCGAGGAACTATTCAAATCGAGCTAATAATCAAGACAGTAGTCCCGCTTCCGAGCTTCTTTCTGGATAAAAATACGACTGGTGAGGGAGCGCCAACCTAATCGAAGAGAAGACGTCGGGATCTTCGCTGACACCCGGTTTCGCAGAGCGCAGTGAAAAGAAACATGCAACTCACTGGTGTCATGCTATCCTGCGAGTGTGAGCACCCGCCTCTGTTCCCTGCTCCGCCGCTCAAGTGTTCGTACTGGGGAAGAATCTTTCGAAGCTACCAGCTCGCACTTGTAGTCTCTGCGGTTAGTCCATGTTTGGTCGAAGTATAAATACCATTTTCCCGTGTTGCGTGATTCTCTTGCTTGCCGAAGCGGCAAGTGAAGGAACAACGAGCTAGGAACCGTGCGAACTGTTTGGCTTGTCTGTTGCGCACGAGGAGAGTCTATCACGGAACTTGTTTACGCACAGATGAGTGGTACCAGAAATGGAGTCACGCAAGCTTGTTGTTTGGTCCCGTCTAATTTACGCAGTTTCCACTGGGCCAGGGGTCATCCGGCTGCTCTCGTTTCGTTTCAATATAAGGGATGTGCCAGCACCGAATTTGCTGTTTACAGACTTATATTTCTGACGCATTGACCGACTTGGCATACTTCGTATGGAGCTGTTTCAGGCTTTATACACTTGAAATGAGAGCCGTTTTCGCATGCTACGATGACACTGCTTTCATTATGTTCGGCAGACTATTTGCGCGAACAAACCTGGGGCAAAGAAGCTGGGATTAGTTATAGTCCCTTAAAGATTAACTTTTGCATAAATGTTACACCAATAAGGCACTCTACCGTTTAGAATATATTAAAAAAAAAGAACAACAAAAACCTCTTACCTTTGAGCCAGTGTAGAGTTCGAACTGCTATCTCAACACCTGGGTGACAGCAGTTATTTTGAAATTTACACAAGGTTGGTTAGTTCACAGCAGCATAAATAGTATAGGTTACGAGATTGTGGCGCTAATGGTAATATATGTAATAACTGAAGAATGTATCTATTTGCTATTGCAATAAAACATTTTAACTATCAGCAGTCAACATATTTAGCTGGTGTATTATTTGCATGTGCTTGCACAAACTGAACATGAACAAAGCCCATATATTTGCATATCAGACTGAAAATTAAATTTGTTTAGGCCAATAAGAGGCTTGTGTTAGATGTCTTACCCTTTTTTTTTATAGTGCGAATACCTTACTCTCATATGCTGGAAGTTGCGCAGTTCACTTCCTAATTACCTTTTACGTTTGCCTTGTGTCCAAAAGGCGGGATGGGCTGGTAACTTTCCACTAACACATGCCTAGTGGCAGACATTTTTTGTAGCACCTCCATGAAAAATGTGCTCCCGGCTCTTGAAAAAACGATACATACCTAGTGCCTTGCCCCGAGTGTTAGGATGTTGCCAGTCTAGAATGCAGTGTGCCAGTATGAAGCAGTGCCACACAAATAAAACCACAGTAGTACCAGTACAGAAGTTTATTTTGAGTCATTCACAGAAGGTACACCACATATTCTGAGAGGAAGAGAATTACTACATAGCTCAGACAGTATCAAACGAGTACCAGTCTAATATAGGCTACTGAATGAGCTAATATACTCATCTCGAGTGCTACCATCGGCATCCTTAAGTGTCCCATAGCTTTCATGTGCCTTGTTTTCCGTTTCCTTTTTCACTAGACTCCAAGTATGCCATTGTCCTATAGACACCTCATAGAACTAAAAGGCCGGGATGAAGATAGGCATATCCTCCAAAGCGCTGCAAACAGGCAGACTATATATGGAACGTGCCCCACCAAAATCAGCTCTAGTGGAAATAGTAAACCTGTCCACAGTATTTAGTGTTTCCTGTGGTTTACTTTCGAGGACTCTTCTGCTAAAAGGAATAATTCTAGGAGTGTGCAAATAGAGATATTTCATACTGAATCAAATACAAATTGAATAATTTTCAAATAGCTTTCGAATAGTTGATACATTGTTTATTTATTAAGTCCATTCTTTATTAAAAAGAATAAAATATAATATGGTTTTCTAGAAGCTGTTGTAAGAACACAAGACTAGGTGAAAATGAGTAATTAAAGGGTGTTATTAAATATAAACAAACTTTCAGAATGTGGATGTTTATCAGCTACAGCAGGATCTTGGCATCACATAAATTGCCAAAGGAGTACATGAAGACAGCTGATTGAGAACAGTGAACAGAAACTAGAACTCGGAGATCCTGGGTTCAATGCCCGCCGCTGCCCGTTTCGATCTGGATGAGCATCACACCGGCGTGCACTCGTGTACCACTACTGCGGGGTGCACGTTAAAGACCCCAGGCTAGCGGTTGTGCTGCACTGGCTAAATTGCTCATCTACAGCGAGTTACCCCACAACCCCAATTATTATTATTATGAATAGAAACTATGCGAGTGAAACAGGAAAACCAGTAGCTTTAAAATGCAGATTGTGAGATCAAGTTCTATATCAGTTCTCAAAAAGCTTTGTAACAAAAAAATGAGTGCTACTTTTAATCATCTCCCTGCCCACAGACCAGATGGGGACAGAAGCAGTTAAAGATTATGATCCAAAACGTACAGGAGGAGTTTTGTGAAAAGTGAGCAGCTACAAATAAAACAACACCGTACACATACACACACATTGGGACTGGTAATAATGACCATGCCTGAAGAGTAAGGAGCCTGTACCTTTTTGTCAGGTCAGTATGGCACCCAACTCAATAATGGCATTTTCCTGTACGTATATTAGGTGTACAGAAGTGCCTGTGAAGCAATATTTGCTGTGCTGAACTGTCCCAAATCTGGTTCCGGCTATTCAGAAACTTTTAGCAACTATTTGATTCAGACACCGAATCTAATAGGTCGATATTCAATTCGTTATTCAAAAATCGAAAATATAAGCACACCTCTAAATAATAATTAATCAAACAAAATAGGAGTGAACGGTTCCAACATTTTCTTCTTGGTTGGAGTACCTTACCTTTTGTCGGCTTGGCAATCCAGACGTCCCTTTAGAGTTGCAGATAGCATTAAGACATATATCACATCACAGCACAAAGACCCTGGTCACTAGCTGCCCTGAAGGTTATTATATAAATACACCAAAATTATGTGCCATGCAACACACAAAGTTAAAAACATGAATACTTAGCAGTCATTACTGCTTTAATTAGGTAAATCATAGTAAAGGTTATGAAAGACATTTCAGAATATACAATATGCCTTCTATAATTCATACATTTTGATTGTGGCTTATATACAGGTCCAAAACATTTCAAACACTATTGCATGTCAATGTAAATAAGGTGCTATGAAGCCCCTTTCTTTAATCATGATGTAGCAGATAGTGATTACTCCAGTCACTTTGACAAAGTAAGATGCATTATAAGATGCAAAGGAAGAGTAAGGGTACAGGCAAGATGGTAGATTCTAAGCATTACTAAACCTGAGAAGCATGAAGAGAGGAGACACAAAATAAAGTGACAACACTTTCTAAGATGGTGTATGTTGTCCCCCTTATTTCGTGTCTCCTCTGTCTTCCTGCGCCTCAAGTTTAGTAATGGTATGAAATGTTCGGACCAATGCATTTATTCTTAGTAATCTGCAAACTGAAAAATACAGCATGTAAAAGCACGCTGCAAGGCTTACTTGTCAGTGCTCTAAGAAACTATGGTGCACACAGGGGCCAAAACAACAAGCTTAGGTCTTACTCCTTCAAATCTTTTAGAAATCGAGGTAGAATGAAGCTTGTGTAAAGTGCAGAACCAGCCAAAGCCTGGATTGAGTGTTTCAGCTCAAATTGTCCGAGGAAGTACCCACTTAACTTTTCAGGCTATCCTGTACCCACTTAACTCCCAACTTTTCAGGCTATCCTGTACTATCAAGGCCAATATTAGCTGAAATGCCACAAGCATACTCAAAGGAACTATCTGCAAACATTGATGCATACTGAGGCCGAGACAAATCTTTCCTATCCCCATCTGCTCTTGTCATGCCACTCTACATCGCTAGGTCATCTGCTAAAGAACATTGGTCGGTGAAACCGTTTTATATGAGTACACTTTGCAGCTCTATGCTTGCAAGGAAAAATATTCGAGGTTACATCCTCAGATCCTTTGCTTTGCATGCGTCTTGCAAGAGCAACGGATGTTAAAATGCGTTCTTACATGCCATACTTTCCCGCGCAATTGCACATAGTTAAGAAAGGGAACTTCCCTTTTGCTGTCATCATGCGTTGTCTTTTGCAGTTTAACTGAATTTTTCATGATCTATTAAGATTTATTATGTTAGCACCATGCAAAAATGCTACTGATATCTCCAAACTTTGTCCTTCAGAAACATCAGTTATCTAATAAAGTCTTCGGCATTATATATTGCTTGGAATGGGGCTTGCACATTACCGTGGTCTATAAGGCACAGCCTCTGTTACCGAAGCCACTGCACAAACAGCTTGTTATTGTTTGCTTATTTAAAGGCTCCTGTATTTTCTAGCTTTTCCAGAAGGTTTTGGGACTCCAGCCTAGGTAATCATCCCCACCCTGAAAAAATACAAGGACATGAATGCATGATCCATCATTCGGAAATACTACTAACTACTCTTGAAGGTTTCTTGCTACGACTGTGAATGTAGGCCAACTTATGCTTTCTAGTTCCCGATAAATTATGCTAGCATGAGATGCGGCAACAGGATAGTGTAAACAAACCTTTGTTTGCTAGGTCGATATCTCGACACATATCAAAATGACTTCCGTCTGGATGATCAACGTAGTACAGGTAAAAGTGCCAGGGTTTGAGATGTGCGGGCGACTCCTTTTTTTAAAAATGTTTTTTAGATATGAGCGACATTGAATATTTTTCATCTTATTTCGTATTAAAGAAGCGCTTGTGAGACTATTTTTAAAGTTTATCATCCAGGAGCTAGGAAACATCATTGTCACACCGCGGTACCACCATCGTTGAAACTTGCTAATCCTGGCCTACCATCATGTTATAGGCAGTTCTGCAATTTTTCATATCAGATATTGCCACCCACGTTGCTGAGCAAGCGCGTGTGTGGCCAAGTGGTTACCGTGTTTGGCTTTTGTGTGGAGGCCCCAGGTTCGATTCCTGGGAATGGTGCGTATTTAATTATCCTTTCAATTTAGCGTTCTCGTAAGTTCGAGAACCTTGTCGTCTGATCGAGGTATGAATGCTCTATGCACCGAACGTTCTACGCCGAATATTCAAGAAACCTATGCGGGTACATAAGGGACTCTGCATGACGAGCCAGAGCCAGTCTTGCCTCAGCGTTCGACCCTGCTGTTTTGCCGCCGTCGACGCTAGCCTTTTTCTAATTTGCTTTGGGCACAAGTTGACCCAATTAAACATTTAGATTCTTCAGTTAATTCACTGCCTCATCATTTCTCATTCGTGACATTTTGGTGGAGGTGCAGGGATAGCATTACAGGCCCGTAAAGCGTATCCTTCCGAAGACAGCCCGGCCAAGTGAGGTGCTCAGACCCGGAAGGCTACCCTTCGCCGAAGACTCAGAAGCCCCAACAAACAAACGTTCTAAAGAGCCCCCGAAATTCGGAATCCTGCCGCAAAGGCTAAAGAAGAAGACTGCGACGATGACCACTCCACCGGTTGTTGTCCTATGCATTGCTGCCCATACTCCCACATCCCTGCATAGTGAGCCCCATGAAGATGTCGAGGACTGGCTACAGAAGTATGAACGAGTGACCCAGCACAACCGATGGACGGACGAACAGCGCCTGCAGAGTTTTTACTTCGCGCTCCAGGAACGGCCAGGAACTGGTTCGAGAATCGCGAAACTTCCCTGACCTTGTTGACTGCCTGCAAGGATGCGCTGAGACGGACATTCACCAACCAATATCGACGGGAAAGGGCCGAGGACTTTCTTTGAATGAGGACCCAGGGCGCAAACGAGACTCTCACCAGTTTTGTCGAGAATGTTCTGTGCCTGATTGCTCGTGTCGACCCTCAAGCCGCCGATGAAAAGAAGCTGCAGATCCTGATGCGAGGTGTAAAGGATGACATCTTCGGTGGTCTTGTTCGCAACCCCCCATCCACTGTCAAAGATTTCGTCACGAAAGCCACGAACATGGAACGTGTCCTCTTTGCAAGAGCCAGCCACTGCCATTGGCACTCGAGCATCGCTGCTTCTTCCGCATTGGGCTACGACATCAGTCCTAGCATCCCCAGCATTCGCGACATCATCCGTGAAGTCGTCCGGAAGGGTTTTCCAAGATGCTCCCCGCCGCGGATAAGCCCGTCCTCACTATTGCTCACCAAGGTTGTCCGAGAGGAGGTTCACTGAGCCGTCCAGCTTACCGAGCCGTCCAGCCTGAAGTTCCCATCAACACGACGACGCCAGAGGACGCTGCCATGGCCGGACTATCGCAGCAAGCTAGCCACCAGGCCACGGCTACACCCCGATGAGACCCTCCGATGCCGCAGTATCCTCGACGCCAGGAAGGACGAGTCCAGAACGTCCACCCGGAGACGAGGAAGACCGACTTATGGAGACAGCCGATCGACGTCCGTTGTGCTACCACTGCGGGGAAGCCGACTATATCTACCGCTGTTGCCCCTACCAGCAAAAAGGGCTGCATGGCTTCCACCCAAGCAACCCATGCCCATGCTACGGTGAGCCACTACAGGAGATTGAAGGGCACCTTCGACAACTTCAGTTTCCTCCGCCTGCACCTTGCCGCTGGTCTCAGTCACCGTCACCACAACATCCAGCTTCGCCGATGCACTGACCCCGTTGTGAGAGCTTGTTGCTCTTGTTTCGCCGGGAAAACTAGCGGCAACTCATGGAGGTAAAGGTGCCGTAGACGGACGACGTAAAGAGCCTCCACAAACGCCTGAGCGCTCCCACTCTCTCGACGCCACGCATCACGACACTCTGGCAACGGTATCCAACAACTAAACATTGTTATCGACGGCCACAATGCATCGGCAGTCGTGGACACTGCAGCAGGCAACACAGTCTTGAGTGGGAGGCGCTCTCGCAGTCTTCAAAAAGTGACAACACCTTGGAATGGGCCACAGATACGAACCGCCGGAGGACACCTCATCACGCCTGTCAAAAGGTGCACTCCTTGCGTCAAAATTCACGTCGAGACCTGTCCTGTGAAATTCGTCATTCTACAAGACTGTGCCAGAGATGTAATTCTCAGCATGAACTTTCTGTGTGAATACGGCGCCGTCATCGACCTTGGAGCAAACCAGTCGACACTGCGGACACCTGTCCCACCTTCAAAGAAACCCCAAACAGCGTCAGCGAGTCGCTGCTTCCCACGTGAACCTGCTGCCGCAATCAAGTGTTGTCGTAACTGTCATGACCGATGCAGCTACCAGTGGTGAAGTTGTTCTGGAAGGAAATCTTCAATTACTCCTGAGAAGAGGAATAGGTGTCACAATAGGAGTAGCTGAACTTCAGGATGGGCGCACTGTGGTCCTCGTGACAAACTTCAGAGAAGAAACACAACACCTTACTGAAGGTGCAGCTGCGGGCCACATCGAGGAATTCCGAAACTCTGCCAAAATCGCCACGATTATTGAAGAATCCTCGCTGCCTCAGCAAGACGTTACGTCACCAGCGCAGCTCGACATTGACCTTCAGCGTCCAGGCCCAAAAGAACGGCAGCTGAGTGACTTCCTCGTCGAATACAGCGACTGCTTTGTGATGTCGTCGAAGGTGAGCCAAAGTACTGTTGCGAAGCATCGCATCGTTGCCGAGGACGACGTGCTTTCTGTGCATCGATAGCCATACCGAGTCTCCGTAAAAGAAAGGGAGGTCATCCAGGAGCAAGTGCAAGAAATGCTGAACGACGACATCATCCAGCCTTTAAGCAGTCCGTGGGCCTCTCCAGTCGTATTGGTTAAGAAGAAGGACGGAACGCTTAGGTTCAGCGTGGACTACCCGCAGCTGAACGGGGTGACGAAGAAAGACCTCCACCCATTCCCCCGCATAAACGACACGCTAGACCGGTTGCGCCACTCTCAATATTTTTCATCAATGGACCTGAAAAGTGGCTACTGGCAGATCGAAGTCGACGAACGGGACCGAGGAAAGACAGCCTTCGACACGCCGGATGGACTGTACGAGTTGAAGGTGATGCCCTTTGGGCTATGCATGGCACCAGCAACTTTCCAGCGTGTCGTGGACACCGTACTGACTGGACTGAAATGGCAAAGCTATCTCGCCAACCTTGACAATGTCGTAGTGTTTTCAAGCGACTTCGACGAGCACTTGCGCCAACTCCGAGCTGTTCTCCAAGTTATACAGATCGCCGGCCTCATCCTCAAGCCATCCAAATGTCGGTTCGCCTATGACGAACTGAAGTTCCTAGGCTAACCCATTATCTAATGTCCATTGAGCTCCACAAACACAGTGAAATGGTAGCTCCATAACTCTCGCACCCTTTTATTTAAAATTCTGTTGAAATTAAAAAGATTTGGCCTGTAAATTGCTGAATATTTCCCAGTCGGTGCCAGATCTCCGCAACCTGATGATGCGCCCACCTAAACAGTACTGCTACCTCGCTAGCAGACAACGCAGAAATGTAGAGTGGTGCAATGAGCAAAGGGGCCGATTTGTCTCAGTTTCATCCAACGAGGTAGAAAAACTTAAAGGGATAAACTGATATCCCGTTTATCAGGCAAAAAAGCGTCCCACCCCAGCAACCACCATGTTGCACATTTTCTTGACTACTTGTCATGTGACCTGACAAAATATGTGATGATGGCCACACAAATATTTTGGCACCCAGTAAGTTTGCTTTTGATATACTGGGCCCCGCCATCTTTTCGCTGTTATTGTCACAAAATTGGTTGTATGGTCACGTGATGAGTAGACAAATGTATATGGCAGTGGCCAGGAGGGGTCGCATTCAGCTGCGAGTTTAACACTAAGTCCCCCCCTCCCCCCATACCTCGTCGGCATCGGCGTGCATCAAAGTTAGCAAAACAATACGACACACGCGACTCCGATATTATGGCACAGTATACATCCTGGCGTTCCAGATCATATTGGTCATGATAGCACATATAATAGTGCAGGATCCAAAAAACAGCCTTTTCGTTCAGCATTTCATCTAAGGGTCTGGTCATGTTTGAATCTAGCTTGCTAGATTCATCTCTATTACCACAGGAAATAGCTGTTAAGAACAGTTAGATAACATGAATGCCGTGGAATGACGAAAAGCTTTGAGATTCATCCACCTGAACAATCTACAAAGCTTTCACCTCATTACAAAAAATAAATGCAATCTTACTAATGCATCTGGCCATCAGGGTGCCAGTGTTTCAGAATACTTTCCTGCCCAATGGCTGCGGGCTTTGTCCCTTTCTGCCTGCCGCCTTGTGACCATGTAACAACGAACAGCATTGTATGACACGATTATGTTGGTTACTCCATAATAAACCAATCCGTACGTTTCCAGCATTTCAGACAAGTTTGAGTTTGGGCATCAACATGTTGTTTACCTGAATCACCAGATAGATTAACTTCGTCAGTCAGAACAAAAACGGGAAGCCATCATTCAAACACCACGGAATTTACACAAGCTACGTTCCTTCCCCGTGTTCACCAGCTACAACTGAAGCTTCCTGCCTCAAATGTCCCAGCTGCTGGCTCCACCTTAAAACCTGCTCTGGCAAAATGTGAAATGGAGCTGGGGTTCAGAGGGGGATGAAGCCTTTAACAAGGCAGACCAACACTGCTGCGATCAAGTCGTCAGGTGCACTACAACCCCACACAGGAACTGATCCTGGGATGAACACATCTCCAGATGGAGGTGGAGCCGCGCTGTCATATGTTGATGTATACGCCCTCACTAGATGGCAGGACCGACCCGCTCTGCAACGACGGAGCCGACTCGGGAACCGCACCCAGGAAGGCTGCTGCCATTCCGGCCGCTTGTGTTAATAAAGTGTTATTGTTATACGGAACCCGAAGTATCCGAAGTACATAACAACTGGCGACGAGAAACGGATCGACGACAAGCCGGAGAAGCCGCCAAGCAGCAGCACCACGGGATGACCCGGTAGGAATTCTACACTGCGTGAACTTCCGCGCGTGAATTCCGAAACTATAGAAATGACGACTTTTGGCAAGCTAGAAAAATACGACAATAAGGAGCCCTGGTTATCCTACACGGAAAGAGTTGACGCGTTCTTTAATGCAAACGGCATCGAAGACGACGAGAAGAAGAAATGGATCTTCTTATCAACCGTCGGGACCAGCACTTACGCGACAGTCCGGAGTCTGCTAGCTCCTGCGAAGCCAAAAGAAAAGAAGTACAAGGACCTCATGACTACCTTGAACAGTCACTTCAGCCCTCCACCGTCCGAAATCGCCGAGAGTTTTCGCTTCAACACACGAGTACAGCTCGAGAACGAAAGCGTCGCTACGTTCGTCGCCGAACTTCGGCAGATGGCAGAACACTGCAACTTCGGAGCAGCTCTCAACCGCATGCTGAGGGACCGCCTCGTGTGTGGGATGCGGGACAAAACTGTGCAGCAAAGACTGTTGGTAGAGAAAAACCTAACCCTGGAGAAAGTTGTCGAAATCTCGAGGTCGGCGGAAGCAGCGGAACGCAACGCGACCGAGATACAAAGAGGCCACGTGGACGCGACCACTTCGGGAAACCAAGAAGGTACCACTAATCATCTCAAGTTCCCCAGAAAGAAAAATGGTCAACAGGGACCTAAAGGTCAAAAATGGAAGGATCCAAAGGCCACAGCAAAAAAGAAGCCAGGACCACAAGATAAAGCAAGTGCCTGCATTCATTGTGGTTCCCGGGATCACAAGCCCCCGGAGTGTCCCCACATCAACACAAAGTGCTACAACTGCGAAAAAGTTGGACAACTGGCAAGTTGCTGTTTGTCAAAGACTGATAAACCAAAGAAGCAGTCCACAAAACAAGTGAACGTGCTGGAATCAGTTGGTGGACCGTCCGAGTACTACTTGCATGCATTGCAAGCAAACTCAACTGTGAAACCAATCACGGTAACATTCATGGTAAATGGACTTCCAATTGAGATGGAGCTAGATTCAGGATCCCCCGTCTCGCTGATCTCCGAGGATACATACCTGAGCCATCAGAGAAGTTTGCCTAGACCAGCTGAAACAGACATCAAGCTCAAATGCATCCGTGGACCCATTCCTCTACAAGGAACTTTGACTGTAAACGTAAGTCTCGGCGAGACCAAAAGTCAACAGACACTTCTGGTTGTTTCTTGCAAGAGCCCTAACCTTTGTGGCAGGGACTGGATGGCAGCATTTGACCTGCTTCCACGGCAAGTAAACTCCACTCAACTGGGAGAAACTGCAACCGACCGAGGGGTACTGGAAACACTCCAGGAATTTGAAGAGGTCTTCAAACCAGGTTGCGGTGCATTCAAAGGACCACCGGTGCATGTGGACGTTCTACCCGACGCCCAACCACGGTACTACAGAGCCCGCTCAGTACCATATGCACTGAGGGACAAGGTGGAACTGGAACTCCAACGACTTGAAAAAGAAGGCATCATCACGGCCATAGACCACTCTGATTGGGCATCCCCCATCGTACCAGTGCTAAAAGCCGATGGCAAAAGTGTCAGGATTTGCGGGGACTACAAGTTGGGTGTGAATCCTGCAGTGATGACAACCCAGTACCCACTGCCCAAAGTGGAAGACATCTTTGCTTCTCTGCAAGGAGGAGTCAAGTTTTCGAAACTAGACTTCCGTGAAGCATACAACCAAGTACTCATTGATAAAGAAACCAGCAAGCTCCTGTTCATCAACATACACCGAGGATTGTTTGCTTACAACTGTTTAGCTTTTGGCGTGTCCTCGGCTCCGGCACTGTTCCAAAGAAGAATGGAAGAGACCCTGCAGGGAATTCCAGGAACATCTGTTTACCTGGATGATGTTCTGGTGACTGGAAAGACCGACGCAGAACATCTAGAGAACCTAAGGAAAGTTCTCCAAAAAGTCAAAGACTCTGGACTGAAGCTCAAGCGAGAGAAATGCGAGTTCTTCAAAGAATCACTCTGCTATCTGGGCCACGAGATCAATGCAGAGGGGCTGAAGCCTTCAAAGAAAAACGCAGAAGCTATCCTTGAAGCACCTGAACCCAGGGATGTCAGTGAACTGAGATCCTATATTGGACTTCTTTCGTACTACGGCAAGTTTATTCCGAATCTGTCCACTGTGCTTGCACTCTTGTATGCCCTACTGCACAAGAACACCCGCTGGCAATGGACAGACACTGAACGAAAAGCCTTTGTCGAAAGCAAGAATGCCATCATGGAGGCAAGGGTTCTGACCCACTACGACCCATCGAAAGAGCTTGTTCTTTCATGCGACGCCTCATCGTATGGTGTGGGTGCTGTGTTCTCGCATCGGAAGGATGGCGTGGAGTCGCCCCTTGCATTCGCATCCCGGACTCTGCCACCGGCCGAGAGGAATTACTCACAGTTGGAAAAGTAAGCACTGGCCATTATTTTTGGTGTCACACGGTTCAGAGATTACCTGCTGTGTCAAAGTTTTGTGCTCATCACTGACCACAAGCCACTTGTGGGGATTTTTCGGGAAGACAAGGCAATTCCAGCCATGACAGCTTCGCGCATCCAATGCTGGGCTCTTACTCTTGGAGCCTACAGGTACAGCATCCAGCACCGACCAGGACGTCTCAACAGAAACGCCGATGCCATGAGCAGGCTGCCCTTGAAGACGGCACACACCAATCCTCCGGAACCTCCGGAACTGGTCAACTCAATCTCGAGCTTGGAGAAGCTGGAGATTTCAGTCAAGCAACTGCAACAATTCACAAGCAGCGACAAGGACTTAAGCCAAGTGCTACAGTGGGTGGAGGAAGGATGGCCACAAAAGCCTCCGGACAAGTCATTACAACCATTTTGGAACAGACGCGATGAGCTAACCGTGCATCGGAATCTCCTGTACTGGGGAAACCGAGTGGTTGTGCCAACCCCTGCTCGCCAACACATCTTAGACCTGCTGCATGAAACTCACCAGGGGATGGTGGTCATGAAAGGCATGGCGAGATCTCTTGTGTGGTGGCCGAACATGGACGCAGAAGTAGAGCGCTGTTCACGACAATGTTCACAGTGCCTCCAGAACTCCCCAATGCCACCAAAAGCAGAACCGGTACCCTGGCCCGAACCAAAGGAATGCTGGGAGCGTCTGCATCTAGACTATGCAGGACCATTCGAGGGGAAGATGCTACTGGTGTTGGTAGATGCGAAGTCAAAATGGCTTGAAGTCATCATTGTGTCAAGTGCCACATCCGAGCAAACCGTAGAACACCTACGTGACATTTTTGCAAGGTTCGGACTACCAAGGTGCGTTGTAACAGACAATGGAACTCCATTCACTGGTCAGCCCTTCCAAGACTTCGTTCAAGGAAATGGGATCAAGCATCTCCGAACTGCCCCTTTTCATCCAGCATCTAATGGCTTAGCAGAACGAGCTGTTCGCACGGTCAAGGATGGACTCAAGAAAACGGAGGGAAGAGACCTCAAGCTCCGACTTGCTCAATGGTTGCTCATGTATCGCCGAGCACCCCGTCCGAGCGGAACGTCTCCAGCAAAACAGATGCTGGCTTATCCAATGAAAGCAAGACTGGACATCTGTATTCCCAGGAGGGGTGAAGAGGCAATTCTGGAGCAGTTGCCGATAGAATCTAGGCAACGGGCCGAGCAAGAAGAAAAGAAAAAGGGGCTACGCCACAAGAGAGGGAACAAGGTAGCAGTTCGCAATTTTGGTAAAGGACCTCGATGGTGGTTGGGTGATGTTGAAAACACCAGTGGAACATCTATTGTTACTGTGTCAACTCCGCAAGGGCAAAAGCGCCGCCACAACGACCAAGTAAAGCTGCACTTGACCACTTTGGCATCAAGTCCTGGGGAACAACTACCACCTAACAAGGACCAAGGCTACGCAACGAGCGAAGCAAGGACGCCCGGTATGAGATGACCGACACGAACTGTCCGCAAGCCCCTGAGATTTACATAACCTTCGATAAGAAGGCAGTCTTCATTAAGAATCCCTCACTAGATGGCGGGACCGACCCGCTCTGCAACGACGGAGCCGACTCAAGAATTGCACCCAGGAAGGCTGCTGCCATTCCGGCCGCTTGTGTTAATAAAGTGTTATTGTTATACGGAACCCGAAGTATCCAAAGTACATAACATATATACCATCAATGTAGCCAACAAGCACGTGATTCAAGTCCGCAACATTCATCAGTGCAGAGAAAACAAATCCCTACTTGAGAAAGAGGTCCAAGTATTAATTTTCAGAGGAACCAAGACTCATGACTGCCTACTAGGCAGAACTTTTATGCTCAAAACTGATCATGAGCCCTTGATGGGAGTTTTCGAAGAGTGCATGCAGACCAAATCCAACCACTGCAGCTGCCAAAATACAGTGCTGTGCACTCGTGGTTGTGAAGTACTGCTAAACATTTAGTATAAGCCTGGACAAGCAAACAAAGATGCAGATCCGCTCATTCAGCTGCAACAGGAGAAAACAGCAGATTGCATGGAGTGCAGACCTCGGACATTTTAATCCAGTTTCCCAAAAGCAGCTGGAAGATCTAACTACAAAAAAATCCTGCTCTAGTAGCACTTCGAGAGACAATCAAGGAAGGTTGGCCAAGAAAGCTTCAAACATTCAGTCCTGCAACCCTTCTGCCAACAGAGGGACATATTTACCTCAGATGGTCTTCACATTCGTACTGAGGAGAGTGATCATGGCCGAGAAAGTGTGAGACACCTTCCTCAAAGAACCCACTGATACACAGGCAATACTCTGGTGGCCAGGTATTGCTAAGGCGACTGAAGACGTTTTACAAGCTTGCACAGTATGCCAACAGGCTCGGCCAGAAATCATGGCTCCGTGAACATGAATTAATCTGGACCGTGCTGCCCTATAGAAGGGAAAATGGTGCTAACTGTGGTGGATAGTTAACTATCTGAAAAAGCCCTGCCCAGTAAGACCTCCTGTTTGCCTGGTGCATGATGAGAGAAATGAACTGTTTACACAGTTCATTTCTCAGAATGAAATCCGCCATCTAAGACACCTAAGGACTGCACCTCGCGTCCACAGTCGGACGAAGTCGCTGAGAGGGCAGTTAGTATCGTGGTACACTGTCTGCCACAGGAGGACAGTCTGCAGCAGAGCTGATGATCAACTTTTGTCTCAAGTTTGTTGCAAGAACCTCATCACGCAGAAAAGCAATGGTAGACGTAGAAAGAACCAGCAACCTCAAGGAAAGCAATCTTCTCTTTGCAAGAAACGTCGGAGCTGTAGAACATTGGGTGCCAGGACGATCTCCCAGATTCTGAGAAAGCGCATAACTTTGGTACAAATCCATCATGGTACAATGAGGCGTCGCCTGGAGCATGGATCAGTTGTGCCCAAGACACCCTAACTTAACTCATTGCGAGATGTGTTATGAATGACCCCACTGGACACTTGCTTGTTTGGCAGTGAACCAGCAAAAGAACTAGGCTATGGACCAGGAAACATTCAATACAAGCGGTGCAAGGATGCCCCGCTCGGGCATGGAGAGCACCTACCCAGATGAACCTTTAGCTCGCATGGGGGAGTGTTGGATCCAGCCATCAGGAGGCCAGTGTTTCTGGAGACTTTCCCACGCAACAGCTGTAGCTTTTTCTCTTTTTGGAAGCCTGCTTGTGACCATGTAACGGACATGTATGATGCAGTCATGTAAGTTCTTCCATAACAAACCAATATGCATGTTCCTTGCACTACACAGATTTAACAACCACCAATATTTGAACCGTGGTGTTGATAAAGGCAAAAAAATAAAGAAAAAGAGCTTCTGGCTCACAATTGCACTTGATGCATGCGCATGATTGGCCACCAGCCTCCTTGCAACATCCTGGAGCATTGGAGCATAAGAACGTTAACACAGCTCTCGCACTTATTGGACTAAGTACAAGCGTCCAGACGAAAACTAACTACCAGAAACGAAATGGCTGCAGTTAAGTCTACTGCAAACAAACTAACCCAAAAATGCTCGACATTTAGTACGTCGGCAACCACAATGAAAAGAAACGAGACAGACCTAAAGCTTCAAGCGATGACCATGGAGGTGACGTGGGTCTCGTGCCACTGCAAGAGAAAACACCAAAACTGGAAAATCCGAATAGGTAAATGGATAAAAAGAAAGGGTCGGAGGCAATGTGCAGGTGCCGAAGTGTAAGGGTCTTGCACGGTGAAGGCTCACATGCAAAGCTTGCAAAGCAACAGAACGGCCTGCAAAAGTTTTGAGCGGGTGCAAAAGAAATGAGAAACATGTGAGCACAGAAAGAGTGTGCTAATTACAAGAGGAAAGCAAACTGAAGAACAGGGGAAAAGACAGACTCACATGGCCAAGTCTCTGCATCGACTTCCGTGCAAGGAAGCAGGAACAAAAGTCAAAGTCAAGCAAAAGGAGCATGTAAAACATGAACAGCATACAGAATGAAAGAAAAAGAGGCAAAGCACAGAAAAAACGAGACACGAAGGATATTCGCATGACAGCAGAGGCTTACATAAGCTCACATGCGAAGCACACAAACCATGGAGCCATGGAAAAACAAAAGTTCAGCCAAGAGCTTAGAACAAAAGCAATGCGCAAACCAAATAGCAGAAGCTGCACTATACACAAAGAAAGCAAAGCAAAAAACAATAATGAAAGCAGGGACAGCAGTCACCTCACTTGAGGGGAGCGAAACACTAATTCCTCCTACGCGGTACAGCCATGGACTTGCTGGCAAAGTCCCTGTGTTCAGCTGCCCTAGCTGCCAACCCGCGACTCTTTTCTCGCAGGAACAGTTGCAGCCGTGAGAGACAGAACCGCCTAATAAGCTTAGTTTTTATCTCATGGCACTCGGGCAGCTGAACACATTGGCTCTCTGTGGCCATCCTTGCAGACAGGCTGTTCAAGATCCCCTGCGCACTCATCAAATCATGGATGAGGCTGCGAAACACCCTTTCACAAATTGTGAAGAGGGTGCGTGCAGCTTCAGACGGACAAGTCAGTGCGTCTGGGACATAATTTTTGAGCCTGATGAGGCTGTTTGCAGGTGCTGTGCATTCTTGAACAGCTGCAGCACAGGTGTCACACACAGCATTATTTTTAATGACTGTCCTCACCACGTACCCACAGTAATAGTCAAAGCTATTCTCTTCAGGATGTGACAAAGTTAATTCCACTTCCTCAAGCAAAGTGTCAGTGGGCACAGTGGGCAGTACATTTAGGTCTGCGAGGTCTGTCAGGTAGAATGAAGCATCGTCCAGTTCGTAGGACCCTGCCTTAGAAACCTTAAGGTACTGTGACAGGGTAATAATCTTAAGGGCCATCTTAAACTCCAAGGGAGTTGGCAAAGGATTTCCCTGTCGTACCACTGAAAACAGGTTTTCCAGGCAATCCTGCGTGAACCTGGATGTCAAAATAAATGAAAAGGAGTGCCTCTCAATGAGGTTCTGCTGCAGGTCCAAAATGGACTTAGTTGACAGCATTACGCCCGCTTGTACAGGTTTGAACACTCCATCCCCGATTGTCACACGGAGCAGCAGGTCCTTAAAATTGCTCAAAAAGTCCAGTGTGTCTTTGTAGCGGGCCTCATTCTCTCTACTGATTGCAAGGACCGGGTGCCTGCTGCTCATGAGGTCAAACCACTTATTAACCTGTTCGAAGAACCAGGCCGTGGTGAGGAAGTCCTTGCTCCATCCATGGTTCTCCACCAGGAAGCGAAGGGCGGTGGCTGTCGAGTGGCTCAGCACCCGCAGGGCAGTGCTCACCTACAAACAAAGAAATGCAGAGTTTTAGATTCTCAAGCCAATGCAATGTTTAGTAAACTCAGCTGAAGGAACGAAGTCTGAGGACACCTAAGCACTTCTTATGAGTTGTGAATGCGAAAGTATGAATGTCGTTCTTCTGCTCCCTTGGTTCGTCTGCGGCGTAGTGGCCTAGACGGCCGAGCGCGTGCTCTCGTGAAGTGGCCGCGCCGCGCTGAGCTCGGCCGTGGAGCCTCCCCAGGGTTTGCCTGAGCAGGCTGCGCAGCCAGGCCCGCACCGCCGCACCTCTTACCAGCGGCCGGGCCGCTGTGTGTGCTGCACCGCCATATAAAGGGCTTTTCTGGTGGCAGCCCTTGAAACTACGCCGTGCCAGGGAAAATGGGAGCCTCGTTCATTGATGATGCGCAACAGCTAATGGCAGCGTATCCATCAGATTTCTGTTACAGACGACAGGCTTTGCTCCATTGGGACAGGGGAAGGTGCCATTTGACATGGCTTCAAAGCTGATGACGTCGGTTTGTCTATGGAACAGTTAATGCTTTTGCATTAAAACCTAAAATCTGGAAACTGCACCCTCAGCCAGTCGAAGAACTGCAGGAGGACATATGGAGGTAAAGGTCAACAACTTCTGCTCGTATTGTTCAAACAAATAGTTTTTTGCACTTATTATGAGTTCTTAAGATACTCTTAAAGTTGTTGTCACTTGATGAGGACAACGCTTTTGCATTTAAATTAACAGTGTTTCTCTGTGATCAATGCCCACACTGCAGTAAAGCACACACTCCATTGTCACTTAGCTGGTTGTAGTGCTATAAATGTCACTGACCTCGATTTCAAAAGCACTGTTTGATTTTGTTGAAATCATTTTAAAGGGATAGTACAACGAAATTTTGGCGCTTACTTTTTGGTCTATACATGTTCAAAGGAGCAGTATCACATTGGACGCACCAATATCTTGTTAAAAAAAGATAAGAAAATAAATTTTAAGACAAATGAAATGATTAGCGAAGAGCACCTGGTGGATGTTGCTAAAGCCTTGTTTGTAATTCCCGTCTAGGAACCTTGACAGGTAGTGACGATAACTGTCTCGCCTAGAGCTATACACATACATGCTTTGAACCTGACATCATCCCAACAGCCCTAGAAGATTAAACCGTCACTCAAAATTCGTAGGAAAATAGTTTTGCGGTTAGTTGCGGTGACCCGATCGTGGCGTGCTTCGACTGCTTCGGTGGCTGGAACGGCTAGGAAATCCTGACGACGTCAGCCTCGCCGCAGCTTTGCTCATTTCGAGACAAACTATGTCACGATTGCACCGGATGTAATGTGCTCTTTGCTGGCTGCTCTCCGAGTGCTTTCCAGAGTGGGCCGTTTATAACGATAAATACAGCCATCAGGCTCAAAATACAAACGAGCAATTGTCATTTACGGATAACGTAGATCATCATCAGCCGATTTCTGAACACGACGGGTATATTTTCAGTTTCGTTGAAGTATCCCTTTAAGGGTAGCCCAGCTATTTTAAATGTGATAGCATTTGCAGCCCCCCGATTTCTTGGCCTTGAGCGTGCCAGTACAGTCGCCATCACCAATACCGGCGGGGACATGTAAAGCCATGTCAAGATACTAAGCATCTGATTAATACAGGCAAAGGTATGTTGTAACGCATCTCTGCAAGCGTTTCACGGGTTGACGCATGTAGAAAGAATGCTCCTCGTTTGTCTACCAAAAAGGTTTGCCTCTGCTCTGCACGGAAAACTTGTACATAGTCCCCTTCTAAAGGGTCACCCTTGCAAAAGCTCGCAGATTTTACAGCAGAATACATTATGATGAATCCCGAAATGTCTGCAACCAACGAGCCGACCAACCAACCCGAAAATCCAACTGCACAGAAAGTGATGTACCGGAAGGATACGACGTCATTTTTGGAAGTGATGTCACTGACAACGTCATGTCGACAGGTGACGTCGCCCGTCACGATTTCAGTTGCGCCGGCGCGACCTTGGGCGCCACGAGCTTTATAATTATGTCGTACGGCTTCATTACAAAAGACGCTGAGACGCCATGAAGCAGCAGGCTGAAAACGTCGTTCAACGCGTCAAGTTCATAGTCAACGTGAATCATCAGACCCGAGTAGGAGCTCGGTCGGAAGCGTTCGAGTATGCCTCCGAGGAGAAGGCGATGCCAAGCGTACTTGCCGGGCTGCTATGAGTGTGTGTGTCAGTGGCGTCGGAACAGGGGGACTTTGTTCCCCCCTGCTGTCTAGACTTTTCAGGCATTGAAAAGTAACGGTGCTGGGGAAGAGCGACCCGGAGCTCTTTCCCAGCACTGTTTGCATAAGCGTCAAACCAGGGCCGACTTGCTAGAAACAGCGTCTCAGCCGAGACGGGGAAAGAAAGCACTGCCAAAGCCAGTGCACAAGCTGAGCAGGTCTCCGCGTCTCAAGACGCTCGTGCGCCCCACCCTTTGCACTGTTTTCTTTCAGTCAGTCTCAGCTGAGACACTGTTCTAGCAAGCTGGCCCAGAGCAAACTGTCAGTGGGAGGCCGAGATCGAATGCTTCTATTTCACGCTTTAAATGTTGTTCGCAATATTGTGACGTCGCGGTCTGTTGACTGGTCGACGCTGTGTCGCACCTTTAGCTTACGCTCTAACCGCGGGGGGAGTACTCGGCACTGGTGGTGCCCTTTGCTCCGCCCATTGCCCAAACTCTCCTAATATACGGCTCTGGCCCCAACCACATCTTTGAGGGTTTGTGTGGTTGGGAGATGCTTGAGACTACTTAGGGGAACCTCTAGGCTACTTGAAACCTAGCTTGAAAATCCGTGCCTTATAAAACAGCAAGGCAAGACCTGCTCATCACTATAAACATCTTGCTCACCTTCATCTTCTCGAAGTGGTTCGGGTCCAGAAGCTCGGGACGAAGCTTGGGGGCCAACTTGAAGGTGAGGTTCTTCTGGAACTCGACAAGCTGGCGAACCGGCTCGAGTGATACAGCTGAACACGTCAGCCCGTTAACGGCTACAACGTCTGGTGGCAGTGTTATTGTCTGGCCACGCACAAGATGCCCATTCAAATTCTTCATAAGGTGGGGAACATCGGCCAAGAAAGCGATCTGCTCCCCAGGAACTTGTGGGTGGGGAGTCATGTTGATGACTCTGCTGTGCCTGCCAGCGTTCACACCAAACTGTTTCCACATTGCACGGTTGCTGCTTCCCATATCACTCGTGACGGCCACAACCTGAAGCCCAACATTATGGCACCGCTTGATCAAAGTCTTCACTTCGGCAGCAGCGTCTTCTCCACTGAAGGAGCTGCCTACACCAAAACAAATATAACAAAAAAGTAAAGATATAGTTCAATATACAGAATCAAAAACTCGAAGAAATACAGAAAGGTGGCAGCAGTTACAGTCTGTTACAGGTTAAGAGCAGCAAGAAAAGTGTCTCTCCCTCTTTCTTCACATTAGCGGAGCAAACGCCATAGAGGAGAAATGGAGATGAGCAAACCATCAATCACAAAGACGGAAAGGTGGTTTCATCCTTCCCTCCCTACTGCTCTTGACCTGCAACACACTATTGTATACTGGTGTGTTGCAACCCAGAGCTGTCAAGAAGTTAGAAGAGACAGGCAACAATTAGACCGTCCACTTCTCAGAGGTGAAAAACAATATAAGGCTGTTTCCAGGTTTAAAGTGTCACAAAAAACCGTTGCAAGATTACTACTACTCATGGTGTGCAGCAACTAAACCAACTGACAGTAAACAGTATATAAAGAAATGCATAAAATAAAAGTAATAATTAATTTAGTTGCATTTTAGTCACTTATAACAATACAAACATCTGTTTTTCACCATGAGTCTAACCAGGTGTCTTGGGCTCATGGGCCCAATGCCCTGTGCCTGTTCCAGCAGAGCGATGAAGGAGAGCTATGCTATAGACGCTTTGCAGCAGCTGCGCATGGACGCCGCCATAACTGACCTTCAGTTTTTGTTTCCTCTTAATTCGTTTATTTCACTTCATCATTACCATAGCAGGCCAGGTTATTGCCACATTAGACTCAACGGTGTCCTTTTCTAAAGCATCGGCCTTTGTAGAGGATCGTCAACTACCGTTTCAGTTGCTCGGCATCTCAAAGACAAGAGAAGGTCAGCAATGGCGGCTGTAATTTGGCGCGTGTGTAAATCGTCTATAGCTGTACTGGCTGTATGGTTTGGGTTAGGACTAAAAAAGGATACCCATATAAGAGATCACGCCACCTCTAGTCAGGGACGCTGCGACTGTGGTCTTCGATTAAAAAAAAGTCTTTAAATGTACCATGATATTTCGAAATAAGTCGGTTGGAATGAGAAAAACATAGTGCTTGCACCAGCTTGTCAGCACACTCAAAACTCGCCGTACCACTACATTTCGCAAACCGTGTCGCGTGCAAACCGACCAACAACCGTGCAGGCTAAGTGTTTGCTTCCCCAAACATTTCACATGCATGGCACGAACGTAAAACAACTTTCACTGTAACTTCTTTGCTGTTTGTGGGCAAGAAAAGCACCATCTTTTGTCAGTTTCTACACGTCGATCTGTGGCCAAGGGGGGGGGGGGGGGGGGGTGTTCTGACCCCTTGAACTTACCCCTGGCTACACTGCTAGATCTAACCTACTTTAATCGGTTTTCTTAACATACACTTAAATTTCATTTCAAGGATGGTGTTTTTTTTTTTTTTGTTCCAATACCAATAGATGAACTTAGCTCAATAAAAAAAAGAAGCAACATAACCGCTGATTAGCATCTTTGTAATCCAAGGCATTTCTTAAAAACGGATCAACCACAAAACCAATTTTGTCCTAACTCCTTAACTGGGGAGTTTTTTTCCACACGTCTACACACCTTGAGGTTTTTTTTCCAATACTAAATCTTAAAAATTGCTTATTAAAAAATTCAGACGTGTTTTAATAGGAAACTTTTATCCCTGTACTTTAAATAGGAATTAATTCCTAGGCTCCCCTGTCGTGCCACGGCAACTTAAGCACGCGGATATGCTCGGCATCGACAAATACCATGTAAGCCAATACTGGCAACTCCCGCGGATCGCGGGCGAAAAGTGATCGCAGCGCCCCTGTCGAGCTCAGAGTCTCCGCTAGCAGACAAACTCTCCACAGTGCATTGGTTTTGCCCATCTCCGTGCGTGGTGACCAATGAAAAAAAAAAATTGTCACGAGTATTCGCTGCTTTGAATGTTAAAAAATAGGTTCCACCTCATGAGTAAAGGACATTTTCTTTGCATGGGAAAGATATTACAGCTCGTAGGGTGCAATTTTCAAGGTCTCCTCAAGAAAACAATCTGTCAGAATGTATGTATGCCAGGCAAAACACGAATGCACCTTCGCCCTGTTCCTTTAAAAAAGGAAATGTAAAAAAAAAATTAATAAAACATTGCTACGTTTCAATTTTTTTGTTCATATCAATCAATTCGTTCTGTCGTTGCAATTTCAATTTCTCATGAATGTATTACTTAAAACCGTTTCGTTGAATAGCCAAGCTGGCTAATCTCAATCGTCTCCGGATGAAGAAGCAAAAGGCAATTTTGAACCACGTACGTTAGTGCGATGTCAGCATGCTCTAGAAGAAGATGATTGTTCATATACACATCTGACGCTATTACTGAAACTAATAAAAGCGGAGTTACAAAAAGGACACCCGATAAACGGTCGTCCACCTCCTTCAATTTTTTAAAGTCTACTTTTTTTTTAATGTTTGAGGCGACGCTACGCCACTGTGGTCTTTCTTCCTCCTGTGTTTATGTTTTTTTGTTTGATTTTTTCTTTCTTGTGTTTGCGTAACGTTCGAACCATCACGTATTTTGCTTTGTCTTGTTTGGCTTAGTTTTTACTTTCTTTCCTTCGCTTTGTCGCTTACTACCACCGGTTTGTCTGCTACGCTATGCCCGGACATTTGGAGGGCCGTCTGCAACTTTGTTGTTGTTGTTTTTCCACTGTCGTCTGTGATAACATCCTATGTTCGCCTTCGATCGAGGTTCTGACGCGAAATCTTCATATGTTCTTTTTGATAGTTAATAAATATATTAAAGGGCAACTCCGCTCAATTCCGAAGATTTCAGGATAATGATTGATTTCAAATTAAAAAGCCCTGGTAAAACACACTACGTCCTTTGCTTCGCGAAAAATGGGATATATATTTTTAAATCTAATTTTAAACACGAGCGGAAATCGAAACCGAAACTTCGGCTCCGCCCGGCAACATTGGCCTCGGGTCGCCAAGTACATGGCCATCACGTAGTACGAGATGTCACGTGATTCTCGGCCCAACGACGGGCGGGATTGGGGCGGGCGCGTGGCAGGCGCGAGTGTCGTCTGCACCGCACTCTTCGCCACGTTTTGGTGTCTACGGCATTCGACGACGTCTGCACAACTGCGGCATAAGTCTGCGCACGTGGTGTCCGTAGTGTGGACGAAACTCCGAGAGACAATAATCACAATCGGTGAGACGACGACAGCGGTTGTGACGCGGAAGACGGCGGTAACGGCGGGACCACGGCGGGCGGCCGGACGGCTCCCAAGAAACGCGCTGCGCAGGCGCGTTACGCCAATCACGTGGACACTGCTGAGCACTGAGAGGCATCGTTGCTGAGGTCATGCGCTACGCTCACCCGGAGAAGTGAAAACAAGCAAAAGGGGGCCATGTAGATGGCGTTTAGCTCAATGTTGGCTCCACCCATGCCGTAGCCTTGACTGCGCTGTTGGTTGCGCCTGAATTCGCCCGCTTAAGTCAGCCGATTTCGGCAACTTGGCGAGTTGCAAAGTTTGCCGGACCGTTTAAGAAACATTTAGACAGAACTGCGTCGTAAGATTTCACGTGTGGTCTTCCTAGGCGATACTGAAGAGGACTGCATTGTTTTTTCAAAACCAAAAATGAAGCGGAGTTCCCTTTAAGGTGCTTAAATTGCACGGTTTGATTCTTATTTACCAGGCAGTGTGAGCTGGACTACGTTATTCCTTTCCCTCTTTTTTGTTCTTACAGTCGAATCTCTTTAATTCAAACTCGAGGGGGACCGAAAATTTGTTTGAATAAAGCAAAGTCTGAATTACCAAAAGTTTCCTCCCATAGAGACGCATAGGATGGGACCTGCATGTTAGTTTGAAATATCCGCAAGTTTGAATTAATGAGAGTCGACTAGTTCCTACCAACGCCGCAAAAGCAAATGAACAAACGTGCAACGTGCAGCTAAAAAAAAAAAAAGCGAAGCCCTTTTTTTTTTAATAGTTTTCTCGTGTTGCTTCCACTTTGTTTGCTGTGGACTGAACACCAACAGCGGGCACCACCTGCTCATTTTCTATGCTCCTACCTACGCCCCATGCGATCGTCGTCGTTGAGGTAGGTCTTTGCTTGGAGATTTGTAGGTTTGTATTGTCTGCTAACTTCTTTGTTTCATTCGCCATTGTTCGCAACTGTTCCCCGTTTCTTTTTATTTTCGTCTGGGATTTGGACCCCATCTTTTCTGCAAAGTTCGGAAAGTGTTTGCACGGTCAATCTTCTCGTTACATTTTGTTCTTGTAATGCTGCAGAGGATGGTGTGCTTGCTCTGGTAATTTTAACATATTATTTGTGCACGTTTTATTAATCACCTATTCAGGTAAGAAAATCTGAGAACACAGTTTGTAACGGATAGACAGTAACTTCTTACGACGTAGTTCAAGTAACAAAACGCCTTTTTCCCGCTTCCCAGATGCGCTTGAAATGCGAGTGATCCCCCTGAGTGGCGTTTGAGACCTCTAAATAAACTGCTCTCTCTTTGTTTATGCGCGCGTTGTTGTTTGTTTGTCGTAGCAGTTGCGATCAGTGGATTCCGCTTTGCAAACGGACTGACCGAAATGAATTGTTTCAGCTGTTAGGGTGAAAAAACGGGTCTCGCAAAGGTCGTGGACGTTGCGGAGCCTATACTTTTCCATTGCGCCGTCTGCTCCTTAGACTCTGAGTCCGCTAGAGGCACCACTGTCACGTTCGCCGTCACTCCCAAAGGTTTTCGGAGGAGTTTCCAGTATTGGCGAAGCTATATCGTATTTGGCATCGACACGTCAGGGAGGTCCACTTCATTCTAAATGTTAAAAAGCGACGAGGTTATCATTCTCGCCAAGCATGTACCCATCAGAATTTTTCTTGTCACCTTGCTCAAGTAATGCCATAATTTGTTTGTCCGTCAAAGCTTTATACATGGTAAAAAACAAGAACAAAAACAGAGATGTTTCTGCGAGAAAAAAAATTAAATCATTTCGCCATCTAGCAAACGCAAAGAAAACCCAACGTTATCATACTCTAATCGGCAAATGACAGCACCTCCATACTCAGGCAAAATTAAGTGACGCGTGTTTAGAGGTGTGCGGCTCCACCCGAAAGAAGCTCCGTGCATCCAAAGACGCACTGCTTAAATGCTTTCTTTAAAACTTTCATGAGATGTTGGGGGAGACAATGGGGAAACTGCTATACACAGGGTGTCTTTTTTATTCTTTATAGAATATTTGAAAAAAAAAGAGGTGATACCCAGATGGATGCCATCTTCACTGCATATTTGCGGGGCTCGGCGGCCATTACATGGCTGAGCAACCGTTGCAATACATTCATTAATTAAGCAAAATCTGTTAATCATTTTCTTAAGGAATGGTTTGATTGCCCTTGTGGTAATTGCAGTTTTAAAGCCTAACCCAAGTGAGGCAATTTGCAATAAGGCAACAAGCTGTGAGATATTCAGTTTTAATTTTGCTTTCCCTAGCCCAATTCAAAACCGTGCAATGAACAGTGCGACTGAGCAAGAAATGATGCGTCGAAGAGTGACCAATGTTGCTTCTCTCCCTCCATCACTAACTTGGAAGTGTGATACTGGCGTTGCCACCAGAGACACGCTGTCGAGAAAGTGACAAGGGGCTTGAAACACCTGTGGCACTCTTCTACGCGTCATAATCAGGCGCGTCTTCAGCTAAGAAAGGCAAAATTGTAACGATGAACATCTCAAAAGTTGTTTTTAGAGCGCAGCTTTTAGGCGCCCGTTTCTGGCTTGAGCAGCGTCGGCATTAGCATAACTGTATTGTGCATGATGGGAAACGTCCCACAATACACCGCGGTGACGCGCGCGTTGTATTATTATGGGATGTTTCCCATAATGCACCATGCAGGAGGGAGGAGGGGGAGGATGGGAAGGAGGAGAGAGGATGAGGAGCAGAGAAAGGGAGGAGGAGGAGGAAGAAAAGGAAGAGTGGGAGGAGGCGAGGAGCATGGGAGGTGTAGATGAGGAGGGAGAAGGAGAGGGTATGGATGAGGAGGAAAGGCATCCCGTCCCCTCAGTACCCCCCCCCCCCTCCTCCTCAAGAGCTGCGCTCTAACTCGGTGTTACAGGGAGTTGTAAACGGCTTTCACTTTTTTTTTCACAAACTGTCTCATTTGGATTCGCCTTTAAAGGAGCACTCCGGAGCTTTGAGAGATGATGTCTTTTTTATGCCTGTATCCCAATCTACCTGCTCTAAGCATTCCAAAGATCCAAAAGTTACAATCACGTGCGGCCTACTTCACTTCTAAAAATGTGATCAAAGATCATTCATCTCGGACCTACAGATGGTGCGCCACTTAACCCGGCCGAATATGGTCAAACGATGAACTGCGCTCGTCAGCCAATCGCAAATGATGGCTTCTTGCGCAAACAAGCAGTCGACTAGTCCTGCTCATCTACACAGGAAGTCATCGCTCGCAAGTGACTGATGAGCGCATTCGATGTTCAACAATATTCGGCTGGGTTCGGTGGCGCCATCTGTAGGTCTGAGATTCGTGATCTTTAATCACATTTGTGATAGTGAAATAGGCCACACAAGATTGTAACTGTTTAATTTTTGGGAGGCTTAGAGTAAGTTACGGCCATAAATATGCCATCTTCAAAAGCTCTGGAACTACCCTTTAATAATGGCTTCCCTTAAAACTGCAAATATGACATGGCCCATTAAACCTTTAAATAATAAAGTTAAATAACAGATTTTGGTTGATTAGTCAACACACTGGATACTTTATTCATTCACCTAATGTTTGCAGAGCCCTACAGATGTCTTGTGAAGACTGCATCCAAATATCTACCACCTCCTTTTTTTAAACTTTGGAAAGGATAAAAAATAATGCCCAGTGTGGTGCACTTTAGGTGATTTTCTTTGAGACACTCTGTAATGAAACAACACACAGTAGAGGCCTATGGATGCTAAAATAGCTGTCAAACTTGCCAACTGCAAGGTTGTTGATCTGTCTCATGGCAACACACACTATGACACTTTCATGACGTGTTGTGAAGATCACCCTGCCACTGGCTAAGCAGATATGCAACACCTACTTCAAGAATTTGGGCAGTAGTTCATTCTCCGGCTCCTTGATATTGAAATCTACGACTGTGATGGGCATGTCGCATGAGTCTGTCAGTCTCATTGTTCACTTGTTACACCTGCGACAGTTACATAGTGCAAGCTGTATGATATGTCCAACTATAATCTATTACCTTCTATGAAACAATGTTGGGATGCTTTTTTGCAGAAGTAAGACGGGCAAAGAAAGTGCACGTGTACTGAAATTGTTCTCAAAAGCTACTGGTGATGGCCAAGGAGAATGTATGGTCGATCTCACAAGTCGGCCTCTCTGTCTAGTCAAGCTTCGAGCCTACCTCGGCACCATTTTTGTCCAAAGATAGTCAATTTCTATGCTGCCAAACCAACCGTACAAACTATCCAACTGACTGACAAAATCGGAGGTGGGGGGGGGGGGGAAAGGTTGTCAAGAAATGTTTTGCAATTCAAACCTGCTTTTGGCAATGCACAATGCCAGTCAGCAGACAGTGCTCACCTTATTGAAGGTGCTGCACACAGATGTAGGAGGCAATCATGCTAAGGGTGTGCAGGGCGCATGGAGCTTCCATTCCCACAGAGGGCTGTGGGTGTGGGCTCTATACTCACCCTAGCATTGACTAACTGCATAGGCTCTGGTAGCGCAAGACGGTACTGACCTGACTGGCACTTGCACTGTACGAGCACTCGTGCAACCGCCGAAGCATCATCCAAAGCAATTAGCCCTGCTTTTAGCACATGCGGCCGACATTAGTTCATGCTAAGGTGAGACGAAGTATTGACAACTTGTACGGCCAAAAGCTTTGCTGCAATCGGCCCACTATTACTGGTCGAGAGCTGACTGCGATGTCGTTAGTAGGATCTAATTGAAAATAATAAGTGTAGCTCCTGACCGTCAAATTGCACCATGTTGCATTGAGCAGTTGATGACTACAAGTTTCCACCATACTCTTCATTTGCACTATTAGGCTTGTAGTGCCCAATAGGTGACCAGTAGCCACAATCTCCATTTCTGAATTAAATCCAAAGTCACTGGGTACGGAAAAATTAATAAAAGTGCCATCAGCCTGGCGCACTTGATCAACAGTTGCGCCAGGCTGAACGTGAAAGTTTGCGATGGCTCTGGCGGCATTGAAAAATGATATTAGTGTGGCAAAAAAGTGGAGATAAGCTTTTCTGTGGAGATAAGCTAGATTAAGAGATAAAGGGTGTCTGCAATGCCGAAGACGCTGATGTTGATGATGAACGCTTTCAGTGTACTGACGTATCACAGTGATCTTGTGGTCACACTTTCAGAAGGACCCTTTAAGTACTGTGACGTCATGAGTAGAAACCATTAGAGAGAACCATTGCGATAAGCCGCCAATAGCAGGAAATTTCCCGAAAATTTCTGATGCTTCCCTCAGCACAGTGCGAGTCTTTGTAATGTACGCTTTTTAGTATTTTTTACCCATTTGCAATGTGGGACGTGATCAATCAAGGTGCCGTGCTGCATCGTCCAAGTAGGCAAAAATTTTCTGTTAATGGACAGACTTTTTTTTCTTTTTTACTGAGGTAAGTTCATAAAATCATATTTTCACTGATAAAATTCACCACTTAGCCACGCCACTGAACAAAATGCAAGTGCGATCCGATGAGGAAACAACATTTCGTAGTCCATTTACACTGAGCAACATCTATTGGGTTCATGTCATACAAACCTCAGGTTACCATTCCTTTATAGCATTCTGAAAGGCTGGAACACCAGTCTGTTGAATCTGACCTACCATGTTCATTATGTTTTCCTTCTGATGCTTAGCACCACCATAGTTGTATGCTAAAATATATGTATATCATGCGGTAAGTATAAAATTATTTGTACACTGAATAAGCAATGGGGGAGTTACCGGTGTACTGGTAGCAGATGACTTGCTTCCATCGTGAAGATACTCCAGCGATCATGTACACGAGGGCATGGGTTGCGGCTGGCGGCTCGGTGGTCGGTGCTTCAGGCACGCCCATAGTCACGTGACCACGGATGGAGCTGGTGCTGGGGTCATACTCAAACTTCTCGACGATGGCCATCTCGTCCAGCAACAGTACGCATTTGCGCTCCTGTGGCTTGAGGTGAGGCACCTTCTTCTCTAGAAGCTGGAATACTTCTCCCAGCACCCCGGGCTCGAAACGGATGCCTAAAATACAAGATTTTGCAGTTTATTCAGATTATTACATCCACTCATACTAGTATCTTGGGAGCTCAAAATGGATTCAACGAAGTTCGAAGGACTAGACACGGCGGTCCTTCATTTCACCAAGCTTTCAATCTGTTTAGCGGAATTATAATCTTCATTACGACATTTCAACACTTAAACTGACAAAGGCAAGGGCACAAAAGGCAGTTTTATCTTTTATACGCACTGAACTCGACCCCAAACAGACAAGCATGCCAGTAATGCCACGCGCGTTGCCGAGCAAGGACGTACGTGGCCAAATGGTTACCGCACTTGGCTGTCACACAGAGGCTCCAGGTTCGATTCGAGGGAGCTGAATGCTCTTTTATTTATTCTTTCAACTTGGCGTTCTTGTAAGTTCGAGAACATTGTCGTCCGATTGAGTTTCAGACGTTCTGCGAGACGAAAGTTCTACGCAGAATGTTCCAGAAACTCACGCGGGTACAAGAGGTGCTCTGCGTGGTGAGCCGGAGTCAGTCTCGACCCAACGCTTGATCCTGCCGTCACGCTGCCATCAACGCTAGGCTTTCTCATATTTGTTTTGGGCACAAGTTCGCCCCATGAAACATTTAGTTTGTTTCAGTTTTCGTCGCCTTATCAATTGTCATTCGTGACAATATAATAAGAACCAACCACCTTGATTTGAAGTTAAAATTAAAAAAAACGGTAGCTGTGAAACACCAAGATAGAAGCTAAAGCAATCCCAGAAATATACAATTGTGCTCTCCGGTATTTTAATTTTCAAGTAAACTACATAGCGTATAATTTTAATGGAACAGGATAATGCCATGCAACAATTTTTTCGCTGATGATAAATTCTGCATAAACATAATCCTTGATGCTCTTAACCTACAAAACACAATTTTTCTCTCCACACTATGGTAGTTGCAAAAAAAAAGACTAAAACAAGCAGCCTTCTCCCACTTAACTTGCAGCCAGTACAAGTTGCCATGCGATCTGCTATTACTTATATGCCGTTCATCAAAGCCATGGGCTGGGGATGGTAAAGCATGTAGCATGCAGCATGTGGTGAGCTCCAAACAATCTTCAACGTTGGCTATTCTTGTGCAGAGGTTAGCCAAGAGCCACTACCCAAATGCACCGATTGTCAAGAGCCCAGCTCGATTGTTCATGCAGTTCTCCTCAAAAACTCAGGTGTCTCATTTAGCTATCGTCACCACATGGTGCTCCCCCTGACTGTAACCAGGGTTATCTTCGGGGCGATATTATATAGCAAATGACGTTTTAGCAAATAGGCTGTTCATAGCCTTCGGCAAAGTAGGCTTCCAGCAGACCATGCTACATGCACTCACCCTTTACTGTCGCTTGAGGGAAATGAGATTATCAAGCTCAAGCGTGAACCACCTAGGGCAGGAATAACCAAACTGCTCTTTGCGGGCCGAAGTGCGGCTCTCGTGGGGCTCAAATTAAAATAGTTTGGCTGAAACACGAAACTTTATAAAAATGTTACAGTGGGGAACAGGTGGAAAACATGACATTAATAATACTGGGTTTGAAGCAGGCACGTAGCCAGGAAAGGGACCCATGGAGTTGCCTCTTCAATCTTCAATTTTGCTGGGGCCTCCTCTCCTCTCTCCCCCTCATACAGGATTTTGTCCTGTATGATGGGAGGGAGTCAAAATCCTGGCTACGAGCCTGGGTTGAAGTTGCGATTTCGTTGTCAATACGCATCTTTATTGGCCTCCTGATCCAATAAAGATCAATATAAATTTTACATTAAGTTGTACTAATGGTCAGGTGGAGGCAAATCAGCTAGAACATAATCTATTGCTTTTATTTTCTAGCTTCTTTGCAACATCCTCGCATGGTAAGATGAGGCAGCATTAGCTTTGTGTGAAACGTTCTGCCCAAAATTGTTTACAACCTTTGCTTATTGACCTACATTTTCATTTCATTTCATTTATTTACCTCAAGGGCGTCTTTGAGGACGCATTACATGAGGGGGGTAGGTGGTACATGCATTTGTAACAACATAGTCACACAATTTTCAAACACAGTCATTGTTATAACAAAATCATTGCAATCAGCCCAGCACAGTTTACAAAAAGGAAGTCACATCGTACGTACACAACTGCAATTTTGAACTGGACGTAACTATATATAAAACAACAATTTCAATATGAAAAAACGGAAAGTGACTATGAAAACAACAAACAAGCATGTACGTGTACTATTCATGCCACAGGCGCTCGCACATTGTTTTAAATTCAACGGGATTTGTGTTAGTAACCATCTCGTCTGGCAAGTTATTCCATTCAGTAATCAATAATATTAAGGGTGAAAACAGGAAGGAATTAGTGTGTGACTGGTATTGCTGCACCTTACAGGAATTATCGGTTCGAGGAGAAATATAATGTGCGGAATGACAATGGGTGCTTTTAAAGCACGAGTTGCTGTAGTACAAGTCATGAAAGTAACATATGCGGTAAATATTGCGCCGGGTAGACAATGGAGCCAGACCCAAATTTATTTTTAAAGCTGAGACACTAGTTTGAGGCGAAAAGTCGTTTGATATGAACCGGGCTGCTTTGCTTTGGACAGATTCTAATTTGGAAGAAAGATAATTTTGATGCGGATGCCATATGATACTTGCATATTCTAGTTTAGGGAGAATAATTGTTTTATATGCTAGCAGTTTTGTTGAAGTGGGGGCCAGGTGTAGGGTGCGCCTTAAGAAACCTAGAGATTTAAATGAGTTGGTGACTAAGTTATCGATCTGTTGTTTCCATGAGAGAGTTTCAGAGATGTTTACTCCTAAGTATTTGTATAGTGAAACACATTCAAGTTGCTGCATGAGTAATGTATATTGGCTGTATGATTTGTTTGATTTCATAGTAACGGTCATTTTGGAGGACATTATGGTCTGTCGGGTCTAAGATTTTTCTATAAATAACACAATCATCTGCGAATAGGCGGATGGTTGAGGTAATCGAAGAGGGAAGATCGTTGATATAAATGACTTATCGACCTACATTTGCTTATTAAAATTGTTCTTTTACAAATGATGCAATGCAGCAGCCTAATGAAGAAACGAGGTCACTGTTCCGGGTATGCACACAATCAGTAAAAGCTACTAAGCCGAGTCATCTAATATATCCTCTTGATGAAAGCGTTTGGTTATAGCGTGAAATCAAAGCACTACGAAACATAATTTCAACATTTTAACCAAACTTTAAGTATGATGAAGAAGGCTTTATAAAATAATGCCAAGAGCACATGAAAGAAACAATATTTCCATCATGCACCTACGCCGCCGCCCCGCCCTGCCCGCCCTCCCCCAAACCATATGTAGAGCGAGTTTGGTCAATAAAAGGAACGAGCAGAGCCAGGGCGTGCGCCAGACGCAGAAAGGAGGCTTGACGTGCTCACCCAATCAGAAACCGAAAAACACCCCTAGCGGTGGTAGCGAGAAACAGTTTTAATAGGCGCATAAGAGTTAAATGTAGTAACTCTTTAAAGTTGAAAATATGGTCCACGTGATGTTTCAATTATGATCATGGAAAAAGATGTAAGAATTGAATGTGCCGCTTGAACTCTGTTTTGCTCGGACAAAGTCTGACCGCTCAGACGGCAGATTCCCGGCTCTCGGCCCCTGGCATGTGGATTATATCATTCATTCTGCTAGGTTTTTATTTTGCATGACCATGAACGAAAAATCACGTGCAGCATATTTTCAGCCACCAAAAGTTACTCCGACGCACATATTTATTTTGTTTCTCGTGACCACCAGGGTATGATTGGCGGCTTCTGGCTGGCCTCATTCGAATTTGTGAAGGTGACCTGGAACACACCCAGCCTGCTTTCGATCAATGGCGCCACATCATTTACCTCCTATACATCCTACCTTACGGCGAACTCTCTCTAAATACAACTCTTATCCCCCTCCCCTCCCCCTCCCACCCCGATGCAGCTCTCGAAACATGAACAACTTTGCTTGTGGCTCTTGGACATTGTCAGTGTGGCCACCCCGGACCTAGGGTTTACCGCAGAGGGTTCAGTAAGCTAACCTACCAAACCATAGAGCCATTGCTAACATGAATGCCACCATTAGCTGAAGTGCCGTTCAATGAAATGTCGTGGTTTTGTTTTCGTTTCTTAAAACATTTTTCGATCAAGTGAATGCCTCCTATCATCTTCACAGTTACAACAGTGAGCTTAGAAAAAAATAATAATGCAAAACATGGCTTTCTTTTAACCTTAAATTCATTTCCCAACAGAAACTTCTGGGTTTATCGTGCTACATGGAAGTATACTGAGGACAAACTAGTGCTAGTATGCGTGCAATGAGATAAGCATTCGAACCCGATATGTTTGATCTGCCCCTTTATATCACACGGAACTAAATAAAAAAGAAACCACGACACCACTTCATTACATCCAGAAAGTTTGTGGAGACTGCAAAATAGTAGAGTTACTACAAAGATATTACATCTGCTAACAACCAACAGGGAGCTTTGAGGCAGATGAGTAACCCAAGAACAAACTTGCCTTCAAGTCTCCGCCTCAGCGTTCTGGACGATGGCAATGGGAAGCCCCCCTCCAGCATCAGGTCGTAGCCCGTGCTGCCACAGGCAAATCGCATCTGCAAAAACTTTTTAACAGTCTCGTTAGACCACTTGGATCCCCTGTTGCTAGTTCTTGACAAAGCTAACAGTTGATCCGCAGTGAAGATCTTGCGAAAGTGTGTGTGGAATGTAGCTTCCCGTGTCTTCTGCAAAGCAGCCTGCCTCACCAAGCGGCGGTTCTCATTCTCCAGGTGCTTAATTCTCCTCTTCATCTGAAGAATTACATCTTCGGTGAGTCTAGGTGAAATGAGCGATGGACATACAGGGTGCAGGGTCCTTGTCGACGTCCCGGCCACTGCTTCCTGGAATCATGGCATGGGAACCAAATGATTCTCCACGTCACAAAATCAATCCAAGCTGCGTAGGAACCATGGGAGTACATACCCTGCTGGTGGAGGCTCCGTCGCTAGATGCCTTCGCACCGGTCTGGAGATGCTGCATGGCCTCTGCTGCCTGCTGTAAAAAGTGTGGTGGTGTCATTTCACAGCTACGCAGGTCTCATGAAGACACTTACGTAGCACAACCCGCTGGTTGCTGTGAAGGGCGTCGTCCCAAGACAGGCCTGCAGGGTTCCCCTTGAGGTCCCAGCCGCTGCCTCCTGCAACCACGGCATGGGGACCGAATGATGCTCTGTGTCACAAGATCGATGTCAGCTGTGCGAGAACCATGGGACATACCCTGCTGGTGGAGGCTCCATTGCTAGATGGCTCTGCACCGGTCTGGAGGTGCTGCATGGCCCCTGCTGCCTGCTGTAAAGAGTGCGGTGGTGTTACCTCAGGGCTACGCAGGTCTCTTGAAGACACTTACGTAGCACAACCCGCTGGTTGCCGTAAAGGGTGTCGTCCCAAAAGAGGCCTGCAGGGTTCCCGAGGTCCCGGCTGCTGCTTCCTGCAATCATGGCATGGGAACAGAACGATGCTTCGCATCACAAGATCTATTCAAGCTGTGCAGGAACCATGGGACATACCCCACTGCTGGAGGCTCCGCCGTGGAATGTTTCCGCATCAGCCTGGAGCTGCTGCATGGCCCCTGCTGCCTGCTGTAAAGAGTGCGGTGTTGCTACTTCAGGGCTAGACAGGTCCCCTAAAGACACTTACGTAGCATATCCCGCTGGTTGTGGTGAAGGGCGCTGTCCGAAGACAGGCCTGCAGGGTTCCCCTTGAGGTCCCGGCCGCTGCTTCCTGCAACCACGGCATGGGGACCGAATGATGCTCTGTGTCACAAGATCGATGCCAGCTGTGCGAGAACCATGGGACATACCCTGCTGGTGGAGGCTCCATCGCTAGATGGCTCTGCACCGGTCTGGAGATGCTGCATGGCCCCTGCTGCCTGCTGTAAAGAGTGCGGTGGTGTTACCTCAGGGCTACGCAGGTCTCTTGAAAACACTTACGTAGCACAACCCGCTGGTTGCCGTAAAGGGCGTCGTCCCAAAAGAGGCCTGCAGGGTTCCCGAGGTCCTGGCTGCTGCTTCCTGCAATCATGGCATGGGAACAGAATGATGCTTCGCATCACAAGATCTATTCAAGCTGTGCAGGAACCATGGGACATACCCCACTGCTGGAGGCTCCGCCGTGGAATGTTTCCGCATCAGCCTGGAGCTGCTGCATGGCCCCTGCTGCCTGCTGTAAAGAGTGCGGTGGTGCTACTTCAGGGCTAGACAGGTCCCCTAAAGACACTTACGTAGCATATCCCGCTGGTTGTGGTGAAGGGCGCTGTCCGAAGACAGGCCTGCAGGGTTCCCCTTGAGGTCCCGGCCGCTGCTTCCTGCAACCACGGCATGGGGACCGAATGATGCTCTGTGTCACAAGATCGATGCCAGCTGTGCGAGAACAATGGGACATACCCTGCTGTTGGAGGCTCCATCGCTAGATGGCTCCACACCGGTCTGGAGATGCTGCATGGCCCCTGCTGCCTGCTGTAAAGAGTGCGGTGGTGTTGCCTCAGGGCTACGCAGGTCCCTTGAAGACACTTACGTAGCACATCCCGCTGGTTGCCGTAAAGGGCGTCGTCCCAAGACAGGCCTGCAGGGTTCCCCTTGAGGTCCCGGCCGCTGCTTCCTGCAACCACGGCATGGGGACCGAATGATGCTCTGTGTCACAAGATCGATGCCAGCTGTGCGAGAACAATGGGACATACCCTGCTGGTGGAGGCTCCATTGCTAGATGGCTCCGCACCGGTCTGGAGATGCTGCATGGCCCCTGCTGCCTGCTGTAAAGAGTGCGGTGGTGTTGCCTCAGGGCTACGCAGGTCCCTTGAAGACACTTACGTAGCACATCCCGCTGGTTGCCGTAAAGGGCGTCGTCCCAAGACAGGCCTGCAGGGTTCCCCTTGAGGTCCCGGCCGCTGCTTCCTGCAACCACGGCATGGGGACCGAATGATGCTCTGCGTCACAAGATCGATGCCAGCTGTGCGAGAACAATGGGACATACCCTGCTGGTGGAGGCTCCATCGCTAGATGGCTCCGCACCGGTCTGGAGAGGCTGCATGGCCCCTGCTGCCTGCTGTAAAGAGTGCGGTGGTGTTGCCTCGGGGCTACGCAGGTCCCTTGAAGACACTTACGTAGCACATCCCGCTGGTTGCCGTAAAGGGCGTCGTCCCAAGACAGGCCTGCAGGGTTCCCCTTGAGGTCCCGGCCGCTGCTTCCTGCAACCACGGCATGGGGACCGAATGATGCTCTGCGTCACAAGATCGATGCCAGCTGTGCGAGAACAATGGGACATACCCTGCTGGTGGAGGCTCCATCGCTAGATGGCTCCGCACCGGTCTGGAGATGCTGCATGGCCCCTGCTGCCTGCTGTAAAGAGTGCGGTGGTGTTGCCTCAGGGCTACGCAGGTCCCTTGAAGTCACTTACGTAGCACATCCCGCTAATTGCCGTAAAGGGCGTCGTCCAAAGACAGGCCTGCAGGGTTCCCCTTGAGGTCCCGGCCGCTGCTTCCTGCAACCACGGCATGGGGACCGAATGATGCTCTGTGTCACAAGATCGATGCCAGCTGTGCGAGAACAATGGGACATACCCTGCTGGTGGAGGCTCCATCGCTAGATGGCTCCGCACCGGTCTGGAGATGCTGCATGGCCCCTGCTGCCTGCTGTAAAGAGTGCGGTGGTGTTGCCTCAGGGCTACGCAGGTCCCTTGAAGACACTTACGTAGCACATCCCGCTGGTTGCCGTAAAGGGCGTCGTCCCAAGACAGGCCTGCAGGGTTCCCCTTGAGGTCCCGGCCGCTGCTTCCTGCAACCACGGCATGGGGACCGAATGATGCTCTGCGTCACAAGATCGATGCCAGCTGTGCGAGAACAATGGGACATACCCTGCTGGTGGAGGCTCCATCGCTAGATGGCTCCGCACCGGTCTGGAGATGCTGCATGGCCCCTGCTGCCTGCTGTAAAGAGTGCGGTGGTGTTGCCTCGGGGCTACGCAGGTCCCTTGAAGACACTTACGTAGCACATCCCGCTAATTGCCGTAAAGGGCGTCGTCCAAAGACAGGCCTGCAGGGTTCCCGAGGTCCCGGCTGCTGCTTCCTGCAATCATGGCATAGGAACAGAATAATGCTTCGCATCACAAGATCTATTCAAGCTGTGCAGGAACCATGGGACATACCCCACTGCTGGAGGCTCCGCCGAGGAATGTTTCTGCACCAGTCTGGAGCTGCTGCATGGCCCCTGCTGCCTGCTGTAAAGAGTGTGGTGTTGCTACTTCAGGGCTAGACAGGTTTCTGGAAGACACTTACGTAGCACAACCCGCTGGTTGCTGTAAAGGGCATTGTTTCAAAACAGGCCTGCAGGGTTCCCGAGGTCCCGGCCGCTGCTTCCTGGAATCATGGCATGGGAAAAAAATGATGCTTCGCATCACAAGATCCATCCAAGCTGTGGAGAAACCATGGAACATACCCCGCTGCTGGAGGCTCCGCCGAGGAATGTTTCCGCACCAGTTTGGAGCTGCTGCATGGCCCCTGCTGCCTGCTGTGAGGAGTGCGGTGGTGTTGCCTCAGGGCTACACAGGTCCCTTGAAGACACTTACATAGCATATCCCGCTGGTTGCCGTAAAGGGCGTCGTCCCAAGACAGGCCTGCAGGGTTTCCGAGGTCCCGGCTGCTGCTCCCTACAATCATGGCATGGGAACAAAATAATGCTCCACATCACAAGATCCATCCAAGCTGTGCAGGAACCATGGGACATACCCCGCTGCTGGAGGCTCTGCCGTGGAATGTCTCTGCACCAGTCTGGAGCTGCTGCATCGCCCCTGCTGCCTGCTGTAAAGAGCACGGTGGTGCTACTTCAGGGCTACACAGGTCCCTTGAAGACACTTACGTAGCATATCCCGCTGGTTGTGGTGAAGGGTGCTGTCCGAAGACAGGCCTGCAGGGTTCCCCTTGAGGTCCCGGCCGCTGCTTCCTGGAATCATGGCATGGGAACGAAATGATTTTTCACGTCACGAAATCAATTCAAGCTGTGTAGGCACCATGGGAGTACATACCTTGTTGGTGGAGGCTCCATCGCTAGATGGCTCTGCACCGGTCTGGAGATGCTGCATGGCCCCTGCTGCCTGCTGTAAAGAGTGCGGTGGTGTTACCTCAGGGTTACGCAGGTCTCTTGAAGACACTTACGTAGCACAACCCGCTGGTTGCCGTAAAGGGCGTCGTCCTAAGACAGGCCTGCAGGGTTTCCGAGGTCTCGGCTGCTGCTCCCTGCAATCATGGCATGGGAACAGAATGATGCTCCGCGTCACAAGATCCATCCCAGTTGTGCAGGAACCATGGGACATACCCCGCTGCTGGAGGCTCCACCGAGGAATGTTTCTGCACCAGCCTGGAGCTGCTGCACGGTGCCTGCTGCCTGCTGTAAAGAATGTGGTGGTGTTACCTCAGGGCTACGCAGGCCTCTAGAAGGAAGACACTTACGTAGCGCAACCCGCTGGTTGCCGTAAAGGGCGTCGTCCCAAGACAGGCCTGCAGGGTTTCCGAGCTCCCAGCTGCTGCTCCCTACAATCATGGCATGGGAACAAAATAATGCTCCACATCACAAGATCCATCCAAGCTGTGCAGGAACCATGGGACATACCCCGCTGCTGTAGGCTCCGCCGAGGAATGCTTCTGCACTGGTCTGAAGATGCTGCAGGGCCCCTGCTGCCTGCTGTGAGGAGTGCGGTGGTGTTGCCTCAGGGCTACACAGGTCCCTTGAAGACACTTACGTAGCATATCCCACTGGTTGCGGTGGAAGGCGCTGTCCGAAGACAGGCCTGCAGGGTTCCCATCGAGGCCCCGGCTGCTGGTTCCTGCAATTCCAGCATGGGAAAAGAATGATGCTCCGCGTCACAAGATCACTCCACGCTGTGCAAGAACCATGCAACATAACCTGGTAGTGGGGGTGGTTCTCATTTTAACCGATTCACACTTTTTGTTCTTGTATGTGCCTTCACATTTTAACCTTCTCAAAATAACTCCTTTTCTCATTTCGACTCTTCTCAAAACAAACTTTCTAATTTTATCCCCTCTCAATCTCAGTTTTACAGATTTCAGAAAAACTATTTTATTTTGAATCTTCTTGAAACAACTATCATTTTATCCCTTCTCAATAAAACTCATTTTTACAGCCCTCAAAAAAACTTTTGCGATCGGACCCTTCTCAAAACAACCTTTCACTGTTTATCCACTCTCGAAGCAACTTCTTTATTTCAGCGTACTAATTAATTTATCTTTGTGAATGGGAACTTTTGATACTGCTATTAACCTGGATTTCACTAATCAGACGAACGGGAACGGCACACATTTGTCAGGAGGGTAGTTTGTTCTGGCGGGAAGACTGCCTGAGGATATCGTACATGCAAACTGACATATCGCATACCGATAAAGAGCATGTTCTTAAATCAACCGAGAGTTCCCATTGACAGCCTAGTGAGAGTGCCACTTTCATTTTATTATGTGGACTGCTGTACAGAGAACTTGTAGAAAACTGGTAGCATTGGCATTCATGCCTCTGAGCAATGCTTAGCATGCTTGGGCATACTTACACCAAAATGAGGGCTCCCTTGTTGTCCACATTATTATATCTCTACTTGTCTTCCTTGAAGCCACGGTTACGAGTAGGAAAGTGCTTCAAAATTGGAATCCTGGAAAAAGGGGTGCTCCGACAAACAAACGGGGAAAATCACGAGACAACAATAGTGTCATGCCCGAGAGGGTAAATATTAGGTTATTTCCTTCATTGTTTTTACCAGAAAAAGTGAGGCCCCAACCCGGATCTATATAGAGTGTCCCAGTTATCTCGAACCAAGATTTTTAATAAGATGACTAAGTGCTCTATGCAAACAGAACTAATGTTCTTAGTAGGTGTCTTGGCAAAGAGTCACAATATTTTTATTTAGCCTAATTAATTCATTAAAAGAAATTAGAAGACCTTAAAATGTTGAATCAAGGAAAGGTGTAAATTTGCAAGTTGTAGAGAGCACCCGCTCGACGTGTTTTAACATATGGTATGCTTTGCCTGCTTTTTATTCAAACCTTCAAAGAATGCCTATTCACGGCCCACCTTTGCGCCATAATTGGGTGTTCAAAAATAGCACGTTGTCTCGGGGTACCATATTTGACGGTCATTTCGTAAGGGCTGGACAAAAGACACACACAAGGTGCACTACGATACAAACACCTCACTTCCAATTGACATTTATGCCCTTTTATCAATATTTTAAAATTAGGTCAATTTCTCATTAATTCTTTAATTAGAATCAATGAAAAATACTGCTTTATAGAAAAGGTGACTACTAACAACAGACAGTTGGTTTTAAAGCACTCCTTTTTTGAAAGCTTGGTTCGACATAGCTGGAACACCCTGAATATGCGCAGGTATAACAAGTGGAAGTTCCAGGTGTGGCAGAGGCCAGAAGTGGGCTAAGAAGAACAGAAATGCCTCGGACATACTGTGCCACTTGGCGACGCAAATTTCTTTGCGTGATTTTCGAAACAAGACTAGGGCAAACTCTCTGCTCCATCTCACCATAAGTCGACGAACAACAAAGGTTACGGCCCACGTGAGCCAATCAGTGCGACGGAGTGAAGCATGGGCACTGTTTCACAGAGGGGTAATGCTCAGTGACGGCGAATGTCAGTGGCTCGCCTTAAAGGGATACTACAACGAAATTTCGGCGCTCATTTTTTGGTCTATATGTGTTCAAAGGAGCAGTATCACATGGAACATACCAATATCTTGTTAAAAAAGTCACAAAAAGGAATTTTAAAACGAATTAAACGATTAGCAAAGAGCACCTGGTGGATGTCGCTAACGCCTCGCTTGTAATGCCCGTCTAGGAACCTTGGCAGCTAGTGACGGAGGTTGTCTCGCCTCCGGCCACGACGAGAGAAGAGGGGCAGCAGGAACTCCCCTCTTCCCGAGAATGCCTTTTGTGTGTCACAGAAGTCGCTATTGTCCCCCTACAAGATTATAGAAGATTAACCCGTCACTCAAACTTTGTACAAAAGCAGCCGCTTCGGTTGCTGGAACGACTACGCTATCCTCTCGACGTCAGCCTCGCCGTAGCTTTGCTCGTCTTGAGACGACCTACGTCACGATTGCGTTGGATGTCACGTGGTCTCCGCTGGGCCTTCTCCGAGCGCTTGCCAGAGTGGGCCGTTTATAACGAAAAATACAGCCACCAGGCTCAAAATACAAATGTGCGATTGTCATTTACGGATATTGTGGATCATATTCAACCTATTTTTGAACACGACGGGAATATTTCAAATTTCGTTGAAGTATCCCTTTAACGATCAAATAGGCTCGTCTGGGAAGCAGCCTTCATTCTTTGTCAAGTTACACTGAAACAGAGTATATTAGCCAGTTTATTTGTATTTTTGACGCCGTTTCTAACCTCCTTTGTGTTCATTCTATCTAAAAGTTGTGAGGGGAAATGAAACTTTAAAATAAAGGCTGACCGAGCATGCCGCAGCATTGGACAAAAGTACAGCATGATGACAAAAGCACCTTAAAGGGGTAGGGAAACAAAATTCCAGCGCTCATTTTCTAGCTTGAATGTGTTGCATGTTGCACCCTAACCTCAAAAACACTAGTCTTCCGTGGAAAGGCACAAGAAAACTAATTTTAAAGCTAAATAAATCAGTGTGTCGAACCGAAAAAAATACGGGTTCGGTTACGGTTCAGGTAAATTAATTTTGTTCCGGTTCAGTTCCAGTTCGATTATTTCGATCCGCGAACCGGTTCGGAAATTCTAAATGACAAATTGCAACATCAAAATAAATTACAAATAAAACATCTGAAATCAGCACATACGAAACGGGATACATCGTAGTGTAAGGCTCAGGGATTTCTACCAGGAATGGTTTCTTTATGTGCACTCAAAGGTTGCCACACCGACGTTTACGCATTCGGACTTCATCTAATTGTGTCCGACGCAGTAGCTGTAAAATCCGCGACCTCCTTACAAACCCACTTACAAGTAGAACTCGCTAACTATCCCGCCACCTCGGCGTGTAAGCAATTGAAGGAACAGTGGGGAGAAAATACAGCTTTCTTTATTTGAACTAGCCTTCGGTAACTCAAATTAGACCCTTAAAGAAGTTTTCATTAAACAAGATACGGAATATGAAAAACACTTCACCGAACGCAATACCAGAAGGACGTAATAGGATAAATATTATAATAGAAGAGTTCGCTGTCTCACATATATGTTAGCTTCTAAGTGCCTATACGAAACCGGATGCATTATTATCAAACTCCACAGCCTTTTCTTTTCTCATTCCGATGGAAGCAAGCTTCAAGAACTCCCGCGTTCTAGAAACTTGTTAGGAAATGAGCACACAGCAGCATTTAGGCTTTACGAGATTGTAGGAAAATGAAATCCCATGACGCGATTATTTTTTTTTTTTGCACAGCCTTCCAATTCTCTTTTCCGTGCAAGCCGCGACCAGCGCAATACTGGTTCCTATGTCAAGATTCATAAATGCAGCGTTCATATTCCTAAGACTGAGTGGAGAAGAAAAATATGTAAGCGAGGTGTGTGTCAGTTGACGGCACTTAAAAAACAAATGGTATTGATAGCACAATCATTGTCAACAGCGCGTGGCCTAACCGTTTTGACATGAACCGGTAACCGTTATTTTTTTCCGGTTCAGTTCCGGTTCGGGTTCGGGTTCAGTTCCGGAAAAAATACCAGTTCGGTTCCGGTTCGACACCCTGAAATAAACAATCTTTCAATGTGCACCTGGTGGATGCTGCAGAACCCATTTGGGAGGTAGTCTAGCAACGTTGTGGAATCTGCTATGTAGTCGTGACGTAGCAGATTCCTTCAAAGCAGCGCCGCTCTTTGGCATTTCAACATCTTCCCTCTTAGCTTTCCTCCTCAACTCACAAGTCGCTCATTGTACCAAACGGTCCAAGAAGATGGAAAGGAAGGACTCCCTTCTTTCTCGGACCCTCATTCGTGCAACCGGACACAGCCACTCTCCCCCTAGAAGATTAGCCCGTCACTCAAAACTCGAACAAAAGTTGCTTTCCCCACCCCATTCAGCCCTAAGCTGACAGTGTTGTGGATTTAAGCTACGTGCTCCTTGGGCCAGCCACATGCTAGTCACCCCACGGGTACTTCGAACGACTTGGTTGTAACGCGCTGATGCTATTGACACCACCACAACGCTGACGCCACCAAGGGCAAAGCTCATAACCACGCCTGCCTTGCTACTCCACGAATGCGGGAAATCTCTTCTTTCTGTTTTTGTTTGCGTCGGATATCCCATGACGCATCGCGCTCTCCGTTCGCTTCTTTTCGAGCACTTGCTCGAGTGCACCGTTTGGAACGACAAATATAGCCAGTCGTTCAAAATACAAACGTGCGATTATCATATACGGTTATTTTCCGTCATGCTTAACTCATTTCCGTACGAAATTTGAATATTTCAATTTTTGTTTCCATACCCCTTTAATGCCTCATGATCTTGTCAAGGGGTTTGAAAGGCTGTAGTGCTCTGCAAAACTGCTGGGATACAGTTGATTGATACAAAGCTTTCTGTAAACGAAGCTGATATTTAAGAAGCATTTGTGGAGAGATTAAAACAGGACCGGTTCAAATGCAAAAATGTTTTTAAGAATAAGTTGAAACAGTAAGGGTCAAAACGAAAAAATTGAGTTTAAATGAGAAAGATTGTAACACAAAGGGAGTCTCTCGAGAATCTGTTGAAACAAGAAAGCTTGAAATGTGAAGGGCGTTTTGAGATGGCCGGAGTTGAGATGAGAATGGTCAAAATAAGAAGGGTACAATTGAGAAGGAGTTAAACTAAAAGTTCAAATGCTTTTGTTTCGTATCGACATGCACCTGCTGGCGGTGGCTGTCGCTGCATCACAAGGCAGCCGAGTGTGAAGAGAACTTTTTGTGTGCCACTAACAAAAACAACAGAATAAAACTTTTCATTTGCATTGAACCACTGGTCGTCCCCACGCCGTACTTTAAGTTACATTAGGCTGCAAAACTGATTGATGTTGTATCATGCACTCCTCCACGACCATCACTCAGAATTCAAAAAGGGTCTCTATTAGATTGCAAGTCAATCAATGCCACAGTATTCATTCCCAGTAGTTGGTCACCTGTGTCTTTAAAACCAGATCAGTAGAAGATGAATTATTTAATTTCAAAGTTACTCTTATAATTACTTGCTTTAAGTTACTCTCATTATCCAAGACCCAATCACCATTTACACTAATGAACCACACCTGATGAAGGTTAATGCAAATTAACTGGAATAAAAGTTGGGTTCTTGCCACAGGCACTCACTTGGCTTCTTGACTCTGAAAAGATGGTTGGAACAGCTGTTGCCTTCAGCTTCCTCCAACCGTCAAAACGCCTTGTCTGGTACTGCGAGGGTTCGAAGTGGTCCTGCAGCGGATAACGTTTTGGGCGACGTCAAACATGGGCATGCGGAAGCTCCAGTCGACGTATAGTTAGCTGACGAGGCTCGCGCAATCAAAAATGGTCACACTGGCGAGTTCGATGAGCGAGTCACTTGTCGAAAACATTTGCTCCAAACGCCGATGATTGCCTAGGCCGCTCCGCGACTAGATCGGACCGCAAAAAGTGGTCAGCTAGCGACTGCTCAAATTGCGTAGCTTTTTTTTTTCTTTTTTTTTTTTTCGCGATGGTCGTTTTTGCAATGAGTTATCGCGTGACTCGATCGCATCGCCGGTGTGAACGCGCCTTTAGAATTCCACCGTAACGCCCGATAAGTACGACGCCACAGGTGGACCGCTCGTCTTTCTGTGGTGCCGCGAAAGTCCACAGACGCTTCCAATGCACCAGACAATGTATTACAAAACAAATACTTCACGGTCTATGTCGGAGCGATTATTTCGCTGCTCTCGCGTGACAATATTAGCAATACCTTACCTGACAAACGTACGTCCAGGCAGAGGGATTCCATCCTGCGCCGCGTCCTATTCTATCCAGCCACAGCTTCCTCCTCCTGGGTGATTTCGGGAGCTTAAACAGCCGAACTCTCGCAGAACTTCTGTTCGCGCACCCCAGCACACAGCAACCGCCCATTTTTTCAAATGAGCGCGGGAGCGCCGCAAGGCCCGCTCTCAACTTTTTTTTTTTTTCTTCGTCACCCGGGCTCCAGTCGATCTCGCCGCACTGGCCGCACTACGCAGTTCGCTTTGCCCTGGTTTGAAACGCATGTTCGTTTATTCTACCGTTGAATATGGGCGTGACGACAACCTAACATGCGCCAAGTTTTCAGTCACTGAGAGTCACACCTTTTCACTCTAGCGACGCTAAAACGGCTTAAATTAGTCGTGTCACAAATTTAGAGCACACGACCACCGCTAGGGGCAGTTTCGCGGCCTGTGGTTGGCTCTGAGATGCTCGCCTATTCAAACCAACGTATGGCCAAACTCTCCCAATAAACGGCTCTGAACACACTGGCATTGTGGCGCCATCTATGCGGTGAGCCTGGAACTGCATTTCACAAGAGCGAAGGTTTTGCAGGATTTCCGAGGTCAAATGTGCGTAATACCCATAGAAAGGCTCGGCTATAACATTGACAAAAGTTTTTCGAGCCAAGAAAGAAAGGATAATGCGCGAGAAATAAAAAAAAATATGCCGGACCGCCGAGTTTACACTGCTTCCCAATAGATGGCGCCAGTGTGTTCTCTGGTTTAAGAAGTTTTAAGGAACCCACGTTTAAGAGGTCGCAAGAGTGTGAACGGGCCTTAAGAGATCTCGTCTCTCTCAGTCGTACTCGGTCGCAAGAGTGTGTACGGGCCTTTATGGTATCGTTTCCAGATGTTTGGTTTCGGTATCGCTGCATAATCAAATTGATTGATCCGATTTGGGTGAGGAGTGGATGGACGTAGTTTAATATCGTTGGCACAGCATCACACGTATACCTCAGCGAGCCTCCTGTCCGCTTAGAGCTCAGCTCGTTGCTCTCTTCTGTGAGATGATTGCTGCATAAGCGGGATCTCGATCTTGACAGGAACCTAGTCCCTACGCACGGTGACGATCCACTTCGCTCGACACTGCACATCTCGCGGAAAAGTGTGACACGTCATGTCTTGGCTTGCATGTGCTGCCCGGTGGTTGTGGCACCCAACCGCGCAACAAAAATCTCACCCAACTACGAAAAAAGTCGAGCACAACAACAAAAACGAAGCACGCTGAGGCAGACGAAAATGCTCGCTTTGTGTTTTATGACGTCAGAGCTTCAATGTTGCCAACAAAAACAGCGTTTACGCTAGAATGCGATTAAAGCAGCATAAATTCAATTACTCACGCAGAGGGACATATAAAATTCAGATATTGCGCGTACGATCCGTCTCGAGGCAATAACAATGATATTCAATTGTTTTCTCGGATACAAAATTTGACCGGACAATCCCTTTAAGGTACGTTTATACTCAAACGTAACGTCGACGGGCGTGGCGCAGCCCGCACAGATACGGATTGGTCGCAGATATCGAGTTTCTGGTTGCCGGCCAATGAACGGCGCGCGTTCTGCGCTACGCTGCGTTCACTGCGCTCAACGTCGGAGTATAAACAGCCCTTTACTTGCGCGGCTAGAGTTACTTCGTGAGCTGAAGCGCTCGCGCGACCACCTTCGCCGTGATCGCGCGACGTCGTATGTGTCCGTCCCCACGTCGCTACAGATATGGCGCTTTCTAAACTGAAACGCATCCACATTCCTGCTCTTGTTTAAATCATACGCTGCTATAAAGATCCCTCCTTAACTCAATGACTGCTTGGCGAAGTTTTGATTACCTAGGTTTTTCTCGATAAGCTTTCTTTCGAGAGGGACCCCAGTACGTGAGAAATCTGCCGCGAAAGAAAGTTGATGACGAGAAGTGAGCTAAAGCAAAGAAGGCAATGTCTGCACGCTGAACCCGCACACCGCGCTTGTTTGTCTCGAGTTCAGTCGTTGCACAAATTTAAGCGCTCCAAGAACTTTTTTACCCTGATTCGATCGCAATGTCTTGCATCGATACGCTCAGGTTCTTTTTTTCTGTGTGTTTAGCCTGTACCTCGCCTGCCGGCCTGGCAAGCACGCTCCGCTGGACTGTTTATTGTCGTCTGCTGGACAGTTACATTTTGCATACTATTTTGGGAACCAGTTGGCGACGGAGCGGAGTGGCATGGTTTCGGTTTTGATTGAGCAGCCGTTGCTTCCGCGCGCGTGACGAAGCACGTGTAACTGCAAGCCTGCCGAAGTTGCCCTCACGAGGAGGTGAACATGATTGCACGAGAGGCACCAGCCGGGACGCTTGCAATCCATTGTTTTACATTTGCTTACTTTTTATAAAAATCTGCCACGTCTGGAACCAGTAAAACAATAGCAAGTTTTTTTTTTTTCTTTTTTTTTTTCGGAATTGCTCGGCATTGCCTACAGCAATGTATACTTGTGGGATGTCTCAGCAGCAAACACACAGGCAGTGAGTTCCGCCCCAACACGTCACATCACAACACAACACATAGTGCCCTTCGTTTGTCCAGCACTTAAAACAAATATTTATTTTTCTAAGAATATATTCTCCACAAGTCACTTTTTTAGCTTTGAAACACTGTCTTGGCTGCTTCAAAGGCCACATTTGCTGCTCCAAAACACTGTTTTGGCTGCTCCAAAATGTGCTCCAAAATGGCTTAGACCAATCACATCACTGTAGCCCGCATAATGCTAAATGGAGGCCGAAAACTCCACCTCGCTGTCGCAGCAGTCAGCGTTGTTAGCACAGCTCGAAAGTGGCGTGATGCCGTTGTTCTGTCAACACTAAAAGTACACCAAGTGCAGTGTAGCTCAACCCGAGTTTCAGCTTCATTAGAAAGAAGAGCAGCCGGTTCCCCAGCGTCAAACACAGCTCCGCTCGGGGACAAGGGGCAGCATGCTCAAAAACAAAGCAAATGCACTCATGCTTAAATTTCAAATGCCTTGTAACGAATCCTCTGAATGTTGGATGCCTTCATGACCTCCGAAGAAACTTGTCCTCTCAGCTGGACCTGAATATATGAAGATACCCATGGCCGGTGCTGTGTCCTAAAGTCGCAAACTTCGCGATGTGTGATTTGTGTGCAACCATCTCCACCTTCGAGGAAGCACGTGTAGGCTGCAAAGCCTCGACTGTAAGTACCGAGATCATCGGTCTGGATGTCCTTAAAGAGCATTTCCTATTTTGCGAATTTAGAGAGGCCAGCCATGAAACGTGCATTGTTTTGGTGCTGAAAGACAGGTGCTCTAAGGGAGCTAAGGCTCTATGTGTGCACTGCGGCGTGTGTTACAATCACCGTACTAATTTTGATCTGCCACAGAATTAGTCTTTCCGCTATTGGCAGTGAGTGGCTGTAACTAGCATCCCGGATTCCCTGACCCCAACTGCGACGGCGCAGGTCAGTCGGCACATATATTTTTATTATCCGACTAGCTCGGCTTTTGATATGCAGATTTAGTGAATGACATATCACCTGGTTTTCTGATGCTTTCCCGAGTTTCTGTTTCAAAATACCACCTCCCAACAAAAATTAAAAAGAAAAATTGGGTTCGATTTTTGGTCTGGTTATGCAAAACTAAGAGATTGATTCCTCTACGACTTTTTGAAGAGCTGGTTATCTTAGCTCGCGTCTCCAGTTTAGCATTGTCCTGACTTCGATGTATTCTGGTTTGTGTCAGATACCTTACTTGAACCGCAATAAACTCACTTACTTTGTTATTATTGGCGAATCTCACTTCGAGTGATCCATTCGACGGAGAGTGCAGTAGCACTTCCCATGATCGTAAAAATCATTAAAGCAAAAGCGAAAGAAGTGTCGAAAGCACGAGCCAGGTTTTTTTTTTTTTTAAATGCACGGTGTTCTTTACCTTCCGATTGGCTCATACTCGAGTATATTTTTTATTATTTTTCTACCTTTCGGGGTCTGCATAAAATCAATGCCGGCTCAGACTCAAGTAAATAGCGTACCGAAACAAAATCGATTTCATAGTACGGCTGTAACCGTAACAAAGCTGCCAGTTTTTCGGTTTGAGTTCCTACTTTTCAGCTTCTGTTGCATTTTGCTGCAATCAAAAGATGGCTGGGAACAAGTCAAAATAACAACCAACTCACCACTGAACACTTCTTCTGAAGTTCTACAGCTTTACGCAGCAGCTCCAATTCCCGTTGTGGGCTTCCACTGCAATCTGAATCATGCTTAGAAAACACTGGGCTGGTTCCACCTGTAGATGGTAATCCTGAAGATCCTGCAGTTGAGGCAGCTGAACATGTTGATCGCTCCCACCACCTGCAAACAAGTATGCACAATCAAATACATATCTGCTAATTTTGCGCTATACACTTCCTATCAGAATACTGAGAATCGCAGGTGTCATGTCACATGTTCAATGCCATAGAAGGACGAAATGAATGCCATGGACTCCCAGTTGGGCGAAAAGGTTCCGTTTACAAGGTACACTTTAAGTGCGACATTGTCATCTTTGGTGTGTCATTAGAGCGATTTGAGAAGTGGTTTGCAGAGAAGGCCTCTAGGCCTCATAGAGGCTTCTTAGAGAGCTCTAGGCCTCTAAAAAGCACTTATTTATGTCAAATTATTTTTAAACACCACCGCCACCCCACCGAGCACCACCCGTGAGGGCAGCTCAAACACCACCACCACCGCCACCGCCACCGCCACCGCCACCACCGGCAAAAGCGCCACCCGCGAGGGCAGCTCAAAAACCACCACCACCACCCCAAGCGCCACCCGCGAGGGCAGCTCAAACACCACCACCACCACCCATATTCTCTGATGACGAAGACGCGGAGTATCTGGTACTCGATAGTTATAGCGCCTCGTCGTCGTCTGCGTCTCCACCACCCGTTTCGTCGCCTACCCATCCCGCAGCTAGAAAGAAAAGGGACTCGGAATTGGACGACGCCTCTGACCGCGCAATGTTGTTTACAAACGAAGAATACGGAATGATGGAGTCACCGGCATCGAGCGCTATAGAAACCCCCAGGTATTCCGGCGTGACGCCGTTTCACGTTCCGCAATACAATTTTGAACTGGCCGAAAGTAACGCGGACAAGGTGGAAGCCATCAGGCGACAGTTTAGAGAAATCTTGGGCCCTATGACGATCGAGACCTTAAACCATTACACGGTAGATCAGGGTTTTGCCTACAAACTCGAACGCGCCTTTGAGGAACTCGGCGCGTTGCGCCAACGCGAATTCCTCTACAAGGCGCTCGTGGCAGTTAAGCGCATGACCAGGGTGGACGTTGCCTTTCGCAACGTGATCGAGTTTATAAATTTTGTGCTGCGCCGAGACGACTACAGGGTCATGAACGTCGTGTTGAAAGACAACAAAATCGACGTCGAGTGCTACGAACGGGTCGACATCGTGGAGAAGCAAATCTGCAAGCGGCAGTGGCGAGTCGAATTTAAAGAAAAGTATGGACGAGAACCGAGCCTGGCCGAGGAACTGTCCAGAGATCGCGACTTGAACGCTCGAGCGTTGTGTGATGCGGTGATGGATTACGAGGGAGGGCCCTCGATACTACAATTATAAAAATGATGGAATCGGACTCGCAGAAAAAAATATTGAGGAAATTCATCGAGGACTTTGTGATTGGTGAAGACATTTGGGAACACACTGCCGTCGTTTATAAACCATATCAACACCTGTACACGGGCGACGTGTTGCGATACTTGCGGATTCAAACGGCCATCCGAATGATCATGGACGACGAGCAAAAAAAACCTACGAGAGCCCTATGAGACGCTCTGTTTGAAAACATATCCACGTTCGTTCGTTTCGAGAGAATGAAGAATAAGCGTCGACGGACCGGCGCCCGCCGGACAAAGAAGACGGGTGAGGGATTTTATTCCCTGACAAAAGTCCCGGACATTAGTAGTCTACCGACAGACATGCGATTGGAAATTGAAAAGTCCTTTACTCCTAATCCGAAATTGAAGACTCAGCTAAATAACCTTCTTCTGAGAAAGGCGATCGTACAATACTGTAAGCAGCGTCAGTACGACATATCGCAGTACCCGACAAACGTTCTGGCCAAACGCTACAAGTTTAGAGAGATACCCCGCGACGTTCGCGAACACTTTGAAAGGGGAGTCGTCACCCACAACTCTGTCACCAAGCACCCGCTTTCGACAACGTTTCGCGAAAACGCCATCGCCGTCAAGGTCTCTTCTTACGTGAAGAAACTCAAGAACAAAGAGCGTCTTCCGACGCGCGTTCCAGAAAATGTCGAGGCTCTGTTGAGAGGCATGGCTTTTAACGAGTAAATAAAAATGGTCAAATGTTCCAAGTGCGGTTTCTCGAAACGAACCGCCAGAACAAAGTGTTCGAGATGCAACAGGAACGGTCGTAGACTCGATACGAGAAAGCCGTATCGCCTCGAACATTTCACCAAGGAAGATCAAAGACGCATTCTGGGCTCCATGCGGGTTAAACGAGGACAGAGTCCAACCTACCTGAAACTTTTATTGGGGAAACTAATTCAGGCCTTTGCTCGCAAACACCGACTGCCGGCGTCATGTCCGATCAATCGAGCCAGGCACGCGCTGATAACTCACGCGATCCTCGACAAGATTCGACCATCGAGTCAAAGAACGAGGAGGAGTCGTAGCAAGAGCGTCGCGCGGCGGAGGACTAGGAGCAGGAGCGGAAGCGTCGCGCGGCGGAGGAGCAGGAGCGGAGGCGTCGCGCGGCGGAGGAGTAGGAGTAGGAGCGTTCTCTCCTCGGGTCGAAGAAGAGGAAGGAAGAGGAGTCGCAGCGTCGGGAACAGGAGGAGCCGTAGCACTTCCATCAACCGAGGCCGACTCGGTCGCAGCGTCAGTGTCGGTAGGCGAACAATGTCCAGAAACGCCAGCAGCGACTCCAAGTACATGTATCCCGTGTAATAAAAAAATGTATCAAGTGCGCGTGGATTATTCTTTCGACCAACTCCCGCCGAGCCTGCTCAGGTTTCTCACGAGCGCTCACGAGGGGTTGTGGTCGGACAAGAACCGTCTCATAAAGCGTGCCAACGACGTGATCAGAGACTTTCAGGTCTTTAAGATGCACAAGCGCAGCGCCCCAATTTTCGTCAATCAATTTCCAGTTCACGTGTTGAATGACATGTACTCGATAGTGCCCGTGCGTAACAAGAAGGGCGACGTCATGTGCGGAAGGGAGTACGCCGAAACGGCCAAGGCTATTCGATCTAACTCGTTCTATCCCGTGTTTAAAGCGAGAAGCGACGGCGCAGCCCTGTTGGAAACCAAAGTCGGTAGGACCACCGGAGATAATCATTCGCCCTACGTTTCGGGAGTCTTGGTGGACGTAAACATTGACAAGATATCTAGCAAGTTTCACGACGTGGTCACCAGCCGCTCGATCAAGGTGGGGCAGTGGATCGACGTGATTCGCGACCCACCGCCGTCCTTTCTGGAAACCATAGTCGTGGCCTACGAGATGGGCGAGCTAGGCGAGTTGTATAGGACAATAAACGGCGACTTTACAAACTTGCCCACGCACGACACGTATTATTCCGACAACATCGTGCACCGAGAGTCTGGTGCAAAGTTTCGTCCAAACGCGCGCGACAACGTGCGAAAGGAATTCAAGTATCGCGTTTCCAATCGCCCCAACTACAGGATCGTGGACGACTCGGAAAAGAGACCGCTGGGTCCGTCCACGGATAGCTTCTTCCATTCGACCGGCGGAGGCCGCTACAAATCGACTCTGCGTACCAGACGGACGGTGTACGAGACAAATAATAATAATAATAATAATGAGCCCAAGTTTCACGGAAATTCGGACGACGACTACGCTGAGCGCAACGTGGATAGCGACGACGACGCTGAAGACGGTGACGACGGTGACGTCGACGTCAGTGACGAGATCAGGCGCTACAAGTACAAGAGATACTACACCGAAAGCGATCACATTATGCGAGCTTTGCGCAACGTCTAGTACGTGTCTTTTTTGAAATAAACAAACAATCATTCGAGAGGCTTTATTTTTCTACATACACAAAACGTACGTATATATACGCGCGCCTGTCGAAGCGCGTCGACAAACGTAGAACATGACCGGAGTAGCATCCAGCGTGTCCAAAGTGTTTCGCGAGGTCACCAAGTTTGATCAATCGCGAACCTTCGACTGGAGCAGAGTAGTGGCCAACGTTTATTCGGAAGACTCAAATGAGGAAGAGTTTGAACGAGAGAGGGTCGTCCTGTTCTCCGAAATTTGTAAACTTTCTCATGTGTCCGCGAACGCTCTGACCGTTTTGGACCTTGTCGACTATCCGACCTTGGAGGACGCACAATTGTTGTACATTGTTTGTACGTATACGCACCTCAAGACCATACTCCTGAGGAACGCCCCCCTATTGTCAAACTCTGCTCTACAATACTTGGCGACCTACGCTCAATCTCTCGAACATCTTCAAATCAGCAACAACGGTGGCCGTATCAGGAACGAGGGATTGATTCATCTGGCTCCTTTGCGTCGACTCAAGAGTTTGTGTCTGACTGGAATAAGAAACGCCAGTCGAGCTGTCCTTCGAGTGATATTGCAGAACAACGAATCTATATACGCTATCTTGGTGATAACGACGGAACTCTTCGCCTCTAAAGATAACGTGACGCACTTTGTCTTTTGCGCTTCGAATCAGTTGAGTCAGGAAATGTACGATTTTGTTTTTTGTAGCGAAACGTTATCTCCGTTTTCAGATAGCGAGTGAGGGTATATATATATATATGTACTCGCACGTACTACGCTTACAGCAAAGCTAACCCTACCCTCTCCCCCGACATCACGACACGACACGACTACTACCCTATAACCCAAAGCGACAATGGCTCGACTAGACAGGTCCCCATCTCTCCCGCTGGCCGACACCTGCGTACAAGTGTTCGCTCAGTCCAGAGTGTCAAGCGCGGTGGATTGGAAAACAGTGGTGCTTAGTATATACCACGAAGAAGAGGGCTACGTTTGGGACAACGTGGAAGGGCAAATTCACTGTGCGTATACCGAAATTTCAATATTAAGAAGCTTTCCTACGCACATCACATTCTTGGAGTTGGTGCACTATCCAATGCTGCGAGACCGCCACGTCAGTGATTTGGTTCGTTTCTACCCGAACATCAAGACTTTGCTCCTACGTCACGCACCCGGCTTGACCAACGACTCTGTAAAGTGCTTAGCGGACGGTCTACCTAATTTGACTCACTTGCAGATTGATCGTGCCTAGACCTAGACGACGAAGCCTTGATGTATCTCGCAGAAAAGAGGATCATCGACGTTGGCATACGGAGCCTCTGCATGACCGGACTCGGATTTATACGCCGAGAAACGCTTCACCAATTTCTCAACGTGCATCGAAGACTGACTACTCACCGCTAGAGACGTCCCCAACAAGGACGTCTACCTTGGTGAATACACTTTGTGTATTTCTAGCACAGTGTCTCCGTCACTAAGAAACATTGCGCCAACCGACCTAGACGTTATCGAAGGTGTGGACGGTGTTGTGGGTGACATCGAGTACCAAGACCTCGACAGTGACGACGGTGACGGTGACGACGGCTACAGTGACGACTACGACAGTGACGCCGACGAATATCTCGAATCGGACGACGACAGAATGCTGGGTCCGATCGTCCTAAACACCTTCAACTACGACGAAGGAGAAGACTCAATGGGCGAAGAAGACGACTGAGTTATGCTTGAAAATAAATATTTCGCGTGCTTATATTTTTGAGTCACGAATCGTTCTTTTGCATGCACACTACACTAGTGCCAGTACAAATAGTTTATTTAATGAATTCGATACATTCCACTCACTGCAGATTTACAAAGGCAACACACAGATTGCTCTCTCGAATTGTAAATCATTGGAAATAGACAATTTAAACATAAGGCGGCGTGGGCACAGGGCAAAGTAACTATACACACCGGACAGTTCATGCAGACGACGCAAATCGTCGTGGACGGATCGGACCGCTTCATGGAGATGCTCGTCTTGTCGATGCGCGTGGGATACGGACGTCCTACGCTCAGCGCCGAAAAAGAATCGCTGTTTTCGAGAAAGGACTTTAGCTTGTTCGGACAGGAAAGATCAAACTTGGAAGTGGCCAATGCTGTTATAAAGTCTAGGCTGTATTTGTTTGAGACAAACTCAATGTCCTTGGTATATTCTAGCAACCAAAATAAATCGCTATTTCTATACACGTCGGACACCTCCTTGATGTAGGTTACGCTCGCGCACAATCGAAGATAGGGGCAGCGAGGGTTGTACTTGGCGTGTTCCTCGACTGGGTCGTCGTAGTCGGCTTCCCACGAAAGCAACCGAAGTCCGCAACAAAAGCATTCCACGGTCCGATCGGTCAGGTAATAAAATCCCGCAGATGCCATGTAATCCACGTCAAAGACGTCTTCTTCTTTCGGCCGAGCGTCGAAGGAGGCGAACCTCGCAGTGTAAGTCTGAAACTCGGGCCTAAAGGCAAGCGCTCGTTCGGTCACCACCGCCGAGACGTCTGGACTCAGCGTGCGTAGCGGTGCGTCACAGTCGGATTCGTGCAGTCCTTGGGGAAGTGTTTCGTCCGAGGCCACGATAGTAGAGAGTTGAGTCTTTTGCTGGCACATCGAGCAGCTGAGAATCCGCTTCTCCGGATCGTAGGCGAGTCCTGCCATGGCAAAGTCCTTGGGTGTGGGGGTACTGTTGCGCAAAGGCCACGTCGCAAAAGTTTTAAAGTCGGACAATCACCTTGGCCACAGTCGGGTCGTGGTCGAACAGTCTCCAGTAGAAAGACATGTTCTTAAGCAAAGTAGACTCTAGAAATAAAGTCGATTTTGAGTCTACGGGCCTTGCAATGTTTGAATAATATGGTGCAGTCGAAACACGACACGCAGTGTCCGCACGGCAAGTAGGCAATGTTAGCCGGAGCCTTCATGCATACGATGCACCTCTTAGTTGATTCGTCTCGTGAGTTTATAGCGGAATAGTGCGTATCACAGATCGCGCTATCTATCACAAAGTTACCCCACCTACCGATAGCCTTGTGATCGAACGAAGGAAGGGCGTTCACTGGCTCAAACAGAGTGTGACTGCCCAACGGAGTCGCCTTGCTGCTCCGAATGGCACTCACCATCGCCGATACGTTCAAGGGATGCGTCAGGTTGGCCGTGTACAGAGTACTCATAGTCCTGTTGCGGAACTTTGGGTCCTTGACGAGATCGTCGATCTCGGGAAAGTGAGACGCCCAGTACATCTCGCTCCTGTAAAACTTTTCGACTGCATCGTGCACGTAGTAATAGGTCTTGTTCACTCGTAGAAACACGCAATTGGGGGACCTGCGGGCGTGTAGCAGCCACGGATCGTCTTCTTCGCAGTCGAGGATCGAAAATACTTGCACCCCGCAGTAGAAACAAACGAATATGCGGGTCACTATCTGTTCGCGGGAGAGGTAGCCCTGCTCGTCGTCGTGCGAGCAGAAAAAGCCGGCCTTGGCGAACGCAGGGCCTCGAACATCGTGAAAGGTCTTGGCTCGAATCTTCTCGTCGACGTATCTCTTGTAGACCGGGTGAGAGTAGCTCGGCAAGACGGACACGACCCTTGCTACGTTCAGCCGCGGGTCCCTGTACTGCTCGAGAAACTTGCACGGCATTCGGCGGTGAAGGTCCATCGGGTGAAACGTGAGCGTCTCCCAGTCCTGTTCGGCGACTTGAAATTTGCAGTGCCGACAGTAGATGTGTTTCCGGTCAGCGCAATATTCTAGGCCGGCATAGGCAAAGTCTCGAGGCGTGGCTCTGGTGCGAAGTCGCCATTCGGCGAACGTCTTGAAGCGACGCACGACTTCCTTGCTTATGGGATCCGTAACGAGGTGCGCCATAGCGACGATAATGAGAGGAGCCCTCTACTCGGTGCGCAATATATATTCTCTCCATATCTAGGTTGACCTCGACTGGGAGCGGAGTCGACCTCCCATAGGCGGTAGCAATTTTGTTTATTATAAAAATGTCTGTCGCAGAAAATTTTTTAGACCTGTTGAAAAAGGGACGATGTCAACACTCGGTGAATCACGAAGACGCCACCGATATTTTATTACCCGTATTCCGGCAGCGGGGAAATCAAAACGTGTCTTACAGGAGAGATGGCGATAAATACGTGCCCACGCTCCCGAACGACACGTCGACCTTACTCGGCTACTCGTCCAAGAAACTCATGCAGCACATTACCAAGGCGCGCACGACGCTCCTGACCAACGGAGATGTGGAACCGGTTGCAGATATGCTCTTTCGCGTTTTCGAGCTCGGTAGTAACATACTGATGACGGTCGACATGGATCAGATGGCCATCCAAACGCTCCTGAATGACAATACAGTATTTCACTGCGTAATGGGAATCGAATACGTACGAAACAGTCTCAACATACTTAGGAAAACCTCTTCCTCGTCGACCACTCAGCGCGTCATCAGGGATCTGAAGCCGTACGTGGACGCGTACGCTACTGCCATTCTGCGCCTGCTACTCCTCTACATCGAAGAGATATTTTCCCATGCGCGCGAGGCGACTCGCGGTATGGCGGTGGGCGCAAGGACGGCAGCCAAGATTACGGCGGTCATGCTAGTATCCCTGTGCAACTACGCGGCGGTGCGCGTAAAGTGCAACCCCATCTTTCAGTTTCAGAGCGCCATGGGCCACAACTGGCTCGACGTGGCCAACGGTCTCAGCCTCGTGCACAGGATCACGCAGCCACACACCGTCAACGAAAACATTGTCGGGGCCATTCGCGTAAAGTTTTCGCAAAACAACAAGCCACAGGACGTCATCAACCTCCTGGTCGAAGAGAGCAACAGGTTGTACACGAGTAACGTCGAGAACGGAGTGTACCGCTGCGACACCGACTACATGACGCTCCGGACCGTCATGCCGGCCGAGCGGGTCACGGACGACGTCAACATCATCGATCCGGCCATCTCTACGACGCTGCGTGACCACAACGAGCTCATCATGAAGAGTTCCGACACGATCCCCGTGCCGCGTACCAACCACTACGTGCTAGCCCTGCAGAAGGAGAAGGCGCCGGCCACCGAGGTGTCGGTCCCTAACATCGCCTCCATCATAGAACAGTGCATGAGCAACGGGCGCGTGGACTCTCGCTTCGTCGAAGTGCACAAACAGTCGGACCAGGGCACGCAGGAGCACAACAAATTTTACAGCCAGGCCTGTTGCGTCTCGCCCCGTAACCTCGGTCTGTTTCTACAGTGCCTAAACTTTGAGATGATGGACTCGGACATGTTTGGGGCCACCTTACAGTGCCTCAAGATGACCAAGGGCATACCCACTCCGCGCCAGGAAGAAATTGCCACCTACTCAAACACGGCGCTATTTCGGATGGCCACCAACCTGTTTTATCACACGCGTTTCTGCAGGAGCTACCGCGGCGAAAACACCTACCTGTACGACTCGCGCTTCTTTAACGACTTTCTACTCTGGGTCCAGTCGCCCAACTGTCTGGAACACCACATCTCGCCTAGCGTGTCGTCGTCCATCATCTCGTGGTGCACGTCCATGTCTACTGCCATGCACACTACGCGCGACGCCAACGGAGCGAAGTGCGCCATGGCGGCCATATCCACGTGCGAGGTGGACCAACGCGTACTAGCCGACTTTTTGAACATGTTCATCAAGCTCTTTATCGAGGACGAGACCGAGATTAGCGTCATCAACAAGAAATTTCTCGAGAAGGAACTACTCGAGGCTTTTGCCTCCGTGTCTAATTGCTACAACCTGTTTAGGGGGCAATTTGTTTCGGCGACGGCCTTGCGCCTCTTCCTAGCCCGTTGTAGGTGGTCCGTGGCCGACGACGTGGAAGTCATCGTTCCGGTCGAAACAAAGTTTCTCAACAGACTGATATGCGACAGCGACGACCTGTTGTCCAACTCGATGCGAGACAAGCCCCGTAAAACCATGGAAGACGTCTCCACGATGATGGCGCCGCTACTCTCCAATCCATCCACGTCCGCGCCTCACAGCAAGGACGACGACAGCAACGTGCCCATATGCATTTGAAATAAAAAACCGCCAACGCCCCCATATACATTAACAAAAAGGTTCGGTGACTGATTTGAACGATCGAGGGAGTAAAATGTTGAAACAGGTCACGTTCGTCGATATCTTTTCGCAACAAAAAATGAGGACCCTGCGAGACTATCTCCATTGCGAACTGGACCTTTCGGTATCGATACCCTATAAAATCTGGATCGCTATCGCAAATTTCTTTATTCAAAACAACGTCCCATCGGTCGTAGAGGGAGCAGAGTGTTGTCAGAAAGACAGCTCGTCGTCCCACTATCTACTCGTCTTTTCATACAGGGACAAGGACGCCAACCGAGTGGTGGTGGACTGCATAAACTTCATCAACGTGCTGCGCGATCTCAAGGTGCACGACGTGATATGCACCAAGCACTACGTCTACCTCTACGTCCGTCACTCGTCGGCGCATCACAACGTGCATGCAATTCTACCCTTTCTCCACCACGTTCTGCAAAGCTATGTAAACGACAAGACGACCACTTTGCCACTCGATTACACTTTCGATCCCCTGGAAGAACAAGAATCCTTCTTCGACGTGATTCCAGTCACGTACCACGGCACCTACGAGGTGACCACCTCTCTACCGGCGCTCGTGGCCAAAATCAAACCCAAGGAAGACGGACAGTATGTGTCAGATCGCCTTTATTGCGAGAAGCATTGGATGTGTCTACACAATCTGGTCGTCTTGAGGCTCGTCGACTGTTTCTACTACATCACTATACAGAAATTGCAGATATTAAAAGATGTTACAAAGTCAAACATTACGTCCACCAACGACTATGGCATTTACAAAGTGTCGTATTACAAGAAGTGACTCGCTTTCGCTTGTGTTTGTCTGCTTTGCCTAAAATAAACGCTTACGCTAGCCTGCACGCTGCTATACATCTGTGTCTCTATATGTGTGCGTCTGTGTGTGTGTGTGTCCAAACAAACGTTCTTTTATTCACAACATGTCGTTGTAAATGGCGTCGAAACTAGGAAATCGAAGGTTGCTCAGTCGCCGCTTGTTCTTCTTATAGGCCCGTCTGATGAGGCTAGTGGTGAACGTGCGAGACCAGTCGCTGCTCTGTCTAAAGATGCACAAGACGCGTCGTAGATCCATCGTCTTGATGCAGGGACACAGACAGCGGGTCTCGTACCACTTGTAGACGGCAGCAAGGGCTTCCACGTCCGACCAATTGTCGTAGTCGTCATCAAACTCCATAGCACCCATCATGTAGAGCGCCGAAAGCGCCTTGATGGCGCTGGAAACCGCAAGGTGTTCGCCGCTAGATTCGATAACGTAAGCTCGTATGTCCACCGCAGATTCCAACGCGTCGCTGGCCTTTAGGGCCCTTATGACGCTCGCAACGTCGGCGAGACTCACGCGGCACGCCTTGTTCTGCCCCATGGTCGTGATCGGTCGCGTGACGAAAGCGTTTGTTGTCGCGTCCCTCTCTACCACGCGGTCTTCGTACACAAACTCTACGGGCTTTACGTACCACGCTAGCCGGTCCTGCTGCGTGGTGTAGAGCGCGGTGTACTGAAGCAGCTTCAGGTATTTCGTGACAATCTCCTCTACTTTCTGCCGACGCTCGTTCGCCTTGGGCCAGTCCTTGGACATTGCGGCCGCTCGCCTCCGCGTAGTGGACCCTTCCATAGGTGCCGCGGCATCGACCGCCGCCAGTAAAATGTCAAAGAAGCTAGTCTCCTTCGTTGCGGCGTTCATCATTGCGCGAAACAGGTCCACCTTCTTGCCGTCCACCTTTTTAGATGAGCTTATCATAAACGGGAGCATCTCGTAGCCGCCGTACAGCAAGATTGGCACCACAAACGACAGCGGGTGAAGATCGGAACTACTGACGCGTACAGCGCGAGTAAAGAAATCGTCCTTGATGTGGTAGTAACCCGCCTGACGACTGGGAAGAGACTTGTCCAGCAGAGACACGGCGTGTTGCACGCCGCCAAACTCGAACCTGTGTTCGTCCTGTCGCTTCTTACTCTCGCTGTACTGGCGGGCCGAATACACGTAGACGTCTCGCGAGGGTATCTTTTCCACGACCGCAGCTACCCCGAGGAGAATGTCCGAATCGTCGGTGACAACGACGGACACGTCCCAGCGCTCGTCGTTTGGCGGCGGACACATTAAAGAGTCCACGACCTTGACGTCGCCTTCCCCCACGTAGAACGGCGGCAGGATCGTAAAGGACGAGAGTTGGTACGCTGCAGCCGACTCGTTCGAGTAGCCGTCAATCACCTCTTTGGCGTAGAGTGGGTTCTCGAGAAGCGTGGCATATTCCCTGACGTGCTGCATCACGTCCGAGGCCGCGGTCAATCGGCAGATTGTGGCCATGGCGTCTTTGCCGTAGCGTGCCAAGTTTTTGAGCCTTCCGTTCAGGACAGACTGCAGTCTCGAATTTTCGATGGTCCGAACTCGCTTGGTGTCCTCGCCAGACGAGTTTTTGATGACGTTGGCCAGCTCTCTACTGCGACGCTTGTACTGCTCGGGCCACTTTACCGTCGGCGACATTCCGTCAAACACCACCACCACGTCAACTTCCACACGCCTGTTTAGGGACAGCCCCTTGACGACCCTCTTGACCGTCCTAGATATGCAATGAAACACCGTCGTGAAGAAGGCGTCGTATCGGATGCAGCGTTCGCCCGGTCTCGCCTCGTACTCCTTGTCCCAGTCCAAATCTCGAAGAACAAACGCGTCGTCTTCGATATAGTCTTCGACGTAATCGTCAACCAGATCTCCGTTGGTCTCGCCAACGTAGTGTTTGATAATCTCGAGGTTCAAGGCTTCCCACGCTCGCTCTCGTTCCTCTCGGTCGGCGATCGCTCGTGCGGCATCGATCTTGTCCGCAAACGTCTTGAGATGGTGGTCCGTCAGCGAGTGCTTGCAGTGGTGTAGAAAAATGTTACCGTCGACGACGACTTGAATGCGCGCCGACTCTCCGATCACGAACGAGGACGTCACGCTCTCATAGTCGAAGTGACGCGCAGACGGCGTAGGCGAAAAATACGTCCGCAAAACGAGGTTCGTGGCCGTCTCGACGTTACTGCCGGGGTCGTCCAAGAGCTGTAACTGAGACTCGAGTAACGGTGCCAGTTCCTCCTCGACGGCGCGGTTGCAAACTGCGTTGAGTGTATTCCAAAGATTTCGGATACCCATGGTGTCAATACGTTTATTGTGTGTGTAGAAGGGCGACGCTTAAGTACTCTCATCACACAAGGTCACGCCAAATAATGGAGGTTGTGTTTTTTTTTATTGGACGAGAAAGTGATACAGTATGCGTAATCCCTCTACCTGGGTGAAGGGCATCGGGTGACCTCCACTCGAGTGGGTAAAGTAACGCCCGCTCCCCTTGTTTAGATAGAGGAAGGGCTCTTGTAAAATGAACTTGAGGGGACAGAAGCGCTTGTTTGTTTCGGGATCGAGATGAGTGGAGAGCACAATCGAGTTGTCAAAGCCAGGTAGTTCGAGGGTGCTGCCTGTGGGTACGTGCGTGTATGCCGTTTTGCTCGGCACAAAGCTGACGATCGGCTCGTTGGTTATGTTGTTGATCAGAGACGGAATCGCGGCAAGACCCCTGTTTATTCTCTCTTCCCAGTCGCTGTGTTGGAAGAGGACGTTGTCCACGGTGCGCAGCACGTCTAGTAGCCGAATCTTTTTCGTTGCCGTCATGGCGTTGGCAATCACGCTCGGAATTCCTATCGTCTCGCACAGTCGGGGTAGTATGGTCTTGACGGTCGACTCGACGCTCTCGACAATTTTCTCCACCACGTCTTCTTGCAGGCCGGAAGCCTTGAGGCAACCCACGCCGCCACTCGCGATGCCGCCGCCGCGCTTCTTTCTCACGGTTCCGTCCAGGTAGACCATGACGGACGACGTCTTGACGTTGTTGATGTCGTTGACCACGTCGGAGATGGTGGGTTGCCGCACGCCCAGAAGGACCTCCCTCTTCTTTAGCGAACGGAGCTCGGCCGTGGCCACGCCGCGCGGAACGTAGAGGCACGAGTCGTAGGCAAACTTGTACGCGTTGCGGATGGCGGCGGCCGTAAACAGGTAGTCTCCGTTGTAGGCAGAACTAAATAACTCCAGGTTGTACATGGCGCGCACGCCCAGGGCTACGGGCTCTTCGCCGACGCCACCCGTTCCGCCAAAGGGCAGATTCGTGACTGTGCTTGCCAGCATTGTTATTGCGTCTGCATTCAACCAGCCCGCCTGATAGGTCTGACTCGAAAAGATTGTCTTCTCGTCGCTCCAGTCGCCTTCCACGTAATCGTTGTACGCCGGAACGTTTTTGAGAAACACGTAGGACCAGAACATGGGGTAGCGTTCCACGAGCTTGGGGTGATTCCTAACCAAATACGTGACGTGATCGTACAGATCAATCACCGATTTGTACTGGTCGTATAGGACGCGCCCGACAAAAGCCAAGTCTGCGCTCTCGTTGGTGTAGGCCGCCCTGCGTGGAATGAGGATCTCGATGGGCAGTACGGATCTCTGGTCCGAGACGCAGACGCGGACGTTATCGACGCTAAGGATCCAGGGAAAGGTTCTGCCCAAAACCTCGTAAACGTGTTTTCTAAAGAGACGTTCGCTACCGGCTCGATGGTCGCTCGCGGAAGTCACCGCGTTCCGGAGAGTGAGACTGTCGTAAATGTCGGATCGCTTGTTCTTGTCGGTGTTTTTCCAGAAATATGCCAGCATCATGTCGTAGACTATGGTCGCATTAGATGCTACGTTTCTTTGGTCGGGTGTCGTCAGTGGGACGGTGTCTAGTCTGTGGTTCGTACTAGTACTACTACTAGTAGTAGCAGTAGTAGTACTAGTAGTTGCAGTAGTAGTAATAGTGGTCATGGGAGCCGTAGTTGTATGCACAGTCGTATTGAAAGGGGGAGTTGCGGCCGTGGTGGTGCTGTGGGGATTGTTGTAATTGTCGATTCGCGAAGAAGGCAGGAATGCACTCCTAAACATGTCCATTTTTATTTATAGAACGTTCTCGTACAAGTCGTCCGAAAAGTCGCTGTCGTTATTAATGCTGTTTACGAGCTTGTCCCGTTTACTCAATTCCTTTTTCGGTTTCCGTTTTCTTCTTTGGGCAAACAGGACGCGGCACATTGTGAGCGAAAGAACCAGAACGCTAAATGCTAGCAGTATCATAGCCCACAGAAAATAGACTCCGTTTATTTCCGAAGCCTTGAGTATAGTAATTTTAAAGGTCATCTCTTCTTCAAACAAAAAAGTATATGGATTGCGATAAGGAATACGTGTCTTGCGTCAACGACGGAGACTGCTCGACTCTATGCACGGGGCAGGCAATATGCGGCAATTACGGAAAAGGAATCAGACGATGCGTACGCAGAGAACATTACGAAACGTACAAGCGGCGCTCGCACGACGATAACATGATTGTCGTGTTTGCAATGAACAGAAATTTGGGTTATTTAGAACCGCGAAACGTACCGGTGGACATGGTAAAGTACGCGCCCGACGCGAGAAGAAGCCCCCACGACGTCGCGTCCAACCGAAGATTGGCGTCGGAAAGCGACGAGCGAGACTCGGTGTGGCTACATATTTACGGACCGACGACGGCGGACGTGATTCCTTACGAGTACAGAGCCAGGCTTCCGAGGCGCCTGCTCAACGGGTTGTTAAAGTGCTCGCTCAACTTTCCAAACTTTGACGTCAAATAAAGACGCCCTTGTTGTATAGCATTCGAAACAGGTCCATGGAAGTGTAGACGACGCGCTGACCGCCATTCCAGACGACGTCGTAGATTTTCTCCTCGCAGCCGAGAGCTCGCATAAGGCGAGCTCTCGTGCGTAGGGACGTACGCGTCGGCTGTCTTGTCCCGCTTCGAGTGCACGACTTCCAGTTCGCCCGGCGAAAGTAGGACGGTCGTTCCGCGGTTGTCCGGACTGTAATCGTCACTCATCAGGTATAAACTATTATTTAGAGAGTTCCACCGCATACCCACGTTATCCCAAAAAACGCACTGGTTTTCTTTCGAATATATGTACACAAATACGGGTAGTCCTTTAAATTTCCTCTTCAGTATATTATACGCGGCAGGCAGAGAAGCCAGCAGCCCTACGACATACTCCATAATTGGTTTTTAATTTATATAAAAACATGCCGGTGCGAACGCTTTGCGATGTGGAAGACAAGCGCGTCTCCTGGTTGGACAAAATACTCGACTACATAACGTGCAACGTTGACGGAAGATTTGGCGCTTCGGCTCTCTTTAGCACCGAATGTCTCCAGTTTCTGATTAACGTGCCCATCGCCACGAAATTCGACGGAGATAAGCCCCTCAGTGCCAAGGAGCTCGCGGACTTTATGACGCTAAACAAGTCCAAACTAGAGGTCTACGAAAACGTCGTCAAGAAGTGCGGACTGGACTCGGTGTATCACTGCGAAACGGAATCGGGCGAAGGCATTCTCCGCATCGCGCTCATGAACGACAACTCGTCGCACAGACTCAAACGCATCGCCGCAAAGATCAACGGAGAAGTCGGCGGCATGGGGCGTGTCGTGTCGCTTCACACGCGAAAGGACACGCAGCCGCTCGCCAAAGTCGAGGCGCTCGTACACATCGCGCAAAAGGCGTGCGCCGAGCATCCCGACCTCAAGTACGTATCCTACATGCAGCAGATTGTGGTGACGGTAGAGCTCAAAGACGTTGCCGTCAAGTACGTCCCTTTCCCAGAACTCTGTCACGTGCTGAAAAAGAACACCGACTATATAAAGGAGCACATTAGCGTGTTTGAGCACTTCTCCTTCCTAAAGGCGGCTGTCATTCCGCTAGATCACCTCCTGACTCAGGGCGTGCGCGGAGTCCACGTGGTGCGTGTATGTCTTCTAATGGAATCAGGACTCGTCGACAAAATATCTGCCGTGGTGGAAAAGATCTAAATAATGTGCGACCTTCGGTCGATCCAACTGACCGATGTCGGCGGTCGAGAATACGTCTGGAAGGTGGAAAAGTGCGCGGACGTAGTTTTGAAGACTGTCGACGACGATTCCCAAGAAGATAGCACCGTGACCATGTGCAAGGAGGTGGTCGAGATACGGCTGGGGCGCGACGAGGAACCTATAGAGTTCACCAAGCCCAGGACGGTCAAGGTCGTCTTCCCCATACCACTCAAGGGATCTTCGGTCGTCGGCGCTCACGACAGCACCTACGTCCTCTTGGCCGTTAAGTCGGCCTCCTCCACCGGAAACCCTCTGTGGTGGACTCGCTACGCCTGTCACCAAACATCGCTCTACGTTCCGGATCCCATTGCCCGATCGAGCAACGGTAGAGGACGTTACGCGGCACGAGCTCATTTCATTTTGAGAATAATAAACACGAGAATATTTTTACAATAGTATCAAGCTCAGCCCCTCCCACCTGTGAAGCGTCGCCGGCGGCCTGACGTGTCGATACTATTCAATCGAGCCCACGGTACCCGGACGATTGGTGTTTGTGGGAATAAAGACACAGTTTCTGGTTTGCGCGTGTTTTTTTTATTTTACTAGTGAATCACCACACGGTCGTAGTTGCGCACACTCTCGATATAATATTTCGGAGTGTCGGCGTGTCTCACGACTAGTTTCCGCAGGGTCGTTCACGTACGCTCCCGGTTGAGCTGGGTTCCGAGCTCGGCCACGAAAAAAAAAAAGGCAGTGTCCACCACTTCCAAAAATCCCCCTGTAGTCCTGTTCGTACTTTGGAATCGTGGACGGGAACGGCGGGGCCAACACGTCGCAGTATTGGCTTCATTCGACGTGGTGGGTTCCTAGGTTACCCCCCGCCTTAGGTAACGCTTCCATAAGTCTGCTGTTCGGAAAGCTAGAGACGAATGCACCTTTTCCCAGAGCGTTGACATTAAGATGTGCTAAAGTCAATATAAGACTTAGTATGAAGCAAAAATTGCGCTGCGTAGGTGTTTGCCCCTTTCGAAGAGCGTTCTACCGCGCCTATTGTTACGCGTTGGAAACGACTTTATGCATTTTTAATTTTAAAGCGAATGTTTTACCTCCCGCCTTAGGTAACGCCTCCAGAAGTCTGTTGTTCGGAGAGCTAGAGACGAATGCACCTGGTCCCAGAGCGTTGACATTAAGATGTGCTAAGGTCGATATAAGACTTAGTATGAAGCAAAAATTGCGCTGCGCAGGTGTTTGCCCCTTTCGAAGAGCGTTCTACCGCGCCTATTGTTACGCGTTGGAAACGACTTTATGCATTTTTAATTTTAAAGCGAATGTTTTACCTCCCGCCTTAGGTAACGCCTCCAGAAGTCTAGTTGTTCGGAGAGCTAGAGACGAATGCACCTGGTCCCAGAGCGTTGACATTGAGATGTGCTAAGGTCGATATAAGACTTAGTATGAAGCAAAAATTGCGCTGCGCAGGTGTTTGCCCCTTTCGAAGAGCGGTCTACCGCGCCTATTTTTACGCGTTGGAAACGACTTTATGCATTTTTATTTTTAAAGCGAATGTTTTACCCCCGCCTTAGGTAACGCCTCCAGAAGTCTGTTGTTCGGAAAGGTAGAGACGAATGCACCTGGTCCCAGAGCGTTGACATTGAGATGTGCTGAGGTCGATATAAGACTTAGTATAAAGCAAAAATTGCGCTGCGCAGGTGTTTGCCCATTTCGAAAAGCGTTTTACCGCGCCTATTGTTACGCGTTGGGAACAACTTTACTGCCTTCCGAAAAGACGAACGAATGCGCCCGTTTCCACCCGGGCGATTGGTTTTTTGTGGGAATAAAGACACAGTTTCTGGTTTGCGAGTGTTTTCTTTTTATTTTCCTAGTAAATCACCGCACGGTCGTAGTTGCGCACCCTCTCGATATAATATTTTGGAGTGTCGGCGTGTCTCACGACTAGTTTCCTCAGGGTCGTCCATGGACGCTCCCGGTTGAGCTGGCTTCTCAACTCGGCCACGAAAACGTCAGTGTCCACCACTTCCAAAAACCCCCTGTAGTCCAGTTCGTACATGGGGATCGTGGACGGGGGCGGCGGGGCCAACACGTCGCAGTCTTCGCTCCACTCGACGTGGTGGTTTCCCACGTAGCTGGTGATGACGCTGTGTAAAAAACAGAGTATTCTCCGCAGCCCGACAGCATCCGTCCGTTTCGACGGCACGATCCGCACAAATATCAAGAGATAGTACTTTGTCACCGCCAACTCAAAGACATTCAGATAATGGCACGCATTTATGATATTAATCACGTCGACTATGCGTTGATCCACCGGGTCGACGGTTGGGTTCGCGAAGGCGACCACAAAATTCTTGATAAAACAGTTGTCATTGCCGGAGACAATGTGCCCGCACTCTATAAAATATTGGAGGACGTTCTTCGTGGCGGCGCCGAGATGTTTTGGCACATCTACGTAGGGTTTAAAAAAATCGTCATACGAGAACATCTTCTGAAGATTCTCGTAGTTGGAGGCCCACTGGTCGGCGGTGGAAATTTTCTTCAGGATGGACATGGTGCTACTCTCGGGCTGGCTCGAAGCGATGTGGGGGGAGAGGGTAGGGTTAACTTTGCTGTAAGTACAAGCAGTCGCGTCGGAGAAGCCCACGTGTTATCAGCCGACGAATGAGAGCCGCTCACGTAATATCACACCATGCGTGGACGGTGTAGGGGGGGAGGCGAGGGTAGATGAGTAGAGTATTTCGCGATTCTATTTTTTTTCGTAGACGGCGGTAGTCTTCTGTCAAGGTTATCTCGGCACTATGTAAAAGTCATATCGGTCCCAACCGAGGTATGTGACGTAACAATAGTACTTGTTCGTGTCGACGCCGTTGCAAATGACGGCGTTTCTCAAATTCATCCACTTGCGCTCGCCACACGAAGATGATAATTTTTCAAAATCCTGTTGCTTGTAGACGCCCTTGTACTTTAGACCCTCCACGTACTTTATCGTCTTTGTTACGCGGTCTTCTTTGGACACGTCGTAATAATCGTACCAAATTTTGTAAAATCCCGATTTGGAATTGAGGTAGCCGTTGAGTACGTAGTCGATCAGGCCCAGAGTCTTTGTAAACTTGTGACGACCGCCGTACAGTCTCTTTTTATATTCCAGTTGTAGAAAAATCTGCCGTCGGCTGTACATCATGTCGGATATTACGACGTCTCTACAGGCGTTCACAAAGTTTACGACCATCGTCATCTTGTAGCGCGTGTCGTCGTCCACGGTGGTCGTGGCCTTGAAGGTAAACACCAGGACGATGCCTTTGGCGTCTACCTGTTCGCAGGGCGGATCTTGGACGTGGTGATTTTCCGCAAAGTACCGGGACACGTAGACCAGGATCGTGGGGTCTATGGAGCGGCACACGTCCAAACCGACGTCGATGTAGTCTCCGAATGCAGAAGGCGACGGCTCTGTGTCCGCCTGCCAAAAGTCTAATCGCTCGAGAACCGGTAGTTCCATTTCTTATTTACTATTATGTATCAAAGACGGGCCCTCTCTGTATACGAGAAAGGTGAGAAAAACGACAGCAAAAAACAGAAGTATTGATAAGATCCCAACGACTATCAAACCATTCTCAACGTCGGATAGTCGATCGTGCAAGTCTCGGTTATATAAGTAAATGCTCTGAAGCATGACCCTGTAGACGTTGTTGGTTTCATTAGTCATTTTTATTATTCGCATACTCGCTCGAAAACAGAACGGCAAAGGCGCACAGGCAAAAGATGGGCGTCACCCAACAGACGGCCGGATAAGAGTCTGTGATTGGGTAGACGAGTTTTTCCGCTTCGTGCGGCACAAATAGCGAAGCGTCCAGTAGTTGAGGCACGTGCCTGGCGAATAGTAGGTTCGTTTCCTCGACGAGTCGATTGTCGATCTCGAAGGCATAGACGAACCTGTCTCCCCCTCCTCTTCGGTCGTCGTTGAGGCGAATGCTAACTTCCCGGTCGGTCAGCGGTGGATCAAACACCCGGTCTTCGTCAATAAAGAGAGACTTGCGGAAAGACTGCACGGCCGCCCTCTTGTCCGACGGGACGTAGACCGCTTCTCTGGTGTCGGAGGCAAATAATTAAACTTTATTATTTTAAATGTCTTCGTCGTATTCTTCTTGTGCCGTTCCTTTAAGTAAATAGGGGTTGACTGGGAAGGTGGGCTTGGGTTGCATCGATTGCACCACGTCTCGACCGACTTGGTCGTTTTCAAAGACTCTTTTAGCCTCTACCGACGTGTCGGAGTAGACGGCGCCATCTGCATAGACTGTAGAAATGGAGGGTTTGTTGCCGAGATTGGATAGGTTAATACTGTTGCCGTCTTCGGACGATGGAAAGTTCTTAACGCTGTCTACTTCGCTGATCAGAGGAGTTTCCGTGGTGGACGATAAGGGTGGGTCCGGAGTTTTAAATTCTTCAATCGAAGTTGTCGAAATGCTGGGTGGTGGAATAAAGTCTTGTTCCAAGAGAGTCTCTGACATGTTGGATTGTTTGGGTGGCTCTACGGGCCTTTGCTGTTGTCTGGGCGGAGGACGAGGCTTCTTTCCCGGCAGGTACGTATCTTCGTTTTCTTCTCGTACAGACGATATGGGCGTGGGCGGATTAATAAAGTTTTGCCTCAACAGAGCGGGCGTGGGTGACAGGTCCATGTTGTACATGTGATTGAAGGCGCATAGACAGTAGCGCAAATTCGGAAAGGACTTTTTGAGTAGGTCGACGCAAAATTTGCGAGAGAGTTCGGACTCGCCGTACATGACTGGAACGCTCATGCCAGGTACGCTAATGTTGTTGGAGAGAAGATAGAGGGACTGGAGACTTTGAGTCTGGATGTTGTTGAGAATATACTCTGCGGTGGTCGAGGGGTTGCTGTAGATGGACAGGGATCGCAGGCGCGTGGCGGTTTTGCATATTTGATTTATGATTTGAATGTATCTGTTGTCGCAGAATCTGGTTTCACAGTAGACGGTGAGTTCTTGTAGTCGCTCGCCGCCCTTGAGGTGTTTGGTGCATATGCGCGTAAACATGTCTATGGGACACCGCACGTGAAAGGTTTGCAAGTGAGGTAGGAGCGGCGTGTCGCGCTTGAAGATGCACGAGTCGAGATACTTGCAGAGTGGCCCCCCTTCTACGACGGATATCTTGACCTTGAAAAGATTGACGAAGGGCCAGCGGTCTCGCGTGATGATAACTATGTTCGAGTCTTCTTCTACGTCGCCGCCAGCGCTATATTCGCGGTGCAACTCGTACGGCGGTATGTTTACGAAGGACGCCGAGGTCCAGGAATTTGCGTCGAGTTCTGGAGTTAGCCAGTATAGGTCATCGGGGTGAGTGAGGCCAATGTGGGTCGTGTGGTCCGAAATGAGTTTGATTAGGGCGCAGGGCTTTTGAGTACGCGAGTCTAGAATCCTCACGATGTTGTTCCACTCGAAGGCCACGGGCGAGGTGTTTTCGTGTAGCATCGCGTACCAGCTTTCGCTTTGCAGGCTGCCGCAGCGGAGATACTCGAGCGAGGTAAACTTTTGGCTGTATTCGTGTTTTCCAAAGAAGGCGGGCACTGTAAAGTAGCCCATGTCTAGCACGCGGATGCTAGAGGCGCACGTGTCTAGGTAGTTTATGTACACGGGATCGGTGTGGCTACCCGAGATGGCGGGTATGGGGAAGTGGAGCCCCTCGACGTGCGCCTCGTTGCACTTGACGACCGCCCAGTTGAAGACTCGGTCGTTGGGTACGTCGAGTACAAAGGTGGCTGCCGAGCCAAAATAGGCTTCCGAACGACATTCCGAGTTGTACTTTACGTACGAGACGGGCGCGTTTACGTTTCGTATCTCGACTGTGCTCGGGGCCTTGAGATGGCCCACGCGGATGCAGAGTGTGTTGGAGTCGACGGATCCGTCGCCCACCCACGAGGAGAGGCGAAAGGCCTCGGTCATGGCTCTGCGGACGTAGACGGGCTGGAGCACGCTTTTGGTGATTTTGGCGTCGTCGACCCTGGGCTTGCACTTGTCTACAATTTCGAGGGATGCGAGTCCGTTGTTGCGCGAGGAATTTTTGGTGAGGAGATGGTAGACTAGGTTTTCCAGAAAGTAGTAGAGGACGTTGGACGCGTGGCAGAATGTTCTGTTTTCGTACTCGTTGTTGTCGAGCGTGAGTTGGGCGTGGACGATGCAGTTTCTCAAGACGGGAACGAGCACGTAGAAGAAAAATTGAAAGAGGTCCGTCTTGTAAGTGGTGGACAGTGAAAAGGCCAGGTCGACGCATCTAAAATCGAAGACTACGTCGCCGTCGGGGAGATTTTTTACGAGGCTCTGCTCGAAGGCGTCTTCGAAACCGACAACGGCGGCCGAGTTTCTGAGCTCGCGGAGGTCACTGTAAATTCGTGAGACAAACTCTCCGTCGACGGCTACGACGGGCGGTTTCTGCTCCCATCGGTCGATGTAGGGCGACAGGATGACGTCGGGTGCCAACATTCGGCGCATCGAGTCTTCGAGGTCGGATTTGAGGAGGCCCGAGGTATCGACCACCCTACACTCGATGTGACGCTTGTCGTACTCTTCGGTTACGAACCAGCTCGTGTAGCCAATGAGCCGCCCGTGCTTGTAGACGTAACCGTCGGCCGTTATGTTACACAGAGAATGGTGCATGTTTGAATATTGCGTCCACATTATTTTCTTTATAAACGAGTTTTCTGAGCTTGTTTGGGTCGCTGGCGAGTATTCTGAGTTTGACGTACGCGAGCCCGTCTAGAATCTCGAGCAGTTGCTCGTCCGTCAGTATCTGGGCGTTTTTCTTGGCGTTTTTGCGCTCGCAAAGGTGTCTGTAGGATCGACAGGTTTCCAACAACCTCCGCCTATTTTTCTAATGAACGTAATATAAGCTGCAAAGGAATCCGACGCTGGACGCCAGATAGACGACGCTCCAGCTTATGCCACCACCGCTCTCGGCATTCTTTTTGGTTGGAATATACTGGTGCTTCGAACCCACCCTCTTTATACCGTCCATCGCATATTTTATCTATGGAGAGAATCAGGAGAGTAGTGGGTAACATTCGAAAGGCCTATTTACAGACTCTGGAGCCGGATGCCAACAGTAGTCTGCCCTCCCTAGAGGCGTTATTGAAAACGTACGAGTATGCCACTGACGACGGCTGTCTATTTTACGACGTTTCGGTGGCGGCACCCCTAGACCCCGTCGTGCACTCTACTCTGGTGTCAACCGATCGCGACCCACCCGACGCGATGGAACAGATTGCGAGCCTGCGCTACTACACTCGCAAAATGTTTAGGATCGTGCTGCACCACACGCTCGTGTTGATATCGTACTGCGACGAGGACATGCGCGTGCCCCCCAAATACGACGAGTGCGTGGACGACGCTTGCGGCGTGGATTTTTTCACCGCCATGTTTTGCACCGTGATGTTTTCCTTTGCCCAAGTGGGAATCGTACTGGGCGACGTGGTGGCGCAAAACATCACCTCTCCACTCACCCAAGACTATCTAGACTCTTCGCACAATCGAGAAAAGGCCTGTAAAGATCTGATGCGCAACGTGAAGGACGGGGACCTCAAGCCCGACGAGCGAGAAGGAGACTGTGAAAACGCGATCCAGGTGTTTAGGCAGAGGGCGGCCGGTCGGTCGCGCCTGCAAGTGGACGCCCTCGATCAGGGCAAGCAGATTGTGTACACCCTGTTTAACGGCAAGAGGGTCAAGAACGGCGACTTTAATCCGGTCTACTTTCGTCTCGCGAACGAGGTCGCCGTCGACTTTAGCGGATGCGATGTGGTGGTTGAAAAGTTGTTGGACTGCGCCCTTTTGACGGAAGACGAGCAGTTGGTCTTTGTCATTCCGCAAGAGTACTTTACCAACAACCTGTGCCCTCAGTTTACCCGGTGGGTCTTGAAGAACCTAGACTATATCGATCCACTGGATCACATGTCTTCGCTGTTTGTATTGTGTCGAACAAACAGGCGCATCTATTCTCACCTGTACAAGAGTCTAAAGAACGTGTTGGATGCCGAATCGAACAAGGATAACGTTTTATTGGCCTACATTCGTTTGTACATCAACATGCTGACGCGAGACCCAAACAAAATTGCTTCTCTGAATCGATCGTACATTGGCAAGTCGAGAGATCGCCTCTCGGCGGCCTGTTTCGAGAACCCCAAAAAGGTGCTCGTCAAGTCGGCGCTGTGCGAAGAACGCAAGAGGGGCTGGACTTCAACCAACTTTGCATTTGGTCTCGACATTTCGCACGTGGGCGTCTTGCAAAACACCAGCAAGGTCGTCGTCGTGGAGGAAAAAGAGGACGACTTTGAATTTTACGACCCAAAATCTCCGTGACGATATTTGTCCCACCCCTCCTTGCCCATCTACAATCTGGTGTATTCCAGATTCAGAACGTACTCGCGTACGGGAAATTCCAACACGAGTTCTATGAACCAAAAGTGACAGCGCTTTTGTTTGTACAACAGGTGTTTGCTGTACAGGAGTTCGTCCGTTTTGCAGCGGCAGTCGTCCGAATCGCAGTAGCCGAGGATCGAGTGTAGTTCGAGGACGGATGCCGTTTCCTGGCACTCGGCGTACTCGTTGAGGTCAAATAGATAACATCGGTCTTGTTCATCGTCTTGCTGCTCTGGGTGGTGCCGTTTACAGGGACAATTTCGAGAAAAGTAGACCCGTTTGTACTCTACGTGTCGAGCCGCGAGAGACTTCATGACCTCGACGAGCTCTTCGATCGGTTTCTGCAGGGGATAATAGGGGTCATCGGCTCCGTCTACCTTGAGATTGTCGAGACAGTAAGTGTAATTGACGTTGGCCATCTTTTGCTTGTGCCGCCAGTAGAAATCGTGAACGACTCGAAAGTATAGCTTGGCGTATTCGGCCTCGTTTCTGACAAAATCGTCGAGCGATACGTGCGCAGCGTACTCTTTGACGGACTGGCTAAAGTCCATCTCGGCGCAGTTTAAGTGACGGCTCGTGTCGGCGAGAACTCCGTCCGCTTGCTCGGCTACGTCTCGAATTTCAAAGGCGTCCAGGTCTTGGAGGAGAGACACCACGCTTTCCAAGTCTCGGAAGCTCTTGCGGGGGTTGGCTCCGCACAGGTCCTTGAAGGCCTCGACCAGACGACGTCCCTTGATCCACGACTTTACCTCGCATAGGATTTCGAAACACCGATTCGCGTAATCAAACATGTGATTTAATTCTCTCCTCTGTCGATTGATGTCGCACACGTGCCTATATTGGTCCCAAATGTCGAGGGTGCCATCGTACAGGAATTGGAGCATTAGATTGGTAATCTTGTCTTTGATGCCAACGGTCACGTCGACGACGTCGCCCTTGATCGCGTAGCCCAGCGCCTCAATGAATCTGCACCTGATCTGAAGATCCAGACACTCGTCGTCGCCTTCGTCGTCGTACTTACGCTGACGGTACACGCGGTTCCAGTCGGCTAGCAGTTGCTTGGCAAAGGGACTGCAGTGTGCGAGATCGGACACGCACGGCGTGACGCACCTGGACGGCGCTTGAACGGCCACGTATTCGAGTACTTTGATCAGGGCGTTTCTCATGTTGTAAAAGGTGTTTGTGGCGAGGCGCGTGTTTGTCGCCATCATGGTCTGTGTCGGCGAAAAGACGTGATATACTGCAGGTACGACGACGAGCAACAAGTGTTTGAGGTTCATGTCCTGTGCGTTGAAGACGAGTTCGGCAGCCTCGACGAAAACTAAACTCTGTCCGGGTGCTGGCTCTCTTGAGAATAAACTTTGAAATTCCCATTTGTTCGTTGTACGTCCACCAATCCAAGAGGAGTCGTTTCGTCCTGCCGAGGACGTCTGCCAAGGCCACTATGGACTCTTCTTCCACCTTCATGACCGAGTTGATGGCGAGAATGGCTCCTTACGCTTTCGAGAATCGCAACGCCCAAGACTTGGCGTACAAGATTGCACAAAGCCTCGGCAAGAACAGCTCCGAAGTCGCCGACGCGATACTGCACGTCAACGGACTGGTCGTCAGCGATTCCCCCTTTGCAAGACTGCTTGCCCGCAACGTGGCCGGAAACCTGTTTACTCTACGACGAGATGCAAAGTCCCCTTCCGCGATGCAGTCGGAGACGACCGGTAGGATGTACGGGAAGCGCAAGGCCGTTACGGAAATGAGTGGCGACGAAATAATGCGAATATATCGAAAGCGGTACAAATAAAATTTAATTGATTCTGGTTTGTGGTGTCGCTGGTTTTTCTTTTGTTTGGTGGTAATTCACGACACCGCTGCCAAGCAGCAATCCTCCTAGCGTCCCGATTGTAAGCATGTAAAACACTTCGTTGTTGGGCTTGTCACTATGCTCCGCCGGAGCTGGTGATGAATGAGAAGGAGGCGGCGGTGGGTTTTCGGTCCCGACAACGGTGCCGGGTGAGTCTCTCGCAGGTCTCCTGCCGTAGTCGACCGTTTCGTCCACTTGGGACGCCACGAAATCGGTAGATACCTTGGCGGCGTAAATAATGAGTTTGTTTGGCAATACGAGTTGTCCCGGGAAGCTGATTTGTTGTTGTTGTTGTTGTTGTTGGGGGGGCGCCGGAGCCGCACGCCCTTGCGTCGGTGCCGATGGTCGCCTGTCCCAGAGGGATTCCATAGAGTCGGGTAATGCCACCCTCTCGTAGGGTAGACGAGCGTCCAAGTGTTGGCTCTGCCCGTTGTGCGTGTGTATGGGGAGTTGAAAGTGGTACGTTTCCACCATGTCGGTGATGCCCGACCCGCCGGCACCCAGATGACTAAGGTATTTTTTGACCACCCGCGCGTCTCCGTCGTACCCGGCCAAGTTTATTCCGTTATCGATCGAAGATGCCACGCCGAGTGCCTTGCGGAGTCCGTCGACTAGTACCATGATTTCGTTTAGTTTTCGCGAATTGTTCATGATGCGCATGTAGTGGAAATCGTCTCTGGTCTGCGTCTCGATGTTGTCGGCGGTGCCTTGTAAAAAGTGTGTGAGAATCACCCTGCGCATCACGTACGGTGCCAGGTTTTGCAGCCAGAGCTCCGCGACGCGCCTCGTCACGGCAAAGCGCCTGTCCGTGTCGGGGAGCGGGTCCGTGACCACAAAATGGTAGAGGTGGCGAAAGACGGCCGACGAGCTGTACTCCATGTGCATCAGGTCGCTCTCGGCGCTGCCGCCCGTGATGAAAAAAGGCAGGGCGTGCGGAAACAGTTGGGCCACCACCGGCGGCACCGACGTGGACGATTCTTCGGGCCGGCCCGTCTGCGAGTTTAGCAGGCGGGGCAGATTGGTGTTGGACACTACCATTCCGGCGCGCATGAGGGCGTACGCCTTGCACACGTAGCGAAGAGCGACAAAGTCCAAGAGACATTCGGCTACGTCGTCCGAAAGAGACTTTGTCTCGTGCAGGTGATAGTGCGATCGGCCCAAAACGTTCTTGTCCACCGCGTGAGTCGCCGACGAGTACACTACGTCGATCACCGTTCCGTACAGTGTGTGCGACGGGTACCGCTCGGCCAGTCTGGTCTTGAGAGCCGGAACGTAAAAGACTCCTTCTCGCTCGGCCAGGAGCATGATGGCCGCCGACGCGTCCCACACCGAGGACCTGCTCGAAGTGAATGGGTTGAGGGTCTTCGCAAATATCTTTGTATTTGCAAAGTACGGGGACCTGAGGATCGTCTTGCACGCGCTAAAGATTTCGTCGTGATTGGGGATCAGAGTCAGGGCCTTGTCGTAGCCTACCCTAAACTCGCGAGCCCAATCGTAGGGCAGGTCGCCGAGGTGCGGCTCTATTTCGTCGGTAAAGAGCATGCGGGCCAATACTTGATCGAAGGGCACGGCATGCGAGGGGACCCATCGGTTATCGATGACGGAGCGCGTGCCAACTCGAAATAGGAGCATTCCTTGGTTCGGGTCCAGTTCCATCGTGAGACGCCACTTGGCGGTCAGGTTCTCCACGCAGTCGCTCTCGGCGTGGATGATTCGACGGGTTTCTCCGGGAATGTGAAAGAAGGTGGGTACCGCGTACAAGACGCGAAAGAAGGGAATCGTGTGCACGTCGTGAGGATCGCCGTTCGTGTTGAAAAAGGGGTAGAGTAGACTCTTGTTGGGTACGTGGGGTCTAAAGGCGATCGGGTTGTCGGCGTACGAGTCTCGATCGTAACTACCCCAGTAGTTTGTCGTGAAGGAACCCCTGAGGACGACCTCAACAACGTGTTCGACGGGACTCGGGGCCTCGGCCGTGTACGCGCCGGGTTGGTGATATGCGTGACGCAGAGTTCCGTTTGCCCACGAATGTTGATTGTTATTTGCGGCGAGCGGCGGCGACCCTGCACCAGCACCACCACCACCACCACCTCCTCCTGGTACGACTGCTGCCATTATATTTTTATTATAGATACGTCTAGGTTAGTGAAAAATTATTGCACGGGCCGAGGCGGAGGTGGAACGCTGTATAGAGATTCCGCACTACGCGGAACGTCGTACACCGATGGCGAAGGGGGCGGTAGCGTTTCGTATTCGTTGTCTATCTGTGGTCTCGGTGGAAGCGGTCGGTTGGCGATTCTCGGCTCTGAAATGTCTCTTCTTCTATCGTCGAACGCCTGTATTTGTCGCTGTACGTATCTGTTCAATACGTACTCGTTGTAACCGTAGCCTATTAACGATGTGACCACGAGCTGCAGGCCTAGAACGCTCACTGTCAGGGCCATCAGGTGTCCCATACCCCAATTGGATACGTGGTCGTGAATGTCTTTTGCCGTCTTTATTCTATCGAGCAAGCTTTGAAAAAAGGACTCGTCGGCGCAGATCGGGACGCCGTCCTTGCTTTGTCGCAGAGTTTCCAATATGTCTCGATTCAACCTATGGGCCTCTCGCAGCGACGCAAAGAACACGTACTCTTTCGAATAACGGTCCGGATCGTTATCTGCGTCTTTGGATACTTGCGAGTCTAGTATGTGTTTCTGTTCCCGCGTGAGATTTACGTATGACGTCAATACGTCCTGGAACGTGGGCATTTTTTGTTTTAGATAAAAAAACATGTCCGTTTACGCCACGTTCACTCTGCTGTGCGAAAACGGAAGGGAAGACGACAAACTAGTCAAGGAATGTAGACGCTACCTAGAAGAATACGTGAGACCGCTGCTCGGAAACGACACTTTTTATGTCGAAGACGATAGAAAGTTGTTCCACGGACACATGTACTACACGCCGCCTCCCAGTGCCGAACGGAGAGCCGCGTCGGCCATACGGGGCAACGTGGACCACTTGCTGCACGTCTTGGCCAAGCACGTGGATGACGCGGACGTTTTGCGCTACGCTTATAATGCCGCCGCGAACGTGTTGGATCACTGTAGATTCGAACAGAGGAGAGAAGAAGAGGAGCAATTGACGGAGTGTAAGAACCTTTTGGAGGCTCGACTGGCAGCGATGGGAGACGAAAGAGGTCGAGACGACAAGTATCTCAAGACTATATTTCACCTGTGAGCCGTAAAGTAATACACGCCTAGTCCGGCAGCCACGCCGACGGCCGTCGAGCTCAACGTAATCGCGGTCATTGCGCCGGACTCCTCGGGCCGAGAAGTAGACAGAGTGTCGCTACGAGTGAAGCTTTTCTCCATAAAGTCGATGCCGTGAGCCTCGGAAAGTTTGGCGAGAGACGTCTCGTAGGTGGTCAACGATCGTAACGCGAGACTTAGCGTGTCGTCGTAGTCGCCAACCTGTTCCTGTTCGAAGACGTCGCACAAGATTAAATAGTTTCGAAGGGTCGTCGCCTGCGTGGAAATTTTTTCGCCGTGTTCGCGAAGAAACTCGTCGGTCGGTAGGCGTTCGTTGGCGAAGGTCGTCATGATTTCGGCCATGGGCCAGAGGTTCCCGTGGCGAAACCAGGTGATTATGCAGACCTTTTCGAGTATCTCGCGGGCGGCCGTCTTGAAGGTTTCGTACACTTCGATAAAGAATCTGAAGACGATCGAGGTCAGTTGAATTTCGAGTCTATTAAAGTTTCTATTTACGTCGTACTTGTAACGGTTTATGTCGTCAGACGGCTCCGTTGCGGTGGCGGGCGGTCGGAAATCGTAAAATTCCTCCAAGATGTCTTTCCTCACAATCTTGGCGTTCGAGCGCAAGTGCGTCTCGAACCTTGTGATTCCCGGTAGAGTCAGGGCGTATTCGGCCGCCAACCACACGGAAAGTAGGGCCCCGTTGAGCCCCTTTTTGCGAAATACTATCTCTTCCCAACACATGTCGTAGTCCAAATCTTTAACGTGGACTCGCCAGTACGGAAAGACGGCGGCGTTGACTTTGCTCCAATTGTTCTTGACGTAAGAATAAAACGAAACTAAATCCATCCTCTATTGTTTTGTACTCGTAACGAGGTGCACGCTCACGCCCGCAAAGAGACCCGTTGCGGCCGACGGAATCACGAGTTTTAATAAGGGGTCGATTTTACGGGTGGAGTCGTCGGTCGTAACGGGTCTGTCAGTGGGCGGTGGCAGCTCCTCATCGGTCGTCGTCGCGAATTTACTACTTCGAAAGTGTTTGGGTAGAAACGTGATCTGCCGCTCCATGGCCATCTCGGCGAGGTCCACCCTGTAATTTGACAGCGTGTCCGAATTGTATATGGACCCGCGTTCCTCTTCCGTGGCTTCCACGTCCAACTTTTCGGTTAAAATTTTATAGTTTGACGTACTCAGATGCGAATGCAGCTCTTCGCCGTACATTAGCATGAGTTGGTCGGTGGACAGGTCGCGACCGGCGCACGCCGCCAAAACTTCGGTGAGGAACCAGAGCGCGTCCTTGTGTTCGCTGTACCAGACGCGCACGCACAGGTCTTCCAGTTTGGCCAACTCGATCGTCTTTAGACGGTTCTCGTACACGTCGACAAATTTTCGGACCGTGCTGGACGTGATCGGCGCTGCATTCGTAACTCTAAATCTATCCGCAAAGTACTGGTCGACTTGCCGTTCGTAGCGCCATTTGTTCTTGCCATCGTTTTCTTTGGTCAGTGCGGTGTCGTCGTCGTAAAACGAGTCAAAGATTTCGGGATCCCTTCGACTGTAGGACGGCCATACCGTCTCCACAAACTTGGTTCGTCCCGGCAAAGTCAGGGCATACTCGGCGACGATCCACATGCGAACTTTGGAATTTAGCATATAGAAAAGTTGTTGTCTACTCAGACCTATGAATTCGTACATCTGTATATTCTTGACGTGTTGGTGCCAAAATCGAAAAGTGCGAAGGGCAACTTTGGTCCAATTTTCCTTTACGTAATCGTAAAACCGTTCGTAGTCTTCTTTCAACGCGTCTCTAGACATTTTTGTATTGATCAACGCGTGATCAAATACGTCCCGACTCCAAGTACCAATCCGATCGCTGTCGAAGGAACGAGGATCGCTACTAGACTACCGACTGAAGGTAGCGGCGTGGCCGATCGGATTCGATTGTTCATCTCTATCAAATCTTGGCGGTAGCTCGCCTCGTCGTTGGTAGACGGTTGCTGTTGCGAATCAAAGGCCTTTTGCAAGAGCCGGACTTGCTCGGGGCCGGCATGAGAATGCAGTTTCTCTCCGTGCAACGATAAGAGCGTCCCGACCGGAATCTTTTGTTTCGCAAATAAGCTCAACGTCTCGGCCGCAACCCACACGCCGTCCTTGTCCAGGGCCCACGCTCGCAAACAAAATCCTTTAAGCTCGAGCGGATCTTGGATTGTGGACAGCGTCTCGTACAGGTTGACGAGCTTGCGGAACGAGGACGAGGTGGGCGTCATTTTCAACTTTGCAAAGTTTCGCTTTATGTGGTCGTCGTACGTCTCGTGCGCGTGGCGACCGGCAGTGGATTCGCGAGCGTTTTGAGATGCAAATTCTCTAAAGTCGACTAGGCCCGGGGTAAAGTCAACGGCTACGTCGCCGACCTTTTCGAGGAAAGCTCGACGACCGGGCATGGTGAGGGCGTACTCTGCAAAGAGCCAGGCGAGTAGAGCCTGAGCATCCGAACCGACGACGCGGTTCTTGGCCAGTATCCGCGACCACGCGGCGTCTGCGTCCGCGTTTTTGACTTTGGCGAGCCAATACGCGTAGCACATCCAATCCGCATCGGGCCAATTTTCTTTGATCGCATTGTACAAATAGACGTAGGCGTCCATTTTATTATTTATTGAGCATGACGTACCCAGCGTAGGCGAGTGCCGTCAACGACACGCAGTACGGCGAACACAACATTAGGACGACCTTGGTGTCGCCGGCCTTCTTCTTTATCTCCTCGTCTTCGTAGTGAGAAAGAGGAGGTGATGTCTCGTCTTCCTCCTGATTCCTCGGCGCTTCGGAGTATATGTTTCGATTGTAATTTTCGTGCGCGTAGCGCATTCGTCTTTCGTACTCGGCGTCCGAGAGCACGACGAACGAAGCCGATCGATTCAGATCCACCCTCAATGTGGCGTTTAAATTTAACAAATCAATCTTGTAACGCTCCACGTCTCGCTGATTCAACAGGCGAAGCGTGTCTCTATCGGCGACGGCCGGTGCCACGTCTATCTGCTCGGCGACCTCGCGCACAGTGTACTCGCTGATCTGGTGCCAGATACCGTCGAGGTGGCCACCGACCAACAAATCGTCTGCCCTGACGTCATTAGAAACGCAAGTCAACAAGACCTCTACCAGTGCCCACTGGACGTTCATCTTGCGTTTCCAAAAGGACATGACCACGCCCTGAACGTCGTAGGGAATCAAGCGCAACAACTTTTCGTACGCATTCTTTAAATAAAGTTTTGCCTTTGGCGTAAAATGGACCCCCATTTTTCTCAGTCCGGCTTCGCGGACGTATTCGTATCGGTCCCTGGTGATCTTGTCCTGCACTGGAGCTGCGGGCACGCGGAGGAAATCGGTCAACTCGCCTTCGCGTGTAGATAACCTGAGCGTAAACCTAGTGTTGAGACTGAACCAGTGTGCGAGCGACGCTTTAAAGTCTTTGAAAGGTGGAAAGGTCAAAATGTACTCTACTAGCAGCCACGTCAGGTAGCGTCGTCGCGTCGCTGGTTCCATCTCGGTGGCGGATATTTCGCTCAAACGCCCCGCAGGGGGCACCTGTGAAAGCAGGTGTTTGGAGAGTGGCGTCTCCACGGACCCCGAGCCATGCGGGTTCGCCCGCCCACGTCTGACTGTGCGTGGCTTTCCCGTGTCTGAAGAAAAGGGCATCCTGGTGGTTGAGCCAAGCCCGGGGTAGGTTTGGACCCTTCGGGGCCCCCCGGGCGAGGCAATACACCACTTCGGCCCCTGCTTCCCATAGACGGGAGTCCTGGTAAGGCCCGGCCAGGATGATTCAGTCTAGTCGCCACTCCTTCTACTATCCCCTCCCTTCTTTCACCCTTATCTCCTCCTCCTTTTCACTCTTCTCATTTCTCTTTTTTCCTTTTCAACTTCTTTGGCGGCAAGGGCTAACCTTGGGTGGTGACAGATACTCTCGTCCAGATCCACACTTGGTTATAGTTTCTGGGTAGCGCTAATAGAGTAATGCTTCCAGCAAAGCCATATTTGTTATGGGGTGTTACCTATTCCCTCGTTGGGCTCCGTGGTGGGCGGCGCGCCACAGATTCTGAACACCCTTTGCCTTTTTATGGCTGCCCCCTCTTCTAAACCCCGAGCAGAGCGACCCCCCAAAAGGGTTCGCCCCGCTCCCCCTACTTTTGAAAAAGCCAAAGAACCCGACACCTTTTCACGATTTCTTGTACTTCATGCTGCGAACGACTCTACCGTTATCAAAGATGTCACCTTTCCTTGTCTCTAAGGTCCTAGAGCAGACGATTGGAAAGAATTACAAGGCAAAAAAACTTGCTGGAGACCTCCTCGTTGAGGTAGAAAACAAAACTCAAAGCACAGCATTACTGAAGTTGACCAGCTTAGGTGAACACCAAGTTTGTGTAACCCCGCACCGGACTTTAAATACTCTCCGCGGCGTCATCTCTGAGGATGACCTCCTTCAGTGTACTGAAGAAGAAATCCTTGAAGGGCTGCGTCGGAGTGCTGTTGTTGCCGTGCGGCGAATCACGCTACGACGAGACGGACAGGAGATACCAACCCGACACCTAGTCCTGACTTTTGAACTCCACTCTCTGCCTTCCACCGTGAAGGCAGGGTATCTAAACTGCAGAGTTCGTCCTTTCGTTCCAAACCCACAACGGTGCTTTCGTTGCCAGCGTTTTGGGCATGGCTCCCGAAACTGCCGTGGCCGAGAAACTTGTGCGAAATGTAGTGCCACTGACCACGTCGCTGACATATGTGAAAACAACCATAAATGCTTAAACTGTGGCGGACCACACCCCGCATTTTCACGCACATGTCCGAAATGGAAGAAAGAAAAGGAGATAATTACATTTAAGGTCAAACACAATCTCAGCTACCAAGACGCTAGAGAACAGCTTGCCTTCAAGGCAAGGGGTTCATATGCCGAGGCAGTGCGAAGGGGACCCCCACTGTCTATGGCATCCGTGGAGACGCAGACTTCCCCGGAAGACCTGTCATCTCCACAAGGGTCCTTTTACGTACGTCCGAAGACAGTGGGCAACCCACTGCCTTCATGCTCCAATGAGTTTATTGTGCCCTCTAAGGAGGGTGCTGCACCCTCCAAGGAGCCAGACGTGTCGTCACCGGCACTAGCTGGCCCTTCTGGCCGGGGTCGGAGGCTGCCTCCCCGTGCCTCTGGCAGCTCATCAAAGCCTGGGCGGTCAGATTCACCTCTACCGCCCAAAGGACCCAAGGTCTCATTGGATGAGAAGATGGATGTGAGCGTCCCACTCTCCGATGAGGACCTTCCTCTTTCTCAAACAGGCTCTGTTTCCTCGGCCTCCTGCGAGGCTGGAGGACGGCCTAAAGACACTGCAAAAAAGAAAACCATCCCACGGATTGTGGCACCAAAAGACGCATAAACTACATTTCACAATTTTTGCGTAAAACACTTATTGAGGCGTTTCCTTTATTGAAGATAAATGTCTTTCTTCCTTCAGTGGAACTGTAGAGGCCTCCTGTCTAACTACGATGATGTGAGCGATCTTTTAGAGGATCACCGGCCCATTGCATGTTGCTTACAGGAAACGCACCTAAAAACCACCCACACCAATGTTTTAAAACACTTCCAGGTGTTTCGTAGGGACCGTACACATGCAGCTCACGCAGCTGGAGGTGTTGCGGTGGTTGTCCAACGTTCAATTCCTTCTAACGAGGTAGCCCTGCAGACTTCACTTGAGGCGGTGGCTACACGTATTTTGTTAGATCGAATATTTACAGTCTGTTCATTGTATGTACCTCCCAATTATCAGTTACATATGGAGGAGCTAGAAGACCTTGTTAATCAACTTCCTTCACCTTTTTTACTTTTAGGAGATTTTAATGCACACAATCCCCTGTGGGGTAGTGACAGACGGGATTCTAGAGGGGCCCTTGTTGAACGTTTTTTGCTTTCTGCGGGATTGTGCCTGCTGAACACAAATGAATCTACATATTTTAGCTCAGCAACTCACACTTTCACTTCCATTGACCTATCTATTTGTCACCCATCATTATTCCCATTGCTTTCATGGAAGGTCATACCGAATCCTTATGGAAGTGACCACTTTCTCATCATCTTAGAATTTAACCATCTTCCCATGACAGTCCCAACATGCTGTCCTCGTTGGAAATTCGAAAATGCCAACTGGCCTACCTTTAAAGAATCATCTCTTTTTGCATGCACATCACTTGACGATCTTGATATCAATAAAGCCACTCAACATATCACTCAGCACATTTTACAAGCTGCCATTCTCTCCATCCCCATGACGTCCTCGCATCTGCCCAGGAGACCAAACCCTGGTGGAACAAAGATTGCCGTTTGGCCAAAAAAGAACAAAATCGAGCGTGGGGTATATTTAGGCGCTACCCTACAACACACAATCTTATTGAATTTAAGAGAAAAAGGTCCCAGGCGAGGTGGATTAGAAGGCATGCTAAGAAAAAAAGTTTTAGAGGGTACGCTTCTTCAATTAACAGCACTGTATCTGCAAAGGAAGTCTGGGATCGCGTACATAAAATTGACGGCTCTTACCGGGCATTCACTGTCCCACTCTTGAGTCGGAATGGAGTTTGTTCTGCAAGCCTTGAGGAACAGGCCAACATCCTCGGTGAACACTTCGAGTATGTCTCCAGTTCGGAACATTACACCTTAACGTTCCAGCGATACAAGATCAATGCAGAAAAAAAAGCTGTTATCACATCAGGTGGCACGCACGAACCCTACAACACTCTATTTACATTAGACGAACTTCAAATGGCACTTCTTGGTTCCAAACAAACTGCCCCTGGACCAGATGGTATTCATTATCAAATGCTCGAACATCTTCATCCATCCACTATGGAGATAATTTTGTACCTTTTTAATAGAGTTTGGCTCGAGGGCCACTTTCCGTCCTCCTGGAAGACCGCTGTGGTTGTACCAGTGCTTAAGCCCGGCAAAGATCCCTCTTGTGCATCTAGCTACAGACCAATAGCTCTAACTAGCTGTATTTCCAAGACATTAGAAAGGATGATTAATAAGAGACTCATGTTTTTTCTAGAACGAAACAGCTGCCTTGATAAGTTCCAGTGTGGCTTTCGGTCAGCACGGTCCACTGTCGATCATCTCGTCCGCTTTGAGACCTTCGTACGTGAGGCGTTTGTCAACAGACAACAGTGTCTCTCCATCTTCTTTGATTTGGAAAAACATACGACACAGCCTGGCGTTGCGGCATTCTGCAATATTTATTCGATCTTGGTTTCCGTGGCCGAATGTTGAGTGCCATACAGAGTTACCTGCAGCACCGTACGTTCCGCGTGAGGCTGGGAAAAACTCTCTCGAGGGAGTTTTTACAGGAGAATGGAGTCCCTCAGGGGGGTGTACTGAGTGTCACTCTTTTTATCGTCAAACTTAATTCCATTGGCCGTGTAATTCCTCCTTCGGTGCAATATTCCTTATATGTTGATGATCTCCAGATCTCCGTTTCATCCTGTAATCTCTCAATTTGTGAACGTCGCGTTCAACTTGCGGTCAATAATTTGGTCAGATGGGCCGATACGAATGGGTTTAAATTTTCTCCCGAAAAAACAGCTTGTGTCAACTTTTCTCGTCGACGTGGTGCTCTTCAGGAACCGTCTTTGAACATGTATGGTTCTCCTATTGTTGTAAAAAATGAGCACAAGTTTTTGGGCCTTGTGTTCGATTCCAAGTTGACTTTCGTTCCACACATTAAGAGATTAAAACTCAAGTGCCTTAAATCTCTAAACATCCTTAAGGTCTTGTCACATGCATCATGGGGCTCGGACCGACTGTGTCTGCTGCGTATCTATCACTCAGTCATTCGCTCCCAGCTTGATTATGGTTGTATTGTCTATAACTCTGCTCGGGCATCAGTTCTAAAGATGTTAGATCCTATTCATCATCAAGGACTGCGACTGGCTATTGGTGCATTTCATACCTCCCCAGTGCTTAGCCTTTACGCGGAAGCAAACGAATTGTCCCTTGAGTATAGGAGGTTTTCCCTGGGTTTTATGTACTCTGTCAGGGTTCGCTCGGTCGCGGAGCACCCCGTTCGAGATAATATTGAGACGATCAAGTTCCAACGCACATTTGAAAACAAACCTTCCACAGTCCCCCCTTTTTCTATGAGGAATAATACTGCAGCACAATCCGTTGGGATGGATGCAAAGCCTCAGTTGGTCCAATACCGTCCGGAAATAGCTCCATGGAACAACTGCCAGATACATTGCGACCTTACACTGACCAAGTATAACAAAAAGAATGTTCCACAGGAAGTCATAAGGCAGAACTTCTTTGAGCTTCAGACCAAATATCACAAGTATGCCAGTTTTTATACAGACGGGACAAAAAAAGACTCCGTAGTAGGCTGTGCTATGGTGGGACCATCGGTAAATCAGGTGAAGAGAATAAATTCAAAAGCCTCTATACTAACACCAGAGCTTTATGGTTTGTTGTTAGCTGTTGATTACATAATCAAAAAACGCCTTTCTCACGCTGTAATCTACACCGACTCTTTAAGCTCTCTGAAGGCTGTCGCATCAATGAACCGTGTAAAAAACCCACTGGTTTCTGAGTTAAAGTACAAGATAATCCTGGCTGCAACGAAAAATTTTGACATAGTCTTATGCTGGGTTCCTAGCCATGTTGGCATTCCTGGAAATGAAGCAGCTGATAGTGCAGCCAGTTCTGCTAATGATAGAGAAATTGACACACACCAAATACCCTACAAAGATTACCACAATTATCTGAAACGTTGCATCAAAGCAAAGTGGCAGCTGCAGTGGAACGGCGAAACCGGCAACAAACTACATGCAATCAAACCTCTTCTAGGCGAGTGGGAGAGCGCCCGACATCGGGAGCGCTTTTACGAAGTCGTACTGTGTAGGCTACGAATCGGTCATACTCGTCTTACACATGGACACCTCTTGAGCGGGGAGGAGGCCCCTGAATGTGTGCACTGCAACCTACCTCTAAGTATTATGCACATACTCATTGAATGCCCTATGTATGACCAATGCCGGTATAAACACTACTCACTGCTTTATAAAGAACACATTCCACTACACCTTGCCTTACTACTAGGTGACGAACCGCTCATTCCATATAGTTGTGTTTTTAATTTCCTCACAGATATCGGCCTTCTACACCGACTGTGATTTTACTTTCTATCCTAAACTCATTGTCATATTGTTTACACTTATACACATTCATGTTCATGGTTTTATCATACATTTCGCTACAATAGCTCTTTCCTCTTCTTAAACCCGAATTGCAATAGTATAAGCTTGGCGCAATATAGCCTTAGTTGCTGATGCGCCAAAAAACCCCAATCAATCAATCAATCAATCAATTTCGCTCAAACGCGAGTACAGAGCTTCCAAAGAAACACCTTCGACAATCATTCGTACGTATTTTATTAAGACCATAGATACCATCGGCCTTTCTTGCACGGCACGTAGTTTTCGCAATGTCCAGAGAGTGGTGCAATAAACTCGTGCGTAAACTCGTGGTCCGTGTTTACGCACACTTGTCGAGAGAGTCTTCGCAGGTCTCTTCGGTACGCGAGAATGTCCTTCTCCAACTTGTCTCGCTGCACGTTGTCCGGGTCGAAAGACGCACTCAACTGGTCTCGAATGTTGCGCAGCATGTCGTTCCGGATCTCGCCTCGAATCCAGTCGAGATGCCCGTCAACGATGTCGTAGACACCGACGCCCCCCTTTATGCAATAGAGAAGAATCTCGACGAGAATCCACTCGGTGGCCTTGGGCTTTCTCCAAAAGTGCAACACCAGCTCGCGCGTGTCTGCGTCCGACAGTCCGTGCAATCTTTCGTACAATTCCATGAGGTTTGAGACGATTGTCGGAGTAAAATATATGCCCAGCTTCTCCATGGCAATCTCCACTTCTCTAACGTAGGTGTCATATTCGTCCAAAGAGGGAGGTATCGGCGCAGTCATAAAGTTTTTCAACACTCCTGCGTCGAACTTGTCCCTTCCACCAGTCCACAGGTTGTATCTCGTTTGAAATTCTTCTACCGACGGTAGAGTATTGGCGTATTCAATCACGCACCATTCGAGTATAGTCTTGTCAGACAGTCCCCGCTTGTCCAGTGGAAGAGTAGCGACTCGTACTGGAGCCTGGTCGGCCGAAACGGGATCGCTGTTGACCGAAGCAGCTGGTGTAGGAGCAGTCTCGCACGTGCACGATTCGAGTATAGGCTTGTCGGACGGTCCCCGCTTGTCCGATGGAACAGTACCGACTCGTGTTGGAGCCTGGTCGGTCGAAACGGGATCGCTGTTGACCGAAGCAGCTGGTGTAGGAGCAATAGTAGCGTCGCGAATCGTGCAATACCAGTAAGCGTAGCCCTGTCGGCTAGCCGTGTATCTGTGTTCGCGCAGATACGTGTGCAAACTGAGGATGTGCATTTTCATAGACGACCGTTCAAAAACGAGTTTATCTCGAGCAAAGATTTCTTCGTGTCTTTGAAGGTGGACGACTCGTCTTCGCAGACCTGGACCCAATGCGATAAATCGCTCCAAACGTCGGGTCTAAAATACCTACTGTCGAGCAATAGGACGGCCCCTCAGTCGTTCACGTGACGTACGCAGCGTCCCACGGACTGGTAAACCGCTCGCATCGCCTGCGTTTTATACCATTCGTCCCCGTCTCCGCCCCTGCTGCGGTTAAACTCGACCTTGACCTTTACGTCCGGACTGTGATACGACGGATAGGGTAACCCCACGGATACGACGAGTCGAGCCAGCGAATCGGAGAAGTCGACGCCTTCGCTCATTTTGCCTCTGTGCACGACTAGAAACAGGGCCACCGTGCCGGGCTCTCCGTCAATCAACGCAGTCTTGTACCTATCGAACAAGAGGTCCGAGTTTTCAGAATCTTCCAGAAACAGATGCCCGCCGACCACCTTGACCAACTTGCGCCATAGAGGCACTTTGCGCCACACGTCTGGACAGGTCTGAAGTAGCTTGTAAGAAGGGAAGAAGCACAGGACGCCAGCCTTTGTTTCGCCGACATTTTTCTTCAGGATCTTGGTCGACTCGTAGACGACGGAACCTACGGCCTTGAGTAGCTCTTCGTTCTGGCATGCGCTGTAATTCATGTAAAACGCTTTGTCACCCTTGAGCGAATGCGAGATCCTACGGACAAAGACGTGACGCTTGGACACGACGTGTTCCTTGGCGGACACCTTGTGAGTAAAGAAGACGCCCAATTCCTTTTCGTACGACGACATCGGACTCAGAGTCCCCGAGGCCAGGACGATAGAGTGCGTGCACGACGACACAGACTTCATGGCGTAACTCGAGTCCATGCAGGTCATCCTGAGTTCTGGCGACTCGCGACCCTGGACGACAAACATTGCAAAGCCTTGGGCACCAAATATCTCGGGGTAGTAAAACTGAGTGACGATGCGGTCAATCAACGTGGTGTTTAACCGGTCGGACAAAGGATGTCAAGACGTTAAGGGACTCACGACTTGACCCAGGCTCACGTTGTCCGTCTTGAGGTAGCGTCTCGTCTTGGCCAGGAGATCATCGCCGCGAACAATCGCATATCCAACGTCGTTCATCATGGCCAGGAGCCCCTCGAAGAATTCGCGAAGCTCGACGTAGCGAGAAAATCGTCGTGCGTACGTCTGAAGCTGCGATCTGGACACTTGTAGGGACATGGCGTCTCTACAAAACGTTTCAATGTTGTGCGCCTCGTCGAGGATCAGAATCGCGCCGCTGAGATTGATGTTGAGCGTGCTACGGACGAAGGGATCGATCAAGTAGTTGTAGGGAGCCAGCACTATTTTCGACCTGGCTACGTAGTACTGTTCGTTGACGTAGTAGGGGCAGATATCGTTTGCAGCACAACTCTCCACCAAGTCCTCGATGTCCCTAACGTCGGGCAAACGCGTCTCTGGTCCATGCTGCTCTTTCCAATTGCGGTAGAATCGGCACGTCGACGAGGCCCTGTGTTGACTGCAGAGTTGGGGCACGTTACCGCTGTGGACTTCCCGTTCCAAGAGGCAGACTCGGTCCTTGCCGACGAGACGAGAAATGTGCGCGGCGTCTCCGATGAACGCCTTGGCCACCGCTACCATTTGGTCGAGCTGTTGGTGCGTTCTAGAGCAGAGGTAGATTTTGCCGCTGGGTCGTGTCGTTATCCATTCGCGAACGGCTCCGAGCATGGCCATTGTCTTGCCCGATCCGGTAGGAGCTTCTATCATGACGTTGGCTTTTTCTCCGAATCCGCGCAACATTGTTTCAAAGACGTCCACTTGTACGGGGTAAGGTATCCGGTCGCCCGGTAGTACGAGCCGGTAGCGGGGCGCCTCTTCCATACCCGCCAACGTTCGTTTTTGAAACGATTATACCGATCGTTCGTCTCGTCTTCGGAACTATAAATAGTCTGAGCGGAGTGGTTGACCTCGTCGTCCGTAATCTCTCCCTCCTCTTTTTCATCATCGCCATCGTTCCATTCGTCTAACACTATCCATTCTTCTTCTTCTTCTTCTTCTTCGACCTTGGTCATATCTACGTCGTTACTCATGCTTACGCGAGGAGATTGAGACGAAAACTCAACGTGCACGGTTTTTTTTAAATTTTTATTGCCCAAACAAAGGATACCTACACAACCAGTCAAGGTAATCGCAAACTCTAAAGTACCTCGGATCTACGCTCTCGTACAGGCTCATAAAATCTCGATGCACTCTGGCGTTTTTCACGGTGCGTGGCTCGACGACGCTGCAAACGACTCGATCGGGAGGCATGTCAAGCAGGTAACTCAACTTGCGAACGCAGGCCACAAAGAAGGTGAGAGAGTCGGTCAGAGTCAGACACAGAATCTTGCTGGCCTCTTCGTAGCGAAAGGCGGTCGCGTTCGCGTACACTCGACCGCTTTCGAACGTGTAGTCGCAGATCACCGAACCGAGGGCGCTTGCGTCGTCGCGGTAGAGGCGAAAGTCGATGTATCGACAGGCCGTCTTGAGGTACCAGACTTCCGTCCGAACCAGTCTCATGTAGACGTACACGTTGAGTCTGTATCTGTTTTTCGTGCGGCTATGGAATCGATGCAGCGCTGCGCCTACCGTCATGAAGGGGCGGCCGACGAGAAGGATCGTCGCCGCGTGCATAGTCTCCAAGGCGTAGAGAAAGTCGACAAAGACGCTGGAGTCGCCGGGATTTCGAAGTCCGGTCGCGATGGTGTTTGCCAGGTTGTCGTAGTATACGCGTAACATGATTGTAACGTCGATTTCAAATAAAAAACTGAAGTTTCCCGCTTATATCGTTAGAGGAGATGGATGGTGAGAATATGGCGCGCATAAAAAACGCCTCAAACAACGTGACCCGGCAAAAGAGGACGGTAGCCAAGAATAAGAAGAAGCAGCAATTGGACAGTCGACAGCCAACGACTGCCGTGGACGACGTTCTCTGTAAGAACGAATTGCGTCGATTGGCCAAGGAGATGGAGATCGATCGCATATCAGAGAACGTGTACGGTAACATGCAATTCGAGGTCGATAGATTCGTCACCGAGGTCGTCGGAAAGGCCGTCGTCTACGCCCAGATGCAACACCGCAAGACGCTTTTTGTAGATGACGTGACCCGAGCTCTTTCCGAATACAACATCAAAGATTACGGCTGACGTCCAGGACTAATACAAAACACCTAACAATGTCTAATAAGAATAACGTTATACTCAAGAAGCCTCCTTCTCAGTTTGAAGAACGACTCGAAAAGTCGATGGACGACTATTTGCGAGTGCACATTAAAGACTTGTACGATAGAGCCGGGGCGCACACGGGGTACAGGACCGACAGAGAGATAATGAAAGCCGCGTACGATTACATCGTGGCCAAGTATCGCAACGTTATACTTGGTCTATTTAACGACGTGACCCGAATGAACGACGTGATTAACGAATACACCGCGTTTCTTCTTCACTTTAAGAGGTCCGCCGAGCTCAAGGCCGAACACGAGAAGGTGGCCGTGCCAGCCTTAAAACACGTCATCGTCAGAATGTACAGAGATCAGAACAATCTACTCGGCAAGTTCCTGGCCACGGTGTACACGCGAGACAGACTGAAAGATGCCGGCGTCGAGGTGGTCATGAAGACCGAGGAAAAAAAGCTGTACGACGCCGACCTTCACGACGTAGACAGCCTGATCGAGACCTTTTACGACAACGGTCTGGACTATGTCGGCGTCGAGTCTTTAATTTCCAGCTACAACTCGAAGCTGAGGGGTGTCGGTACCAAGAGACGACTTTCGGACGACGCTAGACCGTCTCTTCGGGATAGCACGAACGAGTCGCCGTCGACTCCTCCTCCTCCTCCCCCTCCTCCTAAGGAAAGGACGCCCATGGAGAAGGAGTCGAGCGTCGCCCAAACATCAGCTCAGACTGCGGCGGAGGCGGCCAATAGACGGCGGTCGGACGACGCGATACCGTCTCATCGGGATTCGGCTCCTCCTAGGGAAACGACGCCCAAAGAGAAGGAGTCGGGCGTCGCCCAAACGTCCCCTCAGACTGCGGCGGAGGCGGCCAAGAGACGACGGTCGGACGACGCGATACCGTCTCTTCGAGATTCGGCTCTTCCTAAAGAAACGACGCGCAACGAAAAAGTGTCGGACGTCGCCAAGACGCCGTATCATACTGTTGCAGCGGAAGACGAAGGAAGCGGTTGGCTGTACGTCGTCGGTGGAGTTGCCGTCCTGGCCACAGCGGGAGTCGTGACTTACGCGGCAATGACCTATTATAGAAATAAACGCGCTAAAGGCGAAAACGTGTTTCTGTAGCTGAAATAAAAAAATGACCACCGACAATCTCTTGTTCAAACCTTTGAAAGCCATTCCCATAGGGTTTGAGGCAAGGTTGGAAAGTAGAGTCGACGACTACTTTAAAGATTTTTACTACGCGCTGTACTCTAACGCTGGTGTCGAAACTACCCGTTACAAAGACTACGGCGACACGGCCAATCGCGTGTTTGATTACATTGTGGCGAACCACGCTAACGACACTCGAACGGCGTTGTACGATCCGAAGCGAGCCATAGACTTGGTCTTTTCCTACACACTCTATCTCAAGAGCATTCAGTCCAAGGTCAATTCGCTGGCCAGCGAGAAATACAAGCCCGGGTTTCTGCGCAACGTAGTCATCCCGGCCCTCAAACACTTGATCTACAGAATGTATAAGGACCCAAACAACGTCCTGGGCGAATTCATGTACACAGTCAGGACCAGGGACGTGATAAAGCAGTACCCCGAGGCGTTGGGCGTGGAATTTGCTGGCGACGACATGCTTAGTAATTTGTACGACTTGGACGTGTACGACCTAGATGCCGTGGACAAGTACTTGTACGGCATTAGCGGCGGAATGTACTACGACGTTAAAACCAATACGTTTAAAAAGTACAACTCTGTGCTCGAGCGATACCAGTCCCAGATCTGGCAGGATTCCGTTCTAAAGTTTAAGCGACTCTTCGAAGAGTGGTGCAAGAAAGTCACGCGGCACTCTTCGTGGTCTAGCCAGCATCCAGCGTTCGATCCACTGCTCCGGGCCGTTTTCGATGCCGCGGGCACGCCGCAGTGGGACGCGGCGCTCGTTCGCTGGGTCGCCGCCGAGGAAGGTCAGACTCTTCGCATTTACGCCGAGTTGAAAGCCAAGGTTGAATATGCCCAGACCTTTATCGACGAAAAGTTTTCTCCGGAACTCTTGAAAGCCGTTGGCGAAATCGCAAAGATTGACAACGTCAAGCGGTTCGTCTTTCTCTCCGCACCTACGCTGTCGCCGACCGAGTTGCAGGCCATACTAGACGCGTTCGAAAAGATTTTGAAGAACTACACGGAGCACAAACATAGGGACGCGCTCGTCTGGGCGGTGACCCATCCGGCCGCGCACAAAGTCTGCGAAGAGGAAGAGACGAGGGACTTGTTTAACAAGATTAAATCTGACGAGTATTTGCAGGACGGTAGCGCCTTCATAACGTCACTATTGGCACATTACGCCAAGTTTCGGAGCCTAGAGGATCTCCTGAGAGAATTTGCTAGGGACCTCGGTGCCGTTCGCAAGGACGCCGTCTTGAGAAAGCGCTGGCTGGAGAACGACGAGGAGGACATTAGGAAGGCCTTGATCGACGTCGACTGGAAGGTGCTCTACGAAAAATTTGAGCGATTGAAACCGCACCTGAACGAGTTACGACGACTACTCCTCGCTGGCGTGGGCGATAGCGGCGACGTCGATGAAAAAATGGAAAAATTGGGACCTTACTATCCTTTAATCGCGAGGCACGGCAAATGTATGTTTGACGAGGCCGACGCCGCGTCTCTGTTTGCTCGCGCCACCTCCAAAGGTTTGTACGAGTGGAAAGTGCGTCTCAAGTCAAAGTTTCCCAAAGACGATTTCGATAGACTCTATCGGCTCGTACAGGAACGCCACAGAGACTACGGAAACATGAGAAAGTTTCTCGGTGACAGCGGCCTGCTTAGTGCCCCTCCGCTCGTGAAACTGCCTTCGAGCGTACCAAACCTAAAGACTTGGAACGACGCGATCCTGGCCACCATGAACGCTGCGCCCGAACTATGGATCGAAAAGATAATTAGCCAGTCGAAGTGTAACTTGCAGACGCTGCGCAAAAATGTTTCCGAACTCAAATCCCTAATGACTACGGAGCGCGAACGTAGAGATAAGATCCGCGAGTGGGGAATGAGCGGACCCATCGATAGATACCCGCAGACGCACGAAAAGGACCCAGTCGCCTTTGGCGAGTACGAGGGTTTCGACAAGGATTTGTTGGACAAAATCAAAGCCCCGTACGACATTGTAGCGACGGTGGAGTTTGATCGCATTCGAAAGGCGCACGAGAATTTCGAGCGGCACTCGGAGATTGTGAGGCGAGCTCGGTCGGCGGTCGCTACACTGATAGAGGCGAACAAGGAGTACGTGAAACACGTCGCGACGTGGGGCAAGCACCGCGCTTCCTTTTTTCCGTCCACCGAGGCGTCGCGCGAAAGCGTAAACAATCTCTTTTCGACGAGATCGGCAAATGGCGAAAACTATTGGGAGCTGCATCGAGACCTCGGGGTCGCGCAAATCACCGAGCTGTTGCACGCGGCGCGAACGGCGTACTGGAAGACCAAGCAGTTTAGTCTGGAAGCTCGAGTGAGGGTCTACCTGCGCAATCTCGTCGGCACCTTGCGCGTTTCGCAAAGCGCCGTCTCTTCCAAACTGTCTAGATTCAAGGTGTCGAGTCTGCTGAAGATGGTCGATGCGGAAGACGACGACGACTGGAAAATCGAATTTATCCGCTGGACCGTGGCGAACGAGGACGCCGACGTCGCTCGCAAACTCGTCGCAAAATCTTACGACGCCATGTGGAGGCTCTTGCGCGAAAGAGTGACGGTCGAGTTTTTCGAGTTTTTGCGCGAGGCCAAATACGCGGAAAAGTGCGTGGACCGCCGATTTCTACGGCTAGAGGACACAGTTCTGGAAACTTTTAGGGAGCGTCTCTTTCTCGATTTCGCCGACGAGACGGACCTGAGAGCAGAGCTAGAGGCGTGGCTGGCGTGCCACGCCGCCTACGCGCAGATGGTCGACGCGGTCCGCAAAGAGTTTCCCGACCTGACCCGAGTCGAAAATCTCAAAGTGCACGGATCGGAAGAGGTACTAAGGCGATCGAACGTGCCGGTCGGAATTACGCCAAGTGGCTAAACACGGAAATGATCTCGCCAAAGGACACGCTGGCCACCGTGACCGAGAAAGTCGCCAAGATTAGAGAGTTGGTGGAAAACGAAAAGCGCTACAGAGAGTCTCTGCGTGACTGGGGCATGGACTCTCCGGACGGAGAGTACGTTCGTCAGTACGAGGACGGCGTTACCGGAGAAGACGATTGCCTCGCCAGGATAATACGCGAAGGCGCCATCGACGTTGTGGCCACCTTTCCCTGGGACAGGATCGCAAACGCCCACGCAAAGAGAGCGGCCTACGTTCGGCGAAAGGCCGAAATATACGAGGCTCTGGGCCAAGAAACGGACTTGATGGACTGCTTTCGACACGTCGAAAGGCTAACGCGGGACCTGAAGCTTTCTCCCTGGCCGCAGCGAGGCGATAACGCGAGAGTGCTCGATTTTCTAAAGCGAATCGAATTGACGACAATGTCGCAAAAAGACCTGATTAAGCGTCATCACGCCGACCTGACTCGAAGCTTCGTTTCCGAGCTATTGAACATGTGTAGGGACGCCAAAAACTACCTGGCAATGTACAAAGTCTTTGAAAAGTACAAGATATTCGGAATAGTGAAGCAGCTCAAACTGTGGGACATTACAGATGCACCTGACGTGCCGAAGACTGTATTTGACACGGAGACCGTCTCGTATCCAAAGTGGCTGGAGGGAGTCTTCGACTCTCGGGTAGACTGGGAAAAGGCGAGTCGGTCTCTCGTCGCGGCGTACGAAGATCGCAAAAAGACGCTAGACATTTCGTCGGCTCTGGACGCCGAACGTTTGATCACGGAACCTCGCGCCGAGGCGTACGAGGCGGCTGCCAATTCCGACTTTGTCGCCGTCAGGCGAGCGTACAGGGAGGGCTTGCACCGCCCCTTGCCTGCCGCGACGTGGGAATCTTGTCGGAAAGAAATTGTTCGTCTGAAGGACAAGGTACAACACAAGCGCGCGTCTCTGGCTCGGGAATACGTAGCAATCTACGAGTCCATCCTCGCGCACCGTCGCGCCGAAGACGAATCGCCCGCAAAGTTAGTGACCAGAATCTACTCGGACGAATCGCTGGGCAATTCAATGTCGGACCTAAAGGAAGACGACGCAGATGCGGTAGAGTATCGGCACTTGCACCTGGAAAGGGATTTGAAGTTGTATTCGAAATTATTGGCGGAATTGGACGCGACGAGGGAAGCGTTGCGATCCGCGAAAGCAGACACTGACATCGACACCTGTCCTAACCTAAACGCGGAGCCCGTCGTTGGCACAGTGTTTAGCGTCTTGTCGACGCTGCGTTCGGCCCGCGCCGTCAAGAGTAAGGTGGACGCATGGAACGAGTCTCTGCGAATAAAATCTTTATTGATTGAAAAGAGAAGCAAGCCGTTTACTCGAGACTTGTTCGTCTTCCTATCTTCTTCTTTGTCGGCACGATCCGCCGCGGCCCGGTGGCCGAACTCGGACGCTCCGTTGGCTGCATCTTCGAGGTCGGGATTCGACGATTGGTACTCAAACTGGGTCCTGCCCAGATACGTGTGCGACGAGAGCGATGGCGAGGCGTACGCGACCGAGATGCAATTTTTGAAGGATCGCAGGGCGATCATCGAGAGGGAGATTGTCGCGCCCATACGTGGAATCGGGACGCCGTTCGAGGAAAATGTGTTGCGAGCTCGGATTGCGCGGACCAAAAAGTATATTTTCCTCACGGACGTATTGGGCCGACGCACCTCTACGGACGACCTCGACGTGCAACAGAGTACGCGCGACTTTACCGAGATGGCCCGATTCGTAGCGACAATGGTGCGAGAAACCAAGGAGGTGACTCATGCGATAGAGTCGCACCTGACGCCTTACGCGGAGAGCGTGAGGAGAACCGATCCGCTGGCCAGGGCGTACGCCGACTCGGATGACGGGACGACGGGGGTGTTGGAAGCGATAGCTTCTCCCGACGCGCTCGCGACTATGAACGCAGACGCACTCCGGCACACGGGCGACTATGTAAAGGTTCTCTTTGAGAAGGAAGCCAGGATGCGAGTCTTTGAAAACGTGCGGGACGCCTTGTACGTGCGCGATTGGAAACCAGTCGCCCTGCAATACGGTGCCCAGAAACAAACTCTAGATTTTTTGGCTCTACGAGAGAAGGACCTGCTCGAATGGATCGACGTCTACCTAAAGAAACACGCGTCTTTGCAGAGTGGTGATAGGATCGAGTTTCTAGATTCTTTATTCGAGACGTTATGGATCGACCTATCTAGACTCGAAGGGATAGTGAAGGCGAACGAGCGCGTGATAGGGGTGGCCAAGTCCGACCGAGAAATTGCCGACGCGGTGGACGAGTTAAAGAAGAACGCCTTGACAAAATTTGACGAGGACTTAAAAGAGTACAAACGCCTGCGCAACCGGGCGCAAAACAACACGCTCGTTTCCTTCAAAGACGCGCAACAGTTGTTGGATCGGTTGAGGGAGGTCGGACGAGTCTTGCGTTTTCTAAAGAGCGAACGACAGAGGATATGCGTTCGACTTCCATCTCGCGTTATCGACTACATTTCGCGACACCCGGACTTTGAATCGGGCGGAATCCAGTCGGGAGTCGCCAACGCTCGCGAATATAAAGTGTTTCTGGCCTTTTACGATGCTTGTGTCAAAAATTCCCTCGCGTCTCTTGTCCAAAGCCTAGACTTGAACACCACTGGGGAGTTGAACGAGGCCGTGGCGTCTTACGAACGAGTCTCAAAGCACTACCGTATCTACGACGCAGAGTACGAGACGCACGTGGAGTCTAGGCGAGAGATCCTAGCCGTGGTGCCCCAAACTAGCGCGCGAGTCAGATCCCTCGAAGCGGACCAAGAGTTTTTGCGAGCCTCCAAGGACGTCCTAGGCAGAGTGGCGTCCGACGAGTTGGCCGAGTTTGGAGCGACACTCGCTAGAATCGCCGACAGGATACGCGAAGGAGCCGCTCTCTTTGAAAAGCATCGGGCCGTGTTGTCTGCGGCGTTTGCGGTCGGGAGAGATTTTCCCAACCACCTGACCAACTACTACTACCAGCGCGACTGTATGCCATTCGCCAAGACGTTGAACGCGGTTAGCGCGCAGGCCGGCCTCTACGACGAATTCGAGGCAATGCGCGACGGCAGAACGGTGTCGAAGGAGTCTCTAGCCGAAGTGTACGTGCCTCACGCCGAGACCCTGGTGTGTTCGTTGGCGGCTTACGAGGCACACGTTCGTAAGGTATTTACGGACGATGCCATCGATCACATGCGCAGAGCCAAGGAGCGAATATCGCCCGTGCCTCTGGACGCGACCATCGACAACGAGAACCTCAGGGCCGCAATCGTGCGTACCGGTGCGTTAAATAAATCGCAGTTGTCAGAACTGGAAGACAAGATCAGAGAAAGCTTGAATAGGACGCGGACCGTGATCGAAGAAGTGGGCCGCCTGACTACGTTCGGAGAGCACTGGGGTTTTCTGACGGGAGTTGGTAGCGACTACACGGAAGACCGCCACGGGGTATTTGGATACGACGCGGGGTTGGAGACGACGCGCGGAACGCGGTCGCCCAAAGAGTGGCTGTCCACTCTGGCCACGGAAAGAGGTTACAACACGGCCGAGATAGTGCAACTCCTCAAAACGGTGTCGTCGGTAAAGAACTTGTACAACGAGATACTCGGCGTGTTTCCTCCGGAATTGTGTAGTCTGTATTATCGCGTCGTCAAGCAAGTGGTGCTCTCGGACGCCGATTACAGAGGCAGGGTTCTACACGCGGCCGAGGCCCTGGCAAAGATTCGAGCCAAACTGGGCGAGTCGTGCGACCCGAGTGCCTTTGCCAAAACGTTCGCAAATGTCAGAGACGCGGTCGACAGTATGAGGTTTCTTCTCGCGCACGTCGCTTGCGTTCGCACGATTGAAAAGACACAGACGGCTCTAAACGTGTTCTTTGGGCGCTTCCCCCCGCCGCCACTTCAGAGAGACGTTGAGATTCTTCGCAAGTACGCTCTGTTGGCGGCGGGCAACCACGAGCTGGCCGCCCTGGTGTGCGAAATAATGGAGAAGACCCTGAAGGACGCTCGGTCCAACGTTCCGCTCTTGAATTACGTGGACGATCACCCCGACCTGGACGAGTACTTTCTCGTCAGGGTCGTGGAAGCGGCCAAGACATTCGCGAAGCGGTCCACCGTCTGCGAGTGGTTTTTTCGGCGGATGCGCGAGTATTATTCGAAAGAAGAGTACGACACCATGATGACCTCTCATTCTCGGGCCTTCAAATACCGAAACGATTGGATCGACGTTAAACTCATGGCCACCGTGCTGGCCGAGGGCATGGTTTGCGAACTGAACCCTACCGTGATCGAATTTATAAACGAGTTGCGGAAGGACGAGCGTAGGTTGTTAGGGCTGTTCGAGCGATACCGTGAGGCGGTGTCCACGTTTGAAAACTACAGGCTGGATTGGGCCGGCCTGATCAAGAGAGTCGGGCGGATGCCTCGCGAACGGATCCCGGGAACAGACTGGAGCGAGCGCGTCCATCCGAGCCTCGCGGCCAAACTCGCACACGGAGACGCGGCGGTGAAACTGTTTGAGCTCGTGTGCGACGCCGAAACGGAAGAAGACGCAATGAGCTCCGTATTTAGAGAAACTTCTTCAAAAGACAATTTGGATTACGGGTCGGTGTTTCACGACATGGATCTGTGGACCACCGTGATCGAAAAGACTACCGCGATAGCCGAGCGGCTCTTGGACAAGCACGCGGACGTGTTTGGTTTTCTGGAGAGGCGCGAAGGCAGAGTATCGGCCGGGAACGAGGCCTCCGAGGTTGTGCTGCGTGCGATTGCGCGCGCCGCAAACACCTGGGTGGGCAAGCACTTGTGGCGAGAACTGGTGGCAGCCGAGCTCCTGAGGAAGCACGACTACGACGCGGACGTCGTGTTTAGACTTTACGGGAAACTCGTCTATTCCACCACGGGAAAGGAGTTTTCGAGCGGGGACGTGCCCATCGACGTGTACGAGTTTCTCAAGGACAATGATCCGCCGACCGGGACTAGTCCCTCGATGGAAGTGTTTCGCATGATGCGTCCCGAAAATGTACACGGTAAGCCAGAATAACCACTGATTTTTGTTTACATCTTATATTATTTAACAACTAATTTCTGTAACTCTTGGACATTTTGCATCACTCAAACTATTTACGCCGAGAGTGTAGTCGACAGTAGGCCGGCATATCACCTGGTTTATACCTGTGCGTGATTAATTTTGTAATTATTTTTGTATTTTTTGTAACTCTTGGACTCTGGTGCATTAGTATTATTCTCCTTTATTTTCCTTTTCTTTGTCTTCTATTCATCTGTTTTCCTTTTCTTTTTCTTTTGCCTTCCCCCATTTGCCTTGTCTCCCCTTTTCTTCCTTGACAACCTATTCCTTGGGGTCGAAGAAGAGGAAGTTTGAAATACAATTCAGTTGATAGTTCAGCGCTGTGTGAGTGTATTTTTTTGTGTGTTTGGATTTTGACTAACTGTCTACTTGCGCTGGTTCGTGATGATGCGTTAAAATAGCTCATAATTTAGTTTACAACGTTAAATTATCACTGTTTATATTGCTGAGAGTTTTCACTCTTCGCGTTCACCATTGCGACTGCCGTCCTTCAGCTGGAAACGTTGCTTTCTTTCTCTCGTGTTCTGTCGCTCTCTTTTGCGATCTTTCACTCGGGACCCCGGGTACAGTGGCTACAAGGAGAAGTGTGGCGAGCGCGCCGGCTCAGGCGTGGCACTTCGCCAGGGAAAAAGTAGATGGCGCTGCGGCACTTATACACGTTAGCGGCGCGCTGAGGCAGCATTGGTAAGGCTGCGTTTTTATTTGATTACGCCTCCGTATGTCTCACCATATAATAGAAATGGAATGTTTTTTCGTAGTTAACTAAAACTGAACGTCGAAACTATAATTTTCTAATTTTGAAGAAAAGGAATTACTGAAATATCACGACGTGCGGGCACATATCGACGGCTCGGAACGTGGGGAAATGTGTTCGACTACGTAACATTTGCAAATATTTTGCCACCCAGTGCTATTTTGAATAAACAGAGTCACTGACCACTATTCTTTGCCTTACCTTATGAGTAGCTAAGCGTGAGCGCGTGAAAAAATATGCCCTTGTGTTAGTCGTCAATTACGCAGTTGTCAAAAGGTAGAAAGCATTTTATATGTACAGAGCTTTTAACGTTCGTATCGTTGCATGTTTCGCAGGTGCTCACCGTCGTCCTCGTCTCTCTCTGAGCTCTCGTGCTCAGCAGGATGCTAACACTCGGCTATCCTATGAAAAATTGCCTCAATTGTCTTCTTCGTCTTCGCAGTCGTCATGATCGGGTTCGTTGTCTAAGTCGAAGGCATAGTAACCCTTCATCTTGTCAATCGGGGCCGTAGACGTGTAGAAACGCTAAGTGATTGGCCCGGAATGTCCTCTATACGATATGTGTCATTTGGAAGCTTCTCCGTTACTACGTAGGGACCTTAAAACCTTTTTAAAAGCTTTCTTGAATGTCCTATATAGGAAGTGATTCTCTCTCCACCACGACGATGTCTCCGGGCTCAAAGGTCGAAGCGCTGCACCGCTTCTTATTGTAGCGACGTTGCTGTTTTTCCTGATCTGCACGAATGGCGTGTATGGCCGCTGTCGTCTTGTCGCCAACTCAGTTTCAGTTACGTTGGTTTTGTCCCGTGGTGCATCTCCGAGGGACAATGAAGACGATTTTATTTAATTTTTTTAAGTGGTGTTTTAATGCTTCTTGGGAACATAGCATGCCGCCCAATTTTTTGTAGACATTTATGACGCGTATTTATGTGCCGATGAAAGAAGTAAAGAAACCGAAACTAAACCATCTCCAGTCTCGTTTCTGGGCCTCCGAAAACGGAGGTGACGTAGGGAGTGACGTCAAGTGTGAATAGTCGGTATCGGTAGTATTTAGGAGATCGAGACTCTGGTTATCATGGTGGGTTATAGCAGCGCGGTGGCGCGGTCATAGAGTAATATAGTAAACGTAAAGAGAGGACACAGGAGCCGATTCGCGGCCCAGATAGTGCGTTTCATACCCTCCGCTACGTGGCGCTTTTCTACAATTTGGTTAAAATTAATTAAAACTCTTTGTGTGAAAAGTATTTATATTTTAAATGACAATGCTTTAAAATTGTTTAAAGTACTTAAAACGACTAAATAGTTTAAATCAAATGCGTCACAAAAACCAAGTGATGAATGGCGCCTGCCATGGCCTGCCTGCCTGCACGCCGTCACCTCTGCCTCATTCTGCATGGCCTCTGCTCGTCCCTGCGTCGTTCGTCTGTGCCGTGCGTGCCTTCCATCTGTGCTTTCTGCTGCATCATGTTCGGTCGACTTTGCATCAATCAAGGTGATGCATGACCGCCCGCGTGCTCGCATGCTCGGCGTGAATTCGTGGAGCCGATCGGTTCGAGCTTCTCGCGCTGTTGTTTCTGCCGGGCTGTCTGGCTGCACTTGAACGTATGTGCATGTTGATTTTCGATGAGATTGTTTTAAAAAAGAATTTAACTTACGACCCTGCACACGACGTTGTCCATGGGTTTACAGATGACGGTGTTGAACGAACCTCGACATTGCAGATAGAGTCTTGGTTGTTATGCTGTCTGAAATTTCCAGGAGGTGCGTTTAGCCCCTTGCGTTATTGAAGTGTGCACACTTCAATAACGTCTTCTGTTTAACGCAGTCTCCTCATTTCTCTCGTTCGGAAGCTTTAAGGGGCGGTGCAACGATATTCAATTAGAATGTTTTTCACTTTACACAAGCTTACTGGGACTAGTGGGGCTCAAGGATACTCGCACGCAACGCCACTGACCAAGAAACTCCTTTGTTGCGCTGTAATTTCGAGGACAAAACCGAGTGTTTTCATTCAATCTCTCCTTCGAAAAACCTGATGACGTAGCTGGGCGGTAGCATTACCGCCCAGTGACGATATTTGAATACGGCTCATAGATTGGACCCGAGCATGGCGTGGACACTCGATTTGGGCTCGTGATAATCGATAGCTCGATAAACATTCGGGTAGTGTCCTGTGTCCAATCGCTGCAATGACGACAACAGCCGAACCATAACAATGTCTGGAACTCAGCGCGTGTCCTGTGCCTTGCCAACCCCAGCGCATGGCTATGATCAACATTGGCCGGCATATAATCGGCGCCAAATCACGGCGCCGCTTGTTCTAGCTGCGAGTTGAGGGGATGAACTCTGCTCGTTTTTTTTTTATATTTTTTTCTGCGACTTCGATTGCGTATGGTGAAAACGAACGGGTATTTCACAGATCAATAACGCCAGGGATTTGTTTTAAGCGGTATTTGCGCAAAATACAAATATTAGTGCTTCGCCCCTTTAAGACTGTTGGCTTCACAGTAAAGTCTGTGGTTAGGGAGCTTCAAACGTAAGCTTGGTGTGTGTGGTCATAAGCCATTTTTTGAAGTTGACAACGAACAGGTTTACTTTGTCTTTGATGTTCCGCACCTTCCCAAAACAACCAAGAGCAATCTCCAAGCCCACAAACTTTGCATTGGAAACTAGGTCGTTGAGTGGTCTTCTATTGTTGAAATTTATTGTTCTATCCATGAGATGAGCTTGCAATTGGCTCCGAAACTCGAGAGACACACTTTTTCAAGGACCTTTATGTAACATGGAAGGAAATTGTGCCCCACAGGTACTGAGTGCCTCACTCTTTCTTGCAATCATATCCCTTGTTTATGCCAAGGAACTTTCTGAGGCAGCCATGGCTACAGCCTATTTTTGTGATAAGATGTGCATACTTTTTGATTGTCTAAATAGCTAAAAAATTCAAGAAGACATGGCAGAAGTTGCCTCATGCCTTTCTGAAGGGAGAATCTCAAATACTTGATTTTCTCCACCAATAACTCGGATGGATTTCAGCATGGCAGTTCCAAAGTAGGAGCCAGCCATAAGTCATCATTGGGTGGCAAGTTACTATAAAAAGTGTCCTCATGCTTTGGGATCAGCTTTCAAGCAGCCATGACTTTGATTTCTTACTTACACGACGCCTGCAGCTAGACACACTTGAGAACGTTTTTGGAGCTATATACGACAGATGCTGGGCTGCAACACAAACCCAAAGGTGCATCAGTTCAACTCGGGACTAAAACATCTCTGAATAAAGAAAGTGTTCAAGCTGTCGGACAATGAAAACGTAGAGGATAACAAGGCTGACCTCCTAAAGGCAGTGATGGAAGTGCCATTTGACCTTTTGGAGCAGGCCTTGTAGCAGGCAAAATGTTATTTTGGAGCAGGTAGTGGCCCTTTTGGAGCAGGGTCCGGCATATGTTGGCATATTACTTGAAAATGAAATAATGCTGGATTGCCATATAAAGCCCATCTCTATTATTGGAACACAGCGCCTGTCGCCTTTTTAAGACAGGGTATATCAAATTCAACAAAGTAAACACACACAAAAAAAAACATTTTTTAAAATAAAGTGTATCTGCTCGTCAGATAAAAAATACAATTAAATATGTCACACTGAGTTCTGATGGTACAGGATATTTAGTTTTATCAGGCTGCACTTCTTTTAAGGTATCTGCAGCAGCATCTAACGACCCTCACTGTTGTGGAATGTTTTAGTTCAGATTAGAGTTGTCTTTCGGGCAGCAGCTTCAAATATTGCGATATCTGATATTCGCTTCAAAAATTCCGATTCATTTTCGATGTGCTGGCGAAGTCACGATCGGATTACGGCGAGTTAACCCGTTGAGTGCGCTCCTTGGCATGCACCGACGCGCTGCAGAGAAGCGACACCCGCGGAGCAGATACCGCAGTCGCGCGAGTCGCGCAGTGCTTTGTGCACCGAAAAGAACGGTGAGGCTTTACCAGAACTACATCCAGAGTTTGGTGCAACTCAACTATACTTCGTTTCAGCTTCGGTGTGAGCGCAGCCAAAGTTACAAGCGCGCCGCGCGCATGGAGCCCGTAACGGTGCCGACGCTGCACGAGCCCACGCGCGAGTCAGGAATGCACAGAGCATTGGGCTCGCGCTAGCTTTGACTTCGCTGGTAGCTAGCGCATGGGAACAGGGCGGGCCTACATTAAAAACATCCCCAAGCTCGGCCTTTTTTTTTTTTTTTTTTAAATAGGCTGCTTAGTGGGATGATTCTTCGCTTAGCCTCTGCGGCTTTGGTTTCAGATGTTGTTAACGTTGTTCCTTTCAATGATGATGATGATAATGCACCCTCGCAGTTTCGGTTTGCGTAGCAGTTGCGGCGCGGAAAATACCGCGGCACCGCCACGCGCTCTGATAAGACTTCAATTTTTATTTTTTATTGCAACATCTCATCTCGGCGCAGGCATGGCGCAATTCTTCGGTAAAATGACAATTTGGCGCTACATGTAGCAGGATTGCGTCCTTGGCGCAACTTGGCGCAATTGGCGCAGCACTTCCATCACTGTAAAGGAGTTACAAATATCTTCGCACCATGGAAGTTTGATTTCAGACATTGTGGAATGTCTTCCAATTGATAACTTCCCGCCACTAGAGGATATTTCTGAGCTGGCATCAGACATCAGGTCTAACATAATTGATGACTCGTCCACTTTTTTATTACGTTTGGGGCTATTTGATCAAGCTTTTGCTTGAACAGACAACTTACAGCTGTGGCTGTTCTCAGCTGCTATCCGATGAGTCTAATAACTTGACCAGGCCTCACCAGTACTGTCTTGTTCCTAAAGCATACCACGTGCCTGGAAAATTCTTCGGGAACTTAGAAGTACCACCACAGGCTGCCTTTCATTTCATTCAGCAACTAGGAAATCACTTTCTTCCCATAATAGAGAGTGTGACACATGTTGGAGGAGTATGTGCCACCTTGTATAGCACACTTTGAGGTCTGGGTGGTTTTAGCCTGTGCCCAGAGTAGTACCACAAAGGGTTTTTAAACTTGTTTTGCAGAATACGCTTGTGTTGACATGTTTGATTTCTTAACCGAAATTTGGACAAAGTTCGACATCTTGTAAACCCTGAGATGGGGAACGATAAAAAAACGGACGAACACAACAAAATCACACAACAACAAAAACGGACGAACACAACAACAAGATTTTGTTGTGTTCGTCCGTTTTTTTATCGTTCCCCCCCTTAGCGAAAACTAATACGTTTGAAATATACCACATTCTAATTTGAGTGTATTTTAAATACAGTTCATAATTTTAAGTACACGAAAAATAGACCGAAAATATAAACTTTTTTTTTTTACTCAATACTGAAATATACTTCTAAAAATCATTTTAAAATACCTTTACTTAAACTGCATTTCAAGTTCCCTTCATGCGTTTTGAAATATGTAAATACTAAATTAATGGGCCCAAAATACCTTTCACATATATTTCTTGAAATATTTATTTAATTCATGCAAAATATACTCCAACCCTAAAAAAAATGGAGCAATCAAAAATACGTGCAGAATACTCTTAAAATACCTGAAAATCGTAAATACTGTTGTGTTATACTCTAAGTACCTTTTGACTGCAGTACTTTGGTAGTTTGACTTAAACTACCAAAATATTGAAAAGCTTCCCTTCTAGAAGTTCGCTTCAAGCAGATATCGAGTACACTGAAGCGCCTAAATACAACATTTGATTAGTTTGTCAACTGAATTGCGGAGCATCGTACTGATAAATCAGCCCAGTTTATGTTATTGCTTACTTTTTTCTATCAAGAACACACCTGATCAGTTCCTTGCACACCAATCACAAACGCGGTTCGGGAACTACAACCACAACATTTGCTGAAGCTGGAAAGCTTCAGCAGGTGCTGTGAACAGATACGTTTGGCGTGGTTTTGTTAGCACAATGATAGTTCACTGAACGTGTCTACTCACCATTGTACGTGATGCGAATAGTGACCTTAATATAGTGATATTAACTGCCATACTAAATAGTCAACTACTAAAATGGAAAGGCAAAACAACTACTGTAAAATATTTTTTTTTTCGCGGGCTCAATATTTCGCGATTTAGGTCAAAGTTGGAGTTTTGCAATAATTCGCAAATTCTAATTTTCGCGACGCGCTGGGATCGCATTATAGATTTTGATGCTTTTACATTTTGCCGGAATTGTTCACGGGACCTATTTTTCGGAATTGTAGGCGATTCGCGAACTTTGCGAGAATTAGGTCCTCACGAAAATAAAGTCGTTTACAGAATTTTAAAGTGAAGATACTGCCTCGATTCGCTTCGTCCTGAGTGGTGCTACGCAGAGAAGCAATAAGATGTATTTTATGAGCCGTTTGTGTGGATATTGTTTTAAGGACTGCGCCGAATTGTTATTAGTTGTACCAATGCCTTTCACTAAGAGATATCGTCCACGAACTTCAAAACACTGTTTCCCCTTTGACAGACTCCCAAGGAGAAGATCGAATACTTGGAACCTTAATAAGCGCAGAGGTGGTCACCGAAAAAATGATTACCTTCAATATGTAGGCTATATAACGCTCTAGAGCAGTCAACGGGACTGTGAATGAGCTGTTCAGTGCGTCATGGTGTTTGTGTTTGTGTTCGTTTCTAATGTAGATTTGTGAGATGTATTTAGTAGTGCCTTCAAACACCATAGGAACACATTTGCTGACAAAATCGAAAATAAAAAAAAATTGTGTAACCAGTTTTTAATACACAAATGGCATCTTGAGTGTGAAGGGATAATATTTTTGGTATATTTAAAATATTTTTTGATTCATATTTATAATGTATTTTGAATACCTTACGCGCGTATTTCGAATGCGGCCAAAATAATACAGAATAAATACAAAATGAATATTCGTACTAAATATATTTCAACTTCGTTTGAAGTACGGCCTCTTTTTGCTAAGGGCCATCTCAGGGTTTACAAGATGTCGATTGATTACCAGCTCGCCTGCACTCTCTCACTGCTTACAAAGTTCGGTTGCACTCTTCAGTGGCTAGTAAGAACGAGACAGGTTTAACTGTTAATATTGTATTAAAAAGGGGCGGTTGCCAAACCAAAAACAAAAAGTGCTTATTAAGTGGGCGGTGCAGCTTGCTCACCAAATATTTGTTTCCCCTTTTGCCAGCGAATGTGTATCACGGCTCCCCAACAGAAGTATTTGTCCACTTTCTACAAAATTTCGATAGAAAATAGTGTATAGAGGCTAAAAGTATTTGAAAGAAAATGTATCCACTTTTGTATCCACTGTCCATAGTTTTTTAGCCGTTTTTTTCTGAAGCCATATTTATTTTCTTAACAATTTCGGGGAATGTTTAGGGGCGTTGAATCTTGTCAGATTTCGAATAGAGTTCTCATTGTTTGGTAATGGCTCGCCCGCAGTGAGTTTGAGGCTATGCAAATTGGTGTTTTTTATATTTGCTGGAAATCGGGAATTTGTACTATCCGGCGTGTCCATCGCACTGTTATTATACTCTTATGACTGGTAATGCTAGCGATGACCTATTTATTTTTGCACTTACTTCCCGTACCCGAGTCGGCGTGAAAGTGAATGTATCATACAGCATGTTCTCCGTGGAAAGGTTTTGTTAACTTGGTTCCGCTCAGAATCTATTACGAAGTGTACGATATGCCGAAGTCCTGCATATTCATTTATTTTTGTGAGTGTCGATCTCTTTTGTATAAAACATACGGAGCTTCTGAAGTAAATCATGTATGCATGAATGTGGCCCAATAAAATGTGTTGGAACCACTTACTGTTGTTGGCTCCAAAATGCTCCACCAGCCAGGAGTCAATGCGGCGATTGTGTAACTTGAATGCTTTACAATAGAAAAAAAAAGAAAAGAAATATATACACTTCTGCTTTGTGAAGTAAGTTGAAATATTATTTGACACATTTTGCAAGAACTCCATCGTAAAAAATAAAGTAAAAGTGCGTCAATATTTAAAAAAAAAAAGAATGCTAAAAAAAACAGGGGCTTGGGGAGTCAAGGAACTCCCGAGAGCCGAGCGGGACGGGGAGGAAAGAGAGAGAGAGAAGGGTACCGGAGAAGCGGAGCAAAAATGCCCAAACCGAAACCGAAACTAACTTGACCGGAAACGGAATCAGATTATACTTAATACCGCCCGCTAGGAGCGCTCCCTGTCACTGGTCTATCTGGGCCGCTGGGGCCTATGGCAGTGTCCGCTCTTTACCTTGTGTATATTACTCTATGGCGCGGTCGTTGCGCCGACTCTGTCAACATGGACGAATGCAGCTCTCGCGAGCGAGTTCGAGCTTCCGTTCAGTGACCGAACACCAACGGAACGGGAGTACGTTTGTGGCGGCCACTGCCATCACCCGACGGAGACCGCCCAGTCGGCAACGAGCGGCCCGCATGCCGAAGGACGGACGCGGGGGAGATGCCGAAGGGAAAGCGGCAGCGATCCCGCCGTTCCGGGATCCGGTTCCTCCGCGGACGTCCTCTTTTCGTCGTCAACGAACACGAACAGCTACCCACACGTGAAAACTAGCGTCGCCCGAACGTATACTGGTCTTCAGTCGACCGCTAGAACAGCCATCTACAGCTACCATTTTGCAAAATCTTTTGAGTACCGTGTCAGAGGAGTGCAACTTCCTATACCGCCCATGGAACGCAAATTGGAAAACCCTGGGAGGCCGCAGCGCCATTTGAATCCCCTGGTATCTGGTGGCTGTACTAAAATCAACATGGCGGCACAGCGAAACCAAAACCGAAACTGCACGGCAGCGCCAATGTGTTTGGATGGATGGGCGGTAGCTTGCGCCACCTAGAGTTAAAAATATATATATTGTAGCATTTTGTTTTTGCCCGGTTTGCGCGTTGCTTTGCTAGGCTTCTGCTGCTTTGCGGCTGGTTTTCGCATTTCAATGCTGGTTAACGTGCGTTGAAACGCACACAAGCCAGCGCTGAAAAGCGAGACCAGCAGCAAAGCAGCAGAAACCTAGCAAAGCAACGAAAGTGACACATACACAAAAAATATGCAATGCTTGTCCTTTTGCGTTCATTTTTATTCAACAGACAGTAGAAAATACAGACGAAATTTCTCACTGTTTTGCACACGAGAAACAAAGAAATGAACAAAAAAACAGGATAAAACGTTAAGGTTACGTGCGACGAAGGTGATGATATGCGTCCTTGAAATTTGATTATATAAGTAAGCATATAAGTAAAGACCGACGACGGTGTCTTAATTGCAACTAAAGGCAACTAAGCAATGAGTACCAAGAAAAACAGCTCAGCTCTTTGGTATTGAGTCTTCATCGAGAACCTGCCCATTCGTTTTTAATATTATCACTTAAATTTAGGAGTGAGTCACTGCTAAACGAAACGGGAAACCAGAGCGGATCGCTCTATCGCTCATCCTGAGTAAATCGAAAAATATTTAGGCTCATATTTTCACTCCTCGCGAACAGACGCGTGAATCGCTGACAACAGTGCCAAATAAACAGCTCACAGCAAAAAGTTTGCCATCTTTTAAGGTTAGCATATGTGCTCGATCTTGATATGAAAAAGTCTACACAGAATAATGCGGATTCTTGGGCGAGTTGGTACTGAAACTTGGAGAACATAATAGCGCTTCACGACAGGGACGAAGGGTAGGAACGAGACAACACAATGCGCTAACTTCAACTGGTTTAATCGTCAGAAAATCAAAGGTATAAATACTCTGCATCATCGCGCCATTCAACCAATCCCAAGCCACGCCACTGATCGCAAGAACTGTATCTCTTTGTCTGCCAAATCGATCGACGCCACGCTGACACATCGATCCCCGTAGTTTCTTATCAGGTCCGCCTCTATAATTTCCCTTACCGTCTTATCTCTATGTTTTCTAATGACAGTGCACAAATTAAATTCAGGTTTGCACCCACAGTCATGGCAGTGCATCGACAAATGACCGTCACGCTGTCCGCTCACTTTTAGGTTGTGCTCGCGCAATCTGTCATTTAGACATCTTCCCGTCTGTCCAACGTACTTTTTACCGCACGTCAGCGGGATCTCATAAACGACGCCTTCTGCGCAATCTACAAATGGGCTGCGATGCTTCTTCACGCAGCCAACCGGTGGTTTGCGGTAAGGGTCCGTCATTTTGGCACAACTTGGCAAGTTTTTCGGGTGCAGAAAAAACCACCCGAGCGTTTAGGCGGTTTGCTATCCTTTTGAGATCGTGTGCCGTTTTGTGCATGTAAGACACAACCGCCACTCTTTGTTTCTTTTGGGCCACATCCTGGTCTGGACTCGCTACTACTCGTAGCTTCTTTAAAACCTTTTCTGCAACCGACACCAGGAGCGTTCCAGGGAAACCGGCAGCCACCAAGCGTTCTGACTGCTCCTTCAGACCTGAAGGCATCGCATGATGACACGACCTTCTGATGGCGTTCACAAAGCACAAATTTACAATTCCTCTCTTGACAAGTTTTGAATGGGATGAATTGAAAGGCAACAGGGGCTTGTTTGCTCTTGGTTGGTATTTCCAACACACATGTTGCTCCGAAAGTGTGAGCCTGATATCTAAAAACTGTATGACGTTGTCCACAGGTACCTCGTGCGTAAGCTTGAGAGGATCTAGGACGGTACTAAAAACTGTTAAAAGGCTGTTCACCACCGAGGGAAAGTGAGAAACGTCATGGGGAAGAAAAACTAAATAATCGTCGACGAATCTAAAAACCTTACTACCATTAAAGTCATTCAGGCGTTCCGAGAGAACTCTGTCATGATGGGCTAAAAATATATCGCTTAAAACTGGAGCTAAACACGAGCCAATACACACCCCTCGCTTCTGAATCTACACTCCGCTGTTCCACTCAACAAAGGTCGAGTTTAGATAAAATGTAAGCAATTCGAGAAAGTCATCTACAGTCATTCCTGCTGCGTTCTGAAAGGCCACCACCCCGTGTTTATCGATGCTTTCCTCTACGCAGGTCAGTAGTTTGTCGTGCGGTAGGGAATAGTATAAATTCAGGCGGACCTGATAAGAAACTACGGGGATCGATGTGTCAGCGTGGCGTCGATCGATTTGGCAGACAAAGAGATACAGTTCTTGCGATCAGTGGCGTGGCTTGGGATTGGTTGAATGGCGCGATGATGCAGAGTATTTATACCTTTGATTTTCTGACGATTAAACCAGTTGAAGTTAGCGCATTGTGTTGTCTCGTTCCTACCCTTCGTCCCTGTCGTGAAGCGCTATTAGTATCTACACAGAAGTCTCCAGTAATTTGACAATGACATATTTCTCGCGGCGAGTGAAGAGCAATCCTGAACAATGATAGGATTTGGTTTTGTGATTGGAAACCATTGCAGCTATTGCCAAAATCAAACAATTAATACTCACTACCACTGCGAGAGTTAGGTTTTGTTGCAAACATCTAATCAGAAACTTGAGCAAGAGAAGACCAAAAGAGCGTACCGCACGTCCATTCGAACTCGAAACCATTGATATCCCGGCTTTCGGCAGTCATTGTTTCCGCACTTGGCACATCAGGTGGTGTGTTGATGACGAAAATCCATGCTTGACCACATTACACCAACAACAACAAGTTCCCACGAAAAAGAAAAGATAGCCGCGCGCGCACGAACGCGGGACGAATCTCGCGCCGCGACGCACTCCCAGAAGCGAAACAACTCGCCGGCTCGCGTCCCTCGCGCGTTCCAACGGTCCAGCGACTTCCCGGCGCCAGCGGCCAGCGCATCGCGAGGCGAGAGGCGCGGGTTCAGAGAGAGAGAAAGCGCGCCCAGACGCGTTGAAAGAGTGAAAGAGAAAGTTACAATAACAAGCTTCAAAGCCATTCACACCTTCAAAACAACTTCACCTTTATTTCGCATCATTAAATATATGAATCAATTTTATTTAAAATGAAATAACAAGTGCCAACAGCCGCTGGGAGCGCGGCAATCGGAAGCAGTTCGCCGGACCGGACAAACGTCATAAGTATACGCGGCGGGACGGAAGTATCCGAGAGCTTCACCCCACTGACCGTGTCACCGTGTTCTTTTTTAATTTTATTTTGTTGGCCCATAGTTGCTCGTTGACGGTTTCGCGTCCAGCGTAGCAAAGAAAAAAACAATGAAGCTGCTTTATTTACGGTTTGGTAACCATTTCCGATCCGATTTATACTTTTGATGGTTATTCAAGCGGAAATTAGAACAGTATTTCTAAACATCGCAAACTAAAACGTGACCGAGGGCACGTCTCTCGTTTCGACCAATCGCCGAGGCGTCTCTTGTGACGTCGCGCTCCTTGGCTCCGCATCGGTCACGTGAGCTCTGCTTCTCCTGGCTTCTCCCGCAACTCTCGGGGCGTCGCCCCAGTCGATCCCGGTACGATTATTCCCGCTACTGTTTAATTGATTTGCGCGGCACACAAGCGCCGGTTTCGGCTGAAATTTGGGCAACGTGGCCTGAGACGTGCCTGGAACCCAGTTCAATCGCCAAAAAGATCTCCGAAATTGCCTTCATTGTCCCTTTAAACAGACAGGACCCGGCATGACGTCAGCCTGAGTGAAGCCGGAAGAGGCGTTTAATCCTAGACTGCCTTGCGCACCCGTTCCGAGGCCGTGGGGTAGCCACCGCGCACCGGCGGTTCGTCTGCTTTCTAATCTGCTCCTGCTCCACGAGGCTAGCTTTCGATGCGGTCGGCGTCCGCCGTGGGCGTCCACGATGCGAATGCTTTGCAGCGTGAGTGTTAATGCCTAGTTCCACATTATGTGCGAGCGAAGTCAAAACTGGAAGCGCGAGCCCGTTGTTCTGTGCGCTCCTGGCTTGCATGCGTGCTCGTGCGATCTGCTGCTGCTGTTTATTAAAAAATGCGTTGCCCAACGCCAAGTCCTTCACGGTGCGTCGTCTAGAGCGTCTCAATTCTAGTCACTTCGTTTCTGCTGGGCAACCAGGCGGTTTAAAAGTCTCCCGTTAAGCGCCGTTTCAAATAACTGGGTGCCGCTATTACTTTCGGTGCACACAGTCGCATTGCCACGGAAATGTCATCGCAACGCGGTTGTTTGCACCGAAATTAATGGCGGCGCCCACTCACTAGGCTTCCCATTGGTCAAGAAATGCTGGTTGCGGCTCGTGGCCACGCCTACTTCCGTTACAATTCGCTCCATGCATTGGGGATAGGAACGCCACCTCCTGCCCATTATAACTAGGGGTGTCGCGAACCGGCCGTGGTTCGAGTTCGACCAGGTTCGACTTTTTTCGAACTTTTAGTGGAAAGTTCGACGAACCTTCTATTGAGGTTCGACTCGTGTGCGCATGCGCGACAGGCTGGCCAGTTGGCTTCGGATTGGATGATAATGACTAAGAAATGATTATAAGTGCAGCGCTGATTGGCTATTTCAGTTAATACAGTACTAAAAACTAAGTTATTAACTTCTTCATTTATTAGAATGATCCTTTTAATTGCAGCTGCAGTTCACAATATAAAATAGCCCTTTTCATAAAAAATGTTTTTCCAAACCTAGACATGCTTGTACCAAGGTCTGGCCACACTGTCCACAAAGTCGAACCGGTCGAATCTGGTGAAAAGGTCGAAGGTTTGTAACCGGTTCGACGCAGTCGAACCCCGAAAGTTCGACCAAAAAATCTGGTTCGACAAAAGTTCGCGACACCCCTAATTATAACCTTCTTGAGCTATATAGTGCTCTAGTCCATGCATAGTACCATGCTCAAACGGATCAAGCTTCTGAGCGGACAGCATCATCAGTTTTCTCAGTGTAAACACCAGCTGCATCGTAGATGCAAAAAGTTGCGGAAATTTACGTCTTCTGTAAATATCTCTACGACAGCAGAGTTGTTTGAAGTCATCGCAAATAGAAACTACCTCTTGCAGCGCGCAATGTTTATACGCACCGGAAATGGGCTCATTTTCGTCTTCTGCGCATGAGAAAGTAAATAGCGGTGACATCAGAACCCCAAGCCCCGATTGGCTGATCGCGACCCCCTATCTGAGCGTCGTCTCCTCCTTTGCAACGTCGTCTGCTCGCACCGTTGCCTGCGTCTGTCTTACCTTTCCTGCGACTTTCGGAAGTCGACTTTGCCTTTCAGAGAGGGCAGACGAAATAACTCGAGCGGTACTTTGTTTTTGTCCAGCAACTAGCAGACGCGCATCAAGGAGGGAAGTCAGAGGACTCACTGGCGAGGTGTCCCGAGGCGCCGAGATTTGTTTGCAAAGAACCAAGACTGAGCGTGTTAGTGTCCGCAAGTTCCCTCCCAAATACTTTTTCCCTCCTTTCGTGTCTGGTGAGACTCCTCACTTTAACGGCGTCGGCGGGTTGGCGCAGTTAACGTCGTCTACTTTGCGTCTGCTAGTCAAAGCGATGGCTGCTTTACCTTTCCTGCGTCTGTCGGAGATTCACCGCTTTTTTACCGGCGAGAGTCACCGTTGCCTTGGAAAACAAGATGACAAGAGGCAGAGATTGACCTCTCAATCTAAAATTGAGGTCAGCCAGGTCAGCGACCAAAGTACAGGGTGTCACAAAAGAAAATTTACACGGACTTTTTAACCGCAAAAATGAACTAGGCATCGCCGAACGCTCATTCTCCGCCCAGAGGTAGAGGTAGAGGTCACAACCAGATGCCAAAGTTTCAGCCCGATCGGATAACTTAATCAAAAGTTATAAGTGATTTACTGAAATTTTCAATGGGAAAATGGAGCCCATTTTCGCCCGTTTTCGGTATCTAGTGCCATAGAGCCCCATGCGTTCGAAAACTCCGTCGGCCGCCATTTTCCCATAGAAATTTTCAGAAAATCACTAATCACCGAGTACGACCGTATGAGACAAGGATCGTTTTGAAGCATCTTACGACCAGATGCGCTGCTGCGGGGCTGGTTGCAAGCCGTCTCAAGAGGCTTAAAAACTGATGTTGTCGCTGTTGGTTGTAGTCAAATGAAAAGTGTGTGAACGGGCCTTAAAGGGGCGGTGCAACGATTTTCGGACTTTGGCCAATAAACTGCGGAAATCAATCTGTGTCACCTATGAAACGAGGAACAGAAAAGCATAATTTTTCGAGAGCGCTAGTTTTTATTTAAAAAAAAAAAATGAAACAAATCGAAGGTCAAAGTGCCTCTCAACTCTCCACATTGCCTTTTGTGTGACATACTTTGGGGGACCACCTGGTCCCATTGGGCTCTCTTTTCAGATACCCCGGCCGCTTCCTCCGCGATTGTCGACTTTTAAAGGATTAGCATCGTCAAAGGCCGCGGCGAGTGATTAACACAAAGGACGGTTCGCCACGTGGTTGACGGCGAATGCAGCAGCAGAGGGGGACAGGTTTTTGTTGACTTCCGCGTATCCCCCAGCGACGCTGTCACTGTAGTTCCCGGAACAGCCACACGCGGCTTCAGATCAGCAAATAGTTAGTTTTTTTTCTTTGCGATTACGCAGCGCAATAGCAGTTTATTGAAGCAAGGCGACGCGTTTTTCGTCACTTGTGCCTGGATAAACAATATAAAAGATACAAACTGCCAACTCTTCGAACATTAAAATGGTTGCACTACCCCTTTAACGGCGACAATGTTTGACCTGAGGGAAACTGGTGACTCCCTCACGGGAAAGGGAGGAGGGGGGGGGGAAGGCAGAGGGGTGATGTTTTTTTCAATTTTTCCTGCCCAATCCCCCAAAAGAAATCTTGGTGATAGTTCGGGAGAGAAAATTGGCTTAGAAGGGAGGGAGGAATCATGTTTGTCTTCTTAGACTTATAGCCTCGTCCCCTAGAGCGACAAACACAGATTTTTGTCTGGAAACACCACAAAGTTACGTGTCGCAGATGCTGTCCCACTGTAACAGCCAACACTCGCGACAAACAATCGACGACGGACAGGTTCCTGTTTGTCCTTGAACTTGTAGCGCCGCAAGCAGCCCCACCGAGGAACTTATCCTCTTCACCCACTGTTAACCTCGGCTGCCTCTTCCCTCCCTTCCACCCTTTCTCCCGAAGCTCGCCTCACCGTTTGACCTTCAGAGAAGGCCTTGGTGGCCACTGATCGTTCCCGCACTTCCCATTCCTTGATTGCTCGTGGGGGTCGTGGCTTGCTTGCTGGCAGCCTTCTTGCAAAAGAGAATTTGCTGCGACTGGTTTTGCTCGCGAAAACCCGGTGCACGAGGTGGTGGTTCGAAACACCGAGGTCTACACTACTGCATCAGGATGGATACACCGAGGTTCGAGGACTGACCAATGTAAGACCGCTCGCCACGAAGTAGGACATGACGTTTCGGCAAACCATTCCGGCAGACGAGAAACTTGTCATCACGTTTTGCGATAATCGGGATGCCGTGTTGTTCCCCAAAAGACACCTTGGATACTAAGTTATAAACATCCTCAAAATCGGCATAAAATTTCGTGGTGCTCCTCTAGAATTCCTTGAACGACCCCAAAAAAAGGAACGATTTGGGAATTCTAAGTTCGGAAAATGTTTAATGTCGATTGTCATGACTGTTTGCGGAAAGTTGCCAATGGCAAATGAAGACTAGATGAAGCTTTAATCAAGAAATAAAGCAATCGTCTCCACTTTCACCGTGTTTTTCTGCGAGTTTTACGCCCAAAGAGCAAAGCACGAAAACCGCGACGCCAGACTCTGTCCGTGTATTTTGAAGTGTTTGGTTGACAACTCCAGTCCCACTAGTAAACAAGCTTCCTAGTCCCCGTGTTCTGCGTCGTGTCCGCCAGGTGGGACGGCGGACTCTGACAAACAGGCTCTCTCGTTGTCGTTTGTTCCTGTTTGTCGCTCTAGTGGGACGTGGCTATTAGGCTAGGTGGCGCAAGCTCCCACCCGTTACAAAGGATATAGCCATTCACATCCATCCATCCATCCAGGGGGAATTCCTCTGTCTCGCTTTCATTGCCCTCGTGGACAATGAAAGCGAGGCCCATAGCTTTCAGTTACAAATAATAGTACAAATCCAACTCCAAGTACAAGTAATACGGTCCAGACTAGAAACCTGAAAAGTGGTTGTTATTCCGACTCGGAAGTACAATGACTTGTCCTGAATGAATGCTGATGAGTTAAACGGCAAGACATCGATTGTGAATGACCCGAGATTCGAAGGGAAACTGGGATGGCAGTTTCTTAGGACTATTGACCTTCAACACTTACCAAACTTGGTTTTATATTACCATCTTTTTTATATTTTTTGCATTGGGAGATTGAAATGGCGTTTAACGAATAAATCCGAATTGACAAAAATTTTACCGGTAGGCGTTTTTCTGGGTTTATTCGAAAACACAGAATCCTAGTATACTTGGGCATTCAGTTCACTGCTATCAGACATCAAACTTCCTGATCATTATCTAATTCAACTGAAAGCAAAAAAAAAAGGTTGAGCACTAAGCCGCTTGCAATGATTTCATATTACGAATAACTGAAAAATTTTCAAGATTTTGCATCATGACCGTTTAACTAAAGCAGAAACGTGCCGAGTGTTCTTCAGATGCACTAGAAAAAAAAAACCATAAATATATAAAAATACAGTCCATAAATATTGTCACGGGTGGTGACCAGAATAACAATAAATCAACAGGAAGAAATAAACGTTTAATGTGGCGAACTTGTGCCCAAAACAAAAAGGGAATAGAAAATAATAATAAAGCGTCGCGAGCGTCGAAGTCGGCGAGACAGCAGAGTCGAGTGCTGGGGCGAAACTGACGCCGCTCGCCTTGCGGAATCCCTTATGTACCCTCGTGGGTTTCTGGATAGTTCGGTGTAGAAGGTTCGGCGCGTAGAACATTCTAACTTCGAATCAGCAAGACGGTTCTCGAATTCACTAGAACATCACATTACAGTGTCAACAAAAATGTGTAGCCGCGGCCAGGAATCGAACCCTGGCCTTCTGCATGGAAGGCAAGCGCGATAACCGTTATGCCACGCGCACGCTGCCTACTTGGCCAGCTGCGCGCGCGGCAAAACAAACAAAACAAAAAAAGAACGGTAAACTAATGAGTCATTTGGAACACATAAGGTCCACAGTCCTATCGAGCGTAGTACGGCTTCAGTCGCACGACGTGGACGACTTCCGGTCGTGGAGGGCGGCGTGACGAAGTCCGTGTTCCGTCGGGCATCACCTCGTAGTTCAGATCCCCGAGTCGACGAAGCACTTTGTAAGGTCCAAAGTAACGTTTCAGGAGTTTCTCGCCGAGACCGCGTCGGCGAATCGGTGTCCACACCCACACCCTGTCACCGGGCTGGAAGTGGACGTCCCGACGACGAAGGTTGTAGCGGCCAGTGTCGACACGTTGTTGAGCCTTAATCCGGAGTCTGGCGAGCTGACGGACTTCTTCTGCCCTTTGGGCAACCACCTGGGCGTCGTCGCTTGCGTCAACAGCCGGTTCGTGAGGTAACATCGCGTCCAGCATTGTCGTTACCTTGCGCCCATGCACCAGTTGAAAGGCTGTCACTCCGGTGGTCTCTTGTATGGCCGTGTTGTAGGCAAATGTGACGTACGGCAACACCTCGTCCTATGTCTTGTGCTCCACGTCGACGTACATGGAGATCATGTCGGCGATGGTCTTGTTGAGTCTCTCCGTTAGCCAGTTGGTCTGCGGGTGGTACGCCGTGGTGCGGCGATGGCTGGTGTGACTGAGTCGGAGGATTTCTTGGGTCAGCTGTGCCATGAACGATGATCCGCGATCTGTAATCAAAACTTCTGGAGCGCCGTGCCGGAGGACGACGGACTCGATGTAAAACTTGGCGACTTCAACAGCCGTGCCTGCTGGAAGGGCTTTCGTCTCGGCGTACCGTGAGATAATCGGTGGCGACGATAGTCCAGCGGTTTCCCGACGTTGACGGTGGGAAAGGCCCAAGTAAATCCTTTCCGATCTGCTGGAACGGCATAGACGGGGGAGAAATCGAGTGCAGAAGTCCTGACGGCTTCGTCGGCAGTTTCTTGCGTCGCTGACACTCGTGGCATGATCGAATGTATAGGTGAACGGTCTTCGGTAGCCTCGGCCAGTAGTACTTTTCTCGAATCCTGGCGAGCGTCCTGCTGTAGCCAAGGTGTCCAGCCGTTGGGTCCCTATCATTTCGTCGAAACTCGTTTCGTGGAATTACGTTGCGTGGACAACTTTTCGTGGACACACGTTTCATGGACACACGTTTCGTCGACACTGTGACGTTTCGTCGAAAATCGTTTCGCGGACAGCACCACCCTGATACGTTTCGTCGACAAACTTTTTTTGTGCGTGTGGATTGCAGTGGATTCTATTGGATTACTGGCATTTCCTCTGCTCGCTTTAAGTACACCGGAAGTTGTGACAGCGTTCGTGGTTCGCACCAGGCAGATCTCGTCAATTTTAGAGAAAAAACTTATTTTTTCTTAATCTGGAGGAAACATAGAGTAATGGAGGAAACGTAAGTGCATTCTATTGTTCAAGCATCAAACAATTTTACAGCTTTTTTTTTTATGTGAGGCAGAGGAAACCTTTTTGAGATTTAATATGTTATTTCGATAAATATTTGTTTGGTTTTGGGTTTTCCCGTCGGTTCATCACGCACAGCTGCTTGCCTGTGTTTACATCGGCTCACCGTCGCGGCTGGTCTACTCTGCGAGGAGCGACTGAGACGATCTTGACGCTTATCTTAAGTACCTTATGCGATTAGAATATCGTGAACCACACGAGAATCGTCGTGTTGGTAAGTTTGCGTGTTAATCTGTTTTGCACTTAAATACGAGCTAAGGCAACCTGTGCTTCTAGTACGAGCGGGCTTCCGCCCGCTGCATTACCATCAATCCATCCATCCAGCTGCCTTAATTATGCTGAGCAATGCTGCCTGGGCGCATTCCGAAGCAGGAGCTCGCGCACGCTCCAAGTTCACGCGATGACTCGCGCTAATGTCAGGGCAGCTGAAAGACGCCCCCGTCTTTCCTGTATTTCTCCTCCGAACTGATGGGTGTTAGAGATGTTTTGAAATCTTTAGCAAGCTTCAGTCATGTGCTCAAACCCGATAAACCTTCGAAGCAGGCGGCAATCAGTCAAGTGGAGTTAATTTCGTCTTAACGTGAACTGGTGTTCCCCGATTTCCGCTAGTAACACTTTTAAAGTCTACATGACTAACCAACCAGTTCAGTTTGGCTAGGGTCAAGTGATCAGTGTAACCATCCAGTCACTCTAAACACGTGCAGTCACGGCCACTAGCTCGAACTTCCAGAGTACATTGAACACTTCTGGTACGGTGCTCATTTGATTTACCTGCACCTCCTGCACCAGTGCAAAAACGTGTAGGGCACTGTACTTTCGGTATTTGTATTGAGATACGACTGGAAGTGCACCGCCCTACACTTTTCTGCACCGGTGCAGGAGGTGCAAGTAAATCGAAGGAGCCTATACACCTTTCCAAAAAACACTCGACCCCAGGGGCAACAAACCGTTTTCGAGCCGAGTCACTTAGTTTGAGGCAATGTTACTAGAACCACTCAGTTGGGAAACTGCCATACAGACTGCTCTGAAAAAGTGGCCCCAATGTGTCCACAAGAACCGAGCTAATGGCGAAAACAATGCCGCCATTTTTCCCGCAGCGGCCACTCGAGGAACTGTACTTTACTTCTATTTTGGCTTTAATCGGCCATTTTGGCGCCGAAACAGATACAGCGGAAGAGGTTACAGGGGTGCCACCCCCGTCTCCCCAGCGAACGCGCCGCAAATTTCTGCCGAAGTTAAAATGCACCTAGGTCGGGACGCGCTACCCGAAAGGACCGCTGAGGCATGGTTGTATAAAAACAATATTAATTGTTCCGCAAAACCTTGCAAACTAAAGATTATAAAAACATCACGTGCCCATCATTCTGTACTAAACTCCAACAAATTTCATAGAAAAAGAGTCTTTTCCATTTTATTTATGCAAAAACATTATGCAAAAAACTGGCTACAAAGCAATTGTTTAAGTTTAAATACAAGTAAAACTAAGTATGTATTTTTTAAACCAGTAAATAAACGAGATTGCAGCTCTATCAATATTACGTTTGAAGACACTTTATTAGAGCAAGTAAGAGATCAAAAATTTTTAGGTGTATGGTTTTCCGAGGACCTATCGTGGAATACTCATGTCAATAAACTTAAAACTGAATTATCTCGAGTTACCGGCAGCTTATATAAAATTCAAAACTTAGTACCTACCTGGTTAAAACAAATGTTATACTATTCCTTATTTTACTCTAAAATTAGTTACGGTATATTGGTCTGGGGAACAACAACAGCTACGAACTACAATAAAATAATTATATTACAAAAGAGAATACTACGTATATGTGAAAACTATAGAGGTGATAAAAGAAACTTAAGCACACAGCCACTTTTTGTAAAATATAATATGCTGAAGGCTGACCAGGTTTACTACTTTAAACTGTTACAATGGATACATAAGAACAAACTGCGCACCACCCCAACAAACAGCGTGAGCGCATATATGCTTCGAGATCCAAATATAAAAATACCCACCATAAGAACAAATTACGGCCGACAAACTTTAACTTTTCAAATCATTAAAATTCTTAACAATACAGAATTGAACATAAACTATAACACAACTTTCTATAAATTCAAAAGTAAACGCAGAACGCTTCTGGTTGGTGGTGCTATTACATTTTCATTGTGAAGTTTTCTTTTTCCATTTCTAGTTTCTGAACTTATCTTATTCGCGATCTCTCTGTGTATGAATTTAGACCACTATTTTCTTTTGGTCAAATTTTTTATATTAGTGACCTACTTGAGTGTACATTTCTTTGTTGTTGTTTTATTTTATTTTATTTTGTCGTTTTTTTCTGCGTACAGCATGCATTACTTTGCTGATGTCCAACTTTAATATGTTCATAATGTGATGTGTCACGCAAGTGGTTTTACTATTTCAACTGATTGCCTGCGTATATTCTAATCTTCACTCTGCTTTGTTGCCTTATTATGTTGTCGTTGACGATGCGCTTTGCCTGGCTTGTGCGATTCTGTGATTGCGGCTTCCAGAGTGCATGTGTATTTTCTGCTCAGTTGCAATGTTGTAGCATGTGACACCCTTATCTTTTTTGCCACGGCTGAACTGTTGGGGGGTAGAGGCTCCGTCAGGCACTTGTGCCTTTATCTCTGCCCCCCATGCGGAAAATATCCGCAAAACAAATAAAGAAAAAAAAATGTATTTGAATGTCTGAGTCAATGATGTCCTTCTGTACGCCTCATATCACCCCAACCGCTGCAAATCGAGGAACCGGCTCGTACGCCTTGACGCCCACCCCGCAATAGGCAGTGAGCTTTAGCAGTGTGTTAGTGGCAAGGGGGTTTCGAGTATCCACAGCAATAAGGTTGATACGCTTGTTAGGACGTACCATCAGAATTCATTCTGGACAGTGCAGTTCGGGGACGTCGGACGCCTTCTTCATGTTCAAAATGCCTCAGAGATTCCTATGGGTTGATTGGGATGAATATCACAGTGAGGCCCCGGGGGTGATCTGGTGGCTGGACGTCCGTTTTCAAGACGACACGGTCACTGGAGTGGCGCAGCTTTCGTCTTTCACGACGATATTCTCTGCTCTTTTCGTCGGTCTGGAGCTCCATGTCCTGGCTTAAAGAAGCAGGTTGGCTTTGTTCTGGGTCAGGCTGTGTGAAGGTGATGAGTGATGACGGCTCCTGTGGTGTTGAAGTTACCAGGAGCTCCGGGTTCAGTTGGGACGAGTAAAGGTGGTCATCACATGAATTTGGAAGAATTTTTTCGGCTTCGTGAACAGTACCATTTTGCGCCTGTTCTCCCGGCGCTCTTCCTTGACGGCAGAGCAAGTCGTAAGGCTTCAATAGACCCTTGCTGTTTGAGATGAAATGGAATACAAAATATCTCAAAAGGCAGAAAATATGTCCCAATCGGAGAATTTTAACCTTTCATTTCCCCCTTTCCCTCTTTGTTTTCTTCATTGCCTTTAAAACTATTCTAGGACGTGAAAATACGCCACCGTGACCACCGCGCTTGTTTATGGCACGTGCTGAGTTTGTCATAAGGGACGTGATAACACGTCGTTTTCTATTTGAGGGTGCGGGAAATTTAAATTGAAGCACGGCCATGTAAGAGTCCATGGTCAACGCGCACAGCTGTGCACATTATGAGTTGTGGTAACGCTTTTTTTGCGTTTCTTTTTAATATTGTTTGTAAAGAAACATGATGACTGTTGATTTGGCGAGGGACCGCGTGTACGCTTCGCCGATGCACCTCTACCATTAACCCGAATTCGGGCTGTAACATGAGTGATGGTTATACAAAATTATACAAAGCACCGAATATTAAAAAGAAAATATTTCGTAATAAAGAACATTTTGTTGTCATCAATCCCTACTATGTCTATATTTTTTTCGCCTTTCATAACTAGCCCAACTCACCATTTTGCTCCTAATGAACTAGCGCAGTTAAACAACAAAACAAACTGCAACAGAACAAAGGTACATTGAAACTCATGGAAACCGTTGACACAAAATACTAATGTAAAAATAAAGTCCATGGAATTTAAGAACACACCCAATGACGTACCAGCAGATTCCTGCACTGGTTGAAAAGTACAAATTTTTATTTATTTATTTTGCAATAAGGGCGTGACCATTACAGAAGAGTAAGTGGTTGCATGAATTATTTAAAACACAGACACACACACACCCAACAAAAAACTATTAGTGTCGATTAGAAAAAAAATGCATTCCAAGGCTTTTTTGTAACGGTCATGATTCATGATAGAGACTATGGGCGCAGCAAGCTATTGATTATGGTGTGTAGCTTTTGTTTGAAATTGCTGCGGATAGCTTCGTTTTTATGTGCTTTCGACGGGTTCTCGAGTTTCGAGCCAGATGGATCTCGTGAAATGAATGAAGAACACTGGCAGGGCTACGGAGCTGTGAGCTCGAGTCCGTTAAGGACTTGAATGTGGTTGTAACAGCCTGGTTGACCATTGGACGAGGGAACGTGACGCGGGTCCCGGCTGACCTTTTTGGGGGTCAACGCCCTCCAAAGCCCCAGGAGGTCAACGCCTTCCGAAGCCCCTTCCAGGGTGGGATATATTTTGGACTGATTCGGCAGTTAGAATATTTTGGGCCCATGTTCCAAAAGACTAACATAAGTTACTACTTGGCTTAGTATCCCAACTGAGCACTTTACACCACAGCAGTACCTGGTATGACGACAGTTTTTCAATACTGGAAAGAAAACGAAAAAAAAAAGCGCAGCTGTGGTTTGTTTATGAGTGTGCATTTTTTGCTCACTGCGGAAGTCAGGGATTGCGAAAAAACAAACGATGTACTCACTGGCGGCAATAGCTGTGTGCGCGACTGAGCTCGTGCTGACGGCGAGCTCCCACAACTCTTCTGCAACTTGCATTCCCTAGAATCAAGACTGCCGGTCTCTGCAGCCCATTAAGCGCGAGACACATGCGCGAAAATCCATCCGATACGACGTCCGATCCGGCAGTCCGACTGCCTGATCCGAAAAAGTTGGTCGCTTCAGACGTCGGATCGGCGATCCGACATGCGTCCAACGCGCCAGATAGTTTTGCACAGTGGACGGATTGCCGGATGCGTCCAGCCAATGACAGCACAGCTAGCGCGAACGTCATGATGACGTACTGGGTCTGTCGGGACGAACAAGAAAACGGAACGGGCGACGGGAAGCCTAGGTTTAGAAAATTTATTTTTATAAAAAGGTTTTTTTTATTTTATAAACAATTGCAATTAAAATAAACTAATTCTAATCACTAAAGAAGTTAATAACTTAATTTTTTTGTACTGTATTAACTGAAATAACCAATCAGCGCTGTCCTTTATTAATCCCTGAGCCATCACCATCCAATCCGAAGCCAACTGGCCAGCCTGTCGCGCATGCGCGCACGAGTCGAACCTCAATACAGGGTTCGTCGAATTTTCGACTAAAAGTTCGAAAAAGTCGAACCTGGTCGAACTCGAACCTCGGCCGGTTCGCGACACCCCTAGTTATGGGGGTTATGGCGTACGCCAAAATCAATACCGTAGTCATTTCGGCGTACGCCATAGTCAATACCGGTCTTTTTCGCATACCCCAAACACACTACCCTTACGCCAAATTCAATACCTTGAATAACGTCGGTTCAGCAGGGGTTGAGCTCTGCATTCCGCTAAAACTGGCGGAAGTAACTTTCTGCGGCAAAGTACTCTGATTGTTTGTTGTTTGTATGAGCAGCGGAACGCGCGCGGCAGGCGTTGTTAATTTTGATTAGCGTTGATACGGCTGACGGCGCACAAAGCTGAAGGGCACAAGCAAGGAAGCTTGGAGTGATTCTGTGTCGATGTGATTTGACGTCGCTTCTTTTTGTTCCTTCAATCATGGTGCAAATGCAGGTGCCCGACTCCCGAACGATTCGAAGGCAAGAGTGGTAGCCCGCCTATCCGCTGGTCTTTCAATCGCATCCACTGTCGTCATTTTGGGCACAGCGGAAGAAAATAAGACGTTCACTATTTTAAATGGCGTGCGATCGGCCTGTCTAGGTTCTGGCGATACCGTTTCAGGCTGTAGATGAGAAAATTTAGCCACTACAGTACGACTGCTAGCCTGGGGTCTGTGCCTCACAACAGATCGAAACGGGTAGGGGTGGGGATCCCTGGCAGCGGGACCTTTCGCCGTACGAGCTGCGGTGCGCTAACACACCCGACCTCCGATACCCCCTTGGGTCACAGCGCTTGCTGAAAGAAGTTTGGATCGTTTTAAGCAGATTTTGCAGTGCGTAGGTGAGACGCACAACAGCTACGTACTACGTCCTAGATGCCCAAACTGAGGCTCGCTACTTGTGCGCGGCTCTCGTGATCTGGGGAACAGTATGCTCGCCATGAAAATGTTGCAGTGAGAAGTACGGAAAAGTAATATTATAAAAGTAGAGTATTTAAAACTGGCTTGCATTGTCACTGAACATATGAAAATAAAACTGATTAGGAATGCCTATCAGATCGAGTGGGAATGTGATATGATCTGCTCAAGTTACCTGTGAAGTTGCGTCGGCACAGGAATTCAAACTTGTTGGCCCCACCCCCGCTCCTAAATTCTTCAAATGTTACTGGCAGTTTTTTATTATTATTATTATTATTATTATTATTGTAACTTCAAAAGTCCCAGCAGGGGCATTACATAAGGAGCGGGGGGGGGGGGGGGGGGGAGTACATGAAAAATACAAAAGATCAACATATGAACAGACAGGTGGCTGACACCTACAGGGCTGGTGAGTAATATAAACAGTGAGAACAAGTGTGTGTGAAATAAAACTGGTACATAAATACACTAGCTAAAAGAGTAATCGAAGCATTGCGGAACAAGACGGGGTCACCTATTGCCGGGCAGAACCAGGGTAATCACCGACTCACACCAAGCATACCGGAGCTTCCAGTCGGGCTCGGTGTCCTGAAAAGCGCTGCAGGTGCTCAAAAACAAAAGACCCCCAAAGGAGCCCATAGAATTTAAATGGGTACCTGCCCACTTCGTGGTAGAGGGCAACAAACTTGCTCACCAGCAGGCCTGCGCGCTGACTTACCGGGCCACAGCCATCAAAGAGGTACAGGACCAACCCATGGTGACCTAAAAGGAAATGCTAGTCACACTCTACTGCAAGGAAAGGTGAAGACTGCCAGCCCCGCATCCTAAGTTAACGCTGGAGGAACAGGTAGCGTATAGGCAAATTCAGTCAGGGTCCTTCCCTCACCTCCTTTTACTCAGTTGCATATGTTCCCCACTCAATACAGTGGGAACTGCCCAGTGTGCCAAGAGATAGGAACCCTCCGTCACTACATAGGTGAGTGTAGATTCAATCAAGACCACCCACTACCCCCACCATTCCCCCTGTAGAGCGATGGGAGAACTTGCTGTCCAGCCCCGCCCTGAAAAATCAGCTTCAATTGGTCAACAGGGGCCAGGCACACAAGGCAGCATATAGGATCTCGTGAAGGGGGAAGCCCTTCCATTTGGCAGAGACCATCGTGCTGAAATGGTCAGAATAAAAGTTTATTCTCTCTCCCTCTCCGATTGGTTGAAATAGTTTGTGATCCGAGATATGGTGACATGGATGGTTTAGTCGTGACGATGCTCTTCTAGGAGGAAGTAGGAGTGGGTTATGAAGCATTGGATTATAATAGAAAATTTTATGAAATGAGGTTAAGCATGATATCTTATGGCGCGACTTATACAGCTGGAATTTCAGTGCAGAGACTCTAGTTCTTCGGTAATGATCATTAAGAATCAACCTGGCCGTGCGATTTTGAACTGACTCAAGATGGTTAATGAGATCAATTTGATGAGCATTCCGAATTGCTGCTGCATACTCCAACTTAGGTCCAACGTAAGTCTCATATGCCATTTTCTGGAGATGAGATGGTGGCACCTTCAGATTTCTTTTGATGTACCCGAGAGTGTGCGAAGCCTCTGCTGAGTCTGTTTCAATGTGGTTATTCCAGGTTAAGTCACTAGGCAGTGTTGCACCAAGATATTTATAGATGGAGGCAGGCAGAGATGATTAGTCCAGAGCCAATGGAATACGAAAAATATGGTGTTACATGTTTTCAAGTAAAGCGAAGTACTTTACATTTTGGTATGTTTAATGACATAAGTCATTTGAAACACCAGGCATGAATCAGGTCAAGGTCACTCGGAAGATTCAAATGGTCATCAGACAAAGTAATATTGCGATATAGGACACAATCGTAAGCAAAGAGACAAAGCCTACAATTGATAAGTCGTTAATAAAAATAAGAAACAGTAGTGGACCTAGTGATGCCCCCTGTGGTACCCCACATATAACGTTAGTAAAATCTGACATATGGTTAGCCAGAGTGCGAGAAAAGAGAAAGTCACGAATCCAAGAAAGGACCAAAGGGTCGATACTCAGGATAGAAAGTTTTGAAATTAGATGACGATGGGGAACTCTGTCGAATGACTTCGAGAAGTCGAGGAATACAGAATTGGTTTGGCCCTACGAGTCAAGGTTAGTGATTAACTTGTGTTTGAGTTCAAAGAGTTGCGTCTCGCATGCAAAACCCCTACAGAATGCATGTTGATGATTGTAAAAATATATGATTGGCTTCTAAATATGATATGGGATGATAGTTTGAGGCCAGCACACGATCACCGCTTTTTAAAGACCGGAATGACCTTCCCCAGCTTCCAGTCCAATGGTATACGCCGTTCCACCTTCAGTCCGAGCACACTGGACGCCACGAGCTATCCCAGCCGATACAGCGTCGGGAGAAAATCGTGTGACCTTTCAGTTGGCCAGAGCGACGCAGGGAGCTCAAGGTCACATGACACTCTCTCAACGCTGGATTGGCTGGGATAGCTCCTAGCATCCGCTGTGCTCGGACTGAAGGTGAAACGGAGTATAGGCAATACTGCTGTAATGACTAAGAAAATATGAGTGTGAGGAATTCACTACATATTACTTTGGTGTTGCTAAGAATTTTGGGGCTAATATTGTCTGGACCACAAGATGATGAGAGTTTTAAACCTATAAGTCAAAGTATTCTGGAAGCAGAAATGTTAGTGTCAATGGGGGCCATGGGCTCAAAACCAGAGCAAGGCAAACTATATAGGTATATGATCAACGCTTTCGTTTGATAGTATGAAAGAGAAATATTTGTTCAAAGCTGTAGCGCAATGTGGCTCACACACGGCATCTACATTTTCATTCTTTAGTCGGATAGAGTCAGTATTATCTCTGGGTGAAAATACCTTCCAGAACTTCTGGGGGTTACTTTGCAGAATTCTTTGGCAGGCCTAAAAAAAATAACTTTTTTTTCGTCAACCTTACGCTCTGTACAAGATTTGAGACATGAAAAATATTTGTCCCAGACTTTGTTATTATTTACTTTTTTAGCTCTTCTTATACATGCGCTTCTTTTTGTTATTTATAATGATTGTAAAGTTTTATATTGTACCAGGGGTTATGCCCGTCGCTCTGTACAATAACATTCGGAACAAATTGCTCAGTTAAATATTAAGTTTGTTTTTAAATAGTAACCAGTTTTCTTCCAGCGATCTTGAACGAAGGTTTTCGACATACGACTGATAGAACGATGACACGTTCCGATTTATGGTGTCGTAGTAATCACCTTTGTTATAGCTCACGAATTGTTTGAACAGTTGGGCTCAGCGTCGGCACAGGGATAGATAACTCGATGATCAAGATGCCGTGGTCATTTAAGCCAGCAACACAGTTGACAGTTTTTATTATTTCTGGTGTGCTTGTAAGGGTATGGTCAAGAATATTGTCGCCACGGGTGGGTTGTTCAACAACTGGGGTGAGGTCAAAATTGAAACATGAAAAAGTCTCACGCAGCATTCGAGCTGCTCGTGGTAAGATGAACCTAGTCAATGTTTGGAAAATTTAAGTCGTCAGAGATAGCAAAGTCTCCTTTTGGGTAAAGACTCTAAATGTCGAGCAGTATGGTGTGCAAAGTGTCGCAGTGCTCAAAACCATTGTTCGGTGCCCGACAATACGATGGGCAGGAGATCAAACTATAAGGGGTACTTTATTTGAACTTGTCCCTACGGTTCGGTGTTTACTACCACAGCATAACAAAGAAATTGAACCTAGTCATCAGTCGTGGGCACGTTAACAGCAAAAAGTAACAGTGTTACAGTTACAGTTACCTAGGGGGGAAAAGTAACACTGTTACAGTGACAGTCACCGGCTTCAAAAAGTAAAATGTTACAGTTACTGCAAAAAGAGTAACGCCGTTACTTTCTCGTCACAGTACAAAAATTGGACTTAAGAAATCAGAAACCAAAACAATATTATTTTGTTTGTTACACTATACAGTAACAAGAAAGGTAAACTGAGAAATTAGAAAAATTTAAACCCAAAGGGTGTTTCTTTTTTTTTTTTTGCGTGATTCGCCATTTCAACATTTTGATGTGCATAATTTATTTGCAATAATTGATAAGCCAATGCTTTTGATGAGCGACATCGAAGATGACGCTCCAAAGGCCGCTTTTTATACGACCAAAGCGCTGGTAAGAGCGAAGCACTCGTATCCAGACCGTGCATGACAAGCAGTCTTGGGCAGTAACTATAGCTACTAGTAATGCGTTACTGGTAACTAGAGTTACTTTTTGGTAACGAGTTACTCTTTACTGCTGGTAACTTGTAACTGCAAGACTGTTTCTTTTGTATTGGGTAACTGTAACTGTAACTCCACACATTAAACAAACAAAAAATTGTCTGGTTTAGCACACGACTGAGAATCGAGTCAGCACGAAACCGGGAGATAAAGGAAGCAGCACCCACGGTGGTAGGGGCGGCGAACAATGTCCGTTTCACCGACTTTGTCTCACTCTTCTCATGTGGGGACCATCTGTAGGTGTCGGTGCTCGTGCAATATGTCTCTGAGTGTTCCGTCTGGGCTGTGTCTGCACCCCCCTCTCCCTTCGCCTTTGTAGGATATGCGCTGTCATTTTTACACCCAGCGGGTCACCGTCTCCTCTTCCCTATTAGTTTTTAAGGAAGCCGTCCCCACATTGTGCAGAAAGCCGGCGCTTGTTTCACTTATTTGTTCTCTTCAGAGCCGCTCGAGTAAACACGAAGGCAGGTTCAAATGAAATTGCCTTTTTCGTTGATAACCTCAAGAAACACCTCAATGGTTGGACGCTTTGTTGTGGAACCACAGATGGCTTTTTGGACAGAGACCCCGCAGTGGTCGTCGTACATTCTCGTTGAGCACCAGAAGGCCTCACTTTGTCTCCTTTCCTGTATATTCTTTCGAAACTGTTTGACCCGCTACGTTCAGGCCTGCTTCCGAGTATATCCTGTGAGGTAATTATGCGATCATCCGTGTCCTGAGTTGTTTCGGGGTCAGAAATAAACAAGAATATTAACTGAAGCGGGCCGATGACAATTTTGAAAAACGGTTTATTCTAAGTTATAGTCATGTAACTAGTGGATTTTGAGTTTGAAGCGAAAAGTTTTGGCCAAATACTTTTAATTTGAATATTGAAAAGTTTTCCCACGCCTTTCACTTTATTATATGCTTAGACGAAAACCCAGCTAAAATTGTGAAGGTTGTTCTACTTGTTCATTTATAAGGTAAGTTTAACTATCAAATATTTATGAACTGTGACCTCAGAAGGTCTGATGTCATGGGATGACAAGTAAACGACGGATCTGATATAAAATGAATCCTATAGAGACAGCCAATCATACCTAATTGAGTGAATTTACAAATCTTGCCATATAAAATATTCTTTCTTTAATCTCGAATTAAAAAATGAAAGCCGTTTACAACTCCCTGTAACGCCGAATTAGAACGCAGCTCTTGATTAGGAGGAGGGAAGTACTGAGGGGAAGGTATACCCCTCCTCACCTCCTTATCCTCCTCCTCCCCTCATTCTTGAATCTCGTCCGGGGAAGGGGGGGGGGGGGGTTATGTGACCTCAGGGGGGTCATGTGACCTCGGGGAGGTGAGGGGTCATGTGACCTCGGGGGGGGGGGGGGGGGTCACATGCAGCCCTAGTGGTTAGTCCATGCTAAGGTGTGAGGAAATCTAACATGCTGAGCTTGTATCGATTTAGCCAAAAAACCAATTACTTTCATCTTATTGGAGACGTTTGGCTAACAGCTAGGAGGGAGAGAGAGAAATTTTATTTACAATGATGCTTCGTCCGCATTATCTGCATCTCATTAGCGGTCAAAAAGATGCTGGTAGTGAGGGCGGCAGCATGGTCCCTGCAACGTTGAGAATGTGTGACACTAATTGGGGCCATGGTGTCAGTTGTGCTTCCCGAGGTGGGGTGGTCCAGCTCTTCCAACTGACAGATGTGGAAGGCATGAGGAGGAAGGGGGTGAGGTATTATGGAGATGATTGTGCACGGGTACAGATCGGTTAGGGTAGGCATGCACTAGTTATTAGGCACTTATTGCAAAAGCGCCTCAAAGCAATATTTAGCCGGCATTTAAGCCATTGCACGGTGCAGGCACATAGCCAGGATTTTGTTTCGAGGGGCGCCCGCCCATGACTAAATTCTGTATGAGGGGGAGGGGGGAGAGGTGGTCCCAGCAAAATGAAAGATTTCGGGGGGAGCCTGGGCACCATGGGTCTCTCTCCTGGCTACGCGCCACGGTGTATACATGAGTAAATCGTAGTGTTGCAGGGGGAGGGGTGGGGGGAGGGGGTATTATTGTGTTACGAGACTTGAAAAGTTTAAATTTGGTAACTAATCACTCCTTTTTATTATTCTGTATACACTGTGAAAACATTTCCTTGCCATTTGCATACTGTTTGGTATACACATCTAATACATTTGGTTAGAATATTTCTTAGTATGGTAGATCCCCAGCTAAAATTCCCATTAGATCCAATTGGAATTTTAACTGGTTTTAACCGGAATCGATTGGTTTTAGTGGGTTCCAATCAGCACATTGGCCAATGGGTCTCATCAATTGGAATTTAATAACTCGGAGGCATCCGGTTTAGAGAAGCTCGTTTTAGCGAACGCCGTTTTATCGACCCTGGTTTATCGAATCGGGAGAACCCAGTTTAGAGAAGATGGCGATGAGCTTCCCTTTAGCGAGTTCGGCTGCCATTTGGCAGGGATAAATTGGTTTTCTGGAAACCCAACTGGTACCAATTTTAAATTTGAATTGGAATCTAATGGGAATTCTCAACTGGAATGTCATATGCAAATTAACCTTCAGCACCAGCATCTTCTTTGCCAAGTATATTTTGTCCCTTCATCAGGGAAAGCAACTGGTGCGATAGTTTCGTTTAACCGTGTCTTTCATCTATTCTGGGTTCGGGGCAGCCGAAGCGAAAACAACCGCATCTCCACGTGGTGAATGATGTTGATTGAGGCGAAGCTCTGGTGGTGCTTGTCTGCGTAGACGCTGAGCCGCAGCATGCCGAGCCTTTCGTTCGTTATCATCCATGTCACGCTGCGGTCAAATGCTCAAATGCTTATAACCACGTCCCATACCACACATTCTCTTTCTGACATGCATGGATGAAAACGAACGAAAGGCTCGGCCTGCTGCGGCTCAGCGTCTACGCAGACAAGCACCACCAGAGCTTCGCCCCATCAACATCATTCACCACGTGGAGATGCGGTTGTTTTTTGCCCTACACGAGCACGGGAGCATGTGCTCACGTGCTCGTGAGCACGAGCACCCGACGCCAGACATCGGATGGACATACGGACATCCATGGCTAGCCCCTAAGGAGCTTCGCCCCTAAAAAAAGAAAAAGCGCGCTGTCCCACAAGCCCGCTGGCGGGACAGCGACCTTGGTCGGAAAAGCGTTATCTGTCCCCGTCTAAATGAGACATCAGGGCCCGTTTGCTCGAAGCCGGTTAACTTTAACCGGGGTTAAAAGTTAACCGCCCTTCCCTACTAGGTACCCACAAGTACCTAGCCAAGTTTGACGAGGGCAGGATGAGCGGTAGCTTTGTGTTTTATTATGGGGTGGTAGCTGGTGTTACCTACTGGCTGTAGCGAATATACGTGGCTTCCGTGGAAAGGTTACCGAAATGGGGGGACCCAACAAATGCGCGCTGCCTGGCTTTCGCGATGCAGCGCGGCATACATTTGAGCTTAAGAAACAATTTTTATTGCTCGTGGTACAAACAATCGCCAAGGTAAAACTAAATTAACCCTTGTTTGGAAATTTTCTAAATATTTGGCTGTATGAAGTGAAGAAAAGCCTCGTAAAATTTCCTTCCGAGTTCGAAAGAGGACGACGAAGTTGAGTCCTAGAAAGGATGACAAAGAAGTGAGCAGTGAAAGGCGGGCGGTATACTGGCAGCATGGTTGGCCAGCGAAGAACTGTATATAACACCGTCATAAATTGAAAAACCTGGAACTCGGCTCCACTGAAAATCGACCTATTAGTAAATTACCCGAACATCGAGAAGAACGCTGACAGTGTAATTCTACGATCCGCGTGCGCTGGCGTTCCACATTTGGAGTAAATAATCATAATAAATCTTTGACGAACGCGCGTGCACGGCAAAATTTGTTTTAGGCTTTTTGCTTCAGAACAGTTATTACTGCAGACGCCAGCAGGTGCAGCGCGTGTAACTACACCCGTAGCATGCACCTCGGTGCCTTTAAAATTTAGCAAAAGGTCTATGGGAACGCTGTCTGCTTTTCTGTGCTATCAATACCCGGCCGATTGAGTCAAGGCAGTCAATCCACTTTCCAAAGACGTTGCCATGCCGACAACTATCGCGTTCATTTAGGCTTAGGAATGGCCAGAGTCGAAAGTCTATCTAAAAAATGTGGCGAAGTCTTTGTTCATGCTTTGCGTTTTAAGTGAGGTAAGGCAACGCGAAAACCTCCTGCACGATTCATTGCTGACTAACGCGCCTGCTACTGCAGCTACTACGACGTATTAGTTCCATAGCGAGCGGCGCCCACTCAGCCGGGGGGTCCTTATCATTTCGTCGAAACTCGTTTCGTGGAATTACGTTTCGTGGACAACTTTTCGTGGACACACGTTTCATGGACACACGTTTCGTCGACAATCGTTTCGTCAACAGCACCACCGTAAAACGCTTCGTCGACAAGTTTTTTTTTTTTTTTTTTGCGGTTTTGAAAGGAATGCCGGAAACTTAAGGTACATGCGCTTGTAACGGATGAAAAAGACGATGCCTAGCGCAGTTGCTCTCCAAGGTGAGCGACTGCGCTACCCTCTCGCTCTCATCCGTGTCAGATGGAAAAGCAAGAGCGCGCAGGACTTCGAGCGCGGCCTATTCGGATATTTGCAAATTCCGATGCCCGTTTATAGAACCGAAAGTTACTGGAAGAAGAAAAGCGGTGGAGAAAAATATGCGTAGGCACAAAGCAAAACTTCGATCCAATGGTGGGTTGCGGAAAAGGGCGTAAACACTGTATTTTTTTTATATTGGTTATTTTTAAACAAAAATAGAGCTTGCAGTTTTTTATCAATATATCAATTGAAATTAAGCATGTTCGTTACCCTCAATTTTTCAAAAGGAAAAGTGATGCAGTGCTTGACTGGCTACTGCGACTTATACGCGAAGAAAACTTTGCAATGCAAAAAAATAAACAAATAAACACGAGAATTGGTAACAGATAAATAAAACAGTACACTAAGTTTAGTCGTATTACACAAAGTAAACCATAGTTCATATCGAATGTGCATCTTAATGCATTATAAAGCTTCTCTCGAACAGCCGCCACATGTAAGGCCTTGGAGGCGGTAGTACCACTATACTCCGCGACAACTTTTCTTGGCAATGAACTGGAAAGTACAGGCCCGCGTTCCCTCTCCCATTTTGAGTGTACGCAGGCTCTCCTCCTCCCCCATTTCCGGGGAGAGGAGAAGAGCCTGCGTACACTCAAAATGGGAGAGGGGACGCGGGCCTGTACCTTCCACTGCATTGCCAAGAAAAGTTGTCGCCGAGTATAGACGAAATCTGTCGGCAGCAGCCGACTGGTCCTCACACGCGACATTAAATTGTTCTTTTATCGATGCCAGCTGACAGATACCTGGGGCAAGTTCATAGCTCGTTTCATAAAAGAGCGGCTTCCAAATCTAATGTTCTTTGGTCACATATCGGTTTTTCTGCATGCAAAATTTCAGTACAGGCATAACATATGCAGAACTATTGTGTTATTCATTATCCAGAAGCTAAATATGCTAAAGACTAAAAATCGCATGCGGTCTGGTAAGTACAGTACGTTGAATACCCAGTGTCTGGAGGAGACAACAACCGTGTTTTATTACCGTAAATGTAAACCACGCGTAGGAAAATGCTCAGTCTCCTTCCAAGTTTATTGCTAGCGGCTAAGACCAGATGCCAATTAGCTTGAAAACCGATTTTATGCCATTTTCAACGGTAGGAAGGCTGTGTGCACCGCAAACAGGCCTCGTTTATTCTTTCAAATTTTCTTTAAGAGCTTCAGTGTTTTGATGTGTTAACTATCTATGCTATGTTCTGGTGGCTCTTGAGGATTCTGCCAAAAGACGTGACGCGCGGAAAGATACGCCTGCTCTGGAAATGACCCAGCCATTTTTTCAAAAGGAGTGCCGGCGGCCAGCTCGCGAAGGGTTGCATTCGATGACGTACAGACACCTCGATCACGTATGCTGCCGAAAGCGTAGCCCTCAAGAGCAGCGCATATTGTTGAAAGTTTTGAAAATCTAATTCGATAAAGGACACTGGCCGATAACAAAACTTCCCGGCTTTGACAACGCTTCCCCAAAGGTTCGGGCAAAGACACGAGCGAAACCATTCAAATCGCAAGCTCCGAAATCAGTGCAATCGGCGAGCACCCCCCCCCCCCCCCCCAAAAAAAAAATATATATAGGTAAAAAAAAAAATTGCGATAATTTAAGTTGGTGAGGCAAGATGGCTGCACACTGGTTCGCCATACTTGGCCCAGTCGGCCATCCTTCATCCATCCATCCATCCAACACAAGGCAGCGCGCCGCGCAGGCGCAGAGGTCGCGAGGAGGCGCAGCTGGCAGAGAGGAGCTGGCAAAGCGAGCTGTCGACGAAACGTCGCAACATCTGTCGATGAAACGAGCGGGTGCTCCTTTCCACGAAACGATCTGTCGATGAAACATCGCACGCAGTGTCGACGAACTGATTTGTCCATGAAACGTCGTTCGACGAACTGATTGCCACCGCCGGGGCACCGCCATGTTTCCCCGCCGTCCTTACTCTGCCGGTCACGTGACCGAAAATTCCTGGAAATCCGGTTAACCGCGGTTAGTTAACCAGCTTCGAGCAAACGGGCCCAGGTAACTTTATTGAAGGCTAAACATAAAACAGCGCAAAACAACGAGGACTAGTTCCACAGGACTAGTGCAGCGCTCGTCCTGTGGTGTTTGTCCCTTTCCTTAGTCCTCTTCGTTTTGCGCTGTTGTACCTACATGACGTTTAACCAATCATAAACCTGAAATTTTTTTATCTACTGTAGTTGCCCTTACAATTGCTTGAGCTCCTGTACCATCTGCTCAGCCTGTGAGTTGCCGGTGATGAGGTGCGCTGGTGGCTCAGATGATATTCATGCAATAAATCATACCGTTGCCCAAACGAACCTTCATTAGCACTTCAATTGTGTCTGACAAAGACCATAGATACTTGATTACTACGCTCGACGACATGCTGCTAACCACTCACACCTCCAGCCACTTGGTGTAAAACAACCTGAAATGCTTTTCCTTCCACTGAACCAGCAAAGCCTAAGTGAATTTCATTCCAGGCTGTTGGCCATTCTCAATGTGTCAGTGCTTTTAGCTTGGTTTTCTGGTTGTTTGGCATTGAGTACGGGATCCAGACATTATGGTCCCAGACAATATGGTCCCGCGGACAAAATGATCCCGGACAATATGGTCCCGGACAAAATGGTCCCAAGTGCTAGGCTGGACAAAATGGTCCCATGTCATTTTCGCGGCAATTTTCTTTTTTTTTTTTTTCTTGCTTTTTTGCTTTATTTTTGCTAAACATTTGTGACATGAGCCGTTGGTCATTTTGAAGTTACTTTTTTTATTGCTTGGTCTTCACAGGTTTATGTTATTAAGTGTGATTCGCAAAATACTTGTATATCGAGCCGTTTGTCAATCTAGAGTTTATATTTTTCACGCATAATTTTCGCCATTTGTACTACTTTTCGTGTGTTCAACTTGAGTTTCAACCAGTCTACTGAGAATTGCAACAGCAACTTCAAACAATCTGCACACAGTACGTACAAGGGAGCCGTATCATGAATGACCCTCTGAAGGGCGTGGGCCAATTAAGTGCCGTTTCAAGATCGTAGACCTTTTGAATTGGAAATTGTGTTTTTATGGCGTAAGGGCTGCTGAGGCCAAACAGCATCAAACAGGGGTAGACTTTTTGTGGGAACGTAATAAAATGCGTCATGTGTTCAAAAGCATGTTTATTATTTTCCATTCTTATTTTCTAACATTGCATCGAAACATGCGGTATCTGCACAATAAATAGCCTTTATTCCCCCTATGACGAATCGACATGTCACGAATGGACCGTGACACCCTGAGGTCACGTGACCCCGAGGTCACGTGACCTCAGGGGGTCACGTGATTTCAGGGGGTCACGTGACCTCAGGGGGTCACGTGACCCCCCTGAGGTCACGTGACGCCCCTGATGTCACGTGACCCTGGGGAGGGGTCACGTGACCTTGGGGAGTGTCACGTGACCTTGGGGTGACCTTGGGGGTCACGTGACCTTAGGATGACCTTGGGGTGACCTTGGGGTGACCCTAATTACGCCGACGTCGACGCCGACGGCGACGCTAACGGCGACGGCGACGGCGACGCCGCTCAAGCCGGGAACGGGCCCCTAAGAGCTGCGCTCTAAAAAGGTCCAAGGCGCCTAGGAAGAAGGTTCCTGCTCAAGCTGAGTCAGCCGAAGACACTGCAGTCGCTGACCAACGTGACTGTCAGCTCGGTTTCTCAGCTGGGCACGGACATCATCGCCTGGTTTCACCAGAAAGATTTCTGGTTCCAGACGTTTGAAGTTGCACCAGGTGAGGCCATCCCATTGATTGTATCCAAGCTACCATCTAATTACTTCATGTGGATTAGGTACCACCTCAAGACAGCCGAGCTAACAACGTAGGAGCAAATGAAGAAAGCTTTCCGTCGTCGTTACAACCTGGACAACGAAGCTGGGATGAAACAAAAGATGTTCAGCACAAGTCAGCACTCGGGAGAGTCCTGCACCGACTTCGCCTTCCGTAAACTGGAGCTCATCTACGAGTGCAGCTACCCAGAGACGAAGGCGGAGAAATGCAAGGTTATCCTGGCCACACTCTTTCACAAAGCACGAAACCATGCTTCGACAGGCGCTTTGCTTCGTTAAATGAGCTGCTGGACTCTTTCCTTGGCTTTGACCAGGTTGTCTTCAGCCAACCACAGACACTGGTTTTGGCTTTCGCTGCAGAGCCAGTGCAAGCTGTGTATCTAGGGGCAAAGAAAGTGCGCTCCTTGCTGCTCTCGAAGCAGGCCGGTCACCGCCTCATTGGAACGCTGACGACAGCAATCGTCACCAGCACCCTTTTGCAACAGAGAAGCAAGAGAAGCAGCATGTGTCACTTCAGCATGCGTCAAAAACTTCGCGGGACTTTCGGTGTTCTTCGTCCCAATACCCTGAAGTTCGTCCGCTCTGTCTCATTTGTAAGACGAGCGGCCACTTTGGGGGGGGGGGGGGGGGGGGGGGGGGGGAGTCACACGATGCCGGCAAGAGCTGACCCCAAAATTTTTGGAATGGCAACGGCACCTTGAGTCTGTTGAATTAATTGTTGACGAAGGAAAGTGGAAACCTGATGCCCCTACCGCCTGGAAGGATTCATCAGTAGTTTGTCACATCACCTCTGCTGCTGCAGTGGGCATGAAGACAATTAAGCTTAGCAATGCGGACACTGAGCCAATTTTGCATTGATCAAGCCTTCTTTTGCCAGGGGACTTCTGTCTCAGAACCTTGGAAAGTTGTCAACCCTCAGCACCAACATTGGTGTCACATTCAACAGCGGTATGCAGCTCGGAAGTTGACCTCCAGAGAAATCAAGCTTGCTCGAGAAAAGCAAGAAAGCGACTTTGACAGTGGCACATGTATGTTCTTTTTAAGAAGGACTACCTCGTGTTGTGAGAGACCCCACTCATCAGAGTCAAGGCAACACTACGATTTAGTGGCCCTCGCCAAATTGTGAGCCGGCTCTCTCCCGTGAACTGCGAGTTTGAACTCGTGGACAGCACTGGCCGCGATGTAGTGCACGTGGAGAAACTGAAGCCGGTCGTCAAATTTGTGCAGCCTCTACCTGGGGACTGAACTTTTGTAATGTGTAGCATGCAAACTTGTTTATACGGTTTCTTCTCATTTATCAAGTCGTATGTATATCATTATTGAATCATGTGTTTATTGCTCAATGCGGTATTTGTTTAGTGTTTGTCGCGTGGGAGAGTGATATATCAGGTTGACACTTAAAAACCTTGGCATGTGACGAGCTGCAAAAGAGACATTGCTCTGAAGCGGCTCGTGCGAGCGCTCATGATCGAAACAAAAGTAGTTTTGGCATGGCAGCTGATGACGTTGACATGTCTTTCCTGAGCACGGTGCCCATTTATCTTGATGACCGATCCAGATCATCACAATAACATTACCCAGGTAAATTTCCACGATTGGTTTTCCTGCTAGGACTGTCTCCTTCTAGAGCTGGAAAGTTGCCGCGGCAGCCGAAATTTTCAAGAACATCCTTTTCACTCTGTGTAGTCCTTTGATGGTGTTTATGGTGAGCACATCTGCTGTATCCACCGTCACACACAGCTAGTGGAATGCCTTGTGGCTGGGGCCTCTGCTGTGGTCTGCATGGGGGTGGGTTGGGGCACAGCGATTTTTCTTACCTTCCCCTCTGGGTTATGATTATTCGTTGTTTCCATACGTGTATATGCATTATCTTGTACTTACGACTACTGTTTGTTTATGTTTACACCTACTCAGCAGCGGGCTAGCAGGTGAACATGCGTAAGGGTACTAACCTTTCTGTCTAGCCTTGCAAGCCGCTGAGTGGGCAAACTTTCTGGTGCAAATAAAATTATTATTATTATTATTACTAGTAAGGTGCCTCCAAGTGCCTCCAAGCACGCTCGCCACAAAATCTGTTACAGCCCGCATCCAATTTACCGCCAGTTGTTCAACCGCGTTCAGTGTTGCGTGTGCCTTGGCTTTGGAGCATCCGGAGTTCTGCCTCCACTGCGGTACACATTGCAAACGGAACAGGGCTAGCCTTCAAAAAGCGCAGTGCTGCATCTTCTTTCAGATCCAGGTTCACCGAGGGTTCTTTGTGCCTGCTCATCCCTGGGTCAAGAACTACCTCATGTGTCAGCTACACGTCATCTAGGGTCTTGCCCTGGTCAAGGTGGAAAGCTACTGTGTCTACCTCAAACTCCATTGGTCTCCCTTCGACTTTGAGTAAGACCAGATAATTCTTGACCAGTACATTATTCAGTGAAGAAAGGGAGAAAACACAGGCAAGCTGGTGAATGACAAACATAGTAAACCCGAGACTTAGGAAAATAAAAAAAATGAAATGAACATTGAAGTATCGGACACAGGTTGAAGTTTATTCAACAAACACCGCCTTATATACACGTCCATACATCCTTCACAATTCACCTTTTGGCGAATACGTGCTGCCACCTAGACACGCGAATGGGTTTGAGAATAAATGGCTCGAAAACAACGCGCACGCAAGGCCTCTCTAACCTGTTCGACACGTAAAACGTGAGCCACATCCTGTTTGCCCATTGAGCTGCTGTGACCTAGACACGGTTCCCCCAAACTTGCCTTTGTTCCCATTGTGGGTTATCTTCTGCCCCGAAGTTGACACGAAGAAACCATCTTCCCTCTCTGCTCGGCCAGCAGGAAAAGAAAGAAGGTACTAGAACCATTTACTCTCAAACCGATGTTTCTACAAAAGGTTCATTGCTCGGCCAGAAGAAAAAGAAAGAAGGTACTAGAACCATTTACTCTCAAACCAATGTTTCTACAAAAGATCCTACTACTAGGGGTAACATAACTTCCAACCATATCCAGCACACAAAACAAGAAACAAAAAAGAACATGAAACCCAGACACAAAAGAACAGGCCAAAACAAAGGACCTCGAAACCTCGAACTGCAAAGGCTGCGCAAGCACAAGATGGTATAGCCTCGACTGCCTTCACAGCGCTTGCAGTGAATGAGTACTCGTGCAACCGCCATGGTGTGATCCAAAGCAATTAGCTCAAACTTGTAGAATCTGGCTAACAACAGTCCATGCTAAGGGGAGATGAAGTGTAGAAAACTGCAGCTTTAGGCACAATTAAAAAAAGAAAAAAGAACCTGCCAGTAACATTAGAAGAATATAGGAACAGGGATGGGGGCAAGGAATTTGAATTATGTGGGGGATGGAGAGTATAGCACCCCTGCCCACCTGTTCCGACGCAACTTCGCATATAACCCGAGCCTTTTTAAAGATCTTTATCACATTCCCACCCGATCTGATCAGCATTCCTAATCAGTTTTATTTTCATATGTTCAGCGACAACGCAAGCCAGTTTCAAATACTCTACTTTTATATTATTACTTTTCCGTACTTCTCACTGCAACATTTTCATGGCGAGCATACTGTTCCCCAGATCACGAGAGCCGCAAACACGTAGCGAGCCTCAGTTTGGGCATCTAGGACGTAGTACGTAGTTGTGAGTCTCGTACGCACTGCAAAATCTGCGTAAAACGATCCAAACTTCTTTCAGCAAGCGCTGTGACCCAAACGGTATCGGAGGTCGAGTGTGTTAGCGCAACGCAGCTCGTACGGCGAAAGGTCCCACTGCCAGGGATCCCCACCCCTACCCGTTTCGATCTGTTGTGAGGCACAGACCCCAGGCTAGCAGTCGTACTGTAGTGGCTAAATTTTCTCATCTACAGCCTGAAACGGTATCGCCAGAACCTAGACAGGCCGATCGCACGCTATTTAAAATAGTGAACGTCTTATTTTCTTCCGCTGTGCCCAAAATGACGACAGTGGATGCGATTGAAAGACCAGCGGATAGGCGGGCTACCACTCTTGCCTTCGAATCGTTCGGGAGTCGGGCACCTGCATTTGCACCATGATTGAAGAAACAAAAAGAAGCGACGTCAAATCACATCGACACAGAATCACTCCAAGCTTCCTTGCTTGTGCCCTTCAGCTTTGTGCGCCGTCAGCCGTATCAACGCTAATCAAAATTAACAACGCCTGCCGCGCTCGAGTTGGTCGTGGCTCATACAAACAACAAACAATCAGAGTACTTTGCCGCAGAAAGTTACTTCCGCCAGTTTTAGCGGAATGCGGAGCTCAACCCCTGCTGAACCGACGTTATTCAAGGTATTGAATTTGGCGTAAGGGCAGTGTGTTTGGGGTATGCGAAAAAGACTACGGTATTGACTATGGCGTACGCCGAAATGACTACGGTATTGATTTTGGCGTACGCCATAACCACTACCGTAGTCGAAGCGGAGGGGTAGTGAGATCGGCGTCCTACACCGGGCGAGTCCCGCAATCCGGAGACAGCCATGGACAGCCATCCCCCAGTGTACGTGGCGCTGCTGGCACTGCTCCGGAACTTCGCTGTTTCTAGCGGCTTCGTTTGCTCGTTTGATAAAATTAGTGATAAAAATGTCAATGCAACCGAAATGTTCTGCACGTTAAGACTAGAAGACGGAATTACAGGCGGCCCTCGCTGCCGCTGAAGCTCAATCAACTCAACGGCTCTTTATTAAACAACGTGCGCGGCCTGCTCGAAAAACGAAACCGAAAGAAGATGAGTCGGGAGGGCGAAAGCTTTCTCCCGTCTGCCTGGAGAAGGAGAAAAACGCTTCGTTCCTCTCTTTCTCGTGTCCGCTTGGGGGCGCGTCAGTAGAAGGGAGGAAGACGCTCCGTTGCTACTTTTTTCCTCCATTTTTTCTTAGAGTGTATAGACCTATTGCACTGACAAGCTGCATAGGAAAGTGCATGGAGCGAATAATCTTAGCACGGTTGGAATGGTTTCTAGAATCAAATTCAATATACCCAGATACAATGACCGGCTTTAGACAGGGCCGAGGTTCCATTGACAATGTTATGAATCTAACTAGCCACGTTGAGGATCACAAACTACGTGGCAAACTGACCACAACCGTTTTTCTTGATGTAAGGGGAGCCTTCGATAACGTGAGTCATTCAGCAGTTTTGCAAGGTCTTCGATCAATTGGCGTAAAAGGACGTCTCTATAACTGGATTGCTAATTACCTACATAACAGAACGATTTTCATGCACACGAACGAAGGAGATACAAGCCAACGTTTTATAAAGAAGGGAGTACCGCAAGGTGGGGTCTTGAGTCCCGTTTTATTTAACATTTCCCTCATTGGTATTACTGAGGTTGTATCAATATCTATCCACATTACTTTATACGCCGATGATATATGCCTATGGACATCCGCAATTTCCCTTAAGTGTATACCGACTCGTCTGCTTTGTGCGCTCACAAGCGTGTCTGAGTTTCTAACAAAGAGTGGGCTTGAGCTGTCACCTGAAAAATCTGCCGCTCTTGCCTTTACGCGGATGAAGACAGACCGATACCCGTTAAAAATTAACGGTACTGCAATTCCCTATGTATCCTCCCACAAATTTCTTGGGATTTTTATCGATCGTGGGCTGACTTGGAACGCCCAGTTGGCTCATATTCACGTCAAATTGTCATCATTTGTTAACCTTGGACGGTTTTAAGAGGCACGACCTGGGAAGCTACAACAAGTGCACTTCTCTGCCTCTATAGCAGCTTGTTTGTTGGCATTCTTCGTTACTGCCTTCCCGTACTACATGGCCTCAGTCCGACTAACATAAAAAAGCTCCAGTCACTTCAAGCACAGGCACTTAGAGTATGTATCGGCGTTCCAAAATGCACATCCATCAAAAAAAAAAAAATAGCAGAATCCCACAGTTTTTCCATAATATCTCTTCGCACCCAGGAGACGCTCCGGAATCATATGCGACATCTGGCACGGCATAAGACCCACCATCTAGCGAACATCTCCGAAAGATGCTTCTACAACCGTATTGCCCAAGTGATCGTTGATCACAAGCACGTTCTCCCAACATCTTTTCAATGTCATAAGTTACTCGACATTCCCCCATGGACACTACCTCAAATCAAAATCTACGGTACTATTCCGGGAATCGACAAGAAATCTGTGCTCCCCGCTGTCGTCCTGCGGCAACTGTCCTTATCATACATACATTATGAGCACCGCTCTACGTGTCACATATACACCGACGCGTCCACAACATTTAACCAGTCCTCCATTGGTATTGTAATCCCCGCATTTTCACTTAAAATTGGTCGTAAACTTTCTCATAGGATGCCCTCGACAGCTGCTGAGCTAGTAGCTATTCGCGAGGCGTTAAGATACATTCAGGAAATTCCCCCTCGTTCCTCGACAATAGTCACTGACTCTAGATCATCCCTTCAATCCCTCCAGTTCCAAGGCGTGAAGAGCCCAAATAGGCAACTCTTATTGGACATCCTCAAATTGCACTGGGACGCAATACGCAACGGTCATTCAGTATGCCTCCAGTGCCAGATGTCGCATATGCCTTGGAGGCATTCAGTATGCCTCCAAGTCATTGCGGCGTCCCAGTAAAGAATCAGCCGACGCTGTAGCAGCAGATGCCCGTAACTCCGTCAATGAAGTACAAGCCCGATATACAAGATCAGATATAAAAGCAACAGTGAACATACTGGGGAAGAGCATAAACAAACGTCTGTGGGACGATCCCACCGATCAAGGAACACGGCTACGCACTATCGACCCGCGCCTAATGTTTGATGTACCTCGAGGTCTCACCCGACGGCGTCTAGCTGTGATACATCGAATACGCCTAAACGTTGCATACACAAATAAGTACTTGTTTATCACAGGACGACTTAATTCGCCAAACTGCGCGAACTGCAAAACTCCGGAAGATTTGATACACATTATGCTGGATTGTCCCGACTATGAAACTGAACGGACACAACTAAGAACATATATTAAGTTATCTCCTCAAGAAGACCTTACCCTCGACAAGATACTGGGACCGTGGAGAAACGAAGCCACCGCCACACTTGCGAGAAAGTCCCTTTTGCGATTCCTGAACACGACTGGCCTCATCAAGAAACTTTAATGTAAAATAAGTTTATGCTGCTTTTTTTTTTTGCTTTTTGTGTGTATGTGTGCTTTTAGCTTTCTTCACATATTTTTACCTCTCATCCCCACCCTTACCAGAGCCAGTCAGGACATACCTCCCGGCTAATTTCTCTGGCTTCCTTTTACCCCATCAATGAAAAACCTACTGGCATGAATGAAAACTGCACCACCAGCACTACCTATGACCAAAATCAGTATCATCAGCACCACCCGAGCTTCGCCCCAAACCCCAATCAACATCATTCACCACGTGGAGATGCGCTAATTTCTTTTATTTCGTGTGTGTTTCTTCGCCCCGCTGAACTTTGTTTCTCGGGTGCGGTTTCGCTGAAAGTCTTCTTTTTTTTTAATGTTTCTTACTAACTGTTTGTTAGCATTGTTTACTTGTTGGGTTTACTTCGTCATGGCGTAGCGCCCGGACGGTGCTGTAGGGAGCGTGTTCGCACGCCTTTGGTTGTGTCCCGTTTAGGGAATGCCCAGAGGAGTTGTTCTTTGTTCTTGCCATGTGCGGCTGAGTTTTTGCATCTTGATTTTTTTTTTTTTACCTTTACGTGTCGTTGACTTCTTTGTCTGACTCTCCACCAGGCGTTGACCATAGGCGTGGACCTACCGCCTTGCCACCGCTGGAACCTAAATCTTTTATATTTTTTTAACGCAATTTTCGTTAAAATCGGAGTTGGGCAATTTTATTCTTATTTATTTATTCTTATTTCCTACCCCTCTCCGTTACAATCTCTCCGTGTGTTCCGGACCGTTTCTGTGTCTTCACTTTTGTGTATTACGCAGGTGAAAGGTCTGGTGATCGATCTCATAGAGTTATTACAATAAATGCTAAAGGCTCAGCTGGCGCTAGTGTGCTGTTGCATTTTAAAGCAGACAGCAAGCAGTCAGAAATTGGCTTCCGGTAATGCATTTCTATGGGAAAAAGCGAGTGCATTTTCTCTCTGCGCTCGATTATGAGAGCAAATATCACGAATAATTTGTACGAGCTAGGCACGTGCACATTGTAACATTTCTCAGTCACGCAGACGAAATAATCGGTCAGTTACAGCATTTGTATTTGAAATTCGTGGCATGAAAAACGGTGTTAAAACCGCTTCGTACGTGTATTTATGTGCACTGTCGGACACTCTTAGCGCGAACATTTGGAAAACAAAGGGAGACGGCAAGAACTACGCAGTAACACTGGATAAGTAACTCCTTGTGCACGCAGACGATGAAAATAAATTTAAAGCCACATAATATAGTCAGATTTGCAATAAATAAGTCCTGCTTTATTCTTTCTGCGAAGATGCTTGCTCTGGGTTCAAATCATCACCCGCACGCTCCAAATCTTTGCAAATAGGGGGAGCCAGAGAGCAGGTGCCCGATAAAAACTGCCCGACATAGGAAATAATAAAAAGACACACCTTTCGTAACTCACATGTTTTATTTATTTTATTTTTTTTTTGCGTTGGAATGTTTTTTTATCTTATCGTAATAGTGCACGACGGAGTCACTTTCATGCAATGACAGGACGGGCATATTAGCAATCTATAAGCACCACCGAAATGCTAGCAAACCTTCTACACACACTACATTCCTTTCGATCGTTAGTTTGCTTAGAATCGTCGCTCGTTTTCACATACCTTCCTTGAAACAGAGGTTTGGGCCTGAAATAGAGCGAAGTTTAGCATCGTTCAGTGGTAAAGAAAAATGCGGTAACTAAAACAATTACACTTTCACAATACCAATAAAGGTACATACTATCCGGTACAACCGAAATGACAAAAGTCATTCATGTTATTTTCCGCCGAAGAGAGAAAATTCACGCCCGTTTTCCCATAGGAATACACAGGGAGGCTGGAAATGTCGACTGCATGCTGTTTGCTTCAAGTCCCGTAGACACTAGCGCCAGCTGAGCCTCTAGCGTTTCTATGATCGATCTGTGCGGTGAACGAACCCTAGCGTTTGGCTTCGAAAAGAATTGTATACAATAGATCAATGATGTGGTGACTTTGTATGTCTTGGTAATAGGACAGCTAATAGCTAGTCATGATAGTTTACAGTGAAAGTTTTATAAATGACTTGTTCCAAAACCGACGCGCCCCATCGCGGCGAAATAGCACGCAGTGCACTCTGGGAACTAGTTGGCCACTCAGTTTCGGTTTCGAGTGAGCAGCAGTTTCATCTCATGCTATCACGCCGCGACCGAACGCGCTGATTGCGTTTTCGATTATCTGACTTTTTACGAATGTACAATACACTCATTCTCGAGCGATATAAAACGAAGACCAGGGGCACTTTCCTTGGTTCCCGAAACACCCGATAATGTGCGTGCGTATGCAAACGTAGTATAACGTGTTTAGTCACTTCACCCCACGAGTGCATCTCTGAGCTCAATGTCAGTAATCTCGTCTACTACCAGTGAACTACAACTGAAATTTGGTCACTTGAGCCCTACACGTATTTTGTTTGCCAAACTTCCGCTTCTTGTTACTTCATTGGGCGAAAAGCAGGCCGCATCTTCACAGTATTACCAAAGTTGAGCCCAGCGTTGGCGCATGAACTTTTAATAAATTCGACCTCACTACTGCACAAAAGTTACTATGATGTCTTCCTCGTGTCATCACATATCTCACACTCAAATTTTATGCTGATAGAAGATTGACTTTTCGCAAACACTGAGATCGGCTTGCTACGACGGAGGCCCTAACAAGCGTCCCCCACTCCTCGGTAAGCCTTTTTCGACGAGCTTTTCCTGACGCCCAAGATCTGTGCCTGAACGGTGTGTCTGAAATTATCTCGGCATACTCAGTCAGAAAGAAAGCAAACACATAACAAATATTATAGCCATTAGCAACCGTCAAATGCGCTTTGAATAATTTCGTTCGTTCGGCGCACCACATAGGGGTTCATGCCCGTCCGGCGCACTTCCGGCGAACGGTGCGAGCGACATCCTTTTCACAAGTGCTCGACTTTTGCTTTCTTAAAGGGCAACTCCGCTTCACTTTTGATATTTAGGAAACTATGTAGCCCTCTTCAGTATCATATAGGAAGACCCCATGTCAAACATTACGATCTAATTCCGTTTATATATTTAATAAACTGGCCAGCAAACCCTCAAGCGAGCCAAGTCGCCGAAATCTAATGAGGAAATTAGCGCAAATACAAGGAAGGAAGAACGTTGGGACAGGAAAGAGCGCTACTTACAACTGGCTTTAATTGTGAAAAAAGAAAAAGAAAAAGAAAACAAACCCGGAGAGGGGAACAAAGTACTGACAAAAAAGAAGTGATACAGAGAGCGAAAATAATTAAGGTGAAAATACAAATTAAAATAATAAAATAATAAAATAGAATAAAATAAAATAAAGGCAGATCTGCAGAATCGCATCGGCAAATGCGCAGGCAGCAGCACTAGCAGCACACACACGAGACACCGGCAAACCCTTTGCGAGCATGAAGAGGCGAACTGTTGCCGGTGACCATACCGCAGATCTATTGGTCACACATGAGTCACTTGCAGTAGCCGCACACACACACACACGCGGGACACCGGCAAATTCTTCCAGCATGAAGTGGCGACACTGTTGCCGGTACCCAAGCAGCAGGACGCAATTATCAGGGGCACGTGTCGAGGTATCTCAGCTCTTTCTCTGAAAGGAAGACTGACGGGGCACTAACACATTTGCTTTCTTCTTTCTTGATCTTGTACGCTTCATAGATTTCTCTAGCTCTTTTGTCATTGAGATGTTTTAACACCTTCGTCTGATTAAACAAAGGGGTACAATGACAGTCACGAACATGCACCGTAAGATGTCCAGATGGAGAGGCTTTCAGTGAGAGGTCATGCTCTCTCAATCTAACATTGATGCGGCGACCCGACTGCCCCACATAGGCCTTTCCACAGGAAAAAGGTACTTCATAAACGACATGACTCTTACAGTCCACGTACTTATGTTGGTGTCTTGTTTGGCATTGAACATTTTCTTCTTTTTTGTTGTTTATTCTTGGGCAAAGTTTTTTGAGCTTGTCCGGTGCTGAAAGTGCTACCTGTACATCATACTTGGAGGCTACTCTCTTGAGATTGTGTGCCAAGCAATGGATATAGGGAACAATAGCAGGACGCCGTGTCTTTTCTGATTTTCGTTGTCTTTTCTGTGACGTGAGCAGACGTTCTGCAACATCAAATAAGATTGAGTCAGGAAAACCTGAACACCTCAGTCGGTGAAGTTGAGCGTCAAAGCTCTCCCCCGCTGAATGCGGGGGAGAGCTTTGACGCTATTATATTTGCGCTAATTTCCTCATTATGTTTAGCCAACTAGCCCACCAGATGATTTTAATCGCCGAAATCTGCCGACTCTAGCGTGCGGCGCGAGGCGCAATCATCAGCGCAGTCAATAGGGAGTTTTCGTAGATCGTTTTCGCCGTCCCGCAAGGCCCTCCGCAACCCGCTACGATAGCGGGAACTCCACAGTCAAGGCTATCGGCGCGCAGGCGCAGTAGCAACTTCTTCGCTGCGTAACGCTTAGCGGAGGGGGCAACGCGGTCTACGAAAACTCCCTAATGCCACGGAGTGAGCGGCCAACGTTGAACCACTACGACAGAGGCATGTCTACGTCATTCTCACGTTTTTTTTGTTTTTAGTTCTCAGAGCGAAAATGAATGATGACGTCATGAGTTTCTCTTCCCGGTGTTGGCTTACCGGGCGTTCACGTGATCACCGTAACACGGATGCGCTAGTTTGCGCTGCCTTGCGCGCTTATCGGTCTGTTTCTCCGCTCCCCTTCTCCTCTTTCGTCTTCTGCGTTGCTTCTGCCCTTCCTCCTCTCCCCCGGGCCATCACCGTCCACGCCATGCAAAGCGACCTGCCCGCGTCAAAAGAAAAAAGAAGACCTGCCCGCGTCGCGTGTTCTGTTTCTCGCTCCCTCCCGAACGTCACAAGACCACGTGGTTCGACGTGACGTGGCCATGACCAGGGTTGCCAGGTGTTTGAACTCCAACCCGCCAAACGTCTACGAGATATAGCCCAAAAATAGCCAAATGTCGATCCAGAAAAATAGCCCAAAAATAGCCAAAAAAAATCTTATCATTTAAAACGTTTATTTTGAGCAGAAAAGACACATAATACATTTTTATCCATCAAATGCCCCAGAAATGGCGTCCCTTGCACGTTCGGCGAACTTCCTGAAACGCTTGTACAAGAGCATGACAACATACCTTCCACTGTATTGGGACGACGTCACGGACGACGTCAGAAAGACAACCTAAAGAATGCGCAGAACAGGTGCTGTCACTTGTTGAGATGGAGGAATAACAGCACATGCTTCCATTCGGAGGTAAACAATTGCACAAGGCGCGCAAAAAGAAGACGAATTTGTTTGCTGTCGCAAACTTATCAGGGTTAAGGGTCTGAAGCGCCAAATGTTCACGTAAATTACTGTAAAAACACATTCGAACCTATAAACCCAAGTGCTTTCAGACATTTTGGTTCCAGCACAGGTCAGAAATTGCCCAATGCACAGCTCAGAAATAGCCCAATGCACAGGTAAGAAATAGCCCAATACTAGCCAAATCGCCAACTACCATTTTTTCCCGCCAACTGCAAATGAAACTAGCCCAATTTGGCTATTTATAGCCCAACCTGGCAACACTGGCCATGACTCTGACGACCCGAGACCAATGTTGCCTGACGCAACTGAAGTTTCGGTTTCGGTATCTGTTGATGTTTTAATTAGGATTATACAAATAATATTCCACATTTCGCAAATCCGAAGACGTAGAGTTATTTAGTAGTGCCTTGTGAATGTGAATCACATGGAAGCCTAAAATTTTCGGAATTGAGCGGAGTCGCCCTCTAAAACGGCTTGTATGTGCGAATATGCGCATACGCGATGTTGAGTGGACTTCCTGCAGTGTTGAGCACTGCAGGAAGTTGAACTTCAACTTCCTGCAGTGCTGCGGGGTTCGAGTAATAACGGTGACAGTGTGCAGCTCTGGAGGTCATGGGTGGCTCGCCGTCGACTAGTGCACTGTCACACAAGGGCAACGTGTGGAAATGTCAGCACGAATCGCTAGAAAACGTGCATGTCTGTGAAAGAAAGACACCTCGATATCCTACAGCGCTTTGTCTTGTGCTCTTTTTGTCTCTTTGTCTCCTCGTCTTAGTCGCGCTGTTTTTCAACATGAACTCTCACCAACTCGCCCAGTTATCTATCCTTATCCTACTGACTTTTTATCCTGTTTTCAAAGGTTAGCAAATGCTTCAAAGGCGATTTCAGGCACCGCGTTGTTGCGCATGCACTTTTAGGCAGACATTATCAAGTTTTGCTAACTTTTTCCTCTTCGCGCAAGTTCATACAGTTTTCAGTTAAGGCCCGTTCACACTCTTGCAACCGAGTGCGACCGAGAGAGACCAAACCGGTTTTTAAGCCTTTTGCGATCTCTTAGGACCAGCTCCGCTCAGTGCATCCGGTCCCAAGAAGTCTTTCTCGGTCGTACTCGGTTGCAAGAGTGTGAACGCGCCTTTAGGCTTTCGTTGCCTAGAGAGTAAACCACTCTCCCCCTCCCCCTCATACAGCATTTTGTCATGCCCCCCCCCCCCCCCCCCCCCCTCCGAAACAAAATCCCGGCTACGTGCCTGGCCTTTACTACTGGCACTTCTATGTTTTCGAAAACAAACGGACGTTCCAAACTTCGTAAATGATATGAAGTGAAACTGTCACCTGCGCGTGATTTCACTTTTATGCAATGTTCGCGTGTTCCTTAAGAAGGAGCGCTCCTCGATTTTCATCTCCGATAGGAACTTTTCAAGAATCCAGATGGCGCGCGCGTCGAAGGCGTGAAAAGGCGCTCTCCCTCCGAGGCGAATGAGTTCGTAACGTATCTGGGTCTAGCAGCGAAATGAGAGCTCATGTCCCTTAAGACTCCTCGGGAAAGAACGTAAACCACATTTTTGTTCGTTACAGTTGCATTTCCTTCAGTGTAGTCGAAACGCAACCAAAACGCCGCTAGTGACAGCCTTCACAGTGCTTCCGTGCCCCGAGAAACTTGCGGACGGCGCTTCACGTCTCCTTCGGTAGGGTGACGTAAATGACACGTGATGACGTCGCATTCGATGCTCGCAGCGGATTCGCGGGTTTGTGAGGCTCGTGCCGAGTCGCCCACGGCAGCGGCGGCGGCGGGCCGCGGCCGGCAGTTGCCCCGAGGGGCTAGAGGGGTGCGGAGTGGCGCGTGCGGTAGGTAAATGTTCGCGGGGAGTGACTTCTCCGGAGGATTCGGAGAACTCTGAACGCCGATATGTTGTCCGTCCGGCGGTGACGGCTGTTCGCGCACGACCGCTCTGTTGTGGTCGTTATTGGTTTAGAAGGCCTAGACTTTTCAGTCGCGATATGTCAGTCGGCTGGCCTTCCCTAAGAAAACCGAAATCAAGAGGTCAGAACTTTTTTTATGACGTCCCCATCCAGTTATGATTTCTGTCGCAAGTGATGTACATTTTCCCTTTATCAGAATGGTGCGATTGCCACGATCGATTGAGAATCACTTTGTGTACTTCAGGCTGGTGCGAACCACACACTGAATAAACGTATAGCTTCTATTGTAAACAGATTGCTTCCAGATTCGGATGTGTTCGAGGGACGAAGTACGTCGCTATCATTACCTAGTTTGAAATTTTCATGAAAGCTCGCAATTGTTACTTGGTGTCCTGCATTGAACATAATTATTGACTCTGCTTTTAACCAATCTGCTATTTATACGTTCTAGCGCAAGACTTGGTCGGCTCGGCAAACAGTCTTATCGACTCCAGTTTGTGACCGCCTCCAGTCCTTCAACTTGGGCGGACCCGTGCCTGAAGACTGCGCTAATCTGCAATCAAGGGACATGATGTTATCATTCTATGAGCAGGCCTTTGAAACATTAACTCGTCATCGTCTTCACTGTATTGGGGTTGTGGAGGAAGAGCGAAGTCCCGCTACAGTGTTCTGAGTGAGGAAAGGAACAACATGCGTTCTTTCAATTGAGAACGTTTCCACTTGCGTCTATTTTCCAAATTTAGACAAATTTCATAATTGCAATATTAAAATGCGACCACGCAATGTGAATAAAATCTCCTGGGTGCTTGTTTTGCACTTGACTGACCACCAGTTTTCGTTTCTACATTTCTTGTCGTGTCTCTATAGTCGTTCCTAAGTTTGGTTACTTCTCCTCCACTACTACCTCTTTTGTACTCGAAAAAGTAAATCTACAAAAATATGTTACGTGAAGGGACCGATTTTCCTCTACCCACTAAAAGAAAGCATTAAAATGTGATGCTGCAAGCGTATTCTACATAAATAAAACGTAAAGAGGCCACCTAGCTTACTGATATTTGTGCGTCAAATATACATGCAGTTCTGTTATGTTATGCCGCGGCAGTTTTCTCTAGGACGACTCTGTCTTCAGATAAGAACGGCCGACCGTGTCCGGTGACAGTTTTTAATTTTGACCAGAAAAATGCATCTTGCTGCCTCAATGCCCAGAAAAACGGAACCGGTCTTTGTTTTAGGAAAAAAAAACAAAAACAAAGTTACCTTCAAGAAAACAAGTCACAAACACCTGCTCAATCTGAAGCGTTATCTGTGGATTTAGCAAAATTGGCATTTCAGGCAGCTCTCCCCGAAAATGTGTTGTGGCTGCTGGCCCGTATCGGAATGGTTGACCCAAATTATTTATCACTACGTATCGACGTCGTTATTTTGAAATAAAAAAATCGCACAGACGACGGCACATTGAGCAAAACTGCCAAAGTTTTAACTTCTTTTTTTGTCCGCATTTATTCAAGCCCGTTTTCAAACTTTGCCAGCGTGTTGTCCTCTATATTGCTATAAATATTGTCGTCCTGATTAGCAGGAAAAGTTGACGAGAAACGCTCAAATCGAGGCATTTTACTAAATATGCATACTTTTGCAAATCAATTAAAAAAAATGCTATCTTCGATATTTTAACTCTTCCAAAATAACGCCAATAGTATCTATGAGCATGATGTGCAAAAATATTATTGCATTGTTTCTGTGTCTTATACATACCCGTAGTTACAAGTTCATAATTTTTACAGCCCGTAAGAGTGCTGCGGGGTGGTCAGATTGGCAGCGCAGGGGTGGGCGATAGTTTCTAAGTGATAATGTTTAGCAAGTTATTTTTTCTTCGTACGAGATTTAAAAAAAAAAAAAGTACGCATGAGCCGGAGCAATCGAGAGACGCTAGCCTGTCGCACGCTTCGCAGGATACGTTTTCGGTAGTCGGCGTGTAGCGTCTCTGTGTACGCCAAGCAAAGGAATCAACAGAAGTGGTTCCGATAGCAGATGTTTATTTCAGCGTGTAAGAGAATGGGGGCTGCCGAGAACAATGATCTTCGGCACGTAATCACAAAAGAAATATTATTGTGCTACAATAAATAGGACGTGAACGGGAAGGAATACACGAAGTTTCGGGCGGACGCCCATCTTCGTGTAAGAAACAAAAAATCGGTGAGTATAGCCCCCTTTTCTTGTGACGTATACGACCCTTTCTTTGTTTCTCGCCGTGTTTCGTATCTATCACTTGAAGAAGGACGTTCGCCCGAAACGTCGTATTTTCCTTCCCGTTCACGTTTTAGGCAGTGTAGCTGCATCTTTCGTGTTTTTGATTAATTGGTCACCCGGAGGATTACGTCACAAGAAAGGGTGCGTTGATTGAAGGAAAAGGAGGGGAGGCGAAACCATTAGAGGACACAACCTCTTCGGTTGCCATATATTATTAGAGAAGATATTCACATGCGACGTCATGCATAGTGACAACCAAAAAAAGGGACTTGTAGCTGCGCTCCAATCAGTGATGACACCAGCCACGATTCCGCCCGCGCATACTATGGCCTTGGGAACATTCACGAGTGGCTTGGGGAGGTTGCTCCTTTCTACGCACATTTTATGTGCGTCAGTGACGGCGGAGCAAGCTACTTCAGGAATAGGCACCAACTTCATGAGCTCGCTAAGACCGAGTACCTGTCGGCCAAGTGGCTAGTTTCCGCTACTGGGCATACCAAGAACGCCTGCGATGGGATTGGAGGCCTCGTCAAGCACCATGATGCAACTGTTTACAACCTTCGAGGGCCGGCTACATCAGATATGAAATGTGCGTCAGATATGGTGGACGTCCTCAGCACCAAATTACCCAACGTGGCATTGATTAGCAAGGGCTGACTTTTAGGAGTTCAGTTGAAATGAAAACAACAGCCTGGGATTCCCTCCATCCCGTGCCTGGAATTCAATCCTGGCACTGCTGACAGTGTATAGATGCGTCAACTCACTGCGACACGAATTGCTCGTAGCACGAACGATAGCGTCTACAAGCAAGCCACTCGGACAATAAAGGCTCGATTCCACCCAGGCCTGCTGGCAGGCTAGTGCGAAGCGGCTACAATGCGTCTAAGACAAAAATGTGATGAAAAGGGAGCATAAAAGGGCTCAAACAAACGAACTGTCCAGCTCGCTTGCACCTTTGCATTTAATTGCATTATAAACAAACGAAAATCTTTCTTCCTCTTTTTTTTTTTTTTTTTTGCGGTGTGCGGTTCACCACGGCCGAGGCTCTATTGCCGCGCGAAGGTGCCCCCGTTGTACGGCGCCCTATCCTCAATATCGTGTTAGAGCCCTATATCCTGTTACCTAAACGCCTGTTATCGGAGCCGCACCGATCGTTTCCCCTACGTGGCGTGCGCAGAGACGCTACACGCCCGCCATAGAAAGCGGGCCCTGCGAAGCGTGCGACAGGCTAGCGTCTCGCGATTGCTCCAGCTTCTGCGCATTTTTTTGACTCTTGTACTAATAGTAAGGACAAAAAAAGACGTATCAAGAATCATCACTTCAAAAGTACCCTCCACCTCTGTGCTGTCAATCTGACCACCCGGGAGAAGTTTTACGCTGTGTAAAAATAATGAAATTGTCAAATAGGCGTACGCACAGGCCTCATTCATGGCAACCGCGGTAGCCTCCATTTGGCCAGATTTTCTTGCTTTGTAACTTTAAAGACACAAATAATGCAACATATTTTTGCACATCCTGTTAGTACATATCACTGGCGCTAACTTGAAAGAGTTTGAAAAAATCGAAGATGGCCTTTCTTTTTAAATTGATTTTCAAAATTATGCACATTTACGGAAATGCCTTTATTTGAGCGTTTTTCGTGAACTTTTCCCGCTAACAAGGACAACAATACTTGTCACGAAGATTAGCCAAATAGAGGATAACACGCTGACAAAGTTTGAAAATCCTGGCTGGAATAAATGCGGAGAAAAAAAGATAAAACTTGAGCTGTACGGCTTATTGTGCAGTCGTCTGTGCGATTTTTTATTTCAAAATAACGACGTCGATACTTCGTGATAAATAATTTGGGTCAATCATTCCCATACTTACTTTGTCGGTAAATATTTCTGGACCAGTAGTCACAACACATTTTGGGGGAAAGTTGCTTGAAATGCCAATGTTGCGAAATCCGCAAACAACGCTTCAGATTGACCAGGTGTTTCTGACTTATTTTTCTTGGAGGCAACCCCGCCCCCCCCCCCCCCCCTAAAGAAAAAAAAAGAGAAAACAACAACAACAACGACCGGTTCCGTTTTCCTGGGCATTGTGGCAGCAAGATGCATTTTTCTAGTCAGAATTAAAAATGGTCACCGGATATTGTCGACCGTTCTTATCTGAAACACCAGATGCACCTTCCGAATTGTGCAAAGTATATCAAAGCGCGTAGATTAAACAAAATAAATAATGTCTTCGTTGTTTGCTATAATTGTTCACGAGGCCTATTATTGCACTTTTTTTTTTAATGTGTAGCAATGCGTTCGAAGAAAGTGTGATTTTGTTTTTGTTGGTGAATGTCATTTGTGCTGACATACATGATGATAAGCTACGATATTGAACTGCGGAAATGAAAAAATAATTCTTCTTATTGCACAAAAGCTCCCTTCGCGAGATTATGAATTTCCCGAACAAATTACACATGGGGAATTAAATCCCCATGTATCGATTTAAGTTACCTGTGGACAAACGAGTTTTTTTTTTTTTTTTTTTTTTATTTAGCACGACATACTTCTATCTAATTTTCCGGCATTTATACGTTCGGCATTAGTCATTTGATTACTTGGTGTTTTGAAGTTCACGCCTCTGTATTGTTCCAAACTAACATCCGCAAGGTAGCTCGTAAAGTAAAAAAAAAATAGCAAAACACACCTAAAATGCCTTCCGAAGTCATTATCTTGTGTAAGTACAAGGACGTTTTGTAAATTTTGGGGGTAAACCTAGGGAGATACAGGTTATCAGTTTGACATAATGTCAGTGTTAGTGTTATCCGATTACCTCATCTTGCGAGACGTTTACTTTTAGAATCTCAATAATTGGCATACTTTTCTAGCAACACACGCAGGACACGCACACCTCAAAAGAGCAAAAGCAAATGTAAAAAAAAAAAAAAAAAAAAAAAAGAAAAACGCGGCACGGGTTATCTGCACTGTGTCGCCCGTTGGCGAAGACAAAACGCCAACAGTCCAAATGGACTCAGATGTGCGTATTTCGATGCCGCTCTTACCTCCGCGGATTCCCGTTTTGTCCCGGAGGCATGCGGTTTAGAAAAGCTCCTTTTAGGGAACGCCGTTTTATCGATATCAGTTTATCCAATCGCAGTTTAGAGAAAATGACGGCAGCCGGGGTGCCGTTTCCGATACCCCCCTGGTTCATTAGCCTAGATTGCCGAACCCTTGGCGGTGAACTATTGGTAGTGCACGCTCAAGCTTGAGGTTATAATAAATTTTCCCCCAGCGACAGTGAGGGGCGACCGCGCCAAGCGCGGTCTGATTGGAAGCCTAGCTTGTAGTGGTCCAAAAATATCGATAGTACTATCGATAGTATCGATAGTCGCCAGAAATTTGACCATCGATAGTAAAAGAAACTATCGATAGTACTATCGATAGTCGTCTATCGAAAAACTATCGATAGTCGACTATCGAAAATCTATGGATAGTACTATCGATACTCGACGATCGGAAAATTTTTGTTAAGCGACTATCAGAAAACTATCGATAGTCGACTATCGTAAACCTATCGATAGTACTGTCGACAGTTTACTATCGATAGCTATGCGACATTAGTAGTGTGCGTCGCTCCCTCGTCTCTTTTTCTCGCTTTATTTTTTATTTTATTTATTTTTTTTTCAAATGGGACACCAACTAGCCCAAGCAATTACCGTCTCAACTTCGGTTCAGCTTTCAGTGATGACGAAGACGAGAGTTTGGCCGAAGAGAGGAGGAAGGGGAAGCGAGCGGCGGTGCGGCAACTGTGTTCGCTCTAGTAGTGCAAAACAATCGATAGTACTATCGATAGTCACCAGAAAACTGAGTATCGATAGTAAAAAAGGAATCGATAGTACTATCGAAAAACTCTCGATAGTTGACTGTCGAAAAACTATCGAGAGTACTATCGACAGTCGACTATCGAAAAACTGTCGATAGTACTACCGATAGTCTACTATCGATAGTTCTGCGACACTATCGATAGTTTTGGAAAAACTATCGATAGTATCGATAGTCAATTTATCGATAGTTTTGCATTACTACTAGCTTGCCGCCGCCTAGAAACAGCAGTTCTCATACGGAGGCCTCGATAAAACGTGCACCTCTCGCTAAACCGTGCTTCGATAAACCGTACCCCTTTCGCTAAGATGAGCCTCGATATAACGGCGTTCGATCCGCCGTAGCAAAGACGCTTTGTCGCTGTTAGTACAAAACCTACCGCTTTCGCGTAGCAGAATATTTTATTTCACTTTTTTTTTCTGTCAACTGGTTTACTTGATCGGTTCATTGAGTGTGAAGTCTTGCGAGTCTGTAAGTTGCCAAGCCCATTCATTTGCGGGTGCAAATGCCGCCGCCGCGATCGGCAGGTTACGCGAATTTGGTTTCGCCTGCCTCCCCTCCAACTTGGGGTGAACTCGTCCGTCCGGGGCCCGCTCTTCGACAGAGACGTCTGCGCTCAAGTTCAACCAGTTCAACTTCAAAGCCTGCTGCCTCCTTTTTCTCGGTTGGAGACGCGCGCGTCTGTCTCTTTTTCTTTCCCTTCACTTTCAGTGCCCGCAAAGTCCGTCTGGACGAAGCTGGCGGCACCGGGCAGCGTTGGGCCGCGTGCACAAAGTAATAACGAAAGGAAAGACCTCGCTCGCAGTTTGCACGGGTTCTGGCTCTTTCGTTTGTTTTGGGTTAGTTTTCGTTTGGTGTTAGTTTTCACGGTGGCACTCTGCAGCATTGTTGAATGCTAGATATCAAAACAAGTAAAACACGTACAAATAAGCGCTCCGCCACAATTTTCTTCTCCGGTGAAGACCATCTGCACGTTCCGTAAAAATGACTTTAGGAGCTACTTTTCGGTAGTCTAGTTTCGGTAGCCTGCACTTCAAACACGGACTGCATGTTTGAGGCAAAAATAAGTCTAGCTAGCTGTTTCTCACTCAGCCGATCCTGGGTCTTTATTCAGTTCCTTGTGTGCGCTTGTGGTGTATTGCTTTCAAAAAACGTGCTCTAGCGTTCGACCTTGGTATACAAAGAAGTGAGATTTAGAAGATTTCACTGAGGTCCGGACGAAGATGAAAGGCGCAATCTTCGGGAGCAGCCCAGTGAAATGGCTTTGCCGCGCTTTTTAGATGAGTGCATACAAGTGTGCAGCTTTAGCTTCTCGGGAGCGACGGTGCAGGCTCTCAAGGAGAACATTGACGGGTTGCCTCTCAAGAAGTTCAATTTTGCGGTAGTCTACGCAGGCGGAAACAACCTGCAAAATGGCGACAGGGGGCCAGCCTCGGTCAAAGAAGAAGAGCTTACAACACCCCAGCATGGTTGTAAGCTATGGAGAAAAATGTGCTGATTTTCGGAGAAGTGGGGTTTAGGGAAGCTCGTTTTAGCGAACACCGTTTTCGCGACAACAGCAGATCGGATCGCCGTTTAGAGAAAATGGCGACCGCCCGCATGCTAACCAACCTTTGGCGATCCACGCTCGAACTTATATTAAACTTTTCCCGAGCGACAGCGAGGGGTGCCCGCACAAAGCGCGGTCTGTTTGGAAGCCTAGCTTGCCGCCGCCTACAAACAGCATTTCTCAAACGGAGGCCTCGATAAAATGTATCCATTTTCGCTAAACCGTGCTTCGATATACCGCACCCCTTTCGTTGAAACGAACCTGGATAAAACCGCGTTCGATAACCGTAATAAACCCGTCTTTTTTTTCTTTTTGACACCTTCAATAGTCGTTTGAAGCAAACATCAAAGTTTGTTGTGCAACACGAAAATCATGCAACTATCTCAAGGTCTTGTTATTTTAGTTTTATACTAGATCCCAAAGAAAAACATGACGTATCTACATCTTTTGGCTAAATTTTATATTTTCGTGTTCTTTCTACCGAGAAATGCTATCACATATTTTCCGATGATTCAATAAGTGTGCGCGTTTTTGCAAAGCACAGCTAGCATCTGGACTTTGCTTTTCGGGACCTGCTCCTATGGCTCAGGCAAAGAGTACATTTTGTGTTCTGTTACAAGCTCATACCGCAACTCCGAAAGAAGGCAGTTGAGCCCGAAGTACGGTTATTCAACAAGGCACTGCCACGTGCAATAGAGTGCACAAAGGAGCGGATCTTGGTCGTCTTGAATGTGGACGTAAGTTTGTATCTTTCTGAGTTGCCCTTTCCCATAAAATCGCTCGTCTCTTGCAAACGCAAGGTCCTTAGATGTTCTAAGAAGCTAATTAGAAGAGGACAACTATCATATGGCACACTAACTCTATCATATGACCTACCATAACACTATTGAGAGGAGTTTACGCGTAATTTTGTTCAGTCTAACGAAATTACTCCTACTTTTTGACGCATTACATTCTAGAGCATAGCGGCATTGATTTTCGCAAATGGGAAAGTACATTTGCACGAGCCAGGAGAAGCAGGAAAAATATTTTGATAATCTTAGTGACTTATTTGGGTCCTCAACATTCGTATTATTACAGCGCTGAAAATAAAAGCCACGAACACAAGAACTTTCGTTCTGCCTCGGACAGCGCGCACCTCGATAGAAATTTAATGGGACCCGGAATAGGGGTAGTCACACATCGTTCTCCCTTTCTATTTTTCCTTTATTAGACCTAATACAGATGTTTTTTAACAACAGCAACAAACAAGTATGTTATGCCGGTCTACCTGCCGGCTACCATGAAAGTGTCCTCTCCTCACTCGCTTATCGCCCAATGTACTGCCTTTTATTTCGCCTATTGTAGGGACAAAGGCTGGCGCGTGCGCTAAAACCGGAAGCCGTGACTAATTTGCTTCCACGCGGTTTAAAGTTCCGTTGCAGCAATTTTAAGTTCGAATTTCGGGCACTTTGCACAACCATACTGACACAAGTGTCACGCAAGTATCTCATGCGCAACGCCATGAGCTACAAGTTTAATTGTCGCTGCGTAATTACGTGACCCCACGCAACAAGGTCACGTGATCATGCGACCACCATAGGCGCGCTATTCGCAGTTTGGTCACGTGGTGGGCGGGATCCAACTGACCATGTTCACATGACCCCCACGGGACATGGTCACGTGGTCATGTGACCACCAGAGGTGCGTTTTTTCCAGCGTGGTCACGTGGTGCACAGGATCCCACGGACAATGGCCCACCGATCACTTATTAGAGCACGACGAGCACGAATACGCAAGGTCTGTGGAGGGTTGCCACACGCTTTCCGCCCATAATGAACTTCAAGTATTCATTCAGAAAGTATTCGGTGAAAGTAGCAAAATCGTTGCATGGCCCCTCTAATGAAACAGCATTAACCATGATCATAATAAGCCGTTCAATCTTGCGGTACTCTGAGTTGAATAGGCCTGCTCTGTCCAAATACATCCACTACGTGTCTCTTCGTTTTCAGCACAAATTTCTCGACCCAGGGCCGGCCTTAGAGCAGCAAGCGCCCTGGGCAAACTGCAGGCGTGGCGCCCCCCCCCCCCCCCCCTTACACACACGTATACTATTCTCGCACCAAACATCATGTTGTAAGCAAACATGCCACAGTGACCCAGCGCGAATGGTCGCGATTTTGTCGTTGTCAGTCGAAAACCGCGTCCTAAAAACGAACGACGTCCTCGAGCATTGTGAGCTTTGTCGGCACCGTGTTCAAAGTTCAAGAATCATTTATTTCTTAGATTAACCAAACTTCAGCTGTGGGTCTCCCATAGCAAGCTAACGTCTAAGGGACAGAGAAAACAAAAGCACAAGTTAACCATGTCAAATGCCGTAGAAGGCAACCTTCCGAACCTTCAACAACGCAAATTGGGCTACGTCTTGCGACATATCCAGGCTAGACGCTATCTTGTTTTCAATGGACGAAATTGCCAATGACGATATCCTGTCATCCGCCATGGTTGATCTTAGGTATGTCTTAATAAGCTTTAATTTTAGAAACTCCTCTCAGCGGTGGCCATTGACATTGGCAAAGGGAGGAGGATTCTCAATGACACCCACGTATGAGGGAATTTGTCACATAGATGGTTGTCCAGAATGAACTGGAGGACGTCCTGGCGAGCACTGCATCCAGTGGGCAGCAGGCTGCATAGTTAGATCAGCTCCTCGCAGAGATCTGTACCGTCGATGTCTGCACTTTCTAGGTGTCTCAGACTCTGAGTGCATGCATGGTCAAGGCATTGGCAAAGTTTAAGACATTCCGCTTTGTCGGGAAGTCGGGTGAGGCCGTAAAGGAACCCCCAGAAGCTCACGTGCTGCTCCATCCGCGTGAAGCGTTCTTCAATCGACATCTCACGGTGTGAATCATCTCGTAGAAGAACTCTCGCTTGAATTTTGTCTCGACATCATCAACCTCGTCCTGGCACTCATAACAGAACTGGCGCTTTTTCCGCCGCAGTCGAGGGGCCGGTTTCGTCGCACTGTCAATACCCATGCTCTCGGGAAGACCGTTCGCAGTTGCCAGTTGCAGTACCCGACATCGCGATAATTGTCGATGCAATCGCTGCATGCTTTCATCAGCTGGGTGGTTGCTACGATGTCCTTCGTTTTGCATTGCATGTTCTCGCTTACAACATTAACTTGTAAAAAGAATGTCGTACCACACAACAATGTAAACGAGAAACTGAACTGCAAGAGTTTGAGCTTCATGTCGGACACCAGGTTTGCCTGCAGTGATGCGGCCATTCTTGCGCAACATTATAAATTTATATGTTTTTCGCGGTTTTCGGGATTTTTGTGGCGAGTTTCTGAATTTTGAAATGGCAACACTGATCGGCATTGGAAGTCCGTAGTCGTCGCTGGTCGCTTACACACAAAAAAAGAAAGAGCTGCGGATCCAAAGTTCTTTACACATATTATTTTCAGTTAGGTTGAAGCCTCTGGGCACAGAGACTCACCGGATGCTGAGGGGGCATTGGTTCGTTCAGCTTACTGCAAGAGACTCCACAGCAAGCATTGCCCAAAGCGCAGCTCGAATGTCGGGAGGAATCGGGTTCATTTTACCCCCGGTCAGACCTACTGAGCGAAGTCATTCTTCGGCTCAGAATAACTTGGCAAAGGGTGAAGCCTACGTTTTCTGCGAGCCAATCAGAGACTCTGAGCGAAGCACGTGATAACTAAGAGCAAAACTCCGTGACTCACTCCGACACACTGATTTGCTCGCCGATGGGTTTGGCGCCACCGTTTAGTAAGTTGCGCTAAGAGTGCGGCATGCTGGCTCCATCGCTTTTTGCCAGTCAGGTTTTGCTCCGCTCGTAATTTGAGAGCTGTGCGGAGGTGACCGCTTGCCCAGTCGTTCATGACTCATTCAATGACGCTTTGATTCTCACCGGGGGGAGAGGTTCTCTATAGTAAAACAACATTCACAGGTGGCTGCGGGTTGATGGACGCCAATTATAACAAGAACTTAGTCGTTGGTTTTGCGGCCGAAATGCCAAACGGCGATGCGGTCGTTTTTTGTTTTTGATTTTATCCCCTCGAGGTTTGAGCCCTGCATGACCTGGCGGCCCTTTCGGCGCCCCTCTATGAATGGCGCCCGGTGCAACTGCATAGGTCGCCCACTCCAAATGCCGGCCCTGCCTCGACCGAGAGAAAAAAGACGAAAAAAGGCCTGCTGGCGGCGGACAAGTATCACGTATCGGGCGGCCCCGGTACAGCGACCTTGGCTGGTATCCCCTGGTGGGCGCCGTGAACGTCGCTTTTGGGCTATGGATGACGAAGCGGCCTGGCGTTGATTGACGCCCACGGATTCACAGTTGCAAAAGTTATGGGGCTAAAGCCACACGACTGGAGTTTGCCGAAATTTCCGAAAATGAAAATGCAGGCCTTAGTGAAGTCTGCTGGCTGGTCGAGATTTTTAATTTTTAAGTATTGTTCAGGTTCTTTTTATATTTTTCCGGCACACGCAATCACAAATATTCGCCACTCGCTACCTTTTTTCTTTCCTCGCACAACTTCCTGCGCGTCTACTTTTCCTAGAGTAGAGGATCAATCTCTGTAATCTGCGGGGGAAGCTCGGCGAATGGCGAATCCGAATTATTGTTTCGCTCTAAAAACGATGTCTTTATGACGGACAGACAACAGTCGTGTCATGCCTCTGAGTGTCCTCTCGGCGACTATTTTTCAGTCTAGACACATCAATGGCTTCGCCATTCGCCGAGCATCCTCCGTAGCTTACAGAACTGGCTCTCGAATTGCTTTGGGGAAACACAGACACACGGGAACTTTTTTTACCGAGGTATACATTTTGGACTGGTGTCGCCCACTGTTTATTTGTTTTACCTTTATCTTTAAAATATTGAAAAGTGTCGACCAGTGCGTTTCCTCAACAGTTGTGCACCAGCTTTCTGTATATGTACATACGCATGTCAGTAAAGATTTATGTAAATATTTCGTAATTATGCTGCGTATTTTATGGTATGTTGAACAAGAGGGCGGGTAAACCACTTTTCTCCTGTGTCGCCAGCAATATGACGGCAGGAGGCTCGCTTGAAACAAGCAAATAGCAAGGCTTCTACGTATCTCAAATACTCTACTCAAGATACTGTAATTAAGATACTTTTGTCGGTATTTTGGTATCTTGAAGATACATTCGATTGAGAGTAAATAGCACTCTATCTTAACTACATTGCTTAGTATCTTCTACTCAGTATCTCAAATACCTTTTCCGGCGTACGAAGAAGTTTGTCCCCAAAGGGGAAGTACTAAGACTAAATGTTCTTTCTTTCTCCTTTGCACGTGTCTAGGGGGACAAATGAGGTGTACACTAGGAGGTCATCGAACGATATGCGTTTCAGCTAAGTTAATATAATCAAGATGCCCCCATTTTTTTATTTAGTTGTAATAACTTCAGCTCGTCGCGCGCTTATAAAGTATCTTCAAAAGTAATTCAATTATTTTTCAAAGTATTTGCACTTTACTCAAAATAGTTTGGCGCAAAAGTAACTTGAATACTACTCTAAATACTGTCTCACTTGGGTATTTAGTATCTTGTCTTAAATACTTTTGTCGAGTATCTTGAACAACACTGCAAATCGTTGACACCTGCACCATTTGAAGTATAGATAAAATAATCGGTTCAGATCGCCTAGACGCTGCAAACGAAAACCGCCTTGGTGTCGAAGCGCGAGGCAGTTGATCGGATTTGGTCGGACACAGTGGGTCTAACGAATACTGGCAAGTGGGTTCCTAGCGGGTTCCGGGAGGGTTGATGAGGTGATGATTTCAGCAATCCACCAGCCGGAGTTCGGTGCCACACGAATCATGGCATGATAGTCAGCTCTATGTACGCGAAATCATTAAAACATCCACCAAGTAAAACGTACAGTACATTTCATTCACATCCTTCAGTCTTATCAACGAGAAGAATTTAGCACTATGATTGCGTCTCGTCCTGCGATGGTCGTCAGCCGACGCCACGGCCCGTTAGGTTCAATCGGGAGCCAGTCACGTAATGCATTACTTCGACGCGCGTATAAGAAAAGCACGCTAATGCACACGTGCCTATAACTGGTCTGTGATTGGACCTGGTGGGCCCTAACCTAGGTTGTAGATAGGGACTTTAACTTTCGGACAAATGCTATAAACTCCGTGAAACACTCGCCGGTGAAACTATCGCGAATTCGGATTTATCCGAACAACTCCGAATTCGACGGCTGTCAGTTGTAAAATCTTGAGCGGTCTTGACCTTTTCCAGGGATCCGAGGACAAGTTTTGCAACCGTTTTTCTTTTTTTTTTTTTCTTTTTTGTTTTTGTAAGCGTCAAAAGAAGCGTCTTTCTCTGCACATATTCCTTTGTTATCCTCGTGGGCAACAGGAGTTCAATAATCAGTCAGACTTTCGAAGTATCCGCACGGAAAAGGCAGGACTCTGCCAAGGAATACAGATATTTTGAAGTAACTGACAGAGACACTGTATTGCCTTTGAGGCTTTATCATACAACTTGAAAGTTTAATGAAAGAAAGAAAAGAAAAAGAACAAAAAAGAACACCCGGTTTATAAATTAACTTCTGGAGGGAATTTGGTATCAAAAGGCTAGTTCGTTTCACCTTATGGGCGAGCGAAGCCAACGCTACAAGCGCGAGCATGCTGCTTGTAACAGCGCCTGTGGTGCACGTACGCACGTGCGAAGCCGGCACGCTCGGAGCCTTGGGCTCGCGCTTCTAGCTTTGACTTCGCTCGCACATGACGTGAAACGAAGTATATACACCGACACGCGGCTCCGACGCCGTCCCTCTGCGGTGGCGCTGCCTTGAGTACGGCGCACCACGCAGAGGCGGCTTCTCTTCAAAAACGAGACGCTGCGATTCCGCAGTGCCCACACCCGGTGTGGGCAAAGCAAAAACCGTGTTTGTAAACAGGGCGGTCTTCGCGCGCTCGTCTATAGACCTTTTCTGCAAGTGCGCCGCCATCTTGAATTGACATCACTTCCAATATGGGCGAAAACATTGTTTTGCCGTCGCCACGCCAATAGAAGGCATTTAGGATATAAGCGTAACCGTCACCCATTCTCGTTTTGCCTCCCCTTTATTTTTTTACTATTTGCAGGTTGAAACGTTGGATTATTTTTTCGTCGCCCATACCGGATACGCCTATTAGGTGGCTGGAGACGAGAGTACACAGAAAAAGTCTATAGCCAAAATTGCGGGCTCGCACCGAGAGATGCCAAAGCACGTATACTCTGCATAAACAAAAAAATAAAATAAATAAATAAAAAAAAAAAGGTCGGGCAGTGAAATCGCCCAGATGTCGCCACTCCGCACAAGCGAATGTGTACGAAGGCACCCTATTCACGGTGGCGAGACAAAAAAGAAAAAGAAAAAACGCCTGCTCCCCGCAAAAGCCTGCCGGGTAAACGCGGGCGCAGACACCTGCAGGTCTTCCACGCGCGCGGACGGGTCTCCCCCTCTTTTAAAAGAAAAACACGTACCAGTTAAGGAAAAACAACACTGTATATTAGGTACTTTAAAAATAAATACATAATCGAATACATATATGACAAACTACCGGCATATACCTTCGTTACTTCATCACAACTAGCCACCAGCACTGCACAACAAAGTATTTTTATACAATTTTTCACGACACTGATTGTTTCTTATAGTATTTCATAGACAATTTGTAATGATTGGCGACCGGGCAGTTTTTCATGACTTGAGAACATATCTTCCAATAGTCCTGATCCCCACACGTTCTGCTTCTCGAAAGACTTCGTAGAAGGTTGAGCACTTTCGTGTAGTTCGTTCCACACTGCAGCAGAATCGTTCAATCTAAAAAATAAAAACAGAGAAAAACACCATGAACGGTTATAGGGTCTAGTCAGGTGCTGAGTCATCGCCCACAAACATGACCACCAAACGATAAAGCAAAACTGATTCGGGAGAGTTGTGAAAATTGAAAGACAAAGCAAACTCGCCAATGGGATAACTGCTTTTGCCTTCGGTGGCCATACTTCTGTGTTGTGACTCGGCATCAAAAGGCAGTCTGACGTCATATAAATACTTGTAACCTCCTTGCCTACTAGCCCCGAGAACGAACGCAAGCGTCGCTGTTGTTCGAGGCGTTCGAGATCGTTTCATAGGTCACAAGGAAAGGGTACAGAGAGTTTAATCGCAAAAGATTACAATAGCACGAATAGAAATATAAAAAATGGCGCTAAACATAAAGCAAAAAGTTACGGTGAAGTTATCAGCGGCCAATCACCAACCGTCCGCAACGTGAGTACTAAAGGTGTCGCGAACCAGCCGACGTTCGAGTTCGACCAGGTTCGAGCTTCTCGAACCTTTCCCGCAAAGTCCGACAACGTGCGTACTTGGGCACACGTACGCCCAAGTATGCATGCGCCCACTCAAACACGCACGAATTAGGCACTCATACGCATGCGCGAACACAGATACGCGGATGCACGCGGAGGCACGGATGCAAATTCACGTACACACGCACAAGCACACCCGCGCACACGTACGCACGAATTACACACGCACGTGCACGCGAGCACTTGCACAGGCACGCGCACTTATGAGCAGGCAAACGCCCACGCGTGCAAACACGCACGCAGATGCACGTATAAAAAGGCTAGCCCACATGGCGCGTTTTTCAGTGCGTCTAGACGCGCGTCTCGGCTTGGCGCGCGCGCTAAGCAGGACGCGTGCACCCAGTCAAACCACACGCAGCGCTACCGTGCAGCGCTTCGCGTCTGCGTTATGGTGTACTAGAACTGGGCAGTGTGTCGTCCGCGCCGAGAAGCAACGGAGGGAGGAGGTCGGCGCAGCGATGACAGCGAGCAAGGACGCCAGGGGGCGCTGCGGGTAACAGGCGTGCTCCTCCCCGCTCGGATTGCCGTGTGGTCGTACTGCATGTGATCGCCTGGTTCGCGTCGTCGCCCTGTTTTGCTGCAGTTCCTTTTTTTTTTTTTTTTTTTTTTTTTTATGGTTGAGTTAAATGGATTGTGATCGGTGCCGTTCAGTGGGATGTAGACAACGCGTACAATGACGGAAAAACGGCGGGACAAGAGAGACGGGCCGTGTTTTGTGTCGAGGCAGTGATTTCCCTACACCCCTCTACGGGGGTGCACTCCCCCCTTGTCTTTCGAAAAGCACCCGTATAATTCGCAACGACTCTTATATTCTCAATGCCCCCCGAAACCCCCCCTTTCTAACCTCAATTCCTGGGGCCCGTGCCGGGTTGCAACAGTGGCTACCGGTCCTCCAAAAAAGCCCGTTCCCTTTTTCGTGCCCCTCTCGAGTTCGAACGGCGTAAGTCGTGATCCCGCAACAATAAAAGGAGTGACAGGGAGACTCTGCTTCATGTGATGCACGCAGTCATGACAGTCTTCCTCTACATTTTTTTTGTGGACTTTTTGCACTTTAAAGTATCTGCTAAATCGGTCTAATAGACACTGGTTTCGACACACCGAAGGGTCCTGTGCACGCTGACTGCTTTAGAAAGGCTTGGAGAAGTGACTGTGAAAATGTGACGTTAACGGTTATGGCCTCACATGAGCAAATTATTATTTTTTTTTTTCTTAACGGCTTTAAAAAGATGAGGGTTGGCCCAGCACTCCGTCTCTTCAATGAAAAGGTGCTAAGAGGCCTCTTTTTACCGCAAGAAAATTGAAGGGTCTAATGGCCCAGCGGAAGATACTGAGTCATTTATCCTGAAGATGTCGAAGCTCATCAAGATCATGACCTCACGTCGGAGAATGCAGAGGTACAAAACGCCATAGGCGCCGACTACGGGGGAGCTCGGGAGCCTCCCTCTCCCGAGCTCTTGGGAAAAGCAAGTACCATCGCCTCCGGAATCCTTGGGTGCACCTCATTAATATCATCTGTGCGCTGGCGCCCAGTGTATCATTAAAAATTTATCTGTCTGCCCTGTTACCCACATATCAATATAGCTGGTGCTCAGTGGATAAATAAGAATTTATCTACTGTGGTTACTACCAGAGCTGGTGAGTGGATACATTTTTCTAACTATTCGCACAGTCCTGTTTGTTGAGCCTACGAAGTAACAGCAACTACGATAAAGGCTAGTGATGGAAATTCCTTCGAAAGCCCGTGGAAGTAATTGCGAGAGTCGACAGTGGCACCTCCATGCAGCCTACGGAAGTAGACGATATAATCCGTTTTGTAAGCCCCATTTTGTTTTCCCAAACATTGAAACAATTCATTAGGGTAGTGCGCTTCAACCACGGAATTCATTTATCACAACTACAGTGACAGCGAAATTATAGGGGAGGCACTCACTTGATCGAATGACGTTTTAGCGAACGCCCACGTTTCACCGAATGACACTTTAGCGAATAGTCGGACGCCGCGAAGCGGCGTTTTCGGGTGGGCCAAATGGGTTCACATTTTTGTAATGAGCCGCCGCAGACTGTCGCCGCGAAGCCGCGTAAAGCGCAGCGCGGCGGATGGGTTAACGCGCGCCCCCGTTATTCGCTAAAACGTCCATTCGCTCAAATGTCGCTGTTCGCTAAAATGTCATTCGCTCATGTGATATGGACCAAATTATAGAGTCACAATTAAAAGCAGACATTTGTTTAGGTATCATGCCATCAGCATGCTTATCCTACGTTATTCAGGGGATGACACACGTTTGCGACGTCTCTTTCAAGATACTTCCCGAACGTTTTTCTGGGGGATGGATTTCCCGCCTATTCAGAACGCAACATTGTTAGCGCGAAAGAGCGATCGCCGTTTTTTTTGTTTTTTTTTTGTGAGAAACCAAAGAAACTCAGCAAAGTTCTACTTGCTGGGGAAAAAGCTCATTCGGGTCTATAACGCAGGTGATAAAAGTTCGCCCTCACTAATACTCTTTCGAAATAAATGCGAGAAAGCGCCAATGTCTTGTTTGCGCTAGCAGTGCCGCGATGTGTACTGTGGCGTCCTGTCCGAAGATGCACGTCTCGGGTAAAGCATTTGGCAACGAATTAGTGCGATAAATATTATGTGAAACAGCAGAAATAAAGAATACCGTAAAGAGTTAGCCAAACAATACGAAACAATCGAACCCGTGCGGAACGCCAAGTCAGCCAAGCGCTACCGCTGCCTGCGCTCCGCACTCCGGCAGCACGCCTACTACACGTTGCGCCCTCTCGCGGCCACCGATCCGGTCATCGCTGAAAGAGCCCCCCCTCCGCCGGCGCTCGCTACACTGCCCAGTCTTCTAGTACACCATATCTGCGTTTCCGAAGCGTCTGCCCAACGTAGCCAGACGCGCTTAAGAAACAAAAGCAAACATTACATAGAAATCGCGCGGTAAATGATGGCTACATGCCGTAATATTTAATTTTAGTAATAGTAATCACTCATTTTTAATTACAACAATCGCAATGAAGCTCAATTTCACTAATTTTCATTCTTTTTAGTGCGTACGCCTCATCCACGTTTCGATACGCCATTGGCATCCCCATCGCCCGCGCCAAAACATTTACAGCTGGCCGCTGGCCGCTACAGTGGTTACGTTGTAGCGGTTGTTGCCGGTAGTATTAGTTTTGTACCTTTGTCTCTCGGTGTCCTTGTATTCTTTACATTTGGCCTGCCAGAGTGCAGGACGCTTTTGTACTTCGCTAGGTCCTCTCTGTTCCGCTGAAGCAGCGTCAGCCTCTCCCGCGGAGCAGAGAGGATTCCCTGGACTTGTGTAAAAGGTATGATAAACTGATATCCGCGGGGGGAAGGACGTAACTACCCATGTTCGCCCTGCTGCTAGCGTTGGCAGGGCCTAAAAGCCGTTTTTATTGAAGGCCGCGAGCGTGCAAATTTTGTAAACTCCGCGCGCGCGTGTATGTGTGTGTGCGTGCGCGCGTGCGCTTTGATGGCACAGGGCTGCTACCCGTATTTGTGTGTATCTTTCTGTTTTGAGTGTTTTTATTTATTTTCCTTTCCCGTATCCCTTTCCCTACTTGGCGGCGGGCTAGCAGGCCCACCTGCGTAAGGGTCTCGACCTTTTTGCCTAGCCACGCACGCTGCCGAGTGGGTATCGCAATATGTGCAAATAAAAAGTATTATTATTATAATTATTATCGCCTTCGTCGCGAGGTCTGTGGCGAAAACTACAATCCTACAGTGGAGAAAATTCAAACGCTCCTTGCAACTAGTGAACACGGCGGTTCATTGGTTGTTGCCTTCTGGACGCAGCGCGAGACGCGACGCGTGGACGCAAAATATCTGGCTCTTCCAGATACGCCGGGATGCGCCAAAAAACGCTGCGTTTCGTCCCGGCGCCGGAAGTGACGTCAAAGCGCAGGCGCAGACGCGACGCAGACGCGGAGAAAAGCGCACCATGTGGGCTAGCCTTAACACGCACACAGATACGCGGGTATATATACTCACGCGTAGGCATGAAAACACGCATGTGCACGGGGGGCACGCACATAAGCATCCTCGCTCATGCAGGCGCACACGCAAGCAGACACGGACGCGCAATTACGTTCGCAAGCGCGAGCACGCACATAATAGAAAAACTAGACGAAACGTCACAAGGTGTATCGATGAAACGAACGCCGGCTATTTCCGATGGAACGATTTATCCTTGAAAAGGTGCAGCTTCGAAGAAACGAGCTGTCTAAAACGTCGTCTGACGAACTGACTGCATGGCACCGCGTATATTCGGAATGTATAGTACATAAAACAGCGGTCACTAAAACAGGCACACAAAAAGCATAACTGTTTCCAGTGCTTCGTGAGAAATCGTCACCCCAGTTGCCGAAACAAATTTTGCATTCACAGAGATACACATACAACAGAGAGGGATTCTAACCACGGTCATCTCACCATAAAAATAAACTACGCATTGCCAAATGCTCAGCGTCCGCCCAAATGTAGCCTAGCGACAGAGACTAATGTATTTTCGTGGCGAGAAAAACATGCTTCGGATTTCTTTCGAACGCACTCTAAAGAAATGTATATTATATCTACGATCAAAATTGGCGCCCCTTTTAGAGGAAGAAATGTAGTACTTACCGTACCAGAAGGAGCGTCGTTCTACGATCGCTTTGATCACGCACAGTCTGCAACGACGGTAACAAGCGGATAGCCTTCGGCATCGATCTCGCCAGATTCCTTCGTGCGCCTCGCTTCTTCCACTCCGGCCTGTTGCATGGCTTCCCAAGCGGCATCTTCAACACCCCGAGTCAATTCGTTCTCGCAGCACTACGACACGATGACTCAACCTCACCATCCGTAGTTTCAGCAGAGGGTCGCTTACGTGCAAACTCTATTTGCGACTTCGAGACCTTTCGCTTGCCATATTTATACCTCTTTGGACCCATAGCTGCGAGGACGGCCTTTCTAGTTATGAAAACACGCACAGCTATCCACCCGACACCCCGCCCCGAGAAACAAAACCACTCTGTCTGGACGGGTCTTGCCGCCTCTGGACCACCACAAGCGCGTTACTGAAGAGCGCATGCGCGCGGAGTAATACAAAATCAGAGCAGCGTGCGTGGCGAAATGGTGGCGCCCTCACGCGGCGCTCGTCGAACTAGTCTTGACCGTCCAAACGAGGAAAACAAGCCACAACACCTTGGTTCAGTTTTTTCGATGTAGTTAAAGAACGGATGTACTTACAGCTATAATTTTATTATAATTGAATTCCGTGTTAAATTCCGCAGATATCCCACAAGACACATTTGTAGTTAAAAATTCACAGGTTTTTAAAAACGCGTTCTAACGTAAACATGTCAAAACAGCCAATTCCGACCGATTTCACGATTTAATATAAAATATAATAAATTTTTTTATGAAAAATATGCTCTGTGGGATAGTTGGACGAAGAATCAATCTTTTTATAGCAAAAAAGTGTGAAAAAATCGGTGTAACGGTTATTAAATGAGAATTTTCGTAAAATGGCAGAAAATCGCGTGTATTCTCTATGGGGCTTGGAGGAGCGCTCCCTCTTAATTTCTAATTTCTTCTTAATATTTTCCTTTTCTAGTTGAGATATAAGTACCATCAAGCTCCGTCCAAGGTTCTATTGAACATACCGGGCAAGAACATGCTGTTGTACGTTGCAGTGTCATGCCAATATGTTGATGTGCGCCTGCTCAGTTTGCTGTACGCTATTCGCCTCGAGATCGACCTAGAGGTGGCGCTACGGTCGCGCTATCATCATCATCAAAGCGGGGATAGGAGAACGGCCGCCCCATAGGCTCTCCACGTCGGCGCGCGAGACGGCGTAGATTCTTCCGTTTATTTTGTCGCATACTATCGGTGGGAAAACAATTCTAGCGGAAAAAGATGCAGTACTGTTCGGTGCTTCAGTGAAGATCGAATCGTGTTACCAGCGTGCGGCCCAAATTTATATAATCGCTTCTGTGGGTGCGTCGTCTGCTCTAGGCAGACTTTGGAGAGCATGGATCACCACGACTGATGCCTGTCTCCGGCTGAACTGGAATATTTATGTTAAATATTTGTTTCTTTTAAAATGGATGTATCGGTTCATCAACGTGGAAATAAAAAAAAATAAAAAATAAAGTCCGACCCAGTTAACATAATACTGGTACTGTGGGCTGTGAAATCGCAGCTTCTATGCTTTTTTTAACGTCAAGCTTTTGCAGTAATATAAATATTCAGAATGAAGATAAGCTAGCGTTGTATTAGAAATTACCATGCTATTGAGTTCCTCTGCCCTTTTACTGTGCCATAGTGTGGGTAAATTTTTTGGAGTCTGAACAAATCTACTGCGTTGCGATGAGGAGTGAGTGTCTCTTCTAGTTAAAATCTGCAAACTGCACGGTTGGAGTCTGAACAAATCTACTGCGTTGCGATGAGGAGTGAGTGTCTCTTCTAGTTAAAATCTGCAAACTGCACGGTTGGCAGGACAACTGAAACAAGTGAAACAAACTGTTCTAATATATCTGCCGTGACTGTAATAAACGAGTGTAACCGAGCAACGCAACAATGTTCCTGCTATTAAATGCTTTTCTCGGTAGTGTGGGTTCACCCCCTTCAATTTTCTTGGTGAGGGCCGTGGATGTCAAGAGGCTAATACTATACATTTCTGGCTAAATAATCTTGTATTCAAACACAGTAGACTCTGCAACCCCAACAAACGACGCGCACCACGACACAGACAGCATCGGCCGCAGTGATACTCTTTTACTGATGAGGGCTAGCGACCTTCACGAGATTTTCCGATCTCCCTCCGCCCTCACCTAACCTGTATCGGGACTGGGCAGTTCGTCGATTAACTTTTAGATTATTCAAGTAATGCTTTAATTTTTTTTTTCCCATTCAATTGGAGTCTAGTACTGGAGAAAGTCAGCAAGCAGTAAAATATGCCGGCTTCAATATTTTTGACGTCTTTATTTCTTTTGTGACACTAGCTTGCACGGTAAACCACTTCAGCGTGCTTGTCATTTCGCCGAGGGTGATTATACTGTTTAAATAATAACTTAAGAAATACTTTATTTTAAAAGGCTTCCCGTGATCATATTTATGTAGGACTCACAGCGTGAAGTCTAGAATGGGAATGCAATATGCCATTTGTGACATAGTAAAACCAGTACAAAATATGTAGTTTTAACGTCTTTCACGCAATATGACCGGGAAAAAATCAACGTACGGATTAATTGATTAGTCTATTTTAAGGATAGCGATTAGTCGGGTTAATTTTCTAATCAAACCACAAACCCACTCAACATTCAATGCTTTATGAAAGCCACGGTTTGTGCGAGATAACAAAAATACGTGGGACCAGCGATTGTATAAAAAACAACACACTAAGATTATGGAAGCTTAATAATAATAATAATAATCGCTTTGCTGAATTTCTACGCATGGCAAACGATACAACACAACCTTTAGTAAGAAGAAACGGCAACAAAAACATAAAGAATTTAATAAGGAATATCAAGCTCAGCCGGAAACGGGCTTGCGTCGTCGAGGTCCATGCTTCTGAGCGTGCGCCCGTAGCAGACGACGCACGGCGGTATCCCCGCTTTCGCGCGTTTCCAATTTCGGCCGCACAGTGGCGGCACGGTTCGATCTCGAGGCGAATAGCTCAACATCACAATTTGCATTTTCATTCCAACCATTAAGAACTCAAGAAACAAAATGAAAGTTTTGCACATGGTTCATGCAAGACATTTGTGCATGGCATTAGGAGATAGATATTTGAATACTCACAGCTCTCCTAGGTTTCTCATATGTTGGGTCAAGCACGCACGTAACATTTGTTTATTTTAATAATTGCAGGAACGCTGTTTTGTGAAACTCTCGCAGCTCCTGTCAGGATGCCAGCCAGCCCCTTGGTTGGGGCACCTGACCCGCTGCCAAGTCACAAGAGTCATGGTGATGTAGACGGCCTGCTCTGCGTATGAACTCTTGTCAACGTGTCAATCGAAACCGAAACCATGCCACAATCTTCCCTGGCTAACTAGTTCCATGGGTGCGAAATGCGGACTGCTGCATGCTGGAATTTTATAAAAGTAGTGTATTTTTTTTTTAGACGTTTATGTTCTACGTCGAATTTTTGAACGATGGTGTATTCGCCCTTAGCAACACCCCTAGCAACGGTTTGTTGTGAAACACCAGACTTGCGGCTTTCAATCCAATCCAGTGTCGTAGCTGTCTGGCTGTCTTTCGCCGTGCCCGCGGCAATCGACGCTTCGCACCATGCTTCGCATTTCGCGGTCGCAGTTATTTTGTATTGTTCCTGCGTAGTCGTGCGACGTTCTACTCGCACAGTTCATAGGCCTTCTAGTTCCACGTCGTAGACACCAGCTTTACGACACACCCCGACTCCGAGACAAGACTGGCCGAAGGGCGACACTTTCACATCACAAGGTAGGCACCGAAAAACTGGCTCCCCCAGCCATTGGGCCGAAATTCTTTGTCGTGACATCCTGACAGCGTGTGCTGTATGCCGTAAATAGCCGCTGTATTTCGTTTCATCTTGCACAAGGGCGACTTCCACTATTGTGCTCCCATAGGTTTTAAACACGGCGTCAGCTGTTTTGTGGCACAGCCTCCAGATTTTCCAACGATATCGCGCGAACGTCGATTGTCCCGTGGATCAGCGCTTTATTGCGGCGTGAAACAGCAGGTCAGTGGGTCTACTCACGTGTGGCAGAAGGCACATGCTAGCCTCGCTGACCTGCTGTTTCACGCCGTGATAAGGCGCTGATCTACCGGACAATCGACGTTAGCGTGGCTTCCGCAGCACTCAAACCACGCACTTGCCGCGAGAAGAATGTCTTGCGTTTCATTCGCACTCGGTTTCGTGCGAAGCCAAACGAAGCCACGAGCAGCCGCGCTTCGGAGAGCCGGCCTCTTCCGTTCGTGCGACCTTGGTAGCGCTGTCGTCGAGACTTTGGTCAATAGGAGAAGCGGGCAGAGCCAGGGCGTGTACGAGACGCAGATAGAAGGCTTGACACGCCAACCAGAAGCCGCAAATAATCGCCTAGCAGTGTTAGCGCGAAAAATTTTAACCTGTGCCAAAGAGTTTAATAGAGTAACTGTTTATGGCTGAAAATATAGTCTACGTGATGCTTCGATTATGATCGTGCAAAAAGGTGTAAGAATCGAATGTCCCGCTCGAACTCCGTTTTGCTCGGACAGAGTCTGACCGCTCGGACGTGGCTCAGACGCCTGGCATACAGATCATGTCGACCGTTCTCCTAGATATTGATTTTGTATGACCGTGATAGTACAATCACATGCATCATGTTTTCACTCGCCAAGGGTTAGTCCGACGCACTTATTAATTTTGTTTCTCGCGACCACTGCCAGGGTATTATTTGCGGCTTCTGGCTGGCCACATTCAAATCTGTGAAGACGCCCTGGGACACGCCCAGCCCGCTTTCGGCCAATGGCGCCTCTTCATTTGCTTCCTATACTTTCCAATGAATGGCCAAACTCTTTCTATGTATACACCTTTCCAAAAAACGCTCCTAGGCCACTGCCATGTTGCTGATGCTGATGCGGCTGGTGCGACTCTCGCGCCCTCTATCAGCTAGAAATTTTCTGCCACCCTCTGGGACTGTGAAGACCCGCTCGGCGTGGTTCTCTACCTATGTTTTTGCGGTTTTGCATTCAATGTTTTCTCGCCCCTCTTGAAAGTTTCCACTTAATTTTTTTTATGCGTGCTGCGTACCCTTTTTGTGTTATCTTCCACTGTGATAAATAAGGCTGGTAAGTACCTGCCATTCAAGCTTTTCTGCTCGACATTCACGGGAAAGGAAGGAGGTGAAGGACGTCGAACGACCCTCGACGCGATTTTGCAAACATTGTTCTTCCCCCTCCCAGAGATAATCCGCGTAGAATCCTCAGTCGTCTCCAAATATAGCTGTCCGGGTTGGGGTGAGAAACGGGTCAGTCGCGTTTGTTTCTTTGCTTTGGTGCGGTTATGAGAAAAGGTAGCTCTTCCCAAAACGGGCCCCGAGACGAAGTCATCTCTGATTCCGTCCGATCATCAAGATGTGACTGTCGTCGACTGTGACTGTGATATTTGAGATCTTTCTCAAATAAATTCTTTTCGGATAACGCTGCATCGTGTGGTACGTACGATATATTGTTTGAATGTTACCACTTCCTCAATTGTATGTCCGTGTCCTGTCCATCGGTAAACACGTTATTTGTGAGCATGAAAAATGCATGCCTTTCGGCCCTCTTCTGTTGCAATTTATTTTTGACAGCAAAGCGCTTTGTCGTTTCACATGCGGTGAATCCTGCGGCGCCGTCAAACCTTATCGTAAGAAATAAACACAAACAACTAGAACTATACATTCCAATCGAACTCGTTCTGTCGCGCGCGTACCCAACAAAAATAGTTTAGTTTTTTTTTTTTTTTTTTTAAATGTGGGACAATTCTTTCTCAATGTCCTCGGGAAAATACATGTAGCATGAAACACAAAATATAGCGGGAAACGACGATAATTTATACGCCAGCAGTGTTTGAAACTGCGCCTACACAGGCTGCGCCTATTGACATCACAGTCCACTCGGTTAGGGTTAGGAGGGACGCTGGTGAGAGTCTAGCCTCAAACTCAGTGACTGGGCTCGAAAACAGTTTGTTGCCCCTGGGGTTGAGTGTTTTTTGGAAAGGTGTATAAGGATGGCTAGTTGGGCTAGTTGGTTTTGCATCATGATGTAAAACACCAAAACAACAGAGACGAAAAAGAAGGGAGAACTGGACAGGACGTGGCGTATTACACCATGGTTTCTACGTATAGCTCTGCCCGCTTGGTCTGGAGGTCGATGACACGAAAACTTTATCACGGGTGACGTCAGAACTGTGCAGTGTGCAACCACGTCCTTTCTTATCTGCTGGCCTGCTTTCTTCAAAGCGACGTGCTCCTGTCTGATCGTAACGGCTGTACATGCCGCTTCGGCAGCCCTGATTCCACAATCTTCGCTCATCACTCTGGACAGCTGCCGAGCTCACGTGCTCTGCGGCACGAGCAGTTCACGCAACTCGCTCGCGCGACTTGTCGAAGTGTTAAAAACAGTTGTGTGCAATTCCGCAACTCCGCCTCGGAGGTTGCGACGGGGAGGGCTGCACATTTGCCTCTACCGGACTCTGAGCCACGGGCATTTGCTTCTTGCGCATCCAACATTGTCATGTGGCAGGAACCCTAAACGTTTCTTCAACTGCTGCCATAGTTCTACGGAAATTTGTGCAGCTGAGTAAACCTACGCATAGACCAATTTTCTTGAAGCGTGGACCAACCACTGGTCTCTATTGTAGTAGGCTGGATTCAAATCGGAAGTCTGTCGGTGGCGCCACCGGCAGCCATTGCTTGGCACCAAGCAAGACGTGCCTTGCACGGGACGTCATATGGCTCCATACCATTCCTGTGCCCGTACCCTCTGGAACATACATTTTGGCAGCATCGAATCTGTTCTTCTCCGCAAAGTTCTCCGAGAGGAAGAAATTCATTGGTCCTAAATGTGTGCTCCGGAAGGTACGGGCACTGGAGCATGGTCCGCAGCAATGGTGGCTGATGTGACGTCAATGCAAGTCGTGTATACACGCAAGTCTATGGGAGAAACACACAAAAGAAGGAAATTAAAGCTTCGACACAGTGTTCGAAGGCATGTATTTTACGATGTGCTGCAATAATTTTATTGTGTGTTTGGAGGTTGAATTGCGATTTCTCAAGCATTCGAATGCCCATTAAAATATTGTGCTATAGCACCCATGGCTGATCTGGCAAGCTTGCTCTCGTGGTGGAGTGAACAAATAAACTTGCTGTCAATAATGCCGTCGTGGGGGAGCCCAGAAGTTGCTGAACGTCAACAAAGTTCCATATTGGCAGCGTCTTTCCGGGAGTGAGCGAAATAATAGCAGAGCCTTCAAGCTTGTCACCTGCTAAACCCGACTCATTGAAACCGCCACCGACTCCGAGGTACCTCTAGGTAACTCTCTTCTCAGTGAGCTGCTCTACATTTTTTGCCCAGTAGAGTCACTCTCGACAACAAAACATTTCTATATAACAACCGCGAGGGTTGTCAGATTTAATGTTTGTGCACTAGCTATTTGACAGGCTTCCCGACAGCAGCCAAAAGATTCAGTGACGACAACAGTTTACGAGCGGGGGAACGTCACTTTTCTTTGTCTTTCCCATAGAGTTTTATGCATTAGCCAATGTCAAGTGATGGGCGCTGGTGGCACCACTCCTCCCTATTAAGACGAGCCTCGATCCGTGATCCAGCTTACTACAACAGAGATCAGTGGCACCAACTAGCCCAGGTACTGATGTCGCTGGCTTTCTGGCGCAATATAATAAATAACATGCTGAAAAGAGCAGGGCCATGACATGACGTGGTGAGGCTAGCCTCTGTGATGCAGCTTCTTCGGTAGGTGCATCCCCTCTGACCTCATCGCCCGTCTGTCTATGCTGAAAGAAGCAGTGGTGAATCTCCTTCGTGGGATTGCCAATGGGAGCAGCTTCATCTCCATCTTTGGCAAACTCCACCGGCGAACCAACTCCATTGTGACGTCGGTCAACACGCACGACTGAGTTGAAACTCTATCGGGATTTTTCCCTTAAAGTGTCCCCACTAAGAATCTCAAAACACCGCGGTGAGTATAACAGTAAAAATATTATTTTTAAGTTGGCAAAATGAATAGCATGAGACAAAATTAAAAAAATATATTCCTGAAATCTGGTTGCATGAATTAGTACCTAATGTACTGAAATAATGAATACTGTCACGGGTGGTGACCAAAAGAAAACAGAAAATGAACAAGAAGAAATAAACGTTTAATGTGGCGAACTTGTGCCAAAAATAAAAGGGTACAAAAGAAAACAGCAGAGCGTCGCGGGCGTCGATATCGGCGAAACCGAAGGATCGAGCGCAGAGGCGAGACTGACTCGACAAGGTCGCGAGCGGCGTCTTATCTAGAGTGAGTCACTATCTCGAAGATTCGGCGGAGAAGGTTCGAGCGTAGCGCGCTCGCGGCGAGAATGTACACGCACTTTCTAGAACAACATAAGCAGGGATAAACGACAGAAGTTAGGTCCGGAGCAAGAATAAACGAGAAAGTACTAGAAGTCCGTGACCCTGCGCGCGGCATTATCCCCCCCTTTAAAAGCGCATCGTCCCGATGCAGCAAAAACAAAAAAACAAAAAAAAAACAAAAAAACACAAATCCTTAACAAAACGGTAGCAAAATCGCGAGCCACAGTTCACAGTTCTCAGTTCACTCGTCGACAAGAGTAGAAAGTTCTATCGTTCGTAATACGGCTTCAGCCGGACGACGTGCACCACCTCGGGTCGCGGCTGACGTCTTGCAGATGGGCGCGTTCCGAGGTGGTGCACGTCGTCCGGCTGAAGCCGTATTACGAACGATAGAACTTTCTACTCTTGTCGACGAGTGAACTGAGAACTGTGAACTGTGGCTCGCGATTTTGCTACCGTTTTGTTAAGGATTTGTGTTTTTTTGTTTTTTTTGTTTTTTTGTTTTGTGCTGCATCGGGACGATGCGCTTTTAAAGGGGGGGATAATGCCGCGCGCAGGGTCACGGACTTCTAGTACTTTCTCGTTTATTCTTGCTCCGGACCTAACTTCTGTCGTTTATCCCTGCTTATGTTGTTCTAGAAAGTGCGTGTACATTCTCGCCGCGAGCGCGCTACGCTCGAACCTTCTCCGCCGAATCTTCGAGATAGTGACTCACTCTAGATAAGACGCCGCTCGCGACCTTGTCGAGTCAGTCTCGCCTCTGCGCTCGATCCTGCGGTTTCGCCGATATCGACGCCCGCGACGCTCTGCTGTTTTCTTTTGTACCCTTTTATTTTTGGCACAAGTTCACCACATTAAAAGGGTACAAAAGAAAACAGCAGAGCGTCGCGGGCGTCGATATCGGCGAAACCGCAGGATCGAGCGCAGAGGCGAGACTGACTCGACAAGGTCGCGAGCGGCGTCTTATCTAGAGTGAGTCACTATCTCGAAGATTCGGCGGAGAAGGTTCGAGCGTAGCGCGCTCGCGGCGAGAATGTACACGCACTTTCTAGAACAACATAAGCAGGGATAAACGACAGAAGTTAGGTCCGGAGCAAGAATAAACGAGAAAGTACTAGAAGTCCGTGACCCTGCGCGCGGCATTATGTACACGCACTTTCTAGAACAACATAAGCAGGGATAAACGACAGAAGTTAGGTCCGGAGCAAGAATAAACGAGAAAGTGCTAGAAGTCCGTGACCCTGCGCGCGGCATTATCTCCGGGCTGGAAGTGAACGTCCCTACGACGAAGGTTGTAGCGGCCGGCGTCGACGCGTTGCTGGTCTTGAATCATGAGTCGGGCGAGCTGGCGGACTTCTTCGGCGCGTTGAGCAACCGCCTGGGCGTCGTCGCTCTCGTTGTCAGATGGCTCATGGGGCAGCATGGCATCCAGCATGGTCGTTACCTTCCGACCATGCGTTCTTCTTGTTCATTTTCTGTTTTCTTTTGGTCACCACCCGTGACATTTTGGTGGAGGTGCGGGGTAACCGCATGCCCGTGCAGCGCTCCCCCCCCGAGTTCTCGCAGTGCAAGTCCGAACACAAGCCCCCAAGAACCCAACGAAGACCAGACCGAGATCCGACTAAGTCGCCGGAACCTTGGCCTACCCCCGGAATCAGGACCCTTGCTACCCAGCACCTCCACCAAAATGTCACGGGTGGTGACCAAAAGAAAACAGAAAATGAACAAGAAGAAATAAACGTTTAATGTGGCGAACTTGTGCCAAAAATAAAAGGGTACAAAAGAAAACAGCAGAGCGTCGCGGGCGTCGATATCGGCGAAACCGCAGGATCGAGCGCAGAGGCGAGACTGACTCGACAAGGTCGCGAGCGGCGTCTTATCTAGAGTGAGTCACTATCTCGAAGATTCGGCGGAGAAGGTTCGAGCGTAGCGCGCTCGCGGCGAGAATGTACACGCACTTTCTAGAACAACATAAGCAGGGATAAACGACAGAAGTTAGGTCCGGAGCAAGAATAAACGAGAAAGTACTAGAAGTCCGTGACCCTGCGCGCGGCAATACAATCAACGTTAACTACAACCCTTTACGTTGCGAAGACAGTTGTGGCCGACAACGCTAAGAAGCGCAAGCTAGGTCGCTACGTCTCGGCACGACAGTTTGCGCTTCTCCTGGACTTTCTCGGTGAAAGTCGAGTTTTCTCGGGGACTGCTACAGAGAGCTTTGTTACCAAGGAGGAGCGAGATACACTATGGGGCGTAATAGTTTGAGAGTTAAATGCCCTTCGGCCATAAAGAATAACTTTCTGGAACTCACGTGCATGCCAGACGTGGGCTTGCGACCTGAGAGTCTCGTGTCCCTAACAGAAGACCGGTGCAAACCTGCCAACTCTTCCGAATTTTTTGTAAAATGTATGAATTGGGACTAATTCTACGATTTTACGAATCTTGCTTCAAATTTTACGAAAAAAAGATACTTTTTTCATTTCTATTTTTTTAACATTTTTTTCGTAAAACCGTTGCTGGCGGTACCTCACACTGCCACAAGAGGGCGACAGGTGCCGTCCACGGCAGCGTTGTGGTTTTTACTATCCGTCTATCCGGGGGCCACATATCCAAAATCAATCCAAAGCCCAAAGCCTTTGTTTGTGTGTTTGGCGGCGCATGTTGGTTTGGCGTGTTCAGACGTGGTTGGGCCTCTGTTTCGGCCAGTTTCGAGGCGAGAAGTGCAGCGTCTGTGTTTGTTACACGTGTAATCATAGCATTCCCCTGGTTGCGGTGGCTTCGCGGTGCAATGGCAAATTCCAAACCTAAAAAGAGGTACTTTCAGGTGTTCTTGAAGTCCTACACGTCGGAATTCCAGTGCTTTGTGCCGTCCAAAAAGGAGAGAAGTTTGGATTCTGTAGCACGTGCACGTGTAACGTAAGCGTTTTGCACGGTGACAAGGCTGACATTAAGCCTTGCCACCTTGCGAAACAGCCCCCCCCCCCCCCCCCCGCAATTGCGTAAGTTTTACGAATTTTAATGTCCACAGGTTGGCAGGTATGCCGGTGGAGGCGCGAGTGATGGGCCGTCCCTAAACGCGGAGCAAGAAAAATTATTATTTTTTGTGGGGACGGATTTCTCTCGAGGGGGCGGGCGTGCGCCCCCGACAGTGGACGCGCCGCTGTGGGACTTCACGGCTGCAGCAGCAGCTTCGATAGGTACCGTGAATCTCTTGGATCATGAGCAGACACCATGTTGCTTTTTACCTTATTGAACACTAATGTACAAAACAATGTGGTGCGAATGTATTGCCTCGTGGTGTTTTCCACGAAAGCTTGGATATCGGGGCTGCAGCACATTTCTAGACCCACTCGGAGACAATAAATCCGTGACATTCGAAAAAAAAAATAATATTGAGTTTAGGGTGCACACTATTAGACACAGGTATAACTAGAAGGGCTGTATAGCGTTGTGGCGTGTTACATAGTTGAATTATATTATGCAGGGGTCTGTGGCTGAAGGCGACATGGCAAAGGGAGGAGAGGAGGAACGTCCTGCGCAAGTGGCATGCCCCCTACCACCGAATGGTACGAACGGTCTGGAGTTGATACGGCACGGGATCTGCTGTCCATTCGGCAGGACCAGCTGGCTGTCCAGCGAGAACTGCTGGCCACACAGCAGGGTCTGCTGGCCACCCAGCAGCAGCAGCTGGCAGTTCAGCAGGAAATGCTGCTCGTGCAGAGAGAGGCAGTCGATGCACTCCGTCGACTTGCAAGCGTAGGTGTTAAGAGAACTGTAGTGTAGTGCAGTCCCAATTATTGTTGTTAGGCTGATTTTGGTCAACCCTACTTTAGCCAGTTAAGTTAGAAGGCAGTGTTCTTAGACTCAAACTGAAACCAGATATGATTTGTATGTGTATTTGAAGTGTCCAACAGCGAAGGCTTTATTTTGTTTATTTCAATGAAACCTTCCAGTGCAATAATGCTAATGAAAATTGGCAAGCCTTGAGACAAAATTTTTTCAACTTATTGAAAATTACCATACTGTGCTCGACAATCCGAACTACTACGTCTAAACCTTGGTTTAATAATCCACTTCATCGTTTATCTCATAAAAAGAAAAGATGTTTCAGGAGCGCTAAAAAAGGAAATACTTGGCCTAAGCTTGCCACTTGCTCTTCCGAATAAAAAACTATGTTAAAGGGGTGTTAGCACACATTCTTTCTGATAACTCTAAGCAGACATTCTTTCTGCAAACTCTACCTAATATGTTAATAAACAACCCTCGCAAATTTTGGAGATTTGTACTGTGAAATTAATCTAGTGAATAGCTCTTGTAATAACATATTGAATAGTGAATGTGTGAATATTTAAATAGTGCGTTTTCTGATGCTTTCACTATTTCTACACCCATTACTGGAATTTCTCCTGTTATAGAGAATGATTTTCCAATGGATTCAATTGTTATAAACATTCAGGGTGTTTTCAGCGGTATAGAAAACCTCAAAATATCTCCATCATGTGGCATAGAGGAAATCATTACGAAGGCTCTCACTAACACTAAATTTTCATCCGGTCTTTACTTCAAAGATATTTGAGCAGTCCGTGGACACAGGGGTGTTGCCCTCTCACCGGAAAATTAGTAAGTAGGCCAATATCACTCACCTGCCTCTACAAGATCCTCGAGCATGTCATTTACAGGCACCTGATTAACTTCCTGGATTCCTGCAATTTCTTCACCAATGTGCAGCATGGCCTCTGGAAACGCCTTTCTATTGGGACCCAACTACTTATTATAACTAACGATTTGTTTAAAAATCTTGACACCGGCTTTCCTACTGACGCTGTTTTGCTTAATTTCGCCAAAGTTTTTGCTAAAGTCCCGGACAATCGCATTCTTCTTAAACTTTCTTTCCTAAAACTAGATCCTCATGTTCCTAAGTGGATTGAATCATTCCTTATTCATCGCTCTCAATTCGTTTTCACTAACAGCACATCCTCCTCTTTCTCTCCCGTTTCTTCCGGTGTTCCACAGGAAATTGTGCTTGGGCCTTTGCTCTTTTTAATCTACATTAATGATCTCCCTCTTCACATCTCATCCTCTGTTCATCTTTTCACTGATGACCTGTGCTGTTTATAGACTAATAAAAAACCCATATGACCATGTTGCACTCCAGAACGGCATTTAAGGGGAGACACTGCTCTTTGAAGCAAAATTTTACTAAGAAAACACATTTTTAAAAATGTGTTTTTTGAAGTTTGGCAAGCACTTATCATCTTGTCCTGAAGGATTTTCGACATATTGAATGAGGGCTACAAATATATTAAATAGGCTGTCAGGCTTTTTGTGGGTGCCTTTTAGGCATCCGGCAAAAAATTATTTTGAAACTGGAAGGTTCAAAAGTGTCATAAGTAATTTATAAATCATCCTAGAGCTTTCATTTATACCTTATTGGATTGCACATACCTCTCAGTTCACTGATCTATGTTTATTTTCTGAGCTCAGTATTTTAATTTGCGTTAATCCTTTCCATAATCATTGCAAATTAAATTTTCAATATTAATAAATCTAATTAGGTTACCTCAAAACAAAGTACATATTTGTAGTCCGATTGTAATGCCAAATAAGCCATGTAAATTTCATTTTATTTGAATCGCAAGCTATATAAAAAAGCTCTTGAAGCAGTGTGTCACACATGGCAGATGTGTCTCAACATTAGCAAATGCACACACCTTTGCTTTACACATTCTTGCTTCCAGCCCTTAAACTCGTTAACATTCAATGGCACTACCATTCTGACTGCTACACAGTAAAAATATCTAGGCGTTCGTTTAACCACTAATATATCCAGGAATGTTCATGTCGACGAGACAATATCATCCTCAAACCGCTCACTCGGTTTTGTTTGTCGCAATTTCAACTCTGCCTTTTCTATCCTTAAACGTCTCCTTTACGCCATGCTTGTTCGCCCTAAACTAGAGTATGCTTCAGCTATCTGGCACCCACATCAGTCTTTTTTTAACTAACGCAAATCGAATCTGTCCAGAATCGTGCTGCTCGATTTATTTTTTCTAATTAGTCTCGCTTTTCTTGTGTCACTGCAATGAAATGTCAATTAGCTCTTCCTGATCTTTCCGTTCGTCGCAGAATTTCCCGTCTTTGCCTTTCCATAAAATGTACTATTCGGAACCATTACGACAGTCTCTCCTCAGCCAGCCCAGCTATATCTCTGCAAGACTCGATCATTCGTGCAAGATTACCCTTCCCAAGACCATTTCAACAATTCCCTTCTACCAGAAGCTATTGTAGACTGGAATGGCCTTCCAGATGATATTGTCACCATCACCGATAACGCTAAAATCAGAACTGTACTAACCATGCACTCCCCTCTGTAATGCCCTTCGGGGCCTTGAGGGTAATTCTAAGTAACTAAAGAAACAAATAAATAATATTCCGCCACCAGCGTGTGTTCGTGTAATTATAGGAAACTGGCCTCGTTACTGAAGGACTTGTCACGCGGCAACTCTGCCGTCAGTGTAACTAAAATGCATCATTCGCAAGCGCAGGCAAGGACGCCACCAAGGCAGCTCCAAAGGGGAAAGAGAACAGAGTAAGGGTGGATTTACTCGCCCCACATACGCCTTTGATCAGACTTCTCGACTTCTTTCGTTAACACAGCCATTCTCTTTTCTTCTGTGCTTTAGGAGCACCTAAAATGCCAGTAACTCGTTGTCTACGAGTAATCTAATAAGGTGAATGGTGAAAACTGCTCTGCAACATGACTGCACAGAGCTTACCAAGGTGAAAAGTTGTTTGGCAAAAGTTTCCTATTGTATTGCTTGCAACGCGTCTCAAAACCTCTGGCGTGCTTTTAACTTTACTAATGTGTTGCGTAACAGTTTGCATTTTGTGCATAATGCGCTCCCCTTTTCCTGCAGGCTGTAGAGGGACAAGCAGCAGCAAGTGCGCACCAGTCGTCCGCACTGACTTCGCTAGTGCTTCAGCTCGTCGGTGTGCAGAATCTCCATCCGCCAGCCGAATAAAGTGGGTCTCTATGCTCCATTTCATTTTTGGCACGGGTTACACCACCGTTACTTGAACATCTCAGTTGAAAAACTGCCATAGGTGTCCGATTTGCAGAATTGTTAAAAGCGAGCAGTCGCAGTCCCGCTGTTCTTGCTGCAGCGGCCATTTTGTAAACTGTGGCTAGACCAAACAACATCTGTGCCTCGATGGGCTTCTCAAGCGTGGCACTGCTCCCCATTGTAGCTCGCTGTGGCTCGCGTGTGGTGTCCGCATTTGAAGACCAACTTTCCTTAACTGGTATGTCGTAGTAATCTTAGATTACGCCACAAGCGAACTTGAGATGCAGAAAGAAGGAATTTTTATCAATGTAGACTGCTTTGTAACATCTTCCAACTATTCATATTTGTTTATTCAAAGTGTTCAATAATGGCCGAAGTGTCTCACTTGGTGCACTTGTTAGTAACAGGAATACAAAGGATTTCCAGCAAGGAAGCCTAAGGAAGCTCGAGCACTTCTTAAAGGACACATGCAAAGGACTAATAAAGTTTTTTTAAACAGCCTGGTTGGGAAAAGGAAGTCATAAAACGAATTCACAAGGAAAATAAAAATTTTAAGAGCTATATTCACGGCGCTATACGAATTTGTAGTTGGCGCCGGCGGGCGCTGCGGAAAAGTGGCTGCTAGTTGTCACGTGACTGGTCGCTATTTGTCACGTGGTGCTTCCGCTCTATCGGAAGCTTCCTATGGTCTCTAAAAGTTAGTTATTCATCTTTATTTCAAGTGCAACAAAACACAAAGATTAATCGGTAACTTTTCGAACCCAAAGAAAGCTCCTGAAAAAGCGGAAGCAGACGTGATAGACCTGTGTGCCGGTCAGATGACGGCGGCAGCGCTGCGGGGTAGACAAACTTGCGCGGCGGTGGCGGTGTGGAGAAATGAGTTGACGGCGGCGCACCACGCTCAGCGTGCAGCGGCGGCGTGACTGTGAGTCGACTTTGAGACGGCGCACAGGTCTATCACATGACTTGCGGCGGCTCCCACGGGCGCAACTACAAAATCATTTTGTGCCGTCAATATAGCTCTAAAATTTTTTTTCTTCGTTCTAATTTTATTTTATAGCATTCTTTTTCCATCTGGTCTGTTTACAAAAAAAATGTTTTTTTACTTCGCATGTGTCCTCAAACTTTTTGTACTTTATCGTTAGAAGTTGGAACCGCGTTCCCGCAAGATAAATCGTGATTTGATAGAACTGAAACGTGATCCGATCCGAAACCTTGCCGGCCAGCAGCTTTCACGCGATCGGTAGATCTGTTTGGTGTACTTTAACCTTGCACCTGCTTGTCACTTCGAATACGATAACTTCGTTAATCGTAGTCTGCTGCTTCGATATTCAGTTGCACAATAGGATAAACTCGAAATTTGGTGCCCTGTTCCTCCGCGCAACTCCGCGTCCGTTGCTTACGCACGTCACGTGGTTCGCACATATAAGTACTATGTCGAGCAGGTGTGGGTTGTGTGATAAGCAGAGCTGGTTTGCATTTTGAGCAGCTGAAAGCCACTAAGAAAATAATCAGACTTGTACCCGTCACTGAAAAAGTAACCGATGACAGTTACAATCACTTTGCTGTATAAAGTACCCGACTACAATTACAATTACAGCCTCAAAGAAGTAATCGAAAAATTACTCTAAAGTAAGCAATTACTTCCCACGTTACTTTTCATTCAAACTTTTTTTATGATAGCATAATCCGTGGAATCTCGCGCTCAGTTGTTAAAGAAAAAAAAAAAGAAAGCCTCGACTGTTTTTGCTTAAAGCGCGAAACACACGTACAACCAAACCGTCCGATCCGACGTCTGACCGCGCAATACGACGGTCGGAGGCAAGGATTTTCAACGCTCTCCGATGCTGCGGAACCCCCTCGCCCCCCAAGGTCATTCCGGCAGTCCGCACGTCGGATCGGACGGTTTGGTTGTACGTGTGTTTCGCGCTTAAAGCTGAGTGAGTGATGGCACACACCTAATCCCTCACAAGAGGCTAGATAAAGTCATTTTTCATACCCATAAGTAGTCTCCGGTGTAGAAATAAAAATGTACCCACGAAAAAGAAGCATAGTAAAGTGGCCTACTAATCCTCACAGCCTCGTGCTTAATAATTTCGAAAAAAAAAAGCCCGTTGCCCGGAGCTGAATAACTCCAACTCCCTCCCCCCCCCCCCCCCCCCCAAAAAAAAAAAAAAAAAGAAATGAGGAAGATTGTAATGGGGGGTAATTTTGTAATCGATTACAGCAAAAAATTAGTTCAACTAAAAAGATCATTACCCCTTAAAGGAAGTAATCGAAGCGTCACAAAATTGCAGTAAAAATAATCAATTACAAGTAATCTTGTAACACGTTACGTACGAGTCTGGAAAGTATAGAGGCTCACAAAGTTTCAAGTTTTCACACCTTTTACACTGCTATCCCATCTACCTAGGTCCCTAACCACTCATGTTCATCTGTGCTGCTAAGCGCTATTGAAATTGCTCCCGTGCGTGTCTAAGACACAAGCTGAAGTGCAATGAAAACTGATCTGAGCTGCTCCTAGCCTGCTCCAGAACATAGTTTTAGCTGCTCCCAACCTGCTCCTAAACAGCTGTTTCAGTTGCTCCCGTGGCTGTTCCCAAGGACATTTCGTGAGTTCCACCCCTGCACTAACTACGTCACCGGACCTTGTCAAGTCCATTCAATACTGCGACGGGCTCCGTGATTATAGGTTACAACATGTCGACTTGCCACTCCGTTCTCGTCAAACATTCTATTTCCAAGATCATTCGCGATTATAATGAGGCTGATTATAGATGAATAGATCATGGGTTGACAATCTTTTTTGACCATTACATTTAAATTGTCCTCTTCCATCAGTAGAGGAAACCGGCATTATTTAAAGCTAAAATGAACAGTCTTATAAATATGTTTGTTCCGACAGCCTGAGTATGCACTGATTCAAATAACCCATGGTTCACCAAAATGCTGCTCTTTTTGCATAAAAAGAAAAGGCTATTTGCAAAGGCTAAACGTGTTAACACCTCAAGCTTTGGGTGCTTATAACTTTGCCCTTAAAAACTACAATAAAAAGTTGAAATTGGCTAAGTTTTGTTTTTATGACTCGCTGTTTATTTTGAATGGTAACCCAAGGAAGTTTTGGAACATGGTGTCACCAAAAAGCAATAACTCTGCCATCAAACCAAGCCGCGACAATGGCGATCCCATACAAGAAAGCGACTGCTCTGCAAATTACGACCCCAGCCAAAATATTACGTCTGTGGGACGCCGCATTCTCAACTAATGCCGATAATAAAAATGCGACCCGCCGCAAGCCGCTGCTCCTTAGCGGGCGGCAAGCGGTTTGTCGATCGCCAAAGCAACATTGGGCCGTGACGTCAGTATCCTTCTCTTTTTTTCCTCTGGTCCAGGAGTTGCGCGTAGTGCGCTTCTTTGAGCCACTACCACAGCTACTTCGGCTTGCGATTGGCGTGTTTAGCCGTTGCTTTTATCTGTAGCCCGTGTAGCTTCGGTATAGATTTTTGTTTATTTGCTTGTGAGGACTTCAAGACTCGTTTTAGCGAGCAACTCGGTGCGCCCAAGACTGCCCAGCTGTTCCTCGAAAGATGCCGAGCGCAACTTGTAGCGCTGTGGGCTGCTCAAACAACCCGCTGTGCAACCCGGAGGTGCTTCTTCACAAGTTTCGAACGGACCGGAAATTGAAGAAAGCGTGGGTGAACGCTGTTCGATGAGTGGACTTTGGACTTCGGCTTTTATGCGCCCGAGGAAAAAAGAACGAAAAAACAGAGGTGTACTGCCCAGCACTCGTGTGTTCGGACGCCGCAGCTCGCGCCGTAGAGCCTCAAAGCTTCGTGTCTGGGACTGACCCGCAGCGCGAAAGTGAGAGGGCCCCCAGTACTGTACGTCACTGGCAGCACAGCGTAGAGCAACGCCGCTCCATCCACAGAGCCCCGATGACAATTTAGGTCTAGCGACGAGTACGGAAGACCACACACACGGCGACAGCCGCAGAGTACGGCACCGAACGAGTTCACTTGTTGTCCAGTCGCTAGCTTTTGGGTATACAAGCGACGAGTACGGCATAGCGCACGCATGGCGGCGGCCGCCGAGTACGGAATCGTACGAGTTCACGGGTTTTCCAGTCGCTAGCTTTTGGGTATATGCACTAGCCCTTGCTACATATGCTGGATAACTACCACGTATACAGAATTAAAACAAAATCAGCTTACCTCCTATCTTTAGACGGCTAGCGCAACAGAGGTAGGTGCCGCTCGGCGTGCGTGCTCGTTGAACGAGAACGATCCTGACGTCACGTTCACATAGCGGTTGATTTCGAGCGTTGCCGGAGCCTCGAGCGGCTAGTTTCGGGTTTGTTGGCCGCGCCCCAAACAAAACTTTGAGGGGTCCATATCTGTAGAACTACGCACAATAACGAGAAAAAAATTGCACCTTGCAGTTCAGGGACGCTGACTGGACTAAAAACAGTCATAATCCCAAAACCGAAAGTATGGACCGGAGTTGCCCTTTAACGTTTGCTCGGCTGAAGTGGAAAAGGGTGGGAGGAGCTTCCACTTCGTTCTTGACCTGTCACCGACTCTAGGTGCATCTTTTTAGCCACACCTGCACTGGTGAAGAAAATTGTAGGGCAATGTATTTACGGTTCTATCTCGATACACATGCCAGAAGTACACCACCTTGCACTTTCTTACACATGCCAGAAGTACACCACATTGCACTTTTTCACACCGGTGCAGGTAGTGCAACTAAAAAAATGCACCCACTCAAAAAAAAAAAAAATTTGTATCGGCCCACCAAAGCTCTGTCAAAACCTCTTTGAACACAGTGTTTTATCAGCCAAATTTTATGAAAATGTGTACCAAAAGAAACCCTGACAGAGACATTTACGAGAGCAAACAAGTGGACTACATTGACTGCTTAGGCTTATAAAGAGAAACAAAAAAACTAAAAAAGGAAGAAAAAAATATCTGCATTACGATTTAAGAGCATGTCATTGCAACGAACTGGTGAGCATAGAATGTGTGAAGTTCTGCGTGCACATGATGTATGTGGATGCAAAAACATGCCTTCACCCCAACCCAATAAGTGATTTCCCACATCAGAAGCCGCCTCGGTGGCTCTGAGGCGAGAGCACCGGCCTACAGGTCCTCAGGTGGCGGGTTCGAATCCCGACCGAGGTGCCCGCAATATGACGGAGGCTTATTGCAGAGAAGGCACTGTGTAACCGAGCTCCGCAGGTGGTCCAAATTAATCCTCAGTCCTCCGCTGGGGCGTGCCAGATGCCCGTCATAGGTGCCAGATGCCCGTCATAGGTTGGGCACGTAAAACCCCCAAATTTGACTTTCCCACATCAGAGCTAAAATTTGTGCAGCCACCCACATTACATGGATGTAGAACTGTACACCTTCTGTGCTTCCCAGTCTTTGATGAGATATGATTAAGCTTGCACAGCGCGACTCCAGTGAGCTGAATGATTACGGCAAGCATGCCAACACCGCAGAGCATGACAAGCTCGATGAGAGAGGGCGTCCACCTTCCTGACTTTCCGACGCTGCATTGCTAGTGTTCTTTCTTTGAGGCTCCTAGTGCCAGTGTCGCTGTTGGTGTCGCTACTGTCATCATTGTACCCGCAGTCAGACTCTTCCTACACAAAGGGGTCTGGGGCAGACTCCGGAACGGAGCTGTGTAAGCAAACATTGTGCAGAATAGCACATCCTGTTGCTAAATTACGTGCTCTTTCTGGGTCGTAGTGCAGAGCGTGGTACTTCTGCAGGCACCGGAACTGGTTTTTCAGTTTACCAATGCATTGCTCAACAACAGCGTGTTGAGCGGTGTTGGCCGAGGCCAGACTCGACAAGACGCACCGCTCAACACGCTGTTGTTGAGCGCTGCCTCTTGCTGGGGTTGCCAGAAATAGGGGTGAGTAGCCAGGGCTCCAGAGGTAGCATCTGTCACCTGCAGACAAAAATGGAACCGTATTTGCCATGAATGTTCTCGCATAACATTTCCAGGAGTTGTCTGAAAGTGCACTTGTACTAAAATGGGGCTACTGGTATGGTTTTATGACTTTCGAGAGGACCTGCTGATTGAAAGTCAAACTGGCAGGAAAAAATGTTATGTCGGTAATTTAATTGGCTTGCTCAACCATGTAAATAATGTCTTGCAAACCTGCATCGCCCATTGTTGTTTACCTCAATCTTGGGTAGAGGCTACAAGGAACAGCCACCAGATCTTTTGTTTCGTAAGTATATCTGACCTAGCAATGTCAGTTGTGCTGCTCTGACCATTGGCCACTGAGTTTGGTCGTTTAAAGTTATCTAGAAGCACCATTTTTTCCTGCTACACAAAGAAATTTGAGCTATCAAACATTTTCATCCCTGAACCAGTGCTGGTAGCTTGTAATCGGAGACTTGGGTGGGCAGATTACGTACTACGAGATGAACACTTGATGGGTCCAGTGACAGCGTTACAAATATTACAGTTATACCCAGGTTCTACATTTAAAATAAAAGATACGTCGAATAAGAGTACATTCATTAGTGGGAAGAATGGTACAGATCTTGGGGCTTTAACGGAGACAGAATAATCTCATTGGCTCGGGCCAGACTCTCTCGGGCCACAATTATTTGGCTCCTGGGTTAGCATGCTATGAATTTTGGTGTAAGTAGGAAATAGCCTAATGCAGGACGCCAACCAACTGCTCTTCGCTGCAAAACCGAACTGTCGGCGCATGTCAACCGAAGCACGTTTTTGGGGCTGAGAAACGTAAGCGGAGATGATCGAGCAAGAAGAAAAGTATGCCAGTCATTCCAGAGTATCATGCCTGGTCTGTGAGCATCATGGGAGAGGTACGATTACAAGAACCAGAGGCACCTTGTCTCCGGCTTAGCGAGAGACCTAACGGCCATCGACTCATCTGTCTCCCGGACCTGGTTTCCTCTGTGAATCTTTACGTTTGGCCCTGCGTTTCGGGGTTAAAGGCCGACGACCAGACTCGAGATTCTGCAAGGCAGAATTTCCTCCTCACCATGGGAGAGGAGGAAGCGAGGGAATAGTGGAAAGCGCAAACTGGTCGTCGGTTTTTAAGGAGCAGACGTATGCAATCCTGGAAGTAACAAACAGCCTGTCGTGGGAAAACCAAGGTTCGGCACGTAGGGGCAAAAAAGCCTGCACACGAAATATAGGCAGCATGCCCGGCTGCCTCCTTGATACCGAAGCAAGCCCTTAAACAATCAGCAAAAGCAGAGCTCTGTGTCATAAGTGTGCCGGGACTCCTCCAACTAGACCCTGAACCCGGAAAACGCGACACTTGGTCTCCAAAAACTGAGAAAAAACAGGGTGACCAGATTCTGACAAAGACTGTATTTCGACTGACTAAAACAGGTTATCTACAATCAAACAGCAAAACGTGTGAAGGGGGAAATGGTGAAAACTAAGAGCTGAAGTGGAGAGGAGCAACGTCCTTTCCACAACGGGTTGTTTCGTGCGTGCCCGTTTTCTCTTCGCTGGGGCCGCGCCACTACGGGAAGGGACTGGGGAATGTCTCCTATATTTCTAAAACTTGTCGCGCAACCCGTTGCAAAATGGCCGAGTGGCTTCCCCGACGGAATGTATCCTGAATGGTCGCATGATCTGACCTAGAGACCCGTTAAAATAATTTTTGATAGGGGCTGTAGTTTCACGAAAAGGATTGGGACAGACCTCACAGGTCTCTCAAAAAGCTATGATGGGTCTCTTACACCCCTCAGGAATTGTTAAAGGGTACTCAGGCCCCTTAGAGAACTTTGACGGTCATCTAAACTATACTCGCCGTCCACGATCAAGCCCTTGCAGCATGCTAGATGAGCGCTTAGTTTCGAGGCCTTCAAAAACAAATCTCCCTTCCACCCCTCCGAGGGAAAGCAAGGTTCAACCTGTCGTGCTTCCTCCAGCAGCTGTCGATGCTCACACATCGTGGACATGGCAGGGTTAGAGATACTGTGCTTACGTTCATACTTCTTAGGCCATGCCCGTTGGCGCTGCTTCGGTTTAAAATGGTCAGTTTGGTCTACAGGGGAGATGCGAGGCACGGCACCACGAACGAGCTCCCATTTTCCTCTCGCTATTGTCGTTGCCTATTTTTTGTTTGTACACTGTCGGAACGTGCGCACTGTTAATGTGGAGACTGCACATGGTAATTTGCCGAGAAAGACTGGCGTGTGAGCAGTATAGCGAGGTCCCAAGGTGGTTTTTTCTGGATGTCTGCTGGTGGCTTAAATAAGTGATGTTTTTCTTTCTTGCTTTTGTAACAGTGTTGTTAGAGAATTTAGTATATTTTACCCCTCCATTCAATCGAAATTGTCACCGATGGTAAGGATGCAGATTTGTGGTAATGAACTGTCCTCTCATGTTAATATCTTTTCAGATATATCAGTGTTTAGAAGGGAGCTAATTTTTTATCTTTTCAATTCCTGATTGCATGTTAGTCTTTTCTTTTTTACAAATGGGGTACATTGTGTTAAGTCATGTACTACCATTTTATGTGCCACCACACATGACCTAGTGGTCGTTCTGGGGCATGATTCAAATAAAGCATTATTATTATTATTGTAAGGTATGCCAAAATGGTGCAACATCCAGAAAATTTACGTACAGTAGGCTGTGTCTTCATTTACATTTTAGCAGCACTTGTCATCTTAAGGTAGGATATTCTGGCATATGAAATGTGATTGTGTTAATGATACAAGCTCACGAGCATATTTTGTCTGGTGCATCCCGCAGAACTTGGCTTGATTCGAGCGGCAGCGTGTTCGCTGAACGGCATCTGCTGTCTCTGCAGTCTAGATCAGGAATGAGGTAAGACTGCAACGGAAGCGGCTACGTAGATGTCTGCAAGGTGAGTGATGCATGCAGCCATTTCTTTGTTTGATATTGCGTTTCAAGAGAAGATGAAGCTGCGGCATTGTCTAAAGGTCCTGGTTTCTGCTTCCGCCTGGTCAACATTGCTGCCCCATGAATCGTGTCTCATCGACTCTTATACTTTTTGCGAGCTGACGTTTGGGCTTGTTGCTTTGGATAGAATGCTATGGTGGGCTTGGCCTGGAGCCAGCTGAATGTCTTTGTCCATGAAGCCATAAACGAGGACATAATAATAATTTATTGCATATGAACAAAGCGAGGTTGAAGTCAGACCTGCCTAAGCCACATTGGGCTTGACTGGCAGCGTCTTGGATGCTTGACATGGATGCTGCTTTCCCATTTCGGGGTCGTGCTGTTTCGCCTTTTGCTCTAAGGGCTTGTTTGTACGTCTGCTTACCTGGTGTGCCCCGTGTGATAATTGCTTAGCGGAGGGAAATCTTTAACGCGGTGAGAATCTGTTTTATTTGTTTCGGCCTCCTCACGCTTCGTTGTTGTGCGGTTGTGTTGCAACCTTCCTTGCATCGTCGGATCCTTTGGTCTCTTCTGGAGACACGCATTTGCATTCTTCTTGGCTAGAAAGGTGTCACCCTGTGTCAATTTGCCTGATATGGCAGTTTGCGCAGTATGTCTCTCCTGAGTGCTTCTCTTCCGGGTGTGCTTTGCTGCACTCCTTGCGTCTTTCAGGTAAAGTTCATCTTGGTCTATATTTTTCATGATTTCTTGAATCGAAAACTGGGCTTGGACTTCTTGTAAAACTCCTTACTGCATCGTTTGGCGCAAGTCCGCAGACCTCCACTGTGTGCTCTGCTTTGCCAATCTTGGTTTGGGTTATGTGAAGTAATAGTTTCGCAACTTTAGATGGGATGCTCACTATTGCAGTGTTTTGGCTCTGGTTGATCTGCAGGCACCTGTTGGCTTGTTGCCCCATTGTGCTGGTGCCCTGAAGCTGGGCTAGAGCAGTGAGGACGCTTGGAGCCGGCCTACGTTGAGTCCGTTGCATGGTCGCAAAATTCGCTTAAACTCTTCCAGGGGAAAGGGTGTGGGCGTGGGAGCAGGTCTGCGGGTCGTAGCTCTTCTCAGCTGCCTCGGCGACGAAAGAGAAGGTGGCAGCGTGACTTGCTTTTGAGTTAGGTTTAGCTGTTGCCGAGCTCGTCGACGCTGTGCCTTCAAGACTACGTTGATCCAGAGTTGCCTTGTTTTTTTCGTTCCCGACGATGGGTAATCCTGGTTATCTGCTGCACTTGCATCTTTTCGGTAGATGAAATTATTTTTATTTATATCCAAGCTGATTTCCGAGGCATACGTGACAGCCGTGCAGCCCGCATCGGTTCCACCGGGCGGGGCCTGATTCATCGCCGTATTATTAGCTAGGCCTACAACGCTAACAGAAGGCTTAGCCTTCCCGCTCGGGAAAGTCTTCCTAATTTCACCACAATTGCACTCACCGGCGAAAAACTGGTGTCTTCATGTGCCTTTTGCTTAATAGAATATGGTGGTAATCACTAATTTGTGCAGAATATGATTTTTCTGAACTTTTGGGTGTGCAACACAGAGCTCATCAGAAACACACTTTGCCTCTACGGCGGCCGTCGGTGTTCCCCCCCCTGTAACGGGATGAATTGATTCATTCGTTCTTGAACGATGCGAGCGAAATCGTGAACCTTTTGGGCAACGTCGGGAGCACGGAGTGATTGAGGACCAGTCGTAATTGGAGAAATGATTGTACAAACTAACGTAATCTCCAGCGGAAAGATTGTGTCTATTCACTTCAGGATGTCTCCGTGAATAACATCTCATGCCATGTCAGATAGGTATACTGATCTCCAGTGGGGCATGATGTCCGTCCGGGGGGGGGGGGAGGGAGGGAGGGAGGGAGGGAGGGAGGGAGGGAGGGAGGGAGGGAGGAGGAGGAGGAGGAGGAGGAGGAGGAGGAGGAGGAGGAGGAGGGGGGAGGGGAGGAAAGGGAGGGAGGGAGGGAGGGGGGGGGAGAGAGAGAGGAGAGGAGCAAGGAAACCAAGCTTGACATACCCTCTGTTATATCTGTACAGTCTAGATTTGCGAAACATAGATCAAGCATGTTGCCCTGGGTGTTTGAGATACAGTTGTATTGTTTTAAATTTGTAAATGATGAAAAATTCAGCAAAAAATTAGATTTCTGAATAATATAGTAACTTCTAGAGGACACTGAGGCTGCTTTCCAGCATATGTTACAGACATTAAAATCTCCAAGAACTATAAATTTGAATTTATTCAGGGCCTTGGTTGTACACTCAATGCCCAGTAGACATTGGCGAAAACCATCTGGAGACGTGTCAGAGGGCAAGTAATAAGCGCCCAGGAGGATATGCTCGCCATTCGCACATGGCAGCTCTATCCACACTGACTCAAACAATGTCTCAAGATCCGGACGCCTAACACGTTGTAAGGACGCATCAATTTCTCTCAGCACTCCACCCAACGTCTTTTTCCTAGTAGAGAATACACGATCACGTCTAAGTACTGCAAAATTAGGTGGGAAGACATTGGATAAATAAATGTTAGAACAAGGCCAGGTCTCGTTTAGCGCAATAATAGACACATCAGTTAGGGTTACATTAGAAAAAAAGTTAGCTTTTGTGGGAAGACCTTGGACATTCTGATAGTAAATGTCTAGGTTACGTATCTGTTCCGGCATTATGGAAGAGAGGCGCTTCGAATACCGCTTGCTATGTGTGGCTCTCATTCGGCTGACCTGTCAACTCGTTGAAAAGGCTTCCCTCTGGCCAGAGAAGGGGATCAAAAAGTTTCTCTATTTCTTCATTTGCAGCCATCACTCGTAAGGACGAGTAGCTTTCATGCCGTGTCTTCAGTCGGGTGCACGCAAGCTCGCGAAGAGGGCCCTGCTTCCTAATGTGGGTTTAAAGGCTCGGAGGATCGCAAGATGGGCCGAAATGCGTCATGTGCACAGCGTGTTGGCGACGTGGTGGAGAGGGTGGCAGTGCCACAGGTGTACAGCTGGCTGACACACTTGCCCTCAACAACGGCCGTCTTGCCCTGGGGACCTTTGGCCCCTCCTTGCGGAACCCAGCCCCATTGAAGTTTGATGGAGCTTGATGGCATGGATGCCCTGAAGGTTGGACAGGGTCACCGAAGGAAGGGGATGGTGGCGGCTCATCGCCGCAGTTTAGGAAAAAGGCAGCTGTTTCCTGCCGGCCGGTTCCATTGGTTCCGAGTGTTACGCACAGCTCCGAGCTCAGTCCGCTAAGACAGTATGGCACTTGCGTGCAGCTGGGAGGTATACCTATACCCTTGGCAGAGCTGCGCGTTCTCGTCATGAAAGAGCAGCGACCTCGTGTGTGAGGAACGAGATCCCCTCGAGGGAGTTGAGGAGGAGGGCTTGTAAGGATTTCATGTCTGCATGAGGACCGCCTGGGGAAGAGGAAGGTTTCTCCGAACGAGTGGAAGCAGTGGGGGAGGGCGGTGCGGAGTGGTGGCTGAACGACGCTTCCGTCAAATCCGGCCTGGCTTCTGCTGTTAGGACTAGCAGCCCCGCTGATGTTTTGCAACTCTTGCAGATTAAGGAGCTTACCCCAGATTGCAGAAAGGTGGTCTTATTTTCCGTCCAGCAGGTATACTTGGTGTGGGCACATAGCTGGCACCCTGAACAGTGTAGAAACAGCAGTATTCCATAGAAGCAGCGGGAGCAGATTCAGCATGCGTCCTTTGCTGTGCGCAATAATAATAATAATAATAATAATCTTTTTATTCACACAACGCTTTCGGTATGTCAAATGACGGGTCCGTCTAAGCCGACAATTATTAATAATAATAATAATAAAAATAATAATAATAATAATAATAATAATAATAATAATAATAACAGCATCTGTCCTTGCTGGGAGCAATAATACTACTACTATTACTGATAATAAGATTACTACTACTGTTAGCGCGTCAGGAAATACAGCGCTTTGTAACTCGGGTTTTTTATAAGAGACGAGAAACGTGAATACATTGTTAGGGTACAGGTTACAGACGTCCGACCCTAGTCGGCGTGATGGCGTCGCGCTCGACAACAGTTGTTGCTTTGCCGGAAGAAGGCTGGCGGCTCTGGCCAGTGTTGCCGCTTCCGGCCGCAACACTTCCCCCACACTTGGTGGAATGGTGGAACTACAAGTCCAGCCGCTCGGGCGGTCGGTGTTGTTGCACTGGACGCTGCTCCTTGCTTGGCTCCACGGTGGCCCTTGAAGTCTCTGGAGCCACTGAGGATTGGCCCCATTCTAACGTTAAATCCTCATTGCGCTCACTGGGTTGGTGCAGAGGGTCAGCTGTGTTGACCTCAAGCCTCAGGCGTAGCTGGTCATGATGTCTGCGGATCATCCCACCAGGTGTTTGCACCAGCGCCATGCGGTTTCCAAGTTCTTACGTGATGGTTCCACTCAGCCAGCGGGGTTCATTACCAAAGTCCCTTGCACAAACAGCCTGACCTCGGCTGTTTAGTTGCTGGCCATGCCAGTGGCTCCCTACTCGGTGGCATGGGAGCCGCCCGTTGGCACACTGTGCACCGGTGAAGCAACTCTTCCACCTCACGGTCAATGCCTGGCCACCACACCAGCGTGCGTGCCAGTGCCTTAGTTGCATTGACTCCCTTGTGAGTATCATGAAGCTCCAATAGAAATGCCCTCCGTGCACATTCTGGAATCACCACTCTTCCAGTCATGCAGATGAGGGCCCCTTCCAGCGTGAGTGCATTACGATGATGCCAGTATGGCTGAAGGCAACTGTCCAAAAGTTTTTTTGTTCAACCTCTGCTGATCGTGTCTTGTAGGCTTTGCATAATTGGGTCCTTCCCCGTCAGGTCTTCTAGCTGTCGTCTGGACACTGGGCTGGCGTCCAACATGTCCGCTGTGAAGACCCCCATATCTTGGGCTTCTTCGGTTTCTGCTCCATCTGGGGCAGTTTCCATCGGCAGACGACCGAGTGTCTGCGTTCAGGTTTTGTGACCCAGGCTTGTACTTGATCACATACTTACACGCTCCAAGCGTTAGTGCCCACCTCTAGATGCGTGCCGCAGCCATGCTTGGAATCGATTTGCTTTCTTTGAACAATCCCACCAAAGGTTGGTGGTCTGTCGTCTGTCTTTAGGGTGAAGCTCCTGCAGAGAAGGTAATCCCTAAACTTCGTTACCCCAAAAATGAGCGCAAGCGCTTCCTTCTCCAGCTGCTAATAGTTCTTCTCAGCCTTGGTAAGGGATCCTGACTGGAAGGCGATAGGCCTGTCGATGCCATTCACGCAGTGAGACAGCACTGCTCCTAGGCCTTCTGGTGACTCATCACACTCCAAAATGAGTTCCCTACTTGGGTCATAGTGCACAAGAAGGTTGGACTTCTGCAAGGTTGTTTTCGCCCCGTCGAATGCAGCCTGTTCTTCTGTTCCCCATTTCCATTTCACCTCACTCCTCAGCAGGTTGTGGAGCGGAGCCAGAAGTGTAGACATCCTAGGCAGGAAACTCCTTTAGTATGTGATGAGTCCTAAAAAGGACCGAATTTCTTGGAGGTTGCGAGGTGCAGGAGCCTTCACGATGGCGTCCACTTTCTTTTCTGATGGATGCAGCCCACGTCGGTCGATCCAATGTCCGAGGTAGGTAACCTTCACCAAACACACATTTCTCTTCCCGCAGTCGGATGCCATTTTTCCTGAATCTCTGCAGAACCTTCCGCAGCGTCTGCCCAAATTCGTCTTTGCCTTCTGCCACCAAGACATCATCCAAGAAAACCTGCGTTCCCAGAATGTCCTTCAACAACGCCTCCATTTTCCTTTGGAAGATCGCTGGTGCTGAAGCGATGCCGTATGGCAGCCGGTTGTAGCAGAAGAGACCCTTGTGGGTGTTGAGCACTGCTGCCTGTCTGGATTTTTCATCTAAGGCCACGTGGCAGTAGGCTTCCCGAAGATCCAATTTCGAGAACCAATGGCCATCCTTCAGAGGTGCAAAGATGTCCTCCACTTTGGGAAGTGGGTATTGTTCGATGTCGCATGCCATGTTCAGGGTTACTTTAAAGTCCCCACAGATCCTGAGACCTCCATTGGCCTTGGTCACTGGCACTACTGGCGTTGCCCACTCACTGTGGAATACCAGAGACAATATCTCCTCTTTGCACATTCAGGCCAGTTCTTCTCCTACCCTGTCACGTAGGGCATAGGGAAGAGACCAGGCCTTGCAGAACTTGGGGTTTACCTCTTTCTTTAAGTTGATGTAGGCCACAGGTCCCTTCATCAACCCCGTCCCCGGCTAGAAGAGATCCTTGAAGTCTTCTTTCAGCTTCTTGACCGTGTCCTGCACTTGGTTGTCACTTGTTTGCATGCTCCCAATTAGATGCTCTTCCAGGAGGTTCAATGCTTAGATGACGTCTCGACCACACAAGGATAGACCCGTACAATCCACAATGTACAGTTGTCCTTGCACTTGTTTGTTTCCATACCTTACTGGCATCGCCAGGACTCCCAGCACTGGTAGTTTCCCCAGGTAGCAGTGGAGCTCCTTGGTAGTTTCCTGTAGGGGTGGCCAGACCTTATCATTCTTGGAGTATGTGTCCCTAGAAATCATGCACACGGGGGAGCCAGTGTCAACCTGCATGGTCACTTCTACTGTTCCCCACTGGAGCACTTCGTTGACTGAATCAACCGTAGCTTTTGGAGTGTGCACTGTGAACAAGTGGAAAGCCTCCTCTGCCTGTCCTAGCTGTGCTTCTTCCGTGAGCAGGTTGGCCTGCTGCTTCTTTCGGTTGACCGCCGGTGTCGACTGAGTGCGAAAGCACCGGCTCGCCAAATCTCCCTGCTTGTTACACGTGAAGCACGTCGTTTTCTTGTGTGGACAGTTTGGCTGGTCATGAGAGCTGTCTCCGCAACGAATGCAGGGCTGCGCAGTCTTCGTCCGAGACGTTTCCTGCTGACGTCCCTTGTGCTTCTTAAACCGCAAGGCATTCACGTCCCCTGCAGTAGTGCGTAGCGAACTTGAGCCAGGAAGCCGGTCGGCGTTCCGCATTGCTAACTCCGCAGCCAACGCTGTGTCCAGCGCCTCTTTGAGCGTAAGTTTCTTTGGTTTTGCCAGGAGGATCCTCTGCACCGTCTTCTCGCACCGTCCGATGACAAATCGGTCCCTTAGGTTGTTGTCTAGAGCGTCCCCAAAACCGCAGTGGTCTGCGATTCTCCGTAATTCGGCCAGGTAGTCCGCGACGCTTTCCCCCTCATTTTGCTTTAGTGACTGGAACCTGAACGTCTCATAGATCTCGGACGGTTCCGGACTGAGGTGCTGCGTAAGCGCTTTCATGATCGTGTCGAAGGTTTCGTCTCGCGGTTTGTTTGGCGCCACCAAGCTTCGCAGTCATGCATAACTTCCGGGCTAAAAGCGGATATTAGGATCGAACGTTTCCTACCGTTGTCCCTCACCCTGCTGGCGTCGAAGTATGCCTCCAGTCGCTCCACGTAGTTTGTCCGATTCTCCACCGCCGGGTCATACTGGATCGGCGCGGCGTAGAGGGCTTGAGCTTGCGCCATGGCGGCCACCGCTTCTCCTTTGTTCCCGGGCCCCACCGTCACACCGACTAACACCACTTAACGTTCATGTACTGGCGTTCGGTTGTCCTCTCCTTATCCCATCCTCGTCGTCATTGTTAGCGCGTCAGGAAACACAACGTTTTGTAACTCGGGTTCTTTATAGGTGACGAGAAACGTGAATACATTGTTAGAGTACAGGTTACCGACGTCCGACCCTAGTCGGCGTGATGGCGTTGCGCTCGACGATTGTTGTTGCTTTGCCGGAAGAAGGCTGGCGGCTCTGGCCAAGGTTCCCGCTTCCGGCCGCAACAACTACTAATAAATTCATTACCACAGACATCGGCTCTCTTTAAGAAAACGGGCACATCAAAGCAAATAAGGTGCTTGTGTGATGCCACCCTGCAGTTAAAAAGTCAAGCATAGCATAGCATAGCCACTCTAAACCTAAAAATAAACACATGCACATAAGAGTATTGAAAAAATATATGATACTTTTTATTTCCTCTCCAGGGAGCGGAGGCGCAAGGACAAAAAGCTGCATTCAGCTACTTGACGAGGTCCCTGCCCCGATTGAAACGGCAGAGAGAGCAGTGATGACAATGTTTCCTAATCACTCATTTACAAACCAAATGAAATAACAAATACAAAACTACACACATACAATAAAATTGGAGCAGTAGTCAACAAAGGACGTGAGATTTTGTTAGTGAGTGTCAGTGAGCGTCATAAACAGGGATATCACGTGGGGCTTGGTGACAACCTCAAGTATGACGTGATATTGAATCAATTTGTTTAGTAAGTAAGCTAGATTGTGCCTTTTTGATTCATGTCCATATGTTGTTTGAGATGTCGGCACAAACCATGGTTCTGCATGTCGTGTATTATGGCTTGTGAGATGCTTGTTTAGATTAAAAAATTCAATTATGAAGGTGTTATTTGCGAGTAGGGCAGATCTGTAAAGGCACGTGAGTCTTAGTTTGTATAGGAAAGATATATTTAGGATGTTTAACTGCTGCAAATAATTAGCAGTGCTCTCATTCTATGCGAGATTTGCTATTATTCTAATTGACTTTTTCTGTGCACGAAGGAGGATATGTGTGTTATGTTTATTAGTTGTACCTCATATGGAGATTAGAATATGTTAGGTGAGGAACAAAATGAGCCATTGTATAACATTTTCTTAATATTGCATGGTAGGCTGTATCTATGTTTATTTACCAGCCCATTTTTTACCAGCCATTCGGCTTTGTTCGGCATTCGGCATTATTACCAGCCCATTTATTTACCAGCCATTCGGCTTTGTACGGATGTGATTAATGGTATGATAGTCCCATGCGAGGTGTTCTGTAAAATGAACACCCAAGGATTTCATTTCACTTACAACTTCTATTTTCTGGTTGTCTAAATGAAGATATGTTGGCCTACAAGTTAATTTGTTTCTGGGTCTATAGAAAATCGCTCTAGTTTTATAAGGGTTTATTTGCAGACAGTTTGCAATGATGTATCTTTGCAAATTTCTAAAAGAGCTATTTGCTTCTGAAGCTATATCAGTCGGGTCAGTACCAGTAAAAAGAAGTCATATCATCGGCATAGGCTATTATTTTTGCTGATGTCATTATGTTGATAATGTCAATGTAAAGCATGAAGAGAAGAGGGCCTAATGTGCTGCCCTGGGTCACACCTGTTGTAATAGTGTCAAGTGGAGATAAAGAAAGTTTATACAAACAGATTGAGACCGAGGCTGTAAATAAGATTGAATTAATAATGCTGCGCTTCCTCTAATACCATAAGCGTGAAGCTTAAGGTGTAGTATATCATGATTTATGTCGTCAAACACCTTATTAAGGTCAATAAATATTCCAGGTATGAGTTCTTTCTTCTTAAATGCTTCAACAATTCATTCTTTTTGTGTTAATAGTGTGGTTTCTGTCGACCTGTGTTTACGAAAACCAAATTGTGAGTTAGATAGAATATTATGTTTGTTAACTCTTAAAAGCCCATAATGTTTCTATCAGTGATAGGAACATGAAACTCGCTAGAAATAATGTTTATTGCTGCACAAGCACAAATAATAAAAGGTATGAAAATACTAATTGAAAGCCATTAATTAGGGCATGGGAATATTCTTCCCTCTGGGCCTTCAGTGCCACACATACTCTTGGTGACACTTGGCAAAACAGGGCACCACACAAAGGTGTATTTTGCAAGTTGTGCATGTGATCTTTGATCTTTTGTCATTTTTGGCCGTGGAGCAGTACCTACACCTCTTGTAGGCTGCTTTGCCCTGTGGGTAATGTGGCCCGTTGGACAGGTGCACCTCATCTGGCACGCCAAGGTTTTTGTTGGTACTTGCTTGCTGCAAGACGCGTCGAAAAGCGGTCGTGGCTGACCTTTTCCTTCCATTATAGCCGTTGGCCAACTGGCGTGCAAGTATTAGGAGAAAACTCTGGTGGTTCGCCTCCCCCTCTGACAGCTGGTAAAGGATAAAGTTATTCACAAGAGCACAGTCCAGAAGAAAGTAGAAGATTCGCATCCACCATTTTCTTGACTTACGAGTAACGGTGTGATACTCTCGCAGCTGATCAAAGCGGTCTACTCCCCGCATGTGCTTCGTGTACTCAGGCGTGGAACGGCTGCGCCATTTGCGCCATTTTGCGCCAGACGCATGTGTCTGCGCCATCCTGCGCCATGTTGCAGAAACTGCGCCACAGCCAATACCTCGCGCCATTATACGCCAAATCGCAAAACGTGCGCCAAAAAACTCTTTATTTCGTCTTAGTTTCGGTTTCTATCGACTCGATTGGCAACAATGAGGGCGATTAGCCTGGTCGGCCTTGTAATCCTTTGTTGTGTTTATTCCCCCTGTCTATCCCGAGTCGGAAGCGCGCGAAAAAAACTCGGATTCTAAGCGCTACACGACCTGCGACTGGATTGTTATTCTTCAACCATAAGCGGTAGGGCAAGTCGGCCGAGGTGAGGTCGAGTCGTTAAGCACCAGATTGCATGAGGCTCTGCGGCTCGGGATCCGGACGCCATCCAGTCGAAAGCAAATGAGCAAAAGATTCCTTTTAGTACTTCATCCTTAGGAGTTGGAACCGCATTCTCGTAAGATAAATCGTGATTCGATAGAACTGAAACGCGGTCCGATCCGAAACCTCTCCGGCCAGCAGCTCTTACCTTGCCGGCCAGCAGCTCTACTTATCTGCTCGGCGTACTTTAACCTTGCTCCTGCTTATCGCTTCAAATACGATAACTTCGTTAATCGTAGCCTGCTGCTTCGATATCGAGTTGCACAATGGGATAAACTCGAAATTTGTTGCTCTGCTCCTCCGTGCAACTGCATGTCCGTTGTTTACGCTCGTCACGTGGTTCGCACATATAATTACTATGTCAATCACGTGCGGGTTGTGCGATAAGTAGTGCTGGTTTGCATTTTGAGCAGCCGAAAGCCACTAAGAAAATATTAAGGACGCTATCTTCAGAAACATCAGGTACTAGCTTTTTGATTCTCATTAAGGCTCACAAAGTTTCAAGTTTTCGCATCTATTACACTGTTATCCCATCTGCCTGGGTCCCTAACCACTGATGTTCATCTATGCTCCTCAGCAAAATTGAAATTGTTCCCGTGCTTATCAAAGACACAAGCTGAAGTGCAATGCAAACTGATCTGAGCTGCTCCTAGCGTTCTCCAGAATGTAGTTTTAGCTGCTCCCAACATGCTCTAAAACGGCTGTTTCAGCTGCTCCCGTGGCTGCTCCCAAGTACATTTCATGAGTTCCACCCCCGTGTACTGCACAATTGCTAGTGGACACTTGATGCTTCTCTTTGACGCGTCCTTATTTTTCTTTTCCACTGTTACCGTCTCTGAAGGATCGTGGTCTGTTGCTACTACGTTGGCTAGCCGCTTATCTTGCCACTGGATCGCAGCAACATTTCCCTTCACCTTGTAGTTGTGGTCGCCTTCATTGATTTTCTTTTTGTTCTTCACAACATCAGGAAGACCTTTTCTTTGTGCACGGACAGTTCCCACGGCATATATCCCGTGGTCAAACAGGTTTTGCATGAGTTCGGGTGAACTAAAAAAGTTGTCGAACACTACCAGACACTCCGTCCCGACAAGTTCCTCAGTGAATTTCTGGATTACCCTGTAGCCGAGCCCACCGCCATCGCCCTCTTTGCCCGTGTAGACTTCGAACTGGTTAATAGAGCCAGTTGTAGCATCAGCAAGCACCCATACTTTGAACCCACATTTGATAGGCTTCATGGGCATGTACTGTTTGAATGACTTCCTTCCTTTGAACAGAATCATACTCTCATCAATTGAGTGGTATGCAGATGGCTGGTAGCTAGCTCTGAATGTTTCGGAGAGCTCTGTGATAAGAGGTCGAAGTTTGTGCAAAGGGACATGGCCGACGTCTCCTTTTCTAGTCGCTGTCTTGTTGTCGTTGGCATGCAGTGATCGAAGAAGCTGAAAAAGTCGTGCTCTTGGCATCACTGGGCTAACTGATGCCACTCCGAGGTCGCTGTCCGTGGACCAGTAGTCCCGTCTGTTTTGAAGTTGAAGAATGCCCATTCTGATGAGAATATCTAGGAATCCTTTCATTTCTTCAGCTGCGGTATCCTGCCAAGCTTTCGTTTTGGTTTCTTTGGCGTATATGTTCGTTTGCTCAACGAGTATAGTCAAAGCACCTCCGAACAGGGCATCAAAGATCATTATTGGCGTGTGCGTTGGAGGAAGCTTAGGAGTTGCAGGTGTTTGGCAGCAATAATCGGGAATGTTGCTTCGGTGGGGAAGCGAACGTATTGTCCACTCACTTGCAGTCTCTTCATCATCACTGGCGTCATCACTTGAGTGCACATCATACGCACTCACCTGTGCTGCTCCTTGTGACGCTGTGCTACTCGGCTGGACTTCCGAACGGGTTACCGCACCCGACGGAACATCGTCGCCGTCTTCTTCTTCCTCGCTGTCACTTGACTGATTTGGGTCATCAGGCAGGGAGAAAAAGACATCCAGTGCCTCGTCCACTGACAAGAACTTCGACATATGTGGAGAAACAAGCGCAGGTATAATGTTCTGCTAATGGCCCATAGGGAAATATATTCCCACCACCTATGGTCGGGAAAAACCATTACAGCATCTAATGAACGCAATGAACATGCTTATAAGTGGTTAAAATCGATGCACGAGATGCCGTAGAGACATTAATTAAATATATGCACCTTTAGAAGTTGTTTTTTGCCGTCCTCAGGCTAAAGTTTCTTCGGCAAATTGTACGAGCACAAAGAGCCGAAGCCATGCCACCTTGCCGGGAAAAAACCATTCTCGCCGCCTAGTGGATGCACCGAAAACCTTCAAAATAATTTTGTGTAGTTTGTTAGGCATGTGGCTAGATGGCGCCACAATACAGAAAAAATAAAAAATTTGCATCAGTTGTTTATGGCGCCTTTTTCGAAGTGGGAAGCATATTCCCTTTGGGCTTTTAAGGGCTAAGCAAGTTGGTTAGTCTTGAATGAATTATTTTCTCAAGACCCTTAGACAGTATCGGTAAAATTGATATCGACCTATAGTTAGGTTGTTTTTGTCACCACCTTTGTGCAGCTCCGTTACTTCTGCCTTTTGCACTTTTGGAAAAACACTGGTTGTTAAAACGAGGTTAAAAATGTACGTGAGTGGAGGAGCAAATATATCAATGACATATTTGATGGGTTTAATTTGCAATCCACTTATGTTCTGGGATCAGCAGTTTTTAAGATTTTGGAACATGCTAATCACTTCACTTATTGTAGTAGGAAAAAACGTAGATTCATTAGGAACATATCGCGATGTTACCGACGGATCTATGCTATAATTTGCTGGTTGTACCAAATTTACGAAGCAATCATTAAAAGTGGTAGCAACCTGTAAGTCGGGCAGTTTGCTTCCATCTAGTTCAACATTATAACGAGAACATTTTTCAACTGGTTTTATAGAATTTGAGTTTCCATAAAATATCTCCCTTTTGTCTTACGGTATTATTGAACAGATTGTTATACAGTCGAACCTCGATATAACGACCTTCAATGTAACGAAATCTTCGATTTAACGAAGTATTTTATTTTTCATAATTTCTTGCCCATAGACCCCATGTATTTTTAGTCTCTATATAACGAAGTCTAAGTCTATAACGAAGTGCCATTGCCATAGAAGGCAATAAATAAATCAACTCTAAACAACAACTTCGCAAAAAAATTGTGGTTAAAAAAAAAAATTATGCGCAAACGCGAGCGCTTGATAGGTTACTTAACGGGAACAGGCCTTCCAACGTTCCCAGGCTGCCCGAGGATGCGGCGCCGGTAGCACCGGCGAGGCATGCGGCAAAGCGGATTCCGCGAGGTTGGCCAGAAAATGCCGAGCAAAAAGTTAACACGGCATACCAGCATCACCACTGACATTCACTGATAACCATAGTCCACTCCACTGCACCGCGGGTAGCGCGGGAGCCAACTTCAGCGGGGGAGCGACGTGATGGCGCGACCGCACGGGCAGTGCCATCTAGGAGAAGACCGAAAAGACCGATTATCGTCTTGCGAGCGTGGGCGCAAGCGGCGCAAGCATCACTGTGGGCGCAAGGGTGGCAAGGGGGCAAGTAAACTGTGCGGTGAAGAGTGCTGTGTAGGTTGGAAACATTGGCACCGCCTAAACTGCCTAAACTAAACAGCTTTATTTTTTAACCGGGCGGTTCACTTACGTGCTTGCTGCCATAAGGAAACGTAAAGTTCTTTCTTTGGATGAGAAAGCAAACGTTTTGGACGCCATCCTGAAGAAACTGCCGAGATCACGAGCACTCGGGAAGTGCTCGACGCAATGGACGTCCTGAGGAGGTACACGGCGTCGCATGGGCAGCAGGATGCCGTGCAAGCGCTCTGGGCGCTCGAACGCCGTATGACGCCGCTGCTACTGTCGGACAAGGCGCAAGCAAAACTCGCGGACTACTTCGCCCATAAATAAATGTCATTTTCGGTGAGTTTTCATACCCGTAAAATGTTTCGGAATTTTTTTTCGCATGCTAAAGCCAAATTTCGATTTAGCGAAATTTCAATGTAACGAAGTAAATTGCGAATTTTACCGACTTCGTTACATCGAGGTTCAACTGTAGTAATTCAATTTAGCATGTTTCAGTACGGAATTCAGTTTGTTACGGAAAGATTTATAATCACATAATTGACTTGGATCCCTGTTTTTAATAAATTTTTTAAAAAGATTTTTTTTACGGTATGTTTATTTTACGAACTGGTTCAGGTGTGACCCATGGCGTTCTCGACTTTTTGCTTTTCCCTATTTGTTATATGAAAAACAATTTTCATGAATCCTAGTTAAAGAAGACAAGAAAATGTTATGAGCTTCATCTGCTGTTTCTTTATGTATACTAAGCTCCAGTCAGTATTACCTATGGCATTAAAAAACATGTCCAATCTTTGGGCATTCATTTGTTGAGCAAATATTGGTTCCTGTAGTGGTATTGATGTTTTACTGCGAAATTTTCTAATAAATGAAAAAAAAATGGTGAAAGGGTCGCTGACATCACTGAGTATTACGCCAGAATACCCATGTTCATTATCATTATTTGTTATGAAGAGGTCAAATGTTAGACATTCGATTAAATTGTTAAAACCATTTGATTCGAGAATAGAGGTAAATAGAGTTTGCGAAGCAGATACAGTGGACAGGTCTATATTGAAGTCTCCACTCATTAACAATGTATATATTTGTTGACGCATACAAAATCAAGAAATTGCTCCAGAAACACATTTTCTTTGGCGCTGCACAGTAACCGCCCCTCTTGGCGTACAAGTGGTACAAGTACAGTGTAGCAGAGGCAACACATTGCACTCAGGAGTCAATTGAGATTTGTGTCATTGTACATTATTTATTATATCTGTGTTGTGTGGTTAAGCAGCTGCTCTCGCAAGTGTGTCGACTTGAATGTACTTTCTTCTACACTTCTTTTCATCCTGAGATGGACTAACTGCAAAGCCTACAATCGTGAACGAGTAGCTGTGGTACTCCCGGTGAACGTGCGCTCGTGCAGCCGAGGTAGTATAATTCAATGCAAGGAGCTCGCGCTTGTAACCTCACAGGCTAGTTGATGTTAGGATGAGACGAAGTATTGGTTAGTTATTCTTTATTTCAATATCTCAAGTTTCTACGTTACATAAACATATCTTGAAATTGCAAAGATATCTGTCGTTATTGCACTTATGGGCTATCGGTCATTGTAGGGCATGACTATGTTGTTTTAAGAGAGGACGAGCTGCGCTAAAGGGAAAGTCCAGTTTAACTAGGGAAGGTGTCGTTAGGCACGCTTGAACTGCACTTATTGACAGGTTTTTTTGCAGTGAACAGTGTTCCAGGTGAAACAATTTTTTATTTACACAAAATATGGAGGTGTATCAAGTTTGTACAGTACTGTGTTTGGTACTTGTATGCAAGTGCATGGTTGTTCATTATGTTTCTCATTTGGTTAAACTTCCTAGTATAAAATAAACCTCGAAATTAAAAAAAAAATTGTCATTGCATCGCTAAAGAAATTGCAATGCTATGTACGTGTACCCCATATCTTTCACTGAGGCACCACAGAACGTTCTGATGATTTATGGAAAAAAATAGGTAGGTGAGGAAACTAAATAATCAACACGTCTGGTGCACTTCAGGTGGTGTCTTCATAGGTAGAGAATTTGACACAGCTTACACAAATCTGCAGTTGCCAAATTTTTTGTGTTTTTTTTCACACCTGAATAGTTCTCACCCAAGATACTACGTAATGGAATGAGCTAGTGTGGGCCAGTTGGGCCTCCACTTAAATGGTAAAATCTGTTTTCTAGTGCTAATCCGTATGAGTAAAGTGAAACAAAGCATGAATGTTGTGTTTGGACCAAAAAATCGTACAGGATACTGTACACTTCTGCAGTGTGATGAGAGTACTAGAAAGTGTACAATACAAGGAGTACATAATAGTGTCATAAAAATTGGAAACATGTCAATCATTCATTCAAACCAAACGGACACAAACAAAGCGAGGGTTGAAGGTGGTTCTAAGGGAACATTCACGGACAACCACGTCCCACAGAATGTACTATATTACAATTTGGAACATGTTAAAATCGAATTCTATTTAAAAAATTTAAATCTTGGAATCCTTTCCCCCATCTTGAATTTTTACTCATGTTGGTGCAACATTGTATGTTTTCCGTAGTATGGCTGCCTTTTCCAAAACACGTCCCCGTGCACGCCAATGCTCTTGATGAAGAGGGCAGTGTCGTTTCAGCCCAGAAACATTGGATAGGCTGCAGTTGCCCGATTGTCTTTTGCACTGACCGGAGTGCCCCTTTGTGGGTGAGCCGCACAGACCCAGACCGCCAACAGATGGTGTCCCTTCCTGAAGCATGGAGCTGCACTCTCTAAGCAGTTCTAGCACTCAGGTTATCTTGGCTGGTGCAGTAGTAGGAAAAGCTTTTTCCCCTTTCAAATTCAGCTGGGACTTTTGCTTTCAGCACTCTTATTCCCAACTTTTCCCGATGTTTCAAGTCTGGGAGTGTGGTGTCTGTGGCTCTGCAATCTTTACTCACATTAGCCGCAAGATGTCCACACCTTTCCGATGGGGTGGCTACTGCAACATCCGAGACAGTTAAGCTGTCAAGGCTCATTAATGGGCCATTCCTATAAGAGGCAGGCAGCCTGTCGAAGCACCAACCTTGGATATTCAAAATTATGGCACCAAAGTGTTTGCAGGGCAGTCTCGTCTTCTGAAAATCAGGGCAACTGCAGCTTGTTGTGGTGAACTGTGCAAGGTAAGAAGCATTTGCCGATGCAGCACTTTGAACATGAAATATGCCACTAGGCTCATCTGTGATTATGTGGTCCGCATCAATGTCCCCGGCAGCATGTAGACTTGCCATTATGTGCTTGACCACGGCACGTGGCCTGTTGTGCAGGAATGTTGGTACAGACAGATAAACTCTGTGGCCTGAGGAGAAGTGCAAGTTGTCTTTTGAGAAATGTTTCTCCCTGTCACTCAGAAATGTCTTCATCATCTGCAGCAGACTTATCAGGCTCTTTCGTCCACTGTGGCATTTTAAGTAGTGCTCTTTGAGCATCTTGTTTTGGGCTTCTGTATTAGTTCTAACAGTTAGCTCACTCTTAAAGCAGGAAGCCCACATTTCTTTTACATTTAACCACTGTCCCTCCACATAGATCTGCAGCTTTCGAATCGATTTCCAGATGGTGGAAGTTAGAGGCACTCGACTTCCACCATCTGGTGGAAGTCGAGTGCCTCTAACGGCAAAATATCCCTTTAAAAAAAAAACAAGTTTTCAAATGCCCAGCCGCGTAGGTGGCTGGCGCATCTGTGTTGATCTTCTGAGAACAGGTGGAATGCCCCCCGTGTCTTGGTCCCGTGTGCAACTAAGCGGCGTGGCAGGCGAGTTTGGAGGGCCTGCCTCCGGCGTTGCAGGATCGTTCTGACTCTCTTGAAACGTGATTGGAAAGTCGTCACTGGAAATCGGAGACGGTGAACCATTTCGCTGACTGATGCCGGAGGAAAGGGAAAACTTCCTCGATGTTTTTATGTGCCTGTGCCTCTCGTCTCGATTCATAGATATTGCCTCTTGCTCCTTGGGTATATTGTCTCGGGTGTGTGTGTGATCCTGACATTCTGCATGCCGCCCATTTTTTATGAATACGGCTGTACCTTCCCCTCTTCTGCTTTGTCGTGTGAAACAAAACTTACTGAAACCATCCAGATGATAACATTTAGTTGCTCACTCATGAGCGTTGGTCTCCGATAGTACAAACACAATAACATTGGCGATGACACCTCTTATCAAAAAAACAGAACTGGTCCCAATATTTTCTAATGATCCGAATATTTACGTGTACCACAGTATATATCAAATTTGGGGGTTTTACGTGCCAAACCTACGACGGGCATCTGGCACGCCCCAGCGGAGGACTGAGGATTAATTTCGACCACCTGGGGATCTTTTGACGTGCAACCGAAAGCTCGGTTACACGGCGCCTTCTCCGCAATAAGCCTCCGTCATATTGCGGGCACCTCGGTCGGGATTCGAACCCGCCACCTGGGGATCCGTAGGCCGGCGCTCTCGCCTCGGAGCCACCGAGGCGGCTCACAGTATATATGATGCCGCCGTCCAGTGCCAAGTTACTCATAAGGCTCAAAAAATCCGATAGTCAGCCTAAAAAAAAAACCTGAGACGAAGTCATCAAGTTACACTATTTCTTCCAGGTCAGCGTGTCAGTAAATTCAGATGGGACGGCCTTTCTTGTCCATCTTTGCAAAGACATTGACGTCCCTTACCTACACAAACTTCAAGTGCATTTCTCTGGCGTGGGAATGGGCCATCCAGAAGAGCTCTCGGTAGAGCCTAGTGAGGTTGCCATTGAAATACAGACGCTGCAGCGATGACCCCTTGCTTAGTGCGTGCAACCTACAGCAAGCCGTCATCCACTTTTTCTTGCCGCCAACCGGTTGGAACCTCACCAAAACTGGTGGGGTCCGCTTTTTCCACTCGGGAGGCGGTGTATGGCAAGCACCTGAACGGCCGGAAATTTGAGACGCCCGCTCTTCGCGCAATGTCTGCAATGATTTCCCCAAGGTGTTCTTGAGGTCACTGAGGCAGGCATTGAATCTCCAGATTAGGGAGGCGGCCATACTGCTCGTTGGTGTTAAGCTCTTCTTTGAGAGCCTAGATCTCTTTGGCCTGCTCATGCATATGGCCTCTCAGCTCCATCACCTCAGCCCTGACCTCGTTAATGACCTGGTCATTAGCCGTGACCGCTGCCAAAAGTGTGTTGTACTGGGCAGAAAACAATTCCATTGAGGCCTGGACTCCACTGATTGTCTTTCATCTGCTTGCCTTAATGCCAAAAGGATGTCCACTTTCAAGGAAGCTGCTGGAGCGAGTCTATATGCTAGCCCTCATCATCAGGAGCTCTTTCAAAATGGAAGAGAGCTGTGACGGGCATGCGTCACATTCGGTGTTCCTGGTGTCGTTTTCCCTGCAGAATGATATTAATGGCTCTTTGCCTCACCCATCCTCAGCCTTCTGTGATCCTCGAGCACATCTTCCCGATGTGGCAGGAGGCTAAGCAGAAGGCGCACCTTATCATCCTGCCGTTCCTCAAAAGGGCCTTGGAGCACACAGAACATTCCGAAGTTTGTCACGCTGCATCACGATACAAAAATGAATGTATAAAAAAAACAATAGCCAAAGACAATGAGGTGGGCCAGCTGGTTGTGCCCCTGTGAGAAACACAAATAAAAACAAAGCCAACAAAAAAACAAAAAAAGAAACAACTGTAGTTGGTCAGCTAGCTTTACCCCTGACAGGAACAGTCAATGGTTGTGGGCGCCGGTGCAACAAAATAGTCCACTGGCTCCTGCGCTCTTGCATACTCATTGCGCGGCCGAGGTCGGAGGCAATCGGATGCGAACGGCCCCGGCCTCGACTGGGCAGTGCCGCCTGCTCCCCCCGCTGGTTCCACTTTCGGTGAATGAGCCACCTCACCGCTAGCTGGACACCGTGCCGAGCAGAAAGACCGTTGCGGAGATAGCATCCACGCACAGTCAGTATGTCAATAAATCAATCAATCGCTGACAAGCAATCAATGACAATCAATCAATCAATTAGTGTTTGAGTGTCCAGGAACAACCCCTTGAGTCTTAGCTCTGGCACACTTGTGAGACAAAAAAAAAGGAAATTAAAATGGAAACACCAGGGCAATGGTGGAATGGAGTTCACCAGTCTTAAATGTACTGAGTCCTGACATGTACAGTCTTACATTCAACTGAAAAAAATAAGATGTTTACGAATCTCTAACGCAAAATTGGAGTGCAGCTCTTGAGGAGGAGGGGGAAGGGTACGGAGGGGAGGGTATGCCCCTCTTCCTCTATCCCCTCCTCTCCCGTCCTCCTCCAAGTCAGTTTCCTTGCTAACTTTAGCAAGGAAAAATAACTTGCACCTATGAAGAAATTCAATTGCTCCGCTAGATGTAGCGGGGAATTGAATCGGTGTTAAGGTCACGTGACATCAGTTTTCCCGCTAAATTTAGCGCGGTTATGCTGATATCGCAAAACATGGAAACGGGCAGCTTAGAGCTGTGTTCTAATATTAAATATATTAGTATTGCTATATTAATACCAGTGTGACATCAGGAAAGTCGCAAATTAGAAGACAGTTGGAGAAGTCAGAACAAGCAGATGAACAACGTAGAAGCTACAACAAAGCTTGCATATTCTAAACAAATGCAAGTACATGATATTGTAGTGACACACAAGTACTTATCAACCCTTTTCAAGCATTAACTGCCTGCAAACAGAATGACCAAAAGTTCTGCAGCACAAACAAAAAATAGAGTGCATCAGAGTACATGTTGTAGAACTCGGTCAATCTAAGAATAGGGCTTAATCGATTACAATGACGAGAGGTATAAAAGAATGATTGATGTCGTGTAAGCGCACGTGACACTCTAAGGCTCACTTCTAACAAAAGGCGGGGAGAGTTAATAAAATCGTGAAGAGCTCTGAATAAGAGCAACATGTTTACCTTAGCCCGGCACTGATGCAGGCTCAGCAAGTTCACAAGTTCAAAATCAGTTTCATAATTGAAGTTATGTGGACCACTCTTAACGTAGTGATGTTCTAAGATGGAAATGAACTTTTGAACTTTGTCGAGTGCCAAGGAGTTTTAGAAATGCTGTTCAATGCAACTGAGGCATACCCAAGTTGTGATCTCGCGAACGAATGGTGCAGTGTCGGTAACGTAAACGGAATTTTAAATTCTTTTGTTATGATATATGTGGTGCTAATGTGCTGAGAGACGAGTTCATAACTGTTTTTATGGGATCACCGAATCGTAAGCTTGAATCAAACGTAACTCACTGGTCCCTCATCTCAAATACAAGCGTTAAGAACTCACTGCGGATGCTGTACGCGAAAATGGTATTCAATGTTTTCCGTGAAAATGTCTTAACCATGGTTTTCGATTGGTTAAGACAAATATCATTAACCGAGCACCAGTTCTAAAAGGAACATGCATCCTCTTGAAGCTCAATGCAATCATCACTGCGAATTATTTGTTTGTAGAGTTTTATGTCATCTGAATACTGCAGAAATAAAGGCTTAGAAAACAGGGGGGAAGCGCTGTTTACGAAAGCAGAGAACCCGAGGGGACCTAAAACAGATCCCTGAGAAATTTCAGAGGAAGCCCTGTAGAATGAAGAGGCTATGTTGTTAACCCGGATGTACGCGATTCTTTTTGTCAGGTGGTCTTTAATCCAGTCCAGAAGTGAGCCACACACTCCATAGGCGGAACGCTTCGCTAAGAGAATAGTGTGGTTAACAATGTCGAAGGCCTTGCTCAAGTCAAAGCGGATAACGTCCAGCTGACCTTTATTACAAACGACCTGAGAAGGGGTGGACATTAATGTTGCGAGGTTTGTAGCAGTTGACCGGCCGGACATTAAACCGTGTGTGTTAGGGATGGCTATGTTGCGAAACTTAAGAGACGAGAATTGATGTATGACCATTTCAAAGTGCTTGGAAAATGAAGGAACAAGAGAGAGATAGGTCTATAGTTAAGGACATCAGCCCTATTTTCTGTCTTTAATATTGGAACCACAACAGCTATTCTTCATTTTTTCTGGAAATATCCCCGACCTCAGGAAGTTATTAAGTACAGTGCACAAAATGGATAAGATTTAGTATTTCTGAGGGTATTCTGGCGCTCCAGCAGATAATGTGGCTCTCATTTTCTTAATACATAACGCAACACATTCTTTATCGACATGAATGCTACTGAGTAGGTTGCCGAACCCAGTCAAATGAAACAACGTAGGAGACGTCGAGTCGGAGCTGTTTTTATAGACTAAACCAAGATGAGCTGTAAACAACTACGTACACTCACCGCATCGCCTCCATGAAATTCGGAAGCTATCTCCGATCTTACTGGCGTACCTCCAGAATCTCTTTGGATATTTCACAAGATCCTATTCTACAGACTCGCGGTGAAGTTTTTGATCACAGTTAAAAAACGGTTGAATTGTTTTCTACCGCTCTTAATTCTGCTTTCCACTTTGAGAGGCAGTTTTTTTTGTTTTTTTTCTATGCAAGAAGTCTTTTTTGACCAAGAGAGATTTTAGTTCTAAGGATAACCAGTTAGGAAAGTGAGAATTTTTTGACGTTCTTAAAGGGACACTGACAGGGTATTTATGCTCGCCGAGGTTTTTAGTTGTACGTGACATATGAGAGCTCAACTACCCAGAACAGAATTTGCGGCTCGAAATTCGGTTTCTTTCCGCCCGAAAACCGCCGATCAAGAACTGGCCGGTTCGAGTCTCGCTCACTCTCTTTTTCGCGGTCACGGGCCGTTTTCTAAGGTATCGATGCGACCACCAAATTTAATCAAAGTCGTGCGTCGCTGAAGGCACACACTCATTATTAAAAATAGAAAAAAATATGAAACCCATTTTTGTGGCTTCTAAAAAGCTGTAAATACGTTGATTGAAAAAAAGCCGTTTACAACTCCCTGTAACGCCGAATTAGAGCGCAGCTCTTGAGGAGGAGGAGGGAAGGGTACTGGGGGGTGGGTCAAGTGACCTCGGGGGCGGGGGGTCACGTGACCTTGGGGGTCACGTGACCTTGGGGCGTCACGTGACGTCGCGGGGGTCACGTGACCTGGGGCCACGTGACGATACCGATGACGTCATCAGTAGCGTCACTGATGACGCCATCAGTGATGATGATGACGATGCGGATGCCGGTGACGTCACTAATGACGTCATCAGTGATGATGATGATGACGACGCGGATGCCGGTGACATCATCAGTGACGTCACTGATGACGTCATCAGTTGCTATGACGTCAACGGGGGGTCACGTGACCTCGGGGGTATCCCCAGGTCACGTGACCCCAGGGGGGGTCACTTGACCTGGGTAACCATCGTGACCCTCGTGAGGGTAACCCTAGTAACCCTTGTGAGGGCAACTCTCGTGACCCTCGTGAGGGTAACTCTCGTGACCCTCGTGAGGGTAACTCTCGTGACCCTCGTAAGGGTAACTCTCATAACCCTCGTGACCCTCGTGAGGGTAACCCTCGTGAAGGTTACCCTCACGAGGGTTACTAACCCTCGTAACCCTCGTGAGGGTTACGAGGGTAAGTAACCCTCGTGAGGGTAACTCTCATAACCCTCGTGACCCTCGTGAGGGTAGCCCTCGTGAAGGTTACCCTCACGAGGGTTACTAACCCTCGTGAGGGTTAGTAACCCTCACGAGGGTCACGAGGGTTACTAACCCTCGTAACCCTCGTAACCCTCACGAGGGTTACGAGGGTTAACCCTCGTGAGGGTAACCCTCGTGAAGGTAACCCTTTTGAGGGTAACTAACCCTCGTAACCCTCGTGAGGGTTACGAGGGTAAGTAACCCTCGTGGCCCTCGTGATCCTCGTGAGGGTAACCCTCATGAGATTAACCCTCGTAACCCTCGAAACCCTCACGAGGGTTACGAGGGTTGCGGTTACGCCGACGCCGACGGCGACGCCGCTCAAGCCGGGAACGGGCCCCTAAGAGCTGCGCTCTAAAAAAAGTTCCACAGACAACCGGAAGCATTCTGTGTGTTCGTCGTTTCGCGTATCGTGGGACTCGCGGGGACGGCGATGGCAGCGGACGACGGGCGTGGGACCTCTATTTCAGAACTGTCGTTCGCGGTACCGGCGAATTCTGTCTACCGTTAAAAGAGAAATTTGGGACTGATCAAAAGAATTGGTATTCATCCCGTACGACACGCCCGGCCACCAAGCCGATTTGCACGAAAACGTCGCCGAGCCGTCGCTCCCTTCTCGTGGCTGAAGACATCGCTCGCGCAAACGTCAAGCACGACGTGTCTACTTCGAGTTGAGTATGCACGCGTACGATTTCTTTACTACGTGAGAATGTCACCAATGCGCGGTGCATCCCGACTTCGACCCAGGAGTGCTTTTGCTAGAGAAAAATCGACAGCAAACTTTCCAACTTACAGTTTACCGGCTGAATTGTTACTAAGGAAAGAGATCCACCAGAAAAGTGATGCCCCAGTAGCTCGGTGGGAAAGACGTCCGGTTCACACGCGGTAGGACCGGGTTCGATCCCCCGTGAAACTTTATTTTTTTTTCTTCAAACAATTTCTGATGTTTACATATATATATATTTTTTTACAATCATCACTGAAGAAACAAACTAATGTTGTGGACGATACTTCGCTGATTTAAATGGTATGGGATTTCCGTTTTGACACCTGCGAGCTCAATGTAATCACTTTCCACAAAATGCAAGGAGCATATAAATCAGGTAACGTCCGCTTTCCGAGGTGCCCGTATATGTTCTACAGGAATTGCAGCCAGCCGTTGGTCCCGATCCCATTGATCTTTCGGAAACTCTGTCGCACAATGCCACTTTTTTTCGGATTCAGGAAATGTGAGCCAGCTCGTCACGCAACATCTTGGGTGTATTCTTTTCGGAGCCGATCATGGAAATTCACCACGGGCACTCACTACTCATCTCCAACTCCTCAATGTACAAAACAACTCATCTTGGAGTACAGAACAACGAGCGGAACAAACATAACTGCAAAACAATCGCACGGCGAGCAGTTCCCGCACGCCCCATCGCACGCTGCATGTCCTGTCGTCTGCTACCGGAGAGGAGAAAAAAAAAACAAAACGCACGGTCGGGTGTAGCCACGTGACTTCCGCCACTCACTCTCTTCTCTCCACTTCTCCGACCTCCGTCGGGTTTCGGTTTCGGTTTCGAGGAGTTGCGTCTTTTGGCTTTATTAAAAAAATACGCTACTCTGTTGCAAAATATTAATTGGGTAGTCCTCCGACACCATAATGAAGCGCCTGGCAAAAAATAAAAATTTTTTTTGGGGGGGTGTCAGTGTCCCTTTAATGCAATGCATATTGCCGCGCGCAGGGTCACGGACTTGTAGAAAGTTCTCGTTCATTCTTGCTTTGGACATAACTATCGTTCATCCTTGTTTTTGTTGTTCTAGAAAGTGCTTGTTCATTCTCGCCCCGAGCGCGCTACGCTCGAACCTTCTCCGCCGAATCTTCGAGATAGTGACTCACTCTAGATAAGAGGCCGCCCGCGACCTTGTCGAGTCAGTTTCGCCCCAGCGCTCGACTCCGCTGTCTCGCCGACCTCGACGCTCGCGACGCTTTGTTATTATTTTCTATTCTCCTTTTTGTTTTCGGCACAAGTTCGCCACATTAAACGTTTATTTCTTCCTGTTTATTTATTGTCATTCTGGTCACCACCCGTGACATTTTGGTGGAGGTGCGGGGTACCGCATGCCTGTACAGCGTTCCCCTCCAAGATCCCGCAGTGCAAGTCCGGTACCAAGCCCAGTGAGAAGACCACTCCCCGCGGAACCCGAAACTCGGACCAGCCGACGCATCAAGGGAGAGGATCCTGAATACGGTTTGTTACTGGACAAGCCCAAGCCGAAGAAGACGCCGATGGCCGACCAGGCGCAGGCCCCGGCTGCTCCTGCCGTCGTATACCTGCCCGTCGCACCCAAAACTCCGACGCCGTTCCACGGAGACGCACACGAGGACATCGAGGACTGGCTGCAACACTATGAACGGGTGGCCCGCCATAACGGGTGGTCAGCCGAGCACTGCTTGCAGAATCTTTACTTTTCGATGGAAGGAACTGCGAGGCACTGGTTGGAAAACCACGAGGCTTCTTTGACGTCATGGGAGGTGTGCAAGCAAGAATTAAAGAAGACGTTTGCCTGCCAACACCGACGTGAGAGGGCCGAAGATCTCCTGCGAACAAGGACCCAAGACCTACATGAGAGCGTCACCAGCTTCGTTGAGGATGTTCTCCGCCTGAGCGCCCGCGCCGATCCTCAGGCTACCGAGGAGAAGAAGCTGCACCACTTGATGAGGGGTGTGAAAAGTGAGATATTCGGCGGCCTCATTCGCTATCCCCCGACAACCGTCGACGGGTTCGTCACGGAGGCGACGAATATGGAACGGGCCCTACAAGCACGCGCCAGACACTACCAGCGACACCCCGGCGTAACCACTCTGGCGACATCCGGATCCGACCTTGGCACCACCCTCCCCGGCATCCATGAAATTAACCGTGAAGTCGTCCAGGAGGAACTCAAGAAGCTCCTGCCCGCTGCAGTACGCCCGGCCTCACTCTCCATCGCCGAGGTTGTGCGGGAAGAAGTCCAGAGAACCTTCCAGAAAGAGGCTCCCGTCGTCGTGGCAGCCCCCGAGGAGCCCACGTTGACTTACGCCGCAGTGGCTCGACGGCCACCGCCTCCTCCTCGTCGCGCCTATGTCGCGCCGCCCCGACGTCAGTCTCCTGCGCCGCAGCACGACCGACACCACGACGACCAGGTCCAGTACGCCTGCCCGGAGCCTCGCGCACCCCGCAAGACCGACGTGTGGCGTACGCCCGACCGACGCCCTCTGTGCTTCCATTGCGGGGAAGCGGACCACACCTACCGCCGATGCCCATACCGACGACTCGGGCTTCGCGGGTTCCACCCGAACGACCCGCGACCCCGTTATGGTGAACGCCCTCGGGAGATCGACGAGTACCTGCGACGACCTCAGTCCCCCGAGCCTACGTCCCGCCGAGAGTTCCGGTCGCCGTCGCCACTACGTCCAGCTTCGCCGATGCACCGACCCCGACGTGAAAGCCTGTCGCCCCTCGCTCCTCGCCGGGGAAACTAGGCGCGGCAACCCCTGGAGGTGGAGTTGCCGAAGACGACCGACGCCAAGATCCTCCACGAACGTCGGAGGGCCCCCACTCGAACGCTACCAGAGATCGAAACCACGCCCCTGCAACGGTGTCCAGTAACCTAAACGTCGTCATCGACGGCCACGACGCATCAGCGCTCGTGGACACTGGAGCAGACTACTCAGTCTTGAGTGGGAGGCTCTCCCGCCGCCTTCGGAAAGTCACGACGCCGTGGGATGGACCTCAGATACGAACCGCCGGAGGGCACCTCATCACACCGGTCGGGAGAGGCACTGCTCGCGTCGAGATCCACGGTGAGACGTGCCCTGTCAAGTTCGTCGTTCTGCAAGACTGTTCGAGGGACGTTATCCTCGGAATGGACTTTCTCTGCGAGTATGGCGCCGTCATCGACCTCGGAGCAAACCGGCTGACGCTTCGAAAACCTGCTCCACCACATGAGGACCCCAAAATGACGTCATCCGCGGTACGAGTCCTCGCAAACCATGTGAACCTACCGCCGCAGTCAAGTGTTTTCGTACCTGTCGGGGTCGATGAGACTTTCTGTGGCGACGTTTTGCTCGAAGGAAGCCTCCAGTTGCTTCTAGGAAGAGGGATCGGCATCGCAAGAGGCGTCACGGAGCTCCAAGACGGACGCACTACTGTCGCACTCGTAACGAACTTCCGACAGGAGGCCCAGCACCTTACGAGAGGCACCGCCGTGGGCCACGCCGAGGAACTCCCGGACGCAGCCGCAATCGCCGGAATATCAGAAGACCTCTCTTCGTGGCCACCTAAGACAACGCCGCCTTCGCAGTTTGACATCGACCCAACCCTGCCTACCCCACAACGACGACAACTCAGTGACCTTCTCGCCGAGTTCACTGAGTGCTTCTCCACGTCGTCAAAGGTGCGCCAAACGACCGTTGCGAAACATCGAATTGTCACTGAAGACAACGCGCTTCCTGTGCATCGGTCGCCGTACCGTGTTTCCGTGAAAGAAAGAGAAGTCATCCAGAAGCAGGTCCAAGAAATGCTCGATGACGACATTGTCCAGCCCTCAAGCAGCCCGTGGGCTTCACCGGTAGTCCTGGTGAAAAAGAAAGACGGGACTCTTCGGTTCTGCGTGGACTATCGCCGACTAAACGCCGTAACGAAAAAGGACGTCTACCCGCTGCCACGCATCGACGACACTCTGGACCGGCTGCGCCATGCCCGATACTTTTCGTGGATGGACCTGAAGACTGGGTACTGGCAGATCGAGGTCGACGAACGGGATCGTGAGAAGACTGCCTTCGTCACGCCGGACGGACTGTACGAATTTAAAGTGATGCCGTTCGGACTGTGCACAGCACCGGCGACGTTCCAGCGCGTAATGGACACCGTTCTTTCCGGCTTGAAATGGCAAAGCTGCCTCGTCTATCTCGACGACGTCGTGGTATTCGCAAGCGACTTCGACGAGCACCTGAGACGTTTGCGAGCCGTACTACAGGCTATCCAGAATGCTGGACTGACACTAAAGCCGTCAAAATGTCGGTTCGCTTACGGCGAGCTCAAGTTCCTGGGCCATGTCGTGAGTGCTCAGGGTGTAAGCCCTGATCCTTCCAAGACATCTGCTGTTGCAGAATTTCCCAAGTCATCAGACAAGAAAGCCGTAAGAAGATTTCTTGGACTGTGCGCTTACTACAGGCGTTTTGTTCGCGATTTCGCCAAGATTTCTGCACCGCTCACGCATTTGACCAAGGACGACGTGAACTTCCATTGGGGGGAGGAGCAAGAACAAGCGTTCAACGAACTGAGGGAAAGACTCCAGTCGCCCCCTATCCTCAGACACTTCGATCCATCAGCGGAAACGGAAGTTCACACGGACGCCAGCAACGCCGGACTCGGCGCGGTACTCGCCCAAAGACAAGACGGAGCAGAGAGGGTGATCGCTTACGCAAGCCGGGCACTGTCTAAGGCAGAGAAAAATTACTCGACGACCGACAAGGAATGTCTCGCTGTCATCTGGGCGTTAACCAAGTTCCGCCCGTACCTGTACGGGATCCCGTTTCGCGTTGTCACGGACCACCACGCTCTCTGTTGGCTGGCCAACCTCAAGGACCCGTCAGGACGCCTCGCTCGCTGGAGTCTGCGACTGCAAGAATTCGACGTGGCCATTGTGCATAAGTCTGGCCGCAAGCATAACGACGCCGACTGTTTGTCTAGGGCCCCAGTCGAATCTCCTCCCGAAAGCACTGACGACGACGACGACGCCTGTTTTCTCGGTGCAGTGACAGATGCCGACATGGGAGCACTTCAACGAGACGACCCGGAACTTCGCGCCGTGATCGAACACCTCGAAGGCCAGGGAAGTTCAGTTCCGAGAGTCTTGGCCCGAGACTTGTCAAGCTTCGTTCTGCGGCGAGGTGTGCTCTTCAAGAAGAACTTCGGAACGAGCAACCCTGCTTGGCTGCTGGTTGTTCCGGCCAGCCTGCGAGAAGAAATCTTTCAAGCATGCCACGACGACCCGACGGCTGGACACCTTGGCTATAGCCGGACGCTCGCCCGGATTCGTAACAAGTACTACTGGCCGAGACTCCCGAAAACAGTCCATCTGTACACAAGGTCGTGCCATGAGTGCCAACGACGTAAGAGGCCTCCGACGAAGCCAGCAGGACTCCTGCAGCCGATACCTGCCCCAACTAGGCCTTTCCAGCAAGTCGGAATGGATTTGCTTGGGCCGTTCCCAACATCGACGCAAGGAAATCGGTGGATTATCGTCGCGACCGATTATCTTACACGATACGCCGAGACGAAAGCCCTGCCATCGGGAACAGCCGTGGAAGTCGCCAAATTTTTCGTCGAGTCCATTCTCCTTCGACACGGCGCACCTGAAGTACTGATTACAGATCGCGGGTCATCCTTCATGGCCCAGCTGACGCAAGAAGTCCTTCGTCTCAGCCACACCAGCCATCGTCGCACCACGGCGTACCACCCGCAGACCAACGGGCTGACGGAGAGACTCAACAAAACCATCGCCGACATGATTTCCATGTACGTCGACGTAGAGCACAAGACATGGGACGAGGTCCTGCCGTACGTCACGTTTGCGTACAACACAGCGGTTCAAGAAACCACGGGAATGACACCGTTCCAACTGGTACACGGCCGAACGGTTACCACGACGCTCGACGCCATGCTGCCTCACGTGCCAACCGGTGATGTCAACGACGACGCTCAACTCATCTCCCAGCGCGCGGAGGAAGCTCGTCAACTGGCAAGAGTCAAGATTCAAGACCAACAGCGAGTCGACGCACGCCGGTATAACCTTCGTCGCCGGGACGTCCACTTTCAACCCGGAGACCGGGTATGGGTTTGGACACCAATACGTCGTCGCGGTCTCAGCGAAAAACTTCTGAAACGCTATTTCGGACCCTACAAGATCATCCGACGCCTCGGCGATCTGAACTACGAAGTTCTACCCGACGGAACGCGCCCATCTGCAAGACGTCAGCCGCGACCCGAGGTGGTGCACGTCGTTAGGCTGAAGCCGTATTACGAACGATAGAACTTTCCACTCTCGTCGACGGGTGAACTGTGAACTGTGAACTGCGACTCGCGATTCTGCTGCCTCTTTGTTTTGGATTTGTTTTTGTTTGTTGTTCTTCGTTTTGTGCTGCATCGGGACGATGCACTTTTTAAAGGGGGGGGATAATGCCGCGCGCAGGGTCACGGACTTGTAGAAAGTTCTCGTTCATTCTTGCTTTGGACATAACTATCGTTCATCCTTGTTTTTGTTGTTCTAGAAAGTGCTTGTTCATTCTCGCCCCGAGCGCGCTACGCTCGAACCTTCTCCGCCGAATCTTCGAGATAGTGACTCACTCTAGATAAGAGGCCGCCCGCGACCTTGTCGAGTCAGTTTCGCCCCAGCGCTCGACTCCGCTGTCTCGCCGACCTCGACGCTCGCGACGCTTTGTTATTATTTTCTATTCTCCTTTTTGTTTTCGGCACAAGTTCGCCACATTAAACGTTTATTTCTTCCTGTTTATTTATTGTCATTCTGGTCACCACCCGTGACAATATCTCTATAGCCCCCAGAACAATTCTTCGTGGGGCAAGTGACTTGCTCATTCACATTGATAGGCTTAAGAACAGATGCCCAGTTGACATCCGTAAAATAATAGTGCATTTAAATGTAGTCGCCTGCCGAGAAATTACTATACGAGGTGTGAGGAAGGCATCTTTAGGAAGGAGGAGTGCAAACTGGTGAAATACGGGAGAACACTACATCAAGTGCAGGGTGATATATATCTTCAGGGACCAATGGGGATTGACTCCGAACGATGGAAACGCGTTCCATAATAGAGAAACATGAATCTAAAGAATTCTCCTGGTTGTTAAAGGGGTACTCTGGCGATTTTTTTAGCTGCCTCAACTAACTACCCTACTGAAAAAACCCGTATAAAAATTCATACTGGTTGACCCGTATATCTCATACGGTGTTATGGGATACGGGTCTCCCGTATGATACTGGGAACCCGTACCTGTACAGGTTGACCCATTCAGATACAGGAACCCGTTTAGATACGGGGCCCGCACCTGTACGGGTTCACCCGTTTAGGTAAGGGAAAGCGTGCCTTACGGGTCGACCCGTTTAGATATAGGAACCCGTACCTTACAGGTTGACTCATTTAGATATAGGAACCAATATTTATGCATGTTCATCTGTTCAGATAGAGAAACCTATATCTTTAAAGGTTTATCCCTTCTGACGCAGTAATAGGAATCAACATGGTGTCCAACGTTTGCAAACGGATGGACGGATCTTTGCAGGTTTAACAATTCACATGCATTTGTCATGCAAAGAATGAGCATGAGCCAGGTCATTTCAGGTTATACGTGTATTTAGTGAACGCAAATTGGCATCTGCAGAACACCAACAAGAAGCTTAACCTCTAAGCAAGCTTAGAAGTCAAACTTCTAGTTAATATCCTGCAGTAGGATATTAACAAATTTGCATACTGCAGTAGATTCACCCGAGCTATCCTCTTCCCTGGAGAGGCCTCTCGAGGATGCCTCCATAGGTACTCGTTGAAGGCATCTGCAGGGGAAAAGAATACAACAATAAGTCATGTATATCTACAGTTCCCTGAAAAATTTAATATTTTACTTCCTGCAATTATAAGTAAGCAATTTCCGCTACAATTTATGCTTTGTTAATATCTTGTGATACCATGTAGACCCCAAGAGCAACTTCTTACGATTACACAGTCTGCTTAAAACAGCAGGCATGCATGATTCGGCCCGAAAGTTTTGAACCAGTTCAGACCGAGTTCAGAGGAGTGCAGAAGCAGTGCGCAAGTCGGGCTGCGGCTGCGTGAACTTAAGCTGCAGCGTTACAAACGACCCTGTAATTGGTTTCCGAAAGACCGAAGAGTTGCCATCTGTTACTGCATGAACGCTGAACTGACTTCGGCCAGCGCAAGATTCTGTGGAACTGAGGCTGAGCTCGTGCAGCACTGGAATAAATCGAACAGGCCAGTTCAGCGTCCATGCAACTTCCGGTTGAATCTAATGAGTCAGTTCTTACACTATTTGAACTAGATCAGCCAGTTCAAGCAAATCGAAAAGACCTAGTGTGACTTTACACAACTATGCACTTAAAGTTTGCTTGCAACAATGTGTTCCTTGCATTTCAGTGTTTATGAAAATTATAGACCTTGGAGCAGGGGACAAAAAGGAACGGAAAGACACGAAGCTCCGGAGCTTCGTGTCTGTCTGTCCCTTTTTTTCCCCACGTTCCTGGGTAACCACGTCTATCCTTAACCAGCTCGCCTGCCTGTTAACTTAAGTAAAAGTATGTTCAATAAAGCTAAATATGTATTTTCAATTATGAACATGGGCCTCTGATTGCCCACAACCTCTAACTTATTTCATGCCCAACAATGTCACCATGGGAACAAGTAAAATGAACACTGAACACACAATTCTCGACCGGCAGTTTTAGTGCAAAAGAAAGATTTTGACTTGCAATTGTTGTTCTGGGCATGTATATAAATTGACAACACAGATTTGATATCAAGAACCATTTAACTAATTTAATATCCGTGTTACGACCCTTCAATGGTCTATTCATACGAGATAGTTCCCTGGTAAGAAAACTGAGCACTAGAAAGAAGGAACACCCACGGTCAGAAGGCGGTTCAGAAAAAATGGGCAGTACTCAAAGGACAGAGCCAAACCTAGTTCGGTTGTAGCAGTTCTAGTGAACAAACAGACTCACTTTCACAACTCTGCTAGTGCCAGCTTTTCGTTCAAAAGAAAAAATAAGTGCCTCAGCAGAAGGTCCTGCAAGCAGGCCACTGATATCATGGACCTCCCCCAAAACTTGCAGGGATTAGCAGATATTTGCAATGCGGAGCATGTTACTGTAAAACCTCCTCAGTGTGAATACATCAGAAAGCACCAAGGGACCTAGATGACCGTGACAAGGTCACTTTACTTTTCTTCATATATTAAAAACAAAGAGGGAGATAGGGCTTCTTCATTTCGGTTTTGCGCTCACGTTCCTAAAGCTCGAACTAGTCGAACCGTGACCTTTCAACAGCCTATAACACTGAAAGTTCCGAAAGCCTTGGAATATTTTATCACATTAATTTTGTCGTAGCAGGTTGCAACTTCAGAAGCCATAAGGTTTGAGTGACTCACCAAGTATGAGACATCTGTGAGAAGTGGGCACTTACTGCTGCCAACTTGACTGGAGTCAGGGCCCTCTCGGCGAAAGCGCCCTTGAAGCGCCGGCATAGCACCCCAGTCACACTCCGCCCATGCAGCTTCTCCCTGCCGAAGATCAACTTCGTGGCCTCTTTAACGAACATGGAGTCTCCCCGGGCTCCCCTCACGTAGAACAGTTTGTCCTTTTCCAACAAGACACCATGGCAAAGGTGAACCTAGAAATAGATAGAAATGCTCTACAGGAAATGCAGCCAGCCATTGGTCCCGATCTCATTGATCTTTCGGAAACTTGTGTAGACGTCTGCCGCACAATGCCACTTTTTTCGGACGCAGGACATGCAAGGCAGCTCTTCATGCAACATCTTGGGCGTATTCTTTTCAAAGCCAATCACAGAAATTCACCACGGGCACTCACTACTCGTCTCCAACTTCTCAATGTAAAGAACACCTCATCTTGAAGTACAGAACAGAGAGTGGAACAAACATAACTGCAAAAGAATCGCATAGCAAACAGTTCCAGCCGCGCATGTCGTCTGCTATGCACACAAAAAAAAAACACGGAGGGGAAAACAAAAAAGCTCACGGTCGGGTGTAGCCACGTGACTTCCGCCCACTCACTCTCTCCTCTCCACTTCTCCGACCTCCGTGCGCGGGTTTCAGTTTCAGTTCTGAGCAGTTGCGTTTTTTGGCTTTAAAGGGAAGATGGGGCACTTCTACATTTGAGAAAGAACGCTTGAATTGCGTTCATTTGGCCTTTAGAATAACATATATCAAAATTATATTTCAATGCGACGCGCCGGAGAGTTACAAGAGCAATTTCAAAATATGGCTGAAGCCCCGCCCCCCTAGCCTTGGGCAGCGAAAAGAGCCGTCGATGACGTCATGGACAGCGACTGTCTTTCGAGTTTTTCTCGCGTTTAACAATACTTACGCAGCAAATGATTTGGGTATTCGGGTTCACGGGGTAAAAATACACTAGAATTCACTTCTAACTCATTTTTTCCAAGAAGCTCCGTAGCTTCCCTTTAATAAAATATATGTGACTGTTGCAAAATATTAATTTGGTAGTCTTTCGACACTATTAAAAATCGGCTGGCAAAAAATGAAAACTTTTATTGGGGGGTTAAGTGTCCGTTTAAGTGAGTTCAGAGTAAAGAGAGAAAGCGAAAGAAGGGTACCAATTATAACACAATTTTAATTGGGCTACTTGGTACATGATTTATGAAAAACCTCGAAATAAGACAAGGACACTAGATAGAAAACGTTTCAGAAAAGTGCCAATTAATTGGGAAAGAAATATCTTATCAATGCCCGGCCCTACTCTTTACATTCACCAGCATTCTGAAGCAGCCCGATGGTTCAATTTAAGGAAGCATATAAATAACCTCATTCAAGGAGCTGTGGAAACAATAAAATTTAGTCACTTGCCCAATATCTGGAATGAATATTCCATGAAATTCTGAACTTACCTCGTCATCAGCCTCTGCAAGCACTGGCATACACTCGGGAAATGCCTCCGGCGGGCCTGCTACAAGATCCGCTGCTGGAACAGCAGCATCAGCGGCCGGTACAGGTCGAGCGTGATCCACACCAGCTCGCACTACGTGAACTGAAGCAGGAGCGCCAGCTGCAGGAACCACTGCTGGGCAAGCTGGAGGAGCTGACCCAACCCTGCCAGACGGGACATTGTCCACTGCAACATAATAAAATACTCTTTAGAAACAAGACACAGTTCAGGAGTCAACCGATTTTTCGGACGCCAAAAATTCAGACAAGCTTGATTATTCGGACTTCAGCACTTTCCTGGTTCGTTGATGGCATGAGGGCTTCATAGTACTTCATGCCACAGAAGACTACCGGCAGTGTGCTTATTTGTTTTTCCGTAACACACCGGGACTGGAAAAGTAGCGCAAGCAGGACACAAAACAAAAGGATGAGAAACAAAACCAAAGAAGAAAAAGAGGAAGAAAAGAAATGCGCTCAAGTTCGCCGGCAGTGGGCGGCAGAGAGGTTGTTTAGTTTACACAAAAAATACCGGTGAATAGCTAATGAATATTCATGCCAAGCATTTCCAACGGTTTGCGAGATATAAGCTCAATCTTTCTGACGAAATTCAATGCTGTAGCAGATCGTCTGCTCACCTTTTAACCAGTTGCACAGTTGCGTCGCTAGACACAATCTGCCGCCCGATTAAAGTTCAGCCTTGTTGGTGCTGTGGTCATGCCTACGACCGGCTTCCTCACTCCCTCCTCAGAAAGCGCATATTTAAAATGTTTTGACTGACAGAACAAACTTTCACTTCAAGCCTCATCTATGCGCACAGACCATGGTGTCTTGGTATGACGTAATTGTTTGACATACTGCAGAACCAGAAAAATATTTCTTCAATCAAAGCAAAAGTGCTGCCGAGCAAAACGGGCTCATCGCCATCAGCAACAAGAAACAAACTCTCAAAGCTCCATTTGCACCCTAAGAGACGAAAAGAGAATTATAGACACCTCTTAAACTCATTGATACATTGAAGCACCCCTGTAGTATATGCTTACTTCTGTTTGCGACAAAAAAAAATTAAAATTACTTTTGATTTCTCAGATAAAGTGTGAGCACATAATGTGTAGTGTGTGAGGTAAGCAACTGAAAGTGCCTCCACGCTTACCTAGTAGTGCCAGCAGCTGCTTCTTGATAGCGTCCTCTCTATCTGGGGCTCCTGCTCCAGGTTCAGCACCCTCTGCTTTGCCGACCTCAGCTTTTCAACCAGCCGGGCATGCTTCCCAAGCGACACAGCGGACGTCCTGTCCTCTGTCTTCTTTTTTTTTTTTTTCTTGTACTTGCCACCCACTGCAGGGGATGGCGACATCAAAATCTGGAAAAGAAAAAGGTCCAGGTGTTGTAATATTTATTTAATATAAACTCCAACACATAATTGGGACACACATAGTTCACATTAAATTGCTCTCCCCCCCCTTTATTTTTTGGGTGCAGGTTTCAGCCCTATACCTGTGATAGCCCCCTCCCTGAAGAAATGCTTCCAGACGCCCCTGACAAGATATCCGGTATTCACTGTCAGTACAGGAAATAATTGGTATATCGTCCTTTACATACTCTAGTTTGTAAAGGACGATACCTGTTGTCAGAAAACACTGTGTAGATAAACGAAATAGTATGATAAAATATTGTGTTAAAAGGTACTTCTAAGTTAGTTAGAAAGTAAAATATGATAATACTACTTTGCACCCAGTGTACTTTCTATGAGGAACGTAAACTCTCAGTTGCTTTGTACTTGCAATTCAGTGCTTTTAAATACGATAGCATCTATAAGCAAAGCATATGCACTTTAGGCGTCTGTTGGTCCGAGGATTTGTAACTGCTTTTGAAAAGAGCATGTGCCGGCACATTATAATTCAGAAAAGAAAAACATGCCGCCGGCACTGCGCCTCAAACCCACAACTGTTGAAGTCTAAGCCGGGCATCGTATCCGCTTCACTACGAGCATACATGGGTAAGCATTTGCGAAAGAGCTACTGGTTGCAGGCAAGAGCTGCGTTGATGCACGTGCCAGTGACTCAACGCCGTTGTTGCCATAGCAATGTGCGCCGCATCTGGTCGCAGTCGCACATAGCCACATCTGAGGAGAGCTCTGTGAACCAGACTTGAGTATCATCTTTCGTTGTCGGTATACGAAAGCAGGTCTCACCAGAGGAACATTACGCAAGCGTGCTGAGGCACAGTGAAAGCAAAGTGCCTAGGGTACTTCGGAACAACATAAAACATGTTTGTTGAAAGCTGGAGAGGCAAGTAGCAACAAGAGGACCATTGAAGCGGATGAAAAGATTAAAGAGAGGAAACTTCGGCTGCAACGCAAGCAGGACGCCAAACAAATGAGGACGTCTTGCGATAGTGGAGAAGAGATGTAACTTCGTGTACAGCGAGATTTTGACTTGACTTAGAGCAGGTGAGCACATCTCGTAAGACTGAAGAGTGTCGAATTCAGATTTAATGCGGTCGAGAAACGAGCAGGAGAGTGTCTCTTGAAATTGAAGAGGGACAACTGCAGCTACAGCACAGTCGAGACCAGGAGTGGCCAAGCTGCGGCACTTTGTGTGTTAATGTGCGGCTTGTGGTCCACTTTCATAGAGCGTTCTACCCACCGGATCTGTGTACCAGAATAGCAAGCAATTTAAAAAGTGTCTGTACAAATAGTCCTGACCAGCCATAATGAATGGACACAATTACTCATAAAGCGAACAAAATGCAAGATATTCTTTAGCCTAACCGTTCAAATTTACCCACGATTACTGCCCACTGGTAACGGAAGTGAAGTATGCTGCTGATTTGAAAAAGGGAAACAAAAGACGAACCCCCTCCTTCTGAACAGAGCCGAAGATGAGGTAAGAAAAACAGCCTAAAGTCACACATAAACCTCGAACCTTGAGTTCAATACCATAGGGATGGCCACGTGCTTCTTTTTCAAAGCAGCAACCAGCTCAGCTCGTGTCTCTGTAAAACAAAACATGCACACTGAATTACATCTCAAAGTCGTCGTGTTTGTCTCCCTTTCCCTTCTTGTATCGGAGTTTACAAATATGACCGTTCACCAGCCAGCCTGCGCTATAACCCTTGTTTCAAAAATTATTTTTTTCGATATTTTTACACATTAAATGCACCACCTAGTCGAACTTATGTGGTAAATTTGTCGAGCTTACAAAGCCGATTTGTTGCGATTTATTTTGAGTGTCGTCGCTACCATCTGGAGCGCCCTGTAGTTAAACAACGTAAAACCCTTCGCTCTTGCCGCCCAGTTCTTCACAAATCGGGCGCAAGGACCGAATCGGGCGCAAGGACATATTCGTGCCCACCACATTTCGCGAATTTTAGACGCCGGAACGGGGGCCCACGAAATTTCCGCTTTCCACGTGTCCTTAAATTTCGCTAATTTTTGGACGCGTGGAATTTGCAAAACATCGGGGGCTGGCGAACATTAGGGAGTGTTCGGAGACCGCGTTTCCCCCTCTGCAACGAAGATGCGCGTGCCCGCCGATAGTCTTGACTGTAGAGTTCCGGGTATATAGCGAGTTGCGGAGGGCGTTGCGGGACAGCGAAAACGATCAACGAAAACTCCCCATTAACGGTTTGCAGTATACGTTGTGCTTCGAGCCCCTGATGCGTAGACAACAACTTACCATTCCCCGGCGCACGCTCCAACAGCCTCCCAGTAGACGCTTTTCGGCACATCGGGGTCGAAGTCGCGAACGCTCACCGGTTTGAACTTCTTGATACGGTTCACCACGCTGACTATTGCCTTCGCGCCATCAATATAAATCACGTACGCTTAGTACATATCGACACCGATACACACCGATCGAGATAGCCCTAACGTCAATGCGGCTTTGGTTCACAGCACTGGCTCGCACTGGCCGGCTAGCCAGCGGCGCTGGTATGTAGGGATTGGATTGGATTAAATAAATAATCTGCCTTAGTTTATATTAATACTATTATTACTCAAAATAGTTTTAGAACATTTAAAAGCATAGAAACTTACCATGTTAAGTTTATTTATTGTTAAGAAAAACATTGTTTGTCCGTCGTTGGTTTTTCTGCGCTCTAGCTTGCAGCTACGAAATCCAATCCAATCCGACGTCAATAAACCGAAACCGAAACTACCGCGGTACAGGGCTCAAAGCTATGAAGCAAACTCTCGTTTATCTCGGCCTCGCTTCCCATGGATTTGGTTTTCTCATTTTATGACTTTAAATATGCATGTCATAAAATGGTTGAGTTTGATAGCTGAAACTCTTAAACTGAAATGACCTAATATGTGATTTTCTGATTAAAATTCTTTATTGAAAAAAATATCACAGTTTAGTTTCGCGGTGAGCGCGTTCCCGTCGAGGTCTGATAATTTCTGGTCGCGTTAAATAGACCGATCTCACCGGCCAGTTTGACTACGCCACCGCTGCCGCAATGCAGCGAGGGAACTTTAGTCTTTGGGCACGTGCGACAACCTCGCTGGAGCTCTTCGCGTGCAGAGCACGAGAAGGCACGAGCCCTCGCGTGCACGGCCGTCTGCCTCCTGTGAACTAAAGTTATGGCGGCTTTACGCATGCGCCCAACGCTTAGTGAGATCGGTCTATTGTGTATACCGCTAGAGCCTGTACAAGGTTACCGACCGCCGGTTTAAGTGCGGCGCCGGTAAGGCGTTACCGGTCGCTCCGATACGTGGTTGCTGTTAGCCGCGCATCGATTACTGGCCACCGGTACGTTATTACGGCCCACCAGTGTGGCGTACCGGCTTCGCCTGTACGTGTTCACTCGCCGCCTGTATTTGATATGGGCAACCGATACGGCGTATCGGCTTCGCCGGTACGTGGTTACCGGTTACCGGTGTGGCCTACCGGCTGTTCCCGTACGCGTTTACCGGCCGCCTGTACATGGTATGGGCAGCCGGTACGGCGTATCGGCTTCGCCAGTACGTGGTTACAGGTCTCCGGTACAGAGCTACCGGTTACCGATATGAGAATACAGGACTCCGGTGTGAACCGGTATAGGCCGGTATACATTTGTACAGGTTTTTTCAGTAGGGTATATTTCCTGACTCCCCGGCCTTTACCCTTTCCGGTATGCTATTTAGTATCACGAAATTCATAATAGTTATTGCCAATGCGGCAAATGAAAATGGTGCAAAAACCAACATTCAAACATACGCGCACTTTTCAGTGCCGTGACGTCAGTGGCGGGCAGGCTTGCCAGTCGAGCGAGCAGTCTAAAAAATAGAATATGCCAATCATTTGTTCCGTGCTGGAGCACGGGGATTGGAGCGAGCATCCAAAGCATTCATTTGACACCATGAAACTGCTTCGAATCAGTTGGGAACAAATTCTACAGTCCAAAGAGTGAACCCCTGCACTTTAACTGACGTCACTTTTTCGTTGTTGCCAGTAGAGACTTTCAGTTTGAGAAACACGGTGAGGACCAAAATTGTAAATTCTATAACTTCGTGAAAAAAAATTATTTTGACCTAATATTTGGGATACTATTTTGGCGATGTTGTTTGGCGAGTTTAGCAAAATTTCAAGCCAATCGGGGACCATAAAGAAATCGCCAGAGCACCCCTTTAAGAGCATAATTGTGCTGTCTGAGATCTAAAAACGATACGAAGTTCAGTAGACGGCTGCGTTTCTGCTTGCAATAAAAGTTGTCAGTGTGAACATTTAAATTTGTCCAGTTAATACCTGGAGCGTTAAAGTCCCCCATTATCAAAAGGTTGCACCTATACAACTCTTTCACTATATTCTCAATGTTACAAGACACCTGATGAGGTGTAGTTTGAGGAGGGAGATAAAACAATCCGAATAAAACACCCGCTTTGTGCACTCGATTTCAACCGATAGACACTCACGGGACCCCTCTAAATCCTCGCGTCTTTTTGAATTGTACCGCCTGTCAACTGCAATCATCACACCACCTCCTATGCTACCTCGCAAAAAAAAGTCACGATCGCGATGAAAAAAATTTCAAAATAGGGCGGAAAGTTATCTTCAGAGCTAATGGTGGGACGCAACCAGGTTTTCAAGCAAGCACATAAAAGAATAGTTAGATACAGTAACACGAGAAAAGAAACACTCGGCCTTCGTCCGAAGACCACAAAATGTTTTGATAAGACAGCCTAGTCTTACTCATCAGTGTTTTCTGCAGTGGTTTTTGGCCACTTACCGAGATACTTTGAGCAAATCATCTTGAAGAACAGCTCTGAAGGGCTTGAATAAACCCCAGTCAGCGCAACGGTTCGAGCCCTCGGGCATGTGGACATGGGCATTGAATGTGCCGTTCGCTCGTCATGTCCGTCACCCTTGGAGGCAGGCGGATCTTCGAGCATACATTGATTGAGTAAAATTATATGCACGGGCGCGTGCACGTTGACTGGAAATTGCTATGCACACGACGTTTTGAAACTCGTATAAAACGAATGGTTAGAACGAATTTCCGAAGCGGTAGCGTAGCTAAGTGGCAAGGTGTCTGCCTCATACGCAGCGGACCCCGGTTCGGTCTGCAGTGTGGACTTACTTTTTTTTTCTCTTTTTTCTTGAACATTTTATTTTGTCGATATTTACTACATTTCTTTTTTATGATTAACACTTAAAAAAAAATGTTGCCAACAAAATTTTGCTGAACTAAAGGGTATAAGACTTCCTTTCCGGATGTGCAATGAAGGAAAGCAGGGCTTGGGTTGTCAGCTGGACGCCGCAACGCGGCGTGTACGGAGGGGGGGGGGGGTGCCAAGTGGGTTAATGCTTTTGCACTTAGCAGCCACACACTGTCGCTGTGAAGCGGCGTGAACGCAGGTTGGGGGGGGGGGGGGCGGGGAGCTTTACTTATATCGATTTCCACCATGCCCGTAACTTTTGCGCCTAGAACCGAGAGGAGTCGGACACCCACCCAACGATTCCGATGCTAGAGATGCCGCGGATCTCCCAGCTCCAATAGTCTGTCCTCTTGGCAGCCCGAGGGGGTGAGGAATCTGAATCTGCGCATTCCTGGCTGTCAGCCATGGTGAACTAGAAGGCTGGAGGCCCCCGACACTCTGCCCGAGGGCAGACACGGGCCACGGCAGCCGGTTTCAAAGCTGCGCCGGCCTCCGCTCTCCTCAAGCCTGTGATTTCTGCAGGGCCCGCCTTTACGTCATCGCACAGTGAGCAGACGAGCTATAGCGAACCAGAATAAGGCGGGTAGTGGAAAAAGCGGCGGCCTCCATGTGAGGCACTTTGTGTAGAATCTATCAGGTGGCACTGGCGTTCCATCCCGGACCACTTCTGCCGGCGGCGAGCCCGTTCGAAGCGTAGCTGGTTTCAACCTTAGTGGTTCATTACCACGGCCTGTATGTGTTTCATGGATGTTGCAACGTCTATGAATTAATGTTTAAAGTTTATTCGCGCAATGTAGCGATTTTGTGTTTTCGGTACGCTGTAGTGTTTGCCCTGGCTGGCTGGCAAACGCTCCTCCATACGGACCCGTCTACCTGCCTAGTCTTGCAAGGCACCCAGAGTATCTTGTCTTTTTGGAAATAAAGACCATAATTAGTATTCTGCTTTGATTTTCAGTTATATGCCCATAATAAATGCGTGTACCACTTTCCTTTGTTAAAGAACATGCCATTGTGAAAAATAATTGTTGAAAAGCTACACTTCCATTTGGAACGTGCTGAACGAAGGAAAAGTAGGTAAAATACTCGTAATCATTGCGGCACTCTTTGTGGCACTATTTCTGGAGTGTTGTAGCGTTCGACTTCCGCCGTCCGCCGCAGGTGATCAATCAGACGACTCTTTCCTTGGGGTCAAGCGGGGTTTATTACCATGACTCCTGGATCCCGACCTGGCCAAGACTCGGGACAGCAACTCCTGTCGGCCGCACTGGCCACCCCTTTTAAGCCCGTGCGTATGCAATGGGCACCGGGAGCCGCCCCCCCGCTAGTCGCCGGTTTGGCCGCCGTGTGGCGGGCCGAGCGCCCCACACCTCTCCCCCTTAGAGGTCGAGGTCTAAGATGGCCTCCTCGTGGGCCGGGTCGCGGAGCAGATCCGGGCGGAATCGGCGGAGCACCCGGATGGCCTCCGCGACTTTCAACGGGCGGGGAGCTGCCGGAGGTGCAGCAGGAGGTGGTGCGGCTCGGCGAGCCCAGTCCGCGGCGACGCGAGCTTGGTGCAAGGCGCCCGCCAGGTGGATGGGGTGGTGCAGTTCCGGCACTCCGCAGACGGGGCACAGCAGGCATCGAGGCTCAGGCTGTAGAAGCTCTGTCGAGCCTGCTTCCTCGCCTTCATGAGGGCCTGAAGACTGATGTTGGATGAAGCTCTCCTGTCGTCGCCGAATCCACCCTGGAGGTCGTGGAAGACGTGATCTTGCGCGAACCGTCGGAGCAGCGCCCCTGTGTAGATGCGCAGTAGGATGGATGAGATGGTGATGGGCCTGAAGTCTCCGCCAGTAGTGGCCGAGCGGGACTTGGGTATGAAAACTCTTGGCCACCTTGAGGTCCTCGGGAAGCATAGCGAAGGCCAACCAGTTGGTGAAAATGATGGCAAGAATGGCTGGTGGAATCTGGAAACCTCGTTCAGGGTAAGGCCGTCCGGGCCAGGGGCAGTCTTTGCGTCGGTGTTCTTGAGCACTCTTTGGAGCTCTCCTTCGGTGAACGGCTCCACCTCTACGTTGAGTACTTGTTCGGATGTTATGAACCCGTCAACCGGTCTTGATGGTGTAGACATGAGAAGGTCGTAGACCCGGTGGAGCTCCGAGAAGAGGACTGCTGGGTCAGCCCAGTCCAGCCCCAACTCGTCGACGAGCACCTTAGGCCCCAGACTGTACAGCCGTTGATGTTCTGCATAGCGTTCGTTACGGCGCTGGTTACGGTTCTTGGCTAGACGACGCTTCTTTTTCTTGCTGCCCTCGGTGCCTCCCCTCTCCCCAGGTCCTCTCCTATCTTGATGGGGTCCAGCAACCCTTGAGCGATGGTGACAGGGGTTCCTGGTGCGGGCTGCAGACGCACCCAGGCAGATCCGGCGTCGTGAACGCGGACCGGTTGAATAGGAACCGGCTGCTTGTGTGCCGCCGCCTTGAAGGTCTCCAGGATCTCCTTGTAATGGCGTGTATTTCGCTGCCCTGTGATTCCCTGTGAGGACTGGGTGGTGAATACCCTGGCAAAAGCAAGGTTCATATGAGGGTGGTCCTTGCAGGTGATCTCTGCCCTGGCCAGTGCCGTCAGTTCCGAGACGGTCCACCGCGCGTTGAACTCTGCTGGTGGAAGAGAGTTTGCGGTGCCAATGTACGTGTGACCTCTGCGATGATGGATTTAGCAAAGGGACCAGGAACGATGACAGTTGGCGGGGTGTCTGGCGAGGGGCCACAAAGGGATGAAGTTCGGAGTAAGGGTGAGACATCCTTTCCCCGTCGCGTGCCGAGCTCCCTGCGCATCGCCTCTGCGCACTGGGGCATCAGACGGTAGTCCCGGACGCTCTGCCATGTTCTTCTTGGCATCAATGCAGCGAGCTCTTCGTCACTACGCATGCACAGAGAAGCCTGGAGCTTGCACAGCACGAGTGCATGAGTGTCCCTCTCTGTCCAGGGCCTTGCCTCCGGTGTAGGGGGGATATCTCGGGGGGTGACCGGGGTTGGAGAATGATGTATGGACTTCTCGCTTCACCGCTGTGGTCTTGGCGTGGTGAGGGGTGATGAGGGTATGTCCGTCTGCAGGCCGGAGGAATCTTGCACTGATGGCAGTGGTCCCCCTGGAGTAGCAGTGGGGGGCTCACCATGTGCAGGAACCCTGGAGTCCGGCCGAGGTAACCTGCTCCGCAGCTGTTCTTGCTGTAGCAAGTCCCTGTACAACTTCCGCCCCCTGATGCCCTTGATGGTTTGCCAAGGTACCCCTGCGTACCCCTTGGCGAGTTCTTTGTTGGTAAACTTCATCTTGGCGGGCATCGACAATTCTTGGACCGCCAAAGTCCTGACGTCCTCCGTGGTCCAGTCACCTGCTGGTGGGAGACGCAAAGCAGGGGTGCTGGTTGTGAAGGGCATCGACATGTCTGCCCTCTTGGAGTCCCGGGAGAACTCTGGGTGCTCCTTCTCCTCGGTGTGACTTGCAGGGGAAGGAGTGGAAGCCTGCGGAAGCTCGTTGCTGGCCACACTGTGTGAGTCGGCGTTCGTCACTACGGTTGAAGTGGGCGATACTAATGGTTTCTTCCGACACCTTGTGTAATGAGACGACATGGAGGTGCTCTTGGTGTACGTTTTGGCGAGGCAATAGAAGCACCTCCGTACGAAGTGACAACTATGAACATGTTCGTAGTGCCCCCCAGAGAGATGCGAGAAGTTAGTCGTTTGTCGCACAGGTGGCAGACAATCTCCTCTGAGGGATACAGCCTCTCAAAGGTTTGCTAACACGCTAGGTGATGGATGAATCCCTGACATGCTGAAATAAATAGGAAAAAAAAAATATGAAGCACTATTCCCCCAGCCGCTTGCGACACAGGGTATTTGTATTTAAGTGTAGGCTGTGAGGCCGAGAGGGAGAGCCTGGTAATGTGGCCTGTGCTGTACAGGCCACAGTAACTTGTTCAAAAGGTACAAAGTTCCCTAGAGCACTAGATTATACTAGTCCTGCAGACTACGCCACTACATGTAGTGAAAACCAGCTAGTGGTGCCCTGCGTAGCCCCAAAGCGTAGATCCGATCCACAGGGCTGCATGCCGAAGCACAAAAAAACAAAACCCAAAAACCATGTTTATTGCGCCAAAGTGCCGAACTGCGCTTGATTACGAACAAAAAACCTACAAATGTTGCTAAAAGAAAGAAAAGAAAAGTGAAAAGACGTTTTTCTCTGCTGCTAGTCTAACAGAGGTGGTGAAATCCACGGGTGGAACGTATTGCCCTCTGTTGATGGCCGGCGCAACTAAACAAAGTTGCATGCGCTCCCAGTTCGCGTGCAAAGTTCGAACTGGAAACCGGCAGAGCTGCCACGAGAAAAAAAAAAGGATGGCAGTGGGACCAGGGACTTTTGTGCGTGGTTCGACGCACGGAGACTGAAAAAAAAAATGTTTAGTGTAGGAACCAGCGGTCCACTAGCGCCTAGCACTAACTCCAGCAGCCAAAAAACGAGTGACCGTTAAGGGGTGAAGAAAGCCTCAGCGGCCGGCTGCTCACACGTTTGGAGAGGTGCTGAAACTGCGCTGGCGGACTTGAGAATCTTCCAAGAGCAGCGGGGGGTACCCGGCGGTGTCCGGGAGCACGCAATAGTCGTGGAGGCGTGCGGACCTGGCCAAAGGCGCGATCGCCGGGAACTCGGCTCGCTAACCAAACGCAGCCGAAACGAAGCTGACTTTCTGTTTACCCACAAAATACCCAAGGCATTTGGCTTTTTTTTTTTTTTTTTTTTTTTAACGAGTAGGACTTGTGCACAAAAATCGTTTCCTCGCCCACCCCTTCGCAGAGGCATCAGGCTGATCTTTGGCATGAAGTCTGGAAGTCCTTATCCTCTCCTAGGGAGAGGGACCCACCAATAGCCCCATGGCAACACACAACCGCCGGGGCGCTTCATCGCCCGTGAACCACGGAGGTCATCTGCTGATGCCGACGAAAGCACCTGACCCCCCCCCCCCCCGAAGGCAAAGTATAGTCAATACCTTAAAATCCTGTCTACCAAACCCAAGATTGGTAAGAGCTGCAGCACTTTTTGGCGACCAAACACTTGATATATATGTGATAGTCAAACTAGTCACAACAGGTGCAACACTATTGGCCCCTTTAATAATATCCAGAAGCTCTGGAACACTATAGTTTGCACTTTCCGCTCATGTGCGGCATCTGGGGTGGAATACGTACCCACCACCTGTGTATCAACCACAGTCATCTGACTACCTCCTGCAATAACGAGGTCTGGCACATATTTCTGTGTTGCGGTGTGGCACTCGGGTTCTACCAGCACCTCCCATCCCTTTTCTTTCAGATGACCAGGAGCATACTGCACTAAACTATCATGTCGTTTGATTCTGGCACTGTGCGTGCAGAAGCAATTTTGCGTAATGTGTCCCAGTGACTCCGCGGAGTCACAACCGGCCCGACGAGTCAAGACGTCCCGACCCCTTTTAGTCCTAGTCATGTGAGGAAGCGCATTTGCCCTCGTCTTTACCAAATCAATGAACCTCTTTCCATTCATCGGACGTGTACCTTTTCCAACCCACACCTGCGAAGACGGTACACGTGAGCACTCCTTCAGGGCAGCACCGTCTGCACTCTTGTGCCACTCTCTCGCCCAAAACCTGGATACAGCACCCCTAGATCGAAGCACCTTGCCCTTAAAGATGAACGACCGTTCTAGTCAATCTTTCAAGTCGACCATGTGCGGCAGCTGCAAGGCCACGGCGCACGCAGGATGCGATGACGTGCCCAGTGCCAACAATCTATGCAGTGCCATACCTGGTATGGCGGTACGTAAACAAGGGGCACCAAGAGAGTCATAGTTACTCCCGCCGTTTATTCGCGCTTTGATGAATCTCCTCACGTTGACATTCAGAGCACTGGGCAGAGATCACATTGCATCAACACCGACCGGAGGCCATTGCAGAGTGTGTCGGTCATATCGCTTTAGGTTCCGTCCACAGGGACCAGCAGCCATCTCCCCCTTTCAGCCTTCTCCTCCCATTTACACATAATGCCCCTTTAAATTGAATATAAATTGGAACTAAAATTATTGGTAGCTCTCGACTGAATTCAAACCCATGTGCCCACAGTTTGGAGCGCGGTGCTTTAACCACTCTGCCATCGGCAAGAGTTCATAGCCGCTTCCAAGAGCGGGGTTTTATATCCACCGTTTTCTTTTTCAGGGGAGCACTAGCAGCACAGCCAAATTTCTGAATATGGCACATGATCACGTAACATTATATGACCACATAAGTTACCTAATCACGGAGATTACGGGATCATGTGTCACCTAAGTTCAGGCCTAATTAAATCATGCAAGTGCTAAGTAGGCCAGCATGATTACAAAATGATAACCAATACAGTAAAACCTCGTTATAACAAAGTTGAAGGAGCGGTCGTAGTTATTTCGTTATAACCATTAGTTTGTTATAGCCAATGTCCATTTCTCCATACTATTAGCAAGCAAGGGGAATTATGATTGCTTTGTTATATCCATTAGTTTGTTATATCCCATTTTGTTATAACGAGGTTTTACTGTAGTGTAAGGTTACGTATCGCATGTCACGTAAGATTAGAAATAAATGGAGCGTGCAAGGCTTAAGTAGGTATGCGTTCTTACTCTTCCTTAGCGGATGGGAGTGAAGAATGCACGAAGCAAGAGGCAGGCAGAAGATGAGGCTGAGCAGCCATGAACATTGTGCCCAGCAATCCCCATATGCACAGCACGCACATCATGTGTATGGTAGAGCTTGACACATTTTGTGCTTCTAAGGCTTTGACAGGATAGTCAAGCTTGGGTAACTTTTTTAAAGTGCAGCTTTTAGACGCCCGTTTCCGGGTTGAGCGACGTCGGCATTGGCGTAAACGCGTGTTGCATTATGAGACCTTTCCCGTAATGACGTTACACTTGAAGTCTAGCTCAATTTAGCAGAAAAAATGTAACGGAAATTTTTCTGCTAAATTTAACGGGGAAATCGACATCACGTGGCCTCAACACCAATTAAGTTTCCCTGCTGAATTTAGCGGGAGAGTTTCGGTAAATTTCCCGCTGAATTTAAGAAGAATATTTCCCGGCTTTATTTAGCGGGTAAATTTTCGCTTAATTTAGGGGGAAATTGAGCGGAAATTTCCTGATTAATGGGAGGGAAGCAGGAGAGGAGGAGGAAAGGGTATGGAGGGGGAGCAGGGACATACCCTCCCTTCCCCTCCTCAAGAGCTGCGCTCTAATTTTACATTACAGAGAATTGTAAACGTCTTTCATATTTTTTTCTGTTGATCTACACTATTGCCATCGCAACAATAGAATTGCTAATCTTGTGAAAAAAAGTTCCTAATTTACCTTGCCATCAGTGACTTCAAACAGATGCGGCTCACTGACTGGAACAGCAGTGACTGCAGCAGCAGCGACTGTAGCAGCCTGCCCTCGTTCAGGCACTGTTAATATAAGCATCACTGATGAGAGACAGCTAAAAAACTGCACTTCGAAGTGATCACCAAACCTATTCGAATCCAATTAGCATAAGCCTCAAACCTAAAGATTGGGATCTGTAAGTCGTGGAAATTAGACAAAAGAAATCAAAATGAAGTGTGAACAAAGCAGATGTTACATGACGTCTGACTTTAGCAGTAATATTTCATTTTTCCCACTGCATTGAATCGTTTTCACCCACAAGGCAGGGCAAGAATAGGACAGAGCGCTCCGTCTTATCCTGGTCTTCCTATTCTGATTTTGTACAATTTTACCTTATATACCTCTTATGCTGTTTTTGCACTCATCATATACAACGAATATTAACTAGCAGAGCTTTTAGCATTATCATAAAGTTGCGGTCTTGCAGCTGAAACGTGACCCCCCCCCCGGCGGATGGGGGGGAGGCAGGCGGCGGCCGGGGCGACGGGCGGCTGCTGCACTGCCACTAAGCTTGCAGTATTGGGTGACGAAAATCTAGCTCTTTCCTTCGGAGCACAAGAGACAGAGATAACAATGAGTGTCCTTGTGATCCTATATGACTCTGACTTACCGACTACTATATCTGTTGTGATGTGTCCCAGCCTATTGTGGCATAAACTTCGTCACCCTTATTATAATGATCCGCCTTCCATCTGGCCCCCTTCATGCCCGTCACGAGAAATTAAGTAAACTAGTACCACTGTATACTGGAAACAAATTAATTTTCACGAAGACCTAATTTTCACGAATCGTCTACATTTTGCAAAAAATAGGTCTCACAAACTATTTGGCTAAAATGTGAACATACAGAAAGCTGTAGTGAGGTCCTTGCGGATTGCAAAAATGGGTACCAGTAATTATTCCAGCTCTTCAGCTTCAGTCGAATTCGCGAAAAATGGAGCCCACGAAAAATAAGTCATGTACAAATGCTTTGTTTTCCCTCAATTTGAAACTTGGCGATGACACAAGCATCAGTGGCCATGGCAGAGGGTTTTGTGGTGCTGGTTGGACCATTTTGCGTAAAAGCAAGTTTTGGAAACTTCGAAGTGGTCGAACTGGTCTTTTGGGGCTCCTCCCTTATCTTTCTGGAAATCTGTCTTATGCACCTTATGACCGGAGATTATGGCGAAGGTCCCCATGACCTGGAGATACAAGAAACAACCCCCATGGTTCGCCGAGCCTTTGGTACAACACTTCCTATGTGCACTGTGAAATCTAATGTTTGTGTGAATGTAATTTCTAAGCTTGACAAAGAGTCATACATGGTAGGGGCTCACTGAGCAAATGATAGCTCGATTTGCCCACCCTGTGGGGCCTGCTAAAGCGCATCACGGCACTTTTCGTGGTGTGCAGCCGCTAGCAGTTGTTAGTCACCCGGCACTTTATGTCTTTGATGTAGTCCTGGAGAAGGAGGCAGCCAGGTGGAGCCAGCATCGATGTGTGGTCTGCGTACTGAACGAAAGAAAATCTATCATCCTGAGGCATGTCATTGACAAGAAACCGGTACTGTGGCACACTGGAGGGGACGTTCATCGTAGCTCAGTGCACAGCTTGGTAAACAAATTGTGGGATTTTTCCCTTCAGTTAGTTTGGCAGCCACTTGAGAAGGAAGCCATGAACGCTGGCGCCTGACATTTTATGTAGCAGGAGATCGATGTTGAGGGCATCGAACGCGTAACTGAGATGAAGCCGTAGAAAATCTTTCTTTTTGCGACTGCCAAGATTGTTGCTTACAAAATGACACGGGGTCGCCAGGACCGTCCCACAGCTGCGGGCGTGCCTAAAACTGTGCTGTGTCTGCAATAAGTATCCAGTGCTCTCTAAAAATCGAGGAACTGACTGTTCAGTATGCATCCTAATGTGCGGTAGATGATTAATGTTATTGAGGTTGGACGCTAATGCTTGACGTCACTTGTAGGCTTCTCTTTCCTTTCGTGAATAGGGGTGAGTAAGGCGTGTTGCCAGGTGGTAGGAACAGCTCCCTCATCGAAAATACTTTGAAGTAGACAGCTGAGGGAGGGATCAAACTGTACTGCGTTATCATCCTATAAAAGGCAGGTGCCACACCATCTGGACAAGGGCATTGTGATGGCTTGATCTTAGACACGGCTGTTCACAGTTCTTCCTTTGAAAAAATGATCCCCTTCACGCATGGTGCATCATTGTCAGATGGTGTGGGTGCGAAAGCAGAAGATTGTGACGACTCCGTGGTTCGTTGGTGTTGCAGACAGTGTTAAGGGCTGGGGGACAGCAAAGGAAGGTGGCCAACTCTGCTGTTTCTAGGAGAACCTTCTTGAGGCATCTTTCGTCTTCTTCAATGTCGGTTTCAAACCTAAGTTCCCTTTCAAAAGCAAGCTGAAATATAAATATATGTTACAAAGTTTCGCAGGCACATACTGGAGTGTACACGTAACAATACTTCCCTACCTGAGAACCCAGTTTGATTTTTTTCTGGAAGCTAATTGGAAAGCCGAAATCTAGAATGGAGAATCTTGATTCAATTCTGGAAATGTCGGTTCCAGATTGGAGAATCTGGATTCGGTTCTGGAAACGTCAGTTCCTAATTGGAGAATTTGGATTTGGTTCTGGAAAAGTCAGTTCCAGAATGAAGAATCTGAATTCTGCTCTGGAAGTTTTCAGTTCCAGAATGAAGAATCTGAATTCTGCTCTGGAAGTTTTCAGTTCCAGAATGAAGTTAGTGGAACCATCACCTGAAAATTGATATCCAGTTACGCCATGTGATACATATTGTGGGAAAACAAATCCAGGAGGTGAAACTATAGTGGTCACATACTGGGTTTTTTTAAAACCACCTAGGTATCTGGCTCTATACTTGGAACCTCCATTCAGGGATCTGTTCTGTTAACTTATCCCCAAAGCCAGTTTGTGCAAACTGAAATGAATATTGAAAACAAAATGTGGTTCCTAGAAACCTGAATGTATTGTAAAAGACCCACTTAGCAGAAATTCGCTGAAAAACCCTCAGGCATCCAGGTAAAACATTTCGCGAAACAAAAAATCTCGGATATGTATGTCGTTTATATTTTTTTAGTTGTTAGGCTGGCCCAACAAAGTGCAAACAGCTATGGAAATTTAAGTTATAGGTATTACATTTGGTGGCAGAGTTGCCTATTCTGTAAAGCATATATACGAGTTTGTGGAAACTGGAAATAATATAGAACAAATGGAATTCCTGCCAACCAAAACTTACAGTATGCCTAGAATTGAAAATGCTCAGTCCAGCTAGTGGATAGTGAAATTGATATAGAGCTGTCTTAGCTAAATGTCGACACAGGTTTTTTAGTGGCATCACCTACTACTATTATGTCTTGCTAAGACGAGCTAAAAAAGGCACGTTCTAGGCAGATTCATGACAACTTGAAGAATGCAGCTGGCCCATCAAGTGCAGAAGGCATTTTTAGAAGCATTGAAATGAAAAAAAAAGTAATTGTTTTTTATAATGAAGTCGCCAAACATTTCTACCTTATTGGAATTCGTTAACAGCAGTTAGCATCCTCTGCATCCGCTCTACATTTATTTCTATACTATGATTGATCTCAGAAAAAAAATATTACTAGAACCCCCAAGACACCGAAAGGCCATTAGACACTACATAAATTTAAACCAACTTGCACAAATGCTTACTTCAAGTAATAACCTCAAAGGGCAACTCCACCCCAGAAATACATTGCTATACATTCTAATGTGCACGCTCTATTTAATATTTGTGTTTGAAAGCTCACTAGACAAGCATCAGTAACTATCTTGCTGTTCAGTTTTACGTGTGCCAGTTTAAGATTTTCACAAGTACTTGTAGGTGTTAAGAGACAAATCATCGAATGACAGTACAGTAATTAAGAGAGCCAAGAACTTATAACCCTCATACATAACCTATAGTTACTAAAACAATTAACTAGTCAAAATTAACACAGAAGTATGAAAACAAAATCAATCAAATCATATGTGAAATGCTATTAACAAAAGCCTATTTTGTGGTCCACGAATACAGAAGGTTTTTGAAGCTATTCAATTATGATGCAATGTAGACAGAATAACGAAAGGTCTAAGTCTATTCCAGTCTTTTCAACTTGCATTATAATAACAAAAGAGTGATTTTCTCATTTGCCTGCTTGCAGTTAAAAACAAGCCTACCCTACTGCTACCCCTAGAAGCTTCACACATTTTTGTCAGAAAGGTTAGGGAAAGACACATTAGGAGGCTGAGACATGGAATTGATTTACTCAAACAATAGCCATCTTCCACAGGTCGATAATCAAATTAGCCCGACTAGTCTCAGAAGAGCAAATCAAGCACACGAAGTATAACAAATTGTAAACAAAGAAAATCACTTATGAATGTAGAGTTACCTGAAGGAACACCTTAGGAGCAAAACAAGAAGTCTGAAGATGTGAAAGGCACAATCTCGATAGATTTCCCTTGTTGACACAAAGGCAAAACAGGGACAAATTATCACAGGATGTTTGTTTTGAATATTTCAACTCCTAGGGAACAGTCACTTTACTTCGGCACACCTGGTTACATTATATCAATCGCGCTCAAGAAGGTTTGACAGATCACAGACATAGCATGCTGAGGGCTTCCTGAAAGTGAGAAAAAGGCATGGTGCCTTCAGCTGCTGTGGTTTAACAGCCTGCAAGTTCACGTGAGAAAGAAAACAAAGCCTGATGTGCTGCGGGAAAGCACCTGCCAAGTGATGACAACTTCCCTACACAGAAGTGTTACCTCACCTTTCAAAGGCAACACTCTCAAAATGGTGAAATCGCACATATCCTTTATTTGAATGACCTAGGAGTCTGTCTTCTTACTCCTGGCATAGTTTCGGCTGTGACAAATCTGCCCTTTCCATGCGAAGTGCTTGTACTCTGTAGCCTGATCAAAGGCGGCCCCAGATCCAGCGGAAAGACAACTCTGTTCCTCTTTGCTCAAGGATGCCTTCGAAGAGGAACCGAGCAGGCACACTTCGTTTGCATACTTGAAGTTTTGGTGTTTAGTGTATCCCAGAATATCACAGCACATCACTTTGACGCTGTCACTTAGAAGCGAGGACACCAAAGTTTGATCCCAACTGCTGATACTTCACTACCCTTTCCGGAAGAGCATTTGATCCTTTCACCAGCTTCACAAGCTGCCCGTTACCGCTTTCAAATTCAAAAGCAGAATGGCCCCACAATGGCCCCAGTTGCTGCACTGCTTCCTGCTAGGTGGAGTAACTGGTGCAGGCTGAACGTCATTGCTGGAGCTCCATACAGCCTCCCTGTCATGCCCACAAAGGTCCAGAGGAGTTTCTCTGAAAGCACAATATGACATTATTAAAGCTGGCCCGAAGCAGGACACAAAGAAACCGAAGGGGGAGAACTCGCGTGCAACATCAATGGATGCTGGAGTTACGGTGTCCCTCAAAAGTGCATGGACGGCCTCCACCAGCTTCTTTATGTACGGCCAGTATTGGTCCAGAAGGACCCTGTACATGCAGGGAAGCGAGTGGTACAGCAGCCAGTGGCGCCATTCGGAAGCCTTCCAGAATAGGCGTGTGCTCAGTGCCCTTGGGAGTCTCGTGGAGCTGTGTGGTGGCTTGATTTCAGCCAGCTGGCTGTTGATGACAGCAATAGAGGCAGTGTTTCCTGTAAATAAACAGATCAAATGTTACTAAATAAATGAAAGCATTTGCCAGTCTGTTTTTGAAAACTGGTGCAGAATCTTTGGCAATTTAGTATGAAACAATTGGCTTAGATAAATTATCCCTCTTAAAAAGAGTGCAAATTCTATGTGCCATTACTCCGATAAAACATACGCTTGGTTTTCTAATACAAACGTCTAGCTTTATGGTCGAATCCACCCAATATGTAAGTGAAATCAGTGCATACTGCCTGCTAAAGATGACAGAAAGTGCAGCAACAAAGAAAATAGTTTAGACGAGACATAGCACGAAATGCCTTGCGTGGTTTAGCTCCCCAGTTTTGCCCATGCTCTTTTCCCGGTTTATCTTTCTACGTTACACAATCCAGCTGAATTCTTCGTTTTATTGCTCAGTGCAGTCAGTCTGCAGAAGTCTTACGAGGCTTAGCCTCCACAATTCATTGAGCTCTTTTGCGAACTAATAAGCTAGTTAAAGTACCTAGAAGCCACACTGACAGATGTAATGATCTGGTTCCAACCGGCTTGGTGTCCTGTACTGTACTGTTGTAAAATCTCTAGAATTGCATAGCGAACTGGCATAATGCCTCCTCTCCTTTTTCCTTCCTTGTGCTAAAAGTTATTTAAAGATTGTACAACATGTTTCGAAATTGGCACCCTGGATTAGAAAGAATGAAACAGGAGATTCTCCTGATGTTCACTTCCAAAGTCTCTTGTTTAAGCTACCGTGATATACTGGGCATGCACCATTGTCGCATAACTGCCTACCCCATATCACACTTTTGAACCGTTTGAAAAGTAAGCAAAGAACATGCAAAGGACTCCCATTAAACAAAAGGGGCAGAAGTCATTTCCAACGAGAAAGGAAATACCAGTGATGCTGATATACTTTTTAGTAAGCTGGTCTCCTCCACCTCTTCCATGTGACAGGGCTATATAACACTGGACGCAAATGTCACCACATGATGTGAGAAGAGCCTTGAGGAACTGACAGAATGCACTGAAAGAATAAAACACGTAAAGGACAAACACAGACACACACAGTTCTTTCAATGAGCAGCGAACATTTATGAGATGCCCATTACGCTACGACCTTGAACGACAAAGAATTGAAAGAAAACGAAAATATTCAAAATTTAATATAAAACCAATTTACTCACAAACTTTAAAAATACCAAATTAAAATGATAGCAAAAAAATTATAGGGAAAAACTTAAGGAAATTTCGTGAAAAAGGGGGAAAGGAAGAAAAAAAAGAAAGGAAATTAATGACGAAAATAATCCTGGAAAATGGGAACAAGAGGGACAAAGGACAAACACAAATCTCCAAACACAGCTAGGTTCTTGTCCAGCTCGCTTGTACCTTTACATTAACTGCATTATAATCAGGAAATTAACCCCTGAAAAGGGGGGAAAATAAATAAGAAAAGAAAGGAAAAGACAAAATTAATTGATCACAACAAGCTTTTTACGATAATTTTTACGCTAGAAATTCCAGCTTTTTTGACGACAAAGCCAAAGATGTCCCAGAGACATTGCTCACGGCATATCTGACCTTAAACGCTTCTATTGTTTCGGGCCCACATTTATCTATGTGTGAACTTAGCTAAGTGGTGTTTTCAAAGTGTGGGGTGCAATCGTGGCAGGTACGGGCATGCAGAACTATTGGGTGGAAGGAGTCCGATGATGCCTTGGTAACATCTAAATGGTGTTCCCTAAAGCGAGCATTTAGGCATCTTCCGATGGCCGATGTATTCGCCTTCGCAGCTCAATGGACTCGAATCAAGTTCAATTTCAAGTTTTATTCGCCTCAAATACGTTCGTTCAAACGTATTACATGAGGGGGGGGTAGAAAAATACAAACAAATGCAATGATATAATGGAAATAAAAGAACTAACTAAGGTTAAAAATTAACAACAAACAAAAACTAAAAACAAACTATACAGAATTCAGAACAAAGTTTACAGAAACCGGGCACAACAGAACTGGGGACTCAGTGCACAATTTATAGGAAACACAAGCAGACATGGCGCTGAAAACATAGTACCAAAGCCAAAAATTTTTTGCGGAATATTTTTTATCATTCTATTCAGTGACTATGTCGTTTGGGAGAGAATTCCCATTTTTAATGGACAGAGCAAGAGGAGAGTATTTGTATCTATTAGTGCGACCAAATATAGGTGCAATTTTCAAGGAATGATCATGACGCAAAGAAATGTATGAGACAGACTTACAGTGAGTGAGCATAAATGATTGCATGTTGTAATAAAAGTTATGAAAAAGAGTAAGGCGACCGACTGTCCGACGTGATTCAAGAGAAGTTAAATTAGAAAGAACCAAGTCTAAGTGGGAGACACTGGTTTTCGTACTGTAGTTTCGATAAATGATTCCAATGGGTCTTTTTTTATTTTTAAGGCCTTTCGCAAGGCGTTTTGTTCGGCCACGCTACCCATGCATTTGCGACCTCGCTGCACCAGGATAGAAAAGTGCGTTCATTTCGCGCGTGTGGGGAAAGGGGAGGGGGTCAAAGTTTTGACTTCCCAGTTGGGGGTGGGTTTAATATGCAAGTGAAAAAAAAAAGTCGAAATTTTGGAAGCCGACTTGGGGGGTGCGATCATTACGCGAGTGCGTTCATTGTGCGAGTAAATACATACCTTACTCATAACTGTTGCAAAGCATGACCTGATGCACACCTCCGCTCTCTTTATATAAACATTGCCCTCGTACTCCACTGAGGTTGAGTGGAGGTAAACATCCAGGAGATCCAGGAACTGACACGTGCCGTGTTTGTGGATAACGTTGTTCATACTGAAATGTTTTTGGTTGACAAACTTTATTACGAGAACGGGAACGACGCCAGGCACATAGCTGTTTTGTGGTGTAAGGCTAGCTGAGTCGCACGTGTGGGTATCAACGCCGATTTGTGAGAAACTGCGAAGTGGGCACCACCAACCATAGTTTTCTAAATACATAACAGATCCTTTTTTCCCTTTTATTTTGCAAAAAGAAAGTTTATGCGAATTTTAAGAGTTCAGAGTCCACAGATTCGGCGATACCTTGCTGGCTGAACAACTTGATGGCTTGATCGAGTGGTTTCGGGTATGCGGGACTACTGGGCAGGACATTGGTGAGGTTGGTCGTTGAACGTGAGTTGGTAGTAGTCCTCAGGGATCGCGTTGTTGTTTCAAGCGAATGGTCAGATGGGGAATCGATTTCTTCTGTAATGCCCCCCCCCCCCTCCCCTCCCCCGTCTTCCGCTCTGATTAGGTATGATCGTGGCTGTTGTCCGACTTGGACCACAATTCCGGGTTCCCATTTGTGGTTTCGACGGAAATAGACTCTCTCGCCTTGACTCAGAGGACGTAGTGGTTTGCTGTGTGCGTCACCATGTCGGTGCTGACACTTTTGACGGAACTGAAGGCGTGCTTGAACCTCCCTGATGTTGTAGTGCTGCTCAAGTTAACGCGGAGCAGCTGGCTTGAGGGTTGTGATCCTGCGGCCCATTAGCAGTTCCAATGGGGACAGGAGCTGATCCATCGGTGTGTCCCTAAGCTCCATAAGGACAAGAGACAGGTCGTTGCCTTCCTTCGGTGCCTTGGTCAAGCTGTTTTCATTCTTTGAACTGACCTCTCTGCAAGTTCATTCGACTGTGGGTAATCAGGAGAACTTGGATTATTTGTCATGTCCAGGCACTTGAGATACCCTTTGAATGCTTCAGAGTTGAATGGCAGGCCGTTGTCACAGACCCCTTCTAGAATGCCGAATCAAGCAAACTCCTTTTTTAGGGTTCCGATCCTTTGATAGCAGAGGTGTCCCCCTTTTGCTCTATCACAATGTACTTGCTAAAGTAGTCCACTACAAGTAGGTAGGTGACACTGTGGAGATGGAAGAAGTCATTGGTGACGATTTGCCATGGTTGTGTTGGAGACCGTCTGTCTCCCAGGGGCTCCCGTTGGTTCGACCGCTGGTGTTGCTGGCAGAGTTGGCCGTTGGAGACCATTCTTCTGCCAGCACCCGTTCTCCGAAACAATGCCGCGGAGCGGGGCGTTTTCTGCATGGGTCTTTGCAGAAAAAAAAGGCACTCTTATGAACTGATGTGCGGGCAAAGCTAACGCATTTCTTTCTCAGAGCGGGGAGGTTCAGTTGAGAGCATATCTCCCTAGCCTCAGACCTTAAAGACCCTGAAGGTCTTTCCTTGAGTAAAGCAGTTCTTTTTTCGAGTGCAGCTTCCACCTTTTCCTCTTAGATGTCCTCGTTCATAACAACGAAAACTACCATCTTTTCTTACTCTAGCAGCTTTAGCTGGGCGTTGCGGAGCTCCTCTACTGTTGAGTATACATATGACTTGCCTGGAGGAGGCAGGTGGGCACAAACGGAATGCACAGCTGTCCCTACGAAGTTCTGACGATCCTTTTCAGGGTTACTTGCTGCTACCTTGTAAACGGATGTCAGTTGGTCTACCCTCGATGCTGGAAGGTCTAGGGCGAACTTGGGCCCGTGAGACAGAAGTCCCACCGTGTCCGGGGAAAGCTGTTTGTCCAAAAGTACAACAGGGGGTTTCAGTTGAAGTCCGAAGCCTTCTGGCAAGACTTGCGTACCTCCCCAGGATTTTTACCCCTGCGGCCTCCAAGAGCCCGACTGCAGAACTCCTGAGGAAGAGGAACGAGGGTCTGTGGCGTAAAACGTATCGAGGAGTGCTGTCGTGGCCGGGGAGAGTCATTCTCATGAGTCGAAGTTCCTGGGATATCTCTATTCTTGAAATCTGCATGATCCTGTAGCTTGACAACCAAGTATGGGAGTGGAATCCCAGCACAAAGTCCACGGAGGCGTGGGCCACGTTTTTTCGCAAGCAAAGCCCCAGGGAGCGTAGACGGAGCCGCAGAAAGTTAATTATTGAGATGTAGCTGACGGCTTGAAAGAAGTTGCGGGGATTGAACACAGGGTGACGGGCGGACGTACTGAGTCAGGACATGAAGCTCACACAACTTGAATTAAAATTTAGGGAGCTTGTTTATAGAGACTTACAAACACAGAAAGAATAAACCCAAAGAGGTCAGAAACACAGACAAGTACATATCTTTCTTTTTTAAAGTTATTATATGGTTTTCCTCTTATCTTTTATCACGGAGACAGTATAGACCTTTGCAGAAACAGCTCGCTGGCCGCCGCCATTTTGCGACTCGAGTGACCCCTATTAGCCAAAAATTTCTGCCACCCGCCTGAGCTGTGGAAACCCGATCAGCGCGACTCCCCACCTGCATCGTGTGTTCGGAGTTCGCCGGCTTTCCTTCTAAGTGTTTACTCTATTTGCCTGTTCAGGATGCTTGCGTGTTTTTGTAATCTTCCACTGTGAGAACTTGGGAATACCAGGACTTATAGCCTTCTGGACCTTCGCAAGAAACGAGCGAAGAGAACGGGCGAAGAAAGCGAACGTCAAGCAGCCCGCGACGCAGGCCGTTCGACGTTCTTCGAGGATTATTTCCGTTGAGATAATCTCCGAAAAGCCTTCCCGGATATGTTCCCGGTCTTGGCGAGAAGTAGCTGATAGGGTCCGGGGAATGGGAACTAAATAGACACGTTCGTTCATTCGCACTAGTGCTGTGTATAAAAAACATCACTCTTCAAAACGTACCCCAAGACAAGCCGGATTCCGTGCGATCGTCGTGAAGTGACTGTCGTCGACACTGTATTTTGGATATGCTGTGTTATTTGAGACCTTTCTCAAATCATGTCCGGATAACGCGGCACCGTGGGGTACGCGTACAATATATGTTGTTCGATTTATGAGACTCGTTGAATTTCATATAGTGAGGGGGCAATACCCATGCAGTTCGGCTATCCTCTGGTGTGGTCAAATATATTAGGCAGTTAAGGTTGACACGGCTGAGTGTATAGTGCCGTTATAATCGCCACAGAACACAAAAGAAGAAATAAAGTGAGGCGATTTTGCCGCCACCAGCATTCAAAATTGCTCCTAGGCAGGCTGCCACAGCCTACTGACGAGAAAACCCACAGCTCAGCGCAGTCGGGCAACACTGACGTACAGTCTCAAAACCAGGGATGCGCGCTGGAAATCGCTTCGTTCGAGACTGCCGCTGGAAAGGTCTATATCGAGGTCAGGGGGAGTAAACCTTGTGCGGTTTTTGATCTGGTCTGGAAACTTCAGGGAAGTGTTCTGGGTCTCTTTTTATTTTCGATATTTATAAACGATCTACCCTATGACGTTTCAGTTCAAATCAAACTTTTTGAAGACAATTGTGTGGTTCATAATAAAATGAAAACAAAAGATGATCAGATCAAATTAAACCGTAATTTACAAAAAAAGAAAAAAAAGAAAATAGGCATTGGTGCGACAAATGACGAATCGTGGGGTTTCCACACCATATCAAAAATCATTATTTATGTCTATAACTAAAACAAAAAATCTGCTGGCCTATAATTATGACATGAATGGTTCTAAACTTTAAGAGTTAAAGAATTTAAGTACCTAGATGTAGTATTTAATCTTGACTTAAGATGGAATACCCATATAAACAACGTGTGCATCAAAGCTAAAAAAGCACTGTGGGGCGACAGACGCAACTTTGCTGAAGCGACTCCTGAATGCAAATATGCTCCAAAAGCCAGGGTAGTCATAACGGAATAAGTTTACAGTGGCTTAACACAACAACAAAAAATTAACAACAACACAGACGTTTCGCCACCTATCCGGGTGGCATCATCAGTGTGAACTGGCCCGGTGGTTGGGAGAGTCAAAACCAGTCGACTCTAATCTACAAGTCCCCGTAAACGTCCGGTAGGGGGCCCCGGTTCGTCTTGCACGCCTCGGGGTCTCGGCGGATAAACCACGATTCCACGAACTTCCTCGGGCCTCACCTCTGCTCACGAGCAGCATTGTCCAAGTCAAACGTATGCGCAGTCGTCCAGCTGTGGTCAACAAGCTCAGACTTGCTTCTCGTGGCATGCGTGACCTTCACCACATCCCTTCTGTGTTCCTCAAGTCGGAACGTACCACCACCTCTCAAGCTGAGGGGCAACATTCCGACGTAGTCTCCTGCCGAAAAGTTATACAATGCTTGCGGCGGAGAGGCATCAGAGTTACTGCGAGTTGGGTAATTGAAAATAGAGATCACTACATCAAGCGCGGGGTGGTACATATCCTCAGGCACCATTGGCATTTCACTCCAAGTCACACGTACACCGTTCGTATTTGAAAAACATAAATCTAAAGCATTGCCTTGCTTATTAAGAACATTGTTGAGCCGCTTCAGATCCAAAAAAGAAGATAAGTCTAAAAGATGGTTGCATTTCTCCTTTCAATAAAAGTTATCAGTCAAAACGTTGCACGCCTGTAGCTCGTTGAGTTTTTCTAACCCAACCAGACAACGCTGAAAATCACCAGGTGGCTTTTCTGGGGGGAGATAGAACAGACCAATAAGAACACGTTCTCTCTTTGCATGCTCAATTTCGACGAACAAGCTCTCAGGAAAGTTTTCTAAATCTTGACGCCTCCTTGAGCTGTCGACCGCGACCAACACACCGCCTCCCGCTCCAGCTCCTTGAAACAAGTCACGGTCGTGCCGGTACACAACAAAACCAGGCGGAAAGTAATCGGAGGACCCGATGTTAGGACGCAACCAAATTTCCGTTAGACAGAAGATTGCATAATTAGACACTGTAACGTTACAAAAAAAAAGCAATCGGCTTTTGTGCGTAAGCCGCGGACGTTTTGATATAATAAATCTATGCCAGGCATCACTTGTCAGCGGTTGTGGGATGTCCCTCTGAAGCGTGGAGCATGTCTCTCTGAAGGGTTCCTCTGAAAGGTTTAAAAAGGCTGGATTTAGGCCACACAGCTGGATCAGCAAGTTTCTCAAAATCCTCCGCAGCCGCGGCCACATGAAAGGAGCCGTAAGTGTCGAAACGGGTCTTTAGGTGACGGCACTCCACTTTGTCGATTCCAACGGAGGACAGGCGCGAAGAGTCGTCCTTGCAGATAATATCCGGCGCCAGCTTCGTAACAAACAGCGCTCTCAGACTCGTTGACGGCGAAACAACGCACAGCTTGTTGGTCTTGAATGCCCCGGTCAAATAATAATAAATGTAATAATAATAATAGTAATACTAATAATAGTAATTAGACGAGCCATACACGAAAAATGTGTATTTTTAGCTCACCGTTTGGACAAAGTCTACAATGCTGTCCGAATGTACTTCTATGTTGCATTCAAGTGCCGTTTGATGGTTCTGCTACCGAGGACCCTCCTCCCTCAAGGCACGGGAGAAGAGGACGCCAAAGCGGTGTTTGCAAGCCGACGGGAGGCTAAATATGTTTAGTATATAGAGACATGGGCCGCCTTTCCTTTGGGGAAGGATCTCTACGATGTCGTGCTCCACGTCGACTCCGCCAAGATTTTTGTACGAAGCGGTTAGATGTCTACGAGTGAGGATGGCGGTATTGGGTTCCTCGTTGTCAGGAGTTTGGAAGGCTCTATAGATGGCAAGTTTGACCGCGCGGCGGGTTTTCTGAATCAATATGATATCGGGGGGAGTTTGGAGGGACTGGAGGCAGTGTTAAAGATAGCCACGCTTCAGTCGGAAGCTGTGGTAATTCCATTGCCAGATAGTGGTTTGGTGCCTACTGAGGCGTGGCGGGCGTGGGAGAGGTAAAGCCATATTGAGGGATGCACTGTTAGAGGTAGGGTATGGATGGTGGGGGTGGTGGAGGAGTTTAGGACCCCAACTGGGATGAGATGTTGGTGAGTTGGTTTATTTGACTGGTGAGTTGGGCCAATCTGGAGGAGTACTTTGAGACAGCGTTTTCTATCGCCGTACAACGGCTGTAACGTTTTGCTCTAAGGTTTGCAGTCTGGCACTGAAAATGCGAGACATTTCGGTCATTGACGCTGAGTCGGTGTAATTTGTCTACGATTTTGAGGCCATAGTATTGATTACTCTACGCTTGACAGACTGGGCGGTGCTGTCAGGTGAGGATATGGCAACTGCAACGGGTAGTGGGGGAGGAGTAGGAGTGGGCGCTGGAGGGGTAGGAGTTGGCGCTGGAGGGGTAACCTTTCTGTTTAAGGAGGGGTCGTAAGTCTGCATTTTCCTTCTAAACGGCAGTGATTTATTGTGTGAGGGTTTGGACCTTTTGCCGTAGAGTTTGGACCTTTTGCCGTAGGGTTTGGACCTTTTGCCGTAGAGAGGGGCGGTGATGAGAGACATCCGACGGGCAAGGAGAATAGCCGGGTCGTGATTGCAGTCGATTAGGTATTGGCTGATGTTCTCCGGTGGACCGTAATCTGGCACATTAAAGATGATTCCGCGTGAGATCTTCGCAGGATTTGCCATATATGTGGCCAGAAAATAGTTCTCTTCGCCCTTCAGAGGGGGTGCTGAGTAGTATAGTTTTGAATGGCATTGATTCGAATTTTATCATCGCGTGCCACGTTGTAATTGGTCTGGGCAGTGTTAAAGACGAAGTCTTGCAGCTTGCCTGTGCTCATCGAGCTTAGGTTGAGGCCACCACGTGCACGGATGATGATCTTGTAGTAGTCAGGGAGTCTTGCGAGCTGCGGCGGGCGCGTCTTGAAGCCAGGCCTTGGCGAGCTGCGGAAAACCGGACGCCAAACGCGCCTCGCCGCTCGACTTGGTCGTTTACGTCGCCATCCGTTGTTTACCCTTGCAAGTTTTTTAGCCCTATGTTTTGCAGAAAGGGAGCTACGCTTTGTAATTTTACAAAAACCAACCTGTGAAATATACCTTTGACACAAAGTTCAGATTGCTATGTGCAGGCGCCAATTTTTTGGCCCATTTTAGATCGAGCCTGGTTATTTCAGTCACCCTATACTTACTGCCAGGTTGGATCACATTGGCATCTTATTAGCCTTCCTTTTCTTCACTTGGCTTTTACTAGTATGCTTTCACAAAAGTAGGAGTGAGGTCCTCGGTCGACTTCGGCGCGAACCTTAGCATGAGAGAAAATGGCAAAATGGCCCGTTTCCCGCCTTTCATGTACTTTATGTACCCGTAGATCATTGTGAACACTACGAATTAGTTTTTAACCTCTAGGTGGTAGTGGAACGACTGGTTGGCAAGAAGCTATCGAAGGAACAAGCGAAAGTGAGAAACCAGAGCAGCCAAGGCGAGCAATGCTGGCGACACGCACGGAGTGACAGCGGATTGGATCTCGGATTGGATTGAAAGTGTCAAAGACAGTTGGTTGTAAATTAGAACAGAGCAGTAACTTGTTACCAGTATAGGGTTGTTGCACAATACCATGGTTCAATGCTGCTACCTCTTCGTGGATCTGATCAAAACCCACTGGAATCCATGTTGGAGGCATTCATTGCTGTTATCCTATGTTTTGTGTCCTTTGGGGCCTTGTCTGCATGGTACTTTGTGCACCCACTCGAGGTTGAAGACAGTCAGTTGCTCTGTGATTGTTTTAGCCGTAAAACTTGGTGTCAACGGAGCCACGGCCAGCAATATTGTTTTTTCTAGAATTCCGTAAATCATTAGGAACCAGGACAAGGCGACGCTCGAGCAATCGGTTTGCCGACATTATGAATGGCTCCCAACGGACACGCCGGCACAACCTCAACCAGGCGGGTAAAGACAGGAGTAGAACACGGCAAGTCCTGGGCGCTAACATCTCCAGTCCCGAGAGAAAGAGCGAAAAAAGGCAGAGAAATAAAGCAAACAAAAAGTTAGGCGTGTTCGTTTTGCCGCGACAAGTTGAAGTTGCTCGAGCACTTGTCAGGTTTATTTAAATTTATCACTGCGCGACTCCTGTGTTCTTCTGCAAAGACAGAAAATAACAAGGTAAAGACTTTACTGGTGATGTTTGGCTGCATCTTGGTGCATATAAAGGCCTCGGCAGCGATAGGGCTCATCGAAATCGCGAACTGGGACCGCCGATCTCCGCTTCTATGTTCCGCCATTTCGAAGCGGCCAAACGCAGGGGACCTTTCGTTTCGGATTATTATGTTAACTCTACACTCTTAAAAAAATAATTAAAAAAGGAATGGACGGTCGTTGACTGTACTCTTTTTGGAGAGAATCCGGGTTATCGCAAGCTATACTCTCTCTAGGGACCAGGAATATGAAAAATACATGCAAATATGTATCAAAATACAAATACAAAAATACTTCGTCAAAAATGTATTTAATTACGAGTCTAATTACATTTAAAAAAATTGCGGTGGCTTAGCTCGGCTATGCCAGGATATACGCAGCGTGAGCTTAGGCGCATAAAATGAGGGGTGCTATCAAGCAGCTCCGGTGCAGCGTCAGACTTGGCTACTGCGCAACGGAGGCACATAGCTGGGCAGGCGGCGCCGCCAGTGCGTCTGCCGTGGCTGTGACGTCACTCCTCTGGAATGCGAAGACTGGCGAGGCGAGCGCGGTGGCGGCGGATCCCGCGGCGACTTGGCCTCCGCCCCGCCAGCTGTGCGCCGTGCGACGTCACTGCTCCTCGCACTTGCGCAGCACGGAGCATGGCTCATTATGCCAGCCACGCGAAACTGCTCAATTTCGGCCAGTGTAGCTCACGCTACAAAAAGCATTTAAATACAAGATACAAATACAACCAAATGTATTTGTTCTCTTCCAAATACTTTTCTAAATACATTCCTCAAAATTTGCGAGAGCGACTTCAGGGCACCTGCAACGGGTTTCTACGTATCTCTACGCACACTCTGGAGTAAGTTTGCGAGGCTCTAGTAACGTAATAGAAATATAATCACAAAAAATGTAATCAGCTTGGACGTAATAGGTGAAAAAGTACAGAGCCTCAAGCAGCTTTTTTTGTCGATTACATGTTGGTATATACCAACAAAGAACCGAGACGACCAAGACACGGAGCACTAGCTAAAGAATTTTTTATTGTTGCAACTCGCACCAGTTAACGAAAATCTGGACGACACGCGCATTTAGAATGTTCCAGGCAAAATTATGGATGGAAATCAGGCTGGAAAGCATCACAAGTTGTCACAGGCGCTTATTTAGCCAGTCTGCCTGTGAACGTCGATTTCATCACTATTCTTGCCCTGGACTAGCACCGTAATCACAAAGTCACTAAACGCTTGTGCTTGATTAAGAGACACTGCATTCGGTGCAGAACGTAGTTTTCTTTCTGCTCTGGAAAGTGCCAATAAATTTGAGGGATGTATTTTCGCCCACAAAATTGTATTTAATTACAATTGTATTTGAAATACCCACCTTTTAGTGTTTAAATACACACGTCAAATGCATTACCCAATTTGTAATTAAATAGAAATTCAAAATACACAAAGTATTTGAAATACATATTTCAATTACTTGTATTTGAAATACCGCCTATCCCTGCTAGGAATAGGTAATCGTTACCTTTCCACGACTAGTGTATGTTTTACTCTCCCATACGAGTGCTCACTTAACTTTTCTATAGTCACACAAATGGTTTTGCAAGAGTCAGGACTGTCTACAGGTTTTGAATTTCAGAGTTTGGTGCATTATTTTAACTGCCCTTTTTTGCTCCTAAATACAATTGTTTAAGCGACAACCAGTCTGTCGTATGTAAGAAAAAGTGTTGCCTGAACTCTGTACTAAAGAGTTAAGCACGCTCTCCAGGAAGAGTTATTGTAACCTTAGAAGTGGTGCCTGCACTCCGTATTAAAAAGTTTAGTGTGCTCTATAGCAAGAATTAATATTACATAACAGCAAACTTAGCAGTTTATATGATCCCTTCCCGGAGACTGCTTTACTCTTTCATACAGAGTTAGGCAACACTTGAAGTGGGGATTTAATTACTCGCACTAAAGAATTTTGTAGAGTAAGTACAACCCCATTTGGAAGTGTTGCCTAAACTCAGTATTAAACAGTTAAGCACACTTTCCAGGAAGGGTTCACACGAACTCTGCTCAAGTATAGTGTTATGTGCTGAGTGTAAAATCACCCAGTAAAAAGTAACGTAAATGCCTGCTAACAGAATTAGGGGAAGGGAAGTGTACAATTGGCTCCTTGTTAGTCAAACGTTTGCTGAAACAAAAAAAAACTCTACTGGCAAGTGGCATTTTTAGCCTGTTGAAGTGCGACCACTGTACTTTTATTTTTGCAGCTGTTGTATCAAATTTCAATACCTCCCTTGATTTCTCTGTAATGTGGAATAGTACTTCTGTCCTTATTATGGGAGCTGCTACATACAACTTGAGACAACTCAAGCACTTTGCAATGAACAGTAGCCCTAAAATCTAAAAGCAGCTATGTATATGTTCACAAGGGGAGGGTTGCATTGGAAATGTGGAAGTGCAGCTGAAAAAGGACATAAAAGAGGGAGCATGAGCCTGTTCGGAGGCCATAGGTTTTCATGAAAAGTCAGCATAGAAAGGATAAAAAAAGTAGAATAGAGCTCAATAAGCCAACACTTTAATGTTAGGACATGGGAAAAAAAGGCAAAAATGGCACACATATTCCCTCTGGTGAACAAGTTTCTTACTTTGTGATGAGATCCAAAGCCAAGGCAGACTTTATATCGTACTTCAAATCAATGAAGTGCCCAATCCGTCCGTCACCTCAAATAAGTGGTTCTCCAACACCGCAGTTATGGCCTTTGAGTCCTCTTTGTCAATTCGCATCAGCGGATAGGTCAATCTGTCGTGTCGGTCCTCCTGTGAAGAATGAATGCTTAAATGTAGACTCAGCAGTATGAGAAGGGAGGAAGCAACTCACTAAGTGTAGAAGGGTATGCACTTGGGCTAGTTGGTGATCCATATTTCCGAGGGAAAAAGCGCCAAAAACAATGAACAAGTAGAAGTGTTGTTGGTTTCTGTTACTTTTCCATTGTTTTTAGTCTTTTACCCTCGGATATATAGCTCGCTAAGTGCCCTTAGTTAATAGGAGTGCATTCATTTGTAAGACAAGAGACCATTTGCGAAAATCCCAGGAGCCATTCACAGGATACGTTCCAATAGTTGTCTGGTACTTGTTTTCTTGCCGATTAAACGAGAGTCCGAATCGAACACTTAGGCAGCACTCACTGCTGGCTCACTCAGCCGCAACTACCCACGACTGTTTGTATCCCCTCTGATATGAACATCTAAGAAAAAATTAACCACATCTCTCTTTTTTTCCTTTGTATGCAGTGGCAGCCATAAGGGGTTGCATTTATTTATGGCAGGGAATCCCCAAGTTTGCATACCCTATTAGTGGCCTCGGAAGAAGAGGGCAAGGCAAGGGGGGCAATTGCCTCGCCCTCCCGCTTCTCTCTGAGTGACATTTTAAACTATTATAGCAGACAATATGGGAGACAGGGACGGGGTTTAGCTCCCTAGCACATCACCCCTCCACCTTCCAAGCAATACAAACTCAGCTGGCTCCTGCCCATAGCGATGAAAGTCATAGCTCTATATAGACTAGCCTTAGGGGTAGGATGAATGGAAGTTCTTAACTTGAAACTTGAGATCATGTCCGGTTTTCAGTTTTGAAGGCGTGAGGTCGCATCCATGGATAAGGACATAGGGGGGCTCCGAATGCGGCCGAAGCGCCACCGGCTTTCACACCCGAACTCCGACCAGGCAGCGTTAGCTTTATATGAACGGCGGGTGCTACGGCCGGGGACGCCCCGGGCACGTGACGGTTAGTCTCCCCTCTGGCTAGGTCAACGAAGGCCACCAGGCTAAACCTGCTCTCCGCGAACCCCCTCTCAGCAAGGCCCCCCGGACAGCCCGACGCGCACCACGTATGGCTACCTTGGGCCCGACTTCCTTCGTTCACCTAGACACCGGCGCGGCCGCGCCATCGCCCCCAACCCCATCCCGGTGTCCGGCCGACTATCCGCCGACCCTCTTGGTCCACACCGACATACGAAGGGACCAAGCACCCCGCTGGGCCAGGAGTGACAGGCACGAGGAGATCGGGGGGTATGATATTGCCCCCGATCCGCTTAAGGCAGGCCATGGCAGCTAGGGCCACCTCCTCAGCCGTCCGGGAATAGCCCATCGGAAACGCCTTTGAAAACTTCTCCTTCTGCTCTTCGGGAGAGCCAGCCAGGCGGCCTCACCGTCTTCGCCTCCTCGGAATTTGAGGCTCTCCGCCGGAGAGAGCGAGTTATGATCTTTGGCGACAAGATCCCTGACATTGAACGACAAGGGCAGGATCGGGCAGCCCCCCTCCTGATGTTTCCCCGCCGTCTGCACCAGCCGGAGCAACGGGTCCCAAACGAATGGGGCCCGCGGCGGCGGCTTAGGGCTCCTCTCGACCGCGAGACTCCGACAGTCTCGCTATGACGTCGAGTCTGCTGTACCCACTCGGCCGGGAAGTCTGGTATGTCAACGGTGGGACCGTTGATACATTTAAACAAGTCGAAGGTCCCGACCACCTCAAGTTGATCTCCCTTCCACGTCACTGCCAGACCCCGCTGCGTGGCCACTGCCGACAGGGTCGCGCGAAGACCTTCCTTGGCCTCCCCAATGTCTGGCAGCGTCACGGACCCGCGTTTGCCAGCAAAGAAGTCGTCAACCGAGATATCGGCCAGGACTGGGTCTGGTAGATCCGGAAAGACACGACGCACTCTGTGAGTGCCAAAGGCACGAGTTATAGTGGTGGACAAGGCCATAGGGTTAATGAGGCTCGGGTCGGCAACCCAAGCCGCTCTGGCCTCCAGCAGGTCCCTGATGAGCGGGTCCTGCTCTGCCTCAAGTGCCTCGACACGCTTAGCAAACAGATCATCTTCCCATGATCCTTGCAGGTCTATGATGCCAGTCAGATTGTTGGTGCAAAGGGGAGTCAGTGGAAAGCGCCGAGTGCTAATACGCGTGGACTCTACCAGACGGTGCCGGACAGCCCACATGACAGTAGCAAACGGGTCATCGTCAAGCCTGGCCGCATCTCGGCCCTCCACTGTTCTAAGTTCGACGGCATTCCCCTTCCCACGGAGAATGAGGCCATACTGCCTTTTGAGAAGAGATTTGAAAAAGAACATGGGAGTTCTTAAAAACTTATTCAATGTCCTCTCTCTGAGACTCAACCACGAACGGATAAGAACAAAGCAGCCTCACGAGCAACAACTGTTCTAAACCGTAATTCGCGTAGATGTACGACGCTACCTCAAGTGCGTCCAGGATTTCTCTGGAACGTCCTTCTCCGACCCTTCTCCCACAGATCAGATGTCTTCGATATCGGAGGCGCCCGATTTTTAGATTGGGGCCTCCGACATCGGAGACATTCGGGGGATATCGGGGGGCATTCGTCCAATTGGTATACAATATGTTAGGAACGTTCTTAATATTTAATTAGTTTGAGCAACCTATTGTATTTCAATGCTGACTACCGTATATCATAGTTTATTTCACAACTTTAGAAGTTAGCAAATGCAGGTAACCTCTAAGTTTGGGGACACCATTGATTAAATATTGTAATTACAGCTCTACATGAAGCTAATTTACTATAAAGTACCATTAAACCTTAATAATATAAAAAAAAACTGTACCTACTGAAATTCACAAACTCAAAAAAAAAGAAGCAAAATAAATATAACAGTAGCCCAACCAAGAACATACAGCTTCGATTGGTCAGTGTTAAAAAAATTGAAAGAAGTGCCACATTCCAAAACAAAGCACGCATCGTGGCGAGCCCAAGCTGTGCCATAACTGAAACTACTAGATAGCTAGTGAGCTGCTCACATGCACCACTCCATCATGCATGTGCACAATAGATGTGGGCTCTGAATTTCTGATTTGCATATGGCATGGACTGGTTGCACCACTCTGAAGGCAGGTGTGGGCACGCGCATTATGTGCCAGAGCGCATCCTTCAGTATGTCCAGTAATGCTGAGGTGAAGTTTGCCCAATAAGTTGAGTTTCTACATGGCTTCATCTGTTGAAAACTGCTCTGCCAGCATTTTGTGATGCTTTGTGTGTGTTCATCAAATTGAAGATTATATATTTATGTCAGAACCGCTGGAGCCTCCTGCTAAACAGGCGTGTTAGTTTTATGAAGGCAACAAGGGCGGCAGTGGCTCCCCGCCCCTGTCTACTCCCCCATCGGAAAGCAAAGAAAGTTCTGTTGAGAGCTGGGGTCTTAAGAGATCGGCAGAAGTTCCATACCATAATTCCTCGACAAGACAAGTTGCGAAGTCCTTCAAGATCATGAGGGTTTTGATTAGCTCCATGGCAGGAGCTGCAAGAACAGCAGTTTCCCTTGTTTAGTGAGCAAACATTATCTCCAGCAGTCACACTGTAATCAATAAATTGTTCATATGCAGTAAGGTTCAAGGTTCAAGGTGTTTAATGGCCCAACTTCCACACAGCCGAGTGCCTGAGGCAGCCAAAAGGCAGAAGCCCATACAACCAAGTGCTGGCTGCTTCCTCTCTTTCTCCCCAACTGGAACAAGTTTCTGCACTCTTGGCATTCCTAACTAAGGAGACAATCAGGTCTTTATATGACTTTGATATGGAAACTTGTCATCAGTGTAAGATGGCGTGCAAAACGATGACACTTGAAGAGGAGCAGCCAGACGCTGAATCCTTGTATCCCTCACCATGGTCGCTGAGCAGGTGGCACCATGGTTACAACTGATCCTCGGCCACAGCAGTAACGGTATGACCTAGGACGGTACCCTGGACTAAAGGGTGTTCTGCTGCGGTTCGGATCCAGCTGTGCGGGAAATTGGCACCTTAGAGATTTCTTTTTCTAGGACAGGGTTTATGCATGTTGAAGCATGGCATCAGAAGTTGAGTTGTATCAAGAGCGTTGAGAGTAAGTGCTCGGAGAGCTTGTCCAGTTAACTTCTTGTCCCAGCATCTCAGCATGACTGTAATCTGCTTCAACATTAAAAATAAGTCTGTAGGTAAGTAGCTAAACATTCGGATGGTTACTAATCTGCTGCACCTCTTCTTTTTGTGGAGTGCATGACGACACTCAGCTTAAAAAGAGCTACTAGAATATGAAGATGCCATCAGTACAACGAGAATATGGTGAATGTAGGCATAACGGAATGGAAGTCCTTGTTACACCTGGTCCACAGATCACGGAAAGTTCGTCGGAGTGCTTTTCACTCTGAATGGCATGCACACGAACTCGCAAACCGAAAGGCATTGTTAGGCTCCTTTTGAATTACCAATGGCTTGTCTGGTATTGGTGCTAGGACTTACCAGATCGACCTTGGAAAATATGGCAAGCTATTGTTGAGCAGTGTAATGAAGGTGCTGATGCAAAAGAACTGTGTTTTTCTGTTTTGTAGCAGCTGTATATGGCAGAACTACATCGTACAGCGCATGAATTATGTGCAAAACTAGCTTTTTTAAGTTGATGAGTATAATCAGTGCGTAGAACGCACACATTCATACATGGATATGTTAGCAAAAATAAAAACTAATGTCTCGTTGCAAGGACTCACACAAAAAGCGGAATTGGTTGAGAACCACATGTAAACTGGTAAAATCACTGCAGTACACTAACAACAACAAAAAAGCTATTTTTATGTTGGCACATCACGCTTCCTCCGCATTAAATTGTGCATACGACCGCTGCTGGAAATTCTGAGGAAAGCAGTCTGAGTAGCCACAGTCGGCAGCGACCCCAGACATGCTCAACGGGGTGCGAACCGGACCTGGATTGGCCTCGACATCATTGTCGTCGCACCCGTTTCGCACCCAGGCGGAGCCTGGGGCGCTCAGCACGTACTGGGCCGTGGCGGGCAGCTGGGCGAAGAGGCCAATAACAGCTGTACGTGTTGAAGTCTTGGAGAAAACACAGACGGCAAGCGTCGACGAGTGGCTTAAGGCTAGGTACTTCTAGCAGAGTGTGTTGGATAGACTGCAGCTCACGCAGGAAGAACTGTGTCTGTCCCTCGTCTATTTTCAGTGTTTTTATTCTCACTGTGTGAACTGTGGCCTAAGGCTGCAGCGTCACGTGGCGAGAGTAGCAAGGGGGCGTTGCCACTCGCAAGCTTGTGGATGTCTGTCGAAGGGCAGCGGGTAAAGATGTATTTAGGAAGTTGTTTGAGCTTGCCTGTCCATAGTCTCAATGCTCTCTTTAGAGCGGCCTAGGACTGACGGGATCATGCAAGCCTTCTTTTTCGGGCTCTTAGAAGGCCACCTCTCCTGAGACTCCACCTCACAAGCCTGAGCCTCGCGGCTCATCGCTTCGGGACAGGGGCCCGTTCGTCTGCAGCTCCGCAGGGTGCGCACTGGAACCCGATACCCGAGCAAGCTGCCTTTAATATTCACCACTCCAGGCTTCTTGCGCATCTCGATGAACTCTGTTGACTTTGCGCTTGAGAGCGGCCTTTTCTTCGTTCACCTCACTACATCGCACAGTTCTTCAGATTCTGGAATTGTTGAATTAAGGTGCATTTGGTTATATGCACTTCGATCAACCAGTTACTTATAAAAAGAGGAATGCTAGGGGGGAGAATTTTCGGCATACCTGGCACGTTGACAGTCTGCGCGTGGTAGTAGCCCCCCAGGGTTGTTATGTTGCCGCTCCAGAAGACATTGTACAAAAAGTCTGGGTTGAAATCCCCGCACGTAACGGGGCGGAAGTCTTATATTTCTTCTAGGGACAACCGCTGTCGTCACGGTCTATCTTATATCCCACCAACGCAAATAATTCGCACATCACTAATCCAAGCTCTATGTATAAATGGTAACAAAGCTTCCATGGAAGCTCATAAGGCGCGAATATGGCGGCTCATTGGGTGCAGCGCCATTTATTTATTTATTTATTTATTTATTTATTCAAAATACCTCAAAGGCCCGGTGGGCATTACATGAGGGGGGGTTATTTTCCAACAAAGGCATACAGTACAACGCAAAAACATCGAAACAAAATAATAACTGAAATTAGAACATACTGATGTGCGACAAATGACGACAATAAGCACAGGACAATAACTAAAAGTAGTTGAATCAGTCATGGTAAACACTTTGGGACAAAATAACATAATACAATGCTAATAACAACGGAGCACCGAAGAATGTCAGCTTGCATACTAGCCGGGGATGAGAAAGAAGTTAGTAAGTGCACTGCGAAACATTTTTGCATCAGATATGGTGACAATGTCGTCGGGAAGACCGTTCCAGTGTTTGATGGCTTGAGGAAGTGCTGAGTTATTAAATGCTAACGTTGAACCAAAAAGGCGTTTAAAGCTTTTGCTGTTATTTTGACGATGTGACACTCTATTCGGTGGTTCTAAAAGTGATGAGCTGGAAAGACCGGGGTTATAATGCAACCGATGAAGTAAGCAAAGAAGTGCGATTAGTCGACGAGTCTCGAGGGGATGAATAGAGTTATTTTGCTTAAGAAGGGAGACGCTGGCAAATCGGGAATAAGATGATGATATGAATCGGGCGGCACGGTTTTGGACAGATTCTAACTGGTTAATTAAGTACTTCTGATGAGGATTCCAGATAGGTGAAGCGTATTCTAGTTTTGGGCGTACGTAGGTATTATAGGCTAGATGGCGTAGGTGCGCGGGTGCGGCTTTTAGGTTTCGCTTTAGGTACCCGAGAGTACGTGACGATTCAGCAGTTGTAATGTTAATGTGGGTAACCCAAGACAGATTCGAGGTCAGATGCACGCCGAGGTACTTGTAAGATGAGACAGCAGGTAGAGAAGCGTTATTTAGGGCATAACAGAAAGATGAGACTGAGCGTTTCCTAGTGAATGAAACCACGTTACATTTATTTACGTTTAGTTGCATTTCCCATTTTACACACCAGTCGAGGACCTTGTTAATATCACTTTGTAGGATGTCATGGTCAGTTTGGTTGTTAATTTTTCTATACAACACACAATCGTCAGCGAAAAGCCGGATTGTAGATGACACGGTGTTTGGAAGATCGTTAATGTAAATCAGAAAAAGAAGGGGCCCAAGGACTGTGCCCTGTGGGACACCAGAGGTTACATCGGTAGTCGTAGAGTGAAAGTTGCCAACCACAGTAAATTGCTGTCTAAGGGTTAAAAAGTTACGTAACCAAGAGAGCGTGAGGGAATCCAGGTTTAGAGCAGAAAGTTTGGATATTAGGCGACAGTGGGGTACCCGGTCAAATGCTTTAGAGAAGTCTAGGAAAATAGCGTCGGTTTGAGAGCCGGAGTCCATGTTAGTATGAATATCGTGGGTGAACTCGAGCAGTTGTGCTTCGCATGAGTAGCCCTTCCGAAATCCATATTGGTACTTGTAAAAGAAGTTGTTGCTTTCAAGGTGTCGTATGGAATGGGAAAATACTATATGTTCTAACAATTTTGACACGACACTGGTTAGGGATATGGGGCGATAGTTAGCTACAGATGATTTATTGCCAGACTTAAAGACTGGAACGATCTTCCCAATTTTCCAGTCCTCAGGAATGGAACAAGAAGACAAAGATTGTTGAAATAACAGGCACAGTAGCTGCGAAGAAATTTCACTGGTATTTTTCAGGATTTTAGAACAGATGTTATCAGCACCAGACGACGTGGATATATCAAGGTTACTTATAAGTTGACTAATACCGGAACTTGTGATAGAAATGGGATTCATGAATGGGTAATCAAAATCTGCCACAGGTGGAACGTTCGATTGGTCCTCTCTAGTAAATATTGATGCGAAGAATTCGTTAAAAACGGAGGGACAGAGAGCATCAGCTACAGGGTTCCCGGTATTATCGGATAAGGAAATAACCTGGTGAGATTCCTGCGGTGATATTATTTTCCAGAATTTTTTGGGGTTGTTAGTTAGAAGGGAGGGTAAGTCGGAGCCGTAATATTTTTCTTTGGCCAGGATAATAGTGGAGTCGTATTCCACCTCGCAATTTTTATAGTTAGCCCACGCCTCAGGAACATTTGACCGTTTAGCAAGGCGAAATAGTCTTTTCTTTTTTCGGCTTAGGATTTTAAGGGATTTATTGAACCATGGTTGGTTGCTATTGGAGTGAATGTGGACTAATGGGACAAATGCATCGATTAGTTCAGATATTTTAGTCTTAAACAGGTGCCAGTTTTCTTCAACAGTTCTATTTTGAAATCCATCAGCATAAAATGGAAAAAAGAGAGAAAGTGCTTCGTTAATTGAGGGAAAGTCGGCTTTGTTATAATCACGAATTTGCTTAGTCATTGCTCGCTCTATATCGGTATGAAGATTAATGCTGACATTGATCAACTTATGATCACTGAAACCGGTAAAAAGTGACAATGAATGAACAGACTCGGGATTTGATGTAAGAACTAAGTCCAAAATATTGTCGCCACGTGTCGGTCCATTCACAATTTGTACCAGGTTAAAGTTTTGACATACATCCAGGAAGTTTATTTCCTGCTGACCATGTGAAGTTTGAGTGGACCAATCAATAAGTGGAAAGTTGAAGTCACCAAATAAAAACAGGTTCGCGTTTGGAAAGGCCTGGTGTAGGGTATAAAGTTGATCATGAAGTATGTTGATAAATTCGGGGCCACTGTCAGGGGGACGATAACACACACCCAGGATGTTCTTTTGGAATGAGGAATATAAGCTAACCCAGATTATCTCTAAACTACAATCATTTGGAATCTCGTATGAAGGAATTCGTTTTTTAACGGCAATCAGCACGCCACCACCTCGCCTGTCCGGTCTGTCTCGACGATAGAAGTTAAACTCAGAACCATTATTAAGGATTTCTTTATTTTTAATATCAGGTTTCAGCCATGTCTCAGTAAGAATCGCGATGTCAGTATCAGTGTCGTAAAGATAGGAAGAGAATGCATCGCGTTTTGGTATCACACTTCGAATATTTGTGAATGATACAGTAAGTGCAGGGGGGCTTATGACGGGGAGAGAATTCGTCGAAACAGCACGTCGTGGGATCGGTGGCTTATTTTTCGTGAGCTATCTTGGCATGAGTTCAACGCAATCTGAGTCAGGGTTGTACATATAGATAGTGTTATCAATTTTTAGTTTGTCAAATGATAGTCTAAAAGAAACGTTTTTATTCTTAGCGAATTCGATTAGTTTCCTCCTTGCGTGGCGGACTGAGATAGAAAAGTCTTCTCCAACAGAAAAGGGTGTTCCTTTCAACTTAAAACCTGAAGACAGGATGCGGTCTTTTTCTTTGAATCTGGAAAACTTTACAATGATAGGGCGTTTCTTCTCAGTGTTAAACTTTCCAATTCGGTGGGCTCTTTCGATACTATCTGGGTGGATGCTGATTTCGAAATGACGAGAACAAAAATCTATCACCTTCCCTTCGGACGAGGCCCATGTCTCATTTGCATCATCGATGATACCATAAAATAGCAGGTTAGACCGACGAAGCCGATTTTCAGCGTCATCGCATCTATATGCCACATCATGCAACTTTGAAGAAATGACAGTGAGTTCACCTTCGGAGGCAGGGGTATTCTGCGTGGCTTTGTATCTCGTCAGTTCGGCCTCCAACTCAGCAACTTTCGCAGTTAGTCTTTGTATCTGCCCGTCCGAGACTTTTTGTTGTTCCTTTAGGGTTTTTATTTCCGAGATAATTCCTGCCTGACCATCTTCTATTCTTTGAACGGTAGCCAATATTTTTTCCTGTATGCCCGGGCTGTCAGTGACAGGTCCGGGGTTAGATTCTACATCGCCCGCCACTAGCAGCTGGGAGTGAGACAACATGGAAGCAAAGAAAGATTCAAATAATGCATAAACACATTGAAGAAAGGCTAGGGTGTCGGTGGGGCATGACACAGCAATCAGACAGTAATTACTAGATCGGCAACTAAGACTGGTGGTCCGATAACTAACCTGCAACAGCAGAAACGGTGAGCGCTCCATCTTGCGCGTGTCATGCCCCAAGAAGAATGCGTTCGGGGCGTCCTTATATACGGCCCCGCCGGTGGCAGACGATCCAGGTTGCCTGCACAGTGTCGCCCAAGCATCCAGAACTGGGTTTGGTGTCGTCGTTGTGTTGAAGAAGTCGGTAGGGGATCTGGCCGTGTCGCGTAGTCCAGGCTTGGCGCCGCCGCACAGTGAACTCAGAAAGACGAGAACCTGCAACAGCAGAAACGGTGAGCGCTCCATCTTGCGCGTGTCATGCCCCAAGAAGAATGCGTTCGGGGCGTCCTTATATACGGCCCCGCCGGTGGCAGACGATCCAGGTTGCCTGCACAGTGTCGCCCAAGCATCCAGAACTGGGTTTGGTGTCGTCGTTGTGTTGAAGAAGTCGGTAGGGGATCTGGCCGTGTCGCGTAGTCCAGGCTTGGCGCCGCCGCACAGTGAACTCAGAAAGACGAGAACCTGCAACAGCAGAAACGGTGAGCGCTCCATCTTGCGCGTGTCATGCCCCCTTGAGGTGTGCGGCATTGCCGCTAGTCATGCTGGCCTGCGACGTACGGGAAGTGACGCCTTATTAAAAACAAACAGAAAATGACGCAATTGCCTCTTGACTGCAACATCACGATTGCTCTTCGCTAGTGACACAAAATTTAAATGCCTTTCGCCAGTGACACGAAATTGAAATGCTTTTTTTATGTGTTCTACATGCCTGCGCAACTACTGTCCTTCATAACTTGCTTCATACAAAGTAAAGTGAATGGTACTTAAGCAGGCACATAGAATACGGAAGAAAAACAATTAGACACGTTGGCATTGCTACTTGTAGTGCATTAGACATTGGAATCTATCACTTCCATATAATCTCTTTAGCAAAAGAACCACTTTTTTCATCAGTTCTGGGAACCACCAATAAGTTAATATATTTTTGAAATTATCCAGTGTGTTACAGCACGTCAATGAATGGATGCTTATTATTCAAAGTGTCGGAGGGTTAGGCGAGTGGCCAAGAGAAGGCGCCACCGCTTGGGAGACGGGGGGTGCCCGGAAAAAACAATAAACGCAAACTCGCCGGACAGTACTGACTCCCTGCCCAACCGGTACATGGTGGCATGTTCGTAGTTCTTGCCTTCGTCCTCAGTCAGCTTCAAAGAACAAAGAACGTCCTCCCCTTCGCGGCCCATGGCGTAAACGTGTTTACTTGCGTTTCTTGAGAGCGGAGACGCAACTCGGTGATTATCCTGTAGCGTTGCCATCTCGTGAACCACGTCTTCCACGTGTGCGGCTGGTGAAAGTCGAACTTTTCCAGCAGTTGTGTTGAAATCGGGTTGAAGTAGCTGCTTCCCGCTTGAACCGCTGCTTTTTGATCCGTCATGTTGGACCGGCGTTGTTGCGCAGTTACGCGTGTCCGCTGCTCCCACTGCTGCTTCGGTTGTGCGTGCCGTGCCCGCTACTGTTGCTCTTATCGCTGACAAACTAAACCACTGAGAGACCTACTTCGTCATGATGCAGTCTGGTACTGGGGAGAGGCTCAGCAGCAAGCCTTCCAGCAGACCAAGGCAGCTCTCATCACAAACTCGGCATTGGCAATGTACAACCAAAGAGACCACTTGACACTCTTGGTCGATGCCTCATCCTATGGATTGGGTGCTGCGCTCCTCCAGGAGTCCCAAGGCGAGCGATGACCAGTTATGCATCCAAGGCACTAACGGAAACTGAGCAACGCTATGCCCAGATTGAGAAGGAGGCACTAGCCATCATGTGGGCTAGTGGCCATTTCCGCACATACTTCCTAGGGCTCCAATTTCATATTGACACTGACCACAAGCCCCTTGTGCCACTTCTCACCACGAAGCGTCTAGATGAACTCAGACCTCTTCTGCAACGTTTCCGCATGCGACTACTGGAGTATGGCTTAACGATCTCCCACATCCCGGTAAAGAAGATCCACCCGGCAGATGTGCTGTAACGCAAGCCACTTACTGGAGCAGGAGAAAAGGAAGCTGCCGACCTGGAGGAAGCCGTTCTGGAGTATGAAGTTCTCACAGTGGATCTGTTACCTGCGTCAACAACACGCTCTCACGGATCAAAGATGAGATCGGGAAGGATCCTGTCACGTCTGGAGTTCTGCTCTACGGGCTGGCCGAGCATGAGAGCTCTACCACCAGAACTGCGGCGATACTGCGAAATAGCAGGTGAACTCGAGGCTGCATTACTGTTTATTGGTCTGGGGGACGACTACAGCAAGTAATATTAAGCAATTATTTACATTGCAAAAACGCGCAGTTAGGTCAATTGATAATTTACCTTGGACTGAATCGACTTCCCCTAGCTTTATTAAACATGGAATATTAACGTTAGACAATCTTTTTTGCCTAAAGGTTGCAATTTTAGTTCATACTCAAATAAACAGGAATCCCGCAATAATTTACGAAACATATTTATTTAAGCAAACAAATTACAATTTGAGACACCAGCAGTTTTCAAAACCTAAAATAAGAACTAATTACGGTACACAAAAAACATCCTACCAGATACCCGATCTTCTTAACAGAAATTATTGTGTATTCGAATTAGCCCAGACAATAGCGTCGGTGTTTCTTTTCAAAAAATACCTTACGGTATACTTCAATGTGCCTAGTGTGTATTCCTATTATAGTTCACATCAAAATAGATTGTACATTCTTGAGTGTCATATTTTTATCTTCTCAGATATTGTTTTATTTTTTATTTATGCTGTTTTTGATTCATTTCCTGTGCCCTGCTGCTGAGTGCTGTAACGGGGGTTGGGGACCTAGTCAGGTGATTCGTTTTCGCCTTTTGTCCCAACCTCCCTGACCTGACTGTCCCAACCTCTCTCGCCACGGTGCGAGCTTGAAACGGGCATCGTCCCATTAAGCCCATTTCCATGCTTTAAGCAGTAATATCGTCCAGTTATTTTAATGAATATTTCTCCCGGGTTTCAGCACCAATATTTTAAATATTCCACCGACGGTGTCTTATTCTCTGTATGTGGATGATGTGCAAATTTCAGTTTCTTCTTGCAACCTGTATAGTTGCGAACGTCAACTGCAACTGACAATTAACAGAATGAGCAAGTGGGCAGCCGAAAATGGGTTTCGTTTCCCCCCGACAAAACCGTATGAGTTTCGTTTTCGCTGCGTCGAGGGTTGTCACCAGACTTGTGCACGTTACTGAAAAATAGTAAGGAATTACAGTTACAATTACTCAAGGCTAAATTGTAATTTATTACAATTACAATTACCCTTCCATAAAAGTAAGTGACCGTTACCCCAAAAAGTAATCCGTTACTTTCGTGGCGTTACTTTCAAGAATATTGCCTTCAATTAAGAAACAAAAGGAAGAGGGTTATTCAAGTTTTTATTGTTGCAACCTGTCCCATTTGCGGACAGGCGGCGGCGGAGTATCGGGTATCGTTAATGGAGTGATCGGACCGATCGACTAAAATTCTCGATTCTCAAAATCGCAAAGCTGTAGAAGTCATCATACATCTAGCCAAAACTAGAATAAGAGTTGATTTGTGCCCATCTTACTATACCGGCATATATTGCCAGGCAATAGCAAAACGTCGTTGTAACAGTAAGGTGATAATTAAATAGTAAATAAGGTTTGGCTCGATATTCTCCTTCCTTTGGTTCTGAACAGGTCGAGCCTCGGTTGAGATGTTGGTGAATAAATAAAAGTTTCCAGTAAATGAATATAGTAATCGAAAAAAAGGAAACTCATAACAACAATTAATTAGAACGTCGGTTAAAACAAGGAAATGTAAACGCACGTTTGTCGTGTGTACCTTTTTTGGTGCCGTTTAAAAACGCACGGAGCACGAATCGACTGCATTTTACTCCGGTGTTCTCCAGATAGACGTCCGCTGATGCCACGGGCAGCGAAGGGCATAGAACGAAGTAAGCCGCGCTATGGCCCCACTCTTGAGTTTCACTCTCTCCCCAAGCCCAGAATATCAAGTCTACGTCAGCCACCATTATGTTTTATTTGTAAGAATATCTGCTTGAGATAAGATGCGTCCTGCTGGGGGAAAAACGGGAAGAAGAAGAAAGGAAGACTATTACCATTTTGGAAAGTGCTCACAAAAAGCTGACTCACAAAAGGGGTGACTGAGATGCAGATAACCTGGCTGGAATTCACAAATGAAGTGGGCCAACTCTAGAAGTTGGACTACAAAAAATTAAAGTAGCTTTTAAAACAGGGTAAGGTGAAAGAAACAGCAGAAAAAATACATCCTGTTTTCGAGAAGATAAGTGTGCAGCAACGAACGAGGATGCTTGTGGCAATAGCACTTTCGGTTTCGGAGCTGGCAGGAACGAGGCCATGTGCTCACGAAAACCTTTCTTGATGCAGGCGATTGTTCCGTTCTGCCTCGTCACCGCTGGCATCAGTTTCCTGAGTCCAACGTCAGCGCAGCGTCAGCTGCATGCGACGTCAACGACCTATCAGCCTTCCCGTCAGACGATTCCAAGTTCTTCGGAGTTCTTCAGGGTTCCACCCGTCCCACCCTCCAGTCAACCGAGTGGACTGTTCGAGTCAGCATATAAGCCGACGCGTGTCACGGAATCCCTGGGTTTCGGAGCTGGCAGGAACGAGGCCATGTGCTCACGAAAACCTTTCTTGATGCAGGCGATTGTTCCGTTCTGCCTCGTCACCGCTGGCATCAGTTTCCTGAGTCCAACGTCAGCGCAGCGTCAGCTGCATGCGACGTCAACGACCTATCAGCCTTCCCGTCAGACGATTCCAAGTTCTTCGGAGTTCTTCAGGGTTCCACCCGTCCCACCCTCCAGTCAACCGAGTGGACTGTTCGAGTCAGCATATAAGCCGACGCGTGTCACGGAATCCCTGGGTTTCGGAGCTGGCAGGAACGAGGCCATGTGCTCACGAAAACCTTTCTTGATGCAGGCGATTGTTCCGTTCTGCCTCGTCACCGCTGGCATCAGTTTCCTGAGTCCAACGTCAGCGCAGCGTCAGCTGCATGCGACGTCAACGACCTATCAGCCTTCCCGTCAGACGATTCCAAGTTCTTCGGAGTTCTTCAGGGTTCCACCCGTCCCACCCTCCAGTCAACCGAGTGGACTGTTCGAGTCAGCATATAAGCCGACGCGTGTCACGGAATCCCTGGGTTTCGGAGCTGGCAGGAACGAGGCCATGTGCTCACGAAAACCTTTCTTGATGCAGGCGATTGTTCCGTTCTGCCTCGTCACCGCTGGCATCAGTTTCCTGAGTCCAACGTCAGCGCAGCGTCAGCTGCATGCGACGTCAACGACCTATCAGCCTTCCCGTCAGACGATTCCAAGTTCTTCGGAGTTCTTCAGGGTTCCACCCGTCCCACCCTCCAGTCAACCGAGTGGACTGTTCGAGTCAGCATATAAGCCGACGCGTGTCACGGAATCCCTGGGTTTCGGAGCTGGCAGGAACGAGGCCATGTGCTCACGAAAACCTTTCTTGATGCAGGCGATTGTTCCGTTCTGCCTCGTCACCGCTGGCATCAGTTTCCTGAGTCCAACGTCAGCGCAGCGTCAGCTGCATGCGACGTCAACGACCTATCAGCCTTCCCGTCAGACGATTCCAAGTTCTTCGGAGTTCTTCAGGGTTCCACCCGTCCCACCCTCCAGTCAACCGAGTGGACTGTTCGAGTCAGCATATAAGCCGACGCGTGTCACGGAATCCCTGGGTTTCGGAGCTGGCAGGAACGAGGCCATGTGCTCACGAAAACCTTTCTTGATGCAGGTTAGTGATTTGCCATCTGGCCCTTTCCGATCTGTTGGTGGTTTCCTGCCAGCTCCACCCAACCAACTATTCTTGATTGCGAGCACTAGGAATAAGCACTTTCATGCCATAGTGGGTAATAGACGCAAACTATATTACAGGAAAAAAGTGTTATTTGTGCTCTTGTTGCTGTTGTTAAGTGGCGACGTAGAAACTAATCCTGGTCCTGCAACTAAGGAACAAATGGAACTCATACAATCTATGTTCACTGAACTGCAAAACGGTCAAAGAAGTGTCCTCTCGAAGTTAAATGTTATTGAAAGCAAACAAACGGAGATTCACAATAAAATAGAGAATTTAATTGCAAAAAACGAGCAATTTGAACAACGGATCTCAGATGTTGAAGTAAATAGAAGAAAGCTGGAAGCAAGACTAGACGACCTTGAAAATCGGAGCCGCAGGACAAACTTGGTGTTTTTTGGCATACCTGATGACACAGTGCGAGAGTCATGGGAGGAGTCAGAAACTCTTGTTAGACGCATCTGTAAAGGTAATCTAGATATCGATGTCACCTCAATACAAAGGGCCCACCGTCTAGGTACTTTCAAGGAACGTAGCTGTCGGCCGATTATAGCAAGCTTTCAAAATTGGAAAGAACGTGACAACATCATGCGGAACGCCTTTAAATTCAAAAACTCTGCTTACAGCGTTTCCGAGGATTTCAGTGCACTTGTCAGAGAAAAAAGGCGCAAGCTATGGGACTATTCCAAAGAAAAACGACAAGATAAGAACAACAAAGTATATCTTACCTACGACAAGCTCGTTATCAACGGAGACACGTACGCCTGGGATTTCGAACAAAGCATGCCTATACTCGTTCGTAAAAAGGCTCCACCGATTCAGCAGGATTGACGCCGTGCGAGAGATATCTGTCAAAATGCCGCTTTATCAGATGTAGATGTCTCGGTATTACTTGTGAACTTCCGTAGCATAAAAAATAAAGTGGACGATTTCTTATCTCTAGTCGAGACAATCAGACCCAAAGTTATTATGGGAACGGAGACATGGCTGCATGACTCGGTTTCTAATTGCGAAGTTTTTCCCCCTGGTTTTTCCGTATACCGCAAAGATAGAAATGGACACGGAGGTGGTGTCTGTTTGCTAATTTAATCAGACTGGAGTAGTAGTGAACTAGTTTTTTCCGAAAACGACACTGAGTCTGTATGGTGTCGAGTAGTTTTACCTAAGGGGACCACTTTAGTTTTTGGTACATTTTATCGCCCCTCAGATAGTGATGCGTACTCGATAGACAAATTGGGTGACTTGTTGACGACAATTCCAGATAGTGTATTCTTGGGAGGAGACTTTAATCTACCAGGGTTCAACTGGTCTGATGAAGTTCTTGATACAGATGGACCCCGCGCTTACTCGATGTTTGCTGACATAATCAGTGTATTTGGATTTGAACATAATGTTAAAAAACCGACGCGAGAAAATTCTGTCTTGGAGTAAATTTTATGCAATTTTCCTGGCGTTGTATCCGAGGTCACTGTACTTCCCGGCATAAGTGATCACTGCGCGGTTGTTGCTAAGCTCTCGGAGCCCGGAACGCGAAAGCAAGCGGAGTGTCCACGGAAAGTATTTTTGTACGACAAAGGTAATTACGAAGCGATCGATGCAGAGCTTGAATCCTATTTTTATACATTTAGTCGTCTGTCCGAAAATAGTGACGTCGAAACTATATGGCATGCTTTTAGAAATAAAATATTAGAGCTTGCGGAGGTGTATATTCCATCGAAACAAATGAGGAAGCGTAAAAAAATAAGCCTTGGTTTAATGTAGAAATTCGCAGACTTATAGGTAAAGCGAGACGTGCTTACAAAACGCTGACCAAAAGTTGGTCAGTCCAAACTGAGCAGAAGTACAAAGAAATTAACAGGCTTCTCAAATTGCAAATAAAATTAAGCAAAAAAGTGTTCTTTGACAAGTTTAACGAAAATCTAAAAAGAAACCCTAAAGAATTCTGGAAGTTCGTCAACGCGAACAGAAAGGAAGACACTTCTATTCCTGCGTTGAAAGTTGATGGTAATACTGTGGTGTCTGATAACGCGAAGGTTGAATGCTTTAACTCGTATTTTAAGTCGGTATTTTCGGAAGACTCCGCATCTGCTATCTCCAGTGGCTTGCCGAACGCAGCAAAGCGTAATGCCCAGCATTACAATTGACATGAATGGTATAGTGAAGTTGCTGCGCGGAATTGATGCAACCAAGGCTGTCGGACCTGATGGCATTTCCCCTGTTATTTTTCTTAAGTGCAGTGAATCCATAGCGCGTTATCTTTTTGTTATATTTAGTGAAACGTTAAAGACGGGGATGGTTCCAATGGATTGGAAGATGGCAAACGTTACACCAGTTTTTAAATCGGGTTCTAAAGCCAGTGTTGAAAATTATCAACCTATTTCATTGACATCGATCTCATGTAAGTTGTTTGAACACATTATTTACAGTAACCTTTACTCGTTCCTGGATTCATTACACTTCTTTTCCCCCTCACAGCATGGTTTTCGAAGCGGCTACTCTTGCAACACACAGCTGGTAGAATTTTAGCATCATATATCCAGATCACTAGACAGCAGGAAATATGTCGACTGCGTGTTCTTAGACTTTCGAAAGGCATTTGACACGGTCCCCCATCAGTTATTATTGTATAAATTGGCTTTGCTAAACATAGATCCCAACGTCCTGAATTGGATACAAAATTATTTAGAAGGTCGTGAGCAGCGGGTTGTTTTAAACGGTACTATATCCACATCAACTCGGGTTACGTCGGGAGTGCCACAAGGGAGTGTCTTAGGGCCTTTACTTTTTCTCATATACATAAATGATATAACCGAAAACATACAGTCTCATATTAAACTGTTCGCCGACGACTGCGTATTGTACAGGGAAAAAAACACGTCAGACGACCTGGCCATGTTACAAACCGACATAAATATTTTATCTTCTTGGTGCAATCAATGGAAAATGAGCCTAAATTTAAGTAAATGCAATCATATTCGTTTCTCGAGAAGTAAGCTGCACGATTCTTATAGCTACCTAATCAACGGGACTGTTTTATGTACTGTGTTTGAGTATGTTTACCTAGGAGTGCTATTTGCGGATTCCCTAAAATGGAACAGCCATATAGAACGTACAATCCTAAAGGCTAGTAAAATATTTTATTTTATCCGTCGAAATTTTAGATCCGCGTCGCGAAACGTCAAAGAAACACTTTATTTTTCTTTGGTAAGAACGATCCTTGATTACGCGTGCGTTGTGTGGGACCCTTATCACGACTTCCTTATCAATAAACTAGAAAAAATTCAAAATCAGGCCGCGCGTTTTGTACTGAACAACTATGACCCTTATGCTAGTGTTACAGATATGAAGGCCATGCTGGGATGGGAAACACTCGAATGTAGACGAAAAAAAATAAGACTAAAATATTTCCACCGTGTCTTTCACAACAAAACTGGAATTGATAAAGCCACTTATCTTATGGAGCCATCCTACGTTTCTACCCGTTGTGATAATTCTAAAAAGGTTGCTGTTCCCACTTACAGGACTGTCAGTTTTGCGAATTCATTTTTTGTCAAAACCGCGAGAGAGTGGAACGATCTCCCGGAAGATGTTGTGTCCATTGATGATAATGACGTTTTCTTTTTCCACTCTTTATAATGTTTTCTAAAACCCCCCTACAATAATGCCCACAGGGCGATGTAGGTACAATGTAAATAAATAATAATAAATATCACATCTCTTTTTAGTGAATTTTAGGGTATACGGAGCATTGTCTGGTGTTGTAACATAATGAAAATGGTCGTAGTCACTCAAAACCGAGAAGGACATTGTTAATTCTTGTCTGTGCACTTACCGCCTCGAGCTTTTCAAAGAGGCATACACCCACTTGGTGTCCTCTTCCCGCCTTCGATAGCAAAGAAAAAAACAAAGGGTCTAAAAAAAGCGGATATAACTTGACCCCACTCCCCCCCCCTTTTTTGTGTAAAAATGTTTTTTATTTCATTTTTTTTTTACATTGTTGTTAGGGTCTAAACAAATATAAATTTAGGGGCTTGGTGTTGAAAACAAAAATGGTTTTGCGGAACTGAAGGGTGCCAAGCCTCGCTTTGCGCGTGAGAGTGTCACTGAGCTCGACTTTACCAAAATAAAAACAACCCTTCCTTTAGAAAAAAAAAAGTGTGGGGGGGGGGGGGTCTTCAATAAAAAAGTAACGGATTAAAAGAAATCCGTTACGTAAAAAATGTAAGGGAATTACTTTAAAATTACGTCAGAAAATATGTAATTATTTCGTTACTAAATTACTGATAAATGTAAGGGATTACAAGTAATTTCGTTACTTGTAACGGATTACGTACAAGTCTGGTTGTCACCGGATACTACCTTGCATCTGAATAACCTTACCATCGCTGTAAAGGAGGCGCATAAGTTTCTAGGCGTGATATTCGACAAAAAGCTAACATTCGTACCTCACTTGAAAGAACTAAAACAAAAATGCCTACTATCTTCCAATATTCTTAAGGTGCTGTCACACACTACTCGGGGGCCTGACAGACAATGTCTGCTGCGAATTTATAACTCTAGTGCGGTCCCGGTTGGATTACGGTGCACCGGTATATGCGTCGGCACGACCATCTGCTTTGAGGATGTTAGACCCAATCCAACACTTGGGGCTGCGTCTAGCCACAGGTGCTTTTCGCACGTCGCCCGTGCTGACTCTGTATGCTTAAACGCATCAGATGTCGCTTGAGCGACGCAAACAATATCTTAGTCTGTGTTATGCCTACAAAGTTTATAGGGATCCGTACCAACCTTCATTCTCCGCTCTGCGGACCTCTGCATCACTGCGGCTTTTTGAGAATAAGCCTAGTATTGTTTGGCCCTTGAGCCTTCGGACTGAGAGCATGGCAAGGTCGCTGCACCTTTCTTTTGATGAGCCTCCCTTGTTGAGACAGGCCTATAGGGTTGTTCCTTGGGACTTGGTGCCAATCTCTTACGATTGGTCCCTTTCAAGGTACAGCAAAAAGGTTGTTCCTCCTTTTGTTCTCTTGCGGGAGTTCGCAGAGCTAGGGCAGAAATATAGTGACTATCTCCACTTTTACACTGATGGCTCGAAAACGTCGACTTGCGTAGGGTGTGCAGTTTGTTCTCTCGCTTACAGTTAAGTTAGGCAACTCAACCCTCTAGCAACTATTTTTACCGCCGTATTGTATGGTATCCTGATTACTGTTGAATATATTCCAGAAAATAACATTAACAAAGCAGTTCTGTTTACTTCCAAAGTGTTCTCTTAGCTATTTCATCTTTAGCAGACAGTAAGAATGCTCTTGTGCAGTAGGTTTGTTTTCAGATAAACAAAGCTTTCCATCTAGGACAAGTTATAAAATTCTGCTGGGTGCCCAGTCATGTGGGCATTCCTGGTAACGAGAATGCAGACCACCTTGCACTTTCTGCAAAAAACTACACGGAAACGTCTCTTGGCCTGCCACACCAAGACCTCAAGCCAGCCTTAGAGGGCAACTCTGCCCGAAACTCAAAATGAAATAAATTACTGGTATCGCTGTAGTGACACAAAATACAACACCAGCCAAAATATCACGTCCGTGGGACGCCGCATTCTCAACTAATGCCGATAATAAAAATGAGACTCACCGCGAGCCGCTGCTCCTTAGCGGGCGGCCAGCGGGTTGCTGATTGTAAAGCAACATTGGGCCGTAACATCAGTATCGTTCTCTTTTTTTCCTCTGATCCGGGCGTTGCGCGGAGTGCGCTTCTTTGAGCCGCTACCAGCGCTACTTCGGCTTGTGATTGGCGTGTTTAGCCGTTGCTTTTATCTGGAGCCCGTGTAGCTCCGCTATAGCCTTTTGTTTATTTGCTTGTGAGGACTGCAAGACTCGTTTTAGTGAGCAACTCGGTGCGTCCCAGACTGCCCAGCTGTTCCTCGAAAGATGCCGAGTACAACTTGAAGCTCTGTCGGCTGCTCAAACAACCCGCTGCACAACCCGGAGGTGCTTTTTCACAAGTTTCCAACGGACCGGAAATTGGAGAAGGTGTGGGTGAACGCTGTTCGGCGAGTGGACTTTGGATTTCGGCTTTTACGCGCCCGAGGAAAAAGAACAAAAACACACACACAAAAAAAACAGACGTGTGCAGCCCAGCGCACGTCTGTTCGGGCGCCGCGGCCCGCGCCGGAGAGCCTCGGAGCTTTGTGTCTCGGACTGACCCGCAGCGCGATAGCGAGAGGGTTCCCAGTACTTTATGTCACTGGCAGCACGGCGCAGAGCAACGCCGCTTCATCCACGGAGCCCCGATGACAATTCCCCGCAGGGGGCACCTGTGAAAGCAGGTGTTTGGAGAGTGGCGTCTCCACGGACCCCGAGCCATGCGGGTTCGCCCGCCCACGTCTGGCTGTGCGTGGCTTTCCCGTGTCCGGGGAAAAGGGCATCCTGGTGGTTGAGCCGAGCCCGGGGTAGGGTTGGACCCTTCGGGGCCCCCCGGGTGAGGCAATACACCACTTCGGCCCCTGCTTCTCGTAGACGGGAGTCCCGGTAAGGCCCGGCCAGGATGATTCAGCCTAGTCGCCTTTTCTTCTACTATCCCCTCCGATCTTTCACTCCCACCTTTACTTATACTTCTCTCTCTTTTCTCTCCATTCCCCTTTCACCTTCTTGGCGGCAAGGGCCAACCTTGAGTGGAGAAGGACGCTAGTCTAGACCCATTCTTGGGTATAACATCTGGGTAGGTGCTACTTGAGTAACGTGCACAGCAAAGCCATTTTTGTTATGTGCCGTTACCCTGTCCCATGTTGGGCTCCATGGTGGGCGGCACACCGGAGGTGTCGAAGATCTCCCATTTTTATATGGGTTCCAAAGCAAAACTTCCTTCTGATCGATCTCTGGAAAGAGTTCGCACCGAAGCCACCGTTCCTCTAAAGACTACAGATAACACTCAAGCCTTCTCAAAGTTTCTAGTAATACACTGCGAATACGAACTACCACTTGGAAAGCTGTCCCCATTCCTTGTGGCAAAAACCTTGGAATCATGTGTTGGAAAATCTTACAAAGCAAAGAAGCTTCGCTCTGGAGACCTCCTTGTCGAGGTTGAAACTGAGCAACAAAGTAAAGCGCTCCTTGGACTTACTAGTATAGCTGATCGCAAAGTCACAGTAACGCCACACCGATCTCTCAACACCATTCGGGGCGTGATCTCCGAAGATGATCTGTTGGAAAGTACTGAAGATGAAATCCTTGAAGGACTAAGCAATCAGGGTGTGATTGCAGTGAGGCGTATAACCTTTCGTCGAGAAGACCAAGAGAAGCCTTCGAAGCACCTTGTGCTTACATTTAACTCCACAACCCTCCCCCAGACGGTCAAGGCTGGCTATCTCAACTGCAAGGTTCGACCGTTTATCCCCAATCCGAGACGTTGCTTTAGCTGCCAGCGTTTCGGACATGGGGCAGCCACTTGCAGGGGACGGACAACCTGCGGAAAATGTTCAAGCAATGATCACCCTACTGACAGCTGTGCAAGTGATTTTTCCAAATGCGTGAACTGTTCAGGTGCTCACCCTGCATACTCCCGTTCATGCCCAAAGTTTAAAGAAGAAAAAGAAATACTAACACTGAAAACCAAAGAAAATCTGACCTACTTTGAAGCACGAAAACGCCTCTCATTCCTACAGAGAGGCACCTACGCCGCTGCGGTCAGCAAGGGGGCTGCACCGACAACGGCTTCCGTGGGGACACAGGTCTGCCTTTTAGACCTTTCTGCCCCGCGCAAACCTCAAGCCCCCAAAATCTCACCTGGAATCCCTCAAGAACAGAGGGATTCAACTCAAACCGCATCCTCAAAGGCGACGGCCCCGCGCCGTATGCCCGCACGTCCTCGTGAGAAAACTGTGACGACAGAGTCACAGTGCCTTGAGGGGCGCCCTTCATGTTCCTCGCATCGCGAGGTTGAGGAAATGGATGTCTCCAGCAGTCCGCCGGAGCCTCCACCTGCCCCGAAGGTTGGTAAAATCTCGTCAAAAGTTGAGGACCCAAAGAAAAAGACCAAAGCGACAGGTCCAGAAGATGGCACATTGCAAGTGCTTAGTCGTGGACGCTGTTTCAACACCCAAAAATTTTCATTAACACATCATACACCTCACAGCATCACTGTTCTTTGTCGCTCACCTGCATTACCTCACTCACTCTTAGGGATCAGTTGGGACAGAGGAATGATGGCGACTCCCTCGCCAGTGGCGTTGGCCCAAAGTCTCGACCCCCTTGGAGGTCAGAGGGGGCAGCTCCACAAGGATCAGCCAGAGGACTATTGGCGACTCCCTCGCCTGGGGCACTACCTCTATTTGTCTTTCCCCGAAGGCTTGGTCGGAACTGCCCTCCTGTTGACATCCACACCCATTCATGTCCTCTTTCGTTTTTTATTAAATTAGTTTTTCGATTTTTCCTTAGAACCTTAGTTTGTGAGTGGTGCATTACAGCTTTAGCTGCTTATGCGCTAAGGCTACGAACTCGAGGTCCCGAGTTTCAAACTTGTAACCGACAATGAGTCTTATTCAATGGAACTGCCGAGGTCTCCTACATAATTATGACGATGTTTGCTCCCTTTTGGAGGAATATCGTCCACTGGCAGTGTGTCTCCAGGAAACTCACTTGAAGGGAAGTCAGTCAGGAGTCTTTAGGCACTTTCATTTTTTTAGCAAGGATAGAGATCACTCGTCTTACTCTTCTGGCGGCGTGGCCATAGTAGTGCAAAAATCAGCTGCATGTGTTGAGGTTTCCGTGCAGACCGCCTTGGAAGCAGTAGCTGTTCGCATTCTGTCAGACCGCCTGATAACCCTTTGTTCACTTTACATTCCTCCAAACTTTCATTTAAGGTGTGAAGATCTTGAGTCACTCATCGCGAAACTCCCCCATCCATTCATTATTCTTGGCGATTTTAATGCACACAATCCTTTATGGGGCAGTACTAGACGCGATACTCGTGGAGCAATTGTCGAACTGTTTATTTTATCTACAAATTTGTGTCTGTTTAACGAAAAGAAACCCACAAACTCATTTACATCAATTGACCTCTCTGTAAGTGAACCTATTTTATTTTCACTCTTTTCGTGGCAGGTTACAGATAATCCTTTAGGTAGTGACCACATGCCGATTGTTTTAAGACGAAATAACCCAGGTGTGACCCTCCCCAGCCGAACTCCCCGCTGGAAATTTGAGAAGGCAAACTGGTCACAATTCAGTGAATTCTCACTGCTGGCATGCACATCTCTTGACAAGCTTTCAATGGATGAAGTGAACGAATACTTAACGAATTGTATCCTTCAGGCAGCCATAATGGCAATCCCCATGTCCTCGGGACGCCTCCCACGCCGTCCCAAGCCTTGGTGGAACGAAGAATGCTCAGAATCACGAAAAAAACAAAACAAGGCATGGAGCATATTTCGACGGTATCCGACATCGAGCAATCATCTTCACTTTAAGCAAATGAAGGCCCGTGCACGGTACATTCGCCGGCAATCAAAAAGAACAAGTTTCCAAGGGTATGCGACATCAATAAATAGCCACACATCCCCGAAAGAGGTCTGGGACCGAATTAACAAAATCAATGGATGTTATACTGCTTTCACCATCCCCCTGTTATCCTGCAACGGAACCTGTCCAGAGAGTCTAGAGGAACAAGCCGATATTCTCGGGGAACATTTCGAGTTTGTTTCAAGTTCCAGGCACTATTCACCATCATTTCTTCGGCTAAAACAACGGGAAGAAGCCAGGACCATAAAGGCACCTGGCAGTGCACGGGAGCCGTACAATAGATTCTTCACCCTTATTGAACTAAAGATGGTCCTTCATAACGTCAAACCCTCGGCAACTGGTCCTGACGGTATCCACTACTTCATGTTGAATCATCTCCACCCGTCTACACTTGATTTGGTTTTATACCTTTTCAACAGAATATGGGAGGAGGGACGTTTTCCATCAGCTTGGAGAACGGCTACAATTATCCCTCTACTTAAACCTGGAAAAAACTCGGATGCTGCTGCTAGTTACAGGCCAATCGCATTGACGAGCTGCTTGTGTAAAACCCTCGAAAAAATGATTAATAGACGACTGATGCAGCACTTGGAAAAACATTGCATCCTGGATAAATACCAGTGCGGTTTCCGCTCATTCCGCTCAACACAGGATCAGTTGGTTCGATTGGAGACAACTGTTCGAGAGGCCTTTGTCAATAGACAGTACTGCCTCTCTGTGTTCTTCGATCTCGAGAAAGCATGCGATACTGCCTGGCGGCATGGAATTTTGAGGGACTTGATTGACATTGGTATCCAGGGCCGCATGTTCTTTGCCATTGAAAGCTATTTAGGTAGACGCACCTTCCGAGTAAGGCTGGGGTCTGTACACTCACGATGGTTCGTACAGGAAAACGGTATTCCACAGGGCGGTGTCCTAAGTGCTACTCTGTTTGCTATAAAAATCAATTCTATCGCGCGTGTCATACCACCATCGGTCCACTATTCGCTATATGTAGATGACCTCCAGATCGCTGTTTCCTCATGTAACCTTGCAATCTGTGAACGGCGTGTTCAACTGACTATTAATAATGTGACAAGGTGGGCTGACAATAACGGATTTAAGTTCTCCACGGAGAAGACTGCTTGTGTTTGTTTTTCACGAAAACTTGGTGTGATGCCGACGCCTTCGTTGACCATATACAGTGCACCAGTTCAGATAAAAACTGAGTATAAGTTTCTAGGGCTTATATTCGACTCCAAGCTCTCTTTCAGCCAGCATATCAAAACTCTAAAACAAAAATGCCATAAATCCCTTAATATTTTAAGAGTTCTCTCCCACATGACTTGGGGCTCCGATCGACTGTGCCTTCTAAGAATCTATAGGTCGATTGTGCGGTCACGCCTAGATTATGGATGTTTGGTGTATGGATCAGCGAGTGCATCAACACTGAAAATGTTGGATCCAATCCATCATGCAGGGATCAGACTTGCCACTGGTGCATTTCGTACATCCCCTGTGCTGAGCCTCTATGCCGAAGCTAATGAAATGTCTCTAGAGAAAAGGCGAGATGTCCTAGGTCTAATGTATTCGCTTAGGATACGGTCGGTAGTACAACATCCGTGTCGGGAACTAGTCGAGGGAACACGTTTTGAACGAACCTTCCAAAGCAAGCCCGCTGTTAAGCCTCCCTTTTCTTTGCGGAACAAGACTGCGGCCGCATCAGCTAACCTTCAGACAAACCCACCTGTTGCTCAGCTTTTGGGAACAGTGGCACCATGGGAACATGGTCTGCTCATCACAGACTTGTCACTTACTGAGTACACTAAGAAAAATACCCCACCAGAAGTTTTGAAACAGGAATTCTTTGAGCTACAAAATACATATAAAGACTACACCAGCTTTTATACTGACGGCACAAAAACCGATTCCTGTGTCGGATGTTCCGTGATTGGACCATCACTTAAATGTGTGCGGAGGATTAATTCCAGTGCAACTATCTTGACTGCCGAGTTATACGGTTTACTATTGGCCACAGACTATATTATCAAAAATAGGCATACATACTCTGTAGTTTACACTGATTCACTAAGTGCTCTGAGAGCACTCAGATCCCTTGAGATAGCGAAAAACCCTATAATAACTCAGCTACAACATAAAGTGGTTGCTGCGGCTAGGGACAACAAATTGCAGATAGTCTTTTGCTGGGTGCCTAGTCACGCGGGTATTCCCGGCAATGAAGCTGCTGATCGTGCCGCTTCCACATGTGCTACAAGGAAGGTCGATCTTGACGACATACCCTACCAAGACTACAAAGCGACTGTAAAGAAAAGTATCAAGTGTAAATGGCAAGAGGAATGGTCCCGCGAAACCAACAACAAACTTCATGTTGTGAAGCCGATGCTACAGGAGTGGGCGAGTGCCCGTCATAGGGACCGTTTTTTCGAGGTAATCCTTTGTCGGCTAAGAATTGGCCACACACATCTAACACATGGGTATCTGCTTCGTCGAGAGGATCCACCTGCATGCGAACACTGCTCAAAACCATTAACAGTAGTTCATATCCTTCTTGAGTGCCCCGCATATCACAGATACCGCCAATTCTACTTTGCCCAGTTTTATTCAGCACAGATGCCTTTACACCTTGCTCTTTTGCTTGGAGATGAACCTTTTATAAATCATACAAATGTTTTTAAATTCCTAGAAAGCACTGGACTTTTACATCGACTTTAAACTTGCTTTGCACTTTTAAATTTTTCATCCACATTATTTATATACAGATTCATGCACATCCTTTTATTCTATCACTGGCCACTAGAGCCCTCTTTCCTCTCTAGAAACCATTTATGAAATAGTCACGGACTTTGGCGCTCTATAGCCTTAGATACTTTTGCGCCAATAAAACTCAATCAATCAATCAATCAACCCCGATGACAATTTAGGCCTAGCGACGAGTACGGAAGACCGCACACACGGCGACAGCCGGCGAGTACGGCACCGAACGAGTTCACTCGTTTTCCAGTCGATAGCCTTTGGGTGTACGCACTAACTCTTGCTACATATGCTGGATAACTACACTATACAGGATTAAAACAAAATCAGCTTACCTCCTATCTTTAGACGGCTAGCGCAACAGGGGTAGGTGCCGCTCGGCCTGCGTACTCGTTGAACGAGAACGATCCTGACGTCACATTCACATAGTGGCTGACTTCCAGTGTTGCCGGAGCCTCGAGCGGCTAGTTTCGGTTTTGTTGGCCTCGCCTCAAACAAAACTTTGAGGTTTCAATATCTTTAAAACTACCCACAGTAACATGAAAAAAATTACACCTTGTAATTAAGGGACGCTGACTGGACTAAAAACAGTCATAATCCCAAAATGGAAAGTATGGACCGGAGTTACCCTTTAAACAAGTCAATTATTAAGTTATGGCAGCTGGATTGGGACACACAGATCGATAACTAACTCCACATTATTAAGCCCAACTTAGAAGTAAGGGAGAGTTCCTCCCATAAGGACCGCCGTTCGGAAGTCCTTTTGTGCCGCTTGAGAATTGGTCATTCTCGATTGACACACCTGCACTTGCTCTACGGTGAAGATGTCAAGCTCTGTGAAAAGTGTGAGAAAGTGTTAACTGCCCTTCACATCCTTTGGAATTGTAGATTTCTTGATCATCAACGCCGAAGATAGTTTCCCTCACTTTTCAGAAACCACCTTCCATTTAATCCTTATTTTTTGCTTGGTGATAGACCTTTGGTACCATTTGCTCGCGTTTTAAGTTTCCTAAATGCAATTTGCTTTTTGCACCTGATATAGGTAGACAAGTAAGTTTAGATGTAACTGCATGCTAGGCTTTTTAAGTTAACTTTCTTGGCGCAATATGGCCACAGTCGCTCTTGCGCCATTGAACCCCAATCATCATCACGCGGTTGGTACATACTTGGATAAAAACAACTTGAGGAAGAAGTTTTCACTAGAGCTCGTTGATAGTCAGCCGTCTCATCTCATCTCCTGTTTTCTTTCTATGTTTTTTCTTAAGTTCAGGCTGTTTTAGTCCATGCTTTCATTTTTCTATTTTTGGTTGAGAGGCAAGGTGTCTCCGGCGCTGTGTTTTTTCTTTTTCACAACGACCAACTAGCTCAGTTCTCGACTCGCTGTAAGCACCTCTCGCCGTAAGCAGAACCGCAGAGTGCCACAGGAAACTAAGCGTCTGCGGCGTTCGTACGAGAGCGTAGGACGAAACCTACATCATTGCCCTGCGATGCTTCACTAGCTGACCTGCTGCCAGCGTTGCTCACCCGCTGTCGGGCTGCTAACTCGGCTGGTACAACATTTTTAATATTGGTTTTAATCGGGAATGCGACGTTGGTTCCACGTGATATTTTGGGTATGACCTTATTTTGATCTCCTAAAGCGATATCGGCCCCTTTTATAGAATCTATGTTTTGGGGGAGTTGCCCTTTTAAAGTAGTTGGTCAGGGACTGGAGCAAAGCCTATTTTTCGGGCAAGAAAACGGCGTGCCTGAGCACTGCTACCAGGACTGGTACTGACGCTCTGAATATCTTAAAAGCTGTCATCCTGGACACCAGACAGTACACCAAAAAGGGAAAATTTCAGATTGTGATAGAGCTTCATCATCGTTAGCAATACTGCGTCCGCGTTACTGATGCTGAAGTCCTTCCTCTTGTTCGACATGCGAGACTCCACATACAGGTCGCAAATGTTGTAGAATAACTTAAAATGGCACACAGGTTAGTGATACAAGGGCCGGTTTGTTTTTAACCCGTACAATCCCGAGCACTTGTTCTTTCTCAAGCTGTAGGGTATCAGCTTGGCTTCCAATGTCTTTCTTCGAGCTGTGAAGTTCAGCCTTGAAGAGCTGAAACACTAAAAACAACTCTGGTGTCAACAAGAATTATGTTGACGTGACTCTCATACTGGGCACGCAATGTTTACTCTCTCCCCTTTACAAAAATTGTTATACCTTTCTATAGACAAGTTTCCGAAAAAGTCAATAGAGGATATAGAATGTCAACAGCTTGTCTCTTGCTATTAAAAGTCAACAGCTTCTCTACAAAAAAGCATCAGAGAAAGTCTGTTGACATCCTATTGAAAATTGACCCACTTTTTTATTGAAAGTCAGCAGACTTTCTGTGATGCTTTTCTATTGAAAATCTCTTGAAAAGTCACGGTTGAATATTAAATGTCAACAGCTTTTCAAAAGAAAAGCGTAAAAAGTCGGTTGGCTTTTTATTGAATATTGGCCCACTTATTAATTGAAACTCAACAGACATTCTGTGATGCTTTTTGTTGAAAAGCTGTTGACATTCAATATTCCCTGTTGACTTTTTTTACAGCATTTCAAAAGAAAAGTACAGTGCTCAACGAAACGAAATGGGCCAGCGGAACGCGTGGCCTCCAGAACTTGCTGCGCCATCTACCGATAAAAGACGGGCTGCCTGGTGACGCGAGTCGCGCATGCGCAAAACTGATACGAGCGCTCAGCGGCTGTTCGCACACAGGCGCGCAACCCCCGATAATCTGCGCGGGCCATGATTTTGCGGAGTGACCACGTTTATTTTTCCTCAGAGACACTGTCGTGATGATGTGCATGAGTTTATCTTGCTTCAAATATATAAAAAAGAAAAGATAAAGCTTCATTTTTTATTCCATAAAAGATTGATGAGCCAGCGCGTCCGGCCTTTTGCAGCTATAATATATTAATGCAGAGTTTTATTTTTTCGTGGTTTTATTCAATTTTAGCGAGCGTCTGACAGTCATTAAAAAGCGTGTGCTGTGTCAACATAGTTTATTTGACATGTTACACAATGCTGCGCCTACCAGAAAAAAAATAATATAAGTAACGTGCTTGTTTTATTATCAGCACCTTACTCTAATATTTGCAGAACTCTCCATTGGCTTCACAAATAGCATTCATGCGACGCGGAAGGGATTCATAAAGATTCACCACCAACTCTGGACATTGCCGCAGCCTGTCCCATTCTTCCTTCACAGCATCCCATAGCTGGTCAGTCGTGACGGAGTGAAGTCCTCGCCGCGATAGCTGGATCTTCATGTTTCCCCAGATGTTCTCGATGGGGTTCATGTCAGCCCCTTTTGGGGGCCATGGCATAACCGCCACTCCGCGTTCCTCTAGAAGGTCACGCACACGATTTGACTGATGAACAGGACAAAGGTCATGTTGAAAAAAAAAAGCATCCGTCAGGGAAAGGTCCCTCAAGAACGTAAGGAATGAGCTCGTGCTCAATGACGTCGCAATACGTTTCGGAGTTAAGCCTCTGGATTCTTACAAGTGGACCAAGTCCTTCCGCTGACAATGCCCCCCAGACGTTAACGGTTTGTCGCCCACTCCTGCCCACACGCTGCAAGTAAGGGGCATCATACCTGAAACATCAAAATCACAAATTATAAGATCCGGCTTGTTAAAAATTGTCGTGTTGCTCAAAAGTAACATACCGTGCACCTCGCGGTCTCCAAACTTGTTTTCCTTGGTGCCAGTCAGTTGAGAAAGAGGACTCGTCGCTGAAAACAACGGTTTTCCAGTCTTGAATCGTCCATGATGTCTTTTCCATGGCGAACCGCAGGCGGATATCTTTTTGTCGAGGAGTTAAAATTGGCTTCTTGCACGCAGCATAGCTCCTAATACCCGCTTCTGCAAGACGGCGTCGCACAAGTTGGTCACTGACATTCAGACCAAGTTCGCCTCGAATGTCACGGGCCGTAATAAAAGGCTGGTCGACTGCAGCCGCGACGATCCATCGATCTTCCTCATCGGTAGTGGACCTTGGGCGGACGTCGTGAGGAGCGTCATGGATGCGGCCGTTGTCGTCTCGAAACGCCGTGAAAATTCGGGCCACTGCGGTTCGGGTCCTTCCTGTCATCCGGGCGACTTCTCGTTGGGGCATTCCCGCGCGGCATAGGGCCACAATTCGCCAGCGTTCGTGAATTGGCACTCGCGACGGCATCTTCACGAATGGATACTGATGGCAGTGAACCGACAATTTATAGAAAAATAAATGTGAAGTGAAATGGCACTGTGCTTTTTATTAAAAGAAAAAAATATTGCCCTTTTGTTCCTTTTCTTTCATATTTGAGACAAGATAAAATTATGCACAGGGCGTCAAACAGATCGCGATAAAACCACGCGGCGATTAAATAATAAAAAAAGGCTATCACTCTGCAGAGATTACCCATCGAGAGTTGTGCACAGCGTGGGAACAGCCGATGAGCGCTCGTATCAGCTTTGCACACCTCCGACTCGCGTCACCAGGCAGCCCGTCTTTTATCGGTAGATGGCACAGCAAGTTCTGGAGGCCACGCGTTCCGCTGGCCCATTTCGTTTCGTTGAGCACTGTACCATCAGATGTTTTCTTGGCTCAATGGAAAAGTGACACGGAAGATATGAGATGGCAACTATTTTTCATTAGCTTTTCAATTTACTTTAGTGAATATTGTACCACGTTTCTTGGTTACTCGAGGCTATTCATATTGCACGTTTGCCTTTGACATTATGCCATCCATTAACCCTGTTCTGCTGCCTTTTGATCACATTGTATAATTAAAAAAAAATTTGAGATGGTTGTGATACGTCATTTGTGTACTTATAACTATTCCTGATGATTGAAATCGTGCCATTGGATTTCACTCAAGTTTATTAGTTCCAATACTACAAGTCTATTCTTTCGAGTCCTTTGACAGCATGTTGTTGTTTTTTTTTTACTTCGCGTCATCCACCTTGCAATGGCTGCAGACGTAGGCTGGGGAAGGAAAACGTTTTTGCTACAATCAGCCAGAATCAATACTTTTGTTGAGGAACCAAGGAATACGAAGGCAATTACGCTAGACAAATCGGTCGGTGCGACCTTTTCCTTTACTGTTCGTTTTTCAGACTGATAAAAATTACAAAATGCATGAGCTCCCGCCGCTTCTCTTCTTCCTCATCGCCCGGTTGCAACATCCTCCCCGAGCCTGAAGTTGACTTGGACGAATTTCCAGCAAATAAAGTTTCTGCGCGGGTCTCTTTATGAGCGTACCGTTTTGCTGTTTCACGAGACAGGCACGAACAATTCCGTCAGTTCCGGGGTACGTCTCTACGATTCTCCCCAGTTCCCAGAACAGCTTGGATGCTCGGTTATTTTCCACTATGACTACGTCGTCCACTTTCAGGGAGCAAGTATTGGTGACGAGATATTGATGAGCTGACCGCAACTCCAACAGGTACTCAGACCGCCAGCGTTTCCAAAAATGTTCCATGATTATTTTTCGATACTGGAACTGGCGAGCTGTTTCCTTCTGTGTCACGCATCCTGGGCGGTCGTAAGACAAGCTTGTTTCTGGTAGAACTGTCAAACTTTGCCCTATTAAGAAATGTGCTGGCGTGATGACTGAGGGGTCTCCTACTCCCGAGTAGAGATATGTCAGTGGTCTTAAGTTTACCATTGCTTCCACCTCAGCAAGGACAGTCGTCAGTGCTTCGAAGCATAGGCTGCTTCTGCCCAACACTTTCTTAAGTGCTGCCTTGACAGATCGAACGAGCCTCTCCCACCACCCGCCCCACCATGGAGCGGCCTCCACAATGAACTTCCAGTTGATTCTGTGTTCTGCAATGTATGATTTGAAAACTTCTTGCTCCAGTGCACCCAATGCCTTCTGGATGTCTTTTGATGCTTTCTTGAAGGCTAGTGCATTATCAGAATATATGTCCAGTGGTATTCCTCTTCTTGCTATAAAACGCCGGAATGCAAGCAAGAAAGCTTCAGCAGTGAGGCCCGTTGAGAGCTCGAGGTGAACTGCTCGCGTGGAGGCGCATGTGAAAAGTACGATGTACGCTTTGCTGCAGCTACCGTCGTTTCTTTTTGCGTACAGCGGCCCTGCGAAGTCGACTCCGGTTACCTCGAACGGCTTTGCCTTCTTGATTCGATCTGTCGGTAGCGGAGCTTGCTCAACAGCAGTTGGCCTCGCATTCAACCGTGAACATACGAGGCAACTTTTTATTACCTTCTTGGTCAGCTGCCTAGCACGTATTATCCAGTACCTCTCTCGTAGGTAACACATTGTGCTTGTTACTTCCCCGTGCATAACCTTACAATGAGCGTGCATCACAATTAGCTTGACAAAGTCATGGTCGTTCGGTAACAGGACTGGATGTTTCCCATCGAGACTTTCCGTCAACCTCTGCAGTCGTCCTCCGACCCGCAGGATTTTGTTTTCGCCAAAGAGAGGATGATACTCTGCGAGTCTTACATTAACCTCTGTCGTATTTTTCTCGCGGAGCATAATATCCGTCTGAAACCTTTCGTTTTGTATCTGCCTGATCCAATACTGCTCTGCTTTGTCCAACTCTGCCGCAATTAATCCACCTCGTATTTTGTCATTTCTCTTCTGTGCGTTGTTAGCGAACCTGATGACCCAGGCAGTGATCCTCAGAACCTTCTGGTAATTCTCGTAACTTCCGGTGTCGAACAATGATGGAACTTCTTGGCCTTTCTCCAACAGCACATGTGTCTCTTCTTTTACTTCGAGTTGAGGCGTGTCTTCCAAGAACACTGAAGATTCAGGACATTCTGAAGGTTCTTGACTCAGCCAACTCGGCCCTTTCCACCAAAGAGAGTTAGCACGAAGCTCCTGAACGCCTAGTCCTCTGGTCAAGAGATCCGCCGGATTCTCTTGACCGGGGCAGTGCCTCCAGTGGTCCGGGGATGTCATGACGCGTATCTCTGCCACCCTGTTTTTTACAAATGGCTTCCATTTTTCAGGGACTCCTCTCACCCAACTGAGGGCAACCGTTGAGTCAGTCCACATAATGTAATCAAGTTCCACGTCATAATATGACTGTTTTATGTATCGTAGGAGTCTGGCTCCAATATTCGGCCCCATCAGCTTCAACCTAGGCAGTGATAAAGGTTTTATCGGTGCCACTCTTGTCTTCGCAACAACTAACATGGTAGCTGTTTCTCCTTGGTCATCGGCTGTTCTAAAGTACGCACAAGATCCGTAGGCTTTCGTGCTTGCATCTACGAAGACGTGTAGCTGTACTTTGTTGGCTCCTGCCTGGATGCCTCGCTTGACATGTCTTGGTATACTTAACGAGAGCAGTTGAACAAGGTCCGCCGTCCGAGCGTGCCATTCAGTGATCAAATCAGCGGGGAGTTCTTCATCCCAGCTGATTCCCAATGTCCACAGCTTCTGAAATAGCAGCTTAGCTGTTAGGACGAAGGGCGCGATCAATCCAAGAGGATCGAATACTCTTGAGGCTGCCTTGAGGATGAACCGTTTAGTGTCCACAATTGCTGAGAGGAATTCAAGCAAAGCTTCAACTTTGTAAATAAAGCAGTCCCCTTCGTGATCCCACATCATTCCAAGTACCTTGGAGGTTGGTGAAGGTGAGAGGCTTTTTTCTTCGGTCATAAATGTTGGCTCCTCCTTGTTGAACTGCTCCTGCAGTTGCTCATTGTTCGCAGTCCATTTCCGGAGTGTCATTCCTGCCTGTCTCATGACGTTCCTGGAAGTGTGGTAGAGCCTCACGGCATCCTCAATATCGTCGGCTCCGAGCAGTAGATCATCAACGTAGAAAGATGTCCTGAGTTTCTCTGCTAATTGTGGGTCTTCGCAGACCAACTTCAAGTGATGTTGTATTGTAGCTGTGAGCATGAATGGACTAGACGTGGATCCGAAAGGAACCCGAGTCATCCTCCACTCTTGAATTTCTTCCTTGTTGAAAGGGAAACTTGGCTCCTCAGCAAACCAAAGAAATCTACAAGCATCACGATCATCTTCACGGATGGCAATTTGTAAAAACGCTTTCTTAATGTCGGTGGTCATTGCAACTGAGTACCATCTAAACCGAAGCAGGACCTGCAGAAGCTCGGGGTTCAAGTTGGGTCCTGTTACTAGGCACTCATTCAACGACCTGCACCCTTTGGCATGAGAAGATGCGTCGAAGACGATCCTTAACTTTGTTGTTGTTGCATCTTCACGTATTACTTCTTTATGCGGCATGTAATACATGACCTGCGCGCTGTCGCTTTCCTTTCTGCTCTTTATCACTTCTGCATGCCCATCACGCAAATACTGTCTCATTGCATGATCATACCGCTTGAGTAATCCCTCCTTTCGTGAGATTCTTCTCAACAAGCTCCCTAGACGTAAAATGGCAACTTCCCAGTTGTTTGCCAGCATATCAAAAGTGTCTTCTTTCCACGGCAGAGCCACTTCGTATAGTCCGTTTTTCTTAATGATGTTTTGCTCAAAGTGTGTAATGGTGTCTGCATCAGTGTCTCCGAGCTCACTGTCGGCAACTCCCATTCTGTCTAACTCCCAGAAGGGCTGTAGCGCCTCTTCCACTTGGGTTTCCTTTGTCTTCGCTTGTAGGACACATATCATCAGACTTGAATCTCTTTGGAGCCTTCCCACCTGTCTTGAAGGACCTTGCAGCGTCCAGCCCATCTTTGTGTTGATCGCTACCAATCCGTCCACATCTGCGCACCTGATCACGTCTCCTGTGCAGAACTTCCACAACTGGTCGGATCCAATCAACAGACTTTTTTCAGGAACTGTTTTTACACCTGGGAAAATTACGTCGTCTGCCAAATTCTTACTGCTTTCTCGCAGAAATCGCACAAACGGGATGTCCGTTGTTGGCGTGGATACGTCCTGGCAAATGACCGGGATGGAAATTGCTTCAAAGGTTATTTCTGTATTGTCAAATTGACTTTTGAGCTTTACCTCCACAACGGGACTGCGCTCTATAACCTTCGAAGCATTACTGGCGAAAGTGTTGAGTGCTATCTTTGTTTTCCGCAGGACTTTCAGCCCTAGGCGTTGCGCTACCTCTTCTTTTATAAATGTGCGCTGACTGCCACCGTCGATTATTCCCTTGACATAGCAGCTGCCAGCGTTGGTCACTAAAAATGCCTTGAACGTCTGGAGATATATGCCGTCACTAAACTTCTTTTCTGAGCGCGCGCCCGCGCTGGATGCAGACACGCAAATCGTATCGTTACCTTGGGGCGAACGTTCCTTCATCCGCCTAACAAACTCAGGATCGCACATTGTGGTTGCATGTCTGGCTCTGCAAACTGCGCAACTGAGGTTTTTTCTGCAATCTCGTGCTCGGTGACCTTTCAATGTGCATCGGAAACATCTGCAGTCTTTTGATAACATACTTAATTTTTCCTCTCTCTGTTTGCTGCAATCAAAAGATGGCGTGGTGTGCTTCTTTGAATGGCAGAAAAAACACTGAGAATGTGTAGCATTTGTTGCGTTATGAAAAGCTGATGCTGATGCAAACGACTTTACCTTTGTCTCGTGTTTACCTCGAGCATCCTCAAGGCTACTTCTTTCTCGGCTTTCTACTTCCACACGCAGGAAGCGAAGCATTCCATTCAATTCGGTCACTGACTCCGACGTAGTATCCGCTGACCTTGAAGTTCCAGCCGCCGATTCGTCTCCTTGGTCTTGAGCCGCTGCGTTGGTGAAAGCGGTGTTGTTGACTTGCCGGTGATACTCCACTGTAACCTCGTAAGGCAACGCCCTGACAAGAATGTCACAGAGCACGGCTGAAAAACTTGACGTGGGAACATTCAAAGAGTTTAGACACCGAACGTTGAGTTGTGTGGTGTCATACAGGTTTCTCAACCCTCTCACGTCATTAGCTGAAGCATCGTGCGGTAGATTTCTGAGGGCATTCAGATGCTGCCGCTCTATTCTCCTCTTCTCTCCAAACCTCTGTTGCAAGATGGTGATCGCTTCGGCATAGCATATTTCTGTTGTTGGTAGCCCGGCAATCGCCGCAGCAGCATCTCCCGTTAGACACCGACGAAGGTAGTGGAACTTATCTGTGGTTGTTAAAGTTGCATTGGTATGGATGGCTCCACCAAACTGCTCCCAGAATGTGAGCCAGTTGCTTTGCTCTCCATCGAAGGTAGATAGCTCCAGCTTCGGAAGCTTTGGTCCACGTCTCGCTGCGTTGTCTTGAATGCCGGTTTGGTTTCCGGTGCTCGCCGCCGAAGCTATTATTCTCTGCGATTGTAGGGACTCAATCTTGGTCTCGAACTCGCTGATCACCATGACGGCTTCGTCTTGGTATTCTGCAGTGGCGGTGCACTCACTTTCCAGCTCTTGGATTGGAATTAGCGGCTCTATCTCACCGTCAAGTAGTCGGAGCTCTGCATTGCTGGTAGTGAGTCTGTCCTTGATCGAACGCACTCTTGCTAGGTCGGGGCTGGGATCCTGGAGAATCCGATTGGCGTCGTTCATTATCCTAGTGTTCTGTGCCCGCCGAGCCGACCGCCTAGCCTTCAGCCTCTCCATTGACTATTCGTATTTACGAGGCCGTACGGTCGCCTGCCAAGGTTCCGTCGCTGTTCTTTTCCCAGTGGTCTGCTCCCGCCAAGGAACTGCTGAATTCCGTTGCAGCTGCAGGATTGAAATTCCCTGCGGCGTGTAGCTTGGGCCCTTGTGAAGCGGGACACTCCCGGGTTTCGGCACCATATGTTGAGGAACCAAGGAATACGAAGGCAATTACGCTAGACAAATCGGTCGGTGCGACCTTTTCCTTTACTGTTCGTTTTTCAGACTGATAAAAATTACAAAATGCATGAGCTCCCGCCGCTTCTCTTCTTCCTCATCGCCCGGTTGCAACAACTTTTTTCTAAGTGTGACATGACACCTATATATTACACTTATTAAAGCAGCGGCTAAGTAACTAAAAATATATTTATGCAGCAAAGCTGGTATTATCAATAAATGATTGATTACATTATACTAAAAAATATATAATTAGAGAACTAGGAAAATAGTAAGGAGATAACTGTTTTTAGAAATAAATGACAAATTTTAGACCATTTGGGGCAGAAAAAGTTAACAGTATTTATTTATTTATTTTGACCGGCCAACAAAGAGTGGGTCACTCAAAGCGTAAGTATAAGAGCTTTAGGTATCAGCAAAGTATAAGAACGAAACAAAATAAACTACACAAGTTTCTGGACTTACTGATGATGGCATTCTTTTCCTTGTCGATGCATTGCTTCGCGGGGATGTCTTTTCGAGCAGTGTGCAAGCCTTTTCATGTAGAGACTTTGTTCGCCTCTCCTCCACGGTGAAAACAATGCGCACTAAGTGCCGGGCAAACTTGTGTGGTTGGAATTCATAGTTGTTGTTGATTGTGGCCAGCAGTGTTGCAGTAACAGCTTTATGCGTGTTACCCACCAGAAAGAAATTGATTTGTGTGTGTGGATACTAAGGCCGCGCGATGCTTCTCTTCACGCTTGGTCGTTTCTGTACCACATCGCTCGCTTGTATTTGTGGACCGAGGCACAGAAATGAACACAAATTTTAAGCAAACTGCAAGAGTCCATACATTCGTGAAATAGCTTATTAGTGAAGTTGAAAGTACCGGTCGTGGTGATAATTTTCTCGTCGTAAACTTCTGCACGAGTTCGGCCGTCTCCACGCCACCAACAGTAGTAAGTTCGGTCGGCATCGAAATCGTTTACACTTTCGGGTTGGAAGTCCTTTATGGAAGAATTCAGCAGTTTTCTTAAAGCCATCCAGGACATACTTGACTCAGACGATATACATGATCAGCTCGGGTGCGGCAATAGAAACAGGACAGCGAATATGACAAACAAAATCATGAATGTAACCAAAGTGAGGAAATGGGAATCCGGGTGACTCGGATCTCGGGAAAGAGGCGCGCATTATAATCTAGTAGTGGAGTAACTCGGTAACTCGCCCTTCCTGGTTACTACAGTAAACATAAATATGTATTTCAGGTATAATTTTTTATTTTGATATATTTGAACTGATAAATAAACATGAAATATGTTCCAACGCCTACAACGCTTTTGGCAATAAAGCACACATCCAGCCGTGACGCACCTGCGTACCGCGGGTGGCGCTAGCGCGCTGGGACAACTCTCCGGAGTTACGTTAATGACGAGTTGTGCCTGAAGCCACCGCACAAGTACTATGCACAAGTGCATGTGTTGATGTTTGTGCTGGACTTGCAATCATGTTATTTTTATGTCTACACATGCGGTGAGCACGATTCCACTGTGTTCGTTCCCAGGAACGACAAGTTTTTGAGCAATGCGATTCCCTCTCTAGAACGGTTTTATTTCAGCTGGTACTGCTAGTCCTTGCACAAAAGTACCAGCTCTAAGCATGTCAGTACAAGTGATGTAAAAGACAGAACAATAAAGTACTGCATTCAATTCACTGCAGACAATATGACTCGCGACAACGTTCCATGTGTTTTTTTGCATACTTGCCGGTCTTTTTAGGAAGTGGTGGTTTAGAACTACGCTGAAATGTAAAGTCCAGTACACAAAATATAATCTTGCAATCAGAATGTTTAGTTTTCTGCTAAAGTGTGTTATTTTTATTTGCTGTTGTTTTATTCTCATTGGCATAAACAATGCTACTTATAAAACGTGCTCCGATTTGACACTTTCATTATAGAATAGAACCACAAGGGCATGGAAAATACACTCGTTGCTATCAATCATCTTTGCATCTCGTAAAAAAGGTGTTAGCCATCTTTTACGGCAGGACATCACATATCATACAGAAACACTTAAATCAATCTCTGGCGCAGAATTCGGTTGCGGATAAGAAGCCTACGCTGGTACCCAGGAAGAGCCAACCCCACGAGAGAAATTGGAGCTCTGTACCTAGCCTCGCCATGCGTCTGAATGTACCTACATTTGCTGCCATTTATTCCTTTGGCTTGATAATGGCAGGTTGCAAATTTGCCAGCGTACAGCACATGTTGAAGCGTCATCCATCGGGGGGATCAGAGTAATGGGCACCGTTGTCCCGAGTATATTAATTCGCTGTATCATTCGCTCAACGTGAATTCGGACCTGGGCAAAGTAGTGTGTCGCACACTTCTGGCTCACTGAACTGCCCATGCACCGATAAAAAAGGCGGCATCACGAGCACCGCATCAGTGTCTGCCAGACTTTCCCTGATACTCGGAAAACATTTGTCAGCCAGTATTACGTCCCCGGGCTGCACAATGTTTCAGAACCTAGAGTCCACCGTAAAATGGATGTCGGAGCATCGGCCTCCGTACGCCATTGAACGGAAACAAATAGCCCCATTAGGGGTATAGCAACCAGAAACTTAAGAGTGTAGCCACTCACGTAGCTCGAGTACAGCACGCGCTGCTGGCCTACACTATTCGGCGTCTCTGTTCTCACTTCGTTGGAATCAATATTCATTTTGAATTTAAGGTAGTGGGCTTCAATACACTCTGGCAACATAGCCCCAGTGATGTGATTGCTGCGCCAATTGCGCCAAACTGCGCCAAGGGGCTAACCCTGCCACATCCTGCTACATTTCGCCAAAATATGGCTAATCTGCGCCAAGCCTGCGCCAAAGGACCAATTTTGGTCGCCTTTCAAAAACGGAACTAAACTGAAAACCGCAAGTGAGCATGCGTGAGCTTGGTGGCACAAAAGACGCCGCCGGACACAAAGTACCCTACATCAATTGCTATTCGGTCTTGCATGATTTTTCCCGTCGTCTCGCGTTTCGCGCTCTCGTCGTCTGGGAAATCTCATCCCGCGTCTTTTTTTTTTTTCTTTTCTTTTTCTTTTTTTTTAAATATTTTTTGCGATAGACGCGTGCGTGTGCACACCCTCCGATGTTAGTGTGCCGAGTGCCAAACATGCCGCGCGGCGAGAGTTAAAGGGATTGTCCGGTCGAAACCGGAAGTACTTAAGTTCTTGCGCTCGTTACGTCGAGGGAGCCTTCATGTAGACTAACATCATTTTTATTTTGATATATGATCTCCCGTTATTAATTAAACCTTTCATGAGCCTATGTACGAAACTGCACCCCGAATTTTGCCAGTGTGAATGGCTGACATCCGTAGGTGCTGCGTGACGTCACAAAACGCAAAGGTTTGTCGGATGGTCGGGATAACAAGCGTTGGTCGATGGATGTCTTGTATTTTGTTTCGAATTATATAGTCGCCAAGGCTACCCTACTTAAATACGGTTCTTTTAACGCAGTTCCCAAGCATGTGCAAAAACAGTCACGCCTTTTAGCAGCAAATTACTCGCAGACAGCCACAAGCTTCGAGCAAACGTATATGCCGTTTCGAGCAAACACAACTGCGACGGCCACCGATCGAACTAGGGGCGCTTGCAAAGCAGAGGATGCAGATTTCGCCTCTGAAGCGGCACCTAAGTACACGAAGCGGCCTCTGGGTACACATGTGAGCGGATCCACTGGATCGGTGATGAGGCTGCGGATCGTTCCCTCAGAGGTGATGTCCGCGGGCCGGACACAAACGGCGAATCGTTCAAATGCATGTTGTCACTTGACTTGGACAAGCTTGGTGAATCGTAGTCACGCTCCACTTTCACAAGCGGGTCAAACAGAATCGGGCTGCACGCGTGCTAAATACAGCTTAAGGCCCGTTCACACTCTTGCGACTGCTTGCGACCTCTTAAACCTGGGTTCCTTAAAACTTCTTAAACCAGAGAACACACTGGCGCCATCTATTGGGAAGCAGTGTAAACTCGGCGGTCCGGCATATTTTTTTTTTTTATTTCTCGAGCAATATCCTTTCTTTTTTGGCTCGAAAAACTTTTGTCAATGTTATAAACGAGCCTTTCTATGGGTATTACGCACTATTGACCTCGGAAATCCCGCAAAACCTTCGCTTTTGTGAAATGCAGTTCTAGGGTCACCGCATAGATGGCGCCACAATGTCAGTGTGTTCCCTCATTCTAGAAACATTTAAGAAGTAAAGGCCCGTTCACACTCTTGCGACCGAGTACGACTGAGAGAGACGAGATCTCTTAAAACTTCTTAAATGTTTTTAGAATGAGGGAACACACTGGCATTGTGGCGCCATCTATGCGGTGAGCCTGGAACTGCATTTCACAAGAGCGCAGGTTTTGCAGGATTTCCGAGGTCAAATGTGCGTAATACCCATAGAAAGGCTCGGCTATAACATTGACAAAAGTTTTTCGAGCCAAGAAAGAAAGGATAATGCGCGAGAAATAAAAAAAAATATGCCGGACCGCCGAGTTTACACTGCTTCCCAATAGATGGCGCCAGTGTGTTCTCTGGTTTAAGAAGTTTTAAGGAACCCACGTTTAAGAGGTCGCAAGAGTGTGAACGGGCCTTAAGAGATCTCGTCTCTCTCAGTCGTACTCGGTCGCAAGAGTGTGTACGGGCCTTTATGGTATCGTTTCCAGATGTTTGGTTTCGGTATCGCTGCATAATCAAATTGATTGATCCGATTTGGGTGAGGAGTGGATGGACGTAGTTTAATATCGTTGGCACAGCATCACACGTATACCTCAGCGAGCCTCCTGTCCGCTTAGAGCTCAGCTCGTTGCTCTCTTCTGTGAGATGATTGCTGCATAAGCGGGATCTCGATCTTGACAGGAACCTAGTCCCTACGCACGGCGACGATCCACTTCGCTCGACACTGCACATCTCGCGGAAAAGTGTGACACGTCATGTCTTGGCTTGCATGTGCTGCCCGGTGGTTGTGGCACCCAACCGCGCAACAAAAATCTCACCCAACTACGAAAAAAGTCGAGCACAACAACAAAAACGAAGCACGCTGAGGCAGACGAAAATGCTCGCTTTGTGTTTTATGACGTCAGAGCTTCAATGTTGCCAACAAAAACAGCGTTTACGCTAGAATGCGATTAAAGCAGCATAAATTCAATTACTCACGCAGAGGGACATATAAAATTCAGATATTGCGCGTACGATCCGTCTCGAGGCAATAACAATGATATTCAATTGTTTTCTCGGATACAAAATTTGACCGGACAATCCCTTTAAGGTACGTTTATACTCAAACGTAACGTCGACGGGCGTGGCGCAGCCCGCACAGATACGGATTGGTCGCAGATATCGAGTTTCTGGTTGCCGGCCAATGAACGGCGCGCGTTCTGCGCTACGCTGCGTTCACTGCGCTCAACGTCGGAGTATAAACAGCCCTTTACTTGCGCGGCTAGAGTTACTTCGTGAGCTGAAGCGCTCGCGCGACCACCTTCGCCGTGATCGCGCGACGTCGTATGTGTCCGTCCCCACGTCGCTACAGATATGGCGCTTTCTAAACTGAAACGCATCGACATTCCTGCTCTTGTTTAAATCATACGCTGCTATAAAGATCCCTCCTTAACTCAATGACTGCTTGGCGAAGTTTTGATTACCTAGGTTTTTCTCGATAGGCTTTCTTTCGAGAGGGACCCCAGTACGTGAGAAATCTGCCGCGAAAGAAAGTTGATGACGAGAAGTGAGCTAAAGCAAAGAAGGCAATGTCTGCACGCTGAACCCGCACACCGCGCTTGTTTGTCTCGAGTTCAGTCGTTGCACAAATTTAAGCGCTCCAAGAACTTTTTTACCCTGATTCGATCGCAATGTCTTGCATCGATACGCTCAGGTTCTTTTTTTCTGTGTGTTTAGCCTGTACCTCGCCTGCCGGCCTGGCAAGCACGCTCCGCTGGACTGTTTATTGTCGTCTGCTGGACAGTTACATTTTGCATACTATTTTGGGAACCAGTTGGCGACGGAGCGGAGTGGCATGGTTTCGGTTTTGATTGAGCAGCCGCTGCTTCCGCGCGCGTGACGAAGCACGTGTAACTGCAAGCCTGCCGAAGTTGCCCTCACGAGGAGGTGAACATGATTGCACGAGAGGCACCAGCTGGGACGCTTGCAATCCATTGTTTTACATTTGCTTACTTTTTATAAAAATCTGCCACGTCTGGAACCAGTAAAACAATAGCAAGTTTTTTTTTTCTTTTTTTTTTTCGGAATTGCTCGGCATTGCCTACAGCACTGTATACTTGTGGGATGTCTCAGCAGCAAACACACAGGCAGTGAGTTCCGCCCCAACACGTCACATCACAACACAACACATAGTGCCCTTCGTTTGTCCAGCACTCAAAACAAATATTTATTTTTCTAAGAATATATTCTCCACAAGTCACTTTTTTAGCTTTGAAACACTGTCTTGGCTGCTCCAAAGGCCACATTTGCTGCTCCAAAACACTGTTTTGGCTGCTCCAAAATGTGCTCCAAAATGGCTTAGACCAATCACATCACTGTAGCCCGCATAATGCTAAATGGAGGCCGAAAACTCCACCTCGCTGTCGCAGCGTTGTTACCACAGCTCGAAAGTGGCGTGATGCCGTTGTTCTGTCAACACTAAAAGTACACCAAGTGCAGTGTAGCTCAACCCGAGTTTCAGCTTCATTAGAAAGAAGAGCAGCCGGTTCCCCAGCGTCAAACACAGCTCCGCTCGGGGACAAGGGGCAGCATGCTCAAAAACAAAGCAAATGCACTCATGCTTAAATTTCAAATGCCTTGTAACGAATCCTCTGAATGTTGGATGCCTTCATGACCTCCGAAGAAACTTGTCCTCTCAGCTGGACCTGAATATTTGAAGATACCCATGGCCGGTGCTGTGTCCTAAAGTCGCAAACTTCGCGATGTGTGATTTGTGTGCAACCATCTCCACCTTCGAGGAAGCACGTGTAGGCTGCAAAGCCTCGACTGTAAGTACCGAGATCATCGGTCTGGATGTCCTTAAAGAGCATTTCCTATTTTGCGAATTTAGAGAGGCCAGCCATGAAACGTGCATTGTTTTGGTGCTGAAAGACAGGTGCTCTAAGGGAGCTAAGGCTCTATGTGTGCACTGCGGCGTGTGTTACAATCACCGTACTAATTTTGATCTGCCACAGAATTAGTCTTTCCGCTATTGGCAGTGAGTGGCTGTAACTAGCATCCCGGATTCCCTGACCCCAACTGCGACGGCGCAGGTCAGTCGGCACATATTTTTTTATTATCCGACTAGCTCGGCTTTTGATATGCAGATTTAGTGAATGACATATCACCTGGTTTTCTGATGCTTTCCCGAGTTTCTGTTTCAAAATACCACCTCCCAACAAAAATTAAAAAGAAAAATTGGGTTCGATTTTTGGTCTGGTTATGCAAAACTAAGAGATTGATTCCTCTACGACTTTTTGGAGAGCTGGTTATCTTAGCTCGCGTCTCCAGTTTAGCATTGTCCTGACTTCGATGTATTCTGGTTTGTGTCAGATGCCTTACTTGAACCGCAATAAACTCACTTACTTTGTTATTATTGGCGAATCTCACTTCGAGTGATCCATTCGACGGAGAGTGCAGTAGCACTTCCCATGATCATAAAAATCATTAAAGCAAAAGCGAAAGAAGTGTCGAAAGCACGAGCCAGGTTTTTTTTTTTTAAATGCACGGTGTTCTTTACCTTCCGATTGGCTCATACTCGAGTATATTTTTTATTATTTTTCTACCTTTCGGGGTCTGCATAAAATCAATGCCGGCTCAGACTCAAGTAAATAGCGTACCGAAACAAAATCGATTTCATAGTACGGCTGTAACCGTAACAAAGCTGCCAGTTTTTCGGTTTGAGTTCCTACTTTTCAGCTTCTGTTGCATTTTGCTGCAATCAAAAGATAGCTGGGAACAAGTCAAAATAACAACCAACTCACCACTGAACACTTCTTCTGAAGTTCTACAGCTTTACGCAGCAGCTCCAATTCCCGTTGTGGGCTTCCACTGCAATCTGAATCATGCTTAGAAAACACTGGGCTGGTTCCACCTGTAGATGGTAATCCTGAAGATCCTGCAGTTGAGGCAGCTGAACATGTTGATCGCTCCCACCACCTGCAAACAAGTATGCACAATCAAATACATATCTGCTAATTTTGCGCTATACACTTCCTATCAGAATACTGAGAATCGCAGGTGTCATGTCACATGTTCAATGCCATAGAAGGACGAAATGAATGCCATGGACTCCCAGTTGGGCGAAAAGGTTCCGTTTACAAGGTACACTTTAAGTGCGACATTGTCATCTTTGGTGTGTCATTAGAGCGATTTGAGAAGTGGTTTGCAGAGAAAGCCTCTAGGCCTCATAGAGGCTTCTTAGAGAGCTCTAGGCCTCTAAAAAGCACTTATTTATGTCAAATTATTTTTAAACACCACCGCCACCCCACCGAGCACCACCCGTGAGGGCAGCTCAAACACCACCACCACCGCCACCGCCACCGCCACCGCCACCACCGGCAAAAGCGCCACCCGCGAGGGCAGCTCAAAAACCACCACCACCACCCCAAGCGCCACCCGCGAGGGCAGCTCAAACACCACCACCACCACCCATATTCTCTGATGACGAAGACGCGGAGTATCTGGTACTCGATAGTTATAGCGCCTCGTCGTCGTCTGCGTCTCCACCACCCGTTTCGTCGCCTACCCATCCCGCAGCTAGAAAGAAAAGGGACTCGGAATTGGACGACGCCTCTGACCGCGCAATGTTGTTTACAAACGAAGAATACGGAATGATGGAGTCACCGGCATCGAGCGCTATAGAAACCCCCAGGTATTCCGGCGTGACGCCGTTTCACGTTCCGCAATACAATTTTGAACTGGCCGAAAGTAACGCGGACAAGGTGGAAGCCATCAGGCGACAGTTTAGAGAAATGTTGGGCCCTATGACGATCGAGACCTTAAACCATTACACGGTAGATCAGGGTTTTGCCTACAAACTTGAACGCGCCTTTGAGGAACTCGGCGCGTTGCGCCAACGCGAATTCCTCTACAAGGCGCTATTGGCAGTTAAGCGCATGACCAGGGTGGACGTTGCCTTTCGCAACGTGATCGAGTTTATAAATTTTGTGCTGCGCCGAGACGACTACAGGGTCATGAACGTCGTGTTGAAAGACAACAAAATCGACGTCGAGTGCTACGAACGGGTCGACATCGTGGAGAAGCAAATCTGCAAGCGGCAGTGGCGAGTCGAATTTAAAGAAAAGTATGGACGAGAACCGAGCCTGGCCGAGGAACTGTCCAGAGATGGCGACTTGAACGCTCGAGCGTTGTGTGATGCGGTGATGGATTACGAGGGAGGGCCCTCGATACTACAATTATAAAAATGATGGAATCGGACTCGCAGAAAAAAATATTGAGGAAATTCATCGAGGACTTTGTGATTGGTGAAGACATTTGGGAACACACTGCCGTCGTTTATAAACCATATCAACACCTGTACACGGGCGACGTGTTGCGATACTTGCGGATTCAAACGGCCATCCGAATGATCATGGACGACGAGCAAAAAAAACCTACGAGAGCCCTATGAGACGCTCTGTTTGAAAACATATCCACGTTCGTTCGTTTCGAGAGAATGAAGAATAAGCGTCGACGGACCGGCGCCCGCCGGACAAAGAAGACGGGTGAGGGATTTTATTCCCTGACAAAAGTCCCGGACATTAGTAGTCTACCGACAGACATGCGATTGGAAATTGAAAAGTCCTTTACTCCTAATCCGAAATTGAAGACTCAGCTAAATAACCTTCTTCTGAGAAAGGCGATCGTACAATACTGTAAGCAGCGTCAGTACGACATATCGCAGTACCCGACAAACGTTCTGGCCAAACGCTACAAGTTTAGAGAGATACCCCGCGACGTTCGCGAACACTTTGAAAAGGGAGTCGTCACCCACAACTCTGTCACCAAGCACCCGCTTTCGACAACGTTTCGCGAAAACGCCATCGCCGTCAAGGTCTCTTCTTACGTGAACAAACTCAAGAACAAAGAGCGTCTTCCGACGCGCGTTCCAGAAAATGTCGAGGCTCTGTTGAGAGGCATGGCTTTTAACGAGTAAATAAAAATGGTCAAATGTTCCAAGTGCGGTTTCTCGAAACGAACCGCCAGAACAAAGTGTTCGAGATGCAACAGGAACGGTCGTAGACTCGATACGAGAAAGCCGTATCGCCTCGAACATTTCACCAAGGAAGATCAAAGGCGCATTCTGGGCTCCATGCGGGTTAAACGAGGACAGAGTCCAACCTACCTGAAACTTTTATTGGGGAAACTAATTCAGGCCTTTGCTCGCAAACACCGACTGCCGGCGTCATGTCCGATCAATCGAGCCAGGCACGCGCTGATAACTCACGCGATCCTCGACAAGATTCGACCATCGAGTCAAAGAACGAGGAGGAGTCGTAGCAAGAGCGTCGCGCGGCGGAGGACTAGGAGCAGGAGCGGAAGCGTCGCGCGGCGGAGGAGCAGGAGCGGAAGCGTCGCGCGGCGGAGAAGTAGGAGTAGGAGCGTTCTCTCCTCGGGTCGAAGAAGAGGAAGGAAGAGGAGTCGCAGCGTCGGGAACAGGAGGAGCCGTAGCATTTCCATCAACCGAGGCCGACTCGGTCGCAGCGTCAGTGTCTGTAGGCGAACAATGTCCAGAAACGCCAGCAGCGACTCCAAGTACATGTATCCCGTGTAATAAAAAAATGTATCAAGTGCGCGTGGATTATTCTTTCGACCAACTCCCGCCGAGCCTGCTCAGGTTTCTCACGAGCGCTCACGAGGGGTTGTGGTCGGACAAGAACCGTCTCATAAAGCGTGCCAACGACGTGATCAGAGACTTTCAGGTCTTTAAGATGCACAAGCGCAGCGCCCCAATTTTCGTCAATCAATTTCCAGTTCACGTGTTGAATGACATGTACTCGATAGTGCCCGTGCGTAACAAGAAGGGCGACGTCATGTGCGGAAGGGAGAACGCCGAAACGGCCAAGGCTATTCGATCTAACTCGTTCTATCCCGTGTTTAAAGCGAGAAGCGACGGCGCAGCCCTGTTGGAAACCAAAGTCGGTAGGACCACCGGAGATAATCATTCGCCCTACGTTTCGGGAGTCTTGGTGGACGTAAACATTGACAAGATATCTAGCAAGTTTCACGACGTGGTCACCAGCCGCTCGATCAAGGTGGGGCAGTGGATCGACGTGATTCGCGACCCACCGCCGTCCTTTCTGGAAACCATAGTCGTGGCCTACGAGATGGTCGAGCTAGGCGAGTTGTATAGGACAATAAACGGCGACTTTACAAACTTGCCCACGCACGACACGTATTATTCCGACAACATCGTGCACCGAGAGTCTGGTGCAAAGTTTCGTCCAAACGCGCGCGACAACGTGCGAAAGGAATTCAAGTATCGCGTTTCCAATCGCCCCAACTACAGGATCGTGGACGACTCGGAAAAGAGACCGCTGGGTCCGTCCACGGATAGCTTCTTCCATTCGACCGGCGGAGGCCGCTACAAATCGACTCTGCGTACCAGACGGACGGTGTACGAGACAAATAATAATAATAATAATAATGAGCCCAAGTTTCACGGAAATTCGGACGACGACTACGCTGAGCGCAACGTGGATAGCGACGACGACGCTGAAGACGGTGACGACGGTGACGTCGACGTCAGTGACGAGATCAGGCGCTACAAGTACAAGAGATACTACACCGAAAGCGATCACATTATGCGAGCTTTGCGCAACGTCTAGTACGTGTCTTTTTTGAAATAAACAAACAATCATTCGAGAGGCTTTATTTTTCTACATACACAAAACGTACGTATATATGCGCGCGCCTGCCGAAGCGCGTCGACAAACGTAGAACATGACCGGAGTAGCATCCAGCGTGTCCAAAGTGTTTCGCGAGGTCACCAAGTTTGATCAATCGCGAACCTTCGACTGGAGCAGAGTAGTGGCCAACGTTTATTCGGAAGACTCAAATGAGGAAGAGTTTGAACGAGAGAGGGTCGTCCTGTTCTCCGAAATTTGTAAACTTTCTCATGTGTCCGCGAACGCTCTGACCGTTTTGGACCTTGTCGACTATCCGACCTTGGAGGACGCACAATTGTTGTACATTGTTTGTACGTATACGCACCTCAAGACCATACTCCTGAGGAACGCCCCCCTATTGTCAAACTCTGCTCTACAATACTTGGCGACCTACGCTCAATCTCTCGAACATCTTCAAATCAGCAACAACGGTGGCCGTATCAGGAACGAGGGATTGATTCATCTGGCTCCTTTGCGTCGACTCAAGAGTTTGTGTCTGACTGGAATAAGAAACGCCAGTCGAGCTGTCCTTCGAGTGATATTGCAGAACAACGAATCTATATACGCTATCTTGGTGATAACGACGGAACTCTTCGCCTCTAAAGATAACGTGACGCACTTTGTCTTTTGCGCTTCGAATCAGTTGAGTCAGGAAATGTACGATTTTGTTTTTTGTAGCGAAACGTTATCTCCGTTTTCAGATAGCGAGTGAGGGTATATATATATATATGTACTCGCACGTACTACGCTTACAGCAAAGCTAACCCTACCCTCTCCCCCGACATCACGACACGACACGACTACTACCCTATAACCCAAAGCGACAATGGCTCGACTAGACAGGTCCCCATCTCTCCCGCTGGCCGACACCTGCGTACAAGTGTTCGCTCAGTCCAGAGTGTCAAGCGCGGTGGATTGGAAAACAGTGGTGCTTAGTATATACCACGAAGAAGAGGGCTACGCTTGGGACAACGTGGAAGGGCAAATTCACTGTGCGTATACCGAAATTTCAATATTAAGAAGCTTTCCTACGCACATCACATTCTTGGAGTTGGTGCACTATCCAATGCTGCGAGACCGCCACGTCAGTGATTTGGTTCGTTTCTACCCGAACATCAAGACTTTGCTCCTACGTCACGCACCCGGCTTGACCAACGACTCTGTAAAGTGCTTAGCGGACGGTCTACCTAATTTGACTCACTTGCAGATTGATCGTGCCTAGACCTAGACGACGAAGCCTTGATGTATCTCGCAGAAAAGAGGATCATCGACGTTGGCATACGGAGCCTCTGCATGACCGGACTCGGATTTATACGCCGAGAAACGCTTCACCAATTTCTCAACGTGCATCGAAGACTGACTACTCACCGCTAGAGACGTCCCCAACAAGGACGTCTACCTTGGTGAATACACTTTGTGTATTTCTAGCACAGTGTCTCCGTCACTAAGAAACATTGCGCCAACCGACCTAGACGTTATCGAAGGTGTGGACGGTGTTGTGGGTGACATCGAGTACCAAGACCTCGACAGTGACGACGGTGACGGTGACGACGGCTACAGTGACGACTACGACAGTGACGCCGACGAATATCTCGAATCGGACGACGACAGAATGCTGGGTCCGATCGTCCTAAACACCTTCAACTACGACGAAGGAGAAGACTCAATGGGCGAAGAAGACGACTGAGTTATGCTTGAAAATAAATATTTCGCGTGCTTATATTTTTGAGTCACGAATCGTTCTTTTGCATGCACACTACACTAGTGCCAGTACAAATAGTTTATTTAATGAATTCGATACATTCCACTCACTGCAGATTTACAAAGGCAACACACAGATTGCTCTCTCGAATTGTAAATCATTGGAAATAGACAATTTAAACATAAGGCGGCGTGGGCACAGGGCAAAGTAACTATACACACCGGACAGTTCATGCAGACGACGCAAATCGTCGTGGACGGATCGGACCGCTTCATGGAGATGCTCGTCTTGTCGATGCGCGTGGGATACGGACGTCCTACGCTCAGCGCCGAAAAAGAATCGCTGTTTTCGAGAAAGGACTTTAGCTTGTTCGGACAGGAAAGATCAAACTTGGAAGTGGCCAATGCTGTTATAAAGTCTAGGCTGTATTTGTTTGAGACAAACTCAATGTCCTTGGTATATTCTAGCAACCAAAATAAATCGCTATTTCTATACACGTCGGACACCTCCTTGATGTAGGTTACGCTCGCGCACAATCGAAGATAGGGGCAGCGAGGGTTGTACTTGGCGTGTTCCTCGACTGGGTCGTCGTAGTCGGCTTCCCACGAAAGCAACCGAAGTCCGCAACAAAAGCATTCCACGGTCCGATCGGTCAGGTAATAAAATCCCGCAGATGCCATGTAATCCACGTCAAAGACGTCTTCTTCTTTCGGCCGAGCGTCGAAGGAGGCGAACCTCGCAGTGTAAGTCTGAAACTCGGGCCTAAAGGCAAGCGCTCGTTCGGTCACCACCGCCGAGACGTCTGGACTCAGCGTGCGTAGCGGTGCGTCACAGTCGGATTCGTGCAGTCCTTGGGGAAGTGTTTCGTCCGAGGCCACGATAGTAGAGAGTTGAGTCTTTTGCTGGCACATCGAGCAGCTGAGAATCCGCTTCTCCGGATCGTAGGCGAGTCCTGCCATGGCAAAGTCCTTGGGTGTGGGGGTACTGTTGCGCAAAGGCCACGTCGCAAAAGTTTTAAAGTCGGACATCACCTTGGCCACAGTCGGGTCGTGGTCGAACAGTCTCCAGTAGAAAGACATGTTCTTAAGCAAAGTAGACTCTAGAAATAAAGTCGATTTTGAGTCTACGGGCCTTGCAATGTTTGAATAATATGGTGCAGTCGAAACACGACACGCAGTGTCCGCACGGCAAGTAGGCAATGTTAGCCGGAGCCTTCATGCATACGATGCACCTCTTAGTTGATTCGTCTCGTGACTTTATAGCGGAATAGTGCGTATCACAGATCGCGCTATCTATCACAAAGTTACCCCACCTACCGATAGCCTTGTGATCGAACGAAGGAAGGGCGTTCACTGGCTCAAACAGAGTGTGACTGCCCAACGGAGTCGCCTTGCTGCTCCGAATGGCACTCACCATCGCCGATACGTTCAAGGGATGCGTCAGGTTGGCCGTGTACAGAGTACTCATAGTCCTGTTGCGGAACTTTGGGTCCTTGACGAGATCGTCGATCTTGGGAAAGTGAGACGCCCAGTACATCTCGCTCCTGTAAAACTTTTCGACTGCATCGTGCACGTAGTAATAGGTCTTGTTCACTCGTAGAAACACGCAATTGGGGGACCTGCGGGCGTGTAGCAGCCACGGATCGTCTTCTTCGCAGTCGAGGATCGAAAATACTTGCACCCCGCAGTAGAAACAAACGAATATGCGGGTCACTATCTGTTCGCGGGAGAGGTAGCCCTGCTCGTCGTCGTGCGAGCAGAAAAAGCCGGCCTTGGCGAACGCAGGGCCTCGAACATCGTGAAAGGTCTTGGCTCGAATCTTCTCGTCGACGTATCTCTTGTAGACCGGGTGAGAGTAGCTCGGCAAGACGGACACGACCCTTGCTACGTTCAGCCGCGGGTCCCTGTACTGCTCGAGAAACTTGCACGGCATTCGGCGGTGAAGGTCCATCGGGTGAAACGTGAGCGTCTCCCAGTCCTGTTCGGCGACTTGAAATTTGCAGTGCCGACAGTAGATGTGTTTCCGGTCAGCGCAATATTCTAGGCCGGCATAGGCAAAGTCTCGAGGCGTGGCTCTGGTGCGAAGTCGCCATTCGGCGAACGTCTTGAAGCGACGCACGACTTCCTTGCTTATGGGATCCGTAACGAGGTGCGCCATAGCGACGATAATGAGAGGAGCCCTCTACTCGGTGCGCAATATATATTCTCTCCATATCTAGGTTGACCTCGACTGGGAGCGGAGTCGACCTCCCATAGGCGGTAGCAATTTTGTTTATTATAAAAATGTCTGTCGCAGAAAATTTTTTAGACCTGTTGAAAAAGGGACGATGTCAACACTCGGTGAATCACGAAGACGCCACCGATATTTTATTACCCGTATTCCGGCAGCGGGGAAATCAAAACGTGTCTTACAGGAGAGATGGCGATAAATACGTGCCCACGCTCCCGAACGACACGTCGACCTTACTCGGCTACTCGTCCAAGAAACTCATGCAGCACATTACCAAGGCGCGCACGACGCTCCTGACCAACGGAGATGTGGAACCGGTTGCAGATATGCTCTTTCGCGTTTTCGAGCTCGGTAGTAACATACTGATGACGGTCGACATGGATCAGATGGCCATCCAAACGCTCCTGAATGACAATACAGTATTTCACTGCGTAATGGGAATCGAATACGTACGAAACAGTCTCAACATACTTAGGAAAACCTCTTCCTCGTCGACCACTCAGCGCGTCATCAGGGACCTGAAGCCGTACGTGGACGCGTACGCTACTGCCATTCTGCGCCTGCTACTCCTCTACATCGAAGGGATATTTTCCCATGCGCGCGAGGCGACTCGCGGTATGGCGGTGGGCGCAAGGACGGCAGCCAAGATTACGGCGGTCATGCTAGTATCCCTGTGCAACTACGCGGCGGTGCGCGTAAAGTGCAACCCCATCTTTCAGTTTGAGAGCGCCATGGGCCACAACTGGCTCGACGTGGCCAACGGTCTCAGCCTCGTGCACAGGATCACGCAGCCACACACCGTCAACGAAAACATTGTCGGGGCCATTCGCGTAAAGTTTTCGCAAAACAACAAGCCACAGGACGCCATCAACCTCCTGGTCGAAGAGAGCAACAGGTTGTACACGAGTAACGTCGAGAACGGAGTGTACCGCTGCGACACCGACTACATGACGCTCCGGACCGTCATGCCGGCCGAGCGGGTCACGGACGACGTCAACATCATCGATCCGGCCATCTCTACGACGCTGCGTGACCACAACGAGCTCATCATGAAGAGTTCCGACACGATCCCCGTGCCGCGTACCAACCACTACGTGCTAGCCCTGCAGAAGGAGAAGGCGCCGGCCACCGAGGTGTCGGTCCTTAACATCGCCTCCATCATAGAACAGTGCATGAGCAACGGGCGCGTGGACTCTCGCTTCGTCGAAGTGCACAAACAGTCGGACCAGGGCACGCAGGAGCACAACAAATTTTACAGCCAGGCCTGTTGCGTCTCGCCCCGTAACCTCGGTCTGTTTCTACAGTGCCTAAACTTTGAGATGATGGACTCGGACATGTTTGGGGCCACCTTACAGTGCCTCAAGATGACCAAGGGCATACCCACTCCGCGCCAGGAAGAAATTGCCACCTACTCAAACACGGCGCTATTTCGGATGGCCACCAACCTGTTTTATCACACGCGTTTCTGCAGGAGCTACCGCGGCGAAAACACCTACCTGTACGACTCGCGCTTCTTTAACGACTTTCTACTCTGGGTCCAGTCGCCCAACTGTCTGGAACACCACATCTCGCCTAGCGTGTCGTCGTCCATCATCTCGTGGTGCACGTCCATGTCTACTGCCATGCACACTACGCGCGACGCCAACGGAGCGAAGTGCGCCATGGCGGCCATATCCACGTGCGAGGTGGACCAACGCGTACTAGCCGACTTTTTGAACATGTTCATCAAGCTCTTTATCGAGGACGAGACCGAGATTAGCGTCATCAACAAGAAATTTCTCGAGAAGGAACTACTCGAGGCTTTTGCCTCCGTGTCTAATTGCTACAACCTGTTTAGGGGGCAGTTTGTTTCGGCGACGGCCTTGCGCCTCTTCCTAGCCCGTTGTAGGTGGTCCGTGGCCGACGACGTGGAAGTCATCGTTCCGGTCGAAACAAAGTTTCTCAACAGACTGATATGCGACAGCGACGACCTGTTGTCCAACTCGATGCGAGACAAGCCCCGTAAAACCATGGAAGACGTCTCCACGATGATGGCGCCGCTACTCTCCAATCCATCCACGTCCGCGCCTCACAGCAAGGACGACGACAGCAACGTGCCCATATGCATTTGAAATAAAAAACCGCCAACGCCCCCATATACATTAACAAAAAGGTTCGGTGACTGATTTGAACGATCGAGGGAGTAAAATGTTGAAACAGGTCACGTTCGTCGATATCTTTTCGCAACAAAAAATGAGGACCCTGCGAGACTATCTCCATTGCGAACTGGACCTTTCGGTATCGATACCCTATAAAATCTGGATCGCTATCGCAAATTTCTTTATTCAAAACAACGTCCCATCGGTCGTAGAGGGAGCAGAGTGTTGTCAGAAAGACAGCTCGTCGTCCCACTATCTACTCGTCTTTTCATACAGGGACAAGGACGCCAACCGAGTGGTGGTGGACTGCATAAACTTCATCAACGTGCTGCGCGATCTCAAGGTGCACGACGTGATATGCACCAAGCACTACGTCTACCTCTACGTCCGTCACTCGTCGGCGCATCACAACGTGCATGCAATTCTACCCTTTCTCCACCACGTTCTGCAAAGCTATGTAAACGACAAGACGACCACTTTGCCACTCGATTACACTTTCGATCCCCTGGAAGAACAAGAATCCTTCTTCGACGTGATTCCAGTCACGTACCACGGCACCTACGAGGTGACCACCTCTCTACCGGCGCTCGTGGCCAAAATCAAACCCAAGGAAGACGGACAGTATGTGTCAGATCGCCTTTATTGCGAGAAGCATTGGATGTGTCTACACAATCTGGTCGTCTTGAGGCTCGTCGACTGTTTCTACTACATCACTATACAGAAATTGCAGATATTAAAAGATGTTACAAAGTCAAACATTACGTCCACCAACGACTATGGCATTTACAAAGTGTCGTATTACAAGAAGTGACTCGCTTTCGCTTGTGTTTGTCTGCTTTGCCTAAAATAAACGCTTACGCTAGCTTGCACGCTGCTATACATCTGTGTCTCTATATGTGTGCGTCTGTGTGTGTGTGTGTCCAAACAAACGTTCTTTTATTCACAACATGTCGTTGTAAATGGCGTCGAAACTAGGAAATCGAAGGTTGCTCAGTCGCCGCTTGTTCTTCTTATAGGCCCGTCTGATGAGGCTAGTGGTGAACGTGCGAGACCAGTCGCTGCTCTGTCTAAAGATGCACAAGACGCGTCGTAGATCCATCGTCTTGATGCAGGGACACAGACAGCGGGTCTCGTACCACTTGTAGACGGCAGCAAGGGCTTCCACGTCCGACCAATTGTCGTAGTCGTCATCAAACTCCATAGCACCCATCATGTAGAGCGCCGAAAGCGCCTTGATGGCGCTGGAAACCGCAAGGTGTTCGCCGCTAGATTCGATAACGTAAGCTCGTATGTCCACCGCAGATTCCAACGCGTCGCTGGCCTTTAGGGCCCTTATGACGCTCGCAACGTCGGCGAGACTCACGCGGCACGCCTTGTTCTGCCCCATGGTCGTGATCGGTCGCGTGACGAAAGCGTTTGTTGTCGCGTCCCTCTCTACCACGCGGTCTTCGTACACAAACTCTACGGGCTTTACGTACCACGCTAGCCGGTCCTGCTGCGTGGTGTAGAGCGCGGTGTACTGAAGCAGCTTCAGGTATTTCGTGACAATCTCCTCTACTTTCTGCCGACGCTCGTTCGCCTTGGGCCAGTCCTTGGACATTGCGGCCGCTCGCCTCCGCGTAGTGGACCCTTCCATAGGTGCCGCGGCATCGACCGCCGCCAGTAAAATGTCAAAGAAGCTAGTCTCCTTCGTTGCGGCGTTCATCATTGCGCGAAACAGGTCCACCTTCTTGCCGTCCACCTTTTTAGATGAGCTTATCATAAACGGGAGCATCTCGTAGCCGCCGTACAGCAAGATTGGCACCACAAACGACAGCGGGTGAAGATCGGAACTACTGACGCGTACAGCGCGAGTAAAGAAATCGTCCTTGATGTGGTAGTAACCCGCCTGACGACTGGGAAGAGACTTGTCCAGCAGAGACACGGCGTGTTGCACGCCGCCAAACTCGAACCTGTGTTCGTCCTGTCGCTTCTTACTCTCGCTGTACTGGCGGGCCGAATACACGTAGACGTCTCGCGAGGGTATCTTTTCCACGACCGCAGCTACCCCGAGGAGAATGTCCGAATCGTCGGTGACAACGACGGACACGTCCCAGCGCTCGTCGTTTGGCGGCGGACACATTAAAGAGTCCACGACCTTGACGTCGCCTTCCCCCACGTAGAACGGCGGCAGGATCGTAAAGGACGAGAGTTGGTACGCTGCAGCCGACTCGTTCGAGTAGCCGTCAATCACCTCTTTGGCGTAGAGTGGGTTCTCGAGAAGCGTGGCATATTCCCTGACGTGCTGCATCACGTCCGAGGCCGCGGTCAATCGGCAGATTGTGGCCATGGCGTCTTTGCCGTAGCGTGCCAAGTTTTTGAGCCTTCCGTTCAGGACAGACTGCAGTCTCGAATTTTCGATGGTCCGAACTCGCTTGGTGTCCTCGCCAGACGAGTTTTTGATGACGTTGGCCAGCTCTCTACTGCGACGCTTGTACTGCTCGGGCCACTTTACCGTCGGCGACATTCCGTCAAACACCACCACCACGTCAACTTCCACACGCCTGTTTAGGGACAGCCCCTTGACGACCCTCTTGACCGTCCTAGATATGCAAGGAAACACCGTCGTGAAGAAGGCGTCGTATCGGATGCAGCGTTCGCCCGGTCTCGCCTCGTACTCCTTGTCCCAGTCCAAATCTCGAAGAACAAACGCGTCGTCTTCGATATAGTCTTCGACGTAATCGCCAACCAGATCTCCGTTGGTCTCGCCAACGTAGTGTTTGATAATCTCGAGGTTCAAGGCTTCCCACGCTCGCTCTCGTTCCTCTCGGTCGGCGATCGCTCGTGCGGCATCGATCTTGTCCGCAAACGTCTTGAGATGGTGGTCCGTCAGCGAGTGCTTGCAGTGGTGTAGAAAAATGTTACCGTCGACGACGACTTGAATGCGCGCCGACTCTCCGATCACGAACGAGGACGTCACGCTCTCATAGTCGAAGTGACGCGCAGACGGCGTAGGCGAAAAATACGTCCGCAAAACGAGGTTCGTGGCCGTCTCGACGTTACTGCCGGGGTCGTCCAAGAGCTGTAACTGAGACTCGAGTAACGGTGCCAGTTCCTCCTCGACGGCGCGGTTGCAAACTGCGTTGAGTGTATTCCAAAGATTTCGGATACCCATGGTGTCAATACGTTTATGTGTGTGTAGAAGGGCGACGCTTAAGTACTCTCATCACACAAGGTCACGCCAAATAATGGAGGTTGTGTTTTTTTTTATTGGACGAGAAAGTGATACAGTATGCGTAATCCCTCTACCTGGGTGAAGGGCATCGGGTGACCTCCACTCGAGTGGGTAAAGTAACGCCCGCTCCCCTTGTTTAGATAGAGGAAGGGCTCTTGTAAAATGAACTTGAGGGGACAGAAGCGCTTGTTTGTTTCGGGATCGAGATGAGTGGAGAGCACAATCGAGTTGTCAAAGCCAGGTAGTTCGAGGGTGCTGCCTGTGGGTACGTGCGTGTATGCCGTTTTGCTCGGCACAAAGCTGACGATCGGCTCGTTGGTTATGTTGTTGATCAGAGACGGAATCGCGGCAAGACCCCTGTTTATTCTCTCTTCCCAGTCGCTGTGTTGGAAGAGGACGTTGTCCACGGTGCGCAGCACGTCTAGTAGCCGAATCTTTTTCGTTGCCGTCATGGCGTTGGCAATCACGCTCGGAATTCCTATCGTCTCGCACAGTCGGGGTAGTATGGTCTTGACGGTCGACTCGACGCTCTCGACAATTTTCTCCACCACGTCCTCTTGCAGGCCGGAAGCCTTGAGGCAACCCACGCCGCCACTCGCGATGCCGCCGCCGCGCTTCTTTCTCACGGTTCCGTCCAGGTAGACCATGACGGACGACGTCTTGACGTTGTTGATGTCGTTGACCACGTCGGAGATGGTGGGTTGCCGCACGCCCAGAAGGACCTCCCTCTTCTTTAGCGAACGGAGCTCGGCCGTGGCCACGCCGCGCGGAACGTAGAGGCACGAGTCGTAGGCAAACTTGTACGCGTTGCGGATGGCGGCGGCCGTAAACAGGTAGTCTCCGTTGTAGGCAGAACTAAATAACTCCAGGTTGTACATGGCGCGCACGCCCAGGGCTACGGGCTCTTCGCCGACGCCACCCGTTCCGCCAAAGGGCAGATTCGTGACTGTGCTTGCCAGCATTGTTATTGCGTCTGCATTCAACCAGCCCGCCTGATAGGTCTGACTCGAAAAGATTGTCTTCTCGTCGCTCCAGTCGCCTTCCACGTAATCGTTGTACGCCGGAACGTTTTTGAGAAACACGTAGGACCAGAACATGGGGTAGCGTTCCACGAGCTTGGGGTGATTCCTAACCAAATACGTGACGTGATCGTACGGATCAATCACCGATTTGTACTGGTCGTATAGGACGCGCCCGACAAAAGCCAAGTCTGCGCTCTCGTTGGTGTAGGCCGCCCTGCGTGGAATGAGGATCTCGATGGGCAGTACGGATCTCTGGTCCGAGACGCAGACGCGGACGTTATCGACGCTAAGGATCCAGGGAAAGGTTCTGCCCAAAACCTCGTAAACGTGTTTTCTAAAGAGACGTTCGCTACCGGCTCGATGGTCGCTCGCGGAAGTCACCGCGTTCCGGAGAGTGAGACTGTCGTAAATGTCGGATCGCTTGTTCTTGTCGGTGTTTTTCCAGAAATATGCCAGCATCATGTCGTAGACTATGGTCGCATTAGATGCTACGTTTCTTTGGTCGGGTGTCGTCAGTGGGACGGTGTCTAGTCTGTGGTTCGTACTAGTACTACTACTAGTAGTAGCAGTAGTAGTACTAGTAGTTGCAGTAGTAGTAATAGTGGTCATGGGAGCCGTAGTTGTATGCACAGTCGTATTGAAAGGGGGAGTTGCGGCCGTGGTGGTGCTGTGGGGATTGTTGTAATTGTCGATTCGCGAAGAAGGCAGGAATGCACTCCTAAACATGTCCATTTTTATTTATAGAACGTTCTCGTACAAGTCGTCCGAAAAGTCGCTGTCGTTATTAATGCTGTTTCCCTACTGAAAAAAACCATTTGGCGCCTATATGAAAACAAACGGGTCCATACCGGTAACAGTTTAACCATACCGGTCACCAGTTTGTCAAAGGGGTCGCCCGTATGGCTCAAAGGGGTCCCCCGTATGAGCCATAACGGTCACTCCTTTGGCAAACGGGTCGCTCGTCTGGGCAAATGGGTCGCCCGTCTGGGCAAATGGGCGACTCGTTTGGGCAAAGTTGTCGCACGTTTGCTCAAACCGGTGATCATGTAGCAAACTGCACCGGTTTAATCAAACGGCTCTCCGGAGCCCGTTTCGTACTCAACGTACAGATCGGCGGCGTAGGCACGCCTAGCGTTTCAGCCGTGGCAGCCAATGTTTCCGGAAGGCTGGGAGCGCCGGCTCATCGATTTCAGATCGTTCGCGTAATGCAAGGAATTATATTTATATTTCAATTGCGCTGATGTTGGCTTATACTGCAACTAAAACTAACACTTTTTTTTTTTTTACGTGAACGCGCGACGTTGGCGAGCCAATATTTTTGACAGAACTTTAAAGCTTTGTAAAACTTCGTTGCCTCAATTTACTTATTCAGCTCGAATCTCTCTCGCAGAAGACGCGACCGCGTGAAAGAATGTACGTCTAGACTCCGTTTCACTTTAATTCAAGACGCAGCGAAGGTAGAACGCATACACGCGGCTGCAAGAACATCGAGCATTGCGAGAGCACGCCCGCCGTTGCAGCAGTAAAACTACGAGCTCGCGCTGAGTACTTTCTTCGCTCGGGCGCAAGCCGAACTTCTGGCCGCCCCGCCGCCATTTCCAAGATTCAAACGCGCTAAAATGCGCGCGCGCGCGTTTTTTTTTTTTTTCAAGGTTACAAAAACGCATCTTTCTGGAATGCCTGGGGAGAGGAGGAGGGGCTGTCCCTGTGGTCCTCGCCCCCTCCCCCCTCTCTTGTCACACGTCATGTGACCGGCAGCCGCGCGCGAGCTACACGCTGATAAGCATCGAGATCCGGAAGGGTGCGCCTAGCAGCCGCTTTTTTCTTTTTCTGCTTGTTGTCAGTTCCAGCTCCAACTTCGCGCGTCCACCTGCTTTGATCTGTCGCCTAACCCTGCGGTCTTATTAGGATGCCTCTCGACAACGTATTGGATGTGGACCAAAGCTATCAGTGTTCGAAAAGTCCTACGTCTATATCGGCAACAAGCAATTCTTCAAAGAAGTCAGGAATTCTTGCGGTTTGGTTGGGTTCGGCAACTGACAGCATGTGCGCCTCATCGTGTTGAAACTTCCAAGAAGCCGTTCCCTCTCATTTGTGTTTGTGTGGTTGTCCTGCTTTGACCGTGTCGACAAATATCACGGATTACATCTTTCAAGACCGCTATTTTTATGGTAAGTGCACTGCAACCTACTTCTTGGCAACGATTGACCGTTCTTCTACTCGTACTCTTCCAGATTATCTATATAATTATGCAGCGCCTATTCACGCGGCAGCCGGGCGAATAATTTCCCGAAAGTCTACCTTCATAGTCTAGAATTACCTCGGTTCTTGTTTGGTTTGCTATCTTCTCAGTTGTATAAAAGCTTAGAGTGCCTCTCACATTTCACAGATCGCTTGCACGTTTGTACTTGTCTACAGAAGGCGTAATAAACTTTGAGGAGAATTGAAAACAATCTTTTGTGTCTGTTTTCCTGTCCATTTGCACGCACCTACGTGAGTACATTTGTTCTACGTGTTTCCTCCATGTTATAAATAGTTTTATGAGTTTCGGAACGTCTTAAATACGTTTAAGATAACCAACCTACCAGACGATCCCCGTTTAGGGCTAGCGCAAAATTTCCCGATTCGAATGGCACGTTCAAACGTGTGGTCACGTGCAAGGTCGAACGGGCACCTGTATCAAACGGGCACCTGTATCAAACGGGCACCGGTCTCAAACGGGCACCTGTATCAAATGGGTACCGTTTCGAGCGGGTACCGTTTCAAACGGCTACCCGTATCCCATAATCACGTTTGATCCAAACGGGTCTACAAGTTTGCACCCGTTTGATTTACCAGTTTGCCACCCGTTTGAATTTCAAATGGTTTTTTTCAGTAGGGTTACGAGCTTGTCCCGTTTACTCAATTCCTTTTTCGGTTTCCGTTTTCTTCTTTGGGCAAACAGGACGCGGCACATTGTGTGCGAAAGAACCAGAACGCTAAATGCTAGCAGTATCATAGCCCACAGAAAATAGACTCTGTTTATTTCCGAAGCCTTGAGTATAGTAATTTTAAAGGTCATCTCTTCTTCAAACAAAAAAGTATATGGATTGCGATAAGGAATACGTGTCTTGCGTCAACGACGGAGACTGCTCGACTCTATGCACGGGGCAGGCAATATGCGGCAATTACGGAAAAGGAATCAGACGATGCGTACGCAGAGAACATTACGAAACGTACAAGCGGCGCTCGCACGACGATAACATGATTGTCGTGTTTGCAATGAACAGAAATTTGGGTTATTTAGAACCGCGAAACGTACCGGTGGACATGGTAAAGTACGCGCCCGACGCGAGAAGAAGCCCCCACGACGTCGCGTCCAACCGAAGATTCGCGTCGGAAAGCGACGAGCGAGACTCGGTGTGGCTACATATTTACGGACCGACGACGGCGGACGTGACTCCTTACGAGTACAGAGCCAGGCTTCCGAGGCGCCTGCTCAACGGGTTGTTAAAGTGCTCGCTCAACTTTCCAAACTTTGACGTCAAATAAAGACGCCCTTGTTGTATAGCATTCGAAACAGGTCCATGGAAGTGTAGACGACGCGCTGACCGCCATTCCAGACGACGTCGTAGATTTTCTCCTCGCAGCCGAGAGCTCGCATAAGGCGAGCTCTCGTGCGTAGGGACGTACGCGTCGGCTGTCTTGTCCCGCTTCGAGTGCACGACTTCCAGTTCGCCCGGCGAAAGTAGGACGGTCGTTCCGCGGTTGTCCGGACTGTAATCGTCACTCATCAGGTATAAATTATTATTTAGAGAGTTCCACCGCATACCCACGTTATCCCAAAAAACGCACTGGTTTTCTTTCGAATATATGTACACAAATACGGGTAGTCCTTTAAATTTCCTCTTCAGTATATTATACGCGGCAGGCAGAGAAGCCAGCAGCCCTACGACATACTCCATAATTGGTTTTTAATTTATATAAAAAACATGCCGGTGCGAACGCTTTGCGATGTGGAAGACAAGCGCGTCTCCGGGTTGGACAAAATACTCGACTACATAACGTGCAACGTTGACGGAAGATTTGGCGCTTCGGCTCTCTTTAGCACCGAATGTCTCCAGTTTCTGATTAACGTGCCCATCGCCACGAAATTCGACGGAGATAAGCCCCTCAGTGCCAAGGAGCTCGCGGACTTTATGACGCTAAACAAGTCCAAACTAGAGGTCTACGAAAACGTCGTCAAGAAGTGCGGACTGGACTCGGTGTATCACTGCGAAACGGAATCGGGCGAAGGCATTCTCCGCATCGCGCTCATGAACGACAACTCGTCGCACAGACTCAAACGCATCGCCGCCAAGATCAACGGAGAAGTCGGCGGCATGGGGCGTGTCGTGTCGCTTCACACGCGAAAGGACACGCAGCCGCTCGCCAAAGTCGAGGCGCTCGTACACATCGCGCAAAAGGCGTGCGCCGAGCATCCCGACCTCAAGTACGTATCCTACATGCAGCAGATTGTGGTGACGGTAGAGCTCAAAGACGTTGCCGTCAAGTACGTCCCTTTCCCAGAACTCTGTCACGTGCTGAAAAAGAACACCGACTATATAAAGGAGCACATTAGCGTGTTTGAGCACTTCTCCTTCCTAAAGGCGGCTGTCATTCCGCTAGATCACCTCCTGACTCAGGGCTTGCGCGGTGTCCACGTGGTGCGTGTATGTCTTCTAATGGAATCAGGACTCGTCGACAAAATATCTGCCGTGGTGGAAAAGATCTAAATAATGTGCGACCTTCGGTCGATCCAACTGACCGATGTCGGCGGTCGAGAATACGTCTGGAAGGTGGAAAAGTGCGCGGACGTAGTTTTGAAGACTGTCGACGACGATTCCCAAGAAGATAGCACCGTGACCATGTGCAAGGAGGTGGTCGAGATACGGCTGGGGCGCGACGAGGAACCTATAGAGTTCACCGAGCCCAGGACGGTCAAGGTCGTCTTCCCCATACCACTCAAGGGATCTTCGGTCGTCGGCGCTCACGACAGCACCTACGTCCTCTTGGCCGTTAAGTCGGCCTCCTCCACCGGAAACCCTCTGTGGTGGACTCGCTACGCCTGTCACCAAACATCGCTTTACGTTCCGGATCCCATTGCCCGATCGAGCAACGGTAGAGGACGTTACGCGGCACGAGCTCATTTCATTTTGAGAATAATAAACACGAGAATATTTTTACAATAGTATCAAGCTCAGCCCCTCCCACCTGTGAAGCGTCGCCGGCGGCCTGACGTGTCGATACTATTCAATCGAGCCCATGGTACCCGGACGATTGGTGTTTGTGGGAATAAAGACACAGTTTCTGGTTTGCGCGTGTTTTTTTTATTTTACTAGTGAATCACCGCACGGTCGTAGTTGCGCACACTCTCGATATAATATTTCGGAGTGTCGGCGTGTCTCACGACTAGTTTCCGCAGGGTCGTTCACGTACGCTCCCGGTTGAGCTGGGTTCCGAGCTCGGCCACGAAAAAAAAAAGGCAGTGTCCACCACTTCCAAAAATCCCCCTGTAGTCCTGTTCGTACTTTGGAATCGTGGACGGGAACGGCGGGGCCAACACGTCGCAGTATTGGCTTCATTCGACGTGGTGGGTTCCTAGGTTACCCCCCGCTTTAGGTAACGCTTCCATAAGTCTGCTGTTCGGAAAGCTAGAGACGAATGCACCTTTTCCCAGAGCGTTGACATTAAGATGTGCTAAGGTCAATATAAGACTTAGTATGAAGCAAAAATTGCGCTGCGTAGGTGTTTGCCCCTTTCGAAGAGCGTTCTACCGCGCCTATTGTTACGCGTTGGAAACGACTTTATGCATTTTTAATTTTAAAGCGAATGTTTTACCTCCCGCCTTAGGTAACGCCTCCAGAAGTCTGTTGTTCGGAGAGCTAGAGACGAATGCACCTGGTCCCAGAGCGTTGACATTAAGATGTGCTAAGGTCGATATAAGACTTAGTATGAAGCAAAAATTGCGCTGCGCAGGTGTTTGCCCCTTTCGAAGAGCGTTCTACCGCGCCTATTGTTACGCGTTGGAAACGACTTTATGCATTTTTAATTTTAAAGCGAATGTTTTACCTCCCGCCTTAGGTAACGCCTCCAGAAGTCTAGTTGTTCGGAGAGCTAGAGACGAATGCACCTGGTCCCAGAGCGTTGACATTGAGATGTGCTAAGGTCGATATAAGACTTAGTATGAAGCAAAAATTGCGCTGCGCAGGTGTTTGCCCCTTTCGAAGAGCGTTCTACCGCGCCTATTTTTACGCGTTGGAAACGACTTTATGCATTTTTATTTTTAAAGCGAATGTTTTACCCCCGCCTTAGGTAACGCCTCCAGAAGTCTGTTGTTCGGAAAGGTAGAGACGAATGCACCTGGTCCCAGAGCGTTGACATTGAGATGTGCTGAGGTCGATATAAGACTTAGTATAAAGCAAAAATTGCGCTGCGCAGGTGTTTGCCCATTTCGAAAAGCGTTTTACCGCGCCTATTGTTACGCGTTGGGAACAACTTTACTGCCTTCCGAAAAGACGAACGAATGCGCCCGTTTCCACCCGGGCGATTGGTTTTTTTGTGGGAATAAAGACACAGTTTCTGGTTTGCGAGTGTTTTCTTTTTATTTTCCTAGTAAATCACCGCACGGTCGTAGTTGCGCACCCTCTCGATATAATATTTTGGAGTGTCGGCGTGTCTCACGACTAGTTTCCTCAGGGTCGTCCATGGACGCTCCCGGTTGAGCTGGCTTCTCAACTCGCCCACGAAAACGTCAGTGTCCACCACTTCCAAAAACCCCCTGTAGTCCAGTTCGTACATGGGGATCGTGGACGGGGGCGGCGGGGCCAACACGTCGCAGTCTTCGCTCCACTCGACGTGGTGGTTTCCCACGTAGCTGGTGATGACGCTGTGTAAAAAACAGAGTATTCTCCGCAGCCCGACAGCATCCGTCCGTTTCGACGGCACGATCCGCACAAATATCAAGAGATAGTACTTTGTCACCGCCAACTCAAAGACATTCAGGTAATGGCACGCATTTATGATATTAATCACGTCGACTATGCGTTGATCCACCGGGTCGACGGTTGGGTTCGCGAAGGCGACCACAAAATTCTTGATAAAACAGTTGTCATTGCCGGAGACAATGTGCCCGCACTCTATAAAATATTGGAGGACGTTCTTCGTGGCGGCGCCGAGATGTTTTGGCACATCCACGTAGGGTTTAAAAAAATCGTCATACGAGAACATCTTCTGAAGATTCTCGTAGTTGGAGGCCCACTGGTCGGCGGTGGAAATTTTCTTCAGGATGGACATGGTGCTACTCTCGGGCTGGCTCGAAGCGATGTGGGGGGAGAGGGTAGGGTTAACTTTGCTGTAAGTTCAAGCAGTCGCGTCGGAGAAGCCCACGTGTTATCAGCCGACGAATGAGAGCCGCTCACGTAATATCACACCATGCGTGGACGGTGTAGGGGGGGAGGCGAGGGTAGATGAGTAGAGTATTTCGCGATTCTATTTTTTTTCGTAGACGGTGGTAGTCTTCTGTCAAGGTTATCTCGGCACTATGTAAAAGTCATATCGGTCCCAACCGAGGTATGTGACGTAACAATAGTACTTGTTCGTGTCGACGCCGTTGCAAATGACGGCGTTTCTCAAATTCATCCACTTGCGCTCGCCACACGAAGATGATAATTTTTCAAAATCCTGTTGCTTGTAGACGCCCTTGTACTTTAGACCCTCCACGTACTTTATCGTCTTTGTTACGCGGTCTTCTTTGGACACGTCGTAATAATCGTACCAAATTTTGTAAAATCCCGATTTGGAATTGAGGTAGCCGTTGAGTACGTAGTCGATCAGGCCCAGAGTCTTTGTAAACTTGTGACGACCGCCGTACAGTCTCTTTTTATATTCCAGTTGTAGAAAAATCTGCCGTCGGCTGTACATCATGTCGGATATTACGACGTCTCTACAGGCGTTCACAAAGTTTACGACCATCGTCATCTTGTAGCGCGTGTCGTCGTCCACGGTGGTCGTGGCCTTGAAGGTAAACACCAGGACGATGTCTTTGGCGTCTACCTGTTCGCAGGGCGGATCTTGGACGTGGTGATTTTCCGCAAAGTACCGGGACACGTAGACCAGGATCGTGGGGTCTATGGAGCGGCACACGTCCAAACCGACGTCGATGTAGTCTCCGAATGCAGAAGGCGACGGCTCTGTGTCCGCCTGCCAAAAGTCTAATCGCTCGAGAACCGGTAGTTCCATTTCTTATTTACTATTATGTATCAAAGACGGGCCCTCTCTGTATACGAGAAAGGTGAGAAAAACGACAGCAAAAAACAGAAGTATTGATAAGATCCCAACGACTATTAAACCATTCTCAACGTCGGATAGTCGATCGTGCAAGTCTCGGTTATATAAGTAAATGCTCTGAAGCATGACCCTGTAGACGTTGTTGGTTTCATTAGTCATTTTTATTATTCGCATACTCGCTCGAAAACAGAACGGCAAAGGCGCACAGGCAAAAGATGGGCGTCACCCAACAGACGGCCGGATAAGAGTCTGTGATTGGGTAGACGAGTTTTTCCGCTTCGTGCGGCACAAATAGCGAAGCGTCCAGTAGTTGAGGCACATGCCTGGCGAATAGTAGGTTCGTTTCCTCGACGAGTCGATTGTCGATCTCGAAGGCATAGACGAACCTGTCTCCCCCTCCTCTTCGGTCGTCGTTGAGGCGAATGCTAACTTCCCGGTCGGTCAGCGGTGGATCAAACACCCGGTCTTCGTCAATAAAGAGAGACTTGCGGAAAGACTGCACGGCCGCCCTCTTGTCCGACGGGACGTAGACCGCTTCTCTGGTGTCGGAGGCAAATAATTAAACTTTATTATTTTAAATGTCTTCGTCGTATTCTTCTTGTGCCATTCCTTTAAGTAAATAGGGGTTGACTGGGAAGGTGGGCTTGGGTTGCATCGATTGCACCACGTCTCGACCGACTTGGTCGTTTTCAAAGACTCTTTTAGCCTCTACCGACGTGTCGGAGTAGACGGCGCCATCTGCATAGACTGTAGAAATGGAGGGTTTGTTGCCGAGATTGGATAGGTTAATACTGTTGCCGTCTTCGGACGATGGAAAGTTCTTAACGCTGTCTACTTCGCTGATCAGAGGAGTTTCCGTGGTGGACGATAAGGGTGGGTCCGGAGTTTTAAATTCTTCAATCGAAGTTGTCGAAATGCTGGGTGGTGGAATAAAGTCTTGTTCCAAGAGAGTCTCTGACATGTTGGATTGTTTGGGTGGCTCTACGGGCCTTTGCTGTTGTCTGGGCGGAGGACGAGGCTTCTTTGCCGGCAGGTACGTATCTTCGTTTTCTTCTCGTACAGACGATATGGGCGTGGGCGGATTAATAAAGTTTTGCCTCAACAGAGCGGGCGTGGGTGACAGGTCCATGTTGTACATGTGATTGAAGGCGCATAGACAGTAGCGCAAATTCGGAAAGGACTTTTTGAGTAGGTCGACGCAAAATTTGCGAGAGAGTTCGGACTCGCCGTACATGACTGGAACGCTCATGCCAGGTACGCTAATGTTGTTGGAGAGAAGATAGAGGGACTGGAGACTTTGACTCTGGATGTTGTTGAGAATATACTCTGCGGTGGTCGAGGGGTTGCTGTAGATGGACAGGGATCGCAGGCGCGTGGCGGTTTTGCATATTTGATTTATGATTTGAATGTATCTGTTGTCGCAGAATCTGGTTTCACAGTAGACGGTGAGTTCTTGTAGTCGCTCGCCGCCCTTGAGGTGTTTGGTGCATATGCGCGTAAACATGTCTATGGGACACCGCACGTGAAAGGTTTGCAAGTGAGGTAGGAGCGGCGTGTCGCGCTTGAAGATGCACGAGTCGAGATACTTGCAGAGTGGCCCCCCTTCTACGACGGATATCTTGACCTTGAAAAGATTGACGAATGGCCAGCGGTCTTGCGTGATGATAACTATGTTCGAGTCTTCTTCTACGTCGCCGCCAGCGCTATATTCGCGGTGCAACTCGTACGGCGGTATGTTTACGAAGGACGCCGAGGTCCAGGAATTTGCGTCGAGTTCTGGAGTTAGCCAGTATAGGTCATCGGGGTGAGTGAGGCCAATGTGGGTCGTGTGGTCCGAAATGAGTTTGATTAGGGCGCAGGGCTTTTGAGTACGCGAGTCTAGAATCCTCACGATGTTGTTCCACTCGAAGGCCACGGGCGAGGTGTTTTCGTGCAGCATCGCGTACCAGCTTTCGCTTTGCAGGCTGCCGCAGCGGAGATACTCGAGCGAGGTAAACTTTTGGCTGTATTCGTGTTTTCCAAAGAAGGCGGGCACTGTAAAGTAGCCCATGTCTAGCACGCGGATGCTAGAGGCGCACGTGTCTAGGTAGTTTATGTACACGGGATCGGTGTGGCTACCCGAGATGGCGGGTATGGGGAAGTGGAGCCCCTCGACGTGCGCCTCGTTGCACTTGACGACCGCCCAGTTGAAGACTCGGTCGTTGGGTACGTCGAGTACAAAGGTGGCTGCCGAGCCAAAATAGGCTTCCGAACGACATTCCGAGTTGTACTTTACGTACGAGACGGGCGCGTTTACGTTTCGTATCTCGACTGTGCTCGGGGCCTTGAGATGGCCCACGCGGATGCAGAGTGTGTTGGAGTCGACGGATCCGTCGCCCACCCACGAGGAGAGGCGAAAGGCCTCGGTCATGGCTCTGCGGACGTAGACGGGCTGGAGCACGCTTTTGGTGATTTTGGCGTCGTCGACCCTGGGCTTGCACTTGTCTACAATTTCGAGGGATGCGAGTCCGTTGTTGCGCGAGGAATTTTTGGTGAGGAGATGGTAGACTAGGTTTTCCAGAAAGTAGTAGAGGACGTTGGACGCGTGGCAGAATGTTCTGTTTTCGTACTCGTTGTTGTCGAGCGTGAGTTGGGCGTGGACGATGCAGTTTCTCAAGACGGGAACGAGCACGTAGAAGAAAAATTGAAAGAGGTCCGTCTTGTAAGTGGTGGACAGTGAAAAGGCCAGGTCGACGCATCTAAAATCGAAGACTACGTCGCCGTCGGGGAGATTTTTTACGAGGCTCAGCTCGAAGGCGTCTTCGAAACCGACAAAGGCGGCCGAGTTTCTGAGCTCGCGGAGGTCACTGTAAATTCGTGAGACAAACTCTCCGTCGACGGCTACGACGGGCGGTTTCTGCTCCCATCGGTCGATGTAGGGCGACAGGATGGCGTCGGGTGCCAACATTCGGCGCATCGAGTCTTCGAGGTCGGATTTGAGGAGGCCCGAGGTATCGACCACCCTACACTCGATGTGACGCTTGTCGTACTCTTCGGTTACGAACCAGCTCGGGTAGCCAATGAGCCGCCCGTGCTTGTAGACGTAACCGTCGGCCGTTATGTTACACAGAGAATGGTGCATGTTTGAATATTGCGTCCACATTATTTTCTTTATAAACGAGTTTTCTGAGCTTGTTTGGGTCGCTGGCGAGTATTCTGAGTTTGACGTACGCGAGCCCGTCTAGAATCTCGAGCAGTTGCTCGTCCGTCAGTATCTGGGCGTTTTTCTTGGCGTTTTTGCGCTCGCAAAGGTGTCTGTAGGATCGACAGGTTTCCAACAACCTCCGCCTATTTTTGTAATGAACGTAATATAAGCTGCAAAGGAACCCGACGCTGGACGCCAGATAGACGACGCTCCAGCTTATGCCACCACCGCTCTCGGCATTCTTTTTGGTTGGAATATATTGGTGCTTCGAACCCACCCTCTTTATACCGTCCATCGCATATTTTATCTATGGAGAGAATCAGGAGAGTAGTGGGTAACATTCGAAAGGCCTATTTACAGACTCTGGAGCCGGATGCCAACAGTAGTCTGCCCTCCCTAGAGGCGTTATTGAAAACGTACGAGTATGCCACTGACGACGGCTGTCTATTTTACGACGTTTCGGTGGCGGCACCCCTAGACCCCGTCGTGCACTCTACTCTGGTGTCAACCGATCGCGACCCACCCGACGCGATGGAACAGATTGCGAGCCTGCGCTACTACACTCGCAAAATGTTTAGGATCGTGCTGCACCACACGCTCGTGTTGATATCGTACTGCGACGAGGACATGCGCGTGCCCCCCAAATACGACGAGTACGTGGACGACGCTTGCGGCGTGGATTTTTTCACCGCCATGTTTTGCACCGTGATGTTTTCCTTTGCCCAAGTGGGAATCGTACTGGGCGACGTGGTGGCGCAAAACATCACCTCTCCACTCACCCAAGACTATCTAGACTCTTCGCACAATCGAGAAAAGGCCTGTAAAGATCTGATGCGCAACGTGAAGGACGGGGACCTCAAGCCCGACGAGCGCGAAGGAGACTGTGAAAACGCGATCCAGGTGTTTAGGCAGAGGGCGGCCGGTCGGTCGCGCCTGCAAGTGGACGCCCTCGATCAGGGCAAGCAGATTGTGTACACCCTGTTTAACGGCAAGAGGGTCAAGAACGGCGACTTTAATCCGGTCTACTTTCGTCTCGCGAACGAGGTCGCCGTCGACTTTAGCGGATGCGATGTGGTGGTTGAAAAGTTGTTGGACTGCGCCCTTTTGACGGAAGACGAGCAGTTGGTCTTTGTCATTCCGCAAGAGTACTTTACCAACAACCTGTGCCCTCAGTTTACCCGGTGGGTCTTGAAGAACCTAGACTATATCGATCCACTGGATCACATGTCTTCGCTGTTTGTATTGTGTCGAACAAACAGGCGCATCTATTCTCACCTGTACAAGAGTCTAAAGAACGTGTTGGATGCCGATTCGAACAAGGATAACGTTTTATTGGCCTACATTCGTTTGTACATCAACATGCTGACGCGAGACCCAAACAAAATTGCTTCTCTGAATCGATCGTACATTGGCAAGTCGAGAGATCGCCTCTCGGCGGCCTGTTTCGAGAACCCCAAAAAGGTGCTCGTCAAGTCGGCGCTGTGCGAAGAACGCAAGAGGGGCTGGACTTCAACCAACTTTGCATTTGGTCTCGACATTTCGCACGTGGGCGTCTTGCAAAACACCAGCAAGGTCGTCGTCGTGGAGGAAAAAGAGGACGACTTTGAATTTTACGACCCAAAATCTCCGTGACGATATTTGTCCCACCCCTCCTTGCCCATCTACAATCTGGTGTATTCCAGATTCAGAACGTGCTCGCGTACGGGAAATTCCAACACGAGTTCTATGAACCAAAAGTGACAGCGCTTTTGTTTGTACAACAGGTGTTTGCTGTACAGGAGTTCGTCCGTTTTGCAGCGGCAGTCGTCCGAATCGCAGTAGCCGAGGATCGAGTGTAGTTCGAGGACGGATGCCGTTTCCTGGCACTCGGCGTACTCGTTGAGGTCAAATAGATAACATCGGTCTTGTTCATCGTCTTGCTGCTCTGGGTGGTGCCGTTTACAGGGACAATTTCGAGAAAAGTAGACCCGTTTGTACTCTACGTGTCGAGCCGCGAGAGACTTCATGATCTCGACGAGCTCTTCGATCGGTTTCTGCAGGGGATAATAGGGGTCATCGGCTCCGTCTACCTTGAGATTGTCGAGACAGTAAGTGTAATTGACGTTGGCCATCTTTTGCTTGTGCCGCCAGTAGAAATCGTGAACGACTCGAAAGTATAGCTTGGCGTATTCGGCCTCGTTTCTGACAAAATCGTCGAGCGATACGTGCGCAGCGTACTCTTTGACGGACTGGCTAAAGTCCATCTCGGCGCAGTTTAAGTGACGGCTCGTGTCGGCGAGAACTCCGTCCGCTTGCTCGGCTACGTCTCGAATTTCAAAGGCGTCCAGGTCTTGGAGGAGAGACACCACGCTTTCCAAGTCTCGGAAGCTCTTGCGGGGGTTGGCTCCGCACAGGTCCTTGAAGGCCTCGACCAGACGATGTCCCTTGATCCACGACTTTACCTCGCATAGGATTTCGAAACACCGATTCGCGTAATCAAACATGTGATTTAATTCTCTCCTCTGTCGATTGATGTCGCACACGTGCCTATATTGGTCCCAAATGTCGAGGGTGCCATCGTACAGGAATTGGAGCATTAGATTGGTAATCTTTTCTTTGATGCCAACGGTCACGTCGACGACGTCGCCCTTGATCGCGTAGCCCAGCGCCTCAATGAATCTGCACCTGATCTGAAGATCCAGACACTCGTCGTCGCCTTCGTCGTCGTACTTACGCTGACGGTACACGCGGTTCCAGTCGGCTAGCAGTTGCTTGGCAAAGGGACTGCAGTGTGCGAGATCGGACACGCACGGCGTGACGCACCTGGACGGCGCTTGAACGGCCACGTATTCGAGTACTTTGATCAGGGCGTTTCTCATGTTGTAAAAGGTGTTTGTGGCGAGGCGCGTGTTTGTCGCCATCATGGTCTGTGTCGGCGAAAAGACGTGATATACTGCAGGTACGACGACGAGCAACAAGTGTTTGAGGTTCATGTCCTGTGCGTTGAAGACGAGTTCGGCAGCCTCGACGAAAACTAAACTCTGTCCGGGTGCTGGCTCTCTTGAGAATAAACTTTGAAATTCCCATTTGTTCGTTGTACGTCCACCAATCCAAGAGAAGTCGTTTCGTCCTGCCGAGGACGTCTGCCAAGGCCACTATGGACTCTTCTTCCACCTTCATGACCGAGTTGATGGCGAGAATGGCTCCTTACGCTTTCGAGAATCGCAACGCCCAAGACTTGGCGTACAAGATTGCACAAAGCCTCGGCAAGAACAGCTCCGAAGTCGCCGACGCGATACTGCACGTCAACGGACTGGTCGTCAGCGATTCCCCCTTTGCAAGACTGCTTGCCCGCAACGTGGCCGGAAACCTGTTTACTCTACGACGAGATGCAAAGTCCCCTTCCGCGATGCAGTCGGAGACGACCGGTAGGATGTACGGGAAGCGCAAGGCCGTTACGGAAATGAGTGGCGACGAAATAATGCGAATATATCGAAAGCGGTACAAATAAAATTTAATTGATTCTGGTTTGTGGTGTCGCTGGTTTTTCTTTTGTTTGGTGGTAATTCACGACACCGCTGCCAAGCAGCAATCCTCCTAGCGTCCCGATTGTAAGCATGTAAAACACTTCGTTGTTGGGCTTGTCACTATGCTCCGCCGGAGCTGGTGATGAATGAGAAGGAGGCGGCGGTGGGTTTTCGGTCCCGACAACGGTGCCGGGTGAGTCTCTCGCAGGTCTCCTGCCGTAGTCGACCGTTTCGTCCACTTGGGACGCCACGAAATCGGTAGATACCTTGGCGGCGTAAATAATGAGTTTGTTTGGCAATACGAGTTGTCCCGGGAAGCTGATTTGTTGTTGTTGTTGTTGTTGTTGGGGGGGCGCCGGAGCCGCACGCCCTTGCGTCGGTGCCGATGGTCGCCTGTCCCAGAGGGATTCCATAGAGTCGGGTAATGCCACCCTCTCGTAGGGTAGACGAGCGTCCAAGTGTTGGCTCTGCCCGTTGTGCGTGTGTATGGGGAGTTGAAAGTGGTACGTTTCCACCATGTCGGTGATGCCCGACCCGCCGGCACCCAGATGACTAAGGTATTTTTTGACCACCCGCGCGTCTCCGTCGTACCCGGCCAAGTTTATTCCGTTATCGATCGAAGATGCCACGCCGAGTGCCTTGCGGAGTCCGTCGACTAGTACCATGATTTCGTTTAGTTTTCGCGAATTGTTCATGATGCGCATGTAGTGGAAATCGTCTCTGGTCTGCGTCTCGATGTTGTCGGCGGTGCCTTGTAAAAAGTGTGTGAGAATCACCCTGCGCATCACGTACGGTGCCAGGTTTTGCAGCCAGAGCTCCGCGACGCGCCTCGTCACGGCAAAGCGCCTGTCCGTGTCGGGGAGCGGGTCCGTGACCACAAAATGGTAGAGATAGCGAAAGAGGTCCGACGAGCTGTACTCCATGTGCATCAGGTCGCTCTCGGCGCTGCCGCCCGTGATGAAAAAAGGCAGGGCGTGCGGAAACAGTTGGGCCACCACCGGCGGCACCGACGTGGACGATTCTTCGGGCCGGCCCGTCTGCGAGTTTAGCAGGCGGGGCAGATTGGTGTTGGACACTACCATTCCGGCGCGCATGAGGGCGTACGCCTTGCACACGTAGCGAAGAGCGACAAAGTCCAAGAGACATTCGGCTACGTCGTCCGAAAGAGACTTTGTCTCGTGCAGGTGATAGTGCGATCGGCCCAAAACGTTCTTGTCCACCGCGTGAGTCGCCGACGAGTACACTACGTCGATCACCGTTCCGTACAGTGTGTGCGACGGGTACCGCTCGGCCAGTCTGGTCTTGAGAGCCGGAACGTAAAAGACTCCTTCTCGCTCGGCCAGGAGCATGATGGCCGCCGACGCGTCCCACACCGAGGACCTGCTCGAAGTGAATGGGTTGAGGGTCTTCGCAAATATCTTTGTATTTGCAAAGTACGGGGACCTGAGGATCGTCTTGCACGCGCTAAAGATTTCGTTGTGATTGGGGATCAGAGTCAGGGCCTTGTCGTAGCCTACCCTAAACTCGCGAGCCCAATCGTAGGGCAGGTCGCCGAGGTGCGGCTCTATTTCGTCGGTAAAGAGCATGCGGGCCAATACTTGATCGAAGGGCACGGCATGCGAGGGGACCCATCCGTTATCGATGACGGAGCGCGTGCCAACTCGAAATAGGAGCATTCCTTGGTTCGGGTCCAGTTCCATCGTGAGACGCCACTTGGCGGTCAGGTTCTCCACGCAGTCGCTCTCGGCGTGGATGATTCGACGGGTTTCTCCGGGAATGTGAAAGAAGGTGGGTACCGCGTACAAGACGCGAAAGAAGGGAATCGTGTGCACGTCGTGAGGATCGCCGTTCGTGTTGAAAAAGGGGTAGAGTAGACTCTTGTTGGGTACGTGGGGTCTAAAGGCGATCGGGTTGTCGGCGTACGAGTCTCGATCGTAACTACCCCAGTAGTTTGTCGTGAAGGAACCCCTGAGGACGACCTCAACAACGTGTTCGACGGGACTCGGGGCCTCGGCCGTGTACGCGCCGGGTTGGTGATATGCGTGACGCAGAGTTCCGTTTGCCCACGAATGTTGATTGTTATTTGCGGCGAGCGGCGGCGACCCTGCACCAGCACCACCACCACCACCACCTCCTCCTGGTACGACTGCTGCCATTATATTTTTATTATAGATACGTCTAGGTTAGTGAAAAATTATTGCACGGGCCGAGGCGGAGGTGGAACGCTGTATAGAGATTCCGCACTACGCGGAACGTCGTACACCGATGGCGAAGGGGGCGGTAGCGTTTCGTATTCGTTGTCTATCTGTGGTCTCGGTGGAAGCGGTCGGTTGGCGATTCTCCGCTCTGAAATGTCTCTTCTTCTATCGTCGAACGCCTGTATTTGTCGCTGTACGTATCTGTTCAATACGTACTCGTTGTAACCGTAGCCTATTAACAATGTGACCACGAGCTGCAGGCCTAGAACGCTCACTGTCAGGGCCATCAGGTGTCCCATACCCCAATTGGATACGTGGTCGTGAATGTCTTTTGCCGTCTTTATTCTATCGAGCAAGCTTTGAAAAAAGGACTCGTCGGCGCAGATCGGGACGCCGTCCTTGCTTTGTCGCAGAGTTTCCAATATGTCTCGATTCAACCTATGGGCCTCTCGCAGCGACGCAAAGAACACGTACTCTTTCGAATAACGGTCCGGATCGTTATCTGCGTCTTTGGATACTTGCGAGTCTAGTATGTGTTTCTGTTCCCGCGTGAGATTTACGTATGACGTCAATACGTCCTGGAACGTGGGCATTTTTTGTTTTAGATAAAAAAACATGTCCGTTTATGCCACGTTCACTCTGCTGTGCGAAAACGGAAGGGAAGACGACAAACTAGTCAAGGAATGTAGACGCTACCTAGAAGAATACGTGAGACCGCTGCTCGGAAACGACACTTTTTATGTCGAAGACGATAGAAAGTTGTTCCACGGACACATGTACTACACGCCGCCTCCCAGTGCCGAACGGAGAGCCGCGTCGGCCATACGGGGCAACGTGGACCACTTGCTGCACGTCTTGGACAAGCACGTGGATGACGCGGACGTTTTGCGCTACGCTTATAATGCCGCCGCGAACGTGTTGGATCACTGTAGATTCGAACAGAGGAGAGAAGAAGAGGAGCAATTGACGGAGTGTAAGAACCTTTTGGAGGCTCGACTGGCAGCGATGGGAGACGAAAGAGGTCGAGACGACAAGTATCTCAAGACTATATTTCACCTGTGAGCCGTAAAGTAATACACGCCAAGTCCGGCAGCCACGCCGACGGCCGTCGAGCTCAACGTAATCGCGGTCATTGCGCCGGACTCCTCGGGCCGAGAAGTAGACAGAGTGTCGCTACGAGTGAAGCTTTTCTCCATAAAGTCGATGCCGTGAGCCTCGGAAAGTTTGGCGAGAGACGTCTCGTAGGTGGTCAACGATCGTAACGCGAGACTTAGCGTGTCGTCGTAGTCGCCAACCTGTTCCTGTTCGAAGACGTCGCACAAGATTAAATAGTTTCGAAGGGTCGTCGCCTGCGTGGAAATTTTTTCGCCGTGTTCGCGAAGAAACTCGTCGGTCGGTAGGCGTTCGTTGGCGAAGGTCGTCATGATTTCGGCCATGGGCCAGAGGTTCCCGTGGCGAAACCAGGTGATTATGCAGACCTTTTCGAGTATCTCGCGGGCGGCCGTCTTGAAGGTTTCGTACACTTCGATAAAGAATCTGAAGACGATCGAGGTCAGTTGAATTTCGAGTCTATTAAAGTTTCTATTTACGTCGTACTTGTAACGGTTTATGTCGTCAGACGGCTCCGTTGCGGTGGCGGGCGGTCGGAAATCGTAAAATTCCTCCAAGATGTCTTTCCTCACAATCTTGGCGTTCGAGCGCAAGTGCGTCTCGAACCTTGTGATTCCCGGTAGAGTCAGGGCGTATTCGGCCGCCAACCACACGGAAAGTAGGGCCCCGTTGAGCCCCTTTTTGCGAAATACTATCTCTTCCCAACACATGTCGTAGTCCAAATCTTTAACGTGGACTCGCCAGTACGGAAAGACGGCGGCGTTGACTTTGCTCCAATTGTTCTTGACGTAAGAATAAAACGAAACTAAATCCATCCTCTATTGTTTTGTACTCGTAACGAGGTGCACGCTCACGCCCGCAAAGAGACCCGTTGCGGCCGACGGAATCACGAGTTTTAATAAGGGGTCGATTTTACGGGTGGAGTCGTCGGTCGTAACGGGTCTGTCAGTGGGCGGTGGCAGCTCCTCATCGGTCGTCGTCGCGAATTTACTACTTCGAAAGTGTTTGGGTAGAAACGTGATCTGCCGCTCCATGGCCATCTCGGCGAGGTCCACCCTGTAATTTGACAGCGTGTCCGAATTGTATATGGACCCGCGTTCCTCTTCCGTGGCTTCCACGTCCAACTTTTCGGTTAAAATTTTATAGTTTGACGTACTCAGATGCGAATGCAGCTCTTCGCCGTACATTAGCATGAGTTGGTCGGTGGACAGGTCGCGACCGGCGCACGCCGCCAACACTTCGGTGAGGAACCAGAGCGCGTCCTTGTGTTCGCTGTACCAGACGCGCACGCACAGGTCTTCCAGTTTGGCCAACTCGATCGTCTTTAGACGGTTCTCGTACACGTCGACAAATTTTCGGACCGTGCTGGACGTGATCGGCGCTGCATTCGTAACTCTAAATCTATCCGCAAAGTACTGGTCGACTTGCCGTTCGTAGCGCCATTTGTTCTTGCCATCGTTTTCTTTGGTCAGTGCGGTGTCGTCGTCGTAAAACGAGTCAAAGATTTCGGGATCCCTTCGACTGTAGGACGGCCATACCGTCTCCACAAACTTGGTTCGTCCCGGCAAAGTCAGGGCATACTCGGCGACGATCCACATGCGAACTTTGGAATTTAGCATATAGAAAAGTTGTTGTCTACTCAGACCTATGAATTCGTACATCTGTATATTCTTGACGTGTTGGTGCCAAAATCGAAAAGTGCGAAGGGCAACTTTGGTCCAATTTTCCTTTACGTAATCGTAAAACCGTTCGTAGTCTTCTTTCAACGCGTCTCTAGACATTTTTGTATTGATCAACGCGTGATCAAATACGTCCCGACTCCAAGTACCAATCCGATCGCTGTCGAAGGAACGAGGATCGCTACTAGACTACCGACTGAAGGTAGCGGCGTGGCCGATCGGATTCGATTGTTCATCTCTATCAAATCTTGGCGGTAGCTCGCCTCGTCGTTGGTAGACGGTTGCTGTTGCGAATCAAAGGCCTTTTGCAAGAGCCGGACTTGCTCGGGGCCGGCATGAGAATGCAGTTTCTCTCCGTGCAACGATAAGAGCGTCCCGACCGGAATCTTTTGTTTCGCAAATAAGCTCAACGTCTCGGCCGCAACCCACACGCCGTCCTTGTCCAGGGCCCACGCTCGCAAACAAAATCCTTTAAGCTCGAGCGGATCTTGGATTGTGGACAGCGTCTCGTACAGGTTGACGAGCTTGCGGAACGAGGACGAGGTGGGCGTCATTTTCAACTTTGCAAAGTTTCGCTTTATGTGGTCGGCGTACGTCTCGTGCGCGTGGCGACCGGCAGTGGATTCGCGAACGTTTTGAGATGCAAATTCTCTAAAGTCGACTAGGCCCGGGGTAAAGTCAACGGCTACGTCGCCGACCTTTTCGAGGAAAGCTCGACGACCGGGCATGGTGAGGGCGTACTCTGCAAAGAGCCAGGCGAGTAGAGCCTGAGCATCCGAACCGACGACGCGGTTCTTGGCCAGTATCCGCGACCACGCGGCGTCTGCGTCCGCGTTTTTGACTTTGGCGAGCCAATACGCGTAGCACATCCAATCCGCATCGGGCCAATTTTCTTTGATCGCATTGTACAAATAGACGTAGGCGTCCATTTTATTATTTATTGAGCATGACGTACCCAGCGTAGGCGAGTGCCGTCAACGACACGCAGTACGGCGAACACAACATTAGGACGACCTTGGTGTCGCCGGCCTTCTTCTTTATCTCCTCGTCTTCGTAGTGAGAATAAGGAGGTGATGTCTCGTCTTCCTCCTGATTCCTCGGCGCTTCGGAGTATATGTTTCGATTGTAATTTTCGTGCGCGTAGCGCATTCGTCTTTCGTACTCAGCGTCCGAGAGCACGACGAACGAAGCCGATCGATTCAGATCCACCCTCAATGTGGCGTTTAAATTTAACAAATCAATCTTGTAACGCTCCACGTCTCGCTGATTCAACAGGCGAAGCGTGTCTCTATCGGCGACGGCCGGTGCCACGTCTATCTGCTCGGCGACCTCGCGCACAGTGTACTCGCTGATCTGGTGCCAGATACCGTCGAGGTGGCCACCGACCAACAAATCGTCTGCCCTGACGTCATTAGAAACGCAAGTCAACAAGACCTCTACCAGTGCCCACTGGACGTTCATCTTGCGTTTCCAAAAGGACATGACCACGCCCTGAACGTCGTAGGGAATCAAGCGCAACAACTTTTCGTACGCATTCTTTAAATAAAGTTTTGCCTTTGGCGTAAAATGGACCCCCATTTTTCTCAGTCCGGCTTCGCGGACGTATTCGTATCGGTCCCTGGTGATCTTGTCCTGCACTGGAGCTGCGGGCACGCGGAGGAAATCGGTCAACTCGCCTTCGCGTGTAGATAACCTGAGCGTAAACCTAGTGTTGAGACTGAACCAGTGTGCGAGCGACGCTTTAAAGTCTTTGAAAGGTGGAAAGGTCAAAATGTACTCTACTAGCAGCCACGTCAGGTAGCGTCGTCGCGTCGCTGGTTCCATCTCGGTGGCGGATATTTCGCTCAAACGCCCCGCAGGGGGCACCTGTGAAAGCAGGTGTTTGGAGAGTGGCGTCTCCACGGACCCCGAGCCATGCGGGTTCGCCCGCCCACGTCTGACTGTGCGTGGCTTTCCCGTGTCTGAAGAAAAGGGCATCCTGGTGGTTGAGCCAAGCCCGGGGTAGGTTTGGACCCTTCGGGGCCCCCCGGGCGAGGCAATACACCACTTCGGCCCCTGCTTCCCATAGACGGGAGTCCTGGTAAGGCCCGGCCAGGATGATTCAGTCTAGTCGCCACTCCTTCTACTATCCCCTCCCTTCTTTCACCCTTATCTCCTCCTCCTTTTCACTCTTCTCATTTCTCTTTTTTCCTTTTCAACTTCTTTGGCGGCAAGGGCTAACCTTGGGTGGTGACAGATACTCTCGTCCAGATCCACACTTGGTTATAGTTTCTGGGTAGCGCTAATAGAGTAATGCTTCCAGCAAAGCCATATTTGTTATGGGGTGTTACCTATTCCCTCGTTGGGCTCCGTGGTGGGCGGCGCGCCACAGATTCTGAACACCCTTTGCCTTTTTATGGCTCCCCCCTCTTCTAAACCCCGAGCAGAGCGACCCCCCAAAAGGGTTCGCCCCGCTCCCCCTACTTTTGAAAAAGCCAAAGAACCCGACACCTTTTCACGATTTCTTGTACTTCATGCTGCGAACGACTCTCTACCGTTATCAAAGATGTCACTTTTCCTTGTCTGTAAGGTCCTAGAGCAGACGATTGGAAAGAATTACAAGGCAAAAAAACTTGCTGGAGACCTCCTCGTTGAGGTAGAAAACAAAACTCAAAGCACAGCATTACTGAAGTTGACCAGCTTAGGTGAACACCAAGTTTGTGTAACCCCGCACCGGACTTTAAATACTCTCCGCGGCGTCATCTCTGAGGATGACCTCCTTCAGTGTACTGAAGAAGAAATCCTTGAAGGGCTGCGTCGGAGTGCTGTTGTTGCCGTGCGGCGAATCACGCTACGACGAGACGGACAGGAGATACCAACCCGACACCTAGTCCTGACTTTTGAACTCCACTCTCTGCCTTCCACCGTGAAGGCAGGGTATCTAAACTGCAGAGTTCGTCCTTTCGTTCCAAACCCACAACGGTGCTTTCGTTGCCAGCGTTTTGGGCATGGCTCCCGAAACTGCCGTGGCCGAGAAACTTGTGCGAAATGTAGTGCCACTGACCACGTCGCTGACATATGTGAAAACAACCATAAATGCATAAACTGTGGCGGACCACACCCCGCATTTTCACGCACATGTCCGAAATGGAAGAAAGAAAAGGAGATAATTACATTTAAGGTCAAACACAATCTCAGCTACCAAGACGCTAGAGAACAGCTTGCCTTCAAGGCAAGGGGTTCATATGCCGAGGCAGTGCGAAGGGGACCCCCACTGTCTATGGCATCCGTGGAGACGCAGACTTCCCCGGAAGACCTGTCATCTCCACAAGGGTCCTTTTACGTACGTCCGAAGACAGTGGGCAACCCACTGCCTTCATGCTCCAATGAGTTTATTGTGCCCTCTAAGGAGGGTGCTGCACCCTCCAAGGAGCCAGACGTGTCGTCACCGGCACTAGCTGGCCCTTCTGGCCGGGGTCGGGGGCTGCCTCCCCGTGCCTCTGGCAGCTCATCGAAGCCTGGGCGGTCAGATTCACCTCTACCGCCCAAAGTACCCAAGGTCTCATTGGATGAGAAGATGGATGTGAGCGTCCCACTCTCCGAAGAGGACCTTCCTCTTTCTCAAACAGGCTCTGTTTCCTCGGCCTCCTGCGAGGCTGGAGGACGGCCTAAAGACACTGCAAAAAAGAAAACCATCCCACGGATTGTGGCACCAAAAGACGCATAAACTACATTTCACAATTTTTGCGTAAAACACTTATTGAGGCGTTTCCTTTATTGAAGATAAATGTCTTTCTTCCTTCAGTGGAACTGTAGAGGCCTCCTGTCTAACTACGATAATGTGAGCGATCTTTTAGAGGATCACCGGCCCATTGCATGTTGCTTACAGGAAACGCACCTAAAAACCACCCACACCAATGTTTTAAAACACTTCCAGGTGTTTCGTAGGGACCGTACACATGCAGCTCACGCAGCTGGAGGTGTTGCGGTGGTTGTCCAACGTTCAATTCCTTCTAACGAGGTAGCCCTGCAGACTTCACTTGAGGCGGTGGCTACACGTATTTTGTTAGATCGAATATTTACAGTCTGTTCATTGTATGTACCTCCCAATTATCAGTTACATATGGAGGAGCTAGAAGACCTTGTTAATCAACTTCCTTCACCTTTTTTACTTTTAGGAGATTTTAATGCACACAATCCCCTGTGGGGTAGTGACAGACGGGATTCTAGAGGGGCCCTTGTTGAACGTTTTTTGCTTTCTGCGGGATTGTGCCTGCTGAACACAAATGAATCTACATATTTTAGCTCAGCAACTCACACTTTCACTTCCATTGACCTATCTATTTGTCACCCATCATTATTCCCATTGCTTTCATGGAAGGTCATACCGAATCCTTATGGAAGTGACCACTTTCTCATCATCTTAGAATTTAACCATCTTCCCATGACAGTCCCAACACGCTGTCCTCGTTGGAAATTCGAAAATGCCAACTGGCCTACCTTTAAAGAATCATCTCTTTTTGCATGCACATCACTTGACGATGTTGATATCAATAAAGCCACTCAACATATCACTCAGCACATTTTACAAGCTGCCATTCTCTCCATCCCCATGACGTCCTCGCATCTGCCCAGGAGACCAAAGCCCTGGTGGAACAAAGATTGCCGTTTGGCCAAAAAAGAACAAAATCGAGCGTGGGGTATATTTAGGCGCTACCCTACAACACACAATCTTATTGAATTTAAGAGAAAAAGGTCCCAGGCGAGGTGGATTAGAAGGCATGCTAAGAAAAAAAGTTTTAGAGGGTACGCTTCTTCAATTAACAGCACTGTATCTGCAAAGGAAGTCTGGGATCGCGTACATAAAATTGACGGCTCTTACCGGGCATTCACTGTCCCACTCTTGAGTCGGAATGGACTTTGTTCTGCAAGCCTTGAGGAACAGGCCAACATCCTCGGTGAACACTTCGAGTATGTCTCCAGTTCGGAACATTACACCTTAACGTTCCAGCGATACAAGATCAATGCAGAAAAAAAAGCTGTTATCACATCAGGTGGCACGCACGAACCCTACAACACTCTATTTACATTAGACGAACTTCAAATGGCACTTCTTGGTTCCAAACAAACTGCCCCTGGACCAGATGGTATTCATTATCAAATGCTCGAACATCTTCATCCATCCACTATGGAGATAATTTTGTACCTTTTTAATAGAATTTGGCTCGAGGGCCACTTTCCGTCCTCCTGGAAGACCGCTGTGGTTGTACCAGTGCTTAAGCCCGGCAAAGATCCCTCTTGTGCATCTAGCTACAGACCAATAGCTCTAACTAGCTGTCTTTCCAAGACATTAGAAAGGATGATTAATAAGAGACTCATGTTTTTTCTAGAACGAAACAGCTGCCTTGATAAGTTCCAGTGTGGCTTTCGGTCAGCACGGTCCACTGTCGATCATCTCGTCCGCTTTGAGACCTTCGTACGTGAGGCGTTTGTCAACAGACAACAGTGTCTCTCCATCTTCTTTGATTTGGAAAAACATACGACACAGCCTGGCGTTACGGCATTCTGCAATATTTATTCGATCTTGGTTTCCGTGGCCGAATGTTGAGTGCCATACAGAGTTACCTGCAGCACCGTACGTTCCGCGTGAGGCTGGGAAAAACTCTCTCGAGGGAGTTTTTACAGGAGAATGGAGTCCCTCAGGGGGGTGTACTGAGTGTCACTCTTTTTATCGTCAAACTTAATTCCATTGGCCGTGTAATTCCTCCTTCGGTGCAATATTCCTTATATGTTGATGATCTCCAGATCTCCGTTTCATCCTGTAATCTCTCAATTTGTGAACGTCGCGTTCAACTTGCGGTCAATAATTTGGTCAGATGGGCCGATACGAATGGGTTTAAATTTTCTCCCGAAAAAACAGCTTGTGTCAACTTTTCTCGTCGACGTGGTGCTCTTCAGGAACCGTCTTTGAACATGTATGGTTCTCCTATTGTTGTAAAAAATGAGCACAAGTTTTTGGGCCTTGTGTTCGATTCCAAGTTGACTTTCGTTCCACACATTAAGAGATTAAAACTCAAGTGCCTTAAATCTCTAAACATCCTTAAGGTCTTGTCACATGCATCATGGGGCTCGGACCGACTGTGTCTGCTGCGTATCTATCACTCAGTCATTCGCTCCCAGCTTGATTATGGTTGTATTGTCTATAACTCTGCTCGGGCATCAGTTCTAAAGATGTTAGATCCTATTCATCATCAAGGACTGCGACTGGCTATTGGTGCATTTCATACCTCCCCAGTGCTTAGCCTTTACGCGGAAGCAAACGAATTGTCCCTTGAGTATAGGAGGTTTTCCCTGGGTTTTATGTACTCTGTCAGGGTTCGCTCGGTCGCGGAGCACCCCGTTCGAGATAATATTGAGACGATCAAGTTCCAACGCACATTTGAAAACAAACCTTCCACAGTCCCCCCTTTTTCTATGAGGAATAATACTGCAGCACAATCCGTTGGGATGGATGCAAAGCCTCAGTTGGTCCAATACCCTCCGGAAATAGCTCCATGGAACAACTGCCAGATACATTGCAACCTTACACTGACCAAGTATAACAAAAAGAATGTTCCACAGGAAGTCATAAGGCAGAACTTCTTTGAGCTTCAGACCAAATATCACAAGTATGCCAGTTTTTATACAGACGGGACAAAAAAAGACTCCGTAGTAGGCTGTGCTATGGTGGGACCATCGGTAAATCAGGTGAAGAGAATAAATTCAAAAGCCTCTATACTAACAGCAGAGCTTTATGGTTTGTTGTTAGCTGTTGATTACATAATCAAAAAACGCCTTTCTCACGCTGTAATCTACACCGACTCTTTAAGCTCTCTGAAGGCTGTCGCATCAATGAACCGTGTAAAAAACCCACTGGTTTCTGAGTTAAAGTACAAGATAATCCTGGCTGCAACGAAAAATTTTGACATAGTCTTATGCTGGGTTCCTAGCCATGTTGGCATTCCTGGAAATGAAGCAGCTGATAGTGCAGCCAGTTCTGCTAATGATAGAGAAATTGACACACACCAAATACCCTACAAAGATTACCACAATTATCTGAAACGTTGCATCAAAGCAAAGTGGCAGCTGCAGTGGAACGGCGAAACCGGCAACAAACTACATGCAATCAAACCTCTTCTAGGCGAGTGGGAGAGCGCCCGACATCGGGAGCGCTTTTACGAAGTCGTACTGTGTAGGCTACGAATCGGTCATACTCGTCTTACACATGGACACCTCTTGAGCGGGGAGGAGGCCCCTGAATGTGTGCACTGCAACCTACCTCTAAGTATTATGCACATACTCATTGAATGCCCTATGTATGACCAATGCCGGTATAAACACTACTCACTGCTTTATAAAGAACACATTCCACTACACCTTGCCTTACTACTAGGTGACGAACCGCTCATTCCATATAGTTCTGTTTTTAATTTCCTCACAGATATCGGCCTTCTACACCGACTGTGATTTTACTTTCTATCCTAAACTCATTGTCATATTGTTTACACTTATACACATTCATGTTCATGGTTTTATCATACATTTCGCTACAATAGCTCTTTCCTCTTCTTAAACCCGAATTGCAATAGTATAAGCTTGGCGCAATATAGCCTTAGTTGCTGATGCGCCAAAAAACCCCAATCAATCAATCAATCAATCAATTTCGCTCAAACGCGAGTACAGAGCTTCCAAAGAAACACCTTCGACAATCATTCGTACGTATTTTATTAAGACCATAGATACCATCGGCCTTTCTTGCACGGCACGTAGTTTTCGCAATGTCCAGAGAGTGGTGCAATAAACTCGTGCGTAAACTCGTGGTCCGTGTTGACGCACACTTGTCGAGAGAGTCTTCGCAGGTCTCTTCGGTACGCGAGAATGTCCTTCTCCAACTTGTCTCGCTGCACGTTGTCCGGGTCGAAAGACGCACTCAACTGGTCTCGAATGTTGCGCAGCATGTCGTTCCGGATCTCGCCTCGAATCCAGTCGAGATGCCCGTCAACGATGTCGTAGACACCGACGCCCACCTTTATGCAATAGAGAAGAATCTCGACGAGAATCCACTCGGTGGCCTTGGGCTTTCTCCAAAAGTGCAACACCAGCTCGCGCGTGTCTGCGTCCGACAGTCCGTGCAATCTTTCGTACAATTCCATGAGGTTTGAGACGATTGTCGGAGTAAAATATATGCCCAGCTTCTCCATGGCAATCTCCACTTCTCTAACGTAGGTGTCATATTCGTCCGAAGAGGGAGGTATCGGCGCAGTCATAAAGTTTTTCAACACTCCTGCGTCGAACTTGTCCCTTCCACCAGTCCACAGGTTGTATCTCGTTTGAAATTCTTCTACCGACGGTAGAGTATTGGCGTATTCAATCACGCACCATTCGAGTATAGTCTTGTCAGACAGTCCCCGCTTGTCCAGTGGAAGAGTAGCGACTCGTACTGGAGCCTGGTCGGCCGAAACGGGATCGCTGTTGACCGAAGCAGCTGGTGTAGGAGCAGTCTCGCACGTGCACGATTCGAGTATAGGCTTGTCGGACGGTCCCCGCTTGTCCGATGGAACAGTAGCGACTCGTGTTGGAGCCTGGTCGGTCGAAACGGGATCGCTGTTGACCGAAGCAGCTGGTGTAGGAGCAATAGTAGCGTCGCGAATCGTGCAATACCAGTAAGCGTAGCCCTGTCGGCTAGCCGTGTATCTGTGTTCGCGCAGATACGTGTGCAAACTGAGGATGTGCATTTTCATAGACGACCGTTCAAAAACGAGTTTATCTCGAGCAAAGATTTCTTCGTGTCTTTGAAGGTGGACGACTCGTCTTCGCAGACCTGGACCCAATGCGATAAATCGCTCCAAACGTCGGGTCTAAAATACCTACTGTCGAGCAATAGGACGGCCCCCAGTCGTTCACGTGACGTACGCAGCGTCCCACGGACTGGTTAACCGCTCGCATCGCCTGCGTTTTATACCATTCGTCCCCGTCTCCGCCCCTGCTGCGGTTAAACTCGACCTTGACCTTTACGTCCGGACTGTGATACGACGGATAGGGTAACCCCACGGATACGACGAGTCGAGCCAGCGAATCGGAGAAGTCGACGCCTTCGCTCATTTTGCCTCTGTGCACGACTAGAAACAGGGCCACTGTGCCGGGCTCTCCGTCAATCAACGCAGTCTTGTACCTATCGAACAAGAGGTCCGAGTTTTCAGAATCTTCCAGAAACAGATGCCCGCCGACCACCTTGACCAACTTGGGCCATAGAGGCACTTTGCGCCACACGTCTGGACAGGTCTGAAGTAGCTTGTAAGAAGGGAAGAAGCACAGGACGCCAGCCTTTGTTTCGCCGACATTTTTCTTCAGGATCTTGGTCGACTCGTAGACGACGGAACCTACGGCCTTGAGTAGCTCTTCGTTCTGGCATGCGCAGTAATTCATGTAAAACTCTTTGTCACCCTTGAGCGAATGCGAGATCCTACGGACAAAGACGTGACGCTTGGACACGACGTGTTCCTTGGCGGACACCTTGTGAGTAAAGAAGACGCCCAATTCCTTTTCGTACGACGACATCGGACTCAGAGTCCCCGAGGCCAGGACGATAGAGTGCGTGCACGACGACACAGACTTCATGGCGTAACTCGAGTCCATGCAGGTCATCCTGAGTTCTGGCGACTCGCGACCCTGGACGACAAACATTGCAAAGCCTTGGGCACCAAATATCTCGGGGTAGTAAAACTGAGTGACGATGCGGTCAATCAACGTGGTGTTTTACCGGTCGGACAAAGGATGTCGAGACGTTAAGGGACTCACGACTTGACCCAGGCTCACGTTGTCCGTCTTGAGGTAGCGTCTCGTCTTGGCCAGGAGATCATCGCCGCGAACAATCGCATATCCAACGTCGTTCATCATGGCCAGGAGCCCCTCGAAGAATTCGCGAAGCTCGACGTAGCGAGAAAATCGTCGTGCGTACGTCTGAAGCTGCGATCTGGACACTTGTAGGGACATGGCGTCTCTACAAAACGTTTCAATGTTGTGCGCCTCGTCGAGGATCAGAATCGCGCCGCTGAGATTGATGTTGAGCGTGCTACGGACGAAGGGATCGATCAAGTAGTTGTAGGGAGCCAGCACTATTTTCGACCTGGCTACGTAGTACTGTTCGTTGACGTAGTAGGGGCAGATATCGTTTGCAGCACAACTCTCCACCAAGTCCTCGATGTCCCTAACGTCGGGCAAACGCGTCTCTGGTCCATGCTGCTCTTTCCAATTGCGGTAGAATCGGCACGTCGACGAGGCCCTGTGTTGACTGCAGAGTTGGGGCACGTTACCGCTGTGGACTTCCCGTTCCAAGAGGCAGACTCGGTCCTTGCCGACGAGACGAGAAATGTGCGCGGCGTCTCCGATGAACGCCTTGGCCACCGCTACCATTTGGTCGAGCTGTTGGTGCGTTCTAGAGCAGAGGTAGATTTTGCCGCTGGGTCGTGTCGTTATCCATTCGCGAACGGCTCCGAGCATGGCCATTGTCTTGCCCGATCCGGTAGGAGCTTCTATCATGACGTTGGCTTTTTCTCCGAATCCGCGCAACATTGTTTCAAAGACGTCCACTTGTACGGGGTAAGGTATCCGGTCGCCCGGTAGTACGAGCCGGTAGCGGGGCGCCTCTTCCATACCCGCCAACGTTCGTTTTTGAAACGATTATACCGATCGTTCGTCTCGTCTTCGGAACTATAAATAGTCTGAGCGGAGTGGTTGACCTCGTCGTCCGTAATCTCTCCCTCCTCTTTTTCATCATCGCCATCGTTCCATTCGTCTAACACTATCCATTCTTCTTCTTCTTCTTCTTCTTCGACCTTGGTCATATCTACGTCGTTACTCATGCTTACGCGAGGAGATTGAGACGAAAACTCAACGTGCACGGTTTTTTTTAATTTTTATTGCCCAAACAAAGGATACCTACACAACCAGTCAAGGTAATCGCAAACTCTAAAGTACCTCGGATCTACGCTCTCGTACAGGCTCATAAAATCTCGATGCACTCTGGCGTTTTTCACGGTGCGTGGCTCGACGACGCTGCAAACGACTCGATCGGGAGGCATGTCAAGCAGGTAACTCAACTTGCGAACGCAGGCCACAAAGAAGGTGAGAGAGTCGGTCAGAGTCAGACACAGAATCTTGCTGGCCTCTTCGTAGCGAAAGGCGGTCGCGTTCGCGTACACTCGACCGCTTTCGAACGTGTAGTCGCAGATCACCGAACCGAGGGCGCTTGCGTCGTCGCGGTAGAGGCGAAAGTCGATGTATCGACAGGCCGTCTTGAGGTACCAGACTTCCGTCCGAACCAGTCTCATGTAGACGTACACGTTGAGTCTGTATCTGTTTTTCGTGCGGCTATGGAATCGATGCAGCGCTGCGCCTACCGTCATGAAGGGGCGGCCGACAAGAAGGATCGTCGCCGCGTGCATAGTCTCCAAGGCGTAGAGAAAGTCGACAAAGACGCTGGAGTCGCCGGGATTTCGAAGTCCGGTCGCGATGGTGTTTGCCAGGTTGTCGTAGTATACGCGTAACATGATTGTAATGTCGATTTCAAATAAAAAACTGAAGTTTCCCGCTTATATCGTTAGAGGAGATGGATGGTGAGAATATGGCGCGCATAAAAAACGCCTCAAACAACGTGACCCGGCAAAAGAGGACGGTAGCCAAGAATAAGAAGAAGCAGCAATTGGACAGTCGACAGCCAACGACTGCCGTGGACGACGTTCTCTGTAAGAACGAATTGCGTCGATTGGCCAAGGAGATGGAGATCGATCGCATATCAGAGAACGTGTACGGTAACATGCAATTCGAGGTCGATAGATTCGTCACCGAGGTCGTCGGAAAGGCCGTCGTCTACGCCCAGATGCAACACCGCAAGACGCTTTTTGTAGATGACGTGACCCGAGCTCTTTCCGAATACAACATCAAAGATTACGGCTGACGTCCAGGACTAATACAAAACACCTAACAATGTCTAATAAGAATAACGTTATACTCAAGAAGCCTCCTTCTCAGTTTGAAGAACGACTCGAAAAGTCGATGGACGACTATTTGCGAGTGCACATTAAAGACTTGTACGATAGAGCCGGGGCGCACACGGGGTACAGGACCGACAGAGAGATAATGAAAGCCGCGTACGATTACATCGTGGCCAAGTATCGCAACGTTATACTTGGTCTATTTAACGACGTGACCCGAATGAACGACGTGATTAACGAATACACCGCGTTTCTTCTTCACTTTAAGAGGTCCGCCGAGCTCAAGGCCGAACACGAGAAGGTGGCCGTGCCAGCCTTAAAACACGTCATCGTCAGAATGTACAGAGATCAGAACAATCTACTCGGCAAGTTCCTGGCCACGGTGTACACGCGAGACAGACTGAAAGATGCCGGCGTCGAGGTGGTCATGAAGACCGAGGAAAAAAAGCTGTACGACGCCGACCTTCACGACGTAGACAGCCTGATCGAGACCTTTTACGACAACGGTCTGGACTATGTCGGCGTCGAGTCTTTAATTTCCAGCTACAACTCGAAGCTGAGGGGTGTCGGTACCAAGAGACGACTTTCGGACGACGCTAGACCGTCTCTTCGGGATAGCACGAACGAGTCGCCGTCGACTCCTCCTCCTCCTCCCCCTCCTCCTAAGGAAAGGACGCCCATGGAGAAGGAGTCGAGCGTCGCCCAAACATCAGCTCAGACTGCGGCGGAGGCGGCCAATAGACGGCGGTCGGACGACGCGATACCGTCTCATCGGGATTCGGCTCCTCCTAGGGAAACGACGCCCAAAGAGAAGGAGTCGGGCGTCGCCCAAACGTCCCCTCAGACTGCGGCGGAGGCGGCCAAGAGACGACGGTCGGACGACGCGATACCGTCTCTTCGAGATTCGGCTCTTCCTAAAGAAACGACGCGCAACGAAAAAGTGTCGGACGTCGCCAAGACGCCGTATCATACTGTTGCAGCGGAAGACGAAGGAAGCGGTTGGCTGTACGTCGTCGGTGGAGTTGCCGTCCTGGCCACAGCGGGAGTCGTGACTTACGCGGCAATGACCTATTATAGAAATAAACGCGCTAAAGGCGAAAACGTGTTTCTGTAGCTGAAATAAAAAAATGACCACCGACAATCTCTTGTTCAAACCTTTGAAAGCCATTCCCATAGGGTTTGAGGCAAGGTTGGAAAGTAGAGTCGACGACTACTTTAAAGATTTTTACTACGCGCTGTACTCTAACGCTGGTGTCGAAACTACCCGTTACAAAGACTACGGCGACACGGCCAATCGCGTGTTTGATTACATTGTGGCGAACCACGCTAACGACACTCGAACGGCGTTGTACGATCCGAAGCGAGCCATAGACTTGGTCTTTTCCTACACACTCTATCTCAAGAGCATTCAGTCCAAGGTCAATTCGCTGGCCAGCGAGAAATACAAGCCCGGGTTTCTGCGCAACGTAGTCATCCCGGCCCTCAAACACTTGATCTACAGAATGTATAAGGACCCAAACAACGTCCTGGGCGAATTCATGTACACAGTCAGGACCAGGGACGTGATAAAGCAGTACCCCGAGGCGTTGGGCGTGGAATTTGCTGGCGACGACATGCTTAGTAATTTGTACGACTTGGACGTGTACGACCTAGATGCCGTGGACAAGTACTTGTACGGCATTAGCGGCGGAATGTACTACGACGTTAAAACCAATACGTTTAAAAAGTACAACTCTGTGCTCGAGCGATACCAGTCCCAGATCTGGCAGGATTCCGTTCTAAAGTTTAAGCGACTCTTCGAAGAGTGGTGCAAGAAAGTCACGCGGCACTCTTCGTGGTCTAGCCAGCATCCAGCGTTCGATCCACTGCTCCGGGCCGTTTTCGATGCCGCGGGCACGCCGCAGTGGGACGCGGCGCTCGTTCGCTGGGTCGCCGCCGAGGAAGGTCAGACTCTTCGCATTTACGCCAAGTTGAAAGCCAAGGTTGAATATGCCCAGACCTTTATCGACGAAAAGTTTTCTCCGGAACTCTTGAAAGCCGTTGGCGAAATCGCAAAGATTGACAACGTCAAGCGGTTCGTCTTTCTCTCCGCACCTACGCTGTCGCCGACCGAGTTGCAGGCCATACTAGACGCGTTCGAAAAGATTTTGAAGAACTACACGGAGCACAAACATAGGGACGCGCTCGTCTGGGCGGTGACCCATCCGGCCGCGCACAAAGTCTGCGAAGAGGAAGAGACGAGGGACTTGTTTAACAAGATTAAATCTGACGAGTATTTGCAGGACGGTAGCGCCTTCATAACGTCACTATTGGCACATTACGCCAAGTTTCGGAGCCTAGAGGATCTCCTGAGAGAATTTTCTAGGGACCTCGGTGCCGTTCGCAAGGACGCCGTCTTGAGAAAGCGCTGGCTGGAGAACGACGAGGAGGACATTAGGAAGGCCTTGATCGACGTCGACTGGAAGGTGCTCTACGAAAAATTTGAGCGATTGAAACCGCACCTGAACGAGTTACGACGACTACTCCTCGCTGGCGTGGGCGATAGCGGCGACGTCGATGAAAAAATGGAAAAATTGGGACCTTACTATCCTTTAATCGCGAGGCACGGCAAATGTATGTTTGACGAGGCCGACGCCGCCTCTCTGTTTGCTCGCGCCACCTCCAAAGGTTTGTACGAGTGGAAAGTGCGTCTCAAGTCAAAGTTTCCCAAAGACGATTTCGATAGACTCTATCGGCTCGTACAGGAACGCCACAGAGACTACGGAAACATGAGAAAGTTTCTCGGTGACAGCGGCCTGCTTAGTGCCCCTCCGCTCGTGAAACTGCCTTCGAGCGTACCAAACCTAAAGACTTGGAACGACGCGATCCTGGCCACCATGAACGCTGCGCCCGAACTATGGATCGAAAAGATAATTAGCCAGTCGAAGTGTAACTTGCAGACGCTGCGCAAAAATGTTTCCGAACTCAAATCCCTAATGACTACGGAGCGCGAACGTAGAGATAAGATCCGCGAGTGGGGAATGAGCGGACCCATCGATAGATACCCGCAGACGCACGAAAAGGACCCAGTCGCCTTTGGCGAGTACGAGGGTTTCGACAAGGATTTGTTGGACAAAATCAAAGCCCCGTACGACATTGTAGCGACGGTGGAGTTTGATCGCATTCGAAAGGCGCACGAGAATTTCGAGCGGCACTCGGAGATTGTGAGGCGAGCTCGGTCGGCGGTCGCTACACTGATAGAGGCGAACAAGGAGTACGTGAAACACGTCGCGACGTGGGGCAAGCACCGCGCTTCCTTTTTTCCGTCCACCGAGGCGTCGCGCGAAAGCGTAAACAATCTCTTTTCGACGAGATCGGCAAATGGCGAAAACTATTGGGAGCTGCATCGAGACCTCGGGGTCGCGCAAATCACCGAGCTGTTGCACGCGGCGCGAACGGCGTACTGGAAGACCAAGCAGTTTAGTCTGGAAGCTCGAGTGAGGGTCTACCTGCGCAATCTCGTCGGCACCTTGCGCGTTTCGCAAAGCGCCGTCTCTTCCAAACTGTCTAGATTCAAGGTGTCGAGTCTGCTGAAGATGGTCGATGCGGAAGACGACGACGACTGGAAAATCGAATTTATCCGCTGGACCGTGGCGAACGAGGACGCCGACGTCGCTCGCAAACTCGTCGCAAAATCTTACGACGCCATGTGGAGGCTCTTGCGCGAAAGAGTGACGGTCGAGTTTTTCGAGTTTTTGCGCGAGGCCAAATACGCGGAAAAGTGCGTGGACCGCCGATTTCTACGGCTAGAGGACACAGTTCTGGAAACTTTTAGGGAGCGTCTCTTTCTCGATTTCGCCGACGAGACGGACCTGAGACCAGAGCTAGAGGCGTGGCTGGCGTGCCACGCCGCCTACGCGCAGATGGTCGACGCGGTCCGCAAAGAGTTTCCCGACCTGATCCGAGTCGAAAATCTCAAAGTGCACGGATCGGAAGAGGTACGTAAGGCGATCGAACGTGCCGGTCCGAATTACGCCAAGTGGCTAAACACGGAAATGATCTCGCCAAAGGACACGCTGGCCACCGTGACCGAGAAAGTCGCCAAGATTAGAGAGTTGGTGGAAAACGAAAAGCGCTACAGAGAGTCTCTGCGTGACTGGGGCATGGACTCTCCGGACGGAGAGTACGTTCGTCAGTACGAGGACGGCGTTACCGGAGAAGACGATTGCCTCGCCAGGATAATACGCGAAGGCGCCATCGACGTTGTGGCCACCTTTCCCTGGGACAGGATCGCAAACGCCCACGCAAAGAGGGCGGCCTACGTTCGGCGAAAGGCCGAAATATACGAGGCTCTGGGCCAAGAAACGGACTTGATGGACTGCTTTCGACACGTCGAAAGGCTACCGCGGGACCTGAAGCTTTCTCCCTGGCCGCAGCGAGGCGATAACGCGAGAGTGCTCGATTTTCTAAAGCGAATCGAATACACGACAATGTCGCAAAAAGACCTGATTAAGCGTCATCACGCCGACCTGACTCGAAGCTTCGTTTCCGAGCTATTGAACATGTGTAGGGACGCCAAAAACTACCTGGCAATGTACAAAGTCTTTGAAAAGTACAAGATATTCGGAATAGTGAAGCAGCTCAAACTGTGGGACATTACAGATGCACCTGACGTGCCGAAGACTGTATTTGACACGGAGACCGTCTCGTATCCAAAGTGGCTGGAGGGAGTCTTCGACTCTCGGGTAGACTGGGAAAAGGCGAGTCGGTCTCTCGTCGCGGCGTACGAAGATCGCAAAAAGACGCTAGACATTTCGTCGGCTCTGGACGCCGAACGTTTGATCACGGAACCTCGCGCCGAGGCGTACGAGGCGGCTGCCAATTCCGACTTTGTCGCCGTCAGGCGAGCGTACAGGGAGGGCTTGCACCGCCCCTTGCCTGCCGCGACGTGGGAATCTTGTCGGAAAGAAATTGTTCGTCTGAAGGACAAGGTACAACACAAGCGCGCGTCTCTGGCTCGGGAATACGTAGCAATCTACGAGTCCATCCTCGCGCACCGTCGCGCCGAAGACGAATCGCCCGCAAAGTTAGTGACCAGAATCTACTCGGACGAATCGCTGGGCAATTCAATGTCGGACCTAAAGGAAGACGACGCAGATGCGGTAGAGTATCGGCACTTGCACCTGGAAAGGGATTTGAAGTTGTATTCGAAATTATTGGCGGAATCGGACGCGACGAGGGAAGCGTTGCGATCCGCGAAAGCAGACACTGACATCGACACCTGTCCTAACCTAAACGCGGAGCCCGTCGTTGGCACAGTGTTTAGCGTCTTGTCGACGCTGCGTTCGGCCCGCGCCGTCAAGAGTAAGGTGGACGCATGGAACGAGTCTCTGCGAATAAAATCTTTATTGATTGAAAAGAGAAGCAAGCCGTTTACTCGAGACTTGTTCGTCTTCCTATCTTCTTCTTTGTCGGCACGATCCGCCGCGGCCCGGTGGCCGAACTCGGACGCTCCGTTGGCTGCATCTTCGAGGTCGGGATTCGACGATTGGTACTCAAACTGGGTCCTGCCCAGATACGTGTGCGACGAGAGCGATGGCGAGGCGTACGCGACCGAGATGCAATTTTTGAAGGATCGCAGGGCGATCATCGAGAGGGAGATTGTCGCGCCCATACGTGGAATCGGGACGCCGTTCGAGGAAAATGTGTTGCGAGCTCGGATTGCGCGGACCAAAAAGTATATTTTCCTCACGGACGTATTGGGCCGACGCACCTCTACGGACGACCTCGACGTGCAACAGAGTACGCGCGACTTTACCTAGATGGCCCGATTCGTAGCGACAATGGTGCGAGAAACCAAGGAGGTGACTCATGCGATAGAGTCGCACCTGACGCCTTACGCGGAGAGCGTGAGGAGAACCGATCCGCTGGCCAGGGCGTACGCCGACTCGGATGACGGGACGACGGGGGTGTTGGAAGCGATAGCTTCTCCCGACGCGCTCGCGACTATGGACGCAGACGCACTCCGGCACACGGGCGACTATGTAAAGGTTCTCTTTGAGAAGGAAGCCAGGATGCGAGTCTTTGAAAACGTGCGGGACGCCTTGTACGTGCGCGATTGGAAACCAGTCGCCCTGCAATACGGTGCCCAGAAACAAACTCTAGATTTTTTGGCTCTACGAGAGAAGGACCTGCTCGAATGGATCGACGTCTACCTAAAGAAACACGCGTCTTTGCAGAGTGGTGATAGGATCGAGTTTCTAGATTCTTTATTCGAGACGTTATGGATCGACCTATCTAGACTCGAAGGGATAGTGAAGGCGAACGAGCGCGTGATAGGGGTGGCCAAGTCCGACCGAGAAATTGCCGACGCGGTGGACGAGTTAAAGAAGAACGGCTTGACAAAATTTGACGAGGACTTAAAAGAGTACAAACGCCTGCGCAACCGGGCGCAAAACAACACGCTCGTTTCCTTCAAAGACGCGCAACAGTTGTTGGATCGGTTGAGGGAGGTCGGACGAGTCTTGCGTTTTCTAAAGAGCGAACGACAGAGGATATGCGTTCGACTTCCATCTCGCGTTATCGACTACATTTCGCGACACCCGGACTTTGAATCGGGCGGAATCCAGTCGGGAGTCGCCAACGCTCGCGAATATAAAGTGTTTCTGGCCTTTTACGATGCTTGTGTCAAAAATTCCCTCGCGTCTCTTGTCCAAAGCCTAGACTTGAACACCACTGGGGAGTTGAACGAGGCCGTGGCGTCTTACGAACGAGTCTCAAAGCACTACCGTATCTACGACGCAGAGTACGAGACGCACGTGGAGTCTAGGCGAGAGATCCTAGCCGTGGTGCCCCAAACTAGCGCGCGAGTCAGATCCCTCGAAGCGGACCAAGAGTTTTTGCGAGCCTCCAAGGACGTCCTAGGCAGAGTGGCGTCCGACGAGTTGGCCGAGTTTGGAGCGACACTCGCTAGAATCGCCGACAGGATACGCGAAGGGGCCGCTCTCTTTGAAAAGCATCGGGCCGTGTTGTCTGCGGCGTTTGCGGTCGGGAGAGATTTTCCCAACCACCTGACCAACTACTACTACCAGCGCGACTGTATGCCATTCGCCAAGACGTTGAACGCGGTTAGCGCGCAGGCCGGCCTCTACGACGAATTCGAGGCAATGCGCGACGGCAGAACGGTGTCGAAGGAGTCTCTAGCCGAAGTGTACGTGCCTCACGCCGAGACCCTGGTGTGTTCGTTGGCGGCTTACGAGGCACACGTTCGTAAGGTATTTACGGACGATGCCATCGATCACATGCGCAGAGCCAAGGAGCGAATATCGCCCGTGCCTCTGGACGCGACCATCGACAACGAGAACCTCAGGGCCGCAATCGTGCGTACCGGTGCGTTAAATAAATCGCAGTTGTCAGAACTGGAAGACAAGATCAGAGAAAGCTTGAATAGGACGCGGACCGTGATCGAAGAAGTGGGCCGCCTGACTACGTTCGGAGAGCACTGGGGTTTTCTGACGGGAGTTGGTAGCGACTACACGGAAGACCGCCACGGGGTATTTGGATACGACGCGGCGTTGGAGACGACGCGCGGAACGCGGTCGCCCAAAGAGTGGCTGTCCACTCTGGCCACGGAAAGAGGTTACAACACGGCCGAGATAGTGCAACTCCTCAAAACGGTGTCGTCGGTAAAGAACTTGTACAACGAGATACTCGGCGTGTTTCCTCCGGAATTGTGTAGTCTGTATTATCGCGTCGTCAAGCAAGTGGTGCTCTCGGACGCCGATTACAGAGGCAGGGTTCTACACGCGGCCGAGGCCCTGGCAAAGATTCGAGCCAAACTGGGCGAGTCGTGCGACCCGAGTGCCTTTGCCAAAACGTTCGCAAATGTCAGAGACGCGGTCGACAGTATGAGGTTTCTTCTCGCGCACGTCGCTTGCGTTCGCACGATTGAAAAGACACAGACGGCTCTAAACGTGTTCTTTGGGCGCTTCCCCCCGCCGCCACTTCAGAGAGACGTTGAGATTCTTCGCAAGTACGCTCTGTTGGCGGCGGGCAACCACGAGCTGGCCGCCCTGGTGTGCGAAATAATGGAGAAGACCCTGAAGGACGCTCGGTCCAACGTTCCGCTCTTGAATTACGTGGACGATCACCCCGACCTGGACGAGTACTTTCTCGTCAGGGTCGTGGAAGCGGCCAAGACATTCGCGAAGCGGTCCACCGTCTGCGAGTGGTTTTTTCGGCGGATGCGCGAGTATTATTCGAAAGAAGAGTACGACACCATGATGACCTCTCATTCTCGGGCCTTCAATTACCGAAACGATTGGATCGACGTTAAACTCATGGCCACCGTGCTGGCCGAGGGCATGGTTTGCGAACTGAACCCTACCGTGATCGAATTTATAAACGAGTTGCGGAAGGACGAGCGTAGGTTGTTAGGGCTGTTCGAGCGATACCGTGAGGCGGTGTCCACGTTTGAAAACTACAGGCTGGATTGGGCCGGCCTGATCAAGAGAGTCGGGCGGATGCCTCGCGAACGGATCCCGGGAACAGACTGGAGCGAGCGCGTCCATCCGAGCCTCGCGGCCAAACTCGCACACGGAGACGCGGCGGTGAAACTGTTTGAGCTCGTGTGCGACGCCGAAACGGAAGAAGACGCAATGAGCTCCGTATTTAGAGAAACTTCTTCAAAAGACAATTTGGATTACGGGTCGGTGTTTCACGACATGGATCTGTGGACCACCGTGATCGAAAAGACTACCGCGATAGCCGAGCGGCTCTTGGACAAGCACGCGGACGTGTTTGGTTTTCTGGAGAGGCGCGAAGGCAGAGTATCGGCCGGGAACGAGGCCTCCGAGGTTGTGCTGCGTGCGATTGCGCGCGCCGCAAACACCTGGGTGGGCAAGCACTTGTGGCGAGAACTGGTGGCAGCCGAGCTCCTGAGGAAGCACGACTACGACGCGGACGTCGTGTTTAGACTTTACGGGAAACTCGTCTATTCCACCACGGGAAAGGAGTTTTCGAGCGGGGACGTGCCCATCGACGTGTACGAGTTTCTCAAGGACAATGATCCGCCGACCGGGACTAGTCCCTCGATGGAAGTGTTTCGCATGATGCGTCCCGAAAATGTACACGGTAAGCCAGTATAACCACTGATTTTTGTTTACATCTTATATTATTTAACAACTAATTTCTGTAACTCTTGGACATTTTGCATCACTCAAACTATTTACGCCGAGAGTGTAGTCGACAGTAGGCCGGCATATCACCTGGTTTATACCTGTGCGTGATTAATTTTGTAATTATTTTTGTATTTTTTGTAACTCTTGGACTCTGGTGCATTAGTATTATTCTCCTTTATTTTCCTTTTCTTTGTCTTCTATTCATCTGTTTTCCTTTTCTTTTTCTTTTGCCTTCCCCCATTTGCCTTGTCTCCCCTTTTCTTCCTTGACAACCTATTCCTTGGGGTCGAAGAAGAGGAAGTTTGAAATACAATTCAGTTGATAGTTCAGCGCTGTGTGAGTGTATTTTTTTGTGTGTTTGGATTTTGACTAACTGTCTACTTGCGCTGGTTCGTGATGATGCGTTAAAATAGCTCATAATTTAGTTTACAACGTTAAATTATCACTGTTTATATTGCTGAGAGTTTTCACTCTTCGCGTTCACCATTGCGACTGCCGTCCTTCAGCTGGAAACGTTGCTTTCTTTCTCTCGTGTTCTGTCGCTCTCTTTTGCGATCTTTCACTCGGGACCCCGGGTACAGTGGCTACAAGGAGAAGTGTGGCGAGCGCGCCGGCTCAGGCGTGGCACTTCGCCAGGGAAAAAGTAGATGGCGCTGCGGCACTTATACACGTTAGCGGCGCGCTGAGGCAGCATTGGTAAGGCTGCGTTTTTATTTGATTACGCCTCCGTATGTCTCACCATATAATAGAAATGGAATGTTTTTTCGTAGTTAACTAAAACTGAACGTCGAAACTATCATTTTCTAATTTTGAAGAAAAGGAATTACTGAAATATCACGACGTGCGGGCACATATCGACGGCTCGGAACGTGGGGAAATGTGTTCGACTACGTAACATTTGCAAATATTTTGCCACCCAGTGCTATTTTGAATAAACAGAGTCACTGACCACTATTCTTTGCCTTACCTTATGAGTAGCTAAGCGTGAGCGCGTGAAAAAATATGCCCTTGTGTTAGTCGTCAAATACGCAGTTGTCAAAAGGTAGAAAGCATTTTATATGTACAGAGCTTTTAACGTTCGTATCGTTGCATGTTTCGCAGGTGCTCACCGTCGTCCTCGTCTCTCTCTGAGCTCTCGTGCTCAGCAGGATGCTAACACTCGGCTATCCTATGAAAAATTGCCTCAATTGTCTTCTTCGTCTTCGCAGTCGTCATGATCGGGTTCGTTGTCTAAGTCGAAGGCATAGTAACGCTTCATCTTGTCAATCGGGGCCGTAGACGTGTAGAAACCCTAAGTGATTGGCCCGGAATGTCCTCTATACGATATGTGTCATTTGGAAGCTTCTCCGTTACTACGTAGGGACCTTAAAACCTTTTTAAAAGCTTTCTTGAATGTCCTATATAGGAAGTGATTCTCTCTCCACCACGACGATGTCTCCGGGCTCAAAGGTCGAAGCGCTGCACCGCTTCTTATTGTAGCGACGTTGCTGTTTTTCCTGATCTGCACGAATGGCGTGTATGGCCGCTGTCGTCTTGTCGCCAACTCAGTTTCAGTTACGTTGGTTTTGTCCCGTGGTGCATCTCCGAGGGACAATGAAGACGATTTTATTTAATTTTTTTAAGTGGTGTTTTAATGCTTCTTGGGAACATAGCATGCCGCCCAATTTTTTGTAGACATTTATGACGCGTATTTATGTGCCGATGAAAGAAGTAAAGAAACCGAAACTAAACCATCTCCAGTCTCGTTTCTGGGCCTCCGAAAACGGAGGTGACGTAGGGAGTGACGTCAAGTGTGAATAGTCGGTATCGGTAGTATTTAGGAGATCGAGACTCTGGTTATCATGGTGGGTTATAGCAGCGCGGTGGCGCGGTCATAGAGTAATATAGTAAACGTAAAGAGAGGACACAGGAGCCGATTCGCGGCCCAGATAGTGCGTTTCATACCCTCCGCTACGTGGCGCTTTTCTACAATTTGGTTAAAATTAATTAAAACTCTTTGTGTGAAAAGTATTTATATCTTAAATGACAATGCTTTAAAATTGTTTAAAGTACTTAAAACGACTAAATAGTTTAAATCAAATGCGTCACAAAAACCAAGTGATGAATGGCGCCTGCCATGGCCTGCCTGCCTGCACGCCGTCACCTCTGCCTCATTCTGCATGGCCTCTGCTCGTCCCTGCTTCGTTCGTCTGTGCCGTGCGTGCCTTCCATCTGTGCTTTCTGCTGCATCATGTTCGGTCGACTTTGCATCAATCAAGGTGATGCATGACCGCCCGCGTGCTCGCATGCTCGGCGTGAATTCGTGGAGCCGATCGGTTCGAGCTTCTCGCGCTGTTGTTTCTGCCGGGCTGTCTGGCTGCACTTGAACGTATGTGCATGTTGATTTTCGATGAGATTGTTTTAAAAAAGAATTTAACTTACGACCCTGCACACGACGTTGTCCATGGGTTTACAGATGACGGTGTTGAACGAACCTCGACATTGCAGATAGAGCCTTGGTTGTTATGCTGTCTGAAATTTCCAGGAGGTGCGTTTAGCCCCTTGCGTTATTGAAGTGTGCACACTTCAATAACGTCTTCTGTTTAACGCAGTCTCCTCATTTCTCTCATTCGGAAGCTTTAAGGGGCGGTGCAACGATATTCAATTAGAATGTTTTTCACTTTACACAAGCTTACTGGGACTAGTGGGGCTCAAGGATACTCGCACGCAACGCCACTGACCAAGAAACTCCTTTGTTGCGCTGTAATTTCGAGGACAAAACCGAGTGTTTTCATTCAATCTCTCCTTCGAAAAACCTGATGACGTAGCTGGGCGGTAGCATTACCGCCCAGTGACGATATTTGAATACGGCTCATAGATTGGACCCGAGCATGGCGTGGACACTCGATTTGGGCTCGTGATAATCGATAGCTCGATAAACATTCGGGTAGTGTCCTGTGTCCAATCGCTGCAATGACGACAACAGCCGAACCATAACAATGTCTGGAACTCAGCGCGTGTCCTGTGCCTTGCCAACCCCAGCGCATGGCTATGATCAACATTGGCCGGCATATAATCGGCGCCAGATCACGGCGCCGCTTGTTCTAGCTGCGAGTTGAGGGGATGAACTCTGCTCGTTTTTTTTATTTTTTTTTCTGCGACTTCGATTGCGTATGGTGAAAACGAACGGGTATTTCACAGATCAATAACGCCAGGGATTTGTTTTAAGCGGTATTTGCGCAAAATACAAATATTAGTGCTTCGCCCCTTTAAGACTGTTGGCTTCACAGTAAAGTCTGTGGTTAGGGAGCTTCAAACGTAAGCTTGGTGTGTGTGGTCATAAGCCATTTTTTGAAGTTGACAACGAACAGGTTTACTTTGTCTTTGATGTTCCGCACCTTCCCAAAACAACCAAGAGCAATCTCCAAGCCCACAAACTTTGCATTGGAAATTAGGTCGTTGAGTGGTCTTCTATTGTTGAAATTTATTGTTCTATCCATGAGATGAGCTTGCAATTGGCTCCGAAACTCGAGAGACACACTTTTTCAAGGACCTTTATGTAACATGGAAGGAAATTGTGCCCCACAGGTACTGAGTGCCTCACTCTTTCTTGCAATCATATCCCTTGTTTATGCCAAGGAACTTTCTGAGGCAGCCATGGCTACAGCCTATTTTTGTGATAAGATGTGCATACTTTTTGATTGTCTAAATAGCTAAAAAATTCAAGAAGACATGGCAGAAGTTGCCTCATGCCTTTCTGAAGGGAGAATCTCAAATACTTGATTTTCTCCACCAATAACTCGGATGGATTTCAGCATGGCAGTTCCAAAGTAGGAGCCAGCCATAAGTCATCATTGGGTGGCAAGTTACTATAAAAAGTGTCCTTATGCTTTGGGATCAGCTTTCAAGCAGCCATGACTTTGATTTCTTACTTACACGACGCCTGCAGCTAGACACACTTGAGAACGTTTTTGGAGCTATATACGACAGATGCTGGGCTGCAGCACAAACCCAAAGGTGCATCGGTTCAACTCGGGACTAAAACATCTCTGAATAAAGAAACTGTTCAAGCTGTCGGACAATGAAAACGTAGAGGATAACAAGGCTGACCTCCTAAAGGCAGTGATGGAAGTGCCATTTGACCTTTTGGAGCAGGCCTTGTAGCAGGCAAAATGTTATTTTGGAGCAGGTAGTGGCCCTTTTGGATCAGGGTCCGGCATATGTTGGCATATTACTTGAAAATGAAATAATGCTGGATTGCCATATAAAGCCCATCTCTATTATTGGAACACAGCGCCTGTCGCCTTTTTAAGACAGGGTATATCAAATTCAACAAAGTAAACACACACAAAAAAAACATTTTTTTAAATAAAGTGTATCTGCTCGTCAGATAAAAAATACAATTAAATATGTCACACTGAGTTCTGATGGTACAGGATATTTAGTTTTATCAGGCTGCACTTCTTTTAAGGTATCTGCAGCAGCATCTAACGACCCTCACTGTTGTGGAATGTTTTAGTTCAGATTAGAGTTGTCTTTCGGGCAGCAGCTTCAAATATTGCGATATCTGATATTCGCTTCAAAAATTCCGATTCATTTTCGATGTGCTGGCGAAGTCACGATCGGATTACGGCGAGTTAACCCGTTGAGTGCGCTCCTTGGCATGCACCGACGCGCTGCAGAAAAGCGACACCCGCGGAGCAGATACCGCAGTCGCGCGAGTCGCGCAGTGCTTTGTGCACCGAAAAGAACGGTGAGGCTTTACCAGAACTACATCCAGAGTTTGGTGCAACTCAACTATACTTCGTTTCAGCTTCGGTGTGAGCGCAGCCAAAGTTACAAGCGCGCCGCGCGCATGGAGCCCGTAACGGTGCCGACGCTGCACGAGCCCACGCGCGAGTCAGGAATGCACAGAGCATTGGGCTCGCGCTAGCTTTGACTTCGCTGGTAGCTAGCGCATGGGAACAGAGCGGGCCTACATTAAAAACATCCCCAAGCTCGGCCTTTTTTTTTTTTTTTTTTTAAAATAGGCTGCTTAGTGGGATGATTCTTCGCTTAGCCTCTGCGGCTTTGGTTTCAGATGTTGTTAACGTTGTTCCTTTCAATGATGATGATGATAATGCACCCTCGCAGTTTCGGTTTGCGTAGCAGTTGCGGCGCGGAAAATACCGCGGCACCGCCACGCGCTCTGATAAGACTTCAATTTTTATTTTTTTATTGCAACATCTCATCTCGGCGCAGGCATGGCGCAATTCTTCGGTAAAATGACAATTTGGCGCTACATGTAGCAGGATTGCGTCCTTGGCGCAATTTGGCGCAATTGGCGCAGCACTTCCATCACTGTAAAGGAGTTACAAATATCTTCGCACCATGGAAGTTTGATTTCAGACATTGTGGAATGTCTTCCAATTGATAACTTCCCGCCACTAGAGGATATTTCTGAGCTGGCATCAGACATCAGGTCTAACATAATTGATGACTCGTCCACTTTTTTATTACGTTTGGGGCTATTTGATCTAGCTTTTGCTTGAACAGACAACTTACAGCTGTGGCTGTTCTCAGCTGCTATCGGATGAGTCTAATAACTTGACCAGGCCTCACCAGTACTGTCTTGTTCCTAAAGCATACCACGTGCCTGGAAAATTCTTCGGGAACTTAGAAGTACCACCACAGGCTGCCTTTCATTTCATTCAGCAACTAGGAAATCACTTTCTTCCCATAATAGAGAGTGTGACACATGTTCGAGGAGTATGTGCCACCTTGTATAGCACACTTTGAGGTCTGGGTGGTTTTAGCCTGTGCCCAGAGTAGTACCACAAAGGGTTTTTAAACTTGTTTTGCAGAATACGCTTGTGTTGACATGTTTGATTTCTTAACCGAAATTTGGACAAAGTTCGACATCTTGTAAACCCTGAGATGGGGAACGATAAAAAAACGGACGAACACAACAAAATCACACAACAACAAAAACGGACGAACACAACAACAAGATTTTGTTGTGTTCGTCCGTTTTTTTATCGTTCCCCACCTCAGGGTTTACAAGATGTCGATTGATTACCAGCTCGCCTGCACTCTCTCACTGCTTACAAAGTTCGGTTGCACTCTTCAGTGGCTAGTAAGAACGAGACAGGTTTAACTGTTAATATTGTATTAAAAAGGGGCGGTTGCCAAACCAAAAACAAAAAGTGCTTATTAAGTGGGCGGTGCAGCTTGCTCTCCAAATATTTGTTTCCCCTTTTGCCAGCGAATGTGTATCACGGCTCCCCAACAGAAATATTTGTCCACTTTCTACAAAATTTCGATAGAAAATAGTGTATAGAGGCTAAAAGTATTTGAAAGAAAATGTATCCACTTTTGTATCCACTGTCCATAGTTTTTTAGCCGTTTTTTTCTGAAGCCCTATTTATTTTCTTAACAATTTGGGGGAATGTTTAGGGGCGTTGAATCTTGTCAGATTTCGAATAGAGTTCTCATTGTTTGGTAATGGCTCGCCCGCAGTGAGTTTGAGGCTATGCAAATTGGTGTTTTTTATATTTGCTGGAAATCGGGAATTTGGACTATCCGGCGTGTCCATCGCACTGTTATTATACTCTTATGACTGGTAATGCTAGCGATGACCTATTTATTTTTGCACTTACTTCCCGTACCCGAGTCGGCGTGAAAGTGAATGTATCATACAGCATGTTCTCCGTGGAAAGGTTCTGTTAACTTGGTTCCGCTCAGAATCTATTACGAAGTGTACGATATGCCGAAGTCCTGCATATTCATTTATTTTTGTGAGTGTCGATCTCTTTTGTATAAAACATACGGAGCTTCTGAAGTAAATCATGTATGCATGAATGTGGTCCAATAAAATGTGTTGGAACCACTTACTGTTGTTGGCTCCAAAATGCTCCACCAGCCAGGAGTCAATGCGGCGATTGTGTAACTTGAATGCTTTACAATAGAAAAAAAAAGAAAAGAAATATATACACTTCTGCTTTGTGAAGTAAGTTGAAATATTATTTGACACATTTTGCAAGAACTCCATCGTAAAAAATAAAGTAAAAGTGCGTCAATATTAAAAAAAAAAAAGAATGCTAAAAAAAACAGGGGCTTGGGGAGTCAAGGAACTCCCGAGAGCCGAGCGGGACGGGGAGGAAAGAGAGAGAGAGAAGGGTACCGGAGAAGCGGAGCAAAAATGCCCAAACCGAAACCGAAACTAACTTGACCGGAAACGGAATCAGATTATACTTAATACCGCCCGCTAGGAGCGCTCCCTGTCACTGGTCTATCTGGGCCGCTGGGGCCTATGGCAGTGTCCGCTCTTTACCTTGTGTATATTACTCTATGGCGCGGTCGTTGCGCCGACTCTGTCAACATGGACGAATGCAGCTCTCGCGAGCGAGTTCGAGCTTCCGTTCAGTGACCGAACACCAACGGAACGGGAGTACGTTTGTGGCGGCCACTGCCATCACCCGACGGAGACCGCCCAGTCGGCAACGAGCGGCCCGCATGCCGAAGGACGGACGCGGGGGAGATGCCGAAGGGAAAGCGGCAGCGATCCCGCCGTTCCGGGATCCGGTTCCTCCGCGGACGTCCTCTTTTCGTCGTCAACGAACACGAACAGCTACCCACACGTGAAAACTAGCGTCGCCCGAACGTATACTGGTCTTCAGTCGACCGCTAGAACAGCCATCTACAGCTACCATTTTGCAAAATCTTTTGAGTACCGTGTCAGAGGAGTGCAACTTCCTATACCGCCCATGGAACGCAAATTGGAAAACCCTGGGAGGCCGCAGCGCCATTTGAATCCCCTGGTATCTGGTGGCTGTACTAAAATCAACATGGCGGCACAGCGAAACCAAAACCGAAACTGCACGGCAGCGCCATTGTGTTTGGATGGATGGGCGGTAGCTTGCGCCACCTAGAGTTAAAAATATATATATTGTAGCATTTTGTTTTTGCCCGGTTTGCGCGTTGCTTTGCTAGGCTTCTGCTGCTTTGCGGCTGGTTTTCGCATTTCAATGCTGGTTAACGTGCGTTGAAACGCACACAAGCCAGCGCTGAAAAGCGAGACCAGCAGCAAAGCAGCAGAAACCTAGCAAAGCAACGAAAGTGACACATACACAAAAAATATGCAATGCTTGTCCTTTTGCGTTCATTTTTATTCAACAGACAGTAGAAAATACAGACGAAATTTCTCACTGTTTTGCACACGAGAAACAAAGAAATGAACAAAAAAACAGGATAAAACGTTAAGGTTACGTGCGACGAAGGTGATGATATGCGTCCTTGAAATTTGATTATATAAGTAAGCATATAAGTAAAGACCGACGACGGTGTCTTAATTGCAACTAAAGGCAACTAAGCAATGAGTACCAAGAAAAACAGCTCAGCTCTTTGGTATTGAGTCTTCATCGAGAACCTGCCTATTCGTTTTTAATATTATCACTTAAATTTAGGAGTGAGTCACTGCTAAACGAAACGGGAAACCAGAGCGGATCGCTCTATCGCTCATCCTGAGTTAATCGAAAAATATTTAGGCTCATATTTTCACTCCTCGCGAACAGACGCGTGAATCGCTGACAACAGTGCCAAATAAACAGCTCACAGCAAAAAGTTTGCCATCTTTTAAGGTTAGCATATGTGCTCGATCTTGATATGAAAAAGTCTACACAGAATAATGCGGATTCTTGGGCGAGTTGGTACTGAAACTTGGAGAACATAATAGCGCTTCACGACAGGGACGAAGGGTAGGAACGAGACAACACAATGCGCTAACTTCAACTGGTTTAATCGTCAGAAAATCAAAGGTATAAATACTCTGCATCATCGCGCCATTCAACCAATCCCAAGCCACGCCACTGATCGCAAGAACTGTATCTCTTTGTCTGCCAAATCGATCGACGCCACGCTGACACATCGATCCCCGTAGTTTCTTATCAGGTCCGCCTCTATAATTTCCCTTACCGTCTTATCTCTATGTTTTCTAATGACAGTGCACAAATTAAATTCAGGTTTGCACCCACAGTCATGGCAGTGCATCGACAAATGACCGTCACGCTGTCCGCTCACTTTTAGGTTGTGCTCGCGCAATCTGTCATTTAGACATCTTCCCGTCTGTCCAACGTACTTTTTACCGCACGTCAGCGGGATCTCATAAACGACGCCTTCTGCGCAATCTACAAATGGGCTGCGATGCTTCTTCACGCAGCCAACCGGTGGTTTGCGGTAAGGGTCCGTCATTTTGGCACAACTTGGCAAGTTTTTCGGGTGCAGAAAAAACCACCCGAGCGTTTAGGCGGTTTGCTATCCTTTTGAGATCGTGTGCCGTTTTGTGCATGTAAGGCACAACCGCCACTCTTTGTTTCTTTTGGGCCACATCCTGGTCTGGACTCGCTACTACTCGTAGCTTCTTTAAAACCTTTTCTGCAACCGACACCAGGAGCGTTCCAGGGAAACCGGCAGCCACCAAGCGTTCTGACTGCTCCTTCAGACCTGAAGGCATCGCATGATGACACGACCTTCTGATGGCGTTCACAAAGCACAAATTTAATATTCCTCTCTTGACAAGTTTTGAATGGGATGAATTGAAAGGCAACAGGGGCTTGTTTGCTCTTGGTTGGTATTTCCAACACACATGTTGCTCCGAAAGTGTGAGCCTGATATCTAAAAACTGTATGATGTTGTCCACAGGTACCTCGTGCGTAAGCTTGAGAGGATCTAGGACGGTACTAAAAACTGTTAAAAGGCTGTTCACCACCGAGGGAAAGTGAGAAACGTCATGGGGAAGAAAAACTAAATAATCGTCGACGAATCTAAAAACCTTACTACCATTAAAGTCATTCAGGCGTTCCGAGAGAACTCTGGCATGATGGGCTAAAAATATATCGCTTAAAACTGGAGCTAAACACGAGCCAATACACACCCCTCGCTTCTGAATCTACACTCCGCTGTTCCACTCAACAAAGGTCGAGTTTAGATAAAATGTAAGCAATTCGAGAAAGTCATCTACAGTCATTCCTGCTGCGTTCTGAAAGGCCACCACCCCGTGTTTATCGATGCTTTCCTCTACGCAGGTCAGTAGTTTGTCGTGCGGTAGGGAATAGTATAAATTCAGGCGGACCTGATAAGAAACTACGGGGATCGATGTGTCAGCGTGGCGTCGATCGATTTGGCAGACAAAGAGATACAGTTCTTGCGATCAGTGGCGTGGCTTGGGATTGGTTGAATGGCGCGATGATGCAGAGTATTTATACCTTTGATTTTCTGACGATTAAACCAGTTGAAGTTAGCGCATTGTGTTGTCTCGTTCCTACCCTTCGTCCCTGTCGTGAAGCGCTATTAGTATCTACACAGAAGTCTCCAGTAATTTGACAATGACATATTTCTCGCGGCGAGTGAAGAGCAATCCTGAACAATGATAGGATTTGGTTTTGTGATTGGAAACCATTGCAGCTATTGCCAAAATCAAACAATTAATACTCACTACCACTGCGAGAGTTAGGTTTTGTTGCAAACATCTAATCAGAAACTTGAGCAAGAGAAGACCAAAAGAGCGTACCGCACGTCCATTCGAACTCGAAACCATTGATATCCCGGCTTTCGGCAGTCATTGTTTCCGCACTTGGCACATCAGGTGGTGTGTTGATGACGAAAATCCATGCTTGACCACATTACACCAACAACAACAAGTTCCCACGAAAAAGAAAAGATAGCCGCGCGCGCACGAACGCGGGACGAATCTCGCGCCGCGACGCACTCCCAGAAGCGAAACAACTCGCCGGCTCGCGTCCCTCGCGCGTTCCAACGGTCCAGCGACTTCCCGGCGCCAGCGGCCAGCGCATCGCGAGGCGAGAGGCGCGGGTTCAGAGAGAGAGAAAGCGCGCCCAGACGCGTTGAAAGAGTGAAAGAGAAAGTTACAATAACAAGCTTCAAAGCCATTCACACCTTCAAAACAACTTCACCTTTATTTCGCATCATTAAATATATGAATCAATTTTATTTAAAATGAAATAACAAGTGCCAACAGCCGCTGGGAGCGCGGCAATCGGAAGCAGTTCGCCGGACCGGACAAACGTCATAAGTATACGCGGCGGGACGGAAGTATCCGAGAGCTTCACCCCACTGACCGTGTCACCGTGTTCTTTTTTAATTTTATTTTGTTGGCCCATAGTTGCTCGTTGACGGTTTCGCGTCCAACGTAGCAAAGAAAAAAACAATGAAGCTGCTTTATTTACGGTTTGGTAACCATTTCCGATCCGATTTATACTTTTGATGGTTATTCAAGCGGAAATTAGAACAGTATTTCTAAACATCGCAAACTAAAACGTGACCGAGGGCACGTCTCTCGTTTCGACCAATCGCCGAGGCGTCTCTTGTGACGTCGCGCTCCTTGGCTCCGCATCGGTCACGTGAGCTCTGCTTCTCCTGGCTTCTCCCGCAACTCTCGGGGCGTCGCCCCAGTCGATCCCGGTACGATTATTCCCGCTACTGTTTAATTGATTTGCGCGGCACACAAGCGCCGGTTTCGGCTGAAATTTGGGCAACGTGGCCTGAGACGTGCCTGGAACCCAGTTCAATCGCCAAAAAGATCTCCGAAATTGCCTTCATTGTCCCTTTAAACAGACAGGACCCGGCATGACGTCAGCCTGAGTGAAGCCGGAAGAGGCGTTTAATCCCAGACTGCCTTGCGCACCCGTTCCGAGGCCGTGGGGTAGCCACCGCGCACCGGCGGTTCGTCTGCTTTCTAATCTGCTCCTGCTCCACGAGGCTAGCTTTCGATGCGGTCGGCGTCCGCCGTGGGCGTCCACGATGCGAATGCTTTGCAGCGTGAGTGTTAATGCCTAGTTCCACATTATGTGCGAGCGAAGTCAGAACTGGAAGCGCGAGCCCGTTGTTCTGTGCGCTCCTGGCTTGCATGCGTGCTCGTGCGATCTGCTGCTGCTGTTTATTAAAAAATGCGTTGCCCAACGCCAAGTCCTTCACGGTGCGTCGTCTAGAGCGTCTCAATTCTAGTCACTTCGTTTCTGCTGGGCAACCAGGCGGTTTAAAAGTCTCCCGTTAAGCGCCGTTTCAAATAACTGGGTGCCGCTATTACTTTCGGTGCACACAGTCGCATTGCCACGGAAATGTCATTGCAACGCGGTTGTTTGCACCGAAATTAATGGCGGCGCCCACTCACTAGGCTTCCCATTGGTCAAGAAATGCTGGTTGCGGCTCGTGGCCACGCCTACTTCCGTTACAATTCGCTCCATGCATTGGGGATAGGAACGCCACCTCCTGCCCATTATAACTAGGAGTGTCGCGAACCGGCCGTGGTTCGAGTTCGACCAGGTTCGACTTTTTTCGAACTTTTAGTGGAAAGTTCGACGAACCTTCTATTGAGGTTCGACTCGTGTGCGCATGCGCGACAGGCTGGCCAGTTGGCTTCGGATTGGATGATAATGACTAAGAAATGATTATAAGTGCAGCGCTGATTGGCTATTTCAGTTAATACAGTACTAAAAACTAAGTTATTAACTTCTTCATTTATTAGAATGATCCTTTTAATTGCAGCTGCAGTTCACAATATAAAATAGCCCTTTTCATAAAAAATGTTTTTCCAAACCTAGACATGCTTGTACCAAGGTCTGGCCACACTGTCCACAAAGTCGAACCGGTCGAATCTGGTGAAAAGGTCGAAGGTTCGTAACCGGTTCGACGCAGTCGAACCCCGAAAGTTCGACCAAAAAATCTGGTTCGACAAAAGTTCGCGACACCCCTAATTATAACCTTCTTGAGCTATATAGTGCTCTAGTCCATGCATAGTACCATGCTCAAACGGATCAAGCTTCTGAGCGGACAGCATCATCAGTTTTCTCAGTGTAAACACCAGCTGCATCGTAGATGCAAAAAGTTGCGGAAATTTACGTCTTCTGTAAATATCTCTACGACAGCAGAGTTGTTTGAAGTCATCGCAAATAGAAACTACCTCTTGCAGCGCGCAATGTTTATACGCACCGGAAATGGGCTCATTTTCGTCTTCTGCGCATGAGAAAGTAAATAGCGGTGACATCAGAACCCCAAGCCCCGATTGGCTGATCGCGACCCCCTATCTGAGCGTCGTCTCCTCCTTTGCAACGTCGTCTGCTCGCACCGTTGCCTGCGTCTGTCTTACCTTTCCTGCGACTTTCGGAAGTCGACTTTGCCTTTCAGAGAGGGCAGACGAAATAACTCGAGCGGTACTTTGTTTTTGTCCAGCAACTAGCAGACGCGCATCAAGGAGGGAAGTCAGAGGACTCACTGGCGAGGTGTCCCGAGGCGCCGAGATTTGTTTGCAAAGAACCAAGACTGAGCGTGTTAGTGTCCGCAAGTTCCCTCCCAAATACTTTTTCCCTCCTTTCGTGTCTGGTGAGACTCCTCACTCTAACGGCGTTGGCGGGTTGGCGCAGTTAACGTCGTCTACTTTGCGTCTGCTAGTCAAAGCGATGGCTGCTTTACCTTTCCTGCGTCTGTCGGAGATTCACCGCTTTTTTACCGGCGAGAGTCACCGTTGCCTTGGAAAACAAGATGACAAGAGGCAGAGATTGACCTCTCAATCTAAAATTGAGGTCAGCCAGGTCAGCGACCAAAGTACAGGGTGTCACAAAAGAAAATTTACACGGACTTTTTAACCGCAAAAATGAACTAGGCATCGCCGAACGCTCATTCTCCGCCCAGAGGTAGAGGTAGAGGTCACAACCAGATGCCAAAGTTTCAGCCCGATCGGATAACTTAATCAAAAGTTATAAGTGATTTACTGAAATTTTCAATGGGAAAATGGAGCCCATTTTCGCCCGTTTTCGGTTTCTAGTGCCATAGAGCCCCATGCGTTCGAAAACTCCGTCGGCCGCCATTTTCCCATAGAAATTTTCAGAAAATCACTAATGACCGAGTACGACCGTATGAGACAAGGATCGTTTTGAAGCATCTTACGACCAGATGCGCTGCTGCGGGGCTGGTTGCAAGCCGTCTCAAGAGGCTTAAAAACTGATCTTGTCGCTGTTGGTTGTAGTCAAATGAAAAGTGTGTGAACGGGCCTTAAAGGGGCGGTGCAACGATTTTCGGACTTTGGCCAATAAACTGCGGAAATCAATCTGTGTCACCTATGAAACGAGGAACAGAAAAGCATAATTTTTCGAGAGCGCTAGTTTTTATTTAAAAAAAAAAATGAAACAAATCGAAGGTCAAAGTGCCTCTCAACTCTCCACATTGCCTTTTGTGTGACATACTTTGGGGGACCACCTGGTCCCATTGGGCTCTCTTTTCAGATACCCCGGCCGCTTCCTCCGCGATTGTCGACTTTTAAAGGATTAGCATCGTCAAAGGCCGCGGCGAGTGATTAACACAAAGGACGGTTCGCCACGTGGTTGACGGCGAATGCAGCAGCAGAGGGGGACAGGTTTTTGTTGACTTCCGCGTATCCCCCAGCGACGCTGTCACTGTAGTTCCCGGAACAGCCACACGCGGCTTCAGATCAGCAAATAGTTAGTTTTTTTTTCTTTGCGATTACGCAGCGCAATAGCAGTTTATTGAAGCAAGGCGACGCGTTTTTCGTCACTTGTGCCTGGATAAACAATATAAAAGATACAAACTGCCAACTCTTCGAACATTAAAATGGTTGCACTACCCCTTTAACGGCGACAATGTTTGACCTGAGGGAAACTGGTGACTCCCTCACGGGAAAGGGAGGAGGGGGGGGGGGGAAGGCAGAGGGGTGATGTTTTTTTCAATTTTTCCTGCCCAATCCCCCAAAAGAAATCTTGGTGATAGTTCGGGAGAGAAAATTGGCTTAGAAGGGAGGGAGGAATCATGTTTGTCTTCTTAGACTTATAGCCTCGTCCCCTAGAGCGACAAACACAGATTTTTGTCTGGAAACACCACAAAGTTACGTGTCGCAGATGCTGTCCCACTGTAACAGCCAACACTCGCGACAAACAATCGACGACGGACAGGTTCCTGTTTGTCCTTGAACTTGTAGCGCCGCAAGCAGCCCCACCGAGGAACTTATCCTCTTCACCCACTGTTAACCTCGGCTGCCTCTTCCCTCCCTTCCACCCTTTCTCCCGAAGCTCGCCTCACCGTTTGACCTTCAGAGAAGGCCTTGGTGGCCACTGATCGTTCCCGCACTTCCCATTCCTTGATTGCTCGTGGGGGTCGTGGCTTGCTTGCTGGCAGCCTTCTTGCAAAAGAGAATTTGCTGCGACTGGTTTTGCTCGCGAAAACCCGGTGCACGAGGTGGTGGTTCGAAACACCGAGGTCTACACTACTGCATCAGGATGGATACACCGAGGTTCGAGGACTGACCAATGTAAGACCGCTCGCCACGAAGTAGGACATGACGTTTCGGCAAACCATTCCGGCAGACGGGAAACTTGTCATCACGTTTTGCGATAATCGGGATGCCGTATTGTTCCCCAAAAGACACCTTGGATACTAAGTTATAAACATCCTCAAAATCGGCATAAAATTTCGTGGTGCTCCTCTAGAATTCCTTGAACGACCCCAAAAAAAGGAACGATTTGGGAATTCTAAGTTCGGAAAATGTTTAATGTCGATTGTCATGACTGTTTGCGGAAAGTTGCCAATGGCAAATGAAGACTAGATGAAGCTTTAATCAAGAAATAAAGCAATCGTCTCCACTTTCACCGTGTTTTTCTGCGAGTTTTACGCCCAAAGAGCAAAGCACGAAAACCGCGACGCCAGACTCTGTCCGTGTATTTTGAAGTGTTTGGTTGACAACTCCAGTCCCACTAGTAAACAAGCTTCCTAGTCCCCGTGTTCTGCGTCGTGTCCGCCAGGTGGGACGGCGGACTCTGACAAACAGGCTCTCTCGTTGTCGTTTGTTCCTGTTTGTCGCTCTAGTGGGACGTGGCTATTAGGCTAGGTGGCGCAAGCTCCCACCCGTTACAAAGGATATAGCCATTCACATCCATCCATCCATCCAGGGGGAATTCCTCTGTCTCGCTTTCATTGCCCTCGTGGACAATGAAAGCGAGGCCCATAGCTTTCAGTTACAAATAATAGTACAAATCCAACTCCAAGTACAAGTAATACGGTCCAGACTAGAAACCTGAAAAGTGGTTGTTATTCCGACTCGGAAGTACAATGACTTGTCCTGAATGAATGCTGATGAGTTAAACGGCAAGACATCGATTGTGAATGACCCGAGATTCGAAGGGAAACTGGGATGGCAGTTTCTTAGGACTATTGACCTTCAACACTTACCAAACTTGGTTTTATATTACCATCTTTTTTATATTTTTTGCATTGGGAGATTGAAATGGCGTTTAACGAATAAATCCGAATTGACAAAAATTTTACCGGTAGGCGTTTTTCTGGGTTTATTCGAAAACACAGAATCCTAGTATACTTGGGCATTCAGTTCACTGCTATCAGACATCAAACTTCCTGATCATTATCTAATTCAACTGAAAGCAAAAAAAAAAGGTTGAGCACTAAGCCGCTTGCAATGATTTCATATTACGAATAACTGAAAAATTTTCAAGATTTTGCATCATGACCGTTTAACTAAAGCAGAAACGTGCCGAGTGTTCTTCAGATGCACTAGAAAAAAAAAACCCATAAATATATAAAAATACAGTCCATAAATATTGTCACGGGTGGTGACCAGAATAACAATAAATCAACAGGAAGAAATAAACGTTTAATGTGGCGAACTTGTGCCCAAAACAAAAAGGGAATAGAAAATAATAATAAAGCGTCGCGAGCGTCGAAGCCGGCGAGACAGCAGAGTCGAGTGCTGGGGCGAAACTGACTCCGCTCGCCTTGCGGAATCCCTTATGTACCCTCGTGGGTTTCTGGATAGTTCGGTGTAGAAGGTTCGGCGCGTAGAACATTCTAACTTCGAATCAGCAAGACGGTTCTCGAATTCACTAGAACATCACATTACAGTGTCAACAAAAATGTGTAGCCGCGGCCAGGAATCGAACCCTGGCCTTCTGCATGGAAGGCAAGCGCGATAACCGTTATGCCACGCGCACGCTGCCTACTTGGCCAGCTGCGCGCGCGGCAAAACAAACAAAACAAAAAAAGAACGGTAAACTAATGAGTCATTTGGAACACATAAGGTCCACAGTCCTATCGAGCGTAGTACGGCTTCAGTCGCACGACGTGGACGACTTCCGGTCGTGGAGGGCGGCGTGACGAAGTCCGTGTTCCGTCGGGCATCACCTCGTAGTTCAGATCCCCGAGTCGACGAAGCACTTTGTAAGGTCCAAAGTAACGTTTCAGGAGTTTCTCGCCGAGACCGCGTCGGCGAATCGGTGTCCACACCCACACCCTGTCACCGGGCTGGAAGTGGACGTCCCGACGACGAAGGTTGTAGCGGCCAGTGTCGACACGTTGTTGAGCCTTAATCCGGAGTCTGGCGAGCTGACGGACTTCTTCTGCCCTTTGGGCAACCACCTGGGCGTCGTCGCTTGCGTCAACAGCCGGTTCGTGAGGTAACATAGCGTCCAGCATTGTCGTTACCTTGCGCCCATGCACCAGTTGAAAGGCTGTCACTCCGGTGGTCTCTTGTATGGCCGTGTTGTAGGCAAATGTGACGTACGGCAACACCTCGTCCTATGTCTTGTGCTCCACGTCGACGTACATGGAGATCATGTCGGCGATGGTCTTGTTGAGTCTCTCCGTTAGCCCGTTGGTCTGCGGGTGGTACGCCGTGGTGCGGCGATGGCTGGTGTGACTGAGTCGGAGGATTTCTTGGGTCAGCTGTGCCATGAACGATGATCCGCGATCTGTAATCAAAACTTCTGGAGCGCCGTGCCGGAGGACGACGGACTCGATGTAAAACTTGGCGACTTCAACAGCCGTGCCTGCTGGAAGGGCTTTCGTCTCGGCGTACCGTGAGATAATCGGTGGCGACGATAGTCCAGCGGTTTCCCGACGTTGACGGTGGGAAAGGCCCAAGTAAATCCTTTCCGATCTGCTGGAACGGCATAGACGGGGGAGAAATCGAGTGCAGAAGTCCTGACGGCTTCGTCGGCAGTTTCTTGCGTCGCTGACACTCGTGGCATGATCGAATGTATAGGTGAACGGTCTTCGGTAGCCTCGGCCAGTAGTACTTTTCTCGAATCCTGGCGAGCGTCCTGCTGTAGCCAAGGTGTCCAGCCGTTGGGTCCCTATCATTTCGTCGAAACTCGTTTCGTGGAATTACGTTCCGTGGACAACTTTTCGTGGACACACGTTTCATGGACACACGTTTCGTCGACACTGTGACGTTTCGTCGAAAATCGTTTCGCGGACAGCACCACCCTGATACGTTTCGTCGACAAACTTTTTTTGTGCGTGTGGATTGCAGTGGATTCTATTGGATTACTGGCATTTCCTCTGCTCGCTTTAAGTACACCGGAAGTTGTGACAGCGTTCGTGGTTCGCACCAGGCAGATCTCGTCAATTTTAGAGAAAAAACTTATTTTTTCTTAATCTGGAGGAAACATAGAGTAATGGAGGAAACGTAAGTGCATTCTATTGTTCAAGCATCAAACAATTTTACAGCTTTTTTTTTTTTATGTGAGGCAGAGGAAACCTTTTTGAGATTTAATATGTTATTTCGATAAATATTTGTTTGGTTTTGGGTTTTCCCGTCATTTCATCACGCACAGCTGCTTGCCTGTGTTTACATCGGCTCACCGTCGCGGCTGGTCTACTCTGCGAGGAGCGACTGAGACGATCTTGACGCTTATCTTAAGTACCTTATGCGATTAGAATATCGTGAACCACACGAGAATCGTCGTGTTGGTAAGTTTGCGTGTTAATCTGTTTTGCACTTAAATACGAGCTAAGGCAACCTGTGCTTCTAGTACGAGCGGGCTTCCGCCCGCTGCATTACCATCAATCCATCCATCCAGCTGCCTTAATTATGCTGAGCAATGCTGCCTGGGCGCATTCCGAAGCAGGAGCTCGCGCACGCTCCAAGTTCACGCGATGACTCGCGCTAATGTCAGGGCAGCTGAAAGACGCCCCCGTCTTTCCTGTATTTCTCCTCCGAACTGATGGGTGTTAGAGATGTTTTGAAATCTTTAGCAAGCTTCAGTCATGTGCTCAAACCCGATAAACCTTCGAAGCAGGCGGCAATCAGTCAAGTGGAGTTAATTTCGTCTTAACGTGAACTGGTGTTCCCCGATTTCCGCTAGTAACACTTTTAAAGTCTACATGACTAACCAACCAGTTCAGTTTGGCTAGGGTCAAGTGATCAGTGTAACCATCCAGTCACTCTAAACACGTGCAGTCACGGCCACTAGCTCGAACTTCCAGAGTACATTGAACACTTCTGGTACGGTGCTCATTTGATTTACCTGCACCTCCTGCACCAGTGCAAAAACGTGTAGGGCACTGTACTTTCGGTATTTGTATTGAGATACGACTGGAAGTGCACCGCCCTACACTTTTCTGCACCGGTGCAGGAGGTGCAAGTAAATCGAAGGAGCCTATACACCTTTCCAAAAAACACTCGACCCCAGGGGCAACAAACCGTTTTCGAGCCGAGTCACTTAGTTTGAGGCAATGTTACTAGAACCACTCAGTTGGGAAACTGCCATACAGACTGCTCTGAAAAAGTGGCCCCAATGTGTCCACAAGAACCGAGCTAATGGCGAAAACAATGCCGCCATTTTTCCCGCAGCGGCCACTCGAGGAACTGTACTTTACTTCTATTTTGGCTTTAATCGGCCATTTTGGCGCCGAAACAGATACAGCGGAAGAGGTTACAGGGGTGCCACCCCCGTCTCCCCAGCGAACGCGCCGCAAATTTCTGCCGAAGTTAAAATGCACCTAGGTCGGGACGCGCTACCCGAAAGGACCGCTGAGGCATGGTTGTATAAAAACAATATTAATTGTTCCGCAAAACCTTGCAAACTAAAGATTATAAAAACATCACGTGCCCATCATTCTGTACTAAACTCCAACAAATTTCATAGAAAAAGAATCTTTTCCATTTTATTTATGCAAAAACATTATGCAAAAAACTGGCTACAAAGCAATTGTTTAAGTTTAAATACAAGTAAAACTAAGTATGTAATTTTTAAACCAGTAAATAAACGAGATTGCAGCTCTATCAATATCACGTTTGAAGACACTTCATTAGAGCAAGTAAGAGATCAAAAATTTTTAGGTGTATGGTTTTCCGAGGACCTATCGTGGAATACTCATGTCAATAAACTTAAAACTGAATTATCTCGAGTTACCGGCAGCTTATATAAAATTCAAAACTTAGTACCTACCTGGTTAAAACAAATGTTATACTATTCCTTATTTTACTCTAAAATTAGTTACGGTATATTGGTCTGGGGAACAACAACAGCTACGAACTACAATAAAATAATTATATTACAAAAGAGAATACTACGTATATGTGAAAACTATAGAGGTGATAAAAGAAACTTAAGCACACAGCCACTTTTTGTAAAATATAATATGCTGAAGGCTGACCAGGTTTACTACTTTAAACTGCTACAATGGATACATAAGAACAAACTGCGCACCACCCCAACAAACAGCGTGAGCGCATATATGCTTCGAGATCCAAATATAAAAATACCCACCATAAGAACAAATTACGGCCGACAAACTTTAACTTTTCAAATCATTAAAATTCTTAACAATACAGAATTGAACATAAACTATAACACAACTTTCTATAAATTCAAAAGTAAACGCAGAACGCTTCTGGTTGGTGGTGCTATTACATTTTCATTGTGAAGTTTTCTTTTTCCATTTCTAGTTTCTGAACTTATCTTATTCGCGATCTCTCTGTGTATGAATTTAGACCACTATTTTCTTTTGGTCAAATTTTTTATATTAGTGACCTACTTGAGTGTACATTTCTTTGTTGTTGTTTTATTTTATTCTATTTTGTCGTTTTTTTCTGCGTACAGCATGCATTACTTTGCTGATGTCCAACTTTAATATGTTCATAATGTGATGTGTCACGCAAGTGGTTTTACTATTTCAACTGATTGCCTGCGTATATTCTAATCTTCACTCTGCTTTGTTGCCTTATTATGTTGTCGTTGACGATGCGCTTTGCCTGGCTTGTGCGATTCTGTGATTGCGGCTTCCAGAGTGCATGTGTATTTTCTGCTCAGTTGCAATGTTGTAGCATGTGACACCCTTATCTTTTTTGCCACGGCTGAACTGTTGGGGGGTAGAGGCTCCGTCAGGCACTTGTGCCTTTATCTCTGCCCCCCATGCGGAAAATATCCGCAAAACAAATAAAGAAAAAAAAATGTATTTGAATGTCTGAGTCAATGATGTCCTTCTGTACGCCTCATATCACCCCAACCGCTGCAAATCGAGGAACCGGCTCGTACGCCTTGACGCCCACCCCGCAATAGGCAGTGAGCTTTAGCAGTGTGTTAGTGGCAAGGGGGTTTCGAGTATCCACAGCAATAAGGTTGATACGCTTGTTAGGACGTACCATCAGAATTCATTCTGGACAGTGCAGTTCGGGGACGTCGGACGCCTTCTTCATGTTCAAAATGCCTCAGAGATTCCTATGGGTTGATTGGGATGAATATCACAGTGAGGCCCCGGGGGTGATCTGGTGGCTGGACGTCCGTTTTCAAGACGACACGGTCACTGGAGTGGCGCAGCTTTCGTCTTTCACGACGATATTCTCTGCTCTTTTCGTCGGTCTGGAGCTCCATGTCCTGGCTTAAAGAAGCAGGTTGGCTTTGTTCTGGGTCAGGCTGTGTGAAGGTGATGAGTGATGACGGCTCCTGTGGTGTTGAAGTTACCAGGAGCTCCGGGTTCAGTTGGGACGAGTAAAGGTGGTCATCACATGAATTTGGAAGAATTTTTTCGGCTTCGTGAACAGTACCATTTTGCGCCTGTTCTCCCGGCGCTCTTCCTTGACGGCAGAGCAAGTCGTAAGGCTTCAATAGACCCTTGCTGTTTGAGATGAAATGGAATACAAAATATCTCAAAAGGCAGAAAATATGTCCCAATCGGAGAATTTTAACCTTTCATTTCCCCCTTTCCCTCTTTGTTTTCTTCATTGCCTTTAAAACTATTCTAGGACGTGAAAATACGCCACCGTGACCACCGCGCTTGTTTATGGCACATGCTGAGTTTGTCATAAGGGACGTGATAACACGTCGTTTTCTATTTGAGGGTGCGGGAAATTTAAATTGAAGCACGGCCATGTAAGAGTCCATGGTCAACGCGCACAGCTGTGCACATTATGAGTTGTGGTAACGCTTTTTTTGCGTTTCTTTTTAATATTGTTTGTAAAGAAACATGATGACTGTTGATTTGGCGAGGGACCGCGTGTACGCTTCGCCGATGCACCTCTACCATTAACCCGAATTCGGGCTGTAACATGAGTGATGGTTATACAAAATTATACAAAGCACCGAATATTAAAAAGAAAATATTTCGTAATAAAGAACATTTTGTTGTCATCAATCCCTACTATGTCTATATTTTTTTCGCCTTTCATAACTAGCCCAACTCACCATTTTGCTCCTAATGAACTAGCGCAGTTAAACAACAAAACAAACTGCAACAGAACAAAGGTACATTGAAACTCATGGAAACCGTTGACACAAAATACTAATGTAAAAATAAAGTCCATGGAATTTAAGAACACACCCAATGACGTACCAGCAGATTCCAGCACTGGTTGAAAAGTACAAATTTTTATTTATTTATTTTGCTCTAAGGGCGTGACCATTACAAAAGAGTAAGTGGTTGCATGAATTATTTAAAACACAGACACACACACACCCAACAAAAAACTATTAGTGTCGATTAGAAAAAAAATGCATTCCAAGGCTTTTTTGTAACGGTCATGATTCATGATAGAGACTATGGGCGCAGCAAGCTATTGATTATGGTGTGTAGCTTTTGTTTGAAATTGCTGCGGATAGCTTCGTTTTTATGTGCTTTCGACGGGTTCTCGAGTTTCGAGCCAGATGGATCTCGTGAAATGAATGAAGAACACTGGCAGGGCTACGGAGCTGTGAGCTCGAGTCCGTTAAGGACTTGAATGTGGTTGTAACAGCCTGGTTGACCATTGGACGAGGGAACGTGACGCGGGTCCCGGCTGACCTTTTTGGGGGTCAACGCCCTCCAAAGCCCCAGGAGGTCAACGCCTTCCGAAGCCCCTTCCAGGGTGGGATATATTTTGGACTGATTCGGCAGTTAGAATATTTTGGGCCCATGTTCCAAAAGACTAACATAAGTTACTACTTGGCTTAGTATCCCAACTGAGCACTTTACACCACAGCAGTACCTGGTATGACGACAGTTTTTCAATACTGGAAAGAAAACGAAAAAAAAAGCGCAGCTGTGGTTTGTTTCTGAGTGTGCATTTTTTGCTCACTGCGGAAGTCAGGGATTGCGAAAAAACAAACGATGTACTCACTGGCGGCAATAGCTGTGTGCGCGACTGAGCTCGTGCTGACGGCGAGCTCCCACAACTCTTCTGCAACTTGCATTCCCTAGAATCAAGACTGCCGGTCTCTGCAGCCCATTAAGCGCGAGACACATGCGCGAAAATCCATCCGATACGACGTCCGATCCGGCAGTCCGACTGCCTGATCCGAAAAAGTTGGTCGCTTCAGACGTCGGATCGGCGATCCGACATGCGTCCAACGCGCCAGATAGTTTTGCACAGTGGACGGATTGCCGGATGCGTCCAGCCAATGACAGCACAGCTAGCGCGAACGTCATGATGACGTACTGGGTCTGTCGGGACGAACAAGAAAACGGAACGGGCGACGGGAAGCCTAGGTTTAGAAAATTTATTTTTATAAAAAGGTTTTTTTTATTTTATAAACAATTGCAATTAAAATAAACTAATTCTAATCACTAAAGAAGTTAATAACTTATTTTTTTTGTACTGTATTAACTGAAATAACCAATCAGCGCTGTCCTTTATTAATCCCTGAGCCATCACCATCCAATCCGAAGCCAACTGGCCAGCCTGTCGCGCATGCGCGCACGAGTCGAACCTCAATACAGGGTTCGTCGAATTTTCGACTAAAAGTTCGAAAAAGTCGAACCTGGTCGAACTCAAACCTCGGCCGGTTCGCGACACCCCTAGTTATGGGGGTTATGGCGTACGCCAAAATCAATACCGTAGTCATTTCGGCGTACGCCATAGTCAATACCGGTCTTTTTCGCATACCCCAAACACACTACCCTTACGCCAAATTCAATACCTTGAATAACGTCGGTTCAGCAGGGGTTGAGCTCTGCATTCCGCTAAAACTGGCGGAAGTAACTTTCTGCGGCAAAGTACTCTGATTGTTTGTTGTTTGTATGAGCAGCGGAACGCGCGCGGCAGGCGTTGTTAATTTTGATTAGCGTTGATACGGCTGACGGCGCACAAAGCTGAAGGGCACAAGCAAGGAAGCTTGGAGTGATTCTGTGTCGATGTGATTTGACGTCGCTTCTTTTTGTTTCTTCAATCATGGTGCAAATGCAGGTGCCCGACTCCCGAACGATTCGAAGGCAAGAGTGGTAGCCCGCCTATCCGCTGGTCTTTCAATCGCATCCACTGTCGTCATTTTGGGCACAGCGGAAGAAAATAAGACGTTCACTATTTTAAATGGCGTGCGATCGGCCTGTCTAGGTTCTGGCGATACCGTTTCAGGCTGTAGATGAGAAAATTTAGCCACTACAGTACGACTGCTAGCCTGGGGTCTGTGCCTCACAACAGATCGAAACGGGTAGGGGTGGGGATCCCTGGCAGCGGGACCTTTCGCCGTACGAGCTGCGGTGCGCTAACACACCCGACCTCCGATACCCCCTTGGGTCACAGCGCTTGCTGAAAGAAGTTTGGATCGTTTTAAGCAGATTTTGCAGTGCGTAGGTGAGACGCACAACAGCTACGTACTACGTCCTAGATGCCCAAACTGAGGCTCGCTACTTGTGCGCGGCTCTCGTGATCTGGGGAACAGTATGCTCGCCATGAAAATGTTGCAGTGAGAAGTACGGAAAAGTAATATTATAAAAGTAGAGTATTTAAAACTGGCTTGCATTGTCACTGAACATATGAAAATAAAACTGATTAGGAATGCCTATCAGATCGAGTGGGAATGTGATATGATCTGCTCAAGTTACCTGTGAAGTTGCGTCGGCACAGGAATTCAAACTTGTTGGCCCCACCCCCGCTCCTAAATTCTTCAAATGTTACTGGCAGTTTTTTTATTATTATTATTATTATTATTATTATTATTATTATTATTGTAACTTCAAAAGTCCCAGCAGGGGCATTACATAAGGAGCGGGGGGGGGGGGGGGAGTACATGAAAAATACAAAAGATCAACATATGAACAGACAGGTGGCTGACACCTACAGGGCTGGTGAGTAATATAAACAGTGAGAACAAGTGTGTGTGAAATAAAACTGGTACATAAATACACTAGCTAAAAGAGTAATCGAAGCATTGCGGAACAAGACGGGGTCACCTATTGCCGGGCAGAACCAGGGTAATCACCGACTCACACCAAGCATACCGGAGCTTCCAGTCGGGCTCGGTGTCCTGAAAAGCGCTGCAGGTGCTCAAAAACAAAAGACCCCCAAAGGAGCCCATAGAATTTAAATGGGTACCTGCCCACTTCGTGGTAGAGGGCAACAAACTTGCTCACCAGCAGGCCTGCGCGCTGACTTACCGGGCCACAGCCATCAAAGAGGTACAGGACCAACCCATGGTGACCTAAAAGGAAATGCTAGTCACACTCTACTGCAAGGAAAGGTGAAGACTGCCAGCCCCGCATCCTAAGTTAACGCTGGAGGAACAGGTAGCGTATAGGCAAATTCAGTCAGGGTCCTTCCCTCACCTCCTTTTACTCAGTTGCATATGTTCCCCACTCAATACAGTGGGAACTGCCCAGTGTGCCAAGAGATAGGAACCCTCCGTCACTACATAGGTGAGTGTAGATTCAATCAAGACCACCCACTACCCCCACCATTCCCCCTGTAGAGCGATGGGAGAACTTGCTGTCCAGCCCCGCCCTGAAAAATCAGCTTCAATTGGTCAACAGGGGCCAGGCACACAAGGCAGCATATAGGATCTCGTGAAGGGGGAAGCCCTTCCATTTGGCAGAGACCATCGTGCTGAAATGGTCAGAATAAAAGTTTATTCTCTCTCCCTCTCCGATTGGTTGAAATAGTTTGTGATCCGAGATATGGTGACATGGATGGTTTAGTCGTGACGATGCTCTTCCAGGAGGAAGTAGGAGTGGGTTATGAAGCATTGGATTATAATAGAAAATTTTATGAAATGGGGTTAAGCATGATATCTTATGGCGCGACTTATACAGCTGGAATTTCAGTGCAGAGACTCTAGTTCTTCGGTAATGATCATTAAGAATCAACCTGGCCGTGCGATTTTGAACTGACTCAAGATGGTTAATGAGATCAATTTGATGAGCATTCCGAATTGCTGCTGCATACTCCAACTTAGGTCCAACGTAAGTCTCATATGCCATTTTCTGGAGATGAGATGGTGGCACCTTCAGATTTCTTTTGATGTACCCGAGAGTGTGCGAAGCCTCTGCTGAGTCTGTTTCAATGTGGTTATTCCAGGTTAAGTCACTAGGCAGTGTTGCACCAAGATATTTATAGATGGAGGCAGGCAGAGATGATTAGTCCAGAGCCAATGGAATACGAAAAATATGGTGTTACATGTTTTCAAGTAAAGCGAAGTACTTTACATTTTGGTATGTTTAATGACATAAGTCATTTGAAACACCAGGCATGAATCAGGTCAAGGTCACTCGGAAGATTCAAATGGTCATCAGACAAAGTAATATTGCGATATAGGACACAATCGTAAGCAAAGAGACAAAGCCTACAATTGATAAGTCGTTAATAAAAATAAGAAACAGTAGTGGACCTAGTGATGCCCCCTGTGGTACCCCACATATAACGTTAGTAAAATCTGACATATGGTTAGCCAGAGTGCGAGAAAAGAGAAAGTCACGAATCCAAGAAAGGACCAAAGGGTCGATACTCAGGATAGAAAGTTTTGAAATTAGATGACGATGGGGAACTCCGTCGAATGACTTCGAGAAGTCGAGGAATACAGAATTGGTTTGGCCCTACGAGTCAAGGTTAGTGATTAACTTGTGTTTGAGTTCAAAGAGTTGCGTCTCGCATGCAAAACCCCTACAGAATGCATGTTGATGATTGTAAAAAATATGATTGGCTTCTAAATATGATATGGGATGATAGTTTGAGGCCAGCACACGATCACCGCTTTTTAAAGACCGGAATGACCTTCCCCAGCTTCCAGTCCAATGGTATACGCCGTTCCACCTTCAGTCCGAGCACACTGGACGCCACGAGCTATCCCAGCCGATACAGCGTCGGGAGAAAATCGTGTGACCTTTCAGTTGGCCAGAGCGACGCAGGGAGCTCAAGGTCACATGACACTCTCTCAACGCTGGATTGGCTGGGATAGCTCCTAGCATCCGCTGTGCTCGGACTGAAGGTGAAACGGAGTATAGGCAATACTGCTGTAATGACTAAGAAAATATGAATGTGAGGAATTCACTACATATTACTTTGGTGTTGCTAAGAATTTTGGGGCTAATATTGTCTGGACCACAAGATGATGAGAGTTTTAAACCTATAAGTCAAAGTATTCTGGAAGCAGAAATGTTAGTGTCAATGGGGGCCATGGGCTCAAAACCAGAGCAAGGCAAACTATATAGGTATATGATCAACGCTTTCGTTTGATAGTATGAAAGAGAAATATTTGTTCAAAGCTGTAGCGCAATGTGGCTCACACACGGCATCTACATTTTCATTCTTTAGTCGGATAGAGTCAGTATTATCTCTGGGTGAAAATACCTTCCAGAACTTCTGGGGGTTACTTTGCAGAATTCTTTGGCAGGCCTAAAAAAAATAACTTTTTTTTCGTCAACCTTACGCTCTGTACAAGATTTGAGACATGAAAAATATTTGTCCCAGACTTAGTTATTATTTACTTTTTTAGCTCTTCTTATACATGCGCTTCTTTTTGTTATTTATAATGATTGTAAAGTTTTATATTGTACCAGGGGTTATGCCCGTCGCTCTGTACAATAACATTCGGAACAAATTGCTCAGTTAAAATATTAAGTTTGTTTTTAAATAGTAACCAGTTTTCTTCCAGCGATCTTGAACGAAGGTTTTCGACATACGACTGATAGAACGATGACACGTTCCGATTTATGGTGTCGTAGTAATCACCTTTGTTATAGCTCACGAATTGTTTGAACAGTTGGGCTCAGCGTCGGCACAGGGATAGATAACTCGATGATCAAGATGCCGTGGTCATTTAAGCCAGCAACACAGTTGACAGTTTTTATTATTTCTGGTGTGCTTGTAAGGGTATGGTCAAGAATATTGTCGCCACGGGTGGGTTGTTCAACAACTGGGGTGAGGTCAAAATTGAAACATGAAAAAGTCTCACGCAGCATTCGAGCTGCTCGTGGTAAGATGAACCTAGTCAATGTTTGGAAAATTTAAGTCGTCAGAGATAGCAAAGTCTCCTTTTGGGTAAAGACTCTAAATGTCGAGCAGTATGGTGTGCAAAGTGTCGCAGTGCTCAAAACCATTGTTCGGTGCCCGACAATACGATGGGCAGGAGATCAAACTATAAGGGGTACTTTATTTGAACTTGTCCCCACGGTTCGGTGTTTACTACCACAGCATAACAAAGAAATTGAACCTAGTCATCAGTCGTGGGCACGTTAACAGCAAAAAGTAACAGTGTTACAGTTACAGTTACCTAGGGGGGAAAAGTAACACTGTTACAGTGACAGTCACCGGCTTCAAAAAGTAAAATGTTACAGTTACTGCAAAAAGAGTAACGCCGTTACTTTCTCGTCACAGTACAAAAATTGGACTTAAGAAATCAGAAACCAAAACAATATTATTTTGTTTGTTACACTATACAGTAACAAGAAAGGTAAACTGAGAAATTAGAAAAATTTAAACCCAAAGGGTGTTTCTTTTTTTTTGCGTGATTCGCCATTTCAGCATTTTGATGTGCATAATTTATTTGCAATAATTGATAAGCCAATGCTTTTGATGAGCGACATCGAAGATGACGCTCCAAAGGCCGCTTTTTATACGACCAAAGCGCTGGTAAGAGCGAAGCACTCGTATCCAGACCGTGCATGACAAGCAGTCTTGGGCAGTAACTAGCTACTATAGTAATGCGTTACTGGTAACTAGAGTTACTTTTTGGTAACGAGTTACTCTTTACTGCTGGTAACTTGTAACTGCAAGACTGTTTCTTTTGTATTGGGTAACTGTAACTGTAACTCCACACATTAAACAAACAAAAAATTGTCTGGTTTAGCACACGACTGAGAATCGAGTCAGCACGAAACCGGGAGATAAAGGAAGCAGCACCCACGGTGGTAGGGGCGGCGAACAATGTCCGTTTCACCGACTTTGTCTCACTCTTCTCATGTGGGGACCATCTGTAGGTGTCGGTGCTCGTGCAATATGTCTCTGAGTGTTCCGTCTGGGCTGTGTCTGCACCCCCCTCTCCCTTCGCCTTTGTAGGATATGCGCTGTCATTTTTACACCCAGCGGGTCACCGTCTCCTCTTCCCTATTAGTTTTTAAGGAAGCCGTCCCCACATTGTGCAGAAAGCCGGCGCTTGTTTCACTTATTTGTTCTCTTCAGAGCCGCTCGAGTAAACACGAAGGCAGGTTCAAATGAAATTGCCTTTTTCGTTGATAACCTCAAGAAACACCTCAATGGTTGGACGCTTTGTTGTGGAACCACAGATGGCTTTTTGGACAGAGACCCCGCAGTGGTCGTCGTACATTCTCGTTGAGCACCAGAAGGCCTCACTTTGTCTCGTTTCCTGTATATTCTTTCGAAACTGTTTGACCCGCTACGTTCAGGCCTGCTTCCGAGTATATCCTGTGAGGTAATTATGCGATCATCCGTGTCCTGAGTTGTTTCGGGGTCAGAAATAAACAAGAATATTAACTGAAGCGGGCCGATGACAATTTTGAAAAACGGTTTATTCTAAGTTATAGTCATGTAACTAGTGGATTTTGAGTTTGAAGCGAAAAGTTTTGGCCAAATATTTTTAATTTGAATATTGAAAAGTTTTCCCACGCCTTTCACTTTATTATATGCTTAGACGAAAACCCAGCTAAAATTGTGAAGGTTGTTCTACTTGTTCATTTATAAGGTAAGTTTAACTATCAAATATTTATGAACTGTGACCTCAGAAGGTCTGATGTCATGGGATGACAAGTAAACGACGGATCTGATATAAAATGAATCCTATAGAGACAGCCAATCATACCTAATTGAGTGAATTTACAAATCTTGCCATATAAAATATTCTTTCTTTAATCTCGAATTAAAAAATGAAAGCCGTTTACAACTCCCTGTAACGCCGAATTAGAACGCAGCTCTTGAGAAGGAGGAGGGAAGTACTGAGGGGAAGGTATACCCCTCCTCACCTCCTTATCCTCCTCCTCCCCTCATTCTTGAATCTCGTCCGGGGAAGGGGGGGGGGGGTTATGTGACCTCAGGGGGGTCATGTGACCTCGGGGAGGTGAGGGGTCATGTGACCTCGGGGGGGGGGGGGGGGGGTCACATGCAGCCCTAGTGGTTAGTCCATGCTAAGGTGTGAGGAAATCTAACATGCTGAGCTTGTATCGATTTAGCCAAAAAACCAATTACTTTCATCTAATTGGAGACGTTTGGCTAACAGCTAGGAGGGAGAGAGAGAAATTTTATTTACAATGATGCTTCGTCCGCATTATCTGCATCTCATTAGCGGTCAAAAAGATGCTGGTAGTGAGGGCGGCAGCATGGTCCCTGCAACGTTGAGAATGTGTGACACTAATTGGGGCCATGGTGTCAGTTGTGCTTCCCGAGGTGGGGTGGTCCAGCTCTTCCAACTGACTGATGTGGAAGGCATGAGGAGGAAGGGGGTGAGGTATTATGGAGATGATTGTGCACGGGTACAGATCGGTTAGGGTAGGCATGCACTAGTTATTAGGCACATATTGCAAAAGCGCCTCAAAGCAATATTTAGCCGGCATTTAAGCCATTGCACGGTGCAGGCACATAGCCAGGATTTTGTTTCGAGGGGCGCCCGCCCATGACTAAATTCTGTATGAGGGGGAGGGGGGAGAGGTGGTCCCAGCAAAATGAAAGATTTCGGGGGGAGCCTGGGCACCATGGGTCTCTCTCCTGGCTACGCGCCACGGTGTATACATGAGTAAATCGTAGTGTTGCAGGGGGAGGGGTGGGGGGAGGGGGTATTATTGTGTTACGAGACTTGAAAAGTTTAAATTTGGTAACTAATCACTCCTTTTTATTATTCTGTATACACTGTGAAAACATTTCCTTGCCATTTGCATACTGTTTGGTATACACATCTAATACATTTGGTTAGAATATTTCTTAGTATGGTAGATCCCCAGCTAAAATTCCCATTAGATCCAATTGGAATTTTAACTGGTTTTAACCGGAATCGATTGGTTTTAGTGGGTTCCAATCAGCACATTGGCCAATGGGTCTCATCAATTGGAATTTAATAACTCGGAGGCATCCGGTTTAGAGAAGCTCGTTTTAGCGAACGCCGTTTTATCGACCCTGGTTTATCGAATCGGGAGAACCCAGTTTAGAGAAGATGGCGATGAGCTTCCCTTTAGCGAGTTCGGCTGCCATTTGGCAGGGATAAATTGGTTTTCTGGAAACCCAACTGGTACCAATTTTAAATTTGAATTGGAATCTAATGGGAATTCTCAACTGGAATGTCATATGCAAATTAACCTTCAGCACCAGCATCTTCTTTGCCAAGTATATTTTGTCCCTTCATCAGGGAAAGCAACTGGTGCGATAGTTTCGTTTAACCGTGTCTTTCATCTATTCTGGGTTCGGGGCAGCCGAAGCGAAAACAACCGCATCTCCACGTGGTGAATGATGTTGATTGAGGCGAAGCTCTGGTGGTGCTTGTCTGCGTAGACGCTGAGCCGCAGCATGCCGAGCCTTTCGTTCGTTATCATCCATGTCACGCTGCGGTCAAATGCTCAAATGCTTATAACCACGTCCCATACCACACATTCTCTTTCTGACATGCATGGATGAAAACGAACGAAAGGCTCGGCCTGCTGCGGCTCAGCGTCTACGCAGACAAGCACCACCAGAGCTTCGCCCCATCAACATCATTCACCACGTGGAGATGCGGTTGTTTTTTGCCCTACACGAGCACGGGAGCATGTGCTCACGTGCTCGTGAGCACGAGCACCCGACGCCAGACATCGGATGGACATACGGACATCCATGGCTAGCCCCTAAGGAGCTTCGCCCCTAAAAAAAGAAAAAGCGCGCTGTCCCACAAGCCCGCTGGCGGGACAGCGACCTTGGTCGGAAAAGCGTTATCTGTCCCCGTCTAAATGAGACATCAGGGCCCGTTTGCTCGAAGCCGGTTAACTTTAACCGGGGTTAAAAGTTAACCGCCCTTCCCTACTAGGTACCCACAAGTACCTAGCCAAGTTTGACGAGGGCAGGATGAGCGGTAGCTTTGTGTTTTATTATGGGGTGGTAGCTGGTGTTACCTACTGGCTGTAGCGAATATACGTGGCTTCCGTGGAAAGGTTACCGAAATGGGGGGACCCAACAAATGCGCGCTGCCTGGCTTTCGCGATGCAGCGCGGCATACATTTGAGCTTAAGAAACAATTTTTATTGCTCGTGGTACAAACAATCGCCAAGGTAAAACTAAAATAACCCTTGTTTGGAAATTTTCTAAATATTTGGCTGTATGAAGTGAAGAAAAGCCTCGTGAAATTTCCTTCCGAGTTCGAAAGAGGACGACGAAGTTGAGTCCTAGAAAGGATGACAAAGAAGTGAGCAGTGAAAGGCGGGCGGTATACTGGCAGCATGGTTGGCCAGCGAAGAACTGTATATAACACCGTCATAAATTGAAAAACCTGGAACTCGGCTCCACTGAAAATCGACCTATTAGTAAATTACCCGAACATCGAGAAGAACGCTGACAGTGTAATTCTACGATCCGCGTGCGCTGGCGTTCCACATTCGGAGTAAATAATCATAATAAATCTTTGACGAACGCGCGTGCACGGCAAAATTTGTTTTAGGCTTTTTGCTTCAGAACAGTTATTACTGCAGACGCCAGCAGGTGCAGCGCGTGTAACTACACCCGTAGCATGCACCTCGGTGCCTTTAAAATTTAGCAAAAGGTCTATGGGAACGCTGTCTGCTTTTCTGTGCTATCAATACCCGGCCGATTGAGTCAAGGCAGTCAATCCACTTTCCAAAGACGTTGCCATGCCGACAACTATCGCGTTCATTTAGGCTTAGGAATGGCCAGAGTCGAAAGTCTATCTAAAAAATGTGGCGAAGTCTTTGTTCATGCTTTGCGTTTTAAGTGAGGTAAGGCAACGCGAAAACCTCCTGCACGATTCATTGCTGACTAACGCGCCTGCTACTGCAGCTACTACGACGTATTAGTTCCATAGCGAGCGGCGCCCACTCAGCCGGGGGGTCCTTATCATTTCGTCGAAACTCGTTTCGTGGAATTACGTTTCGTGGACAACTTTTCGTGGACACACGTTTCATGGACACACGTTTCGTCGACAATCGTTTCGTCGACAGCACCACCGTAAAACGCTTCGTCGACGAGTTTTTTTTTTTTTTTTTTTTTTGCGGTTTTGAAAGGAATGCCGGAAACTTAAGGTACATGCGCTTGTAACGGATGAAAAAGACGATGCCTAGCGCAGTTGCTCTCCAAGGTGAGCGACTGCGCTACCCTCTCGCTCTCATCCGTGTCAGATGGAAAAGCAAGAGCGCGCAGGACTTCGAGCGCGGCCTATTCGGATATTTGCAAATTCCGATGCCCGTTTATAGAACCGAAAGTTACTGGAAGAAGAAAAGCGGTGGAGAAAAATATGCGTAGGCACAAAGCAAAACTTCGATCCAATGGTGGGTTGCGGAAAAGGGCGTAAACACTGTATTTTTTTTATATTGGTTATTTTTAAACAAAAATAGAGCTTGCAGTTTTTTATCAATATATCAATTGAAATTAAGCATGTTCGTTACCCTCAATTTTTCAAAAGGAAAAGTGATGCAGTGTTTGACTGGCTACTGCGACTTATACGCGAAGAAAACTTTGCAATGCAAAAAAATAAACAAATAAACACGAGAATTGGTAACAGATAAATAAAACAGTACACTAAGTTTAGTCGTATTACACAAAGTAAACCATAGTTCATATCGAATGTGCATCTTAATGCATTATAAAGCTTCTCTCGAACAGCCGCCACATGTAAGGCCTTGGAGGCGGTAGTACCACTATACTCCGCGACAACTTTTCTTGGCAATGAACTGGAAAGTACAGGCCCGCGTTCCCTCTCCCATTTTGAGTGTACGCAGGCTCTCCTCCTCCCCCATTTCCGGGGAGAGGAGAAGAGCCTGCGTACACTCAAAATGGGAGAGGGGACGCGGGCCTGTACCTTCCACTGCATTGCCAAGAAAAGTTGTCGCCGAGTATAGACGAAATCTGTCGGCAGCAGCCGACTGGTCCTCACACGCGACATTAAATTGTTCTTTTATCGATGCCAGCTGACAGATACCTGGGGCAAGTTCATAGCTCGTTTCATAAAAGAGCGGCTTCCAAATCTAACGTTCTTTGGTCACATATCGGTTTTTCTGCATGCAAAATTTCAGTACAGGCATAACATATGCAGAACTATTGTGTTATTCATTATCCAGGAGCTAAATATGCTAAAGACTAAAAATCGCATGCGGTCTGGTAAGTACAGTACGTTGAATACCCAGTGTCTGGAGGAGACAACAACCGTGTTTTATTACCGTAAAAGTAAACCACGCGTAGGAAAATGCTCAGTCTCCTTCCAAGTTTATTGCTAGCGGCTAAGACCAGATGCCAATTAGCTTGAAAACCGATTTTATGCCATTTTCAACGGTAGGAAGGCTGTGTGCACCGCAAACAGGCCTCGTTTATTCTTTCAAATTTTCTTTAAGAGCTTCAGTGTTTTGATGTGTTAACTATCTATGCTATGTTCAGGTGGCTCTTGAGGATTCTGCCAAAAGACGTGACGCGCGGAAAGATACGCCTGCTCTGGAAATGACCCAGCCATTTTTTCAAAAGGAGTGCCGGCGGCCAGCTCGCGAAGGGTTGCATTCGATGACGTACAGACACCTCGATCACGTATGCTGCCGAAAGCGTAGCCCTCAAGAGCAGCGCATATTGTTGAAAGTTTTGAAAATCTAATTCGATAAAGGACACTGGCCGATAACAAAACTTCCCGGCTTTAACAACGCTTCCCCAAAGGTTCGGGCAAAGACACGAGCGAAACCATTCAAATCGCAAGCTCCGAAATCAGTGCAATCGGCGAGCCCCCCCCCCCCCCCCAAAAAAAAAAAAAAAATATATATATAGGTAAAAAAAAAAATTGCGATAATTTAAGTTGGTGAGGCAAGATGGCTGCACACTGGTTCGCCATACTTGGCCCAGTCGGCCATCCTTCATCCATCCATCCATCCAACACAAGGCAGCGCGCCGCGCAGGCGCAGAGGTCGCGAGGAGGCGCAGCTGGCAGAGAGGAGCTGGCAAAGCAAGCTGTCGACGAAACGTCGCAACATCTGTCGATGAAACGAGCGGGTGCTCCTTTCCACGAAACGATCTGTCGATGAAACATCGCAGTGTCGACGAACTGATTTGTCCATGAAACGTCGTTCGACGAACTGATTGCCACCGCCGGGGCACCGCCATGTTTCCCCGCCGTCCTTACTCTGCCGGTCACGTGACCGAAAATTCCTGGAAATCCGGTTAACCGCGGTTAGTTAACCAGCTTCGAGCAAACGGGCCCAGGTCACTTTATTGAAGGCTAAACATAAAACAGCGCAAAACAACGAGGACTAGTTCCACAGGACTAGTGCAGCGCTCGTCCTGTGGTGTTTGTCCCTTTCCTTAGTCCTCTTCGTTTTGCGCTGTTGTACCTACATGACGTTTAACCAATCATAAACCTGAAATTTTTTTATCTACTGTAGTTGCCCTTACAATTGCTTGAGCTCCTGTACCATCTGCTCAGCCTGTGAGTTGCCGGTGATGAGGTGCGCTGGTGGCTCAGATGATATTCATGCAATAAATCATACCGTTGCCCAAACGAACCTTCATTAGCACTTCAATTGTGTCTGACAAAGACCATAGATACTTGATTACTACGCTCGACGACATGCTGCTAACCACTCACACCTCCAGCCACTTGGTGTAAAACAACCTGAAATGCTTTTCCTTCCACTGAACCAGCAAAGCCTAAGTGAATTTCATTCCAGGCTGTTGGCCATTCTCAATGTGTCAGTGCTTTTAGCTTGGTTTTCTGGTTGTTTGGCATTGAGTACGGGATCCAGACATTATGGTCCCAGACAATATGGTCCCGCGGACAAAATGATCCCGGACAATATGGTCCCGGACAAAATGGTCCCAAGTGCTAGGCTGGACAAAATGGTCCCATGTCATTTTCGCGGCAATTTTCTTTTTTTTTTTTTCTTGCTTTTTTGCTTTATTTTTGCTAAACATTTGTGACATGAGCCGTTGGTCATTTTGAAGTTACTTTTTTTATTGCTTGGTCTTCACAGGTTTATGTTATTAAGTGTGATTCGCAAAATACTTGTATATCGAGCCGTTTGTCAATCTAGAGTTTATATTTTTCACGCAGAATTTTCGCCATTTGTACTACTTTTCGTGTGTTCAACTTGAGTTTCAACCAGTCTACTGAGAATTGCAACAGCAACTTCAAACAATCTGCACACAGTACGTACAAGGGAGCCGTATCATGAATGACCCTCTGAAGGGCGTGGGCCAATTAAGTGCCGTTTCAAGATCGTAGACCTTTTGAATTGGAAATTGTGTTTTTATGGCGTAAGGGCTGCTGAGGCCAAACAGCATCAAACAGGGGTAGACTTTTTGTGGGAACGTAATAAAATGCGTCATGTGTTCAAAAGCATGTTTATTATTTTCCATTCTTATTTTCTAACATTGCATCGAAACATGCGGTATCTGCACAATAAATAGCCTTTATTCCCCCTATGACGAATCGACATGTCACGAATGGACCGTACTTCATATCTATCACTCACCTTAAAAGTAATCGCTGCAGATATCAGCGACATTTCAGACAGTGCGTCAGAAGTGTCGGAAATTTTACTTGGGACCATTTTGTCCAGGTTTGCGCTCGGAACCATATTGTTCGGGATCACATTGTCCGGGATGATACTGTTCGGGAATATTTTGCCCGGAACCATTTTGTCTGGGACCATATTGTCCGGGATCATATTGTCCTACACTCTGCCATATATGCTATTTTCACCAATTCCTGGCCATCACATATATAGCTTCTGGCACAGGCTTTCATGGCAATGATTCTGCAGTATACGGAGCGCACCAGAGTCAGCGACCCAGAGCGTGGATCCATTGGTATCACAACACATGATCCCTGCCTTAAACAACATCATGTCACCAACACACTGATCTCACCAGCTATTGTGCACATGCTTGGTGACGCCATAACTGCTCACAGGGGACAGACGGCCGTGCACAAGACAGGTGGTGTCGTTTCGTATGCTGCACGCACAGGCCCTCAGCGGGGTTATCGCGCGTGCACGGGACTGCAGTTCCCAGAATAAATAGCGGCAGCAGCAACGTAACAAAACTCTTGAATAGGTAAAAAATATCCTCTCTGGGGCCTCCGACATTTCTACTCCAAACTGCGTCGGAAACGTGCGAAAGAGTGAAATTTTATGTGGTCTTTTCTGCCAGCTTCTGGAACATAATTAGAGTCTGCTGCAGGTTAAGAATAGCTCAGGAGAAGTCTCTGTCCCTCTCTCCCGACATTGGCGGAGCGAGCACTGGAGAGGAGCAAACCACCTTTATCATGACAAGTAGAGGTGGTTTCCTCTTCTCCACTCTCATGCTATTCTTGACCTCCAACAGACTATAGCGCCCTTGTCAACACTTGCAACATGAGCAGAACTGTGGGAGGGTTGGGCTCTTCATTGCCCGCATGAAAGGCAGTCTGCTCAAAATGTCTGCGTTCAGATTCTTCGACGCACAGCTACAGGCAACACTGAATTTGATCAGTAACCTGCTGGCACCAGTCATCATCATGGATCGTCTTGATCAGCTTGAGGCAACGATGCCGAAAACCTCGTCGTCGGAGTTTTCGTGCAGCGTGGACTCTGACGTACACTGCTGCAAGAGCCCGCAAAGAAAAAAAAGTAATTAAAATAAGAACGCCGACTGGACATAACAGAAAAAAACAACTTCATTAGACGTTTTTTTTCTGTTATGTCAAGTCGGCGTTCTTATTTTAATTATGACGTCTCCCGGCTTTTGGAGTATTTTTGAAAAAAAAAGTGAAAGCCGTTTACAACTCCCTGAAACGCTGAATTAGAGCGCAGCTCTTGAGGAGGAGGAGGGAAGGGTACTGGGAGGGGTGAAGCGACCTGGGGGGGTCACGTGACCTTGGGGGGTCGTGACCTTGAGGGGTCACGTGACGATGCCGATGATGTCATTAGTGACGTCACTGATGACGTCATCAGTGACGATGATGAGGCGGACTCTGATGACGTCATCAGCGATGATGACGATGACGATGCGGATGTCGGTGACGTCATCAGTGACGTCACTGATGACGTCATCCGTGATTATGACAATGACGATGCGGATGCCGTTGACGTCATCAGTGACGTCACTGGTGACGTCATCGGTGATGATGACGATGGCGATGCGGATGCCGGTGAGGTCATCAGTGACGTCACTGATGACGTCATCAGTGATGATGACGACGATGCGGATGCCGGTGACGACATCTGGGAGGTCACGTGACATCGGCGGGGGGGTCACGTGACCCTGGGGTGGTCACGTGACCTCGGGGTCACGTGACCTCAGGGGGTCACGTGATTTCAGGGGGTCACGTGACCTCAGGGGGTCACGTGACCCCCCTGAGGTCACGTGACGCCCCTGATGTCACGTGACCCTGGGGAGGGGTCACGTGACCTTGGGGAGGGTCACGTGACCTTGGGGTGACCTTGGGGGTCACGTGACCTTAGGATGACCTTGGGGTGACCTTGGGGTGACCCTAATTACGCCGACGTCGACGCCGACGGCGACGCCAACGGCGACGGCGACGGCGACGCCGCTCAAGCCGGGAACGGGCCCCTAAGAGCTGCGCTCTAAAAAGGTCCAAGGCGCCTAGGAAGAAGGTTCCTGCTCAAGCTGAGTCAGCCGAAGACACTGCAGTCGCTGACCAACGTGACTGTCAGCTCGGTTTCTCAGCTGGGCACGGACATCATCGCCTGGTTTCACCAGATAGATTTCTGGTTCCAGACGTTTAAAGTTGCACCAGGTGAGGCCATCCCATTGATTGTATCCAAGCTACCATCTAATTACTTCATGTGGATTAGGTACCACCTCAAGACAGCCGAGCTAACAACGTAGGAGCAAATGAAGAAAGCTTTCCGTCGTCGTTACAACCTGGACAACGAAGCTGGGATGAAACAAAAGATGTTCAGCACAAGTCAGCACTCGGGAGAGTCCTGCACCGACTTCGCCTTCCGTAAACTGGAGCTCATCTATGAGTGCAGCTACCCAGAGACGAAGGCGGAGAAATGCAAGGTTATCCTGGCCACACTCTTTCACAAAGCACGAAAGCATGCTTCGACAGGCGCTTTGCTTCGTTAAATGAGCTGCTGGACTCTTTCCTTGGCTTTGACCAGGTTGTCTTCAGCCAACCACAGACACTGGTTTTGGCTTTCGCTGCAGAGCCAGTGCAAGCTGTGTAGCTAGGGGCAAAGAAAGTGCGCTCCTTGCTGCTCTCGAAGCAGGCCGGTCACCGCCTCATTGGAACGCTGACGACAGCAATCGTCACCAGCACCCTTTTGCAACAGAGAAGCAAGAAAAGCAGCATGTGTCACTTCAGCATGCGTCAAAAACTTCGCGGGACTTTCGGTGTTCTTCGTCCCAATACCCTGAAGTTCGTCCGCTCTGTCTCATTTGTAAGACGAGCGGCCACTTTGGGGGGGGGGAGTCACACGATGCCGGCAAGAGCTGACCCCAAAATTTTTGGAATGGCAACGGCACCTTGAGTCTGTTGAATTAATTGTTGACGAAGGAAAGTGGAAACCTGATGCCCCTACCGCCTGGAAGGATTCATCAGTAGTTTGTCACATCACCTCTGCTGCTGCAGTGGGCATGAAGACAATTAAGCTTAGCAATGCGGACACTGAGCCAATTTTGCATTGATCAAGCCTTCTTTTGCCAGGGGACTTCTGTCTCAGAACCTTGGAAAGTTGTCAACCCTCAGCACCAACATTGGTGTCACATTCAACAGCGGTATGCAGCTCGGAAGTTGACCTCCAGAGAAATCAAGCTTGCTCGTGAAAAGCAAGAAAGCGACTTTGACAGTGGCACATGTATGTTCTTTTTAAGAAGGACTACCTCGTGTTGTGAGAGACCCCACTCATCAGAGTCAAGGCAACACTACGATTTAGTGGCCCTCGCCAAATTGTGAGCCGGCTCTCTCCCGTGAACTGCGAGTTTGAACTCGTGGACAGCACTGGCCGCGATGTAGTGCACGTGGAGAAACTGAAGCCGGTCGTCAAATTTGTGCAGCCTCTACCTGGGGACTGAACTTTTGTAATGTGTAGCATGCAAACTTGTTTATACGGTTTCTTCTCATTTATCAAGTCGTATGTATATCATTATTGAATCATGTGTTTATTGCTCAATGCGGTATTTGTTTAGTGTTTGTCGCGTGGGAGAGTGATATATCAGGTTGACACTTAAAAACCTTGGCATGTGACGAGCTGCAAAAGAGACATTGCTCTGAAGCGGCTCGTGCGAGCGCTCATGATCGAAACAAAAGTAGTTTTGGCATGGCAGCTGATGACGTTGACATGTCTTTCCTGAGCACGGTGCCCATTTATCTTGATGACCGATCCAGATCATCACAATAACATTACCCAGGTAAATTTCCACGATTGGTTTTCCTGCTAGGACTGTCTCCTTGTAGAGCTGGAAAGTTGCCGCGGCAGCCGAAATTTTCAAGAACATCCTTTTCACTCTGTGTAGTCCTTTGATGGTGTTTATGGTGAGCACATCTGCTGTATCCACCGTCACACACAGCTAGTGGAATGCCTTGTGGCTGGGGCCTCTGCTGTGGTCTGCATGGGGGTGGGTTGGGGCACAGCGATTTTTCTTACCTTCCCCTCTGGGTTATGATTATTCGTTGTTTCCATACGTGTATATGCATTATCTTGTACTTACGACTACTGTTTGTTTATGTTTACACCTACTCAGTAGCGGGCTAGCAGGTGAACATGCGTAAGGGTACTAACCTTTCTGTCTAGCCTTGCAAGCCGCTGAGTGGGCAAACTTTCTGGTGCAAATAAAATTATTATTATTATTATTACTAGTAAGGTGCCTCCAAGTGCCTCCAAGCACGCTCGCCACAAAATCTGTTACAGCCCGCATCCAATTTACCGCCAGTTGTTCAACCGCGTTCAGTGTTGCGTGTGCCTTGGCTTTGGAGCATCCGGAGTTCTGCCTCCACTGCGGTACACATTGCAAACGGAACAGGGCTAGCCTTCAAAAAGCGCAGTGCTGCATCTTCTTTCAGATCCAGGTTCACCGAGGGTTCTTTGTGCCTGCTCATCCCTGGGTCAAGAACTACCTCATGTGTCAGCAACACGTCATCTAGGGTCTTGCCCTGGTCAAGGTGGAAAGCTACTGTGTCTACCTCAAACTCCATTGGTCTCCCTTCGACTTCGAGTAAGACCAGATAATTCTTGACCAGTACATTATTCAGTGAAGAAAGGGAGAAAACACAGGCAAGCTGGTGAATGACAAACATAGTAAACCCGAGACTTAGGAAAATAAAAAAAAATGAAATGAACATTGAAGTATCGGACACAGGTTGAAGTTTATTCAACAAACACCGCCTTATATACACGTCCATACCTCCTTCACAATTCACCTTTTGGCGAATACGTGCTGCCACCTAGACACGCGAATGGGTTTGAGAATAAATGGCTCGAAAACAACGCGCACGCAAGGCCTCTCTAACCTGTTCGACACGTAAAACGTGAGCCACATCCTGTTTGCCCATTGAGCTGCTGTGACCTAGACACGGTTCCCCCAAACTTGCCTTTGTTCCCATTGTGGGTTATCTTCTGCCCCGAAGTTGACACGAAGAAACCATCTTCCCTCTCTGCTCGGCCAGCAGGAAAAGAATGAAGGTACTAGAACCATTTACTCTCAAACCGATGTTCCTACAAAAGGTTCATTGCTCGGCCAGAAGAAAAAGAAAGAAGGTACTAGAACCATTTACTCTCAAACCAATGTTTCTACAAAAGATCCTACTACTAGGGGTAACATAACTTCCAACCATATCCAGCACACAAAACAAGAAACAAAAAAGAACATGAAACCCAGACACAAAAGAACAGGCCAAAACAAAGGACCTCGAAACCTCGAACTGCAAAGGCTGCGCAAGCACAAGATGGTATAGCCTCGACTGCCTTCACAGCGCTTGCAGTGAATGAGTACTCGTGCAACCGCCATGGTGTGATCCAAAGCAATTAGCTCAAACTTGTAGAATCTGGCTAACAACAGTCCATGCTAAGGGGAGATGAAGTGTAGAAAACTGCAGCTTTAGGCACAATTAAAAAAAGAAAAAAGAACCTGCCAGTAACATTAGAAGAATATAGGAACAGGGATGGGGGCAAGGAATTTGAATTATGTGGGGGATGGAGAGTATAGCACCCCTGCCCACCTGTTCCGACGCAACTTCGCATATAACCCGAGCCTTTTTAAAGATCTTTATCACATTCCCACCCGATCTGATCAGCATTCCTAATCAGTTTTATTTTCATATGTTCAGCGACAACGCAAGCCAGTTTCAAATACTCTACTTTTATATTATTACTTTTCCGTACTTCTCACTGCAACATTTTCATGGCGAGCATACTGTTCCCCAGATCACGAGAGCCGCAAACACGTAGCGAGCCTCAGTTTGGGCATCTAGGACGTAGTACGTAGTTGTGAGTCTCGTACGCACTGCAAAATCTGCGTAAAACGATCCAAACTTCTTTCAGCAAGCGCTGTGACCCAAGGGGGTATCGGAGGTCGAGTGTGTTAGCGCACCGCAGCTCGTACGGCGAAAGGTCCCGCTGCCAGGGATCCCCACCCCTACCCGTTTCGATCTGTTGTGAGGCACAGACCCCAGGCTAGCAGTCGTACTGTAGTGGCTAAATTTTCTCATCTACAGCCTGAAACGGTATCGCCAGATCCTAGACAGGCCGATCGCACGCTATTTAAAATAGTGAACGTCTTATTTTCTTCCGCTGTGCCCAAAATGACGACAGTGGATGCGATTGAAAGACCAGCGGATAGGCGGGCTACCACTCTTGCCTTCGAATCGTTCGGGAGTCGGGCACCTGCATTTGCACCATGATTGAAGAAACAAAAAGAAGCGACGTCAAATCACATCGACACAGAATCACTCCAAGCTTCCTTGCTTGTGCCCTTCAGCTTTGTGCGCCGTCAGCCGTATCAACGCTAATCAAAATTAACAACGCCTGCCGCGCGCGAGTTGGTCGTGGCTCATACAAACAACAAACAATCAGAGTACTTTGCCGCAGAAAGTTACTTCCGCCAGTTTTAGCGGAATGCGGAGCTCAACCCCTGCTGAACCGACGTTATTCAAGGTATTGAATTTGGCGTAAGGGCAGTGTGTTTGGGGTATGCGAAAAAGACTACGGTATTGACTATGGCGTACGCCGAAATGACTACGGTATTGATTTTGGCGTACGCCATAACCACTACCGTAGTCGAAGCGGAGGGGTAGTGAGATCGGCGTCCTACACCGGGCGAGTCCCGCAATCCGGAGACAGCCATGGACAGCCGTCCCCCAGTGTACGTGGCGCTGCTGGCACTGCTCCGGAACTTCGCTGTTTCTAGCGGCTTCGTTTGCTCGTTTGATAAAATTAGTGATAAAAATGTCAATGCAACCGAAATGTTCTGCACGTTAAGACTAGAAGACGGAATTACAGGCGGCCCTCGCTGCCGCTGAAGCTCAATCAACTCAACGGCTCTTTATTAAACAACGTGCGCGGCCTGCTCGAAAAACGAAACCGAAAGAAGATGAGTCGGGAGGGCGAAAGCTTTCTCCCGTCTGCCTGGAGAAGGAGAAAAACGCTTCGTTCCTCTCTTTCTCGTGTCCGCTTGGGGGCGCGTCAGTAGAAGGGAGGAAGACGCTCCGTTGCTACTTTTTTCCTCCATTTTTTCTTAGAGTGTATAGACCTATTGCACTGACAAGCTGCATAGGAAAGTGCATGGAGCGAATAATCTTAGCACGGTTGGAATGGTTTCTAGAATCAAATTCAATATACCCAGATACAATGACCGGCTTTAGACAGGGCCGAGGTTTCATTGACAATGTTATGAATCTAACTAGCCACGTTGAGGATCACAAACTACGTGGCAAACTGACCACAACCATTTTTCTTGATGTAAGGGGAGCCTTCGATAACGTGAGTCATTCAGCAGTTTTGCAAGGTCTTCGATCAATTGGCGTAAAAGGACGTCTCTATAACTGGATTGCTAATTACCTACATAACAGAACGATTTTCATGCACACGAACGAAGGAGATACAAGCCAACGTTTTATAAAGAAGGGAGTACCGCAAGGTGGGGTCTTGAGTCCCGTTTTATTTAACATTTCCCTCATTGGTATTACTGAGGTTGTATCAATATCTATCCACATTACTTTATACGCCGATGATATATGCCTATGGACATCCGCAATTTCCCTTAAGTGTATACCGACTCGTCTGCTTTGTGCACTCACAAGCGTGTCTGAGTTTCTAACAAAGAGTGGGCTTGAGCTGTCACCTGAAAAATCTGCCGCTCTTGCCTTTACGCGGATGAAGACAGACCGATACCCGTTAAAAATTAACGGTACTGCAATTCCCTATGTATCCTCCCACAAATTTCTTGGGATTTTTATCGATCGTGGGCTGACTTGGAACGCCCAGTTGGCTCATATTCACGTCAAATTGTCATCATTTGTTAACCTTGGACGGTTTTAAGAGGCACGACCTGGGAAGCTACAACAAGTGCACTTCTCTGCCTCTATAGCAGCTTGTTTGTTGGCATTCTTCGTTACTGCCTTCCCGTACTACATGGCCTCAGTCCGACTAACATAAAAAAGCTCCAGTCACTTCAAGCACAGGCACTTAGAGTATGTATCGGCGTTCCAAAATGCACATCCATCAAAAAAAAAAAAATAGCAGAATCCCACAGTTTTTCCATAATATCTCTTCGCACCCAGGAGACGCTCCGGAATCATATGCGACATCTGGCACGGCATAAGACCCACCATCTAGCGAACATCTCCGAAAGATGCTTCTACAACCGTATTGCCCAAGTGATCGTTGATCACAAGCACGTTCTCCCAACATCTTTTCAATGTCATAAGTTACTCGACATTCCCCCATGGACACTACCTCAAATCAAAATCTACGGTACTATTCCGGGAATCGACAAGAAATCTGTGCTCCCCGCTGTCGTCCTGCGGCAACTGTCCTTATCATACATACATTATGAGCACCGCTCTACGTGTCACATATACACCGACGCGTCCACAACATTTAACCAGTCCTCCATTGGTATTGTAATCCCCGCATTTTCACTTAAAATTGGTCGTAAACTTTCTCATAGGATGCCCTCGACAGCTGCTGAGCTAGTAGCTATTCGCGAGGCGTTAAGATACATTCAGGAAATTCCCCCTCGTTCCTCGACAATAGTCACTGACTCTAGATCATCCCTTCAATCCCTCCAGTTCCAAGGCGTGAAGAGCCCAAATAGGCAACTCTTATTGGACATCCTCAAATTGCACTGGGACGCAATACGCAACGGTCATTCAGTATGCCTCCAGTGCCAGATGTCGCATATGCCTTGGAGGCATTCAGTATGCCTCCAAGTCATTGCGGCGTCCCAGTAAAGAATCAGCCGACGCTGTAGCAGCAGATGCCCGTAACTCCGTCAATGAAATACAAGCCCGATATACAAGATCAGATATAAAAGCAACAGTGAACATACTGGGGAAGAGCATAAACAAAGGTCTGTGGGACGATCCCACCGATCAAGGAACACGGCTACGCACTATCGACCCGCGCCTAATGTTTGATGTACCTCGAGGTCTCACCCGACGGCGTCTAGCTGTGATACATCGAATACGCCTAAACGTTGCATACACAAATAAGTACTTGTTTATCACAGGACGACTTAATTCGCCAAACTGCGCGAACTGCAAAACTCCGGAAGATTTGATACACATTATGCTGGATTGTCCCGACTATGAAACTGAACGGACACAACTAAGAACATATATTAAGTTATCTCCTCAAGAAGACCTTACCCTCGACAAGTACTGGGACCGTGGAGAAACGAAGCCACCGCCACACTTGCGAGAAAGTCCCTTTTGCGATTCCTGAACACGACTGGCCTCATCAAGAAACTTTAATGTAAAATAAGTTTATGCTGCTTTTTTTTTTGCTTTTTGTGTGTATGTGTGCTTTTAGCTTTCTTCACATCTTTTTACCTCTCATCCCCACCCTTACCAGAGCCAGTCAGGAGATACCTCCCGGCTAATTTCTCTGGCTTCCTTTTACCCCATCAATGAAAAACCTACTGGCATGAATGAAAACTGCACCACCAGCACTACCTATGACCAAAATCAGTATCATCAGCACCACCCGAGCTTCGCCCCAAACCCCAATCAACATCATTCACCACTTGGAGATGCGCTAATTTCTTTTATTTCGTGTGTGTTTCTTCGCCCCGCTGAACTTTGTTTCTCGGGTGCGGTTTCGCTGAAAGTCTTCTTTTTTTTTAATGTTTCTTACTAACTGTTTGTTAGCATTGTTTACTTGTTGGGTTTACTTCGTCATGGCGTAGCGCCCGGACGGTGCTGTAGGGAGCGTGTTCGCACGCCTTTGGTTGTGTCCCGTTTAGGGAATGCCCAGAGGAGTTGTTCTTTGTTCTTGCCATGTGCGGCTGAGTTTTTGCGTCTTGATTTTTTTTTTTTTTTTACCTTTACGTGTCGTTGACTTCTTTGTCTGACTCTCCACCAGGCGTTGACCACAGGCGTGGACCTACCGCCTTGCCACCGCTGGAACCTAAATCTTTTATATTTTTTTAACGCAATTTTCGTTAAAATCGGAGTTGGGCAATTTTATTCTTATTTATTTATTCTTATTTCCTACCCCTCTCCGTTACAATCTCTCCGTGTGTTCCGGACCGTTTCTGTGTCTTCACTTTTGTGTATTACGCAGGTGAAAGGTCTGGTGATCGATCTCATAGAGTTATTACAATAAATGCTAAAGGCTCAGCTGGCGCTAGTGTGCTGTTGCATTTTAAAGCAGACAGCAAGCAGTCAGAAATTGGCTTCCGGTAATGCATTTCTATGGGAAAAAGCGAGTGCATTTTCTCTCTGCGCTCGATTATGAGAGCAAATATCACGAATAATTTGTACGAGCTAGGCACGTGCACATTGTAACATTTCTCAGTCACGCAGACGAAATAATCGGTCAGTTACAGCATTTGTATTTGAAATTCGTGGCATGAAAAACGGTGTTAAAACCGCTTCGTACGTGTATTTATGTGCACTGTCGGACACTCTTAGCGCGAACATTTGGAAAACAAAGGGAGACGGCAAGAACTACGCAGTAACACTGGATAAGTAACTCCTTGTGCACGCAGACGATGAAAATAAATTTAAAGCCACATAATATAGTCAGATTTGCAATAAATAAGTCCTGCTTTATTCTTTCTGCGAAGATGCTTGCTCTGGGTTCAAATCATCACCCGCACGCTCCAAATCTTTGCAAATAGGGGGAGCCAGAGAGCAGGTGCCCGATAAAAACTGCCCGACATAGGAAATAATAAAAAGACACACCTTTCGTAACTCACATGTTTTATTTATTTATTTATTTTTTTTTGCGTTGGAATGTTTTTTTATCCTATCGTAATAGTGCACGACGAAGTCACTTTCATGCAATGACAGGACGGGCATATTAGCAATCTATAAGCACCACCGAAATGCTAGCAAACCTTGTACACACACTACATTCCTTTCGATCGTTAGTTTGCTTAGAATCGTCGCTCGTTTTCACATACCTTCCTTGAAACAGAGGTTTGGGCCTGAAATAGAGCGAAGTTTAACATCGTTCAGTGGTAAAAAAAAATGCGGTAACTAAAACAATTACACTTTCACAATACCAATAAAGGTACATACTATCCGGTACAACCGAAATGACAAAAGTCATTCATGTTATTTTCCGCCGAAGAGAGAAAATTCACGCCCGTTTTCCCATAGGAATACACAGGGAGGCTGGAAATGTCGACTGCATGCTGTTTGCTTCAAGTCCCGTAGACACTAGCGCCAGCTGAGCCTCTAGCGTTTCTATGATCGATCTGTGCGGTGAACGAACCCTAGCGTTTGGCTTCGAAAAGAATTGTATACAATAGATCAATGATGTGGTGACTTTGTATGTCTTGGTAATAGGACAGCTAATAGCTAGTCATGATAGTTTACAGTGAAAGTTTTATAAATGACTTGTTCCAAAACCGACGCGCCCCATCGCGGCGAAATAGCACGCAGTGCACTCTGGGAACTAGTTGGCCACTCAGTTTCGGTTTCGAGTGAGCAGCAGTTTCATCTCATGCTATCACGCCGCGACCGAACGCGCTGATTGCGTTTTCGATTATCTGACTTTTTACGAATGTACAATACACTCATTCTCGAGCGATATAAAACGAAGACCAGGGGCACTTTCCTTGGTTCCCGAAACACCCGATAATGTGCGTGCGTATGCAAACGTAGTATAACGTGTTTAGTCACTTCACCCCACGAGTGCATCTCTGAGCTCAATGTCAGTAATCTCGTCTACTACCAGTGAACTACAACTGAAATTTGGTCACTTGAGCCCTACACGTATTTTGTTTGCCAAACTTCCGCTTCTTGTTACTTCATTGGGCGAAAAGCAAGCCGCATCTTCACAGTATTACCAAAGTTGAGCCCAGCGTTGGCGCATGAAATTTTAATAAATTCGACCTCACTACTGCACAAAAGTTACTATGATGTCTTCCTCGTGTCATCAGATATCTCACACTCAAATTTTATGCTGATAGAAGATTGACTTTTCGCAAACACTGAGATCGGCTTGCTACGACGGAGGCCCTAACAAGCGTCCCCCACTCCTCGGTAAGCCTTTTTCGACGAGCTTTTCCTGACGCCCAAGATCTGTGCCTGAACGGTGTGTCTGAAATTATCTCGGCATACTCAGTCAGAAAGAAAGCAAACACATAACAAATATTATAGCCATTAGCAACCGTCAAATGCGCTTTGAATAATTTCGTTCGTTTGGCGCACCACATAGGGGTTCATGCCCGTCCGGCGCACTTCCGGCGAACGGTGCGAGCGACATCCTTTTCACAAGTGCTCGACTTTTGCTTTCTTAAAGGGCAACTCCGCTTCACTTTTGATATTTAGGAAACTATGTAGCCCTCTTCAGTATCATATAGGAAGACCCCATGTCAAACATTACGATCTAATTCCGTTTATATATTTAATAAACTGGCCAGCAAACCCTCAAGCGAGCCAAGTCGCCGAAATCTAATGAGGAAATTAGCGCAAATACAAGGAAGGAAGAACGTTGGGACAGGAAAGAGCGCTACTTACAACTGGCTTTAATTGTGAAAAAAGAAAAAGAAAAAGAAAACAAACCCGGAGAGGGGAACAAAGTGCTGACAAAAAAGAAGTGATACAGAGAGCGAAAATAATTAAGGTGAAAATACAAATTAAAATAATAAAATAATAAAATAGAATAAAATAAAATAAAGGCAGATCTGCAGAATCACATCGGCAAATGCGCAGGCAGCAGCACTAGCAGCACACACACGAGACACCGGCAAACCCTTTGCGAGCATGAAGAGGCGAACTGTTGCCGGTGACCATCCCGCAGATCTATTGGTCACACATGAGTCACTTGCAGTAGCCGCACACACACACACACGCGGGACACCGGCAAATTCTTCCAGCATGAAGTGGCGACACTGTTGCCGGTACCCAAGCAGCAGGACGCAATTATCAGGGGCACGTGTCGAGGTATCTCAGCACTTTCTCTGAAAGGAAGACTGACGGGGCACTAACACATTTGCTTTCTTCTTTCTTGATCTTGTACGCTTCATAGATTTCTCTAGCTCTTTTGTCATTGAGATGTTTTAACACCTTCGTCTGATTAAACAAAGGGGTACAATGACAGTCACGAACATGCACCGTAAGATGTCCAGATGGAGAGGCTTTCAGTGAGAGGTCATGCTCTCTCAATCTAACATTGATGCGGCGACCCGACTGCCCCACATAGGCCTTTCCACAGGAAAAAGGTACTTCATAAACGACCTGACTCTTACAGTCCACGTACTTATGTTGGTGTCTTGTTTGGCATTGAACATTTTCTTCTTTTTTGTTGTTTATTTTTGGGCAAAGTTTTTTGAGCTTGTCCGGTGCTGAAAGTGCTACCTGTACATCATACTTGGAGGCTACTCTCTTGAGATTGTGTGCCAAGCAATGGATATAGGGAACAATAGCAGGACGCCGTGTCTTTTCTGATTTTCGTTGTCTTTTCTGTGACGTGAGCAGACGTTCTGCAACATCAAATAAGATTGAGTCAGGAAAACCTGAACACCTCAGTCGGTGAAGTTGAGCGTCAAAGCTCTCCCCCGCTGAATGCGGGGGAGAGCTTTGACGCTATTATATTTGCGCTAATTTCCTCATTATGTTTAGCCAACTAGCCCACCAGATGATTTTAATCGCCGAAATCTGCCGACTCTAGCGTGCGGCGCGAGGCGCAATCATCAGCGCAGTCAATAGGGAGTTTTCGTAGATCGTTTTCGCCGTCCCGCAAGGCCCTCCGCAACCCGCTACGATAGCGGGAACTCCACAGTCAAGGCTATCGGCGCGCAGGCGCAGTAGCAACTTCTTCGCTGCGTAACGCTTAGCGGAGGGGGCAACGCGGTCTACGAAAACTCCCTAATGCCACGGAGTTGGAGCGGCCAACGTTGAACCACTACGACAGAGGCATGTCTACGTCATTCTCACGTTTTGTTTGTTTTTAGTTCTCAGAGCGAAAATGAATGATGACGTCATGAGTTTCTCTTCCCGGTGTTGGCTTACCGGGCGTTCACGTGATCACCATAACACGGATGCGCTAGTTTGCGCTGCCCTGCGCGCTTATCGGTCTGTTTCTCCGCTCCCCTTCTCCTCTTTCGTCTTCTGCGTTGCTTCTGCCCTTCCTCCTCTCCCCCGGGCCATCACCGTCCACGCCATGCAAAGCGACCTGCCCGCGTCAAAAGAAAAAAGACCTGCCCGCGTCGCGTGTTCTGTTTCTCGCTCCCTCCCGAACGTCACAAGACCACGTGGTTCGACGTGACGTGGCCATGACCAGGGTTGCCAGGTGTTTGAACTCCAACCCGCCAAACGTCTACGAGATATAGCCCAAAAATAGCCAAATGTCGATCCAGAAAAATAGCCCAAAAATAGCCAAAGAAAATCTTATCATTTAAAACGTTTATTTTGAGCAGAAAAGACACATAATACATTTTTATCCATCAAATGCCCCAGAAATGGCGTCCCTTGCACGTTCGGCGAACTTCCTGAAACGCTTGTACAAGAGCATGACAACATACCTTCCACTGTATTGGGACGACGTCACGGACGACGTCAGAAAGACAACCTAAAGAATGCGCAGAACAGGTGCTGTCACTTGTTGAGATGGAGGAATAACAGCACATGCTTCCATTCGGAGGTAAACAATTGCACAAGGCGCGCAAAAAGAAGACGAATTTGTTTGCTGTCGCAAACTTATCAGGGTTAAGGGTCTGAAGCGCCAAATGTTCACGTAAATTACTGTAAAAACACATTCGAACCTATAAACCCAAGTGCTTTCAGACATTTTGGTTCCAGCACAGGTCAGAAATTGCCCAATGCACAGCTCAGAAATAGCCCAATGCACAGGTAAGAAATAGCCCAATACTAGCCAAATCGCCAACTACCATTTTTTCCCGCCAACTGCAAATGAAACTAGCCCAATTTGGCTATTTATAGCCCAACCTGGCAACACTGGCCATGACTCTGACGACCCGAGACCAATGTTGCCTGACGCAACTGAAGTTTCGGTTTCGGTATCTGCTGATGTTTTAATTAGGATTATACAAATAATATTCCACATTTCGCAAATCCGAAGACGTAGAGTTATTTAGTAGTGCCTTAATTGTGAATGTGAATCACATGGAAGCCTAAAATTTTCGGAATTGAGCGGAGTTGCCCTTTAAAACGGCTTGTATGTGCGAATATGCGCATACGCGATGTTGAGTGGACTTCCTGCAGTGTTGAGCACTGCAGGAAGTTGAACTTCAACTTCCTGCAGTGCTGCGGGGTTCGAGTAATAACGGTGACAGTGTGCAGCTCTGGAGGTCATGGGTGGCTCGCCGTCGACTAGTGCACTGTCACACAAGGGCAACGTGTGGAAATGTCAGCACGAATCGCTAGAAAACGTGCATGTCTGTGAAAGAAAGACACCTCGATATCCTACAGCGCTTTGTCTTGTGCTCTTTTTGTCTCTTTGTGTCCTCGTCTTAGTCGCGCTGTTTTTCAACATGAACTCTCACCAACTCGCCCAGTTATCTATCCTTATCCTACTGACTTTTTATCCTGTTTTCAAAGGTTAGCAAATGCTTCAAAGGCGATTTCAGGCACCGCGTTGTTGCGCATGCACTTTTAGGCAGACATTATCAAGTTTTGCTAACTTTTTCCTCTTCGCGCAAGTTCATACAGTTTTCAGTTAAGGCCCGTTCACACTCTTGCAACCGAGTGCGACCGAGAGAGACCAAACCGGTTTTTAAGCCTTTTGCGATCTCTTAGGACCAGCTCCGCTCAGTGCATCCGGTCCCAAGAAGTCTTTCTCGGTCGTACTCGGTTGCAAGAGTGTGAACGCGCCTTTAGGCTTTCGTTGCCTAGAGAGTAAACCACTCTCCCCCTCCCCCTCATACAGCATTTTGTCATGCCCCCCCCCCCCCCCCCCCCCCTCCGAAACAAAATCCTGGCTACGTGCCTGGCCTTTACTACTGGCACTTCTATGTTTTCGAAAACAAACGGACGTTCCAAACTTCGTAAATGATATGAAGTGAAACTGTCACCTGCGCGTGATTTCACTTTTATGCAATGTTCGCGTCTTCCTTAAGAAGGAGCGCGCCTCGATTTTCATCTCCGATAGGAACTTTTCAAGAATCCAGATGGCGCGCGCGTCGAAGGCGTGAAAAGGCGCTCTCCCTCCGAGGCGAATGAGTGCGTAACGTATCTGGGTCTAGCAGCGAAATGAGAGCTCATGTCCCTTAAGACTCCTCGGGAAAGAACGTAAACCACATTTTTGTTCGTTACAGTTGCATTTCCTTCAGTGTAGTCGAAACGCAACCAAAACGCCGCTAGTGACAGCCTTCACAGTGCTTCCGTGCCCCGAGAAACTTGCGGACGGCGCTTCACGTCTCCTTCGGTAGGGTGACGTAAATGACACGTGATGACGTCGCATTCGATGCTCGCAGCGGATTCGCGGGTTTGTGAGGCTCGTGCCGAGTCGCCCACGGCAGCGGCGGCGGCGGGCCGCGGCCGGCAGTTGCCCCGAGGGGCTAGAGGGGTGCGGAGTGGCGCGTGCGGTAGGTAAATGTTCGCGGGGAGTGACTTCTCCGGAGGATTCGGAGAACTCTGAACGCCGATATGTTGTCCGTCCGGCGGTGACGGCTGTTCGCGCACGACCGCTCTGTTGAGGTCGTTATTGGTTTAGAAGGCCTAGACTTTTCAGTCGCGATATGTCAGTCGGCTGGCCTTCCCTAAGAAAACCGAAATCAAGAGGTCAGAACTTTTTTTATGACGTCCCCATTCAGTTATGATTTCTGTCGCAAGTGATGTACATTTTCCCTTTATCAGAATGGTGCGATTGCCACGATCGATTGAGAATCACTTTGTGTACTTCAGGCTGGTGCGAACCACACACTGAATAAACGTATAGCTTCTATTGTAAACAGATTGCTTCCAGATTCGGATGTGTTCGAGGGACGAAGTACGTCGCTATCATTACCTAGTTTGAAATTTTCATGAAAGCTCGCAATTGTTACTTGGTGTCCTGCATTGAACATAATTATTGACTCTGCTTTTAACCAATCTGCTATTTATACGTTCTAGCGCAAGACTTGGTCGGCTCGGCAAACAGTCTTATCGACTCCAGTTTGTGACCGCCTCCAGTCCTTCAACTTGGGCGGACCCGTGCCTGAAGACTGCGCTAATCTGCAATCAAGGGACATGATGTTATCATTCTATGAGCAGGCCTTTGAAACATTAACTCGTCATCGTCTTCACTGTATTGGGGTTGTGGAGGAAGAACGAAGTCCCGCTACAGTATTCTGAGTGAGGAAAGGAACAAAATGCGTTCTTTCAATTGAGAACGTTTCCACTTGCGTCTATTTTCCAAATTTAGACGAATTTCATAATTGCAATATTAAAATGCGACCACGCAATGTGAATAAAATCTCCTGGGTGCTTGTTTTGCACTTGACTGACCACCAGTTTTCGTTTCTACATTTCTTGTCGTGTCTCTATAGTCGTTCCTAAGTTTGGTTACTTCTCCTCCACTACTACCTCTTTTGTACTCGAAAAAGTAAATCTACAAAAATATGTTACGTGAAGGGTCCGATTTTCCTCTACCCACTAAAAGAAAGCATTAAAATGTGATGTTGCAAGCGTATTCTACATAAATAAAACGTAAAGAGGCCACCTAGCTTACTGATATTTGTGCGTCAAATATACATGCAGTTCTGTTATGTTATGCCGCGGCAGTTTTCTCTAGGACGACTCTGTCTTCAGATAAGAACGGCCGACCGTGTCCGGTGACAGTTTTTAATTTTGACCAGAAAAATGCAGCTTGCTGCCTCAATGCCCAGAAAAACGGAACCGGTCTTTGTTTTAGGGAAAAAAAAAAAAAAAAAGTTACCTTCAAGAAAACAAGTCAGAAACACCTGCTCAATCTGAAGCGTTATCTGTGGATTTAGCAAAATTGGCATTTCAGGCAGCTCTCACGAAAATGTGTTGTGGCTGCTGGCCCGTATCGGAATGGTTGACCCAAATTATTTATCACTACGTATCGACGTCGTTATTTTGAAATAAAAAAATCGCACAGACGACGGCACATTGAGCAAAACTGCCAAAGTTTTAACTTCTTTTTTTGTCCGCATTTATTCAAGCCCGTTTTCAAACTTTGCCAGCGTGTTGTCCTCTATTTTGCTATAAATATTGTCGTCCTGATTAGCAGGAAAAGTTGACGAGAAACGCTCAAATCGAGGCATTTTACTAAATATGCATACTTTTGCAAATCAATTAAAAAAAATGCTATCTTCGATATTTTAACTCTTCCAAAATAACGCCAATAGTATCTATGAGCATGATGTGCAAAAATATTATTGCATTGTTTCTGTGTCTTATACATACCCGTAGTTGACAAGTTCATAATTTTTACAGCCCGTAAGAGTGCTCCGGGGTGGTCAGATTGGCAGCGCAGGGGTGGGCGATAGTTTCTAAGTGATAATGTTTAGCAAGTTATTTTTTCTTCGTACGAGATTTAAAAAAAAAAGTACGCATGAGCCGGAGCAATCGAGAGACGCTAGCCTGTCGCACGCTTCGCAGGGTACGTTTTCGGTAGTCGGCGTGTAGCGTCTCTGTGTACGCCAAGCAAAGGAATCAACAGAAGTGGTTCCGATAGCAGATGTTTATTTCAGCGTGTAAGAGAATGGGGGCTGCCGAGAACAATGATCTTCGGCACGTAAGCACAAAAGAAATATTATTGTGCTACAATAAATAGGACGTGAACGGGAAGGAATACACGAAGTTTCGGGCGGACGCCCATCTTCGTGTAAGAAACAAAAAATCGGTGAGTATAGCCCCCTTTTCTTGTGACGTATACGACCCTTTCTTTGTTTCTCGCCGTGTTTCGTATCTATCACTTGAAGAAGGACGTTCGCCCGAAACGTCGTATTTTCCTTCCCGTTCACGTTTTAGGCAGTGTAGCTGCATCTTTCGTGTTTTTGATTAATTGGTCACCCGGAGGATTACGTCACAAGAAAGGGTGCGTTGATTGAAGGAAAAGGAGGGGAGGCGAAACCATTAGAGGGCACAACCTCTTCGGTTGCCATATATTATTAGAGAAGATATTCACATGCGACGTCATGCATAGTGACAACCAAAAAAAGGGACTTGTAGCTGCGCTCCAATCAGTGATGACACCAGCCACGATTCCGCCCGCGCATACTATGGCCTTGGGAACATTCACGAGTGGCTTGGGGAGGTTGCTCCTTTCTACGCACATTTTATGTGGGTCAGTGACGGCGGAGCAAGCTACTTCAGGAATAGGCACCAACTTCATGAGCTCGCTAAGACCGAGTACCTGTCGGCCAAGTGGCTAGTTTCCGCTACTGGGCATACCAAGAACGCCTGCGATGGGATTGGAGGCCTCGTCAAGCACCATGATGCAACTGTTTACAACCTTCGAGGGCCGGCTACATCAGATATGAAATGTGCGTCAGATATGGTGGACGTCCTCAGCACCAAATTACCCAACGTGGCATTGATTAGCAAGGGCTGACTTTTAGGAGTTCAGTTGAAATGAAAACAACAGCCTGGGATTCCCTCCATCCCGTGCCTGGAATTCAATCCTGGCACTGCTGACAGTGTATAGATGCGTCGACTCACTGCGACACGAATTGCTCGTAGCACGAACGATAGCGTCTACAAGCAAGCCACTCGGACAATAAAGGCTCGATTCCACCCAGGCCTGCTGGCAGGCTAGTGCGAAGCGGCTACAATGCGTCTAAGACAAAAATGTGATGAAAAGGGAGCATAAAAAGTCTCAAACAAACGAACTGTCCAGCTCGCTTGCACCTTTGCATTTAATTGCATTATAAACAAACGAAAATCTTTCTTCCTCTTTTTTTTTTTTTTTGCGGTGTGCGGTTCACCACGGCCGAGGCTCTATTGCCGCGCGAAGGTGCCCCCGTTGTGCGGCGCCCTATCCTCAATATCGTGTTAGAGCCCTATATCCTGTTACCTAAACGCCTGTTATCGGAGCCGCACCGATCGTTTCCCCTACGTGGCGTGCGCAGAGACGCTACACGCCCGCCATAGAAAGCGGGCCCTGCGAAGCGTGCGACAGGCTAGCGTCTCGCGATTGCTCCAGCTTCTGCGCATTTTTTTGACTCTTGTACTAATAGTAAGGACAAAAAAAAATGAAGGCCGCTTACAACTCCCTGTAACGCCGAATTAGAGCGCAGCTCTTGAGGAGGAGGAGGGAAGGGCACTGGGGGGGGGTTAAACTAACCAGGGGGGGGGGTCACGTTACCTTGGGGGTCACGTGACCCCCAATGCCGATGATGTCATCACTGACGTCACTGATGACGTCATCAGTGACGATGACGATGCGGGTACCGATGACGTCATTAGTGACGTCACTGATGACTTCACCAGTGATGATGACGATGACGATGCGAATGTCGGTGACGTCATCAGTGACGTCGCTGATGACGTCATCAGTGATGATGACGATGACGATGCGGATGCCGGTGACGACATCAGTGACGTCACTGATGACGTCATCAGTGATGATGTCGATGACAATGCGGATGTCGGTGACGTCATCAGTGATGATGACGATGACGATGTGGATGCCGGTGACGTCATCAGTGATGATGACGATGACGATGTGGATGCCGGTGACGTCATCAGTGATGATGACGATGACGATGTGGATGCCGGTGACGTCATCAGTGATGATGACGATGACGATGCGGATGCCGGTGACGTCATCAGTGATGATGACGATGACGATGTGGATGCCGGTGTCGTCATCAGTGATGATGACGATGACGATGTGGATGCCGGTGACGTCATCAGTGATGATGACGATGACGATGCGGATGCCGGTGACGTCATCAGTGATGACGATGACGATGTGGATGCCGGTGACGTCATCAGTGATGATGACGATGACGATGTGGATGCCGGTGACGTCATCAGTGATGATGACGATGACGATGTGGATGCCGGTGACGTCATCAGTGACTATGACGTCATCGGGGGGTCACGCGACATCGGCGGGGGTCACGTGACCTCGAGGAGGGGGCCACGTGACCTCAGGGGAGTCACGTGACTTCGGGGGGTCACGTGACCCCCCACGAGGTCACGTGACCTTGGTGGGGGGCTCGCGCGGTGCATTATGGGACATTTCCCATGATGCACCGCGCGGTTACGCCGACGCCGACGGCGACGGCGACGCCGACGCCGACGGCGACGCCGCTCAAGCCGGAAACGGGCCCCTAAGAGCTGCGCTCTAAAAAAGACGTATCAAGAATCATCACTTCAAAAGTACCCTCCACCTCTGTGCTGTCAATCTGACCACCCGGGAGAAGTTTTACGCTGTGTAAAAATAATGAAATTGTCAAATAGGCGTACGCACAGGCCTCATTCATGGCAACCGCGGTAGCCTCCATTTGGCCAGATTTTCTTGCTTTGTAACTTTAAAGACACAAATAATGCAACATATTTTTGCACATCCTGTTAGTACATATCACTGGCGCTAATTTGAAAGAGTTTGAAAAAATCGAAGATGGCCTTTCTTTTTAAATTGATTTTCAAAATTATGCACATTTACGGAAATGCCTTTATTTGAGCGTTTTTCGTGAACTTTTCCCGCTAACAAGGACAACAATACTTGTCACGAAGATTAGCCAAATAGAGGATAACACGCTGACAAAGTTTGAAAATCCTGGCTGGAATAAATGCGGAGAAAAAAAGATAAAACTTGAGCTGTACGGCTTATTGTGCAGTCGTCTGTGCGATTTTTTATTTCAAAATAACGACGTCGATACTTCGTGATAAATAATTTGGGTCAATCATTCCCATACTTACTTTGTCGGTAAATATTTCTGGACCAGTAGTCACAACACATTTTGGGGGAAAGTTGCTTGAAATGCCAATGTTGCGAAATACGCAAACAACGCTTCAGATTGACCAGGTGTTTCTGACTTATTTTTCTTGGAGGCAACCCCGCCCCCCCCCCCCCCCCCCCTAAAGAAAAAAAAAAAGAAAACAACAACAACAACGACCGGTTCCGTTTTCCTGGGCATTGTGGCAGCAAGATGCATTTTTCTAGTCAGAATTAAAAATGGTCACCGGATATTGTCGACCGTTCTTATCTGAAACACCAGATGCACCTTCCGAATTGTGCAAAGTATATCAAAGCGCGTAGATTAAACAAAATAAATAATGTCTTCGTTGTTTGCTATAATTGTTCACGAGGCCTATTATTGCACTTTTTTTTTTAATGTGTAGCAATGCGTTCGAAGAAAGTGTGATTTTGTTTTTGTTGGTGAATGTGACTTGTGCTGACATACATGATGATAAGCTACGATATTGAACTGCGGAAATGAAAAAATAATTCTTCTTATTGCACAAAAACTCCCTTCGCGAGATTATGAATTTCCCGAACAAATTACACATGGGGAATTAAATCCCCATGTATCGATTTAAGTTACCTGTGGACAAACGAGTTTTTTTTTTTTTTTTTTTTTTATTTAGCACGACATACTTCTATCTAATTTTCCGGCATTTATACGTTCGGCATTAGTCATTTGATTACTTGGTGTTTTGAAGTTCACGCCTCTGTATTGTTCCAAACTAACATCCGCAAGGTAGCTCGTAAAGTAAAAAAAAAAATAGCAAAACACACCTAAAATGCCTTCCGAAGTCATTATCTTGTGTAAGTACAAGGACGTTTTGTAAATTTTGGGGGTAAACCTAGGGAGATACAGGTTATCAGTTTGACATAATGTCAGTGTTAGTGTTATCCGATTACCTCATCTTGCGAGACGTTTACTTTTAGAATCTCAATAATTGGCATACTTTTCTAGCAACACACGCAGGACACGCACACCTCAAAAGAGCGAAAACAAATGTAAAAAAAAAAAAAAAAAAAAAAAAAAAAACGCGGCACGGGTTGTCTGCACTGTGTCGCCCGTTGGCGAAGACAAAACGCCAACAGTCCAAATGGACTCAGATGTGCGTATTTCGATGCCGCTCTTACCTCCGCGGATTCCCGTTTTGTCCCGGAGGCATGCGGTTTAGAAAAGCTCCTTTTAGGGAACGCCGTTTTATCGATATCAGTTTATCCAATCGCAGTTTAGAGAAAATGACGGCAGCCGGGGTGCCGTTTCCGATACCCCCCTGGTTCATTAGCCTAGATTGCCGAACCCTTGGCGGTGAACTATTGGTAGTGCACGCTCAAGCTTGAGGTTATAATAAATTTTCCCCCAGCGACAGTGAGGGGCGACCGCGCCAAGCGCGGTCTGATTGGAAGCCTAGCTTGTAGTGGTCCAAAAATATCGATAGTACTATCGATAGTATCGATAGTCGCCAGAAATTTGACCATCGATAGTAAAAGAAACTATCGATAGTACTATCGATAGTCGTCTATCGATAGTCGACTATCGAAAATCTATGGATAGTACTATCGATACTCGACGATCGGAAAATTGTTGTTAAGCGACTATCAGAAAACTATCGATAGTCGACTATCGTAAACCTATCGATAGTACTGTCGACAGTTTACTATCGATAGCTATGCGACATTAGTAGTGTGCGTCGCTCCCTCGTCTCTTTTTCTCGCTTTATTTTTTATTTTATTTTATTTTTTTCAAATGGGACACCAACTAGCCCAAGCAATTACCGTCTCAACTTCGGTTCAGCTTTCAGTGATGACGAAGACGGGAGTTTGGCCGAAGAGAGGAGGAAGGGGAAGCGAGAGGCGGTGCGGCAACTGTGTTCGCTCTAGTAGTGCAAAACAATCGATAGTACTATCGATAGTCACCAGAAAACTGAGTATCGATAGTAAAAAAGGAATCGATAGTACTATCGAAAAACTCTCGATAGTTGACTGTCGAAAAACTATCGAGAGTACTATCGACAGTCGACTATCGAAAAACTGTCGATAGTACTACCGATAGTCTACTATCGATAGTTCTGCGACACTATCGATAGTTTTGGAAAAACTATCGATAGTATCGATAGTCAATTTATCGATAGTTTTGCATTACTACTAGCTTGCCGCCGCCTAGAAACAGCAGTTCTCATACGGAGGCCTCGATAAAACGTGCACCTCTCGCTAAACCGTGCTTCGATAAACCGTACCCCTTTCGCTAAGATGAGCCTCGATATAACGGCGTTCGATCCGCCGTAGCAAAGACGCTTTGTCGCTGTTAGTACAAAACCTACCGCTTTCGCGTAGCAGAATATTTTATTTCACTTTTTTTTTCTGTCAACTGGTTTACTTGATCGGTTCATTGAGTGTGAAGTCTTGCGAGTCTGTAAGTTGCCAAGCCCATTCATTTGCGGGTGCAAATGCCGCCGCCGCGATCGGCAGGTTACGCGAATTTGGTTTCGCCTGCCTCCCCTCCAACTTGGGGTGAACTCGTCCGTCCGGGGCCCGCTCTTCGACAGAGACGTCTGCGCTCAAGTTCAACCAGTTCAACTTCAAAGCCTGCTGCCTCCTTTTTCTCGGTTGGAGACGCGCGCGTCTGTCTCCTTTTCTTTCCCTTCACTTTCAGTGCCCGCAAAGTCCGTCTGGACGAAGCTGGCGGCACCGGGCAGCGTTGGGCCGCGTGCACAAAGTAAAAACGAAAGGAAAGACCTCGCTCGCAGTTTGCACGGGTTCTGGCTCTTTCGTTTGTTTTGGGTTAGTTTTCGTTTGGTGTTAGTTTTCACGGTGGCACTCTGCAGCATTGTTGAATGCTAGATATCAAAACAAGTAAAACACGTACAAATAAGCGCTCCGCCACAATTTTCTTCTCCGGTGAAGACCATCTGCACGTTCCGTAAAAATGACTTTAGGAGCTACTTTTCGGTAGTCTAGTTTCGGTAGCCTGCACTTCAAACACGGACTGCATGTTTGAGGCAAAAATAAGTCTAGCTAGCTGTTTCTCACTCAGCCGATCCTGGGTCTTTATTCAGTTCCTTGTGTGCGCTTGTGGTGTATTGCTTTCAAAAAACGTGCTCTAGCGTTCGACCTTGGTATACAAAGAAGTGAGATTTAGAAGATTTCACTGAGGTCCGGACGAAGTTGAAAGGCGCAATCTTCGGGAGCAGCCCAGTGAAATGGCTTTGCCGCGCTTTTTAGATGAGTGCATACAAGTGTGCAGCTTTAGCTTCTCGGGAGCGACGGTGCAGGCTCTCAAGGAGAACATTGACGGGTTGCCTCTCAAGAAGTTCAATTTTGCGGTAGTCTACGCAGGCGGAAACAACCTGCAAAATGGCGACAGGGGGCCAGCCTCGGTCAAAGAAGAAGAGCTTACAACACCCCAGCATGGTTGTAAGCTATGGAGAAAAATGTGCTGATTTTCGGAGAAGTGGGGTTTAGGGAAGCTCGTTTTAGCGAACACCGTTTTCGCGACAACAGCAGATCGGATCGCCGTTTAGAGAAAATGGCGACCGCCCGCATGCTAACCAACCTTTGGCGATCCACGCTCGAACTTATATTAAACTTTTCCCGAGCGACAGCGAGGGGTGCCCGCACAAAGCGCGGTCTGTTTGGAAGCCTAGCTTGCCGCCGCCTACAAACAGCATTTCTCAAACGGAGGCCTCGATAAAATGTATCCATTTTCGCTAAACCGTGCTTCGATATACCGCACCCCTTTCGTTGAAACGAACCTGGATAAAACCGCGTTCGATAACCGTAATAAACCCGTCTTTTTTTTCTTTTTGACACCTTCAATAGTCGTTTGAAGCAAACATCAAAGTTTGTTGTGCAACACGAAAATCATGCAACTATCTCAAGGTCTTGTTATTTTAGTTTTATACTAGATCCCAAAGAAAAACATGACGTATCTACATCTTTTGGCTAAATTTTATATTTTCGTGTTCTTTCTACCGAGAAATGCTATCACATATTTTCCGATGATTCAATAAGTGTGCGCGTTTTTGCAAAGCACAGCTAGCATCTGGACTTTGCTTTTCGGGACCTGCTCCTATGGCTCAGGCAAAGAGTACATTTTGTGTTCTGTTACAAGCTCATACCGCAACTCCGAAAGAAGGCAGTTGAGCCCGAAGTACGGTTATTCAACAAGGCACTGCCACGTGCAATAGAGTGCACAAAGGAGCGGATCTTGGTCGTCTTGAATGTGGACGTAAGTTTGTATCTTTCTGAGTTGCCCTTTCCCATAAAATCGCTCGTCTCTTGCAAACGCAAGGTCCTTAGATGTTCTAAGAAGCTAATTAAAAGAGGACAACTATCATATGGCATACTAACTCTATCATATGACCTACCATAACACTATTGAGAGGAGTTTACGCGTAATTTTGTTCAGTCTAACGAAATTACTCCTACTTTTTGACGCATTACATTCTAGAGCATAGCGGCATTGATTTTCGCAAATGGGAAAGTACATTTGCACGAGCCAGGAGAAGCAGGAAAAATATTTTGATAATCTTAGTGACTTATTTGGGTCCTCAACATTCGTATTATTACAGCGCTGAAAATAAAAGCCACGAACACAAGAACTTTCGTTCTGCCTCGGACAGCGCGCACCTCGATAGAAATTTAATGGGACCCGGAATAGGGGTAGTCACACATCGTTCTGCCTTTCTATTTTTCCTTTATTAGACCTAATACAGATGTTTTTTAACAACAGCAACAAACAAGTATGTTATGCCGGTCTACCTGCCGGCTACCATGAAAGTGTCCTCTCCTCACTCGCTTATCCCCCAATGTACTGCCTTTTATTTCGCCTATTGTAGGGACAAAGGCTGGCGCGTGCGCTAAAACCGGAAGCCGTGACTAATTTGCTTCCACGCGGTTTAAAGTTCCGTTGCAGCAATTTTAAGTTCGAATTTCGGGCACTTTGCACAACCATACTGACACAAGTGTCACGCAAGTATCTCATGCGCAACGCCATGAGCTACAAGTTTAATTGTCGCTGCGTAATTACGTGACCCCACGCAACAAGGTCACGTGATCATGCGACCACCATAGGCGCGCTATTCGCAGTTTGGTCACGTGGTGGGCGGGATCCAACTGACCATGTTCACATGACCCCCACGGGACATGGTCACGTGGTCATGTGACCACCAGAGGTGCGTTTTTTCCAGCGTGGTCACGTGGTGCACAGGACCCCACGGACAATTGCCCACCGATCACTTATTAGAGCACGACGAGCACGAATACGCAAGGTCTGTGGAGGGTTGCCACACGCTTTCCGCCCATAATGAACTTCAAGTATTCATTCAGAAAGTATTCGGTGAAAGTAGCAAAATCGTTGCATGGCCCCTCTAATGAAACAGCATTAACCATGATCATAATAAGCCGTTCAATCTTGCGGTACTCTGAGTTGAATAGGCCTGCTCTGTCCAAATACATCCACTACGTGTCTCTTCGTTTTCAGCACAAATTTCTCGACCCAGGGCCGGCCTTAGAGCAGCAAGCGCCCTGGGCAAACTGCAGGCGTGGCGCCCCCCCCCCCCCCCTTACACACACGTATACTATTCTCGCACCAAACATCATGTTGTAAGCAAACATGCCACAGTGACCCAGCGCGAATGGTCGCGATTTTGTCGTTGTCAGTCGAAAACCGCGTCCTAAAAACGAACGACGTCCTCGAGCATTGTGAGCTTTGTCGGCACCGTGTTCAAAGTTCAAGAATCATTTATTTCTTAGATAAACCAAACTTCAGCTGTGGGTCTCCCATAGCAAGCTAACGTCTAAGGGACAGAGAAAACAAAAGCACAAGTTAACCATGTCAAATGCCGTAGAAGGCAACCTTCCGAACCTTCAACAACGCAAATTGGGCTACGTCTTGCGACATATCCAGGCTAGACGCTATCTTGTTTTCAATGGCCGAAATTGCCAATGACGATATCCTGTCATCTGCCATGGTTGATCTTAGGTATGTCTTAATAAGCTTTAATTTTAGAAACTCCTCTCAGCGGTGGCCATTGACATTGGCAAAGGGAGGAGGATTCTCAATGACACCCACGTATGAGGGAATTTGTCACATAGATGGTTGTCCAGAATGAACTGGAGGACGTCCTCGCGAGCACTGCATCCAGTGGGCAGCAGGCTGCATAGTTAGATCAGCTCCTCGCAGAGATCTGTACCGTCGATGTCTGCACTTTCTAGGTGTCTCAGACTCTGAGTGCATGCATGGTCAAGGCATTGGCAAAGTTTAAGACATTCCGCTTTGTCGGGAAGTCCGGTGAGGCCGTAAAGGAACCTCCAGAAGCTCACGTGCTGCTCCATCCGCGTGAAGCGTTCTTCAATCGACATCTCACGGTGTGAATCATCCCGTAGAAGAACTCTCGCTTGAATTTTGTCTCGACATCATCAACCTCGTCCTGGCACTCATAACAGAACTGGCGCTTTTTCCGCCGCAGTCGAGGGGCCGGTTTCGTCGCACTGTCAATACCCATGCTCTCGGGAAGACCGTTCGCAGTTGCCAGTTGCAGTACCCGACATCGCGATAATTGTCGATGCAATCGCTGCATGCTTTCATCAGCTGGGTGGTTGCTACGATGTCCTTCGTTTTGCATTGCATGTTCTCGCTTACAACATTAACTTGTAAAAAGAATGTCGTACCACACAACAATGTAAACGAGAAACTGAACTGCAAGAGTTTGAGCTTCATGTCGGACACCAGGTTTGCCTGCAGTGATGCGGCCATTCTTGCGCAACATTATAAATTTATATGTTTTTCGCGGTTTTCGGGATTTTTGTGGCGAGTTTCTGAATTTTGAAATGGCAACACTGATCGGCATTGGAAGTCCGTAGTCGTCGCTGGTCGCTTACACACAAAAAAAGAAAGAGCTGCGGATCCAAAGTTCTTTACACATATTATTTTCAGTTAGGTTGAAGCCGCTGGGCACAGAGACTCACCGGATGCTGAGGGGGCATTGGTTCGTTCAGCTTACTGCAAGAGACTCCACAGCAAGCATTGCCCAAAGCGCAGCTCGAATGTCGGGAGGATTCGGGTTCATTTTACCCCCGGTCAGACCTACTGAGCGAAGTCATTCTTCGGCTCAGAATAACTTGGCAAAGGGTGAAGCCTACGTTTTCTGCGAGCCAATCAGAGACTCTGAGCGAAGCACGTGATAACTAAGAGCAAAACTCCGTGACTCGCTCCGACACACTGATTTGCTCGCCGATGGGTTTGGCGCCACCGTTTAGTAAGTTGCGCTAAGAGTGCGGCATGCTGGCTCCAACGCTTTTTGCCAGTCAGGTTTTGCTCCGCTCGTAATTTGAGAGCTGTGCGGAGGTGACCGCTTGCCCAGTCGTTCATGACTCATTCAATGACGCTTTGATTCTCACCGGGGGGAGAGGTTCTCTATAGTAAAACAACATTCACAGGTGGCTGCGGGTTGATGGACGCCAATTATAACAAGAACTTAGTCGTTGGTTTTGCGGCCGAAATGCCAAACGGCGATGCGGTCGTTTTTTGTTTTTGATTTTATCCCCTCGAGGTTTGAGCCCTGCATGACCTGGCGGCCCTTTCGGCGCCCCTCTATGAATGGCGCCCGGTGCAACTGCATAGGTCGCCCACTCCAAATGCCGGCCCTGCCTCGACCGAGAGAAAAAAGACGAAAAAAGGCCTGCTGGCGGCGGACAAGTATCTCGTATCGGGCGGCCCCGGTACAGCGACCTTGGCTGGTATCCCCTGGTGGGCGCCGTGAACGTCGCTTTTGGGCTATGGATGACGAAGCGGCCTGGCGTTGATTGACGCCCACGGATTCACAGTTGCAAAAGTTATGGGGCTAAAGCCACACAACTGGAGTTTGCCGAAATTTCCGAAAATGAAAATGCAGGCCTCAGTGAAGTCTGCTGGCTGGTCGAGATTTTTAATTTTTAAGTATTGTTCAGGTTCTTTTTATATTTTTCCGGCACACGCAATCACAAATATTCGCCACTCGCTACCTTTTTTCTTTCCTCGCACAACTTCCTGCGCGTCTACTTTTCCTAGAGTAGAGGATCAATCTCTGTAATCTGCGGGGGAAGCTCGGCGAATGGCGAATCCGAATTATTGTTTCGCTCTAAAAACGATGTCTTTATGACGGACAGACAACAGTCGTGTCATGCCTCTGAGTGTCCTCTCGGCGACTATTTTTCAGTCTAGACACATCAATGGCTTCGCCATTCGCCGAGCATCCTCCGTAGCTTACAGAACTGGCTCTCGAATTGCTTTGGGGAAACAGAGACACACGGGAACTTTTTTTACCGAGGTATACATTTTGGACTGGTGTCGCCCACTGTTTATTTGTTTTACCTTTATCTTTAAAATATTGAAAAGTGTCGACCAGTGCGTTTCCTCAACAGTTGTGCACCAGCTTTCTGTATATGTACATACGCATGTCAGTAAAGATTTATGTAAATATTTCGTAATTATACTGCGTATTTTATGGTATGTTGAACAAGAGGGCGGGTAAACCACTTTTCTCCTGTGTCGCCAGCAATATGACGGCAGGAGGCTCGCTTGAAACAAGCAAATAGCAAAGCTTCTACGTATCTCAAATACGCTACTCAAGATACTGTAATTAAGATACTTTTGTCGGTATTTTGGTATCTTGAAGATACATTCGATTGAGAGTAAATAGCACTCTATCTTAACTACATTGCTTAGTATCTTCTACTCAGTATCTCAAATACCTTTTCCGGCGTACGAAGAAGTTTGTCCCCAAAGGGGAAGTACTAAGACTAAATGTTCTTTCTTTCTCCTTTGCACGTGTCTAGGGGGACAAATGAGGTGTACACTAGGAGGTCATCGAACGATATGCGTTTCAGCTAAGTTAATATAATCAAGATGCCCCCATTTTTTTATTTAGTTGTAATAACTTCAGCTCGTCGCGCGCTTATAAAGTATCTTCAAAAGTAATTCAATTATTTTTCAAAGTATTTGCACTTTACTCAAAATAGTTTGGCGCAAAAGTAACTTGAATACTACTCTAAATACTGTCTCACTTGGGTATTTAGTATCTTGTCTTAAATACTTTTGTCGAGTATCTTGAACAACACTGCAAATCGTTGACACCTGCACCATTTGAAGTATAGATAAAATAATCGGTTCAGATCGCCTAGGCGCTGCAAACGAAAACCGCCTTGGTGTCGAAGCGCGAGGCAGTTGATCGGATTTGGTCGGACACAGTGGGTCTAACGAATACTGGCAAGTGGGTTCCTAGCGGGTTCCGGGAGGGTTGATGAGGTGATGATTTCAGCAATCCACCAGCCGGAGTTCGGTGCCACACGAATCATGACATGATAGTCAGCTCTATGTACGCGAAATCATTAAAACATCCACCAAGCAAAACGTACAGTACATTTCATTCACATCCTTCAGTCTTATCAACGAGAAGAATTTAGCACTATGATTGCGTCTCGTCCTGCGATGGTCGTCAGCCGACGCCACGGCCCGTTAGGTTCAATCGGGAGCCAGTCACGTAATGCATTACTTCGACGCGCGTATAAGAAAAGCACGCTAATGCACACGTGCCTATAACTGGTCTGTGATTGGACCTGGTGGGCCCTAACCTAGGTTGTAGATAGGGACTTTAACTTTCGGACAAATGCTATAAACTCCGTGAAACACTCGCCGGTGAAACTATCGCGAATTCGGATTTATCCGAACAACTCCGAATTCGACGGCTGTCAGTTGTAAAATCTTGAGCGGTCTTGACCTTTTCCAGGGATCCGAGGACAAGTTTTGCAACCGTTTTTCTTTTTTTTTTTTCTTTTTTGTTTTTGTAAGCGTCAAAAGAAGCGTCTTTCTCTGCACATATTCCTTTGTTATCCTCGTGGGCAACAGGAATTCAATAATCAGTCAGACTTTCGAAGTATCCGCACGGAAAAGGCAGGACTCTGCCAAGGAATACAGATATTTTGAAGTAACTGACAGAGACACTGTATTGCCTTTGAGGCTTTATCATACAACTTGAAAGTTTAATGAAAGAAAGAAAAGAAAAAGAACAAAAAAGAACACCCGGTTTATAAATTAACTTCTGGAGGGAATTTGGTATCAAAAGGCTAGTTCGTTTCACCTTATGGGCGAGCGAAGCCAACGCTACAAGCGCGAGCATGCTGCTTGTAACAGCGCCTGTGGTGCACGTACGCACGTGCGAAGCCGGCACGCTCGGAGCCTTGGGCTCGCGCTTCTAGCTTTGACTTCGCTCGCACATGACGTGAAACGAAGTATATACACCGACACGCGGCTCCGACGCCGTCCCTCTGCGGTGGCGCTGCCTTGAGTACGGCGCACCACGCAGAGGCGGCTTCTCTTCAAAAACGAGACGCTGCGATTCCGCAGTGCCCACACCCGGTGTGGGCAAAGCAAAAACCGTGTTTGTAAACAGGGCGGTCTTCGCGCGCTCGTCTATAGACCTTTTCTGCAAGTGCGCCGCCATCTTGAATTGACATCACTTCCAATATGGGCGAAAACATTGTTTTGCCGTCGCCACGCCAATAGAAGGCATTTAGGATATAAGCGTAACCGTCACCCATTCTCGTTTTGCCTCCCCTTTATTTTTTTACTATTTGCAGGTTGAAACGTTGGATTATTTTTTCGTCGCCCATACCGGATACGCCTATTAGGTGGCTGGAGACGAGAGTACACAGAAAAAGTCTATAGCCAAAATTGCGGGCTCGCACCGAGAGATGCCAAAGCACGTATACTCTGCATAAACAAAAAAATAAAATAAATAAATAAAAAAAAAAGGTCGGGCAGTGAAATCGCCGAGATGTCGCCACTCCGCACAAGCGAATGTGTACGAAGGCACCCTATTCACGGTGGCGAGACAAAAAAGAAAAAGAAAAAACGCCTGCTCCCCGCAAAATCAACCCGTAAAAGCCTGCCGGGTAAACGCGGGCGCAGACACCTGCAGGTCTTCCACGCGCGCGGACGGGTCTCCCCCTCTTTTAAAAGAAAAACACGTTCCAGTTAAGGAAAAACAACACTGTATATTAGGTACTTTAAAAATAAATACATAATCGAATACATATATGACAAACTACCGGCATATACCTTCGTTACTTCATCACAACTAGCCACCAGCACTGCACAACAAAGTATTTTTATACAATTTTTCACCTAACTGATTGTTTCTTATAGTATTTCATAGACAATTTGTAATGATTGGCGACCGGGCAGTTTTTCATGACTTGAGAACATATCTTCCAATAGTCCTGATCCCCACACGTTCTGCTCCTCGGAAGACTTCGTAGAAGGTTGAGCACTTTCGTGTAGTTCGTTCCACACTGCAGCAGAATCGTTCAATCTAAAAAATAAAAACAGAGAAAAACACCATGAACGGTTATAGGGTCTAGTCACGTGCTGAGTCATCGCCCACAAACATGACCACCAAACGATAAAGCAAAACTGATTCGGGAGAGTTGTGAAAATTGAAAGACAAAGCAAACTCGCCAATGGGATAACTGCTTTTGCCTTCGGTGGCCATACTTCTGTGTTGTGACTCGGCATCAAAAGGCAGTCTGACGTCATATAAATACTTGTAACCTCCTTGCCTACTAGCCCCGAGAACGAACGCAAGCGTCGCTGTTGTTCGAGGCGTTCGAGATCGTTTCATAGGTCACAAGGAAAGGGTACAGAGAGTTTAATCGCAAAAGATTACAATAGCACGAATAGAAATATAAAAAATGGCGCTAAACATAAAGCAAAAAGTTACGGTGAAGTTATCAGCGGCCAATCACCAACCGTCCGCAACGTGAGTACTAAAGGTGTCGCGAACCAGCCGACGTTCGAGTTCGACCAGGTTCGAGCTTCTCGAACCTTTCCCGCAAAGTCCGACAACGTGCGTACTTGGGCACACGTACGCCCAAGTATGCATGCGCCCACTCAAACACGCACGAATTAGGCACTCATACGCATGCGCGAACACAGATACGCGGATGCACGCGGAGGCACGGATGCAAATTCACGTACACACGCACAAGCACACCCGCGCACACGTACGCACGAATTACACACGCACGTGCACGCGAGCACTTGCACAGGCACGCGCACTTATGAGCAGGCAAACGCCCACGCGTGCAAACACGCACGCAGATGCACGTATAAAAAGGCTAGCCCACATGGCGCGTTTTTCAGTGCGTCTAGACGCGCGTCTCGGCTTGGCGCGCGCGCTAAGCAGGACGCGTGCACCCAGTCAAACCACACGCAGCGCTACCGTGCAGCGCTTCGCGTCTGCGTTATGGTGTACTAGAACTGGGCAGTGTGTCGTCCGCGCCGAGAAGCAACGGAGGGAGGAGGTCGGCGCAGCGATGACAGCGAGCAAGGACGCCAGGGGGCGCTGCGGGTAGCAGGCGTGCTCCTCCCCGCTCGGATTGCCGTGTGGTCGTACTGCATGATCGCCTGGTTCGCGTCGTCGCCCTGTTTTGCTGCAGTTCCTTTTTTTTTTTTTTTTTTTTTTATGGTTGAGTTAAATGGATTGTGATCGGTGCCGTTCAGTGGGATGTAGACAACGCGTACAATGACGGAAAAACGGCGGGACAAGAGAGACGGGCCGTGTTTTGTGTCGAGGCAGTGATTTCCCTACACCCCTCTACGGGGGTGCACTCCCCCCTTGTCTTTCGAAAAGCACCCGTATAATTCGCAACGACTCTTATATTCTCAATGCCCCCCGAAACCCCCCCTTTCTAACCTCAATTCCTGGGGCCCGTGCCGGGTTGCAACAGTGGCTACCGGTCCTCCAAAAAAGCCCGTTCCCTTTTTCGTGCCCCTCTCGAGTTCGAACGGCGTAAGTCGTGATCCCGCAACAATAAAAGGAGTGACAGGGAGACTCTGCTTCATGTGATGCACGCAGTCATGACAGTCTTCCTCTACATTTTTTTTGTGGACTTTTTGCACTTTAAAGTATCTGCTAAATCGGTCTAATAGACACTGGTTTCGACACACCGAAGGGTCCTGTGCACGCTGACTGCTTTAGAAAGGCTTGGAGAAGTGACTGTGAAAATGTGACGTTAACGGTTATGGCCTCACATGAGCAAATTATTATTATTTTTTTTTCTTAACGGCTTTAAAAAGATGAGGGTTGGCCCAGCACTCCGTCTCTTCAATGAAAAGGTGCTAAGAGGCCTCTTTTTACCGCAAGAAAATTGAAGGGTCTAATGGCCCAGCGGAAGATACTGAGTCATTTATCCTGAAGATGTCGAAGCTCATCAAGATCATGACCTCACGTCGGAGAATGCAGAGGTACAAAACGCCATAGGCGCCGACTACGGGGGAGGGAGGCTCCCCCGTAGTTTCCCAAGAGCTCGGGAGAGGGAGGCTCCCGAGCTCTTGGGAAAAGCAAGTACCATCGCCTCCGGAATCCTTGGGTGCACCTCATTAATCTCATCTGTGCGCTGGCGCCCAGTGTATCATTAAAAATTTATCTGTCTGCCCTGTTACCCACATATCAATATAGCTGGTGCTCAGTGGATAAATAAGAATTTATCTACTGTGGTTACTACCAGAGCTGGTGAGTGGATACATTTTTCTAACTATTCGCACAGTCCTGTTTGTTGAGCCTACGAAGTAACAGCAACTACGATAAAGGCTAGTGATGGAAATTCCTTCGAAAGCCCGTGGAAGTAATTGCGAGAGTCGACAGTGGCACCTCCATGCAGCCTACGGAAGTAGACGATATAATCCGTTTTGTAAGCCCCATTTTGTTTTCCCAAACATTGAAACAATTCATTAGGGTAGTGCGCTTCAACCACGGAATTCATTTATCACAACTACAGTGACAGCGAAATTATAGGGGAGGCACTCACTTGATCGAATGACGTTTTAGCGAACGCCCACGTTTCACCGAATGACACTTTAGCGAATAGTCGGACGCCGCGAAGCGGCGTTTTCGGGTGGGCCAAATGGGTTCACATTTTTGTAATGAGCCGCCGCAGACTGTCGCCGCGAAGCCGCGTAAAGCGCAGCGCGGCGGATGGGTTAACGCGCGCCCCCGTTATTCGCTAAAACGTCCATTCGCTCAAATGTCGCTGTTCGCTAAAATGTCATTCGCTCATGTGATATGGACCAAATTATAGAGTCACAATTAAAAGCAGACATTTGTTTAGGTATCATGCCATCAGCATGCTTATCCTACGTTATTCAGGGGATGACACACGTTTGCGACGTCTCTTTCAAGATACTTCCCGAACGTTTTTCTGGGGGATGGATTTCCCGCCTATTCAGAACGCAACATTGTTAGCGCGAAAGAGCGATCGCCGTTTTTTTTGTTTTTTTTTTGTGAGAAACCAAAGAAACTCAGCAAAGTTCTACTTGCTGGGGAAAAAGCTCATTCGGGTCTATAACGCAGGTGATAAAAGTTCGCCCTCACTAATACTCTTTCGAAATAAATGCGAGAAAGCGCCAATGTCTTGTTCGCGCTAGCAGTGCCGCGATGTGTACTGTGGCGTCCTGTCCGAAGATGCACGTCTCGGGTAAAGCATTTGGCAACGAATTAGTGCGATAAATATTATGTGAAACAGCAGAAATAAAGAATACCGTAAAGAGTTAGCCAAACAATACGAAACAATCGAACCCGTGCGGAACGCCAAGCCAGCCAAGCGCTACCGCTGCCTGCGCTCCGCACTCCGGCAGCACGCCTACTACACGTTGCGCCCTCTCGCGGCCACCGATCCGGTCATCGCTGAAAGAGCCCCCCCTCCGCCGGCGCTCGCTACACTGCCCAGTCTTCTAGTACACCATATCTGCGTTTCCGAAGCGTCTGCCCAACGTAGCCAGACGCGCTTAAGAAACAAAAGCAAACATTAAATAGAAATCGCGCGGTAAATGATGGCTACATGCCGTAATATTTAATTTTAGTAATAGTAATCACTCATTTTTAATTACAACAATCGCAATGAAGCTCAATTTCACTAATTTTCATTCTTTTTAGTGCGTACGCCTCATCCACGTTTCGATACGCCATTGGCATCCCCATCGCCCGCGCCAAAACATTTACAGCTGGCCGCTGGCCGCTACAGTGGTTACGTTGTAGCGGTTGTTGCCGGTAGTATTAGTTTTGTACCTTTGTCTCTCGGTGTCCTTGTATTCTTTACATTTGGCCTGCCAGAGTGCAGGACGCTTTTGTACTTCGCTAGGTCCTCTCTGTTCCGCTGAAGCAGCGTCAGCCTCTCCCGCGGAGCAGAGAGGATTCCCTGGACTTGTGTAAAAGGTATGATAAACTGATATCCGCGGGGGGAAGGACGTAACTACCCATGTTCGCCCTGCTGCTAGCGTTGGCAGGGCCTAAAAGCCGTTTTTATTGAAGGCCGCGAGCGTGCAAATTTTGTAAACTCCGCGCGCGCGGGTATGTGTGTGTGCGTGCGCGCGTGCGCTTTGATGGCACAGGGCTGCTACCCGTATTTGTGTGTATCTTTCTGTTTTGAGTGTTTTTATTTATTTTCCTTTCCCGTATCCCTTTCCCTACTTGGCGGCGGGCTAGCAGGCCCACCTGCGTAAGGGTCTCGACCTTTTTGCCTAGCCACGCACGCTGCCGAGTGGGTATCGCAATATGTGCAAATAAAAAGTATTATTATTATAATTATTATCGCCTTCGTCGCGAGGTCTGTGGCGAAAACTACAATCCTACAGTGGAGAAAATTCAAACGCTCCTTGCAACTAGTGAACACGGCGGTTCATTGGTTGTTGCCTTCTGGACGCAGCGCGAGACGCGACGCGTGGACGCAAAATATCTGGCTCTTCCAGATACGCCGGGATGCGCCAAAAAACGCTGCGTTTCGTCCCGGCGCCGGAAGTGACGTCAAAGCGCAGGCGCAGACGCGACGCAGACGCGGAGAAAAGCGCACCATGTGGGCTAGCCTTAACACGCACACAGATACGCGGGTATATATACTCACGCGTAGGCATGAAAACACGCATGTGCACGGGGGGCACGCACATAAGCATCCTCGCTCATGCAGGCGCACACGCAAGCAGACACGGACGCGCAATTACGTTCGCAAGCGCGAGCACGCACATATTAGAAAAACTAGACGAAACGTCACAAGGTGTATCGATGAAACGAACGCCGGCTATTTCCGATGGAACGATTTATCCTTGAAAAGGTGCAGCTTCGAAGAAACGAGCTGTCTAAAACGTCGTCTGACGAACTGACTGCATGGCACCGCGTATATTCGGAATGTATAGTACATAAAACAGCGGTCACTAAAACAGGCACACAAAAAGCATAACTGTTTCCAGTGCTTCGTGAGAAATCGTCACCCCAGTTGCCGAAACAAATTTTGCATTCACAGAGATACACATACAACAGAGAGGGATTCTAACCACGGTCATCTCACCATAAAAATAAACTACGCATTGCCAAATGCTCAGCGTCCGCCCAAATGTAGCCTAGCGACAGAGACTAATGTATTTTCGTGGCAAGAAAAACATGCTTCGGATTTCTTTCGAACGCACTCTAAAGAAATGTATATTATATCTACGATCAAAATTGGCGCCCCTTTTAGAGGAAGAAATGTAGTACTTACCGTACCAGAAGGAGCGTCGTTCTACGATCGCTTTGATCACGCACAGTCTGCAACGACGGTAACAAGCGGATAGCCTTCGGCATCGATCTCGCCAGATTCCTTCGTGCGCCTCGCTTCTTCCACTCCGGCCTGTTGCATGGCTTCCCAAGCGGCATCTTCAACACCCCGAGTCAATTCGTTCTCGCAGCACTACGACACGATGACTCAACCTCACCATCCGTAGTTTCAGCAGAGGGTCGCTTACGTGCAAACTCTATTTGCGACTTCGAGACCTTTCGCTTGCCATATTTATACCTCTTTGGACCCATAGCTGCGAGGACGGCCTTTCTAGTTATGAAAACACGCACAGCTATCCACCCGACACCCCGCCCCGAGAAACAAAACCACTCTGTCTGGACGGGTCTTGCCGCCTCTGGACCACCACAAGCGCGTTACTGAAGAGCGCATCCGCGCGGAGTAATACAAAATCAGAGCAGCGTGCGTGGCGAAATGGTGGCGCCCTCACGCGGCGCTCGTCGAACTAGTCTTGACCGTCCAAACGAGGAAAACAAGCCACAACACCTTGGTTCAGTTTTTTCGATGTAGTTAAAGAACGGATGTACTTACAGCTATAATTTTATTATAATTGAATTCCGTGTTAAATTCCGCAGATATCCCACAAGACACATTTGTAGTTAAAAATTCACAGGTTTTTAAAAACGCGTTCTAACGTAAACATGTCAAAACAGCCAATTCCGACCGATTTCACGATTTAATATAAAATATAATAAATTTTTTTATGAAAAATATGCTCTGTGGGATAGTTGGACGAAGAATCAATCTTTTTATAGCAAAAAAGTGTGAAAAAATCGGTGTAACGGTTATTAAATGAGAATTTTCGTAAAATGGCAGAAAATCGCGTGTATTCTCTATGGGGCTTGGAGGAGCGCTCCCTCTTAATTTCTAATTTCTTCTTAATATTTTCCTTTTCTAGTTGAGATATAAGTACCATCAAGCTCCGTCCCAGGTTCTATTGAACATACCGGGCAAGAACATGCTGTTGTACGTTGCAGTGTCATGCCAATATGTTGATCTGCGCCTGCTCAGTTTGCTGTACGCTATTCGCCTCGAGATCGACCTAGAGGTGGCGCTACGGTCGCGCTATCATCATCATCAAAGCGGGGATAGGAGAACGGCCGCCCCATAGGCTCTCCACGTCGGCGCGCGAGACGGCGTAGATTCTTCCGTTTATTTTGTCGCATACTATCGGTGGGAAAACAATTCTAGCGGAAAAAGATGCAGTACTGTTCGGTGCTTCAGTGAAGATCGAATCGTGTTACCAGCGTGCGGCCCAATTTTATATAATCGCTTCTGTGGGTGCGTCGTCTGCTCTAGGCAGACTTTGGAGAGCATGGATCACCACGACTGATGCCTGTCTCCGGCTGAACTGGAATATTTATGTTAAATATTTGTTTCTTTTAAAATGGATGTATCGGTTCATCAACGTGGAAATAAAAAAAAATAAAAATAAAGTCCGACCCAGTTAACATAATACTGGTACTGTGGGCTGTGAAATCGCAGCTTCTATGCTTTTTTTAACGTCAAGCTTTTGCAGTAATATAAATATTCAGAATGAAGATAAGCTAGCGTTGTATTAGAAATTACCATGCTATTGAGTTCCTCTGCCCTTTTACTGTGCCATAGTGTGGGTAAATTTTTTGGAGTCTGAACAAATCTACTGCGTTGCGATGAGGAGTGAGTGTCTCTTCTAGTTAAAATCTGCAAACTGCACGGTTGGAGTCTGAACAAATCTACTGCGTTGCGATGAGGAGTGAGTGTCTCTTCTAGTTAAAATCTGCAAACTGCACGGTTGGCAGGACAACTGAAACAAGTGAAACAAATTGTTCTAATATATCTGCCGTGACTGTAATAAACGAGTGTAACCGAGCAACGCAACAATGTTCCTGCTATTAAATGCTTTTCTCGGTAGTGTGGGTTCACCCCCTTCAATTTTCTTGGTGAGGGCCGCGGATGTCAAGAGGCTAATACTATACATTTCTGGCTAAATAATCTTGTATTCAAACACAGTAGACTCTGCAACCCCAACAAACGACGCGCACCACGACACAGACAGCATCGGCCGCAGTGATACTCTTTTACTGATGAGGGCTAGCGACCTTCACGAGATTTTCCGATCTCCCTCCGCCCTCACCTAACCTATATCGGGACTGGGCAGTTCGTCGATTAACTTTTAGATTATTCAAGTAATGCTTTAATTTTTTTTTTCCCATTCAATTGGAGTCTAGTACTGGAGAAAGTCAGCAAGCAGTAAAATATGCCGGCTTCAATATTTTTGACGTCTTTATTTCTTTTGTGACACTAGCTTGCACGGTAAACCACTTCAGCGTGCTTGTCATTTCGCCGAGGGTGATTATACTGTTTAAATAATAACTTAAGAAATACTTTATTTTAAAAGGCTTCCCGTGATCATATTTATGTAGGACTCACAGCGTGAAGTCTAGAATGGGAATGCAATATGCCATTTGTGACATAGTAAAACCAGTACAAAATATGTAGTTTTAACATCTTTCACGCAATATGACCGGGAAAAAATCAACGTACGGATTAATTGATTAGTCTATTTTAAGGATAGCGATTAGTCGGGTTAATTTTCTAATCAAACCACAAACCCACTCAACATTCAATGCTTTATGAAAGCCACGGTTTGTGCGAGATAACAAAAATACGTGGGACCAGCGATTGTATAAAAAACAACACACTAAGATTATGGAAGCTTAATAATAATAATAATAATCGCTTTGCTGAATTTCTACGCATGGCAAACGATACAACACAACCTTTAGTAAGAAGAAACGGCAACAAAAACATAAAGAATTTAATAAGGAATATCAAGCTCAGCCGGAAACGGGCTTGCGTCGTCGAGGTCCATGCTTCTGAGCGTGCGCCCGTAGCAGACGACGCACGGCGGTATCCCCGCTTTCGCGCGTTTCCAATTTCGGCCGCACAGTGGCGGCACGGTTCGATCTCGAGGCGAATAGCTCAACATCACAATTTGCATTTTCATTCCAACCATTAAGAACTCAAGAAACAAAATGAAAGTTTTGCACATGGTTCATGCAAGACATTTGTGCATGGCATTAGGAGATAGATATTTGAATACTCACAGCTCTCCTAGGTTTCTCATATGTTGGGTCAAGCACGCACGTAACATTTGTTTATTTTAATAATTGCAGGAACGCTGTTTTGTGAAACTCTCGCAGCTCCTGTCAGGATGCCAGCCAGCCCCTTGGTTGGGGCACCTGACCCGCTGCCAAGTCACAAGAGTCATGGTGATGTAGACGGCCTGCTCTGCGTATGAACTCTTGTCAACGTGTCAATCGAAACCGAAACCATGCCACAATCTTCCCTGGCTAACTAGTTCCATGGGTGCGAAATGCGGACTGCTGCATGCTGGAATTTTATAAAAGTAGTGTATTTTTTTTTAGACGTTTATGTTCTACGTCGAATTTTTGAACGATGGTGTATTCGCCCTTAGCAACACCCCTAGCAACGGTTTGTTGTGAAACACCAGACTTGCGGCTTTCAATCCAATCCAGTGTCGTAGCTGTCTGGCTGTCTTTCGCCGTGCCCGCGGCAATCGACGCTTCGCACCATGCTTCGCATTTCGCGGTCGCAGTTATTTTGTATTGTTCCTGCGTAGTCGTGCGACGTTCTACTCGCACAGTTCATAGGCCTTCTAGTTCCACGTCGTAGACACCAGCTTTACGACACACCCCGACTCCGAGACAAGACTGGCCGAAGGGCGACACTTTCACATCACAAGGTAGGCACCGAAAAACTGGCTCCCCCAGCCATTGGGCCGAAATTCTTTGTCGTGACATCCTGACAGCGTGTGCTGTATGCCGTAAATAGCCGCTGTATTTCGTTTCATCTTGCACAAGGGCGACTTCCACTATAGTGCTCCCATAGGTTTTAAACACGGCGTCAGCTGTTTTGTGGCACAGCCTCCAGATTTTCCAACGATATCGCGCGAACGTCGATTGTCCCGTGGATCAGCGCTTTATCGCGGCGTGAAACAGCAGGTCAGTGGGTCTACTCACGTGTGGCAGAAGGCACATGCTAGCCTCGCTGACCTGCTGTTTCACGCCGTGATAAGGCGCTGATCTACCGGACAATCGACGTTAGCGTGGCTTCCGCAGCACTCAAACCACGCACTTGCCGCGAGAAGAATGTCTTGCGTTTCATTCGCACTCGGTTTCGTGCGAAGCCAAACGAAGCCACGAGCAGCCGCGCTTCGGAGAGCCGGCCTCTTCCGTTCGTGCGACCTTGGTAGCGCTGTCGTCGAGACTTTGGTCAATAGGAGAAGCGGGCAGAGCCAGGGCGTGTACGAGACGCAGATAGAAGGCTTGACACGCGAACCAGAAGCCGCAAATAATCGCCTAGCAGTGTTAGCGCGAAAAATTTTAACCTGTGCCAAAGAGTTTAATAGAGTAACTGTTTATGGCTGAAAATATAGTCTACGTGATGCTTCGATTATGATCGTGCAAAAAGGTGTAAGAATCGAATGTCCCGCTCGAACTCCGTTTTGCTCGGACAGAGTCTGACCGCTCGGACGTGGCTCAGACGCCTGGCATACAGATCATGTCGACCGTTCTCCTAGATATTGATTTTGTATGACCGTGATAGTACAATCACATGCATCATGTTTTCATTCGCCAAGGGTTAGTCCGACGCACTTATTAATTTTGTTTCTCGCGACCACTGCCAGGGTATTATTTGCGGCTTCTGGCTGGCCACATTCAAATCTGTGAAGACGCCCTGGGACACGCCCAGCCCGCTTTCGGCCAATGGCGCCTCTTCATTTGCTTCCTATACTTTCCAATGAATGGCCAAACTCTTTCTATGTATACACCTTTCCAAAAAACGCTCCTAGGCCACTGCCATGTTGCTGATGCTGATGCGGCTGGTGCGACTCTCGCGCCCTCTATCAGCTAGAAATTTTCTGCCACCCTCTGGGACTGTGAAGACCCGCTCGGCGTGGTTCTCTACCTATGTTTTTGCGGTTTTGCATTCAATGTTTTCTCGCCCCTCTTGAAAGTTTCCACTTAATTTTTTTATGCGTGCTGCGTACCCTTTTTGTGTTATCTTCCACTGTGATAAATAAGGCTGGTAAGTACCTGCCATTCAAGCTTTTCTGCTCGACATTCACGGGAAAGGAAGGAGGTGAAGGACGTCGAACGACCCTCGACGCGATTTTGCAAACATTGTTCTTCCCCCTCCCAGAGATAATCCGCGTAGAATCCTCAGTCGTCTCCAAATATAGCTGTCCGGGTTGGGGTGAGAAACGGGTCAGTCGCGTTTGTTTCTTTGCTTTGGTGCGGTTATGAGAAAAGGTAGCTCTTCCCAAAACGGGCCCCGAGACGAAGTCATCTCTGATTCCGTCCGATCATCAAGATGTGACTGTCGTCGACTGTGACTGTGTTATTTGAGATCTTTCTCAAATAAATTCTTTTCGGATAACGCTGCATCGTGTGGTACGTACGATATATTGTTTGAATGTTACCACTTCCTCAATTGTATGTCCGTGTCCTGTCCATCGGTAAACACGTTATTTGTGAGCATGAAAAATGCATGCCTTTCGGCCCTCTTCTGTTGCAATTTATTTTTGACAGCAAAGCGCTTTGTCGTTTCACATGCGGTGAATCCTGCGGCGCCGTCAAAGCTTATCGTAAGAAATAAACACAAACAACTAGAACTATACATTCCAATCGAACTCGTTCTGTCGCGCCCGTACCCAACAAAAATAGTTTAGTTTTTTTTTTTTTTTTTTAAATGTGGGACAATTTTTTCTCAATGTCCTCGGGAAAATACATGTAGCATGAAACACAAAATATAGCGGGAAACGACGATAATTTATACGCCAGCAGTGTTTGAAACTGCGCCTACACAGGCTGCGCCTATTGACATCACAGTCCACTCGGTTAGGGTTAGGAGGGACGCTGGTGAGAGTCTAGCCTCAAACTCAGTGACTGGGCTCGAAAACAGTTTGTTGCCCCTGGGGTTGAGTGTTTTTTGGAAAGGTGTATAAGGATGGCTAGTTGGGCTAGTTGGTTTTGCATCATGATGTAAAACACCAAAACAACAGAGACGAAAAAGAAGGGAGAACTGGACAGGACGTGGCGTATTACACCATGGTTTCTACGTATAGCTCTGCCCGCTTGGTCTGGAGGTCGATGACACGAAAACTTTATCACGGGTGACGTCAGAACTGTGCAGTGTGCAACCACGTCCTTTCTTATCTGCTGGCCTGCTTTCTTCAAAGCGACGTGCTCCTGTCTGATCGTAACGGCTGTACATGCCGCTTCGGCAGCCCTGATTCCACAATCTTCGCTCATCACTCTGGACAGCTGCCGAGCTCACGTGCTCTGCGGCACGAGCAGTTCACGCAACTCGCTCGCGCGACTTGTCGAAGTGTTAAAAACAGTTGTGTGCAATTCCGCAACTCCGCCTCGGAGGTTGCGACGGGGAGGGCTGCACATTTGCCTCTACCGGACTCTGAGCCACGGGCATTTGCTTCTTGCGCATCCAACATTGTCATGTGGCAGGAATCTTAAACGTTTCTTCAACTGCTGCCATAGTTCTACGGAAATTTGTGCAGCTGAGTAAACCTACGCATAGACCAATTTTCTTGAAGCGTGGACCAACCACTGGTCTCTATTGTAGTAGGCTGGATTCAAATCGGAAGTCTGTCGGTGGCGCCACCGGCAGCCATTGCTTGGCACCAAGCAATACGTGCCTTGCACGGGACGTCATATGGCTCCATACCATTCCTGTGCCCGTACCCTCTGGAACATACATTTTGGCAGCATCGAATCTGTTCTTCTCCGCAAAGTTCTCCGAGAGGAAGAAATTCATTGGTCCTAAATGTGTGCTCCGGAAGGTACGGGCACTGGAGCATGGTCCGCAGCAATGGTGGCTGATGTGACGTCAATGCAAGTCGTGTATACACGCAAGTCTATGGGAGAAACACACAAAAGAAGGAAATTAAAGCTTCTACACAGTGTTCGAAGGCATGTATTTTACGATGTGCTGCAATAATTTTATTGTGTGTTTGGAGGTTGAATTGCGATTTCTCAAGCATTCGAATGCCCATTAAAATATTGTGCTATAGCACCCATGGCTGATCTGGCAAGCTTGCTCTCGTGGTGGAGTGAACAAATAAACTTGCTGTCAATAATGCCGTCGTGGGGGAGCCCAGAAGTTGCTGAACGTCAACAAAGTTCCATATTGGCAGCGTCTTTCCGGGAGTGAGCGAAATCATAGCAGAGCCTTCAAGCTTGTCACCTGCTAAACCCGACTCATTGAAACCGCCACCGACTCCGAGGTACCTCTAGGTAACTCTCTTCTCAGTGAGCTGCTCTACATTTTTTGCCCAGTAGAGTCACTCTCGACAACAAAACATTTCTATATAACAACCGCGAGGGTTGTCAGATTTAATGTTTGTGCACTAGCTATTTGACAGGCTTCCCGACAGCAGCCAAAAGATTCAGTGACGACAACAGTTTACGAGCGGGGGAACGTCACTTTTCTTTGTCTTTCCCATAGAGTTTTATGCATTAGCCAATGTCAAGTGATGGGCGCTGGTGGCCCCACTCCTCCCTATTAAGACGAGCCTCGATCCGTGATCCAGCTTACTACAACAGAGATCAGTGGCACCAACTAGCCCAGGTACTGATGTCGCTGGCTTTCTGGCGCAATATAATAAATAACATGCTGAAAAGAGCAGGGCCATGACATGACGTGGTGAGGCTAGCCTCTGTGATGCAGCTTCTTCGGTAGGTGCATCCCCTCTGACCTCATCGCCCGTCTGTCTATGCTGAAAGAAGCAGTGGTGAATCTCCTTCGTGGGATTGCCAATGGGAGCAGCTTCATCTCCATCTTTGGCAAACTCCACCGGCGAACCAACTCCATTGTGACGTCGGTCAACACGCACGACTGAGTTGAAACTCTATCGGGATTTTTCCCTTAAAGTGTCCCCACTAAGAATCTCAAAACACCGCGGTGAGTATAACAGTAAAAATATTATTTTTAAGTTGGCAAAATGAATAGCATGAGACAAAATTAAAAAAATATATTCCTGAAATCTGGTTGCATGAATTAGTACCTAATGTACTGAAATAATGAATACTGTCACGGGTGGTGACCAAAAGAAAACAGAAAATGAACAAGAAGAAATAAACGTTTAATGTGGCGAACTTGTGCCAAAAATAAAAGGGTACAAAAGAAAACAGCACAGCGTCGCGGGCGTCGATATCGGCGAAACCGCAGGATCGAGCGCAGAGGCGAGACTGACTCGACAAGGTCGCGAGCGGCGTCTTATCTAGAGTGAGTCACTATCTCGAAGATTCGGCGGAGAAGGTTCGAGCGTAGCGCGCTCGCGGCGAGAATGTACACGCACTTTCTAGAACAACATAAGCACGGATAAACGACAGAAGTTAGGTCCGGAGCAAGAATAAACGAGAAAGTACTAGAAGTCCGTGACCCTGCGCGCGGCATTATGTACACGCACTTTCTAGAACAACATAAGCAGGGATAAACGACAGAAGTTAGGTCCGGAGCAAGAATAAACGAGAAAGTGCTAGAAGTCCGTGACCCTGCGCGCGGCATTATCTCCGGGCTGGAAGTGAACGTCCCTACGACGAAGGTTGTAGCGGCCGGCGTCGACGCGTTGCTGGTCTTGAATCATGAGTCGGGCGAGCTGGCGGACTTCTTCGGCGCGTTGAGCAACCGCCTGGGCGTCGTCGCTCTCGTTGTCAGATGGCTCATGGGGCAGCATGGCGTCCAGCATGGTCGTTACCTTCCGACCATGCGTTCTTCTTGTTCATTTTCTGTTTTCTTTTGGTCACCACCCGTGACATTTTGGTGGAGGTGCGGGGTAACCGCATGCCCGTGCAGCGCTCCCCCCCCGAGTTCTCGCAGTGCAAGTCCGAACACAAGCCCCCAAGAACCCAACGAAGACCAGACCGAGATCCGACTAAGTCGCCGGAACCTTGGCCTACCCCCGGAATCAGGACCCTTGCTACCCAGCACCTCCACCAAAATGTCACGGGTGGTGACCAAAAGAAAACAGAAAATGAACAAGAAGAAATAAACGTTTAATGTGGCGAACTTGTGCCAAAAATAAAAGGGTACAAAAGAAAACAGCAGAGCGTCGCGGGCGTCGATATCGGCGAAACCGCAGGATCGAGCGCAGAGGCGAGACTGACTCGACAAGGTCGCGAGCGGCGTCTTATCTAGAGTGAGTCACTATCTCGAAGATTCGGCGGAGAAGGTTCGAGCGTAGCGCGCTCGCGGCGAGAATGTACACGCACTTTCTAGAACAACATAAGCAGGGATAAACGACAGAAGTTAGGTCCGGAGCAAGAATAAACGAGAAAGTACTTGAAGTCCGTGACCCTGCGCGCGGCAATACAATCAACGTTAACTACAACCCTTTACGTTGCGAAGACAGTTGTGGCCGACAACGCTAAGAAGCGCAAGCTAGGTCGCTACGTCTCGGCACGACAGTTTGCGCTTCTCCTGGACTTTCTCGGTGAAAGTCGAGTTTTCTCGGGGACTGCTACAGAGAGCTTTGTTACCAAGGAGGAGCGAGATACACTATGGGGCGTAATAGTTTGAGAGTTAAATGCCCTTCGGCCATAAAGAATAACTTTCTGGAACTCACGTGCATGCCAGACGTGGGCTTGCGACCTGAGAGTCTCGTGTCCCTAACAGAAGACCGGTGCAAACCTGCCAACTCTTCCGAATTTTTTGTAAAATGTATGAATTGGGACTAATTCTACGATTTTACGAATCTTGCTTCAAATTTTACGAAAAAAAGATACTTTTTTCATTTCTATTTTTTTAAACATTTTTTTCGTAAAACCGTTGCTGGCGGTACCTCACACTGCCACAAGAGGGCGACAGGTGCCGTCCACGGCAGCGTTGTGGTTTTTACTATCCGTCTATCCGGGGGCCACATATCCAAAATCAATCCAAAGCCCAAAGCCTTTGTTTGTGTGTTTGGCGGCGCATGTTGGTTTGGCGTGTTCAGACGTGGTTGGGCCTCTGTTTCGGCCAGTTTCGAGGCGAGAAGTGCAGCGTCTGTGTTTGTTACACGTGTAATCATAGCATTCCCCTGGTTGCGGTGGCTTCGCGGTGCAATGGCAAATTCCAAACCTAAAAAGAGGTACTTTCAGGTGTTCTTGAAGTCCTACACGTCGGAATTCCAGTGCTTTGTGCCGTCCAAAAAGGAGAGAAGTTTGGATTCTGTAGCACGTGCACGTGTAACGTAAGCGTTTTGCACGGTGACAAGGCTGACATTAAGCCTTGCCACCTTGCGAAACAGCCCCCCCCCCCCCCCCCCCCCCCCCCCGCAATTGCGTAAGTTTTACGAATTTTAATGTCCACAGGTTGGCAGGTATGCCGGTGGAGGAGCGAGTGATGGGCCGTCCCTAAACGCGGAGCAAGAAAAATTATTATTTTTTGTGGGGACGGATTTCTCTCGAGGGGGCGGGCGTGCGCCCCCGACAGTGGACGCGCCGCTGTGGGACTTCACGGCTGCAGCAGCAGCTTCGATAAGTACCGTGAATCTCTTGGATCATGAGCAGACACCATGTTGCTTTTTACCTTATTGAACACTAATGTACAAAACAATGTGGTGCGAATGTATTGCCTCGTGGTGTTTTCCACGAAAGCTTGGATATCGGGGCTGCAGCACATTTCTAGACCCACTCGGAGACAATAAATCCGTGACATTCGAAAAAAAAATAATATTGAGTTTAGGGTGCACACTATTAGACACAGGTATAACTAGAAGGGCTGTATAGCGTTGTGGCGTGTTACATAGTTGAATTATATTATGCAGGGGTCTGTGGCTGAAGGCGACATGGCAAAGGGAGGAGAGGAGGAACGTCCTGCGCAAGTGGCGTGCCCCCTACCACCGAATGGTACGAACGGTCTGGAGTTGATACGGCACGGGATCTGCTGTCCATTCGGCAGGACCAGCTGGCTGTCCAGCGAGAACTGCTGGCCACACAGCAGGGTCTGCTGGCCACCCAGCAGCAGCAGCTGGCAGTTCAGCAGGAAATGCTGCTCGTGCAGAGAGAGGCAGTCGATGCACTCCGTCGACTTGCAAGCGTAGGTGTTAAGAAAACTGTAGTGTAGTGCACTCCCAATTATTGTTGTTAGGCTGATTTTGGTCAACCCTACTTTAGCCAGTTAAGTTAGAAGGCAGTGTTCTTAGACTCAAACTGAAACCAGATATGATTTGTATGTGTATTTGAAGTGTCCAACAGCGAAGGCTTTATTTTGTTTATTTCAATGAAACCTTCCAGTGCAATAATGCTAATGAAAATTGGCAAGCCTTGAGACAAACTTTTTTCAACTTATTGAAAATTACCATACTGTGCTCGACAATCCGAACTACTACGTCTAAACCGTGGTTCAATAATCCACTTCATCGTTTATCTCATAAAAAGAAAAATGTTTCAGGAGCGCTAAAAAAGGAAATACTTGGCCTAAGCTTGCCACTTGCTCTTCCGAATAAAAAACTATGTTAAAGGGGTGTTAGCACACATTCTTTCTGATAACTCTAAGCAGACATTCTTTCTGCAAACTCTACCTAATATGTTAATAAACAACCCTCGCAAATTTTGGAGATTTGTACTGTGAAATTAATCTAGTGAATAGCTCTTGTAATAACATATTGAATAGTGAATGTGTGAATATTTAAATAGTGCGTTTTCTGATGCTTTCACTATTTCTACACCCATTACTGGAATTTCACCTGTTATAGAGAATGATTTTCCAATGGATTCAATTGTTATAAACATTCAGGGTGTTTTCAGCGGTATAGAAAACCTCAAAATATCTCCATCATGTGGCATAGAGGAAATCATTACGAAGGCTCTCACTAACACTAAATTTTCATCCGGTCTTTACTTCAAAGATATTTGAGCAGTCCGTGGACACAGGGGTGTTGCCCTCTGACCGGAAAATTAGTAAGTAGGCCAATATCACTCACCTGCCTCTACAAGATCCTCGAGCATGTCATTTACAGGCACCTGATTAACTTCCTGGATTCCTGCAATTTCTTCACCAATGTGCAGCATGGCCTCTGGAAACGCCTTTCTATTGGGACCCAACTACTTATTATAACTAACGATTTGTTTAAAAATCTTGACACCGGCTTTCCTACTGACGCTGTTTTGCTTAATTTCGCCAAAGTTTTTGCTAAAGTCCCGGACAATCGCATTCTTCTTAAACTTTCTTTCCTAAAACTAGATCCTCATGTTCCTAAGTGGATTGAATCATTCCTTATTCATCGCTCTCAATTCGTTTTCACTAACAGCACATCCTGCTCTTTCTCTCCCGTTTCTTCCGGTGTTCCACAGGAAATTGTGCTTGGGCCTTTGCTCTTTTTAATCTACATTAATGATCTCCCTCTTCACATCTCATCCTCTGTTCATCTTTTCACTGATGACCTGTGCTGTTTATAGACTAATAAAAAACCCATATGACCATGTTGCACTCCAAAACGGCATTTAAGGGGAGACACTGCTCTTTGAAGCAAAATTTTACTAAGAAAACACATTTTTAAAAATGTGTTTTTTGAAGTTTGGCAAGCACTTATCTTCTTGTCCTGAAGGATTTTCGACATATTGAATGAGGGCTACAAATATATTAAATAGGCTGTCAGGCTTTTTGTGGGTGCCTTTTAGGCATCCGGCAAAAAATTATTTTGAAACTGGAAGGTTCAAAAGTGTCATAAGTAATTTATAAATCATCCTAGAGCTTTCATTTATACCTTATTGGATTGCACATACCTCTCAGTTCACTGATCTATGTTTATTTTCTGAGCTCAGTATTTTAATTTGCGTTAATCCTTTCCATAATCATTGCAAATTAAATTTTCAATATTAATAAATCTAATTAGGTTACCTCAAAACAAAGTACATATTTGTAGTCCGATTGTAATGCCAAATAAGCCATGTAAATTTGATTTTATTTGAATCGCAAGTTATATAAAAAAGCTCTTGAAGCAGTGTGTCACACATGGCAGATGTGTCTCAACATTAGCAAATGCACACACCTTTGCTTTACACATTCTTGCTTCCAGCCCTTAAACTCGTTAACATTCAATGGCACTACCATTCTGACTGCTACACAGTAAAAATATCTAGGCGTTCGTTTAACCACTAATATATCCAGGAATGTTCATGTCGACGAGACAATATCATCCTCAAACCGCTCACTCGGTTTTGTTTGTCGCAATTTCAACTCTGCCTTTTCTATCCTTAAACGTCTCCTTTACGCCATGCTTGTTCGCCCTAAACTAGAGTATGCTTCAGCTATCTGGCACCCACATCAGTCTTTTTTTAACTAACGCAAATCGAATCTGTCCAGAATCGTGCTGCTCGATTTATTTTTTCTAATTAGTCTCGCTTTTCTTGTGTCACTGCAATGAAATGTCAATTAGCTCTTCCTGATCTTTCCGTTCGTCGCAGAATTTCCCGTCTTTGCCTTTCCATAAAATGTACTATTCGGAACCATTACGACAGTCTCTCCTCAGCCAGCCCAGCTATATCTCTGCAAGACTCGATCATTCGTGCAAGATTACCCTTCCCAAGACCATTTCAACATTCCCTTCTACCAGAAGCTATTGTAGACTGGAATGGCCTTCCAGATGATATTGTCACCATCACCGATAACGCTAAAATCAGAACTGTACTAACCATGCACTCCCCTCTGTAATGCCCTTCGGGGCCTTGAGGGTAATTCTAAGTAACTAAAGAAACAAATAAATAATATTCCGCCACCAGCGTGTGTTCGTGTAATTATAGGAAACTGGCCTCGTTACTAAAGGACTTGTCACGCGGCAACTCTGCCGTCAGTGTAACTAAAATGCATCATTCGCAAGCGCAGGCAAGGACGCCACCAAGGCAGCTCCAAAGGGGAAAGAGAACAGAGTAAGGGTGGATTTACTCGCCCCACATACGCCTTTGATCAGACTTCTCGACTTCTTTCGTTAACACAGCCATTCTCTTTTCTTCTGTGCTTTAGGAGCACCTAAAATGCCAGTAACTCGTTGTCTACGAGTAATCTAATAAGGTGAATGGTGAAAACTGCTCTGCAACATGACTGCACAGAGCTTACCAAGGTGAAAAGTTGTTTGGCAAAAGTTTCCTATTGTATTGCTTGCAACGCGTCTCAAAACCTCTGGCGTGCTTTTAACTTTACTAATGTGTTGCGTAACAGTTTGCATTTTGTGCATAATGCGCTCCCCTTTTCCTGCAGGCTGTAGAGGGACAAGCAGCAGCAAGTGCGCACCAGTCGTCCGCACTGACTTCGCTAGTGCTTCAGCTCGTCGGTGTGCAGAATCTCCATCCGCCAGCCGAATAAAGTGGGTCTCTATGCTCCATTTCATTTTTGGCACGGGTTACACCACCGTTACTTGAACATCTCAGTTGAAAAACTGCCATAGGTGTCCGCTTTGCAGAATTGTTAAAAGCGAGCAGTCGCAGTCCCGCTGTTCTTGCTGCAGCGGCCATTTTGTAAACTGTGGCTAGACCAAACAACATCTGTGCCTCGATGGGCTTCTCAAGCGTGGCACTGCTCCCCATTGTAGCTCGCTGTGGCTCGCGTGTGGTGTCCGCATTTGAAGACCAACTTTCCTTAACTGGTATGTCGTAGTAATCTTAGATTACGCCACAAGCGAACTTGAGATGCAGAAAGAAGGAATTTTTATCAATGTAGACTGCTTTGTAACATCTTCCAACTATTCATATTTGTTTATTCAAAGTGTTCAATAATGGCCGAAGTGTCTCACTTGGTGCACTTGTTAGTAACAGGAATACAAAGGATTTCCAGCAAGGAAGCCTAAGGAAGCTCGAGCACTTCTTAAAGGACACATGCAAAGGACTAATAAAGTTTTTTTAAACAGCCTGGTTGGGAAAAGGAAGTCATAAAACGAATTCACAAGGAAAATAAAAATTTTAAGAGCTATATTCACGGCGCTATACGAATTTGTAGTTGGCGCCGGCGGGCGCTGCGGAAAAGTGGCTGCTAGTTGTCACGTGACTGGTCGCTATTTGTCACGTGGTGCTTCCGCTCTATCGGAAGCTTCCTATGGTCTCTAAAAGTTAGTTATTCATCTTTATTTCAAGTGCAACAAAACACAAAGATTAATCGGTAACTTTTCGAACCCAAAGAAAGCTCCTGAAAAAGCGGAAGCAGACGTGATAGACCTGTGTGCCGGTCAGATGACGGCGGCAGCGCTGCGGGGTAGACAAACTTGCGCGGCGGTGGCGGTGTGGAGAAATGAGTTGACGGCGGCGCACCACGCTCAGCGTGCAGCGGCGGCGTGACTGTGAGTCGACTTTGAGACGGCGCACAGGTCTATCACATGACTTGCGGCGGCTCCCACGGGCGCAACTACAAAATCATTTTGTGCCGTCAATATAGCTCTAAAATTTTTTTTCTTCGTTCTAATTTTATTTTATAACATTCTTTTTCCATCTGGTCTGTTTACAAAAAAAAATGTTTTTTTACTTCGCATGTGTCCTCAAACTTTTTGTACTTTATCGTTAGAAGTTGGAACCGCGTTCCCGCAAGATAAATCGTGATTTGATAGAACTGAAACGTGATCCGATCCGAAACCTTGCCGGCCAGCAGCTTTCACGCGATCGGTAGATCTGTTTGGTGTACTTTAACCTTGCACCTGCTTGTCACTTCGAATACGATAACTTCGTTAATCGTAGTCTGCTGCTTCGATATTCAGTTGCACAATAGGATAAACTCGAAATTTGGTGCCCTGTTCCTCCGCGCAACTCCGCGTCCGTTGCTTACGCACGTCACGTGGTTCGCACATATAAGTACTATGTCGAGCACGTGTGGGTTGTGTGATAAGCAGAGCTGGTTTGCATTTTGAGCAGCTGAAAGCCACTAAGAAAATAATCAGACTTGTACCCGTCACTGAAAAAGTAACCGATGACAGTTACAATCACTTTGCTGTATAAAGTACCCGACTACAATTACAATTACAGCCTCAAAGAAGTAATCGAAAAATTACTCTAAAGTAAGCAATTACTTCCCACGTTACTTTTCATTCAAACTTTTTTTATGATAGCATAATCCGTGGAATCTCGCGCTCAGTTGTTAAAGAAAAAAAAAAGAAAGCCTCGACTGTTTTTGCTTAAAGCGCGAAACACACGTACAACCAAACCGTCCGATCCGACGTCTGACCGCGCAATACGACGGTCGGAGGCAAGGGTTTTCAACGCTCTCCGATGCTGCGGAACCCCCTCGCCCCCCAAGGTCATTCCGGCAGTCCGCACGTCGGATCGGACGGTTTGGTTGTACCTGTGTTTCGCGCTTAAAGCTGAGTGAGTGATGGCACACACCTAATCCCTCACAAGAGGCTAGATAAAGTCATTTTTCATACCCATAAGTAGTCTCCGGTGTAGAAATAAAAATGTACCCACGAAAAAGAAGCATAGTAAAGTGGCCTACTAATCCTCACAGCCTCGTGCTTAATAATTTCGAAAAAAAAAAGCCCGTTGCCCGGAGCTGAATAACTCCAACTCCCTCCCCCCCCCCCCCCCCCCCCAAAAAAAAAAAAAAAAGAAATGAGGAAGATTGTAATGGGGGGTAATTTTGTAATCGATTACAGCAAAAAATTAGTTCAACTAAAAAGATCATTACCCCTTAAAGGAAGTAATCGAAGCGTCACAAAATTGCAGTAAAAATAATCAATTACAAGTAATCTTGTAACACGTTACGTACGAGTCTGGAAAGTATAGAGGCTCACAAAGTTTCAAGTTTTCACACCTTTTAGACTGTTATCCCATCTACCTAGGTCCCTAACCACTCATGTTCATCTGTGCTGCTAAGCGCTATTGAAATTGCTCCCGTGCGTGTCTAAGACACAAGCTGAAGTGCAATGAAAACTGATCTGAGCTGCTCCTAGCCTGCTCCAGAACATAGTTTTAGCTGCTCCCAACCTGCTCCTAAACAGCTGTTTCAGTTGCTCCCGTGGCTGTTCCCAAGGACATTTCGCGAGTTCCACCCCTGCACTAACTACGTCACCGGACCTTGTCAAGTCCATTCAATACTGCGACGGGCTCCGTGATTATAGGTTACAACATGTCGACTTGCCACTCCGTTCTCGTCAAACATTCTATTTCCAAGATCATTCGCGATTATAATGAGGCTGATTATAGATGAATAGATCATGGGTTGACAATCTTTTTTGACCATTACATTTAAATTGTCCTCTTCCATCAGTAGAGGAAACCGGCATTATTTAAAGCTAAAATGAACAGTCTTATAAATATGTTTGTTCCGACAGCCTGAGTATGCACTGATTCAAATAACCCATGGTTCACCAAAATGCTGCTCTTTTTGCATAAAAAGAAAAGGCTATTTGCAAAGGCTAAACGTCAAAGGCACCTCAAGCTTTGGGTGCTTATAACTTTGCCCTTAAAAACTACAATAAAAAGTTGAAATTGGCTAAGTTTTGTTTTTATGACTCGCTGTTTATTTTGAATGGTAACCCAAGGAAGTTTTGGAACATGGTGACACCAAAAAGCAATAACTCTGCCATCAAACCAAGCCGCGACAATGGCGATCCCATACAAGAAAGCGACTGCTCTGCAAATTACGACCCCAGCCAAAATATTACGTCTGTGGGACGCCGCATTCTCAACTAATGCCGATAATAAAAATGCGACCCGCCGCAAGCCGCTGCTCCTTAGCGGGCGGCAAGCGGTTTGTCGATCGCCAAAGCAACATTGGGCCGTGACGTCAGTATCCTTCTCTTTTTTTCCTCTGGTCCAGGAGTTGCGCGTAGTGCGCTTCTTTGAGCCACTACCACAGCTACTTCGGCTTGCGATTGGCGTGTTTAGCCGTTGCTTTTATCTGTAGCCCGTGTAGCTTCGGTATAGATTTTTGTTTATTTGCTTGTGAGGACTTCAAGACTCGTTTTAGCGAGCAACTCGGTGCGCCCAAGACTGCCCAGCTGTTCCTCGAAAGATGCCGAGCGCAACTTGTAGCGCTGTGGGCTGCTCAAACAACCCGCTGTGCAACCCGGAGGTGCTTCTTCACAAGTTTCGAACGGACCGGAAATTGAAGAAAGTGTGGGTGAACGCTGTTCGATGAGTGGACTTTGGACTTCGGCTTTTATGCGCCCGAGGAAAAAAGAACGAAAAAACAGAGGTGTACTGCCCAGCACTCGTGTGTTCGGACGCCGCAGCTCGCGCCGTAGAGCCTCAAAGCTTCGTGTCTGGGACTGACCCGCAGCGCGAAAGTGAGAGGGCCCCCAGTACTGTACGTCACTGGCAGCACAGCGTAGAGCAACGCCGCTCCATCCACAGAGCCCCGATGACAATTTAGGTCTAGCGACGAGTACGGAAGACCACACACACGGCGACAGCCGCAGAGTACGGCACCGAACGAGTTCACTTGTTGTCCAGTCGCTAGCTTTTGGGTATACAAGCGACGAGTACGGCATAGCGCACGCATGGCGGCGGCCGCCGAGTACGGAATCGTACGAGTTCATGGGTTTTCCAGTCGCTAGCTTTTGGGTATATGCACTAGCCCTTGCTACATATGCTGGATAACTACCACGTATACAGAATTAAAACAAAATCAGCTTACCTCCTATCTTTAGACGGCTAGCGCAACAGAGGTAGGTGCCGCTCGGCGTGCGTGCTCGTTGAACGAGAACGATCCTGACGTCACGTTTACATAGCGGTTGATTTCGAGCGTTGCCGGAGCCTCGAGCGGCTAGTTTCGGGTTTGTTGGCCGCGCCCCAAACAAAACTTTGAGGGGTCCATATCTGTAGAACTACGCACAATAACGAGAAAAAAATTGCACCTTGCAGTTCAGGGACGCTGACTGGACTAAAAACAGTCATAATCCCAAAACCGAAAGTATGGACCGGAGTTGCCCTTTAACGTTTGCTCGGCTGAAGTGGAAAAGGGTGGGAGGAGCTTCCACTTCGTTCTTGACCTGTCACCGACTCTAGGTGCATCTTTTTAGCCACACCTGCACTGGTGAAGAAAATTGTAGGGCAATGTATTTACGGTTCTATCTCGATACACATGCCAGAAGTACACCACCTTGCACTTTCTTACACATGCCAGAAGTACACCACATTGCACTTTTTCACACCGGTGCAGGTAGTGCAACTAAAAAAATGCACCCACTCAAAAAAAAAAAAATTTGTATCGGCCCACCAAAGCTCTGTCAAAACCTCTTTGAACACAGTGTTTTATCAGCCAAATTTTATGAAAATGTGTACCAAAAGAAACCCTGACAGAGACATTTACGAGAGCAAACAAGTGGACTACATTGACTGCTTAGGCTTATAAAGAGAAACAAAAAAACTAAAAAAGGAAGAAAAAAATATCTGCATTACGATTTAAGAGCATGTCATTGCAACGAACTGGTGAGCATAGAATGTGTGAAGTTCTGCGTGCACATGATGTATGTGGATGCAAAAACATGCCTTCACCCCAACCCAATAAGTGATTTCCCACATCAGAAGCCGCCTCGGTGGCTCTGAGGCGAGAGCACCGGCCTACAGGTCCTCAGGTGGCGGGTTCGAATCCCGACCGAGGTGCCCGCAATATGACGGAGGCTTATTGCAGAGAAGGCACTGTGTAACCGAGCTCCGCAGGTGGTCCAAATTAATCCTCAGTCCTCCGCTGGGGCGTGCCAGATGCCCGTCATAGGTGCCAGATGCCCGTCATAGGTTGGGCACGTAAAACCCCCAAATTTGACTTTCCCACATCAGAGCTAAAATTTGTGCAGCCACCCACATTACATGGATGTAGAACTGTACACCTTCTGTGCTTCCCAGTCTTTGATGAGATATGATTAAGCTTGCACAGCGCGACTCCAGTGAGCTGAATGATTACGGCAAGCATGCCAACACCGCAGAGCATGACAAGCTCGATGAGAGAGGGCGTCCACCTTCCTGACTTTCCGACGCTGCATTGCTAGTGTTCTTTCTTTGAGGCTCCTAGTGCCAGTGTCGCTGTTGGTGTCGCTACTGTCATCATTGTACCCGCAGTCAGACTCTTCCTACACAAAGGGGTCTGGGGCAGACTCCGGAACGGAGCTGTGTAAGCAAACATTGTGCAGAATAGCACATCCTGTTGCTAAATTACGTGCTCTTTCTGGGTCGTAGTGCAGAGCGTGGTACTTCTGCCGGCACCGGAACTGGTTTTTCAGTTTACCAATGCATTGCTCAACAACAGCGTGTTGAGCGGTGTTGGCCGAGGCCAGACTCGACAAGACGCACCGCTCAACACGCTGTTGTTGAGCGCTGCCTCTTGCTGGGGTTGCCAGAAATAGGGGTGAGTAGCCAGGGCTCCAGAGGTAGCATCTGTCACCTGCAGACAAAAATGGAACCGTATTTGCCATGAATGTTCTCGCATAACATTTCCAGGAGTTGTCTGAAAGTGCACTTGTACTAAAATGGGGCTACTGGTATGGTTTTATGACTTTCGAGAGGACCTGCTGATTGAAAGTCAAACTGGCAGGAAAAAATGTTATGTCGGTAATTTAATTGGCTTGCTCAACCATGTAAATAATGTCTTGCAAACCTGCATCGCCCATTGTTGTTTACCTCAATCTTGGGTAGAGGCTACAAGGAACAGCCACCAGATCTTTTGTTTCGTAAGTATATCTGACCTAGCAATGTCAGTTGTGCTGCTCTGACCATTGGCCACTGAGTTTGGTCGTTTAAAGTTATCTAGAAGCACCATTTTTTCCTGCTACACAAAGAAATTTGAGCTATCAAACATTTTCATCCCTGAACCAGTGCTGGTAGCTTGTAATCGGAGACTTGGGTGGGCAGATTACGTACTACGAGATGAACACTTGATGGGTCCAGTGACAGCGTTACAAATATTACAGTTATACCCAGGTTCTACATTTAAAATAAAAGATACGTCGAATAAGAGTACATTCATTAGTGGGAAGAATGGTACAGATCTTGGGGCTTTAACGGAGACAGAATAATCTCATTGGCTCGGGCCAGACTCTCTCGGGCCACAATTATTTGGCTCCTGGGTTAGCATGCTATGAATTTTGGTGTAAGTAGGAAATAGCCTAATGCAGGACGCCAACCAACTGCTCTTCGCTGCAAAACCGAACTGTCGGCGCATGTCAACCGAAGCACGTTTTTGGGGCTGAGAAACGTAAGCGGAGATGATCGAGCAAGAAGAAAAGTATGCCAGTCATTCCAGAGTATCATGCCTGGTCTGTGAGCATCATGGGAGAGGTACGATTACAAGAACCAGAGGCACCTTGTCTCCGGCTTAGCGAGAGACCTAACGGCCATCGACTCATCTGTCTCCCGGACCTGGTTTCCTCTGTGAATCTTTACGTTTGGCCCTGCGTTTCGGGGTTAAAGGCCGACGACCAGACTCGAGATTCTGCAAGGCAGAATTTCCTCCTCACCATGGGAGAGGAGGAAGCGAGGGAATAGTGGAAAGCGCAAACTGGTCGTCGGTTTTTAAGGAGCAGACGTATGCAATCCTGGAAGTAACAAACAGCCTGTCGTGGGAAAACCAAGGTTCGGCACGTAGGGGCAAAAAAGCCTGCACACGAAATATAGGCAGCATGCCCGGCTGCCTCCTTGATACCGAAGCAAGCCCTTAAACAATCAGCAAAAGCAGAGCTCTGTGTCATAAGTGTGCCGGGACTCCTCCAACTAGACCCTGAACCCGGAAAACGCGACACTTGGTCTCCAAAAACTGAGAAAAAACAGGGTGACCAGATTCTGACAAAGACTGTATTTCGACTGACTAAAACAGGTTATCTACAATCAAACAGCAAAACGTGTGAAGGGGGAAATGGTGAAAACTAAGAGCTGAAGTGGAGAGGAGCAACGTCCTTTCCACAACGGGTTGTTTCGTGCGTGCCCGTTTTCTCTTCGCTGGGGCCGCGCCACTACGGGAAGGGACTGGGGAATGTCTCCTATATTTCTAAAACTTGTCGCGCAACCCGTTGCAAAATGGCCGAGTGGCTTCCCCGACGGAATGTATCCTGAATGGTCGCATGATCTGACCTAGAGACCCGTTAAAATAATTTTTGATAGGGGCTGTAGTTTCACGAAAAGGATTGGGACAGACCTCACAGGTCTCTCAAAAAGCTATGATGGGTCTCTTACACCCCTCAGGAATTGTTAAAGGGTACTCAGGCCCCTTAGAGAACTTTGACGGTCATCTAAACTATACTCGCCGTCCACGATCAAGCCCTTGCAGCATGCTAGATGAGCGCTTAGTTTCGAGGCCTTCAAAAACAAATCTCCCTTCCACCCCTCCGAGGGAAAGCAAGGTTCAACCTGTCGTGCTTCCTCCAGCAGCTGTCGATGCTCACACATCGTGGACATGGCAGGGTTAGAGATACTGTGCTTACGTTCATACTTCTTAGGCCATGCCCGTTGGCGCTGCTTCGGTTTAAAATGGTCAGTTTGGTCTACAGGGGAGATGCGAGGCACGGCACCACGAACGAGCTCCCATTTTCCTCTCGCTATTGTCGTTGCCTATTTTTTGTTTGTACACTGTCGGAACGTGCGCACTGTTAATGTGGAGACTGCACATGGTAATTTGCCGAGAAAGACTGGCGTGTGAGCAGTATCGCGAGGTCCCAAGGTGGTTTTTTCTGGATGTCTGCTGGTGGCTTAAATAAGTGATGTTTTTCTTTCTTGCTTTTGTAACAGTGTTGTTAGAGAATTTAGTATATTTTACGCCTCCATTCAATCGAAATTGTCACCAATGGTAAGGATGCAGATTTGTGGTAATGAACTGTCCTCTCATGTTAATATCTTTTCAATTCCTGATTGCATGTTAGTCTTTTCTTTTTTACAAATGGGGTACATTGTGTTAAGTCATGTACTACCATTTTATGTGCCACCACACATGACCTAGTGGTCGTTCTGGGGCATGATTCAAATAAAGCATTAATATTATTATTGTAAGGTATGCCAAAATGGTGCAACATCCAGAAAATTTACGTACAGTAGGCTGTGTCTTCATTTACATTTTAGCAGCACTTGTCATCTTAAGGTAGGATATTCTGGCATATGAAATGTGATTGTGTTAATGATACAAGCTCACGAGCATATTTTGTCTGGTGCATCCCGCAGAACTTGGCTTGATTCGAGCGGCAGCGTGTTCGCTGAACGGCATCTGCTGTCTCTGCAGTCTAGATCAGGAATGAGGTAAGACTGCAACAGAAGCGGCTACGTAGATGTCTGCAAGGTGAGTGATGCATGCAGCCATTTCTTTGTTTGATATTGCGTTTCAAGAGAAGATGAAGCTGCGGCATTGTCTAAAGGTCCTGGTTTCTGCTTCCGCCTGGTCAACATTGCTGCCCCATGAATCGTGTCTCATCGACTCTTATACTTTTTGCGAGCTGACGTTTGGGCTTGTTGCTTTGGATAGAATGCTATGGTGGGCTTGGCCTGGAGCCAGCTGAATGTCTTTGTCCATGAAGCCATAAACGAGGACATAATAATAATTTATTGCATATGAACAAAGCGAGGTTGAAGTCAGACCTGCCTAAGCCACATTGGGCTTGACTGGCAGCGTCTTGGATGCTTGACATGGATGCTGCTTTCCCATTTCGGGGTCGTGCTGTTTCGCCTTTTGCTCTAAGGGCTTGTTTGTACGTCTGCTTACCTGGTGTGCCCCGTGTGATAATTGCTTAGCGGAGGGAAATCTTTAACGCGGTGAGAATCTGTTTTATTTGTTTCGGCCTCCTCACGCTTCGTTGTTGTGCGGTTGTGTTGCAACCTTCCTTGCATCGTCGGATCCTTTGGTCTCTTCTGGAGACACGCATTTGCATTCTTCTTGGCTAGAAAGGTGTCACCCTGTGTCATTTTGCCTGATGTGGCAGTTTGCGCAGTATGTCTCTCCTGAGTGCTTCTCTTCCGGGTGTGCTTTGCTGCACTCCTTGCGTCTTTCAGGTAAAGTTCATCTTGGTCTATATTTTTCATGATTTCTTGAATCGAAAACTGGGCTTGGACTTCTTGTAAAACTCCTTACTGCATCGTTTGGCGCAAGTCCGCAGACCTCCACTGTGTGCTCTGCTTTGCCAATCTTGGTTTGGGTTATGTGAAGTAATAGTTTCGCAACTTTAGATGGGATGCTCACTATTGCAGTGTTTTGGCTCTGCTTGATCTGCAGGCACCTGTTGGCTTGTTGCCCCATTGTGCTGGCGCCCTGAAGCTGGGCTAGAGCAGTGAGGACGCTTGGAGCCGGCCTACGTTGAGTCCGTTGCATGGTCGCAAAATTCGCTTAAACTCTTTCAGGGGAAAGGGTGTGGGCGTGGGAGCAGGTCTGCGGGTCGTAGCTCTTCTCAGCTGCCTCGGCGACGAAAGCGAAGGTGGCAGCGTGACTTGCTTTTGAGTTAGGTTTAGCTGTTGCCGAGCTCGTCGACGCTGTGCCTTCAAGACTACGTTGATCCAGAGTTGCCTTGTTTTCTTCGTTCCCGACGATGGGTAATCCTGGTTATCTGCTGCACTTGTATCTTTTCGGTAGATGAAATTATTTTTATTTATATCCAAGCTGATTTCCGAGGCATACGTGACAGCCGTGCAGCACGCATCGGTTCCACCGGGCGGGGCCTGATTCATCGCCGTATTATTAGCTAGGCCTACAACGCTAACAGAAGGCTTAGCCTTCCCGCTCGGGAAAGTCTTCCTAATTTCACCACAATTGCACTCACCGGCGAAAAACAGGTGTCTTCATGTGCCTTTTGCTTAATAGAATATGGTGGTAATCACTAATTTGTGCAGAATATGATTTTTCTGAACTTTTGGGTGTGCAACACAGAGCTCATCAGAAACACACTTTGCCTCTACGGCGGCCGTCGGTGTTCCCCCCCCCCCCTGTAACGGGATGAATTGATTCATTCGTTCTTGAACGATGCGAGCGAAATCGTGAACCTTTTGGGCAACGTCGGGAGCACGGAGTGATTGAGGACCAGTCGTAATTGGAGAAATGATTGTACAAACTAACGTAATCTCCAGCGGAAAGATTGTGTCTATTCACTTCAGGATGTCTCCGTGAATAACATCTCATGCCATGTCAGATAGGTATACTGATCTCCAGTGGGGCATGATGTCCGTCCGGGGGGGGGGGAGGGAGGGAGGGAGGAAGGAGGGAGGGAGGAGGAGGAGGAGGAGGAGGAGGAGGAGGAGGAGGGGGAGGGAGGGAGGAAGGGGGGGGAGAGAGAGAGGAGAGGAGCAAGGAAACCAAGCTTGACATACCCTCTGTTATATCTGTACAGTCTAGATTTGCGAAACATAGATCAAGCATGTTGCCCTGGGTGTTTGAGATACAGTTGTATTGTTTTAAATTTGTAAATGATGAAAAATTCAGCAAGAAATTAGATTTCTGAATAATATAGTAACTTCTAGAGGACACTGAGGCTGCTTTCCAGCATATGTTACAGACATTAAAATCTCCAAGAACTATAAATTTGAATTTATTCAGGGCCTTGGTTGTACACTCAATGCCCAGTAGACATTGGCGAAAACCATCTGGAGACGTGTCAGAGGGCAAGTAATAAGCGCCCAGGAGGATATGCTCGCCATTCGCACATGGCAGCTCTATCCACACTGACTCAAACAATGTCTCAAGATCCGGACGCCTAACACGTTGTAAGGACGCATCAATTTCTCTCAGCACTCCACCCAACGTCTTTTTCCTAGTAGAGAATACACGATCACGTCTAAGTACTGCAAAATTAGGTGGGAAGACATTGGATAAATAAATGTTAGAACAAGGCCAGGTCTCGTTTAGCGCAATAATAGACACATCAGTTAGGGTTACATTAGAAAAAAGTTAGCTTTTGTGGGAAGACCTTGGACATTCTGATAGTAAATGTCTAGGTTACGTATCTGTTCCGGCATTATGGAAGAGAGGCGCTTCGAATACCGCTTGCTATGTGTGGCTCTCATTCAGCTGACCTGTCAACTCGTTGAAAAGGCTTCCCTCTGGCCAGAGAAGGGGATCAAAAAGTTTCTCTATTTCTTCATTTGCAGCCATCACTCGTAAGGACGAGTAGCTTTCATGCCGTGTCTTCAGTCGGGTGCACGCAAGCTCGCGAAGAGGGCCCTGCTTCCTAATGTGGGTTTAAAGGCTCGGAGGATCGCAAGATGGGCCGAAATGCGTCATGTGCACAGCGTGTTGGCGACGTGGTGGAGAGGGTGGCAGTGCCACAGGTGTACAGCTGGCTGACACACTTGCCCTCAACAACGGCCGTCTTGCCCTGGGGACCTTTGGCCCCTCCTTGCGGAACCCAGCCCCATTGAAGTTTGATGGAGCTTGATGGCATGGATGCCCTGAAGGTTGGACAGGGTCACCAAAGGAAGGGGATGGTGGCGGCTCATCGCCGCAGTTTAGGAAAAAGGCAGCTGTTTCCTGCCGGCCGGTTCCATTGGTTCCGAGTGTTACGCACAGCTCCGAGCTCAGTCCGCTAAGACAGTATGGCACTTGCGTGCAGCTGGGAGGTATACCTATACCCTTGGCAGAGCTGCGCGTTCTCGTCATGAAAGAGCAGCGACCTCGTGTGTGAGGAACGAGATCCCCTCGAGGGAGTTGAGGAGGAGGGCTTGTAAGGATTTCATGTCTGCATGAGGACCGCCTGGGGAAGAGGAAGGTTTCTCCGAACGAGTGGAAGCAGTGGGGGAGGGCGGTGCGGAGTGGTGGCTGAACGACGCTTCCGTCAAATCCGGCCTGGCTTCTGCTGTTAGGACTAGCAGCCCCGCTGATGTTTTGCAACTCTTGCAGATTAAGGAGCTTACCCCAGATTGCAGAAAGGTGGTCTTATTTTCCGTCCAGCAGGTATACTTGGTGTGGGCACATAGCTGGCACCCTGAACAGTGTAGAAACAGCAGTATTCCATAGAAGCAGCGGGAGCAGATTCAGCATGCGTCCTTTGCTGTGCGCAATAATAATAATAATAATAATAATCTTTTTATTCACACAACGCTTTCGGTATGTCAAATGACGGGTCCGTCTAAGCCGACAATTATTAATAATAATAATAATAAAAATAATAATAATAATAATAATAATAATAATAATAATATTAACAGCATCTGTCCTTGCTGGGAGCAATAATACTACTACTATTACTGATAATAAGATTACTACTACTGTTAGCGCGTCAGGAAATACAGCGCTTTGTAACTCGGGTTTTTTATAAGAGACGAGAAACGTGAATACATTGTTAGGGTACAGGTTACAGACGTCCGACCCTAGTCGGCGTGATGGCGTCGCGCTCGACAACAGTTGTTGCTTTGCCGGAAGAAGGCTGGCGGCTCTGGCCAGTGTTGCCGCTTCCGGCCGCAACACTTCCCCCACACTTGGTGGAATGGTGGAACTACAAGTCCAGCCGCTCGGGCGGTCGGTGTTGTTGCACTGGACGCTGCTCCTTGCTTGGCTCCACGGTGACCCTTGAAGTCTCTGGAGCCACTGAGGATTGGCCCCATTCTAACGTTAAATCCTCATTGCGCTCACTGGGTTGGTGCAGAGGGTCAGGTGTGTTGACCTCAAGCCTCAGGCGTAGCTGGTCATGATGTCTGCGGATCATCCCACCAGGTGTTTGCACCAGCGCCATGCGGTTTCCAAGTTCTTACGTGATGGTTCCACTCAGCCAGCGGGGTTCATTACCAAAGTCGCTTGCACAAACAGCCTGACCTCGGCTGTTTAGTTGCTGGCCATGCCAGTGGCTCCCTACTCGGTGGCATGGGAGCCGCCCGTTGGCACACTGTGCACCGGTGAAGCAACTCTTCCACCTCACGGTCAATGCCTGGCCACCACACCAGCGTGCGTGCCAGTGCCTTAGTTGCATTGACTCCCTTGTGAGTATCATGAAGCTCCAATAGAAATGCCCTCCGTGCACATTCTGGAATCACCACTCTTCCAGCCATGCAGATGAGGGCCCGTTCCAGCGTGAGTGCATTACGATGATGCCAGTATGGCTGAAGGCAACTGTCCAAAAGTCTTTTTGGTCAACCTCTGCTGATCGTGTCTTGTAGGCTTTGCATAATTGGGTCCTTCCCCGTCAGGTCTTCTAGCTGTCGTCTGGACACTGGGCTGGCGTCCAACATGTCCGCTGTGAAGACCCCCATATCTTGGGCTTCTTCGGTTTCTGCTCCATCTGGGGCAGTTGCCATCGGCAGACGACCGAGTGTCTGCGTTCAGGTTTTGTGACCCAGGCTTGTACTTGATCACATACTTACACGCTCCAAGCGTTAGTGCCCACCTCTAGATGCGTGCCGCAGCCATGCTTGGAATCGATTTGCTTTCTTTGAACAATCCCACCAAAGGTTGGTGGTCTGTCGTCTGTCTTTAGGGTGAAGCTCCTGCAGAGAAGGTAATCCCTAAACTTCGTTACCCCAAAAATGAGCGCAAGCGCTTCCTTCTCCAGCTGCTAATAGTTCTTCTCAGCCTTGGTAAGGGATCCTGACTGGAAGGCGATAGGCCTGTCGATGCCATTCACGCAGTGAGACAGCACTGCTCCTAGGCCTTCTGGTGACTCATCACACTCCAAAATGAGTTCCCTACTTGGGTCATAGTGCACAAGAAGGTTGGACTTCTGCAAGGTTGTTTTCGCCCCGTCGAATGCAGCCTGTTCTTCTGTTCCCCATTTCCATTTCACCTCACTCCTCAGCAGGTTGTGGAGCGGAGCCAGAAGTGTAGACATCCTAGGCAGGAAACTCCTTTAGTATGTGATGAGTCCTAAAAAGGACCGAATTTCTTGGAGGTTGCGAGGTGCAGGAGCCTTCACGATGGCGTCCACTTTCTTTTCTGATGGATGCAGCCCACGTCGGTCGATCCAATGTCCGAGGTAGGTAACCTTCACCAAACACACATTTCTCTTCCCGCAGTCGGATGCCATTTTTCCTGAATCTCTGCAGAACCTTCCGCAGCGTCTGCCCAAATTCGTCTTTGCCTTCTGCCACCAAGACATCATCCAAGAAAACCTGCGTTCCCAGAATGTCCTTCAACAACGCCTCCATTTTCCTTTGGAAGATCGCTGGTGCTGAAGCGATGCCGTATGGCAGCCGGTTGTAGCAGAAGAGACCCTTGTGGGTGTTGAGCACTGCTGCCTGTCTGGATTTTTCATCTAAGGCCACGTGGCAGTAGGCTTCCCGAAGATCCAATTTCGAGAACCAATGGCCATCCTTCAGAGGTGCAAAGATGTCCTCCACTTTGGGAAGTGGGTATTGTTCGATGTCGCATGCCATGTTCAGGGTTACTTTAAAGTCCCCACAGATCCTGAGACCTCCATTGGCCTTGGTCACTGGCACTACTGGCGTTGCCCACTCACTGTGGAATACCAGAGACAATATCCCCTCTTTGCACATTCAGGCCAGTTCTTCTCCTACCCTGTCACGTAGGGCATAGGGAAGAGACCAGGCCTTGCAGAACTTGGGGTTTACCTCTTTCTTTAAGTTGATGTAGGCCACAGGTCCCTTCATCAACCCCGTCCCCGGCTAGAAGAGATCCTTGAAGTCTTCTTTCAGCTTCTTGACCGTGTCCTGCACTTGGTTGTCACTTGTTTGCATGCTCCCAATTAGATGCTCTTCCAGGAGGTTCAATGCTTAGATGACGTCTCGACCACACAAGGATAGACCCGTACAATCCACAATGTACAGTTGTCCTTGCACTTGTTTGTTTCCATACCTTACTGGCATCGCCAGGACTCCCAGCACTGGTAGTTTCCCCAGGTAGCAGTGGAGCTCCTTGGTAGTTTCCTGTAGGGGTGGCCAGACCTTATCATTCTTGGAGTATGTGTCCCTAGAAATCATGCACACGGGGGAGCCAGTGTCAACCTGCATGGTCACTTCTACTGTTCCCCACTGGAGCACTTCGTTGACTGAATCAACCGTAGCTTTTGGAGTGTGCACTGTGAACAAGTGGAAAGCCTCCTCTGCCTGTCCTAGCTGTGCTTCTTCCGTGAGCAGGTTGGCCTGCTGCTTCTTTCGGTTGACCGCCGGTGTCGACTGAGTGCGAAAGCACCGGCTCGCCAAATCTCCCTGCTTGTTACACGTGAAGCACGTCGTTTTCTTGTGTGGACAGTTTGGCTGGTCATGAGAGCTGTCTCCGCAACGAATGCAGGGCTGCGCAGTCTTCGTCCGAGACGTTTCCTGCTGACGTCCCTTGTGCTTCTTAAACCGCAAGGCATTCACGTCCCCTGCAGTAGTGCGTAGCGAACTTGAGCCAGGAAGCCGGTCGGCGTTCCGCATTGCTAACTCCGCAGCCAACGCTGTGTCCAGCGCCTCTTTGAGCGTAAGTTTCTTTGGTTTTGCCAGGAGGATCCTCTGCACCGTCTTCTCGCACCGTCCGATGACAAATCGGTCCCTTAGGTTGTTGTCTAGAGCGTCCCCAAAACCGCAGTGGTCTGCGATTCTCCGTAATTCGGCCAGGTAGTCCGCGACGCTTTCCCCCTCATTTTGCTTTAGTGACTGGAACCTGAACGTCTCATAGATCTCGGACGGTTCCGGACTGAGGTGCTGCGTAAGCGCTTTCATGATCGTGTCGAAGGTTTCGTCTCGCGGTTTGTTTGGCGCCACCAAGCTTCGCAGTCATGCATAACTTCCGGGCTAAAAGCGGATATTAGGATCGAACGTTTCCTACCGTTGTCCCTCACCCTGCTGGCGTCGAAGTATGCCTCCAGTCGCTCCACGTAGTTTGTCCGATTCTCCACCGCCGGGTCATACTGGATCGGCGCGGCGTAGAGGGCTTGAGCTTGCGCCATGGCGGCCACCGCTTCTCCTTTGTTCCCGGGCCCCACCGTCACACCGACTAACACCACTTAACGTTCATGTACTGGCGTTGGGTTGTCCTCTCCTTATCCCATCCTCGTCGTCATTGTTAGCGCGTCAGGAAACACAACGTTTTGTAACTCGGGTTCTTTATAGGTGACGAGAAACGTGAATACATTGTTAGAGTACAGGTTACTGACGTCCGACCCTAGTCGGCGTGATGGCGTTGCGCTCGACGATTGTTGTTGCTTTGCCGGAAGAAGGCTGGCGGCTCTGGCCAAGGTTCCCGCTTCCGGCCGCAACAACTACTAATAAATTCATTACCACAGACATCGGCTCTCTTTAAGAAAACGGGCACATCAAAGCAAATAAGGTGCTTGTGTGATGCCACCCTGCAGTTAAAAAGTCAAGCATAGCATAGCATAGCCACTCTAAACCTAAAAATAAACACATGCACATAAGAGTATTGAAAAAATATATGATACTTTTTATTTCCTCTCCAGGGAGCGGAGGGGCAAGGACAAAAAGCTGCATTCAGCTACTTGACGAGGTCCCTGCCCCGATTGAAACGGCAGAGAGAGCAGTGATGACAATGTTTCCTAATCACTCATTTACAAACCAAATGAAATAACAAATACAAAACTACACACATACAATAAAATTGGAGCAGTAGTCAACAAAAGACGCTAGATTTTGTTAGTGAGTGTCAGTAAGCGTCATAAACAGGGATATCACGTGGGGCTTGGTGACAACCTCAAGTATGACGTGATATTGAATCAATTTGTTTAGTAAGTAAGCTAGATTGTGCCTTTTTGATTCATGTCCATATGTTGTTTGAGATGTCGGCACAAACCATGGTTCTGCATGTCGTGTATTATGGCTTGTGAGATGCTTGTTTAGATTAAAAAATTCAATTATGAAGGTGTTATTTGCGAGTAGGGCAGATCTGTAAAGGCACGTGAGTCTTAGTTTGTATAGGAAAGATATATTTAGGATGTTTAACTGCTGCAAATAATTAGCAGTGCTCTCATTCTATGTGAGATTTGCTATTATTCTAATTGACTTTTTCTGTGCACGAAGGAGGATATGTGTGTTATGTTTATTAGTTGTACCTCATATGGAGATTAGAATATGTTAGGTGAGGAACAAAATGAGCCATTGTATAACATTTTCTTAATATTGCATGGTAGGCTGTATCTATGTTTATTTACCAGCCCATTTTTTACCAGCCATTCGGCTTTGTTCGGCATTCGGCATTATTACCAGCCCATTTATTTACCAGCCATTCGGCTTTGTACGGATGTGATTAATGGTATGATAGTCCCATGTGAGGTGTTCTGTAAAATGAACACCCAAGGATTTCATTTCACTTACAACTTCTATTTTCTGGTTGTCTAAATGAAGATATGTTGGCCTACAAGTTAATTTGTTTCTGGGTCTATAGAAAATCGCTCTAGTTTTATAAGGGTTTATTTGCAGACAGTTTGCAATGATGTATCTTTGCAAATTTCTAAAAGAGCTATTTGCTTCTGAAGCTATATCAGTCGGGTCAGTACCAGTAAAAAGAAGTCATATCATCGGCATAGGCTATTATTTTTGCTGATGTCATTATGTTGATAATGTCAATGTAAAGCATGAAGAGAAGAGGGCCTAATGTGCTGCCCTGGGTCACACCTGTTGTAATAGTGTCAAGTGGAGATAAAGAAAAGTTTATACAAACAGATTGAGACCGAGGCTGTAAATAAGATTGAATTAATAATGCTGCGCTTCCTCTAATACCATAAGCGTGAAGCTTAAGGTGTAGTATATCATGATTTATGTCGTCAAACACCTTATTAAGGTCAATAAATATTCGAGGTATGAGTTCTTTCTTCTTAAATGCTTCAACAATTCATTCTTTTTGTGTTAATAGTGTGGTTTCTGTCGACCTGTGTTTACGAAAACCAAATTGTGAGTTAGATAGAATATTATGTTTGTTAACTCTTAAAAGCCCATAATGTTTCTATCAGTGATAGGAACATGAAACTCGCTAGAAATAATGTTTATTGCTGCACAAGCACAAATAATAAAAGGTATGAAAATACTAATTGAAAGCCATTAATTAGGGCATGGGAATATTCTTCCCTCTGGGCCTTCAGTGCCACACATACTCTTGGTGACACTTGGCAAAACAGGGCACCACACAAAGGTGTACTTTGCAAGTTGTGCATGTGATCTTTGATCTTTTGTCATTTTTGGCCGTGGAGCAGTACCTACACCTCTTGTAGGCTGCTTTGCCCTGTGGGTAATGTGGCCCGTTGGACAGGTGCACCTCATCTGGCACGCCAAGGTTTTTGTTGGTACTTGCTTGCTGCAAGACGCGTCGAAAAGCGGTCGTGGCTGACCTTTTCCTTCCATTATAGCCGTTGGCCAACTGGCGTGCAAGTATTAGGAGAAAACTCTGGTGGTTCGCCTCCCCCTCTGACAGCTGGTAAAGGATGAAGTTATTCACAAGAGCACAGTCCAGAAGAAAGTAGAAGATTCGCATCCACCATTTTCTTGACTTACGAGTAACGGTGTGATACTCTCGCAGCTGATCAAAGCGGTCTACTCCCCGCATGTGCTTCGTGTACTCAGGCGTGGAACGGCTGCGCCATTTGCGCCATTTTGCGCCAGACGCATGTGTCTGCGCCATCCTGCGCCATGTTGCAGAAACTGCGCCACAGCCAATACCTCGCGCCATTATGCGCCAAATCGCAAAACGTGCGCCAAAAAACTCTTTATTTCGTCTTAGTTTCGGTTTCTATCGACTCGATTGGCAATAATGAGGGCGATTAGCCTGGTCGGCCTTGTAATCCTTTGTTGTGTTTATTCCCCCTGTCTATCCCGAGTCGGAAGCGCGCGAAAAAAACTCGGATTCTAAGCGCTACACGACCTGCGACTGGATTGTTATTCTTCAACCATAAGCGGTAGGGCAAGTCGGCCGAGGTGAGGTCGAGTCGTTAAGCACCAGATTGCATGAGGCTCTGCGGCTCGGGATCCGGACGCCATCCAGTCGAAAGCAAATGAGCAAAAGATTCCTTTTAGTACTTCATCCTTAGGAGTTGGAACCGCATTCTCGTAAGATAAATCGTGATTCGATAGAACTGAAACGCGGTCCGATCCGAAACCTCTCCGGCCAGCAGCTCTTACCTTGCCGGCCAGCAGCTCTACTTATCTGCTCGGCGTACTTTAACCTTGCTCCTGCTTATCGCTTCAAATACGATAACTTCGTTAATCGTAGCCTGCTGCTTCGATATCGAGTTGCACAATGGGATAAACTCGAAATTTGTTGCTTTGCTCCTCCGTGCAACTGCATGTCCCTTGTTTACGCTCGTCACGTGGTTCGCACATATAATTACTATGTCAATCACGTGCGGGTTGTGCGATAAGTAGTGCTGGTTTGCATTTTGAGCAGCCGAAAGCCACTAAGAAAATATTAAGGACGCTATCTTCAGAAACATCAGGTACTAGCTTTTTGATTCTCATTAAGGCTCACAAAGTTTCAAGTTTTCGCATCTATTACACTGTTATCCCATCTGCCTGGGTCCCTAACCACTGATGTTCATCTCTGCTCCTCAGCAAAATTGAAATTGTTCCCGTGCTTATCTAAGACACAAGCTGAAGTGCAATGCAAACTGATCTGAGCTGCTCCTAGCCTTCTCCAGAATGTAGTTTTAGCTGCTCCCAACATGCTCTAAAACGGCTGTTTCAGCTGCTCCCGTGGCTGCTCCCAAGTACATTTCATGAGTTCCACCCCCGTGTACTGCACAATTGCTAGTGGACACTTGATGCTTCTCTTTGACGCGTCCTTATTTTTCTTTTCCACTGTTACCGTCTCTGAAGGATCGTGGTCTGTTGTTACTACGTTGGCTAGCCGCTTGTCTTGCCACTGGATCGCAGCAACATTTCCCTTCACCTTGTAGTTGTGGTCGCCTTCATTGATTTTCTTTTTGTTCTTCACAACATCAGGAAGACCTTTTCTTTGTGCACGGACAGTTCCCACGGCATATATCCCGTGGTCAAACAGGTTTTGCATGAGTTCGGGTGAACTCAAAAAGTTGTCGAACACTACCAGACACTCCGTCCCGACAAGTTCCTCAGTGAATTTCTGGATTACCCTGTAGCCGAGCCCACCGCCATCGCCCTCTTTGCCCGTGTAGACTTCGAACTGGTTAATAGAGCCAGTTGTAGCATCAGCAAGCACCCATACTTTGAACCCACATTTGATAGGCTTCATGGGCATGTACTGTTTGAATGACTTCCTTCCTTTGAACAGAATCATACTCTCATCAATTGAGTGGTATGCAGATGGCTGGTAGCTAGCTCTGAATGTTTCGGAGAGCTCTGTGATAAGAGGTCGAAGTTTGTGCAAAGGGACATGGCCGACGTCTCCTTTTCTAGTCGCTGTCTTGTTGTCGTTGGCATGCAGTGATCGAAGAAGCTGAAAAAGTCGTGCTCTTGGCATCACTGGGCTAACTGATGCCACTCCGAGGTCGCTGTCCGTGGACCAGTAGTCCCGTCTGTTTTGAAGTTGAAGAATGCCCATTCTGATGAGAATATCTAGGAATCCTTTCATTTCTTCAGCTGCGGTATCCTGCCAAGCTTTCGTTTTGGTTTCTTTGGCGTATATGTTCGTTTGCTCAACGAGTATGGTCAAAGCACCTCCGAACAGGGCATCAAAGATCATTATTGGCGTGTGCGTTGGAGGAAGCTTAGGAGTTGCAGGTGTTTGGCAGCAATAATCGGGAATGTTGCTTCGGTGGGGAAGCGAACGTATTGCCCACTCACTTGCAGTCTCTTCATCATCACTGGCGTCATCACTTGAGTGCACATCATACGCACTCACCTGTGCTGCTCCTTGTGACGCTGTGCTACTCGGCTGGACTTCCGAACGGGTTACCGCACCCGACGGAACATCGTCGCCGTCTTCTTCTTCCTCGCTGTCACTTGACTGATTTGGGTCATCAGGCAGGGAGAAAAAGACATCCAGTGCCTCGTCCACTGACAAGAACTTCGACATATGTGGAGAAACAAGCGCAGGTATAATGTTCTGCTAAAGGCCCATAGGGAAATATATTCCCACCACCTATGGTCGGGAAAAACCATTACAGCACCTAATGAACGCAATGAACATGCTTATAAGTGGTTAAAATCGATGCACGAGATGCCGTAGAGACATTAATTAAATATATGCACCTTTAGAAGTTGTTTTTTGCCGTCCTCAGGCTAAAGTTTCTTCGGCAAATTGTACGAGCACAAAGAGCCGAAGCCATGCCACCTTGCCGGGAAAAAACCATTCTCGCCGCCTAGTGGATGCACCGAAAACCTTCAAAATAATTTTGTGTAGTTTGTTAGGCATGTGGCTAGATGGCGCCACAATACAGAAAAAATAAAAAATTTGCATCAGTTGTTTATGGCGCCTTTTTCGAAGTGGGAAGCATATTCCCTTTGGGCTTTTAAGGGCTAAGCAAGTTGGTTAGTCTTGAATGAATTATTTTCTCAAGACCCTTAGACAGTATCGGTAAAATTGATATCGACCTATAGTTAGTGAGGTTGTTTTTGTCACCACCTTTGTGCAGCTCCGTTACTTCTGCCTTTTGCACTTTTGGAAAAACACTGGTTGTTAAAACGAGGTTAAAAATGTACGTGAGTGGAGGAGCAAATATATCAATGGCATATTTGATGGGTTTAATTTGCAATCCACTTATGTTCTGGGATCAGCAGTTTTTAAGATTTAGGAACATGCTAATCACTTCACTTATTGTAGTAGGAAAAAACGTAGATTCATTAGGAACATATCGCGATGTTACCGACGGATCTATGCTATAATTTGCTGGTTGTACCAAATTTACGAAGTAATCATTAAAAGTGGTAGCAACCTGTAAGTCGGGCAGTTTGCTTCCATCTAGTTCAACATTATAACGAGAACATTTTTCAACTGGTTTTATAAAATTTGAGTTTCCATAAAATATCTCCCTTTTGTCTTACGGTATTATTGAACAGATTGTTATAGTAGTAATTCAATTTAGCATGTTTCAGTACGGAATTCAGTTTGTTACGGAAAGATTTATAATCACATAATTGACTTGGATCCCTGTTTTTAATAAATTTTTTAAAAAGATTTTTTTTACGGTATGTTTATTTTACGAACTGGTTCAGGTGTGACCCATGGCGTTCTCGACTTTTTGCTTTTCCCTATTTGTTATATGAAAAACAATTTTCATGAATCCTAGTTAAAGAAGAGAAGAAAATGTTATGAGCTTCATCTGCTGTTTCTTTATGTATACTAAGCTCCAGTCAGTATTACCTATGGCATTAAAAAACATGTCCAATCTTTGGGCATTCATTTGTTGAGCAAATATTGGTTCCTGTAGTGGTATTGATGTTTTACTGCGAAATTTTCTAATAAATGAAAAAAAAAATGGTGAAAGGGTCGTTGACATCACTGAGTATTACGCCAGAATACCCATGTTCATTATCATTATTTGTTATGAAGAGGTCAAATGTTAGACATTCGATTAAATTGTTAAAACCATTTGATTCGAGAATAGAGGTAAATAGAGTTTGCGAAGCAGATACAGTGGACAGGTCTATATTGAAGTCTCCACTCATTAACAATGTATATATTTGTTGACGCATACAAAATCAAGAAATTGCTCCAGAAACACATTTTCTTTGGCGCTGCACAGTAACCGCCCCTCTTGGCGTACAAGTGGTACAAGTACAGTGTAGCAGAGGCAACACATTGCACTCAGGAGTCAATTGAGATTTGTGTCATTGTACATTATTTATTATATCTGTGTTGTGTGGTTAAGCAGCTGCTCTCGCAAGTGTGTCGACTTGAATGTACTTTCTTCTACACTTCTTTTCATCCTGAGATGGACTAACTGCAAAGCCTACAATCGTGAACGAGTAGCTGTGGTACTCCCGGTGAACGTGCGCTCGTGCAGCCGAGGTAGTATGATTCAATGCAAGGAGCTCGCGCTTGTAACCTCACAGGCTAGTTGATGTTAGGATGAGACGAAGTATTGGTTAGTTATTCTTTATTTCAATATCTCAAGTTTCTACGTTACATAAACATATCTTGAAATTGCAAAGATATCTGTCGTTATTGCACTTATGGGCTATCGGTCATTGTAGGGCATGACTATGTTGTTTTAAGAGAGGACGAGCTGCGCTAAAGGGAAAGTCCAGTTTAACTAGGGAAGGTGTCGTTAGGCACGCTTGAACTGCACTTATTGACAGGTTTTTTTGCAGTGAACAGTGTTCCACGTGAAACAAATTTTTATTTACACAAAATATGGAGGTGTATCAAGTTTGTACAGTACTGTGTTTGGTACTTGTATGCAAGTGCATGGTTGTTCATTATGTTTCTCATTTGGTTAAACTTCCTAGTATAAAATAAACCTCGAAATTAAAAAAAAATTGTCATTGCATCGCTAAAGAAATTGCAATGCTATGTACGTGTACCCCATATCTTTCACTGAGGCACCACAGAAAGTTTTGATGATTTATGGAAAAAAATAGGTAGGTGAGGAAACTGAATAATCAACACGTCTGGTGCACTTCAGGTGGTGTCTTCATAGGTAGAGAATTTGACACAGCTTACACAAATCTGCAGTTGCCAAATTTTTGTGTTTTTTTTCACACCTGAATAGTTCTCACCCAAGATACTACGTAATGGAATGAGCTAGTGTGGGCCAGTTGGGCCTCCACTTAAATGGTAAAATCTGTTTTCTAGTGCTAATCCGTATGAGTAAAGTGAAACAAAGCATGAATGTTGTGTTTGGACCAAAAAATCGTACAGGATACTGTACACTTCTGCAGTGTGATGAGAGTACTAGAAAGTGTACAATACAAGGAGTACATAATAGTGTCATAAAAATTGGAAACATGTCAATCATTCATTCAAACCAAACGGACACAAACAAAGCGAGGGTTGAAGATGGTTCTAAGGGAACATTCACGGACAACCACGTCCCACAGAATGTACTATATTACAATTTGGAACATGTTAAAATCGAATTCTATTTAAAAAATTTAGATCTTGGAATCCTTTCCCCCATCTTGAATTTTTACTCATGTTGGTGCAACATTGTATGTTTTCCGTAGTATGGCTGCCTTTTCCAAAACACGTCCCCGTGCACGCCAATGCTCTTGATGAAGAGGGCAGTGTCGTTTCAGCCCAGAAACATTGGATAGGCTGCAGTTGCCCGATTGTCTTTTGCACTGACCGGAGTGCCCCTTTGTGGGTGAGCCGCACAGACCCAGACCGCCAACAGATGGTGTCCCTTCCTGAAGCATGGAGCTGCACTCTCTAAGCAGTTCTAGCACTCAGGTTATCTTGGCTGGTGCAGTAGTAGGAAAAGCTTTTTCCCCTTTCAAATTCAGCTGGGACTTTTGCTTTCAGCACTCTTATTCCCAACTTTTCCCGATGTTTCAAGTCTGGGAGTGTGGTGTCTGTGGCTCTGCAATATTTACTCACATTAGCCGCAAGATGTCCACACCTTTCCGATGGGGTGGCTACTGCAAGATCCGAGACAGTTAAGCTGTCAAGGCTCATTAATGGGCCATTCTTATGAGAGGCAGGCAGCCTGTCGAAGCACCAACCTTGGATATTCAAAATTATGGCACCAAAGTGTTTGCAGGGCAGTCTCGTCTTCTGAAAATCAGGGCAACTGCAGCTTGTTGTGGTGAACTGTGCAAGGTAAGAAGCATTTGCCGATGCAGCACTTTGAACATGAAATATGCCACTAGGCTCATCTGCGATTATGTGGTCCGCATCAATGTCCCCGGCAGCATGTAGACTTGCCATTATGTGCTTGACCACGGCACGTGGCCTGTTGTGCAGGAATGTTGGTACAGACTAGTGATAAACTCTGTGGCCTGAGGAGAAGTGCAAGTTGTCTTTTGAGAAATGTTTCTCCCTGTCACTCAGAAATGTCTTCATCATCTGCAGCAGACTTATCAGGCTCTTTCGTCCACTGTGGCATTTTAAGTAGTGCTCTTTGAGCATCTTGTTTTGGGCTTCTGTATTAGTTCTAACAGTTAGCTCACTCTTGAAGCAGGAAGCCCACATTTCTTTTACATTTAACCACTGTCCCTCCACATAGATCTGCAGCTTTCGATTCGATTTCCAGATGGTGGAAGTTAGAGGCACTCGACTTCCACCATCTGGTGGAAGTCGAGTGCCTCTAACGGCAAAATATCCCCCTTAAAAAAAAAACAAGTTTTCAAATGCCCAGCCGCGTAGGTGGCTGGCGCATCTGTGTTGATCTTCTGAGAAGAGGTGGAATGCCCCCCGTGTCTTGGTCCCGTGTGCAACTAAGCGGCGTGGCAGGCGAGTTTGGAGGGCCTGCCTCCGGCGTTGCAGGATCGTTCTGACTCTCTTGAAACGTGATTGGAAAGTCGTCACTGGAAATCGGAGACGGTGAACCATTTCGCTGACTGATGCCGGAGGAAAGGGAAAACTTCCTCGATGTTTTTATGTGCCTGTGGCTCTCGTCTCGATTCATAGATATTGCCTCTTGCTCCTTGGGTATATTGTCTCGGGTGTGTGTGTGATCCTGACATTCTGCATGCCGCCCATTTTTTATGAATACGGCTGTACCTTCCCCTCTTCTGCTTTGTCGTGTGAAACAAAACTTACTAAAACCATCCAGATGATAACATTTAGTTGCTCACTCATGAGCGTTGGTCTCCGATAGTACAAACACAATAACGTTGGCGATGACACCTCTTATCAAAAAAACAGAACTGGTCCCAATATTTTCTAATGATCCGAATATTTACGTGTACCACAGTATATATGATGCCGCCGTCCAGTGCCAAGTTACTTATAAGGCTCAAAAAATCCGATAGTCAGCCTAAAAAAAAAACCTGAGACGAAGTCATCAAGTTACACTATTTCTTCCAGGTCAGCGTGTCAGTAAATTCAGATGGGACGGCCTTTCTTGTCCATCTTTGCAAAGACATTGACGTCCCTTACCTACACAAACTTCAAGTGCATTTCTCTGGCGTGGGAATGGGCCATCCAGAAGAGCTCTCGGTAGAGCCTAGTGAGGTTGCCATTGAAATACAGACGCTGCAGCGATGACCCCTTGCTTAGTGCGTGCAAACTACCGCAAGCCGTCATCCACTTTTTCTTGCCGCCAACCGGTTGGAACCTGACCAAAACTGGTGGGGTCCGCTTTTTCCACTCGGGAGGCGGTGTATGGCAAGCACCTGAACGGCCGGAAATTTGAGACGCCCGCTCTTCGCGCAATGTCTGCAATGATTTCCCCAAGGTGTTCTTGAGGTCACTGAGGCAGGCATTGAATCTCCAGATTAGGGAGGCGGCCATACTGCTCGTTGGTGTTAAGCTCTTCTTTGAGAGCCTAGATCTCTTTGGCCTGCTCATGCATATGGCCTCTCAGCTCCATCACCTCAGCCCTGACCTCGTTAATGACCTGGTCATTAGCCGTGACCGCTGCCAAAAGTGTGTTGTACTGGGCAGAAAACAATTCCATTGAGGCCTGGACTCCACTGATTGTCTTTCATCTGCTTGACGACGCGCCTTAATGCCAAAAGGATGTCCACTTTCAAGGAAGCTGCTGGAGCGAGTCTATATGCTAGCCCTCATCATCAGGAGCTCTTTCAAAATGGAAGAGAGCTGTGACGGCCATGCGTCACATTCGGTGTTCCTGGTGTCGTTTTCCCTGCAGAATGATATTAATGGCTCTTTGCCTCACCCATCCTCAGCCTTCTGTGATCCTCGAGCACATCTTCCCGATGTGGCAGGAGGCTAAGCAGAAGGCGCACCTTATCATCCTGCCGTTCCTCAAAAGGGCCTTGGAGCACACAGAACATTCCGAAGTTTGTCACGCTGCATCACGATACAAAAATGAATGTATAAAAAAAACAATAGCCAAAGACAATGAGGTGGGCCAGCTGGTTGTGCCCCTGTGAGAAACAAATAAAAACAAAGCCAACAAAAAAACAAAAAAAGAAACAACTGTAGTTGGTCAGCTAGCTTTACCCCTGACAGGAACAGTCAATGGTTGTGGGCGCCGGTGCAACAAAATAGTCCACTGGCTCCTGCGCTCTTGCATACTCATTGCGCGGCCGAGGTCGGAGGCAATCGGATGCGAACGGCCCCGGCCTCGACTGGGCAGTGCCGCCTGCTCCCCCCGCTGGTTCCACTTTCGGTGAATGAGCCACCTCACCGCTAGCTGGACACCGTGCCGAGCAGAAAGACCGTTGCGGAGATAGCATCCACGCACAGTCAGTATGTCAATAAATCAATCAATCGCTGACAAGCAATCAATGACAATCAATCAATCAATTAGTGTTTGAGTGTCCAGGAACAACCCCTTGAGTCTTAGGTCTGGCACACTTGTGAGACAAAAAAAAAGGAAATTAAAATGGAAACACCAGGGCAATGGTGGAATGGAGTTCACCAGTCTTAAATGTACTGAGTCCTGACATGTACAGTCTTACATTCAACTGAAAAAAATAAGATGTTTACGAATCTCTAACGCAAAATTGGAGTGCAGCTCTTGAGGAGGAGGGGGAAGGGTACGGAGGGGAGGGTATGCCCCTCTTCCTCTATCCCCTCCTCTCCCGTCCTCCTCCAAGTCAGTTTCCTTGCTAACTTTAGCAAGGAAAAATAACTTGCACCTATGAAGAAATTCAATTGCTCCGCTAGATGTAGCGGGGAATTGAATCGGTGTTAAGGTCACGTGACATCAGTTTTCCCGCTAAATTTAGCGCGGTTATGCTGATATCGCAAAACATGGAAACGGGCACCTTAGAGCTGTGTTCTTATATTAAATATATTAGTATTGCTATATTAATACCAGTGTGACATCAGGAAAGTCGCAAATTAGAAGACAGTTGGAGAAGTCAGAACAAGCAGATGAACAACGTAGAAGCTACAACAAAGCTTGCATATTCTAAACAAATGCAAGTACATGATATTGTAGTGACACACAAGTACTTATCAACCCTTTTCAAGCATTAACTGCCTGCAAACAGAATGACCAAAAGTTCTGCAGCACAAACAAAAAATAGAGTGCATCAGAGTACATGTTGTAGAACTCGGTCAATCTAAGAATAGGGCTTAATCGATTACAATGACGAGAGGTATAAAAGAATGATTGATGTCGTGTAAGCGCACGTGACACTCTAAGGCTCACTTCTAACAAAAGGCGGGGAGAGTTAATAAAATCGTGAAGAGCTCTGAATAAGAGCAACATGTTTACCTTAGCCCGGCACTGATGCAGGCTCAGCAAGTTCACAAGTTCAAAATCAGTTTCATAATTGAAGTTATGTGGACCACTCTTAACGTAGTGATGTTCTAAGATGGAAATGAACTTTTGAACTTTGTCGAGTGCCAAGGAGTTTTAGAAATGCTGTTCAATGCAACTGAGGCATACCCAAGTTGTGATCTCGCGAACGAATGGTGCAGTGTCGGAAACGTAAACGGAATTTTAAATTCTTTTGTTATGATATATGTGGTGCTAATGTGCTGAGAGACGAGTTCATAACTGTTTTTATGGGATCACCGAATCGTAAGCTTGAATCAAACGTAACTCACTGGTCCCTCATCTCAAATACAAGCGTTAAGAACTCACTGCGGATGCTGTACGCGAAAATGGTATTCAATGTTTTCCGTGAAAATGTCTTAACCATGGTTTTCGATTGGTTAAGACAAATATCATTAACCGAGCACCAGTTCTAAAAGGAACATGCATCCTCTTGAAGCTCAATGCAATCATCACTGCGAATTATTTGTTTGTAGAGTTTTATGTCATCTGAATACTGCAGAAATAAAGGCTTAGAAAACAGGGGGGAAGCGCTGTTTACGAAAGCAGAGAACCCGAGGGGACCTAAAACAGATCCCTGAGAAATTTCAGAGGAAGCCCTGTAGAATGAAGAGGCTATGTTGTTAACCCGGATGTACGCGATTCTTTTTGTCAGGTGGTCTTTAATCCAGTCCAGAAGTGAGCCACACACTCCATAGGCGGAACGCTTCGCTAAGAGTATAGTGTGGTTAACAATGTCGAAGGCCTTGCTCAAGTCAAAGCGGATAACGTCCAGCTGACCTTTATTACAAACGACCTGAGAAGGGGTGGACATTAATGTTGCGAGGTTTGTAGCAGTTGACCGGCCGGACATTAAACCGTGTGTGTTAGGGATGGCTATGTTGCGAAACTTAAGAGACGAGAATTGATGTATGACCATTTCAAAGTGCTTGGAAAATGAAGGAACAAGAGAGAGATAGGTCTATAGTTAAGGACATCAGCCCTATTTTCTGTCTTTAATATTGGAACCACAACAGCTATTCTTCATTTTTCTGGAAATATCCCCGACCTCAGAAGTTATTAAGTACAGTGCACAAAATGGATAAGATTTAGTATTTCTGAGGGTATTCTGGCGCTCCAGCAGATAATGTGGCTCTCATTTTCTTAATACATAACGCAACGCATTCTTTATCGACATGAATGCTACTGAGTAGGTTGCCGAACCCAGTCAAATGAAACAACGTAGGAGACGTCGAGTCGGAGCTGTTTTTATAGACTAAACCAAGATGAGCTGTAAACAACTACGTACACTCACCGCATCGCCTCCATGAAATTCGGAAGCTATCTTCGATCTTACTGGCGTACCTCCAGAATCTCTTTGGATATTTCACAAGATCCTATTCTACAGACTCGCGGTGAAGTTTTTGATCACAGTTAATTAAACGGTTGAATTGTTTTCTACCGCTCTTAATTCTGCTTCCCACTTTGAGAGGCAGTTTTTTTTTGTTTTTTTTCTATGCAAGAAGTCTTTTTTGACCAAGAGAGATTTTAGTTCTAAGGATAACCAGTTAGGAAAGTGAGAATTTTTTGACGTTCTTAAAGGGACACTGACAGGGTATTTATGCTCGCCGAGGTTTTTAGTTGTACGTGACATATGAGAGCTCAACTACCCAGAACAGAATTTGCGGCTCGAAATTCGGTTTCTTTCCGCCCGAAAACCGCCGATCAAGAACTGGCCGGTTCGAGTCTCGCTCACTCTCTTTTTCGCGGTCACGGGCCGTTTTCTAAGGTATCGATGCGACCACCAAATTTAATCAAAGTCGTGCGTCGCTGAAGGCACACACTCATTATTAAAAATAGAAAAAAATATGAAACCCATTTTTGTGGCTTCTAAAAAGCTGTAAATACGTTGATTAAAAAAAAGCCGTTTACAACTCCCTGTAACGCCGAATTAGAGCGCAGCTCTTGAGGAGGAGGAGGGAAGGGTACTGGGGGGTGGGTCAAGTGACCTCGGGGGCGGGGGGTCACGTGACCTTGGGGGTCACGTGACCTTGGGGCGTCACGTGACGTCGCGGGGGTCACGTGACCTGGGGCCACGTGACGATACCGATGACGTCATCAGTAGCGTCACTGATGACGCCATCAGTGATGATGATGACGATGCGGATGCCGGTGACGTCACTAATGACGTCATCAGTGATGATGATGATGACGACGCGGATGCCGGTGACATCATCAGTGACGTCACTGATGACGTCATCAGTGGCTATGACGTCAACGGGGGGTCACGTGACCTCGGGGGTATCCCCAGGTCACGTGACCCCAGGGGGGTCACTTGACCTGGGTAACCATCGTGACCCTCGTGAGGGTAACCCTAGTAACCCTTGTGAGGGCAACTCTCGTGACCCTCGTGAGGGTAACTCTCGTGACCCTCGTGAGGGTAACTCTCGTGACCCTCGTAAGGGTAACTCTCATAACCCTCGTGACCCTCGTGAGGGTAACCCTCGTGAAGGTTACCCTCATGAGGGTTACTAACCCTCGTAACCCTCGTGAGGGTTACGAGGGTAAGTAACCCTCGTGAGGGTAACTCTCATAACCCTCGTGACCCTCGTGAGGGTAGCCCTCGTGAAGGTTAGCCTCACGAGGGTTACTAACCCTCGTGAGGGTTAGTAACCCTCACGAGGGTTACGAGGGTTAACCCTCGTGAGGGTAACCCTCGTGAAGGTAACCCTTTTGAGGGTAACTAACCCTCGTAACCCTCGTGAGGGTTACGAGGGTAAGTAACCCTCGTGGCCCTCGTGATCCTCGTGAGGGTAACCCTCATGAGATTAACCCTCGTAACCCTCGTAACCCTCACGAGGGTTACGAGGGTTGCGGTTACGCCGACGCCGACGCCGACGCCGACGCCGACGCCGACGGCGACGGCACGAGGGTTACGAGGGTTGCAGTTACGCCGACGCCGACGCCGACGGCGACGCCGCTCAAGCCGGGAACGGGCCCCTAAGAGCTGCGCTCTAAAAAAAGTTCCACAGACAACCGGAAGCATTCTGTGTGTTCGTCGTTTCGCGTATCGTGGGACTCGCGGGGACGGCGATGGCAGCGGACGACGGGCGTGGGACCTCTATTTCAGAACTGTCGTTCGCGGTACCGGCGAATTCTGTCTACCGTTAAAAGAGAAATTTGGGACTGATCAAAAGAATTGGTATTCATCCCGTACGACACGCCCGGCCACCAAGCCGATTTGCACGAAAACGTCGCCGAGCCGTCGCTCCCTTCTCGTGGCTGAAGACATCGCTCGCGCAAACGTCAAGCACGACGTGTCTACTTCGAGTTGAGTATGCACGCGTACGATTTCTTTACTACGTGAGAATGTCACCAATGCGCGGTGCATCCCGACTTCGACCCAGGAGTGCTTTTGCTAGAGAAAAATCGACAGCAAACTTTCCAACTTACAGTTTACCGGCTGAATTGTTACTAAGGAAAGAGATCCACCAGAAAAGTGATGCCCCAGTAGCTCAGTGGGAAAGACGTCCGGTTCACACGCGGTAGGACCGGGTTCGATCCCCCGTGAAACTTTATTTTTTTTTCTTCAAACAATTTCTGATGTTTACATATATATATATATTTTTTTACAATCATCACTGAAGAAACAAACTAATGTTGTGGACGATACTTCGCTGATTTAAATGGTATGGGATTTCCGTTTTGACACCTGCGAGCTCAATGTAATCACTTTCCACAAAATGCAAGGAGCATATAAATCAGGTAACGTCCGCTTTCCGAGGTGCCCGTATATGTTCTACAGGAATTGCAGCCAGCCGTTGGTCCCGATCCCATTGATCTTTCGGAAACTCTGTCGCACAATGCCACTTTTTTTCGGATTCAGGAAATGTGAGCCAGCTCGTCACGCAACATCTTGGGTGTATTCTTTTCGGAGCCGATCATGGAAATTCACCACGGGCACTCACTACTCATCTCCAACTCCTCAATGTACAAAACAACTCATCTTGGAGTACAGAACAACGAGCGGAACAAACATAACTGCAAAACAATCGCACGGCGAGCAGTTCCCGCACGCCCCATCGCACGCTGCATGTCCTGTCGTCTGCTACCGGAGAGGAGAAAAAAAAAAAAAAAACGCACGGTCGGGTGTAGCCACGTGACTTCCGCCACTCACTCTCTTCTCTCCACTTCTCCGACCTCCGTCGGGTTTCGGTTTCGGTTTCGAGGAGTTGCGTCTTTTGGCTTTATTAAAAAAATACGCTACTCTGTTGCAAAATATTAATTGGGTAGTCCTCCGACACCATAATGAAGCGCCTGGCAAAAAATAAAAATTTTTTTTGGGGGGGTGTCAGTGTCCCTTTAATGCAATGCATATTGCCGCGCGCAGGGTCACGGACTTGTAGAAAGTTCTCGTTCATTCTTGCTTTGGACATAACTATCGTTCATCCTTGTTTTTGTTGTTCTAGAAAGTGCTTGTTCATTCTCGCCCCGAGCGCGCTACGCTCGAACCTTCTCCGCCGAATCTTCGAGATAGTGACTCACTCTAGATAAGAGGCCGCCCGCGACCTTGTCGAGTCAGTTTCGCCCCAGCGCTCGACTCCGCTGTCTCGCCGACCTCGACGCTCGCGACGCTTTGTTATTATTTTCTATTCTCCTTTTTGTTTTCGGCACAAGTTCGCCACATTAAACGTTTATTTCTTCCTGTTTATTTATTGTCATTCTGGTCACCACCCGTGACATTTTGGTGGAGGTGCGGGGTACCGCATGCCTGTACAGCGTTCCCCTCCAAGATCCCGCAGTGCAAGTCCGGTACCAAGCCCAGTGAGAAGACCACTCCCCGCGGAACCCGAAACTCGGACCAGCCGGCGCATCAAGGGAGAGGATCCTGAATACGGTTTGTTACTGGACAAGCCCAAGCCGAAGAAGACGACGATGGCCGACCAGGCGCAGGCCCCGGCTGCTCCTGCCGTCGTATACCTGCCCGTCGCACCCAAAACTCCGACGCCGTTCCACGGAGACGCACACGAGGACATCGAGGACTGGCTGCAACACTATGAACGGGTGGCCCGCCATAACGGGTGGTCAGCCGAGCACTGCTTGCAGAATCTTTACTTTTCGATGGAAGGAACTGCGAGGCACTGGTTGGAAAACCACGAGGCTTCTTTGACGTCATGGGAGGTGTGCAAGCAAGAATTAAAGAAGACGTTTGCCTGCCAACACCGACGTGAGAGGGCCGAAGATCTCCTGCGAACAAGGACCCAAGACCTACATGAGAGCGTCACCAGCTTCGTTGAGGATGTTCTCCGCCTGAGCGCCCGCGCCGATCCTCAGGCTACCGAGGAGAAGAAGCTGCACCACTTGATGAGGGGTGTGAAAAGTGAGATATTCGGCGGCCTCATTCGCAATCCCCCGACAACCGTCGACGGGTTCGTCACGGAGGCGACGAATATGGAACGGGCCCTACAAGCACGCGCCAGACACTACCAGCGACACCCCGGCGTAACCACTCTGGCGACATCCGGATCCGACCTTGGCACCACCCTCCCCGGCATCCATGAAATTATCCGTGAAGTCGTCCAGGAGGAACTCAAGAAGCTCCTGCCCGCTGCAGTACGCCCGGCCTCACTCTCCATCGCCGAAGTTGTGCGGGAAGAAATCCAGAGAACCTTCCAGAAAGAGGCTCCCGTCGTCGTGGCAGCCCCCGAGGAGCCCACGTTGACTTACGCCGCAGTGGCTCGACGGCCACCGCCTCCTCCTCGTCGCGCCTATGTCGCGCCGCCCCGACGTCAGTCTCCTGCGCCGCAGCACGACCGACACCACGACGACCAGGTCCAGTACGCCTGCCCGGAGCCTCGCGCACCCCGCAAGACCGACGTGTGGCGTACGCCCGACCGACGCCCTCTGTGCTTCCATTGCGGGGAAGCGGACCACACCTACCGCCGATGCCCATACCGACGACTCGGGCTTCGCGGGTTCCACCCGAACGACCCGCGACCCCGTTATGGTGAACGCCCTCGGGAGATCGACGAGTACCTGCGACGACCTCAGTCCCCCGAGCCTACGTCCCGCCGAGAGTTCCGGTCGCCGTCGCCACTACGTCCAGCTTCGCCGATGCACCGACCCCGACGTGAAAGCCTGTCGCCCCTCGCTCCTCGCCGGGGAAACTAGGCGCGGCAACCCCTGGAGGTGGAGTTGCCGAAGACGACCGACGCCAAGATCCTCCACGAACGTCGGAGGGCCCCCACTCGAACGCTACCAGAGATCGAAACCACGCCCCTGCAACGGTGTCCAGTAACCTAAACGTCGTCATCGACGGCCACGACGCATCAGCGCTCGTGGACACTGGAGCAGACTACTCAGTCTTGAGTGGGAGGCTCTCCCGCCGCCTTCGGAAAGTCACGACGCCGTGGGATGGACCTCAGATACGAACCGCCGGAGGGCACCTCATCACACCGGTCGGGAGATGCACTGCTCGCGTCGAGATCCACGGTGAGACGTGCCCTGTCAAGTTCGTCGTTCTGCAAGACTGTTCGAGGGACGTTATCCTCGGAATGGACTTTCTCTGCGAGTATGGCGCCGTCATCGACCTCGGAGCAAACCGGCTGACGCTTCGAAAACCTGCTCCACCACATGAGGACCCCAAAATGACGTCATCCGCGGTACGAGTCCTCGCAAACCATGTGAACCTACCGCCGCAGTCAAGTGTTTTCGTGCCTGTCGGGGTCGATGAGACTTTCTGTGGCGACGTTTTGCTCGAAGGAAGCCTCCAGTTGCTTCTAGGAAGAGGGATCGGCATCGCAAGAGGCGTCACGGAGCTCCAAGACGGACGCACTACTGTCGCACTCGTAACGAACTTCCGACAGGAGGCCCAGCACCTTACGAGAGGCACCGCCGTGGGCCACGCCGAGGAACTCCCGGACGCAGCCGCAATCGCCGGAATATCAGAAGACCTCTCTTCGTGGCCACCTAAGACAACGCCGCCTTCGCAGTTTGACATCGACCCAACCCTGCCTACCCCACAACGACGACAACTCAGTGACCTTCTCGCCGAGTTCACTGAGTGCTTCTCCACGTCGTCAAAGGTGCGCCAAACGACCGTTGCGAAACATCGAATTGTCACTGAAGACAACGCGCTTCCTGTGCATCGGTCGCCGTACCGTGTTTCCGTGAAAGAAAGAGAAGTCATCCAGAAGCAGGTCCAAGAAATGCTCGATGACGACATTGTCCAGCCCTCAAGCAGCCCGTGGGCTTCACCGGTAGTCCTGGTGAAAAAGAAAGACGGGACTCTTCGGTTCTGCGTGGACTATCGCCGACTAAACGCCGTAACGAAAAAGGACGTCTACCCGCTGCCACGCATCGACGACACTCTGGACCGGCTGCGCCATGCCCGATACTTTTCGTCGATGGACCTGAAGACTGGGTACTGGCAGATCGAGGTCGACGAACGGGATCGTGAGAAGACTGCCTTCGTCACGCCGGACGGACTGTACGAATTTAAAGTGATGCCGTTCGGACTGTGCACAGCACCGGCGACGTTCCAGCGCGTAATGGACACCGTTCTTTCCGGCTTGAAATGGCAAAGCTGCCTCGTCTATCTCGACGACGTCGTGGTATTCGCAAGCGACTTCGACGAGCACCTGAGACGTTTGCGAGCCGTACTACAGGCTATCCAGAATGCTGGACTGACACTAAAGCCGTCAAAATGTCGGTTCGCTTACGGCGAGCTCAAGTTCCTGGGCCATGTCGTGAGTGCTCAGGGTGTAAGCCCTGATCCTTCCAAGACATCTGCTGTTGCAGAATTTCCCAAGTCATCAGACAAGAAAGCCGTAAGAAGATTTCTTGGACTGTGCGCTTACTACAGGCGTTTTGTTCGCGATTTCGCCAAGATTTCTGCACCGCTCACGCATTTGACCAAGGACGACGTGAACTTCCATTGGGGGGAGGAGCAAGAACAAGCGTTCAACGAACTGAGGGAAAGACTCCAGTCGCCCCCTATCCTCGGACACTTCGATCCATCAGCGGAAACGGAAGTTCACACGGACGCCAGCAACGCCGGACTCGGCGCGGTACTCGCCCAAAGACAAGACGGAGCAGAGAGGGTGATCGCTTACGCAAGCCGGGCACTGTCTAAGGCAGAGAAAAATTACTCGACGACCGACAAGGAATGTCTCGCTGTCATCTGGGCGTTAACCAAGTTCCGCCCGTACCTGTACGGGATCCCGTTTCGCGTTGTCACGGACCACCACGCTCTCTGTTGGCTCGCCAACCTCAAGGACCCGTCAGGACGCCTCGCTCGCTGGAGTCTGCGACTGCAAGAATTCGACGTGGCCATTGTGCATAAGTCTGGCCGCAAGCATAACGACGCCGACTGTTTGTCTAGGGCCCCAGTCGAATCTCCTCCCGAAAGCACTGACGACGACGACGACGCCTGTTTTCTCGGTGCAGTGACAGATGCCGACATGGGAGCACTTCAACGAGACGACCCGGAACTTCGCGCCGTGATCGAACACCTCGAAGGCCAGGGAAGTTCAGTTCCGAGAGTCTTGGCCCGAGACTTGTCAAGCTTCGTTCTGCGGCGAGGTGTGCTCTTCAAGAAGAACTTCGGAACGAGCAACCCTGCTTGGCTGCTGGTTGTTCCGGCCAGCCTGCGAGAAGACATCTTTCAAGCATGCCACGACGACCCGACGGCTGGACACCTTGGCTATAGCCGGACGCTCGCCCGGATTCGTAACAAGTACTACTGGCCGAGACTCCCGAAAACAGTCCATCTGTACACAAGGTCGTGCCATGAGTGCCAACGACGTAAGAGGCCTCCGACGAAGCCAGCAGGACTCCTGCAGCCGATACCTGCCCCAACTAGGCCTTTCCAGCAAGTCGGAATGGATTTGCTTGGGCCGTTCCCAACATCGACGCAAGGAAATCGGTGGATTATCGTCGCGACCGATTATCTTACACGATACGCCGAGACGAAAGCCCTGCCATCGGGAACAGCCGTGGAAGTCGCCAAATTTTTCGTCGAGTCCATTCTCCTTCGACACGGCGCACCTGAAGTACTGATTACAGATCGCGGGTCATCCTTCATGGCCCAGCTGACGCAAGAAGTCCTTCGTCTCAGCCACACCAGCCATCGTCGCACCACGGCGTACCACCCGCAGACCAACGGGCTGACGGAGAGACTCAACAAAACCATCGCCGACATGATTTCCATGTACGTCGACGTAGAGCACAAGACATGGGACGAGGTGCTGCCGTACGTCACGTTTGCGTACAACACAGCGGTTCAAGAAACCACGGGAATGACACCGTTCCAACTGGTACACGGCCGAACGGTTACCACGACGCTCGACGCCATGCTGCCTCACGTGCCAACCGGTGATGTCAACGACGACGCTCAACTCATCTCCCAGCGCGCGGAGGAAGCTCGTCAACTGGCAAGAGTCAAGATTCAAGACCAACAGCGAGTCGACGCACGCCGGTATAACCTTCGTCGCCGGGACGTCCACTTTCAACCCGGAGACCGGGTATGGGTTTGGACACCAATACGTCGTCCCGGTCTCAGCGAAAAACTTCTGAAACGCTATTTCGGACCCTACAAGATCATCCGACGCCTCGGCGATCTGAACTACGAAGTTCTACCCGACGGAACGCGCCCATCTGCAAGACGTCAGCCGCGACCCGAGGTGGTGCACGTCGTTAGGCTGAAGCCGTATTACGAACGATAGAACTTTCCACTCTCGTCGACGGGTGAACTGTGACCTGTGAACTGCGACTCGCGATTCTGCTGCCTCTTTGTTTTGGATTTGTTTTTGTTTGTTGTTCTTCGTTTTGTGCTGCATCGGGACGATGCACTTTTTAAAGGGGGGGGATAATGCCGCGCGCAGGGTCACGGACTTGTAGAAAGTTCTCGTTCATTCTTGCTTTGGACATAACTATCGTTCATCCTTGTTTTTGTTGTTCTAGAAAGTGCTTGTTCATTCTCGCCCCGAGCGCGCTACGCTCGAACCTTCTCCGCCGAATCTTCGAGATAGTGACTCACTCTAGATAAGAGGCCGCCCGCGACCTTGTCGAGTCAGTTTCGCCCCAGCGCTCGACTCCGCTGTCTCGCCGACCTCGACGCTCGCGACGCTTTGTTAATATTTTCTATTCTCCTTTTTGTTTTCGGCACAAGTTCGCCACATTAAACGTTTATTTCTTCCTGTTTATTTATTGTCATTCTGGTCACCACCCGTGACAATATCTCTATAGCCCCCAGAACAATTCTTCGTGGGGCAAGTGACTTGCTCATTCACATTGATAGGCTTAAGAACAGATGCCCAGTTGACATCCGTAAAATAATAGTGCATTTAAATGTAGTCGCCTGCCGAGAAATTACTATACGAGGTGTGAGGAAGGCATCTTTAGGAAGGAGGAGTGCAAACTGGTGAAATACGGGAGAACACTACATCAAGTGCAGGGTGATATATATCTTCAGGGACCAATGGGGATTGACTCCGAACGATGGAAACGCGTTCCATACTAGAGAAACATGAATCTAAAGAATTCTCCTGGTTGTTAAAGGGGTACTCTGGCGATTTTTTTAGCTGCCTCAACTAACTATATTTCCTGACTCCCCGGCCTTTACCCTTTCCGGTATGCTATTTAGTATCACGAAATTCATAATAGTTATTGCCAATGCGGCAAATGAAAATGGTGCAAAAACCAACATTCAAACATACGCGCACTTTTCAGTGCCGTGACGTCAGTGGCGGGCAGGCTTGCCAGTCGAGCGAGCAGTCTAAAAAATAGAATATGCCAATCATTTGTTCCGTGCTGGAGCACGGGGATTGGAGCGAGCATCCAAAGCATTCATTTGACACCATGAAACTGCTTCGAATCAGTTGGGAACAAATTCTACAGTCCAAAGAGTGAACCCCTGCACTTTAACTGACGTCACTTTTTTGTTGTTGCCAGTAGAGACTTTCAGTTTGAGAAACACGGTGAGGACCAAAATTGTAAATTCTATAACTTCGTGAAAAAAAATTATTTTGACCTAATATTTGGGATACTATTTTGGCGATGTTGTTTGGCGAGTTTAGCAAAATTTCAAGCCAATCGGGGACCATAAAGAAATCGCCAGAGCACCCCTTTAAGAGCATAATTGTGCTGTCTGAGATCTAAAAACGATACGAAGTTCAGTAGACGGCTGCATTTCTGCTTGCAATAAAAGTTGTCAGTGTGAACATTTAAATTTGTCCAGTTAATACCTGGAGCGTTAAAGTCCCCCATTATCAAAAGGTTGCACCTATACAACTCTTTCACTATATTCTCAATGTTACAAGACACCTGATGAGGTGTAGTTTGAGGAGGGAGATAAAACAATCCGAATAAAACACCCGCTTTGTGCACTCGATTTCAACCGATAGACACTCAGGGGACCCCTCTAAATCCTCGCGTCTTTTTGAATTGTACCGCCTGTCAACTGCAATCATCACACCACCTCCTATGCTACCTCGCAAAAAAAAGTCACGATCGCGATGAAAAAAATTTCAAAATAGGGCGGAAAGTTATCTTCAGAGCTAATGGTGGGACGCAACCAGGTTTTCAAGCAAGCACATAAAAGAATAGTTAAATACAGTAACACGAGAAAAGAAACACTCGGCCTTCGTCCGAAGACCACAAAATGTTTTGATAAGACAGCCTAGTCTTACTCATCAGTGTTTTCTGCAGTGGTTTTTGGCCACTTACCGAGATACTTTGAGCAAATCATCTTGAAGAACAGCTCTGAAGGGCTTGAATAAACCCCAGTCAGCGCAACGTTTCGAGCCCTCGGGCATGTGGACATGGGCATTGAATGTGCCGTTCGCTCGTCATGTCCGTCACACTTGGAGGCAGGCGGATCTTCGAGCATACATTGATTGAGTAAAATTATATGCACGGGCGCGTGCACGTTGACTGGAAATTGCTATGCACACGACGTTTTGAAACTCGTATAAAACGAATGGTTAGAACGAATTTCCGAAGCGGTAGCGTAGCTAAGTGGCAAGGTGTCTGCCTCATACGCAGCGGACCCCGGTTCGGTCTGCAGTGTGGACTTACTTTTTTTTTCTCTTTTTTCTTGAACATTTTATTTTGTCGATATTTACTACATTTCTTTTTTATGATTAACACTTAAAAAAAAAATGTTGCCAACAAAATTTTGCTGAACTAAAGGGTATAAGACTTCCTTTCCGGATGTGCAATGAAGGAAAGCAGGGCTTGGGTTGTCAGCTGGACGCCGCAACGCGGCGTGTACGGAGGGGGGGGGTGCCAAGTGGGTTAATGCTTTTGCACTTAGCAGCCACACACTGTCGCTGTGAAGCGGCGTGAACGCTGGTTGGGGGGGGGGGGCGGGGAGCTTTACTTATATCGATTTCCACCATGCCCGTAACATTTGCGCCTAGAACCGAGAGGAGTCGGACACCCACCCAACGATTCCGATGCTAGAGATGCCGCGGATCTCCCAGCTCCAATAGTCTGTCCTCTTGGCAGCCCGAGGGGGTGAGGAATCTGAATCTGCGCATTCCTGGCTGTCAGCCATGGTGAACTAGAAGGCTGGAGGCCCCCGACACTCTGCCCGAGGGCAGACACGGGCCACGGCAGCCGGTTTCAAAGCTGCGCCGGCCTCCGCTCTCCTCAAGCCTGTGATTTCTGCAGGGCCCGCCTTTACGTCATCGCACAGTGAGCAGACGAGCTATAGCGAACCAGAATAAGGCGGGTAGTGGAAAAAGCGGCGGCCTCCATGTGAGGCACTTTGTGTAGAATCTATCAGGTGGCACTGGCGTTCCATCCCGGACCACTTCTGCCGGCGGCGAGCCCGTTCGAAGCGTAGCTGGTTTCAACCTTAGTGGTTCATTACCACGGCCTGTATGTGTTTCATGGATGTTGCAACGTCTATGAATTAATGTTTAAAGTTTATTCGCGCAATGTAGCGATTTTGTGTTTTCGGTACGCTGTAGTGTTTGCCCTGGCTGGCTGGCTGGCAAACGCTCCTCCATACGGACCCGTCTACCTGCCTAGTCTTGCAAGGCACCCAGAGTATCTTGTCTTTTTGGAAATAAAGACCATAATTAGTATTCTGCTTTGATTTTCAGTTATATGCCCATAATAAATGCGTGTACCACTTTCCTTTGTTAAAGAACATGCCATTGTGAAAAATAATTGTTGAAAAGCTACACTTCCATTTGGAACGTGCTGAACGAAGGAAAAGTAGGTAAAATACTCGTAATCATTGCGGCACTCTTTGTGGCACTATTTCTGGAGTGTTGTAGCGTTCGACTTCCGCCGTCCGCCGCAGGTGATCAATCAGACGACTCTTTCCTTGGGGTCAAGCGGGGTTTATTACCATGACTCCTGGATCCCGACCTGGCCAAGACTCGGGACAGCAACTCCTGTCGGCCGCACTGGCCACCCCTTTTAAGCCCGTGCGTATGCAATGGGCACCGGGAGCCGCCCCCCCGCTAGTCGCCGGTTTGGCCGCCGTGTGGCGGGCCGAGCGCCCCACACCTCTCCCCCTTAGAGGTCGAGGTCTAAGATGGCCTCCTCGTGGGCCGGGTCGCGGAGCAGATCCGGGCGGAATCGGCGGAGCACCCGGATGGCCTCCGCGACTTTCAACGGGCGGGGAGCTGCCGGAGGTGCAGCAGGAGGTGGTGCGGCTCGGCGAGCCCAGTCCGCGGCGACGCGAGCTTGGTGCAAGGCGCCCGCCAGGTGGATGGGGTGGTGCAGTTCCGGCACTCCGCAGACGGGGCAAAGCAGGCATCGAGGCTCAGGCTGTAGAAGCTCTGTCGAGCCTGCTTCCTCGCCTTCATGAGGGCCTGAAGACTGATGTTGGATGAAGCTCTCCTGTCGTCGGCGAATCCACCCTGGAGGTCGTGGAAGACGTGATCTTGCGCGAACCGTCGGAGCAGCGCCCCTGTGTAGATGCGCAGTAGGATGGATGAGATGGTGATGGGCCTGAAGTCTCCGCCAGTAGTGGCCGAGCGGGACTTGGGTATGAAAACTCTTGGCCACCTTGAGGTCCTCGGGAAGCATAGCGAAGGCCAACCAGTTGGTGAAAATGATGGCAAGAATGGCTGGTGGAATCTGGAAACCTCGTTCAGGATAAGGCCGTCCGGGCCAGGGGCAGTCTTTGCGTCGGTGTTCTTGAGCACTCTTTGGAGCTCTCCTTCGGTGAACGGCTCCACCTCTACGTTGAGTACTCTTTCGGATGTTATGAACCCGTCAACCGGTCTTGATGGTGTAGACATGAGAAGGTCGTAGACCCGGTGGAGCTCCGAGAAGAGGACTGCTGGGTCAGCCCAGTCCAGCCCCAACTCGTCGACGAGCACCTTAGGCCCCAGACTGTACAGCCGTTGATGTTCTGCATAGCGTTCGTTACGGCGCTGGTTACGGTTCTTGGCTAGACGACGCTTCTTTTTCTTGCTGCCCTCGGTGCCTCCCCTCTCCCCAGGTCCTCTCCTATCTTGATGGGGTCCAGCAACCCTTGAGCGATGGTGACAGGGGTTCCTGGTGCGGGCTGCAGACGCACCCAGGCAGATCCGGCGTCGTGAACGCGGACCGGTTGAATAGGAACCGGCTGCTTGTGTGCCGCCGCCTTGAAGGTCTCCAGGATCTCCTTGTAATGGCGTGTATTTCGCTGCCCTGTGATTCCCTGTGAGGACTGGGTGGTGAATACCCTGGCAAAAGCAAGGTTCATATGAGGGTGGTCCTTGCAGGTGATCTCTGCCCTGGCCAGTGCCGTCAGTTCCGAGACGGTCCACCGCGCGTTGAACTCTGCTGGTGGAAGAGAGTTTGCGGTGCCAATGTACGTGTGACCTCTGCGATGATGGATTTAGCAAAGGGACCAGGAACGATGACAGTTGGCGGGGTGTCTGGCGAGGGGCCACAAAGGGATGAAGTTCGGAGTAAGGGTGAGACATCCTTTCCCCGTCGCGTGCCGAGCTCCCTGCGCATCGCCTCTGCGCACTGGGGCATCAGACGGTAGTCCCGGACGCTCTGCCATGTTCTTCTTAGCATCAATGCAGCGAGCTCTTCGTCACTACGCATGCACAGAGAAGCCTGGAGCTTGCACAGCACGAGTGCATGAGTGTCCCTCTCTGTCCAGGGCCTTGCCTCCGGTGTAGGGGGGATATCTCGGGGGGTGACCGGGGTTGGAGAATGATGTATGGACTTCTCGCTTCACCGCTGTGGTCTTGGCGTGGTGAGGGGTGATGAGGGTATGTCCGTCTGCAGGCCGGAGGAATCTTGCACTGATGGCAGTGGTCCCCCTGGAGTGGCAGTGGGGGGCTCACCATGTGCAGGAACCCTGGAGTCCGGCCGAGGTAACCTGCTCCGCAGCTGTTCTTGCTGTAGCAAGTCCCTGTACAACTTCCGCCCCCTGATGCCCTTGATGGTTTGCCAAGGTACCCCTGCGTACCCCTTGGCGAGTTCTTTGTTGGTAAACTTCATCTTGGCGGGCATCGACAATTCTTGGACCGCCAAAGTCCTGACGTCCTCCGTGGTCCAGTCACCTGCTGGTGGGAGACGCAAAGCAGGGGTGCTGGTTGTGAAGGGCATCGACATGTCTGCCCTCTTGGAGTCCCGGGAGAACTCTGGGTGCTCCTTCTCCTCGGTGTGACTTGCAGGGGAAGGAGTGGAAGCCTGCGGAAGCTCGTTGCTGGCCACACTGTGTGAGTCGGCGTTCGTCACTACGGTTGAAGTGGGCGATACTAATGGTTTCTTCCGACACCTTGTGTAATGAGACGACATGGAGGTGCTCTTGGTGTACGTTTTGGCGAGGCAATAGAAGCACCTCCGTACGAAGTGACAACTATGAACATGTTCGTAGTGCCCCCCAGAGAGATGCGAGAAGTTAGTCGTTTGTCGCACAGGTGGCAGACAATCTCCTCTGAGGGATACAGCCTCTCAAAGGTTTGCTAACACGCTAGGTGATGGATGAGTCCCTGACATGCTGAAATAAATAGGAAAAAAAAATATGAAGCACTATTCCCCCAGCCGCTTGCGACACAGGGTATTTGTATTTAAGTGTAGGCTGTGAGGCCGAGAGGGAGAGCCTGGTAATGTGGCCTGTGCTGTACAGGCCACAGTAACTTGTTCAAAAGGTACAAAGTTCCCTAGAGCACTAGATTATACTAGTCCTGCAGACTACGCCACTACATGTAGTGAAAACCAGCTAGTGGTGCCCTGCGTAGCCCCAAAGCGTAGATCCGATCCACAGGGCTGCATGCCGAAGCACAAAAAAAAAACACCCAAAAACCATGTTTATTGCGCCAAAGTGCCGAACTGCGCTTGATTACGAACAAAAAACCTACAAATGTTGCTAAAAGAAAGGAAAGGAAAGTGAAAAGACGTTTTTCTCTGCTGCTAGTCTAACAGAGGTGGTGAAATCCACGGGTGGAACGTATTGCCCTCTGTTGATGGCCGGCGCAACTAAACAAAGTTGCATGCGCTCCCAGTTCGCGTGCAAAGTTCGAACTGGAAACCGGCAGAGCTGCCACGAGAAAAAAAAAAGGATGGCAGTGGGACCAGGGACTTTTGTGCGTGGTTCGACGCACGGAGACTGAAAAAAAAAATGTTTAGTGTAGGAACCAGCGGTCCACTAGCGCCTAGCACTAACTCCAGCAGCCAAAAAAACGAGTGACCGTTAAGGGGTGAAGAAAGCCTCAGCGGCCGGCTACTCACACGTTTGGAGAAGTGCTGAAACTGCGCTGGCGGACTTGAGAATCTTCCAAGAGCAGCGGGGGGTACCCGGCGGTGTCCGGGAGCACGCAATAGTCGTGGAGGCGTGCGGACCTGGCCAAAGGCGCGATCGCCGGGAACTCGGCTCGCTAACCAAACGCAGCCGAAACGAAGCTGACTTTCTGTTTACCCACAAAATACCCAAGGCATTTGGCTTTTTTTTTTTTTTTTTTTTTTTAACGAGTAGGACTTGTGCACAAAAATCGTTTCCTCGCCCACCCCTTCGCAGAGGCATCAGGCTGATCTTTGGCATGAAGTCTGGAAGTCCTTATCCTCTCCAAGGGAGAGGGACCCACCAATAGCCCCATGGCAACACACAACCGCCGGGGCGCTTCATCGCCCGTGCACCACGGAGGTCATCTGCTGATGCCGACGAAAGCACCTGACCCCCCCCCCCCCCGAAGGCAAAGTATAGTCAATACCTTAAAATCCTGTCTACCAAACCCAAGATTGGTAAGAGCTGCAGCACTTTTTGGCGACCAAACACTTGATATATATGTGATAGTCAAACTAGTCACAACCGGTGCAACACTATTGGCCCCTTTAATAATATCCAGAAGCTCTGGAACACTATAGTTTGCACTTTCCGCTCATGTGCGGCATCTGGGGTGGAATACGTACCCACCACCTGTGTATCAACCACAGTCATCTGACTACCTCCTGCAATAACGAGGTCTGGCACATATTTCTGTGTTGCGGTGTGGCACTCGGGTTCTACCAGCACCTCCCATCCCTTTTCTTTCAGATGACCAGGAGCATACTGCACTAAACTATCATGTCGTTTGATTCTGGCACTGTGCGTGCAGAAGCAATTTTGCGTAATGTGTCCCAGTGACTCCGCGGAGTCACAACCGGCCCGACGAGTCAAGACGTCCCGACCCCTTTTAGTCCTAGTCATGTGAGGAAGCGCATTTGCCCTCGTCTTTACCAAATCAATGAACCTCTTTCCATTCATCGGACGTGTACCTTTTCCAACCCACACCTGCGAAGACGGTACACGTGAGCACTCCTTCAGGGCAGCACCGTCTGCACTCTTGTGCCACTCTCTCGCCCAAAACCTGGATACAGCACCCCTAGATCGAAGCACCTTGCCCTTAAAGATGAACGACCGTTCTAGTCAATCTTTCAAGTCGACCATGTGCGGCAGCTGCAAGGCCACGGCGCACGCAGGATGTGATGACGTGCCCAGTGCCAACAATCTATGCAGTGCCATACCTGGTATGGCGGTACGTAAACAAGGGGCACCAAGAGAGTCATAGTTACTCCCGCCGTTTATTCGCGCTTTGATGAATCTCCTCACGTTGACATTCAGAGCACTGGGCAGAGATCACATTGCATCAACACCGACCGGAGGCCATTGCAGAGTGTGTCGGTCATATCGCTTTAGGTTCCGTCCACAGGGACCAGCAGCCATCTCCCCCTTTCAGCCTTCTCCTCCCATTTACACATAATGCCCCTTTGAATTGAATATAAATTGGAACTAAATTTATTGGTAGCTCTCGACTGAATTCAAACCCATGTGCCCACAGTTTGGAGCGCGGTGCTTTAACCACTCTGCCATCGGCAAGAGTTCATAGCCGCTTCCAAGAGCGGGGTTTTATATCCACGGTTTTCTTTTTCAGGGGAGCACTAGCAGCACTGCCAAATTTCTGAATATGGCACATGATCACGTAACATTATATGACCACATAAGTTGCCTAATCACGGAGATTACGGGATCATATGTCACCTAAGTTCAGGCCTAATTAAATCATGCAAGTGCTAAGTAGGCCAGCATGATTACAAAATGATAACCAATACAGTAAAACCTCGTTATAAGAAAGTTGAAGGAGCGGTCGTAGTTATTTCGTTATAACCATTAGTTTGTTATAGCCAATGTCCATTTCTCCATACTATTAGCAAGCAAGGGGAATTATGATTGCTTTGTTATATCCATTAGTTTGTTATATCCCATTTTGTTATAACGAGGTTTTACTGTAGTGTAAGGTTACGTATCGCATGTCACGTAAGATTAGAAATAAATGGAGCGTGCAAGGCTTAAGTAGGTATGCGTTCTTACTCTTCCTTAGCGGATGGGAGAGAAGAATGCACGAAGCAAGAGGCAGGCAGAAGATGAGGCTGAGCAGCCATGAACATTGTGCCCAGCAATCCCCATATGCACAGCACGCACATCATGTGTATGGTAGAGCTTGACACATTTTGTGCTTCTAAGGCTTTGACAGGATAGTCAAGCTTGGGTAACTTTTTTAAAGTGCAGCTTTTAGACGCCCGTTTCCGGGTTGAGCGGCGTCGGCATTGGCGTAAACGCGTGTTGCATTATGAGACCTTTCCCGTAATGACGTCACACTTGAAGTCTAGCTCAATTTAGCAGAAAAAATGTAACGGAAATTTTTCTGCTAAATTTAACGGGGAAATCGACATCACGTGGCCTCAACACCAATTAAGTTTCCCCGCTGAATTTAGCGGGAGAGTTTCGGTAAATTTCCCGCTGAATTTAAGAAGAATATTTCCCAGCTTTATTTAGCGGGTAAATTTTCGCTTAATTTAGGGGGAAATTGAGCGGAAATTTCCTGATTAATGGGAGGGAAGCAGGAGAGGAGGAGGAAAGGGTATGGAGGGGGAGCAGGGACATACCCTCCCCTCCCCTCCTCAAGAGCTGCGCTCTAATTTTACATTACAGAGAATTGTAAACGTCTTTCATATTTTTTTCTGTTGATCTACACTATTGCCATCGCAACATTAGAATTGCTAATCTTGTGAAAAAAAGTTCCTAATTTACCTTGCCATCAGTGACTTCAAACAGATGCGGCTCACTGACTGGAACAGCAGTGACTGCAGCAGCAGCGACTGTAGCAGCCTGCCCTCGTTCAGGCACTGTTAATATAAGCATCATTGATGAGAGACAGCTAAAAAACTGCACTTCGAACTGATCACCAAACCTATTCGAATCCAATTAGCATAAGCCTCAAACCTAAATATTGGGATCTGTAAGTCGTGGAAATTAGACAAAAGAAATCAAAATGAAGTGTGAACAAAGCAGATGTTACATGACGTCTGACTTTAGCAGTAATATTTCATTTTTCCCACTGCATTGAATCGTTTTCACCCACAAGGCAGGGCAAGAATAGGACAGAGCGCTCCGTCTTATCCTGGTCTTCCTATTCTGATTTTGTACAATTTTACCTTATATACCTATATGCTGTTTTTGCACTCATCATATACAACGAATATTAACTAGCAGAGCTTTTAGCATTATCATAAAGTTGCGGTCTTGCAGCTGAAACGTGACCCCCCCCGGCGGAGGGGGGGGGGGGGGGGGGAGGCAGGCGGCGGGCGGGGCGACGGGCGGCTGCTGCACTGCCACTAAGCTTGCAGTATTGGGTGACGAAGATCTAGCTCTTTCCTTCGGAGCACAAGAGACAGAGATAACAATGAGTGTCCTTGTGATCCTATATGACTCTGACTTACCGACTACTATATCTGTTGTCATGTGTCCCAGCCTATTGTGGCATAAACTTCGTCACCCTTATTATAATGATCCGCCTTCCATCTGGCCCCCTTCATGCCCGTCACGAGAAATTAAGTAAACTAGTACCACTGTATACTGGAAACAAATTAATTTTCACGAAGACCTAATTTTCACGAATCGTCTACATTTTGCAAAAAATAGGTCTCACAAACTATTTAGCTAAAATGTGAACATACAGAAAGCTGTAGTGAGGTCCTTGCGGATTGCAAAAATGGGTACCAGTAATTATTCCAGCTCTTCAGCTTCAGTCGAATTCGCGAAAAATGTAGCCCACGAAAAATAAGTCATGTACAAATGCTTTGTTTTCCCTCAATTTGAAACTTGGCGATGACACAAGCATCAGTGGCCATGGCAGAGGGTTTTGTGGTGCTGGTTGGACCATTTTGCGTAAAAGCAAGTTTTGGAAACTTCGAAGTGGTCGAACTGGTCTTTTGGGGCTCCTCCCTTATCTTTCTGGAAATCTGTCTTATGCACCTTATGACCGGAGATTATGGCGAAGGTCCCCATGACCTGGAGATACAAGAAACAACCCCCATGGTTCGCCGAGCCTTTGGTACAACACTTCCTATGTGCACTGTGAAATCTAATGTTTGTGTGAATGTAATTTCTAAGCTTGACAAAGAGTCATACATGGTAGGGGCTCACTGAGCAAATGATAGCTCGATTTGCCCACCCTGTGGGGCCTGCTAAAGCGCATCACGGCACTTTTCGTGGTGTGCAGCCGCTAGCAGTTGTTAGTCACCCGGCACTTTATGTCTTTGATGTAGTCCTGGAGAAGGAGGCAGCCAGGTGGAGCCAGCATCGAGGTGTGGTCTGCGTACTGAACGAAAGAAAATCTATCATCCTGAGGCATGTCATTGACAAGAAACCGGTACTGTGGCACACTGGAGGGGACGTTCATCGTAGCTCAGTGCACACCTTGGTAAACAAATTGTGGGATTTTTCCCTTCAGTTAGTTTGGCAGCCACTTGAGAAGGAAGCCATGAACGCTGGCGCCTGACATTTTATGTAGCAGGAGATCGATGTTGAGGCCATCGAACGCGTAACTGAGATGAAGCCGTAGAAAATCTTTCTTTTTGCGACTGCCAAGATTGTTGCTTACAAAATGACACGGGGTCGCCAGGACCGTCCCACAGCTGCGGGCGTGGCTAAAACTGTGCTGTGTCTGCAATAAGTATCCAGTGCTCTCTAAAAATCGAGGAACTGACTGTTCAGTATGCATCCTAATGTGCGGTAGATGATTAATGTTATTGAGGTTGGACGGTAATGCCTGACGTCACTTGTAGGCTTCTCTTTCCTTTCGTGAATAGGGGTGAGTAAGGCGTGTTGCCAGGTGGTAGGAACAGCTCCCTCATCGAAAATACTTTGAAGTAGACAGCTGAGGGAGGGATCAAACTGTACTGCGTTATCATCCTATAAAAGGCAGGTGCCACACCATCTGGACAAGGGCATTGTGATGGCTTGATCTTAGACACGGCTGTTCACAGTTCTTCCTTTGAAAAAATGATCCCCTTCACGCATGGTGCATCATTGTCAGATGGTGTGGGTGCGAAAGCAGAAGATTGTGACGACTCCGTGGTTCGTTGGTGTTGCAGACAGTGTTAAGGGCTGGGGAACAGCAAAGGAAGGTGGCCAACTCTGCTGTTTCTAGGAGAACCTTCTTGAGGCATCTTTCGTCTTCTTCAATGTCGGTTTCAAACCTAAGTTCCCTTTCAAAAGCAAGCTGAAATATAAATATATGTTACAAAGTTTCGCAGGCACATACTGGAGTGTACACGTAACAATACTTCCCTACCTGAGAACCCAGTTTGATTTTTTTCTGGAAGCTAATTGGAAAGCCGAAATCCAGAATGGAGAATCTTGATTCAATTCTGGAAATGTCGGTTCCAGATTGGAGAATCTGGATTCGGTTCTGGAAACGTCAGTTCCTAAATGGAGAATTTGGATTTGGTTCTGGAAAAGTCAGTTCCAGAATGAAGAATCTGAATTCTGCTCTGGAAGTTTTCAGTTCCAGAATGAAGAATCTGAATTCTGCTCTGGAAGTTTTCAGTTCCAGAATGAAGTTAGTGGAACCATCACCTGAAAATTGATATCCAGTTACGCCATGTGATACATATTGTGGGAAAACAAATCCAGGAGGAGAAACTATAGTGGTCACATACTGGGTTTTTTTAAAACCACCTAGGTATCTGGCTCTATACTTGGAACCTCCATTCAGGGATCTGTTCTGTTAACTTATCCCCAAAGCCAGTTTGTGCAAACTGAAATGAATATTGAAAACAAAATGTGGTTCCTAGAAACCTGAATGTATTGTAAAAGACCCACTTAGCAGAAATTCGCTGAAAAACCCTCAGGCATCCAGGTAAAACATTTCGCGAAACAAAAAATCTCGGATATGTATGTCGTTTATATTTTTTTAGTTGTTAGGCTGGCCCAACAAAGTGCAAACAGCTATGGAAATTTAAGTTATAGGTATTACATTTGGTGGCAGTGTTGCCTATTCTGTAAAGCATATATACGAGTTTGTGGAAACTGCAAATAATATAGAACAAATGGAATTCCTGCCAACCAAAACTTACAGTATGCCTAGAATTGAAAATGCTCAGCCCAGCTAGTGGATAGTGAAATTGATATAGAGCTGTCTTAGCTAAATGTCGACACAGGTTTTTTAGTGGCATCACCTACTGCTATTATGTCTTGCTAAGACGAGCTAAAAAAGGCACGTTCTAGGCAGATTCATGACAACTTGAAGAATGCAGCTGGCCCATCAAGTGCAGAAGGCATTTTTAGAAGCATTGAAATGAAAAAAAAGTAATTGTTTTTTATAATGAAGTCGCCAAACATTTCTACCTTATTGGAATTCGTTAACAGCAGTTAGCATCCTCTGCATCCGCTCTACATTTATTTCTATACTATGATTGATCTCAGAAAAAAAATATTACTAGAACCCCCAAGACACCGAAAGGCCATTAGACACTACATAAATTTAAACCAACTTGCACAAATGCTTACTTCAAGTAATAACCTCAAAGGGCAACTCCACCCCAGAAATACATTGCTATACATTCTAATGTGCACGCTCTATTTAATATTTGTGTTTGAAAGCTCACTAGACAAGCATCAGTAACTATCTTGCTGTTCAGTTTTACGTGTGCCAGTTTAAGATTTTCACAAGTACTTGTAGGTGTTAAGAGACAAATCATCGAATGACAGTACAGTAATTAAGAGAGCCAAGAACTTATAACCCTCATACATAACCTATAGTAACTAAAACAATTAACTAGTCAAAATTAACACAGAAGTATGAAAACAAAATCAATCAAATCATATGTGAAATGCTATTAACAAAAGCCTATTTTGTGGTCCACGAATACAGAAGGTTTTTGAAGCTATTCAATTATGATGCAATGTAGACAGAATAACGAAAGGTCTAAGTCTATTTCAGTCTTTTCAACTTGCATTATAATAACAAAAGAGTGATTTTCTCATTTGCCTGCTTGCAGTTAAAAACAAGCCTACCCTACTGCTACCCTTAGAAGCTTCACACATTTTTGTCAGAAAGGTTAGGGAAAGACACATTAGGAGGCTGAGACATGGAATTGATTTACTCAAACAATAGCCATCTTCCACAGGTCGATAATCAAATTAGCCCGACTAGTCTCAGAAGAGCAAATCAAGCACACGAAGTATAACAAATTGTAAACAAAGAAAATCACTTATGAATGTAGAGTTACCTGAAGGAACACCTTAGGAGCAAAACAAGAAGTCTGAAGATGTGAAAGGCACAATCTCGATAGATTTCCCTTGTTGACACAAAGGCAAAACAGGGACAAATTATCACAGGATGTTTGTTTTGAATATTTCAACTCCTAGGGAACAGTCACTTTACTTCGGCACACCTGGTTACATTACATCAATCGCGCTCAAGAAGGTTTGACAGATCACAGACATAGCATGCTGAGGGCTTCCTGAAAGTGAGAAAAAGGCATGGTGCCTTCAGCTGCTGTGGTTTAACAGCCTGCAAGTTCACGTGAGAAAGAAAACAAAGCCTGATGTGCTGCGGGAAAGCACCTGCCAAGTGATGACAACTTCCCTGCACAGAAGTGTTACCTCACCTTTCAAAGGCAACACTCTCAAAATGGTGAAATCGCACATATCCTTTATTTGAATGACCTAGGAGTCTGTCTTTTTACTCCTGGCATAGTTTCGGCTGTGACAAATCTGCCCTTTCCATGCGAAGTGCTTGTACTCTGTAGCCTGATCAAAGGCGGCCCCAGATCCAGCGGAAAGACAACTCTGTTCCTCTTTGCTCAAGGATGCCTTCGAAGAGGAACCGAGCAGGCACACTTCGTTTGCATACTTGAAGTTTTGGTGTTTAGTGTATCCCAGAATATTACAGCACATCACTTTGACGCTGTCACTTAGAAGCGAGGACACCAAAGTTTGATCCCAACTGCTGATACTTCACTACCCTTTCCGGAAGAGCATTTGATCCTTTCACCAGCTTCACAAGCTGCCCGTTACCGCTTTCAAATTCAAAAGCAGAATGGCCCCACAATGTCCCCAGTTGCTGCACTGCTTCCGCTAGGTGGAGTAACTGGTGCAGGCTGAACGTCGTTGCTGGAGCTCCATACAGCCTCCCTGTCATGCCCACAAAGGTCCAGAGGAGTTTCTCTGAAAGCACAATATGACATTATTAAAGCTGGCCCGAAGCAGGACACAAAGAAACCGAAGGGGGAGAACTCGCGTGCAACATCAATGGATGCTGGAGTTACGGTGTCCCTCAAAAGTGCATGGACGGCCTCCACCAGCTTCTTTATGTACGGTCAGTATTGGTCCAGAAGGACCCTGTACATGCAGGGAAGCGAGTGGTACAGCAGCCAGTGGCGCCATTCGGAAGCCTTCCAGAATAGGCGTGTGCTCAGTGCCCTTGGGAGTCTCGTGGAGCTGTGTGGTGGCTTGATTTCAGCCAGCTGGCTGTTGATGACAGCAATAGAGGCAGTGTTTCCTGTAAATAAACAGATCAAATGTTACTAAATAAATGAAAGCATTTGCCAGTCTGTTTTTGAAAACTGGGGCAGAATCTTTGGCAATTTAGTATGAAACAATTGGCTTAGATAAATTATCCCTCTTAAAAAGAGTGCAAATTCTATGTGCCATTACTCCGATAAAACATACGCTTGGTTTTCTAATACAAACGTCTAGCTTTATGGTCGAATCCACCCAATATGTAAGTGAAATCAGTGCATACTGCCTGCTAAAGATGACAGAAAGTGCAGCAACAAAGAAAATAGTTTAGACGAGACATAGCACGAAATGCCTTGCGTGGTTTAGCTCCCCAGTTTTGCCCATGCTCTTTTCCCGGTTTATCTTTCTACGTTACACAATCCAGCTGAATTCTTCGTTTTATTGCTCAGTGCAGTCAGTCTGCAGAAGTCTTACGAGGCTTAGCCTCCACAATTCATTGAGCTCTTTTGCGAACTAATAAGCTAGTTAAAGTACCTAGAAGCCACACTGACAGATGTAATGATCTGGTTCCAACCGGCTTGGTGTCCTGTACTGTACTGTTGTAAAATCTCTAGAATTGCATAGCGAACTGACATAATGCCTCCTCTCCTTTTTCCTTCCTTGTGCTAAAAGTTATTTAAAGATTGTACAACATGTTTCGAAATTGGCACCCTGGATTAGAAAGAATGAAACAGGAGATTCTCCTGATGTTCACTTCCAAAGTCTCTTGTTTAAGCTACCGTGATATACTGGGCATGCACCATTGTCGCATAACTGCCTACCCCATATCACACTTTTGAACCGTTTGAAAAGTAAGCAAAGAACATGCAAAGGACTCCCATTAAACAAAAGGGGCAGAAGTCATTTCCAACGAGAAAGGAAATACCAGTGATGCTGATATACTTTTTAGTAAGCTGGTCTCCTCCACCTCTTCCATGTGACAGGGCTATATAACACTGGACGCAAATGTCACCACATGATGTGAGAAGAGCCTTGAGGAACTGACAGAATGCACTGAAAGAATAAAACACGTAAAGGACAAACACAGACACACACAGTTCTTTCAATGAGCAGCGAACATTTATGAGATGCCCATTACGCTACGACCTTGAACGACAAAGAATTGAAAGAAAACGAAAATATTCAAAATTTAATATAAAACCAATTTACTCACAAACTTTAAAAATACCAAATTAAAATGATAGCAAAAAAATTATAGGGAAAAACTTAAGGAAATTTCGTGAAAAAGGGGGAAAGGAAGAAAAAAAAGAAAGGAAATTAATGACGAAAATAATCCTGGAAAATGGGAACAAGAGGGACAAAGGACAAACACAAATCTCCAAACACAGCTAGGTTCTTGTCCAGCTCGCTTGTACCTTTACATTAACTGCATTATAATCAGGAAATTAACCCCTGAAAAGGGGGGAAAATAAATAAGAAAAGAAAGGAAAAGACAAAATAATTGATCACAACAAGCTTTTTACGATAATTTTTACGCTAGAAATTCCAGCTTTTTTGACGACAAAGCCAAAGATGTCCCAGAGACATTGCTCACGGCATATCTGACCTTAAACGCTTCTATTGTTTCGGGCCCACATTTATCTATGTGTGAACTTAGCTAAGTGGTGTTTTCAAAGTGTGGGGTGCAATCGTGGCAGGTACGGGCATGCAGAACTATTGGGTGGAACGAGTCCGATGATGCCTTGGTAACATCTAAATGGTGTTCCCTAAAGCGAGCATTTAGGCATCTTCCGATGGCCGATGTATTCGCCTTCGCAGCTCAATGGACTCGAATCAAGTTCAATTTCAAGTTTTATTCGCCTCAAATACGTTCGTTCAAACGTATTACATGAGGGGGGGTAGAAAAATACAAACAAATGCAATGATATAATGGAAATAAAAGAACTAACTAAGGTTAGAAATTAACAACAAACAAAAACTAAAAACAAACTATACAGAATTCAGAACAAAGTTTACAGAAACCGGGCACAACAGAACTGGGGACTCAGTGCACAATTTATAGGAAACACAAGCAGACATGGCGCTGAAAACATAGTACCAAAGCCAAAAATTTTTTGCGGAATATTTTTTATCATTCTATTCAGTGACTATGTCGTTTGGGAGAGAATTCCCATTTTTAATGGACAGAGCAAGAGGAGAGTATTTGTATCTATTAGTGCGACCAAATATAGGTGCAATTTTCATGGAATGATCATGACGCAAAGAAATGTATGAGACAGACTTACAGTGAGTGAGCATAAATGATTGCATGTTGTAATAAAAGTTATGAAAAAGAGTAAGGCGAGCGACTGTCCGACGTGATTCAAGAGAAGTTAAATTAGAAAGAACCAAGTCTAAGTGGGAGACACTGGTTTTCGTACTGTAGTTTCGATAAATGATTCCAATGGGTCTTTTTTTATTTTTAAGGCCTTTTGCAAGGCGTTTTGTTCGGCCACGCTACCCATGCATTTGCGACCTCGCTGCACCAGGATAGAAAAGTGCGTTCATTTCGCGCGTGTGGGGAAAGGGGAGGGGGTCAAAGTTTTGACTTCCCAGTTGGGGGTGGGTTTAATATGCAAGTGAAAAAAAAGTCGAAATTTTGGAAGCCGACTTGGGGGGTGCGTTCATTACGCGAGTGCGTTCATTGTGCGAGTAAATACATACCTTACTCATAACTGTTGCAAAGCATGACCTGATGCACACCTCCGCTCTCTTTATATAAACATTGCCCTCGTACTCCACTGAGGTTGAGTGGAGGTAAACATCCAGGAGATCCAGGAACTGACACGTGCCGTGTTTGTGGATAACGTTGTTCATACTGAAATGTTTTTGGTTGACAAACTTTATTACGAGAACGGGAACGACGCCAGGCACATAGCTGTTTTGTGGTGTAAGGCTAGCTGAGTCGCACGTGTGGGTATCAACGCCGATTTGTGAGAAACTGCGAAGTGGGCACCACCAACCATAGTTTTCTAAATACATAACAGATCCTTTTTTCCCTTTTATTTTGCAAAAAGAAAGTTTATGCGAATTTTAAGAGTTCAGAGTCCACAGATTCGGCGATACCTTGCTGGCTGAACAACTTGATGGCTTGATCGAGTGGTTTCGGGTATGCGGGACTACTGGGCAGGACATTGGTGAGGTTGGTCGTTGAACGTGAGTTGGTAGTAGTCCTCAGGGATCGCGTTGTTGTTTCAAGCGAATGGTCAGATGGGGAATCGATTTCTTCTGTAATGCCCCCCCCCCCTCCCCTCCCCCGTCTTCCGCTCTGATTAGGTATGATCGTGGCTGTTGTCCGACTTGGACCACAATTCCGGGTTCCCATTTGTGGTTTCGACGGAAATAGACTCTCTCGCCTTGACTCAGAGGACGTAGTGGTTTGCTGTGTGCGTCACCATGTCGGTGCTGACACTTTTGACGGAACTGAAGGCGTGCTTGAACCTCCCTGATGTTGTAGTGCTGCTCAAGTTAACGCGGAGCAGCTGGCTTGAGGGTTGTGATCCTGCGGCCCATTAGCAGTTCCAATGGGGACAGGAGCTGATCCATCGGTGTGTCCCTAAGCTCCATAAGGACAAGAGACAGGTCGTTGCCTTCCTTCGGGGCCTTGGTCAAGCTGTTTTCATTCTTTGAACTGACCTCTCTGCAAGTTCATTCGACTGTGGGTAATCAGGAGAACTTGGATTATTTGTCATGTCCAAGCACTTGAGATACCCTTTGAATGCTTCAGAGTTGAATGGCAGGCCGTTGTCACAGACCCCTTCTAGAATGCCGAATCAAGCAAACTCCTTTTTTAGGGTTGCGATCCTTTGATAGCAGAGGTGTCCCCCTTTTGCTCTATCACAATGTACTTGCTAAAGTAGTCCACTACAAGTAGGTAGGTGACACTGTGGAGATGGAAGAAGTCATTGGTGACGATTTGCCATGGTTGTGTTGGAGACCGTCTGTCTCCCAGGGGCTCTCGTTGGTTCGACCGCTGGTGTTGCTGGCAGAGTTGGCCGTTGGAGACCATTCTTCTGCCAGCACCCGTTCTCCGAAACAATGCCGCGGAGCGGGGCGTTTTCTGCATGGGTCTTTGCAGAAAAAAAAGGCACTCTTATGAACTGATGTGCGGGCAAAGCTAACGCATTTCTTTCTCAGAGCGGGGAGGTTCAGTTGAGAGCATATCTCCCTAGCCTCAGACCTTAAAGACCCTGAAGGTCTTTCCTTGAGTAAAGCAGTTCTTTTTTCGAGTGCAGCTTCCACCTTTTCCTCTTAGATGTCCTCGTTCATAACAACGAAAACTACCATCTTTTCTTACTCTAGCAGCTTTAGCTGGGCGTTGCGGAGCTCCTCTACTGTTGAGTATACATATGACTTGCCTGGAGGAGGCAGGTGGGCACAAACGGAATGCACAGCTGTCCCTACGAAGTTCTGACGATCCTTTTCAGGGTTACTTGCTGCTACCTTGTAAACGGATGTCAGTTGGTCTACCCTCGATGCTGGAAGGTCTAGGGCGAACTTGGGCCCGTGAGACAGAAGTCCCACCGTGTCCGGAGAAAGCTGTTTGTCCAAAAGTACAACAGGGGGTTTCAGTTGAAGTCCGAAGCCTTCTGGCAAGACTTGCGTACCTCCCCAGGATTTTTACCCCTGCGGCCTCCAAGAGCCCGACTGCAGAACTCCTGAGGAAGAGGAACGAGGGTCTGTGGCGTAAAACGTATCGAGGAGTGCTGTCGTGGCCGGGGAGAGTCATTCTCATGAGTCGAAGTTCCTGGGATATCTCTATTCTTGAAATCTGCATGATCCTGTAGCTTGACAACCAAGTATGGGAGTGGAATCCCAGCACAAAGTCCACGGAGGCGTGGGCCACGTTTTTTCGCAAGCAAAGCCCCAGGGAGCGTAGACGGAGCCGCAGAAAGTTAATTATTGAGATGTAGCTGACGGCTTGAAAGAAGTTGCGGGGATTGAACACAGGGTGACGGGCGGACGTACTGAGTCAGGACATGAAGCTCACACAACTTGAATTAAAATTTAGGGAGCTTGTTTATAGAGACTTACAAACACAGAAAGAATAAACCCAAAGAGGTCAGAAACACAGACAAGTACATATCTTTCTTTTTTAAAGTTATTATATGGTTTCCTCTTATCTTTTATCACGGAGACAGTATAGACCTTTGCAGAAACAGCTCGCTGGCCGCCGCCATTTTGCGACTCGAGTGACCCCTATTAGCCAAAAATTTCTGCCACCCGCCTGAGCTGTGGAAACCCGATCAGCGCGACTCCCCACCTGCATCGTGTGTTCGGAGTTCGCCGGCTTTCCTTCTAAGTGTTTACTCTATTTGCCTGTTCAGGATGCTTGCGTGTTTTTGTAATCTTCCACTGTGAGAACTTGGGAATACCAGGACTTATAGCCTTCTGGACCTTCGCAAGAAACGAGCGAAGAGAACGGGCGAAGAAAGCGAACTTCAAGCAGCCCGCGACGCAGGCCGTTCGACGTTCTTCGAGGATTATTTCCGTTGAGATAATCTCCGAAAAGCCTTCCCGGATATGTTCCCGGTCTTGGCGAGAAGTAGCTGATAGGGTCCGGGGAATGGGAACTAAATAGACACGTTCGTTCATTCGCACTAGTGCTGTGTATAAAAAACATCACTCTTCAAAACGTACCCCAAGACAAGCCGGATTCCGTGCGATCGTCGTGAAGTGACTGTCGTCGACACTGTATTTTGGATATGCTGTGTTATTTGAGACCTTTCTCAAATCATGTCCGGATAACGCGGCACCGTGGGGTACGCGTACAATATATGTTGTTCGATTTATGAGACTCGTTGAATTTCATATAGTGAGGGGGCAATACCCATGCAGTTCGGCTATCCTCTGGTGTGGTCAAATATATTAGGCAGTTAAGGTTGACACGGCTGAGTGTATAGTGCCGTTATAATCGCCACAGAACACAAAAGAAAAAATAAAGTGAGGCGATTTTGCCGCCACCAGCATTCAAAATTGCTCCTACGCAGGCTGCCACAGCCTACTGACGAGAAAACCCACAGCTCAGCGCAGTCGGGCAACACTGACGTACAGTCTCAAAACCAGGGATGCGCGCTGGAAATCGCTTCGTTCGAGACTGCCGCTGGAAAGGTCTATATCGAGGTCAGGGGGAGTAAACCTTGTGCGGTTTTTGATCTGGTCTGGAAACTTCAGGGAAGTGTTCTGGGTCTCTTTTTATTTTCGATATTTATAAACGATCTACCCTATGACGTTTCAGTTCAAATCAAACTTTTTGAAGACAATTGTGTGGTTCATAATAAAATGAAAACAAAAGATGATCAGATCAAATTAAACCGTAATTTACAAAAAAAGAAAAAAAAAGAAAATAGGCATTGGTGCGACAAATGACGAATCGTGGGGTTTCCACACCATATCAAAAATCATTATTTATGTCTATAACTAAAACAAAAAATCTGCTGGCCTATAATTATGACATGAATGGTTCTGAGCTTTAAGAGTTAAAGAATTTAAGTACCTAGATGTAGTATTTAATCTTGACTTAAGATGGAATACCCATATAAACAACGTGTGCATCAAAGCTAAAAAAGCACTGTGGGGCGACAGACGCAACTTTGCTGAAGCGACTCCTGAATGCAAATATGCTCCAAAAGCCAGGGTAGTCATAACGGAATAAGTTTACAGTGGCTTAACACAACAACAAAAAATTAACAACAACACAGACGTTTCGCCACCTATCCGGGTGGCATCATCAGTGTGAACTGGCCCGGTGGTTGGGAGAGTCAAAACCAGTCGACTCTAATCTACAAGTCCCCGTAAACGTCCGGTGGGGGGCCCCGGTTCGTCTTGCACGCCTCGGGGTCTCGGCGGATAAACCACGATTCCACGAACTTCCTCGGGCCTCACCTCTGCTCACGAGCAGCATTGTCCAAGTCAAACGTATGCGCAGTCGTCCAGCTGTGGTCAACAAGCTCAGACTTGCTTCTCGTGGCATGCGTGGCCTTCACCACATCCCTTCTGTGTTCCTCAAGTCGGAATGTACCACCACCTCTCAAGCTGAGGGGCAACATTCCGACGTAGTCTCCTGCCGAAAAGTTATACAATGCTTGCGGCGGAGAGGCATCAGAGTTACTGCGAGTTGGGTAATTAAAAATAGAGATCACTACATCAAGCGCGGGGTGGTACATATCCTCAGGCACCATTGGCATTTCACTCCAAGTCACACGTACACCGTTCGTATTTGAAAAACATAAATCTAAAGCATTGCCTTGCTTATTAAGAACATTGTTGAGCCGCTTCAGATCCAAAAAAGAAGATAAGTCTAAAAGATGGTTGCATTTCTCCTTTCAATAAAAGTTATCAGTCAAAACGTTGCACGCCTGTAGCTCGTTGAGTTTTTCTAACCCAACCAGACAACGCTGAAAATCACCAGGTGGCTTTTCTGGGGGGAGATAGAACAGACCAATAAGAACACGTTCTCTCTTTGCATACTCAATTTCGACGAACAAGCTCTCAGGAAAGTTTTCTAAATCTTGACGCCTCCTTGAGCTGTCGACCGCGACCAACACACCGCCTCCCGCTCCAGCTCCTTGAAACAAGTCACGGTCGTGCCGGTACACAACAAAACCAGGCGGAAAGTAATCGGAGGACCCGATGTTAGGACGCAACCAAATTTCCGTTAGACAGAAGATTGCATAATTAGACACTGTAACGTTACAAAAAAAAGCAATCGGCTTTTGTGCGTAAGCCGCGGACGTTTTGATATAATAAATCTATGCCAGGCATCACTTGTCAGCGGTTGTGGGATGTCCCTCTGAAGCGTGGAGCATGTCTCTCTGAAGGGTTCCTCTGAAAGGTTTAAAAAGGCTGGATTTAGGCCACACAGCTGGATCAGCAAGTTTCTCAAAATCCTCCGCAGCCGCGGCCACATGAAAGGAGCCGTAAGTGTCGAAACGGGTCTTTAGGTGACGGCACTCCACTTTGTCGATTCCAACGGAGGACAGGCGCGAAGAGTCGTCCTTGCAGATAATATCCGGCGCCAACTTCGTAACAAACAGCGCTCTCAGACTCGTTGACGGCGAAACAACGCACAGCTTGTTGGTCTTGAATGCCCCGGTCAAATAATAATAAATGTAATAATAATAATAGTAATACTAATAATAGTAATTAGACGAGCCATACACGAAAAATATGTATTTTTAGCTCACCGTTTGGACAAAGTCTACAATGCTGTCCGAATGTACTTCTATGTTGCATTCAAGTGCCGTTTGATGGTTCTGCTACCGAGGACCCTCCTCCCTCAAGGCACGGGAGAAGAGGACGCCAAAGCGGTGTTTGCAAGCCGACGGGAGGCTAAATATGTTTAGTATATAGAGACATGGGCCGCCTTTCCTTTGGGGAAGGATCTCTACGATGTCGTGCTCCACGTCGACTCCGCCAAGATTTTTGTACGAAGCGGTTAGATGTCTACGAGTGAGGATGGCGGTATTGGGTTCCTCGTTGTCAGGAGTTTGGAAGGCTCTATAGATGGCAAGTTTGACCGCGCGGCGGGTTTTCTGAATCAATATGATATCGGGGGGAGTTTGGAGGGACTGGAGGCAGTGTTAAAGATAGCCACGCTTCAGTCGGAAGCTGTGGTAATTCCATTGCCAGATAGTGGTTTGGTGCCTACTGAGGCGTGGCGGGCGTGGGAGAGGTAAAGCCATATTGAGGGATGCACTGTTAGAGGTAGGGTATGGATGGTGGGGGTGGTGGAGGAGTTTAGGACCCCAACTGGGATGAGATGTTGGTGAGTTGGTTTATTTGACTGGTGAGTTGGGCCAATCTGGAGGAGTACTTTGAGACAGCGTTTTCTATCGCCGTACAACGGCTGTAACGTTTTGCTCTAAGGTTTGCAGTCTGGCACTGAAAATGCGAGACATTTCGGTCATTGACGCTGAGTCGGTGTAATTTGTCTACGATTTTGAGGCCATAGTATTGATTACTCTACGCTTGACAGACTGGGCGGTGCTGTCAGGTGAGGATATGGCAACTGCAACGGGTAGTGGGGGAGGAGTAGGAGTGGGCGCTGGAGGGGTAGGAGTTGGCGCTGGAGGGGTAACCTTTCTGTTTAAGGAGGGGTCGTAAGTCTGCATTTTCCTTCTAAACGGCAGTGATTTATTGTGTGAGGGTTTGGACCTTTTGCCGTAGAGTTTGGACCTTTTGCCGTAGGGTTTGGACCTTTTGCCGTAGAGAGGGGCGGTGATGAGAGACATCCGACGGGCAAGGAGAATAGCCGGGTCGTGATTGCAGTCGATTAGGTATTGGCTGATGTTCTCCGGTGGACCGTAATCTGGCACATTAAAGATGATTCCGCGTGAGATCTTCGCAGGATTTGCCATATATGTGGCCAGAAAATAGTTCTCTTCGCCCTTCAGAGGGGGTGCTGAGTAGTATAGTTTTGAATGGCATTGATTCGAATTTTATCATCGCGTGCCACGTTGTAATTGGTCTGGGCAGTGTTAAAGACGAAGTCTTGCAGCTTGCCTGTGCTCATCGAGCTTAGGTTGAGGCCACCACGTGCACGGATGATGATCTTGTAGTAGTCAGGGAGTCTTGCGAGCTGCGGCGGGCGCGTCTTGAAGCCAGGCCTTGGCGAGCTGCGGAAAACCGGACGCCAAACGCGCCTCGCCGCTCGACTTGGTCGTTTACGTCGCCATCCGTTGTTTACCCTTGCAAGTTTTTTAGCCCTATGTTTTGCAGAAAGGGAGCTACGCTTTGTAATTTTACAAAAACCAACCTGTGAAATATACCTTTGACACAAAGTTCAGATTGCTATGTGCAGGCGCCAATTTTTATGGCCCATTTTAGATCGAGCCTGGTTATTTCAGTCACCCTATACTTACTGCCAGGTTGGATCACATTGGCATCTTATTAGCCTTCCTTTTCTTCACTTGGCTTTTACTAGTATGCTTTCACAAAAGTAGGAGTGAGGTCCTCGGTCGACTTCGGCGCGAACCTTAGGATGAGAGAAAATGGCAAAATGGCCCGTTTCCCGCCTTTCATGTACTTTATGTACCCGTAGATCATTGTGAACACTACGAATTAGTTTTTAACCTCTAGGTGGTAGTGGAACGACTGGTTGGCAAGAAGCTATCGAAGGAACAAGCGAAAGTGAGAAACCAGAGCAGCCAAGGCGAGCAATGCTGGCGACACGCACGGAGTGACAGCGGATTGGATCTCGGATTGGATTGAAAGTGTCAAAGACAGTTGGTTGTAAATTAGAACGGAGCAGTAACTTGTTACCAGTATAGGGTTGTTGCACAATACCATGGTTCAATGCTGCTACCTCTTCGTGGATCTGATCAAAACCCACTGGAATCCATGTTGGAGGCATTCATTGCTGTTATCCTATGTTTTGTGTCCTTTGGGGCCTTGTCTGCATGGTACTTTGTGCACCCACTCGAGGTTGAAGACAGTCAGTTGCTCTGTGATTGTTTTAGCCGTAAAACTTGGTGTCAACGGAGCCACGGCCAGCAATATTGTTTTTTCTAGAATTCCGTAAATCATTAGGAACCAGGACAAGGCGACGCTCGAGCAATCGGTTTGCCGACATTATGAATGGCTCCCAACGGACACGCCGGCACAACCTCAACCAGGCGGGTAAAGACAGGAGTAGAACACGGCAAGTCCTGGGCGCTAACATCTCCAGTCCCGAGAGAAAGAGCGAAAAAAGGCAGAGAAATAAAGCAAACAAAAAGTTAGGCGTGTTCGTTTTGCCGCGACAAGTTGAAGTTGCTCGAGCACTTGTCAGGTTTATTTAAATTTATCACTGCGCGACTCCTGTGTTCTTCTGCAAAGACAGAAAATAACAAGGTAAAGACTTTACTGGTGATGTTTGGCTGCATCTTGGTGCATATAAAGGCCTCGGCAGCGATAGGGCTCATCGAAATCGCGAACTGGGACCGCCGATCTCCGCTTCTATGTTCCGCCATTTCGAAGCGGCCAAACGCAGGGGACCTTTCGTTTCGGATTATTATGTTAACTCTACACTCTTAAAAAAATAATTAAAAAAGGAATGGACGGTTGTTGACTGTACTCTTTTTGGAGAGAATCCGGGTTATCGCAAGCTATACTCTCTCTAGGGACCAGGAATATTAAAAATACATGCAAATATGTATCAAAATACAAATACAAAAATACTTCGTCAAAAATGTATTTAATTACGAGTCTAATTACATTTAAAAAAATTGCGGTGGCTTAGCTCGGCCATGCCAGGATATACGCAGCGTGAGCTTAGGCGCATAAAATGAGAGGTGCTATCAAGCAGCTCCGGTGCAGCGTCAGACTTGGCTACTGCGCAACGGAGGCACATAGCTGGGCACGCGGCGCCGCCAGTGCGTCTGCCGTGGCTGTGACGTCACTCCTCTGGAATGCGAAGACTGGCGAGGCGAGCGCGGTGGCGGCGGATCCCGCGGCGACTTGGCCTCCGCCCCGCCAGCTGTGCGCCGTGCGACGTCACTGCTCCTCGCACTTGCGCAGCACGGAGCATGGCTCATTATGCCAGCCACGCGAAACTGCTCAATTTCGGCCAGTGTAGCTCACGCTACAAAAAGCATTTAAATACAAGATACAAATACAACCAAATGTATTTGTTCTCTTCCAAATACTTTTCTAAATACATTCCTCAAAATTTGCGAGAGCGACTTCAGGGCACCTGCAACGGGTTTCTACGTATCTCTACGCACACTCTGGAGTAAGTTTGCGAGGCTCTAGTAACGTAATAGAAATATAATCACAAAAAAATGTAATCAGCTTGGACGTAATAGGTGAAAAAGTACAGAGCCTCAAGCAGCTTTTTTTGTCGATTACATGTTGGTATATACCAACAAAGAACCGAGACGACCAAGACACGGAGCACTAGCTAAAGAATTTTTTATTGTTGCAACTCGCACCAGTTAACAAAAATCTGGACGACACACGCATTTAGAATGTTCCAGGCAAAATTATGGATGGAAATCAGGCTGGAAAGCATCACAAGTTGTCACAGGCGCTTATTTAGCCAGTCTCCCTGTGAACGTCGATTTCATCACTATTCTTGCCCTGGACTAGCACCGTAATCACAAAGTCACTAAACGCTTGTGCTTGATTAAGAGACACTGCATTCGGTGCAGAACGTAGTTTTCTTTCTGCTCTGGACAGTGCCAATAAATTTGAGGGATGTATTTTCACCCACAAAATTGTATTTAATTACAATTGTATTTGAAATACCCACCTTTTAGTATTTAAATACACACGTCAAATGCATTACCCAATTTGTAATTAAATAGAAATTCAAAATACACAAAGTATTTGAAATACATATTTCAATTACTTGTATTTGAAATACCGCCTATCCCTGCTAGGGATAGGTAATCGTTACCTTTCCACGACTAGTGTATGTTTTACTCTCCCATACGAGTGCTCACTTAACTTTTCTATAGTCACACAAATGGTTTTGCAAGAGTCAGGACTGTCTACAGGTTTTGAATTTCAGAGTTTGGTGCATTATTTTAACCAGACTTGTACGTAATCCGTTACAAGTAACGAAATTACTTGTAATCCCTTACATTTATCAGTAATTTAGTAACGAAATAATTACATATTTTCTGATGTAATTTTAAAGTAATTCCCTTACATTTTTTACGTAACGGATTTCTTTTAATCCGTTACTTTTTTATTGAAGACCCCCCCCCCCCACTTTTTTTTTTCTAAAGGAAGGGTTGTTTTTATTTTGGTAAAGTCGAGCTCAGTGACACTCTCACGCGCAAAGCGAGGCTTGGCACCCTTCAGTTCCGCAAAACCATTTTTGTTTTCAACACCAAGCCCCTAAATTTATATTTGTTTAGACCCTAACAACAATGTAAAAAAAAAAAAGAAATAAAAAACATTTTTACACAAAAAAGGGGAGGGGGGGAGTGGGGTCAAGTTATATCCGCTTTTTTTAGACCCTTTGTTTTTTTCTTTGCTATCGAAGGCGGGAAGAGGACACCAAGTGGGTGTATGCCTCTTTGAAAAGCTCGAGGCGGTAAGTGCACAGACAAGAATTAACAATGTCCTTCTCGGTTTTGAGTGACTACGACCATTTTCATTATGTTACAACACCAGACAATGCTCCGTATACCCTAAAATTCACTAAAAAGAGATGTGATATTTATTATTATTTATTTACATTGTACCTACATCGCCCTGTGGGCATTATTGTAGGGGGGTTTTAGAAAACTATATAAAGAGTGGAAAAAGAAAACGTCATTATCATCAATGGACACAACATCTTCCGGGAGATCGTTCCACTCTCTCGCGGTTTTGACAAAAAATGAATTCGCAAAACTGACAGTCCTGTAAGTGGGAACAGCAACCTTTTTAGAATTATCACAACGGGTAGAAACGTAGGATGGCTCCATAAGATAAGTGGCTTTATCAATTCCTGTTTTGTTGTGAAAGACACGGTGGAAAAATTTTAGTCTTATTTTTTTTCGTCTACATTCGAGTGTTTCCCATCCCAGCATGGCCTTCATATCTGTAACACTAGCATAAGGGTCATAGTTGTTCAGTACAAAACGCGCGGCCTGATTTTGAATTTTTTCTAGTTTATTGATAAGGAAGTCGTGATAAGGGTCCCACACAACGCACGCGTAATCAAGGATCGTTCTTACCAAAGAAAAATAAAGTGTTTCTTTGACGTTTCGCGACGCGGATCTAAAATTTCGACGGATAAAATAAAACATTTTACTAGCCTTTAGGATTGTACGTTCTACATGGCTGTTCCATTTTAGGGAATCCGCAAATAGCACTCCTAGGTAAACATACTCAAACACAGTACATAAAACAGTCCCGTTGATTAGGTAGCTATAAGAATCGTGCAGCTTACTTCTCGAGAAACGAATATGATTGCATTTACTTAAATTTAGGCTCATTTTCCATTGATTGCACCAAGAAGATAAAATATTTATGTCGGTTTGTAACATGGCCAGGTCGTCTGACGTGTTTATTTCCCTGTACAATACGCAGTCGTCGGCGAACAGTTTAATATGAGACTGTATGTTTTCGGTGATATCATTTATGTATATGAGAAAAAGTAAAGGCCCTAAGACACTTCCTTGTGGCACTCCCGACGTAACCCGAGTTGATGTGGATATAGTACCGTTTAAAACAACCCGCTGCTCACGACCTTCTAAATAATTTTGTATCCAATTCAGGACGTTGGGATCTATGTTTAGCAAAGCCAATTTATACAATAATAACTGATGGGGGACCGTGTCAAATGCCTTTCGAAAGTCTAAGAACACGCAGTCGACATATTTCCTGCTGTCTAGTGATCTGGATATATGATGATAAAATTCTACCAGCTGTGTGTTGCAAGAGTAGCCGCTTCGAAAACCATGCTGTGAGGGGGAAAAGAAGTGTAATGAATCCAGGAACGAGTAAAGGTTACTGTAAATAATGTGTTCAAACAACTTACATGAGATCGATGTCAATGAAATAGGATGATAATTTTCAACACTGGCTTTAGAACCCGATTTAAAAACTGGTGTAACGTTTGCCATCTTCCAATCCATTGGAACCATCCCCGTCTTTAACGTTTCACTAAATATAACAAAAAGATAACGCGCTATGGATTCACTGCACTTAAGAAAAATAACAGGGGAAATGCCATCAGGTCCGACAGCCTTGGTTGCATCAATTCCGCGCAGCAACTTCACTATACCATTCATGTCAATTGTAATGCTGGGCATTACGCTTTGCTGCGTTCGGCAAGCCACTGGAGATAGCAGATGCGGAGTCTTCCGAAAATACCGACTTAAAATACGAGTTAAAGCATTCAACCTTCGCGTTATCAGACACCACAGTATTACCATCAACTTTCAACGCAGGAATAGAAGTGTCTTCCTTTCTGTTCGCGTTGACGAACTTCCAGAATTCTTTAGGGTTTCTTTTTAGATTTTCGTTAAACTTGTCAAAGAACACTTTTTTGCTTAATTTTATTTGCAATTTGAGAAGCCTGTTAATCTCTTTGTACTTCTGCTCAGTTTGGACTGACCAACTTTTGGTCAGCGTTTTGTAAGCACGTCTCGCTTTACCTATAAGTCTGCGAATTTCTACATTAAACCAAGGCTTATTTTTTTACGCTTCCTCATTTGTTTCGATGGAATATACACCTCCGCAAGCTCTAATATTTTATTTCTAAAAGCATGCCATATAGTTTCGACGTCACTATTTTCGGACAGACGACTAAATGTATAAAAATAGGATTCAAGCTCTGCATCGATCGCTTCGTAATTACCTTTGTCGTACAAAAATACTTTCCGTGGACACTCCGCTTGCTTTCGCGTTCCGGGCTCCGAGAGCTTAGCAACAACCGCGCAGTGATCACTTATGCCGGGAAGTACAGTGACCTCGGATACAACGCCAGGAAAATTGCATAAAATTAAATCCAAGACAGAATTTTCTCGCGTCGGTTTTTTAACATATTGTTCAAATCCAAATACACTGATTATGTCAGCAAACATCGAGTAAGCGCGGGGTCCATCTGTATCAAGAACTTCATCAGACCAGTTGAACCCTGGTAGATTAAAGTCTCCTCCCAAGAATACACTATCTGGAATTGTCGTCAACAAGTCACCCAATTTGTCTATCGAGTACGCATCACTATCTGGGGGGCGATAAAATGTACCAAAAACTAAAGTGGTCCCCTTAGGTAAAACTACTCGACACCATACAGACTCAGTGTCGTTTTCGGAAAAAACTAGTTCACTACTACTCCAGTCTGATTAAATTAGCAAACAGACACCACCTCCGTGTCCATTTCTATCTTTGCGGTATACGGAAAAACCAGGGGGAAAAACTTCGCAATTAGAAACCGAGTCATGCAGCCATGTCTCCGTTCCCATAATAACTTTGGGTCTGATTGTCTCGACTAGAGATAAGAAATCGTCCACTTTATTTTTTATGCTACGGAAGTTCACAAGTAATACCGAGACATCTACATCTGATAAAGCGGCATTTTGACAGATATCTCTCGCACGGCGTCAATCCTGCTGAATCGGTGGAGCCTTTTTACGAACGAGTATAGGCATGCTTTGTTCGAAATCCCAGGCGTACGTGTCTCCGTTGATAACGAGCTTGTCGTAGGTAAGATATACTTTGTTGTTCTTATCTTGTCGTTTTTCTTTGGAATAGTCCCATAGCTTGCGCCTTTTTTCTCTGACAAGTGCACTGAAATCCTCGGAAACGCTGTAAGCAGAGTTTTTGAATTTAAAGGCGTTGCGCATGATGTTGTCACGTTCTTTCCAATTTTGAAAGCTTGCTATAATCGGCCGACAGCTACGTTCCTTGAAAGTACCTAGACGGTGGGCCCTTTGTATTGAGGTGACATCGATATCTAGATTACCTTTACAGATGCGTCTAACAAGAGTTTCTGACTCCTCCCAAGACTCTCGCACTGTGTCATCAGGTATGCCAAAAAACACCAAGTTTGTCCTGCGGCTCCGATTTTCAAGGTCGTCTAGTCTTGCTTCCAGCTTTCATCTATTTACTTCAACATCTGAGATCCGTTGTTCAAATTGCTCGTTTTTTGCATTTAAATTCTCTATTTTATTGTGAATCTCCGTTTGTTTGCTTTCAATAACATTTAACTTCGAGAGGACACTTCTTTGACCGTTTTGCAGTTCAGTGAACATAGATTGTATGAGTTCCATTTGTTCCTTAGTTGCAGGACCAGGATTAGTTTCTACGTCGCCACTTAACAACAGCAACAAGAGCACAAATAACACTTTTTTCCTGTAATATAATTTGCGTCTATTACCCACTATGGCATGAAAGTGCTTATTCCTAGTGCTCGCAATCAAGAATAGTTGGTTGGGTGGAGCTGGCAGGAAACCACCAACAGATCGGAAAGGGCCAGATGGCAAATCACTAACCTGCATCAAGAAAGGTTTTCGTGAGCACATGGCCTCGTTCCTGCCAGCTCCGAAACCCAGGGATTCCGTGACACGCGTCGGCTTATATGCTGACTCGAACAGTCCACTCGGTTGACTGGAGGGTGGGACGGGTGGAACCCTGAAGAACTCCGAAGAACTTGGAATCGTCTGACGGGAAGGCTGATAGGTCGTTGACGTCGCATGCAGCTGACGCTGCGCTGACGTTGGACTCAGGAAACTGATGCCAGCGGTGACGAGGCAGAACGGAACAATCGCCTGCATCAAGAAAGGTTTTCGTGAGCACATGGCCTCGTTCCTGCCAGCTCCGAAACCCAGGGATTCCGTGACACGCGTCGGCTTATATGCTGACTCGAACAGTCCACTCGGTTGACTGGAGGGTGGGACGGGTGGAACCCTGAAGAACTCCGAAGAACTTGGAATCGTCTGACGGGAAGGCTGATAGGTCGTTGACGTCGCATGCAGCTGACGCTGCGCTGACGTTGGACTCAGGAAACTGATGCCAGCGGTGACGAGGCAGAACGGAACAATCGCCTGCATCAAGAAAGGTTTTCGTGAGCACATGGCCTCGTTCCTGCCAGCTCCGAAACCCAGGGATTCCGTGACACGCGTCGGCTTATATGCTGACTCGAACAGTCCACTCGGTTGACTGGAGGGTGGGACGGGTGGAACCCTGAAGAACTCCGAAGAACTTGGAATCGTCTGACGGGAAGGCTGATAGGTCGTTGACGTCGCATGCAGCTGACGCTGCGCTGACGTTGGACTCAGGAAACTGATGCCAGCGGTGACGAGGCAGAACGGAACAATCGCCTGCATCAAGAAAGGTTTTCGTGAGCACATGGCCTCGTTCCTGCCAGCTCCGAAACCGAAAGTGCTATTGCCACAAGCATCCTCGTTCGTTGCTGCACACTTATCTTCTCGAAAACAGGATGTATTTTTTCTTCTGTTTCTTTCACCTTACCCTGTTTTAAAAGCTACTTAATTTTTTGTAGTCCAACTTCTAGAGTTGGTCCACTTCATTTGTGAATTCCAGCCAGGTTATCTGCATCTCAGTCACCCCTTTTGTGAGTCAGCTTTTTGTGAGCACTTTCCAAAATGGTAATAGTCTTCCTTTCTTCTTCTTCCCGTTTTTCCCCCAGCAGGACGCATCTTATCTCAAGCAGATATTCTTACAAATAAAACATAATGGTGGCTGACGTAGACTTGATATTCTGGGCTTGGGGAGAGAGTGAAACTCAAGAGTGGGGCCATAGCGCGGCTTACTTCGTTCTATGCCCTTCGCTGCCCGTGGCATCAGCGGACGTCTATCTGGAGAACACCGGAGTAAAATGCAGTCGATTCGTGCTCCGTGCGTTTTTAAACGGCACCAAAAAAGGTACACACGACAAACGTGCGTTTACATTTCCTTGTTTTAACCGACGTTCTAATTAATTGTTGTTATCAGTTTCCTTTTTTTCGATTACTATATTCATTTACTGGAAACTTTTATTTATTCACCAACGTCTCAACCGAGGCTCGACCTGTTCAGAACCAAAGGAAGGAGAATATCGAGCCAAACCTTATTTACTATTTAATTATCACCTTACTGTTACAACGATGTTTTGCTATTGCCTGGCAATATATGCCGGTATAGTAAGATGGGCACAAATCAACTCTTATTCTAGTTTTGGCTAGATGTATGATGACTTCTACAGCTTTGCGATTTTGAGAATCGAGAATTTTAGTCGATCGGTCCGATCACTCCATTAACGATACCCGATACTCCGCCGCCGCCTGTCCGCAAATGGGACAGGTTGCAACAATAAAAACTTGAATAACCCTCTTCCTTTTGTTTCTTAATTGAAGGCAATATTCTTGAAAGTAACGCCACGAAAGTAACGGATTACTTTTTGGGGTAACGGTCACTTACTTTTATGGAAGGGTAATTGTAATTGTAATAAATTACAATTTAGCCTTGAGTAATTGTAACTGTAATTCCTTACTATTTTTCAGTAACGTGCACAAGTCTGGTGACAACCCTCGACGCAGCGAAAACGAAACTCATACGGTTTTGTCGGGGGGAAACGAAACCCATTTTCGGCTGCCCACTTGCTCATTCTGTTGATTGTCAGTTGCAGTTGACGTTCGCAACTATACAGGTTGCAAGAAGAAACTGAAATTTGCACATCATCCACATACAGAGAATAAGACACCGTCGGTGGAATATTTAAAATATTGGTGCTGAAACCCGGGACAAATATTCATTAAAATAACTGGACGATATTACTGCTTAAAGCATGGAAATGGGCTTAATGGGACGATGCCCGTTTCAAGCTCGCACCGTGGCGAGAGAGGTTGGTACAGTCAGGTCAGGGAGGTTGGGACAAAAGGCGAAAACGAATCACCTGACTAGGTCCCCAACCCCCTTACAGCACTCAGCAGCAGGGCACAGGAAATGAATCAAAAACAGCATAAATAAAAAATAAAACAATATCTGAGAATATAAAAATATGACACTCAAAAATGTACAATCTATTTTGATGTGAACTATAATAGGAATACACACTAGGCACATTGAAGTATACCGTAAGGTATTTTTTGAAAAGAAACACGGACGCTATTGTCTGGGCTAATTCGAATACACAATAATTTCTGTTAAGAAGATCGGGTATCTGGTAGGATGTTTTTTGTGTACCGTAATTAGTTCTTATTTTAGGTTTTGAAAACTGCTGGTGTCTCAAATTGTAATTTGTTTGCTTAAATAAATATGTTTCGTAAAATATTGCGGGATTCCTGTTTATTTGAGTATGAACTAAAATTGCAACCTTTAGGCAAAAAAGATTGTCTAACGTTAATATTCCATGTTTAATAAAGCTAGGGGAAGTCGATTCAGTCCAAGGTAAATTATCAATTGACCTAACTGCGCGTTTTTGCAATGTAAATAATTGCTTAATATTACTTGCTGTAGTCGTCCCCCAGACCAATAAACAGTAATGCAGCCTCGAGTTCACCTGCTATTTCGCAGTATCGCCGCAGTTCTGGTGGTAGAGCTCTCATGCTCGGCCAGCCCGTAGAGCAGAACTCCAGACGTGACAGGATCCTTCCCGATCTCATCTTTGATCCGTGAGAGCGTGTTGTTGACGCAGGTAACAGATCCACTGTGAGAACTTCATACTCCAGAACGGCTTCCTCCAGGTCGGCAGCTTCCTTTTCTCCTGCTCCAGTAAGTGGCTTGCGTTAGAGCACATCTGCCGGGTGGATCTTCTTTACCGGGATGTGGGAGATCGTTAAGCCATACTCCAGTAGTCGCATGCGGAAACGTTGCAGAAGAGGTCTGAGTTCATCTAGACGCTTCGTGGTGAGAAGTGGCACAAGGGGCTTGTGGTCAGTGTCAATATGAAATTGGAGCCCTAGGAAGTATGTGCGGAAATGGCCACTAGCCCACATGATGGCTAGTGCCTCCTTCTCAATCTGGGCATAGCGTTGCTCAGTTTCCGTTAGTGCCTTGGATGCATAACTGGTCATCGCTCGCCTTGGGACTCCTGGAGGAGCGCAGCACCCAATCCATAGGATGAGGCATCGACCAAGAGTGTCAAGTGGTCTCTTTGGTTGTACATTGCCAATGCCGAGTTTGTGATGAGAGCTGCCTTGGTCTGCTGGAAGGCTTGCTGCTGAGCCTCTCCCCAGTACCAGACTGCATCATGACGAAGTAGGTCTCTCAGTGGTTTAGTTTGTCAGCGATAAGAGCAACAGTAGCGGGCACGGCACGCACAACCGAAGCAGCAGTGGGAGCAGCGGACACGCGTAACTGCGCAACAACGCCGGTCCAACATGACGGATCAAAAAGCAGCGGTTCAAGCGGGAAGCAGCTACTTCAACCCGATTTCAACACAACTGCTGGAAAAGTTCGACTTTCACCAGCCGCACACGTGGAAGACGTGGTTCACGAGATGGCAACGCTACAGGATAATCACCGAGTTGCGTCTCCGCTCTCAAGAAACGCAAGTAAACACGTTTACGCCATGGGCCGCGAAGGGGAGGACGTTCTTTGTTCTTTGAAGCTGACTGAGGACGAAGGCAAGAACTACGAACATGCCACCATGTACCGGTTGGGCAGGGAGTCAGTACTGTCCGGCGAGTTTGCGTTTATTGTTTTTTCCGGGCACCCCCCGTCTCCCAAGCGGTGGCGCCTTCTCTTGGCCACTCGCCTAACCCTCCGACACTTTGAATAATAAGCATCCATTCATTGACGTGCTGTAACACACTGGATAATTGCAAAAATATATTAACTTATTGGTGGTTCCCAGAACTGATGAAAAAAGTGGTTCTTTTGCTAAAGAGATTATATGGAAGTGATAGATTCCAATGTCTAATGCACTACAAGTAGCAATGCCAACGTGTCTAATTGTTTTTCTTCCGTATTCTATGTGCCTGCTTAAGTACCATTCACTTTACTTTGTATGAAGCAAGTTATGAAGGACAGTAGTTGCGCAGGCATGTAGAACACATAAAAAAAGCATTTCAATTTCGTGTCACTGGCGAAAGGCATTTAAATTTTGTGTCACTAGCGAAGAGCAATCGTGATGTTGCAGTCAAGAGGCAATTGTGTCATTTTCTGTTTGTTTTTAATAAGGCGTCACTTCCCGTACGTCGCAGGCCAGCATGACTAGCGGCAATGCCGCACACCTCACAAATGGCGCTGCACCCAATGAGCCGCCATATTCGCGCCTTATGAGCTTCCATGGAAGCTTTGTTACCATTTATACATAGAGCTTGGATTAGTGATGTGCGAATTATTTGCGTTGGTGGGATATAAGATAGACCGTGACGACAGCGGTTGTCCCTAGAAGAAATATAAGACTTCCGCCCCGTGATGTGCGGGGATTTCAACCCAGACTTTTTGTACAATGTCTTCTGGAGCGGCAACATAACAACCAAGGGGGGCTACTACCACGCGCAGACTGTCAACGTGCCAGGTATGCCGAAAATTCTCCCCCCTAGCATTCCTCTTTTTATAAGTAACTGGTTGATCGAAGTGCATATAACCAAATGCACCTTAATTCAACAATTTCAGAATCTGAAGAACTGTGCGATGTAGTGAGGTGAACGAAGAAAAGGCCGCTCTCAAGCGCAAAGTCAACAGAGTTCATCGAGATGCGCAAGAAGCCTGGAGTGGTGAATATTAAAGGCAGCTTGCTCGGGTATCGGGTTCCAGTGCGCACCCTGCGGAGCTGCAGACGAACGGGCCCCTGTCCCGAAGCGATGAGCCGCGAGGCTCAGGCTTGTGAGGTGGAGTCTCAGGAGAGGTGGCCTTCTAAGAGCCCGAAAAAGAAGGCTTGCATGATCCCGTCAGTCCTACGCCGCTTTAAAGAGAGCATTGAGACTATGGACAGGCAAGCTCAAACAACTTCCTAAATACATCTTTACCCGCTGCCCTTCGACAGACATCCACAAGCTTGCGAGTGGCAACGCCCCCTTGCTACTCTCGCCACGTGACGCTGCAGCCTTAGGCCACAGTTCACACAGTGAGAATAAAAACACTGAAAATAGACGAGGGACAGACACAGTTCTTCCTGCGTGAGCTGCAGTCTATCCAACACACTCTGCTAGAAGTACCTAGCCTTAAGCCACTCGTCGACGCTTGCCGTCTGTGTTTTCTCCAAGACTTCAACACGTACAGCTGTTATTGGCCTCTTCGCCCAGCTGCCCGCCACGGCCCAGTACGTGCTGAGCGCCCCAGGCTCCGCCTGGGTGCGAAACGGGTGCGACGACAATGATGTCGAGGCCAATCCAGGTCCGGTTCGCACCCCGTTGAGCATGTCTGGGGTCGCTGCCGACTGTGTCTACTCAGACTGCTTTCCTCAGAATTTCCAGCAGCGGTCGTATGCACAATTTAATGCGGAGGAAGCGTGGTGTGCCAACATAAAAATAGCTTTTTTGTTGTTGTTAGTGTACTGCAGTGATTTTACCAGTTTACATGTGGTTCTCAACAAATTCCGCTTTTTGTGTGAGTACTTGCAACGAGACATTAGTTTTTATTTTTGCTATCATATCCATGTATGAATGTGTGCGTTCTACGCACTGATTATACTCATCAACTTAAAAAAGCTAGTTTTGCACATAATTCATGCGCTGTACGATGTAGTTCTGCCATATACAGCTGCTACAAAACAGAAAAACACAGTTCTTTTGCATCAGCACCTTCATTACACTGCTCAACAATAGCTTGCCATATTTTCCAAGGTCGATCTGGTAAGTCCTAGCACCAATACCAGACAAGCCATTGGTAATTCAAAAGGAGCCTAACAATGCCTTTCGGTTTGCGAGTTCGTGTGCATGCCATTCAGAGTGAAAAGCACTCCGACGAACTTTCCGTGATCTGTGGACCAGGTGTAACAAGGACTTCCATTCCGTTATGCCTACATTCACCATATTCTCGTTGTACTGATGGCATCTTCATATTCTAGTAGCTCTTTTTAAGCTGAGTGTCGTCATGCACTCCACAAAAAGAAGAGGTGCAGCAGATTAGTAACCATCCGAATGTTTAGCTACTTACCTACAGACTTATTTTTAATGTTGAAGCAGATTACAGTCATGCTGAGATGCTGGGACAAGAAGTTAACTGGACAAGCTCTCCGAGCACTTACTCTCAACGCTCTTGATACAACTCAACTTCTGATGCCATGCTTCAACATGCATAAACCCTGTCCTAGAAAAAGAAATCTCTAAGGTGCCAATTTCCCGCACAGCTGGATCCGAACCGCAGCAGAACACCCTTTAGTCCAGGGTACCGTCCTAGGTCATACCGTTACTGCTGTGGCCGAGGATCAGTTGTAACCATGGTGCCACCTGCTCAGCGACCATGGTGAGGGATACAAGGATTCAGCGTCTGGCTGCTCCTCTTCAAGTGTCATCGTTTTGCACGCCATCTTACACTGATGACAAGTTTCCATATCAAAGTCATATAAAGACCTGATTGTCTCCTTAGTTAGGAATGCCAAGAGTGCAGAAACTTGTTCCAGTTGGGGAGAAAGAGAGGAAGCAGCCAGCACTTGGTTGTATGGGCTTCTGCCTTTTGGCTGCCTCAGGCACTCGGCTGTGTGGAAGTTGTGCCATTAAACACCTTGAACCTTGAACCTTACTGCATATGAACAATTTATTGATTACAGTGTGACTGCTGGAGATAATGTTTGCTCACTAAACAAGGGAAACTGCTGTTCTTGCAGCTCCTGCCATGGAGCTAATCAAAACCCTCATGATCTTGAAGGACTTCGCAACTTGTCTTGTCGAGGAATTATGGTATGGAACTTCTGCCGATCTCTTAAGACCCCAGCTCTCAACAGAACTTTCTTTGCTTTCCGATGGGGGAGTAGACAGGGGCGGGGAGCCACTGCCGCCCTTGTTGCCTTCATAAAACTAACACGCCTGTTTAGCAGGAGGCTCCAGCGGTTCTGACATAAATATATAATCTTCAATTTGATGAACACACACAAAGCATCACAAAATGCTGGCAGAGCAGTTTTCAACAGATGAAGCCATGTAGAAACTCAACTTATTGGGCAAACTTCACCTCAGCATTACTGGACATACTGAAGGATGCGCTCTGGCACATAATGCGCGTGCCCACACCTGCCTTCAGAGTGGTGCAACCAGTCCATGCCACATGCAAATCAGAAATTCAGAGCCCACATCTATTGTGCACATGCATGATGGAGTGGTGCATGTGAGCAGCTCACTAGCTATCTAGTAGTGTCAGTTATGGCACAGCTTGGGCTCGCCACGATGCGTGCTTTGTTTTGGAATGTGGCACTTCTTTCAATTTTTTAACACTGACCAAACGAAGCTGTATGTTCTTGGTTGGGCTACTGTTATATTTATTTTGCTTCTTTTTTTTTTGAGTTTGTGAATTTCAGTAGGTACAGTTTTTTTTATATTATTAAGGTTTAATGGTACTTTATAGTAAATTAGCTTCATGTAGAGCTGTAATTACAATATTTAATCAATGGTGTCCCCAAACTTAGAGGTTACCTGCATTTGCTAACTTCTAAAGTTGTGAAATAAACTATGATATACGGTAGTCAGCATTGAAATACAATAGGTTGCTCAAACTAATTAAATATTAAGAACGTTCCTAACATATTGTATACCAATTGGACGAATGCCCCCCGATATCCCCCGAATGTCTCCGATGTCGGAGGCCCCAATCTAAAAATCGGGGGCCTCCGATATCGAAGACATCTGATCTGTGGGAGAAGGGTCGGAGAAGGACGTTCCAGAGAAATCCTGGACGCACTTGAGGTAGCGTCGTACATCTACGCGAATTACGGTTTAGAACAGTTGTTGCTCGTGAGGCTGCTTTGTTCTTATCCGTTCGTGGTTGAGTCTCAGAGAGAGGACATTGAATAAGTTTTTAAGAACTCCCATGTTCTCTTTCAAATCTCTTCTCAAAAGGCAGTATGGCCTCATTCTCCGTGGGAAGGGGAATGCCGTCGAACTTAGAACAGTGGAGGGCCGAGATGCGGCCAGGCTTGACGATGACCCGTTTGCTACTGTCATGTGGGCTGTCCGGCACCGTCTGGTAGAGTCCACGCGTATTAGCACTCGGCGCTTTCCACTGACTCCCCTTTGCACCAACAATCTGACTGGCATCATAGACCTGCAAGGATCATGGGAAGATGATCTGTTTGCTAAGCGTGTCGAGGCACTTGAGGCAGAGCAGGACCCGCTCATCAGGGACCTGCTGGAGGCCAGAGCGGCTTGGGTTGCCGACCCGAGCCTCATTAACCCTATGGCCTTGTCCACCACTATAACTCGTGCCTTTGGCACTCACAGAGTGCGTCGTGTCTTTCCGGATCTACCAGACCCAGTCCTGGCCGATATCTCGGTTGACGACTTCTTTGCTGGCAAACGCGGGTCCGTGACGCTGCCAGACATTGGGGAGGCCAAGGAAGGTCTTCGCGCGACCTTGTCGGCAGTGGCCACGCAGCGGGGTCTGGCAGTGACGTGGAAGGGAGATCAACTTGAGGTGGTCGGGACCTTCGACTTGTTAAAATGTATCAACGGTCCCACCGTTGACATACCAGACTTCCCGGCCGAGTGGGTACAGCAGACTCGACGTCATAGCGAGACTGTCGGAGTCTCGCGGTCGAGAGGAGCCCTAAGCCGCCGCCGCGGGCCCCATTCGTTTGGGACCCGTTGCTCCGGCTGGTGCAGACGGCGGGGAAACATCAGGAGGGGGGCTGCCCGATCCTGCCCTTGTCGTTCAATGTCAGGGATCTTGTCGCCAAAGATCATAACTCGCTCTCTCCGGCGGAGAGCCTCAAATTCCGAGGAGGCGAAGACGGTGAGGCCGCCTGGCTGGCTCTCCCGAAGAGCAGAAGGAGAAGTTTTCAAAGGCGTTTCCGATGGGCTATTCCCGGACGGCTGAGGAGGTGGCCCTAGCTGCCATGGCCTGCCTTAAGCGGATCGGGGGCAATATCATACCCCCCGATCTCCTCGTGCCTGTCACTCCTGGCCCAGCGGGGTGCTTGGTCCCTTCGTATGTCGGTGTGGACCAAGAGGGTCGGCGGATAGTCGGCCGGACACCGGGATGGGGTTGGGGGCGATGGCGCGGCCGCGCCGGTGTCTAGGTGAACGAAGGAAGTCGGGCCCAAGGTAGCCATACGTGGTGCGCGTCGGGCTGTCCGGGGGGCCTTGCTGAGAGGGGGTTCGCGGAGAGCAGGTTTAGCCTGGTGGCCTTCGTTGACCTAGCCAGAGGGGAGACTAACCGTCACGTGCCCGGGGCGTCCCCGGCCGTAGCACCCGCCGTTCATATAAAGCTAACGCTGCCTGGTCGGAGTTCGGGTGTGAAAGCCGGTGGCGCTTCGGCCGCATTCGGAGCCCCCCTATGTCCTTATCCATGGATGCGACCTCATGCCTTCAAAACTGAAAACCGGACATGATCTCAAGTTTCAAGTTAAGAACTTCCATTCATCCTACCCCTAAGGCTAGTCTATATAGAGCTATGACTTTCATCGCTATGGGCAGGAGCCAGCTGAGTTTGTATTGCTTGGAAGGTGGAGGGGTGATGTGCTAGGGAGCTAAACCCCGTCCCTGTCTCCCATATTGTCTGCTATAATAGTTTAAAATGTCACTCAGAGAGAAGCGGGAGGGCGAGGCGATTGCCCCCCTTGCCTTGCCCTCTTCTTCCGATGCCACTAATAGGGTATGCAAACTTGGGGATTCCCTGCCATAAATAAATGCAACCCCTTATGGCTGCCACTGCATACAAAGGAAAAAAAGAGAGATGTGGTTCATTTTTCTCTTAGATGTTCATATCAGAGGGGATACAAACAGTCGTGGGTAGTTGCGGCTGAGTGAGCCAGCAGTGAGTGCTGCCTAAGTGTTCGATTCGGACTCTCGTTTAATCGGCAAGAAAACAAGTACCAGACAACTATTGGAACGTATCCTGTGAATGGCTCCTGGGATTTTCGCAAATGGTCTCTTGTCTTACAAATGAATGCACTCCTATTAACTAAGGGCACTTAGCGAGCTATATATCCGAGGGTAAAAGACTAAAAACAATGGAAAAGTAACAGAAACCAACAACACTTCTACTTGTTCATTGTTTTTGGCGCTTTTTCCCTCGGAAATATGGATCACCAACTAGCCCAAGTGCATACCCTTCTACACTTAGTGAGTTGCTTCCTCCCTTCTCATACTGCTGAGTCTACATTTAAGCATTCTTTCTTCACAGGAGGACCGACATCACAGATTGACCTATCCGCTGATGCGAATTGACAAAGAGGACTCAAAGGCCATAACTGCGGTGTTGGAGAACCACTTATTTGAGGTGACGGACGGATTGGGCAATTCATTGATTTGAAGTACGATATAAAGTCTGCCTTGGCTTTGGATCTCATCACAAAGTAAGAAACTTGTTCACCAGAGGGAATATGTGTGCCATTTTTGCCTTTTTTTCCCATGTCCTAACATTAAAGTGTTGGCTTATTGAGCTCTATCCTACTTTTTTTATCCTTTCTATGCTGACTTTTCATGAAAACCTATGGCCTCCGAACAGGCTCATGCTCCCTCTTTTATCCCAACGGTGCCGGTGCCGAACGGAGGGCCGCGTCGGCCATACGGGGCAACGTGGACCACTTGCTGCACGTCTTGGCCAAGCACGTGGATGACGCGGACGTTTTGCGCTACGCTTATAATGCCGCCGCGAACGTGTTGGATCACTGTAGATTCGAACAGAGGAGAGAAGAAGAGGAGCAATTGACGGAGTGTGAGAACCTTTTGGAGGCTCGACTGGCAGCGATGGGAGACGAAAGAGGTCGAGACGACAAGTATCTCAAGACTATATTTCACCTGTGAGCCGTAAAGTAATACACGCCTAGTCCGGCAGCCACGCCGACGGCCGTCGAGCTCAACGTAATCGCGGTCATTGCGCCGGACTCCTCGGGCCGAGAAGTAGACAGAGTGTCGCTACGAGTGAAGCTTTTCTCCATAAAGTCGATGCCGTGAGCCTCGGAAAGTTTGGCGAGAGACGTCTCGTAGGTGGTCAACGATCGTAACGCGAGACTTAGCGTGTCGTCGTAGTCGCCAACCTGTTCCTGTTCGAAGACGTCGCACAAGATTAAATAGTTTCGAAGGGTCGTCGCCTGCGTGGAAATTTTTTCGCCGTGTTCGCGAAGAAACTCGTCGGTCGGTAGGCGTTCGTTGGCGAAGGTCGTCATGATTTCGGCCATGGGCCAGAGGTTCCCGTGGCGAAACCAGGTGATTATGCAGACCTTTTCGAGTATCTCGCGGGCGGCCGTCTTGAAGGTTTCGTACACTTCGATAAAGAATCTGAAGACGATCGAGGTCAGTTGAATTTCGAGTCTATTAAAGTTTCTATTTACGTCGTACTTGTAACGGTTTATGTCGTCAGACGGCTCCGTTGCGGTGGCGGGCGGTCGGAAATCGTAAAATTCCTCCAAGATGTCTTTCCTCACAATCTTGGCGTTCGAGCGCAAGTGCGTCTCGAACCTTGTGATTCCCGGTAGAGTCAGGGCGTATTCGGCCGCCAACCACACGGAAAGTAGGGCCCCGTTGAGCCCCTTTTTGCGAAATACTATCTCTTCCCAACACATGTCGTAGTCCAAATCTTTAACGTGGACTCGCCAGTACGGAAAGACGGCGGCGTTGACTTTGCTCCAATTGTTCTTGACGTAAGAATAAAACGAAACTAAATCCATCCTCTATTGTTTTGTACTCGTAACGAGGTGCACGCTCACGCCCGCAAAGAGACCCGTTGCGGCCGACGGAATCACGAGTTTTAATAAGGGGTCGATTTTACGGGTGGAGTCGTCGGTCGTAACGGGTCTGTCAGTGGGCGGTGGCAGCTCCTCATCGGTCGTCGTCGCGAATTTACTACTTCGAAAGTGTTTGGGTAGAAACGTGATCTGCCGCTCCATGGCCATCTCGGCGAGGTCCACCCTGTAATTTGACAGCGTGTCCGAATTGTATATGGACCCGCGTTCCTCTTCCGTGGCTTCCACGTCCAACTTTTCGGTTAAAATTTTATAGTTTGACGTACTCAGATGCGAATGCAGCTCTTCGCCGTACATTAGCATGAGTTGGTCGGTGGACAGGTCGCGACCGGCGCACGCCGCCAACACTTCGGTGAGGAACCAGAGCGCGTCCTTGTGTTCGCTGTACCAGACGCGCACGCACAGGTCTTCCAGTTTGGCCAACTCGATCGTCTTTAGACGGTTCTCGTACACGTCGAAAAATTTTCGGACCGTGCTGGACGTGATCGGCGCTGCATTCGTAACTCTAAATCTATCCGCAAAGTACTGGTCGACTTGCCGTTCGTAGCGCCATTTGTTCTTGCCATCGTTTTCTTTGGTCAGTGCGGTGTCGTCGTCGTAAAACGAGTCAAAGATTTCGGGATCCCTTCGACTGTAGGACGGCCATACCGTCTCCACAAACTTGGTTCGTCCCGGCAAAGTCAGGGCATACTCGGCGACGATCCACATGCGAACTTTGGAATTTAGCATATAGAAAAGTTGTTGTCTACTCAGACCTATGAATTCGTACATCTGTATATTCTTGACGTGTTGGTGCCAAAATCGAAAAGTGCGAAGGGCAACTTTGGTCCAATTTTCCTTTACGTAATCGTAAAACCGTTCGTAGTCTTCTTTCAACGCGTCTCTAGACATTTTTGTATTGATCAACGCGTGATCAAATACGTCCCGACTCCAAGTACCAATCCGATCGCTGTCGAAGGAACGAGGATCGCTACTAGACTACCGACTGAAGGTAGCGGCGTGGCCGATCGGATTCGATTGTTCATCTCTATCAAATCTTGGCGGTAGCTCGCCTCGTCGTTGGTAGACGGTTGCTGTTGCGAATCAAAGGCCTTTTGCAAGAGCCGGACTTGCTCGGGGCCGGCATGAGAATGCAGTTTCTCTCCGTGCAACGATAAGAGCGTCCCGACCGGAATCTTTTGTTTCGCAAATAAGCTCAACGTCTCGGCCGCAACCCACACGCCGTCCTTGTCCAGGGCCCACGCTCGCAAACAAAATCCTTTAAGCTCGAGCGGATCTTGGATTGTGGACAGCGTCTCGTACAGGTTGACGAGCTTGCGGAACGAGGACGAGGTGGGCGTCATTTTCAACTTTGCAAAGTTTCGCTTCATGTGGTCGGCGTACGTCTCGTGCGCGTGGCGACCGGCAGTGGATTCGCGAACGTTTTGAGATGCAAATTCTCTAAAGTCGACTAGGCCCGGGGTAAAGTCAACGGCTACGTCGCCGACCTTTTCGAGGAAAGCTCGACGACCGGGCATGGTGAGGGCGTACTCTGCAAAGAGCCAGGCGAGTAGAGCCTGAGCATCCGAACCGACGACGCGGTTCTTGGCCAGTATCCGCGACCACGCGGCGTCTGCGTCCGCGTTTTCGACTTTGGCGAGCCAATACGCGTAGCACATCCAATCCGCATCGGGCCAATTTTCTTTGATCGCATTGTACAAATAGACGTAGGCGTCCATTTTATTATTTATTGAGCATGACGTACCCAGCGTAGGCGAGTGCCGTCAACGACACGCAGTACGGCGAACACAACATTAGGACGACCTTGGTGTCGCCGGCCTTCTTCTTTATCTCCTCGTCTTCGTAGTGAGAAAGAGGAGGTGATGTCTCGTCTTCCTCCTGATTCCTCGGCGCTTCGGAGTATATGTTTCGATTGTAATTTTCGTGCGCGTAGCGCATTCGTCTTTCGTACTCGGCGTCCGAGAGCACGACGAACGAAGCCGATCGATTCAGATCCACCCTCAATGTGGCGTTTAAATTTAACAAATCAATCTTGTAACGCTCCACGTCTCGCTGATTCAACAGGCGAAGCGTGTCTCTATCGGCGACGGCCGGTGCCACGTCTATCTGCTCGGCGACCTCGCGCACAGTGTACTCGCTGATCTGGTGCCAGATACCGTCGAGGTGGCCACCGACCAACAAATCGTCTGCCCTGACGTCATTAGAAACGTAAGTCAACAAGACCTCTACCAGTGCCCACTGGACGTTCATCTTGCGTTTCCAAAAGGACATGACCACGCCCTGAACGTCGTAGGGAATCAAGCGCAACAACTTTTCGTACGCATTCTTTAAATAAAGTTTGGCCTTTGGCGTAAAATGGACCCCCATTTTTCTCAGTCCGGCTTCGCGGACGTATTCGTATCGGTCCCTGGTGATCTTGTCCTGCACTGGAGCTGCGGGCACGCGGAGGAAATCGGTCAACTCGCCTTCGCGTGTAGATAACCTGAGCGTAAACCTAGTGTTGAGACTGAACCAGTGTGCGAGCGACGCTTTAAAGTCTTTGAAAGGTGGAAAGGTCAAAATGTACTCTACTAGCAGCCACGTCAGGTAGCGTCGTCGCGTCGCTGGTTCCATCTCGGTGGCGGATATTTCGCTCAAACGCCCCGCAGGGGGCACCTGTGAAAGCAGGTGTTTGGAGAGTGGCGTCTCCACGGACCCCGAGCCATGCGGGTTCGCCCGCCCACGTCTGACTGTGCGTGGTTTTCCCGTGTCTGAAGAAAAGGGCATCCTGGTGGTTGAGCCAAGCCCGGGGTAGGTTTGGACCCTTCGGGGCCCCCCGGGCGAGGCAATACACCACTTCGGCCCCTGCTTCCCATAGACGGGAGTCCTGGTAAGGCCCGGCCAGGATGATTCAGTCTAGTCGCCACTCCTTCTACTATCCCCTCCCTTCTTTCACCCTTATCTCCTCCTCCTTTTCACTCTTCTCATTTCTCTTTTTTCCTTTTCAACTTCTTTGGCGGCAAGGGCTAACCTTGGGTGGTGACAGATACTCTCGTCCAGATCCACACTTGGTTATAGTTTCTGGGTAGTGCTAATAGAGTAATGCTTCCAGCAAAGCCATATTTGTTATGGGGTGTTACCTATTCCCTCGTTGGGCTCCGTGGTGGGCGGCGCGCCACAGACTCTGAACACCCTTTGCCTTTTTATGGCTCCCCCCTCTTCTAAACCCCGAGCAGAGCGACCCCCCGAAAGGGTTCGCCCCGCTCCCCCTGCTTTTGAAAAAGCCAAAGAACCCGACACCTTTTCACGATTTCTTGTACTTCATGCTGCGAACGACTCTCTACCGTTATCAAAGATGTCACCTTTCCTTGTCTCTAAGGTCCTAGAGCAGACGATTGGAAAGAATTACAAGGCAAAAAAACTTGCTGGAGACCTCCTCGTTGAGGTAGAAAACAAAACTCAAAGCACAGCATTACTGAAGTTGACCAGCTTAGGTGAACACCAAGTTTGTGTAACCCCGCACCGGACTTTAAATACTCTCCGCGGCGTCATCTCTGAGGATGACCTCCTTCAGTGTACTGAAGAAGAAATCCTTGAAGGGCTGCGTCGGAGTGCTGTTGTTGCCGTGCGGCGAATCACGCTACGACGAGACGGACAGGAGATACCAACCCGACACCTAGTCCTGACTTTTGAACTCCACTCTCTGCCTTCCACCGTGAAGGCAGGGTATCTAAACTGCAGAGTTCGTCCTTTCGTTCCAAACCCACAACGGTGCTTTCGTTGCCAGCGTTTTGGGCATGGCTCCCGAAACTGCCGTGGCCGAGAAACTTGTGCGAAATGTAGTGCCACTGACCACGTCGCTGACATATGTGAAAACAACCATAAATGCATAAACTGTGGCGGACCACACCCCGCATTTTCACGCACATGTCCGAAATGGAAGAAAGAAAAGGAGATAATTACATTTAAGGTCAAACACAATCTCAGCTACCAAGACGCTAGAGAACAGCTTGCCTTCAAGGCAAGGGGTTCATATGCCGAGGCAGTGCGAAGGGGACCCCCACTGTCTATGGCATCCGTGGAGACGCAGACTTCCCCGGAAGACCTGTCATCTCCACAAGGGTCCTTTTACGTACGTCCGAAGACAGTGGGCAACCCACTGCCTTCATGCTCCAATGAGTTTATTGTGCCCTCTAAGGAGGGTGCTGCACCCTCCAAGGAGCCAGACGTGTCGTCACCGGCACTAGCTGGCCCTTCTGGCCGGGGTCGGGGGCTGCCTCCCCGTGCCTCTGGCAGCTCATCAAAGCCTGGGCGGTCAGATTCACCTCTACCGCCCAAAGGACCCAAGGTCTCATTGGATGAGAAGATGGATGTGAGCGTCCCACTCTCCGATGAGGACCTTCCTCTTTCTCAAACAGGCTCTGTTTCCTCGGCCTCCTGCGAGGCTGGAGGACGGCCTAAAGACACTGCAAAAAAGAAAACCATCCCACGGATTGTGGCACCAAAAGACGCATAAACTACATTTCACAATTTTTGCGTAAAACACTTATTGAGGCGTTTCCTTTATTGAAGATAAATGTCTTTCTTCCTTCAGTGGAACTGTAGAGGCCTCCTGTCTAACTACGATGATGTGAGCGATCTTTTAGAGGATCACCGGCCCATTGCATGTTGCTTACAGGAAACGCACCTAAAAACCACCCACACCAATGTTTTAAAACACTTCCAGGTGTTTCGTAGGGACCGTACACATGCAGCTCACGCAGCTGGAGGTGTTGCGGTGGTTGTCCAACGTTCAATTCCTTCTAACGAGGTAGCCCTGCAGACTTCACTTGAGGCGGTGGCTACACGTATTTTGTTAGATCGAATATTTACAGTCTGTTCATTGTATGTACCTCCCAATTATCAGTTACATATGGAGGAGCTAGAAGACCTTGTTAATCAACTTCCTTCACCTTTTTTACTTTTAGGAGATTTTAATGCACACAATCCCCTGTGGGGTAGTGACAGACGGGATTCTAGAGGGGCCCTTGTTGAACGTTTTTTGCTTTCTGCGGGATTGTGCCTGCTGAACACAAATGAATCTACATATTTTAGCTCAGCAACTCACACTTTCACTTCCATTGACCTATCTATTTGTCACCCATCATTATTCCCATTGCTTTCATGGAAGGTCATACCGAATCCTTATGGAAGTGACCACTTTCTCATCATCTTAGAATTTAACCATCTTCCCATGACAGTCCCAACACGCTGTCCTCGTTGGAAATTCGAAAATGCCAACTGGCCTACCTTTAAAGAATCATCTCTTTTTGCGTGCACATCACTTGACGATCTTGATATCAATAAAGCCACTCAACATATCACTCAGCACATTTTACAAGCTGCCATTCTCTCCATCCCCATGACGTCCTCGCATCTGCCCAGGAGACCAAAGCCCTGGTGGAACAAAGATTGCCGTTTGGCCAAAAAAGAACAAAATCGAGCGTGGGGTATATTTAGGCGCTACCCTACAACACACAATCTTATTGAATTTAAGAGAAAAAGGTCCCAGGCGAGGTGGATTAGAAGGCATGCTAAGAAAAAAAGTTTTAGAGGGTACGCTTCTTCAATTAACAGCACTGTATCTGCAAAGGAAGTCTGGGATCGCGTACATAAAATTGACGGCTCTTACCGGGCATTCACTGTCCCACTCTTGAGTCGGAATGGAGTTTGTTCTGCAAGCCTTGAGGAACAGGCCAACATCCTCGGTGAACACTTCGAGTATGTCTCCAGTTCGGAACATTACACCTTAACGTTCCAGCGATACAAGATCAATGCAGAAAAAAAAGCTGTTATCACATCAGGTGGCACGCACGAACCCTACAACACTCTATTTACATTATACGAACTTCAAATGGCACTTCTTGGTTCCAAACAAACTGCCCCTGGACCAGATGGTATTCATTATCAAATGCTCGAACATCTTCATCCATCCACTATGGAGCTAATTTTGTACCTTTTTAATAGAGTTTGGCTCGAGGGCCACTTTCCGTCCTCCTGGAAGACCGCTGTGGTTGTACCAGTGCTTAAGCCCGGCAAAGATCCCTCTTGTGCATCTAGCTACAGACCAATAGCTCTAACTAGCTGTCTTTCCAAGACATTAGAAAGGATGATTAATAAGAGACTCATGTTTTTTCTAGAACGAAACAGCTGCCTTGATAAGTTCCAGTGTGGCTTTCGGTCAGCACGGTCCACTGTCGATCATCTCGTCCGCTTTGAGACCTTCGTACGTGAGGCGTTTGTCAACAGACAACAGTGTCTCTCCATCTTCTTTGATTTGGAAAAAGCATACGACACAGCCTGGCGTTACGGCATTCTGCAATATTTATTCGATCTTGGTTTCCGTGGCCGAATGTTGAGTGCCATACAGAGTTACCTGCAGCACCGTACGTTCCGCGTGAGGCTGGGAAAAACTCTCTCGAGGGAGTTTTTACAGGAGAATGGAGTCCCTCAGGGGGGTGTACTGAGTGTCACTCTTTTTATCGTCAAACTTAATTCCATTGGCCGTGTAATTCCTCCTTCGGTGCAATATTCCTTATATGTTGATGATCTCCAGATCTCCGTTTCATCCTGTAATCTCTCAATTTGTGAACGTCGCGTTCAACTTGCGGTCAATAATTTGGTCAGATGGGCCGATACGAATGGGTTTAAATTTTCTCCCGAAAAAACAGCTTGTGTCAACTTTTCTCGTCGACGTGGTGCTCTTCAGGAACCGTCTTTGAACATGTATGGTTCTCCTATTGTTGTAAAAAATGAGCAGAAGTTTTTGGGCCTTGTGTTCGATTCCAAGTTGACTTTCGTTCCACACATTAAGAGATTAAAACTCAAGTGCCTTAAATCTCTAAACATCCTTAAGGTCTTGTCACATGCATCATGGGGCTCGGACCGACTGTGTCTGCTGCGTATCTATCACTCAGTCATTCGCTCCCAGCTTGATTATGGTTGTATTGTCTATAACTCTGCTCGGGCATCAGTTCTAAAGATGTTAGATCCTATTCATCATCAAGGACTGCGACTGGCTATTGGTGCATTTCATACCTCCCCAGTGCTTAGCCTTTACGCGGAAGCAAACGAATTGTCCCTTGAGTATAAGAGGTTTTCCCTGGGTTTTATGTACTCTGCCAGGGTTCGCTCGGTCGCGGAGCACTCCGTTCGAGAGAATATTGAGACGATCAAGTTCCAACGCACATTTGAAAACAAACCTTCCACAGTCCCCCCTTTTTTTATGAGGAATAATACTGCAGCACAATCCGTTGGGATGGATGCAAAGCCTCAGTTGGTCCAATACCCTCCGGAAATAGCTCCATGGAACAACTGCCAGATACATTGCGACCTTACACTGACCAAGTATAACAAAAAGAATGTTCCACAGGAAGTCATAAGGCAGAACTTCTTTGAGCTTCAGACCAAATATCACAAGTATGCCAGTTTTTATACAGACGGGACAAAAAAAGACTCCGTAGTAGGCTGTCCTATGTTGGGACCATCGGTAAATCAGGTGAAGAGAATAAATTCAAAAGCCTCTATACTAACAGCAGAGCTTTATGGTTTGTTGTTAGCTGTTGATTACATAATCAAAAAACGCCTTTCTCACGCTGTAATCTACACCGACTCTTTAAGCTCTCTGAAGGCTGTCGCATCAATGAACCGTGTAAAAAACCCACTGGTTTCTGAGTTAAAGTACAAGATAATCCTGGCTGCAACGAAAAATTTTGACATAGTCTTATGCTGGGTTCCTAGCCATGTTGGCATTCCTGGAAATGAAGCAGCTGATAGTGCAGCCAGTTCTGCTAATGATAGAGAAATTGACACACACCAAATACCCTACAAAGATTACCACAATTATCTGAAACGTTGCATCAAAGCAAAGTGGCAGCTGCAGTGGAACGGCGAAACCGGCAACAAACTACATGCAATCAAACCTCTTCTAGGCGAGTGGGAGAGCGCCCGACATCGGGAGCGCTTTTACGAAGTCGTACTGTGTAGGCTACGAATCGGTCATACTCGTCTTACACATGGACACCTCTTGAGCGGGGAGGAGGCCCCTGAATGTGTGCACTGCAACCTACCTCTAAGTATTATGCACATACTCATTGAATGCCCTATGTATGACCAATGCCGGTATAAACACTACTCACTGCTTTATAAAGAACACATTCCACTACACCTTGCCTTACTACTAGGTGACGAACCGCTCATTCCATATAGTTGTGTTTTTAATTTCCTCACAGATATCGGCCTTCTACACCGACTGTGATTTTACTTTCTATCCTAAACTCATTGTCATATTGTTTACACTTATACACATTCATGTTCATGGTTTTATCATACATTTCGCTACAATAGCTCTTTCCTCTTCTTAAACCCGAATTGCAATAGTATAAGCTTGGCGCAATATAGCCTTAGTTGCTGATGCGCCAAAAAACCCCTCAATCAATCAATCAATCAATTTCGCTCAAACGCGAGTACAGAGCTTCCAAAGAAACACCTTCGACAATCATTCGTACGTATTTTATTAAGACCATAGATACCATCGGCCTTTCTTGCACGGCACGTAGTTTTCGCAATGTCCAGAGAGTGGTGCAATAAACTCGTGCGTAAACTCGTGGTCCGTGTTGACGCACACTTGTCGAGAGAGTCTTCGCAGGTCTCTTCGGTACGCGAGAATGTCCTTCTCCAACTTGTCTCGCTGCACGTTGTCCGGGTCGAAAGACGCACTCAACTGGTCTCGAATGTTGCGCAGCATGTCGTTCCGGATCTCGCCTCGAATCCAGTCGAGATGCCCGTCAACGATGTCGTAGACACCGACGCCCACCTTTATGCAATAGAGAAGAATCTCGACGAGAATCCACTCGGTGGCCTTGGGCTTTCTCCAAAAGTGCAACACCAGCTCGCGCGTGTCTGCGTCCGACAGTCCGTGCAATCTTTCGTACAATTCCATGAGGTTTGAGACGATTGTCGGAGTAAAATATATGCCCAGCTTCTCCATGGCAATCTCCACTTCTCTAACGTAGGTGTCATATTCGTCCGAAGAGGGAGGTATCGGCGCAGTCATAAAGTTTTTCAACACTCCTGCGTCGAACTTGTCCCTTCCACTAGTCCACAGGTTGTATCTCGTTTGAAATTCTTCTACCGACGGTAGAGTATTGGCGTATTCAATCACGCACCATTCGAGTATAGTCTTGTCAGACAGTCCCCGCTTGTCCAGTGGAAGAGTAGCGACTCGTACTGGAGCCTGGTCGGCCGAAACGGGATCGCTGTTGACCGAAGCAGCTGGTGTAGGAGCAGTCTCGCACGTGCACGATTCGAGTATAGGCTTGTCGGACGGTCCCCGCTTGTCCGATGGAACAGTACCGACTCGTGTTGGAGCCTGGTCGGTCGAAACGGGATCGCTGTTGACCGAAGCAGCTGGTGTAGGAGCAATAGTAGCGTCGCGAATCGTGCAATACCAGTAAGCGTAGCCCTGTCGGCTAGCCGTGTATCTGTGTTCGCGCAGATACGTGTGCAAACTGAGGATGTGCATTTTCATAGACGACCGTTCAAAAACGAGTTTATCTCGAGCAAAGATTTCTTCGTGTCTTTGAAGGTGGACGACTCGTCTTCGCAGACCTGGACCCAATGCGATAAGTCGCTCCAAACGTCGGGTCTAAAATACCTACTGTCGAGCAATAGGACGGCCCCCCAGTCGTTCACGTGACGTACGCAGCGTCCCACGGACTGGTTAACCGCTCGCATCGCCTGCGTTTTATACCATTCGTCCCCGTCTCCGCCCCTGCTGCGGTTAAACTCGACCTTGACCTTTACGTCCGGACTGTGATACGACGGATAGGGTAACCCCACGGATACGACGAGTCGAGCCAGCGAATCGGAGAAGTCGACGCCTTCACTCATTTTGCCTCTGTGCACGACTAGAAACAGGGCCACCGTGCCGGGCTCTCCGTCAATCAACGCAGTCTTGTACCTATGGAACAAGAGGTCCGAGTTTTCAGAATCTTCCAGAAACAGATGCCCGCCGACCACCTTGACCAACTTGGGCCATAGAGGCACTTTGCGCCACACGTCTGGACAGGTCTGAAGTAGCTTGTAAGAAGGGAAGAAGCACAGGACGCCAGCCTTTGTTTCGCCGACATTTTTCTTCAGGATCTTGGTCGACTCGTAGACGACGGAACCTACGGCCTTGAGTAGCTCTTCGTTCTGGCATGCGCTGTAATTCATGTAAAACTCTTTGTCACCCTTGAGCGAATGCGAGATCCTACGGACAAAGACGTGACGCTTGGACAGGACGTGTTCCTTGGCGGACACCTTGTGAGTAAAGAAGACGCCCAATTCCTTTTCGTACGACGACATCGGACTCAGAGTCCCCGAGGCCAGGACGATAGAGTGCGTGCACGACGACACAGACTTCATGGCGTAACTCGAGTCCATGCAGGTCATCCTGAGTTCTGGCGACTCGCGACCCTGGACGACAAACATTGCAAAGCCTTGGGCACCAAATATCTCGGGGTAGTAAAACTGAGTGACGATGCGGTCAATCAACGTGGTGTTTAACCGGTCGGACAAAGGATGTCGAGACGTTAAGGGACTCACGACTTGACCCAGGCTCACGTTGTCCGTCTTGAGGTAGCGTCTCGTCTTGGCCAGGAGATCATCGCCGCGAACAATCGCATATCCAACGTCGTTCATCATGGCCAGGAGCCCCTCGAAGAATTCGCGAAGCTCGACGTAGCGAGAAAATCGTCGTGCGTACGTCTGAAGCTGCGATCTGGACACTTGTAGGGACATGGCGTCTCTACAAAACGTTTCAATGTTGTGCGCCTCGTCGAGGATCAGAATCGCGCCGCTGAGATTGATGTTGAGCGTGCTACGGACGAAGGGATCGATCAAGTAGTTGTAGGGAGCCAGCACTATTTTCGACCTGGCTACGTAGTACTGTTCGTTGACGTAGTAGGGGCAGATATCGTTTGCAGCACAACTCTCCACCAAGTCCTCGATGTCCCTAACGTCGGGCAAACGCGTCTCTGGTCCATGCTGCTCTTTCCAATTGCGGTAGAATCGGCACGTCGACGAGGCCCTGTGTTGACTGCAGAGTTGGGGCACGTTACCGCTGTGGACTTCCCGTTCCAAGAGGCAGACTCGGTCCTTGCCGACGAGACGAGAAATGTGCGCGGCGTCTCCGATGAACGCCTTGGCCACCGCTACCATTTGGTCGAGCTGTTGGTGCGTTCTAGAGCAGAGGTAGATTTTGCCGCTGGGTCGTGTCGTTATCCATTCGCGAACGGCTCCGAGCATGGCCATTGTCTTGCCCGATCCGGTAGGAGCTTCTATCATGACGTTGGCTTTTTCTCCGAATCCGCGCAACATTGTTTCAAAGACGTCCACTTGTACGGGGTAAGGTATCCGGTCGCCCGGTAGTACGAGCCGGTAGCGGGGCGCCTCTTCCATACCCGCCAACGTTCGTTTTTGAAACGATTATACCGATCGTTCGTCTCGTCTTCGGAACTATAAATAGTCTGAGCGGAGTGGTTGACCTCGTCGTCCGTAATCTCTCCCTCCTCTTTTTCATCATCGCCATCGTTCCATTCGTCTAACACTATCCATTCTTCTTCTTCTTCTTCTTCTTCGACCTTGGTCATATCTACGTCGTTACTCATGCTTACGCGAGGAGATTGAGACGAAAACTCAACGTGCACGGTTTTTTTTAATTTTTATTGCCCAAACAAAGGATACCTACACAACCAGTCAAGGTAATCGCAAACTCTAAAGTGCCTCGGATCTACGCTCTCGTACAGGCTCATAAAATCTCGATGCACTCTGGCGTTTTTCACGGTGCGTGGCTCGACGACGCTGCAAACGACTCGATCGGGAGTCATGTCAAGCAGGTAACTCAACTTGCGAACGCAGGCCACAAAGAAGGTGAGAGAGTCGGTCAGAGTCAGACACAGAATCTTGCTGGCCTCTTCGTAGCGAAAGGCGGTCGCGTTCGCGTACACTCGACCGCTTTCGAACGTGTAGTCGCAGATCACAGAACCGAGGGCGCTTGCGTCGTCACGGTAGAGGCGAAAGTCGATGTATCGACAGGCCGTCTTGAGGTACCAGACTTCCGTCCGAACCAGTCTCATGTAGACGTACACGTTGAGTCTGTATCTGTTTTTCGTGCGGCTATGGAATAGATGCAGCGCTGCGCCTACCGTCATGAAGGGGCGGCCGACGAGAAGGATCGTCGCCGCGTGCATAGTCTCCAAGGCGTAGAGAAAGTCGACAAAGACGCTGGAGTCGCCGGGATTTCGAAGTCCGGTCGCGATGGTGTTTGCCAGGTTGTCGTAGTATACGCGTAACATGATTGTAACGTCGATTTCAAATAAAAAACTGAAGTTTCCCGCTTATATCGTTAGAGGAGATGGATGGTGAGAATATGGCGCGCATAAAAAACGCCTCAAACAACGTGACCCGGCAAAAGAGGACGGTAGCCAAGAATAAGAAGAAGCAGCAATTGGACAGTCGACAGCCAACGACTGCCGTGGACGACGTTCTCTGTAAGAACGAATTGCGTCGATTGGCCAAGGAGATGGAGATCGATCGCATATCAGAGAACGTGTACGGTAACATGCAATTCGAGGTCGATAGATTCGTCACCGAGGTCGTCGGAAAGGCCGTCGTCTACGCCCAGATGCAACACCGCAAGACGCTTTTTGTAGATGACGTGACCCGAGCTCTTTCCGAATACAACATCAAAGATTACGGCTGACGTCCAGGACTAATACAAAACACCTAACAATGTCTAATAAGAATAACGTTATACTCAAGAAGCCTCCTTCTCAGTTTGAAGAACGACTCGAAAAGTCGATGGACGACTATTTGCGAGTGCACATTAAAGACTTGTACGATAGAGCCGGGGCGCACACGGGGTACAGGACCGACAGAGAGATAATGAAAGCCGCGTACGATTACATCGTGGCCAAGTATCGCAACGTTATACTTGGTCTATTTAACGACGTGACCCGAATGAACGACGTGATTAACGAATACACCGCGTTTCTTTTTCACTTTAAGAGGTCCGCCGAGCTCAAGGCCGAACACGAGAAGGTGGCCGTGCCATCCTTAAAACACGTCATCGTCAGAATGTACAGAGATCAGAACAATCTACTCGGCAAGTTCCTGGCCACGGTGTACACGCGAGACAGACTGAAAGATGCCGGCGTCGAGGTGGTCATGAAGACCGAGGAAAAAAAGCTGTACGACGCCGACCTTCACGACGTAGACAGCCTGATCGAGACCTTTTACGACAACGGTCTGGACTATGTCGGCGTCGAGTCTTTAATTTCCAGCTACAACTCGAAGCTGAGGGGTGTCGGTACCAAGAGACGACTTTCGGACGACGCTAGACCGTCTCTTCGGGATAGCACGAACGAGTCGCCGTCGACTCCTCCTCCTCCTCCCCCTCCTCCTAAGGAAAGGACGCCCATGGAGAAGGAGTCGAGCGTCGCCCAAACATCAGCTCAGACTGCGGCGGAGGCGGCCAATAGACGGCGGTCGGACGACGCGATACCGTCTCATCGGGATTCGGCTCCTCCTAGGGAAACGACGCCCAAAGAGAAGGAGTCGGGCGTCGCCCAAACGTCCCCTCAGACTGCGGCGGAGGCGGCCAAGAGACGACGGTCGGACGACGCGATACCGTCTCTTCGAGATTCGGCTCTTCCTAAAGAAACGACGCGCAACGAAAAAGTGTCGGACGTCGCCAAGACGCCGTATCATACTGTTGCAGCGGAAGACGAAGGAAGCGGTTGGCTGTACGTCGTCGGTGGAGTTGCCGTCCTGGCCACAGCGGGAGTCGTGACTTACGCGGCAATGACCTATTATAGAAATAAACGCCCTAAAGGCGAAAACGTGTTTCTGTAGCTGAAATAAAAAAATGACCACCGACAATCTCTTGTTCAAACCTTTGAAAGCCATTCCCATAGGGTTTGAGGCAAGGTTGGAAAGTAGAGTCGACGACTACTTTAAAGATTTTTACTACGCGCTGTACTCTAACGCTAGTGTCGAAACTACCCGTTACAAAGACTACGGCGACACGGCCAATCGCGTGTTTGATTACATTGTGGCGAACCACGCTAACGACACTCGAACGGCGTTGTACGATCCGAAGCGAGCCATAGACTTGGTCTTTTCCTACACACTCTATCTCAAGAGCATTCAGTCCAAGGTCAATTCGCTGGCCAGCGAGAAATACAAGCCCGGGTTTCTGCGCAACGTAGTCATCCCGGCCCTCAAACACTTGATCTACAGAATGTATAAGGACCCAAACAACGTCCTGGGCGAATTCATGTACACAGTCAGGACCAGGGACGTGATAAAGCAGTACCCCGAGGCGTTGGGCGTGGAATTTGCTGGCGACGACATGCTTAGTAATTTGTACGACTTGGACGTGTACGACCTAGATGCCGTGGACAAGTACTTGTACGGCATTAGCGGCGGAATGTACTACGACGTTAAAACCAATACGTTTAAAAAGTACAACTCTGTGCTCGAGCGATACCAGTCCCAGATCTGGCAGGATTCCGTTCTAAAGTTTCAGCGACTCTTCGAAGAGTGGTGCAAGAAAGTCACGCGGCACTCTTCGTGGTCTAGCCAGCATCCAGCGTTCGATCCACTGCTCCGGGCCGTTTTCGATGCCGCGGGCACGCCGCAGTGGGACGCGGCGCTCGTTCGCTGGGTCGCCGCCGAGGAAGGTCAGACTCTTCGCATTTACGCCGAGTTGAAAGCCAAGGTTGAATATGCCCAGACCTTTATCGACGAAAAGTTTTCTCCGGAACTCTTGAAAGCCGTTGGCGAAATCGCAAAGATTGACAACGTCAAGCGGTTCGTCTTTCTCTCCGCACCTACGCTGTCGCCGACCGAGTTGCAGGCCATACTAGACGCGTTCGAAAAGATTTTGAAGAACTACACGGAGCACAAACATAGGGACGCGCTCGTCTGGGCGGTGACCCATCCGGCCGCGCACAAAGTCTGCGAAGAGGAAGAGACGAGGGACTTGTTTAACAAGATTAAATCTGACGAGTATTTGCAGGACGGTAGCGCCTTCGTAACGTCACTATATGCACATTACGCAAAGTTTCGGAGCCTAGAGGATCTCCTGAGAGAATTTGCTAGGGACCTCGGTGCCGTTCGCAAGGACGCCGTCTTGAGAAAGCGCTGGCTGGAGAACGACGAGGAGGACATTAGGAAGGCCTTAATCGACGTCGACTGGAAGGTGCTCTACGAAAAATTTGAGCGATTGAAACCGCACCTGAACGAGTTACGACGACTACTCCTCGCTGGCGTGGGCGATAGCGGCGACGTCGATGAAAAAATGGAAAAATTGGGACCTTACTATCCTTTAATCGCGAGGCACGGCAAATGTATGTTTGACGAGGCCGACGCCGCGTCTCTGTTTGCTCGCGCCACCTCGAAAGGTTTGTACGAGTGGAAAGTGCGTCTCAAGTCAAAGTTTCCCAAAGACGATTTCGATAGACTCTATCGGCTCGTACAGGAACGCCACAGAGACTACGAAAACATGAGAAAGTTTCTCGGTGACAGCGACCTGCTTAGTGCCCCTCCGCTCGTGAAACTGCCTTCGAGCGTACCAAACCTAAAGACTTGGAACGACGCGATCCTGGCCACCATGAACGCTGCGCCCGAACTATGGATCGAAAAGATAATTAGCCAGTCGAAGTGTAACTTGCAGACGCTGCGCAAAAATGTTTCCGAACTCAAATCCCTAATGACTACGGAGCGCGAACGTAGAGATAAGATCCGCGAGTGGGGAATGAGCGGACCCATCGATAGATACCCGCAGACGCACGAAAAGGACCCAGTCGCCTTTGGCGAGTACGAGGGTTTCGACAAGGATTTGTTGGACAAAATCAAAGCCCCGTACGACATTGTAGCGACGGTGGAGTTTGATCGCATTCGAAAGGCGCACGAGAATTTCGAGCGGCACTCGGAGATTGTGAGGCGAGCTCGGTCGGCGGTCGCTACACTGATAGAGGCGAACAAGGAGTACGTGAAACACGTCGCGACGTGGGGCAAGCACCGCGCTTCCTTTTTTCCGTCCACCGAGGCGTCGCGCGAAAGCGTAAACAATCTCTTTTCGACGAGATCGGCAAATGGCGAAAACTATTGGGAGCTGCATCGAGACCTCGGGGTCGCGCAAATCACCGAGCTGTTGCACGCGGCGCGAACGGCGTACTGGAAGACCAAGCAGTTTAGTCTGGAAGCTCGAGTGAGGGTCTACCTGCGCAATCTCGTCGGCACCTTGCGCGTTTCGCAAAGCGCCGTCTCTTCCAAACTGTCTAGATTCAAGGTGTCGAGTCTGCTGAAGATGGTCGATGCGGAAGACGACGACGACTGGAAAATCGAATTTATCCGCTGGACCGTGGCGAACGAGGACGCCGACGTCGCTCGCAAACTCGTCGCAAAATCTTACGACGCCATGTGGAGGCTCTTGCGCGAAAGAGTGACGGTCGAGTTTTTCGAGTTTTTGCGCGAGGCCAAATACGCGGAAAAGTGCGTGGACCGCCGATTTCTACGGCTAGAGGACACAGTTCTGGAAACTTTTAGGGAGCGTCTCTTTCTCGATTTCGCCGACGAGACGGACCTGAGACCAGAGCTAGAGGCGTGGCTGGCGTGCCACGCCGCCTACGCGCAGATGGTCGACGCGGTCCGCAAAGAGTTTCCCGACCTGACCCGAGTCGAAAATCTCAAAGTGCACGGATCGGAAGAGGTACGTAAGGCGATCGAACGTGCCGGTCGGAATTACGCCAAGTGGCTAAACACGGAAATGATCTCGCCAAAGGACACGCTGGCCACCGTGACCGAGAAAGTCGCCAAGATTAGAGAGTTGGTGGAAAACGAAAAGCGCTACAGAGAGTCTCTGCGTGACTGGGGCATAGACTCTCCGGACGGAGAGTACGTTCGTCAGTACGAGGACGGCGTTACCGGAGAAGACGATTGCCTCGCCAGGATAATACGCGAAGGCGCCATCGACGTTGTGGCCACCTTTCCCTGGGACAGGATCGCAAACGCCCACGCAAAGAGAGCGGCCTACGTTCGGCGAAAGGCCGAAATATACGAGGCTCTGGGCCAAGAAACGGACTTGATGGACTGCTTTCGACACGTCGAAAGGCTAACGCGGGACCTGAAGCTTTCTCCCTGGCCGCAGCGAGGCGATAACGCGAGAGTGCTCGATTTTCTAAAGCGAATCGAATTGACGACAATGTCGCAAAAAGACCTGATTAAGCGTCATCACGCCGACCTGACTCGAAGCTTCGTTTCCGAGCTATTGAACATGTGTAGGGACGCCAAAAACTACCTGGCAATGTACAAAGTCTTTGAAAAGTACAAGATATTTGGAATAGTGAAGCAGCTCAAACTGTGGGACATTACAGATGCACCTGACGTGCCAAAGACTGTATTTGACACGGAGACCGTCTCGTATCCAAAGTGGCTGGAGGGAGTCTTCGACTCTCGGGTAGACTGGGAAAAGGCGAGTCGGTCTCTCGTCGCGGCGTACGAAGATCGCAAAAAGACGCTAGACATTTCGTCGGCTCTGGACGCCGAACGTTTGATCACGGAACCTCGCGCCGAGGCGTACGAGGCGGCTGCCAATTCCGACTTTGTCGCCGTCAGGCGAGCGTACAGGGAGGGCTTGCACCGCACCTTGCCTGCCGCGACGTGGGAATCTTGTCGGAAAGAAATTGTTCGTCTGAAGGACAAGGTACAACACAAGCGCGCGTCTCTGGCTCGGGAATACGTAGCAATCTACGAGTCCATCCTCGCGCACCGTCGCGCCGAAGACGAATCGCCCGCAAAGTTAGTGACCAGAATCTACTCGGACGAATCGCTGGGCAATTCAATGTCGGACCTAAAGGAAGACGACGCAGATGCGGTAGAGTATCGGCACTTGCACCTGGAAAGGGATTTGAAGTTGTATTCGAAATTATTGGCGGAATTGGACGCGACGAGGGAAGCGTTGCGATCCGCGAAAGCAGACACTGACATCGACACCTGTCCTAACCTAAACGCGGAGCCCGTCGTTGGCACAGTGTTTAGCGTCTTGTCGACGCTGCGTTCGGCCCGCGCCGTCAAGAGTAAGGTGGACGCATGGAACGAGTCTCTGCGAATAAAATCTTTATTGATTGAAAAGAGAAGCAAGCCGTTTACTCGAGACTTGTTCGTCTTCCTATCTTCTTCTTTGTCGGCACGATCCGCCGCGGCCCGGTGGCCGAACTCGGACGCTCCGTTGGCTGCATCTTCGAGGTCGGGATTCGGCGATTGGTACTCAAACTGGGTCCTGCCCAGATACGTGTGCGACGAGAGCGATGGCGAGGCGTACGCGACCGAGATGCAATTTTTGAAGGATCGCAGGGCGATCACCGAGAGGGAGATTGTCGCGCCCATACGTGGAATCGGGACGCCGTTCGAGGAAAATGTGTTGCGAGCTCGGATTGCGCGGACCAAAAAGTATATTTTCCTCACGGACGTATTGGGCCGACGCACCTCTACGGACGACCTCGACGTGCAACAGAGTACGCGCGACTTTACCGAGATGGCCCGATTCGTAGCGACAATGGTGCGAGAAACCAAGGAGGTGACTCATGCGATAGAGTCGCACCTGACGCCTTACGCGGAGAGCGTGAGGAGAACCGATCCGCTGGCCAGGGCGTACGCCGACTCGGATGACGGGACGATGGGGGTGTTGGAAGCGATAGCTTCTCCCGACGCGCTCGCGACTATGGACGCAGACGCACTCCGGCACACGGGCGACTATGTAAAGGTTCTCTTTGAGAAGGAAGCCAGGATGCGAGTCTTTGAAAACGTGCGGGACGCCTTGTACGTGCGCGATTGGAAACCAGTCGCCCTGCAATACGGTGCCCAGAAACAAACTCTAGATTTTTTGGCTCTACGAGAGAAGGACCTGGTCGAATGGATCGACGTCTACCTAAAGAAACACGCGTCTTTGCAGAGTGGTGATAGGATCGAGTTTCTAGATTCTTTATTCGAGACGTTATGGATCGACCTATCTAGACTCGAAGGGATAGTGAAGGCGAACGAGCGCGTGATAGGGGTGGCCAAGTCCGACCGAGAAATTGCCGACGCGGTGGACGAGTTAAAGAAGAACGGCTTGACAAAATTTGACGAGGACTTAAAAGAGTACAAACGCAGCGCAACCGGGCGCAAAACAACACGCTCGTTTCCTTCAAAGACGCGCAACAGTTGTTGGATCGGTTGAGGGAGGTCGGACGAGTCTTGCGTTTTCTAAAGAGCGAACGACAGAGGATATGCGTTCGACTTCCATCTCGCGTTATCGACTACATTTCGCGACACCCGGACTTTGAATCGGGCGGAATCCAGTCGGGAGTCGCCAACGCTCGCGAATATAAAGTGTTTCTGGCCTTTTACGATGCTTGTGTCAAAACTTCCCTCGCGTCTCTTGTCCAAAGCCTAGACTTGAACACCACTGGGGAGTTGAACGAGGCCGTGGCGTCTTACGAACGAGTCTCAAAGCACTACCGTATCTACGACGCAGAGTACGAGACGCACGTGGAGTCTAGGCGAGAGATCCTAGCCGTGGTGCCCCAAACTAGCGCGCGAGTCAGATCCCTCGAAGCGGACCAAGAGTTTTTGCGAGCCTCCAAGGACGTCCTAGGCAGAGTGGCGTCCGACGAGTTGGCCGAGTTTGGAGCGACACTCGCTAGAATCGCCGACAGGATACGCGAAGGGGCCGCTCTCTTTGAAAAGCATCGCGCCGTGTTGTCTGCGGCGTTTGCGGTCGGGAGAGATTTTCCCAACCACCTGACCAACTACTACTACCAGCGCGACTGTATGCCATTCGCCAAGACGTTGAACGCGGTTAGCGCGCAGGCCGGCCTCTACGACGAATTCGAGGCAATGCGCGACGGCAGAACGGTGTCGAAGGAGTCTCTAGCCGAAGTGTACGTGCCTCACGCCGAGACCCTGGTGTGTTCGTTGGCGGCTTACGAGGCACACGTTCGTACACACTTAAAATTTTTACACCCTTATTCGTGTAAATGGCTCGTCCTCTGGCTAACGCCTTTATTCGTGTAAGGGTGTTAGCCGCCGGAGGTGGTGAAAATCGTGTTAACTGCTAACACCCTAAAAACAATATGGCGGCCAGTATGCGACAGGGCGATACGAGCCTGGCGAGCCGTACGCGGCTTCTCGCCGGAGCAAGAGCATACGGCTCGCACGCTCGTTTGGTGTCATCTGTAGGCGCAAAAAACTTTCCAAACATCTCTATGTCCAAGCGCCAACACCGCAAATAATACGAGTAAGGCCGAAACCGCTGGAGACTGAACAGCCGAGACTGTCGCCGAAGTCTCGCTCGGCCTGCTCAATGCCGGTCGCATTATCATCGCATCAGAAGCGCTTGTAAAGAAGGGATAGCTTTACAAAACACTGACAGGCTGGCTTTATTGAACAAAACGCCCACTTGCCGTGGACAAGTTGACAACGAATCGCTCAGACACCCTCTGTCGACAGCGGCTAGGAGGTATCGCACTCGCGCTCCGTGTGGCTCTCGATTAACTATTGCCTGTGCTCACCTCTGTTACGTGCGTTATGCACTCATGAACGTTTGTGCGTGAACAGCGGCATTCAGCACCTAGAACACGCGCTGGGGAAGCCGCCTAACCTCCTTTTGTTGCAATCAGGCAGCATAACACGGCAAACACGGCGACACAGCTGCCAGCGGAACCGAACAACTCGGAGCGATCAACACGACGGATGGACTAATGGCATCCAGCCCTCTAATAGTTATAGATCACCAACCGCCACACTTTTCAAATTGGGCGGCGACAACCCCCATCTAGCGACGAAAACAAAAAGTGATAAACATTTGAAAAATGAAAACAGCAGTTTTTTCGCTGCCCACCGCGCGGTTACATTCACTCACGACTTCGACATACACACAACACTGTACAGTACATACACACGCGCATACAAGCACTGAACAACTGCACAACACACAACAAATAGTACATACAACCTACTAATACAAACCGGCAACTGCCCCGAGCGGTATATATGCCCTCCTATTTCGCGCATCGGTTAGCCCAGTGACCACGCTAGTCTTAATCAAGATATGAAAAGATTAGGCCAATTTTATTTTTCAATAATATTTTTTCTGCATTTGTCTTAGGTAGGTACACATATCCCTTAATAACTTCTTACAGCATAATGTATTATAATGATACGCGCCTAACTTCTAGTAACTCAACGTGAGTGACGAGAAAAAAAAAATCGCGTGAATTCTGTCTGGCAACCACACTCGCGGCGTGGTTGCTATGGCGACGCTGTCGGTACGCGCGCCGGCAGCCGTCCAGCTGGTTCGGCCGTTCGGCTGGTTCGGCTACGGCCGAGTGCGCGAGTCCACGGTGAACGCCGCGAACGCAATCGAGAAAACAAAGCGTCGACTACTGAAGCTGTACGTAATCGAGTTTCCGCCCGTTCGCTACCGAATTCTTCGTAGTCTTCTTCCGCCCGTTCGAAAGGGAACAGCCTACCAGTACGATTACCGCCGTGGCTTCAGTGGCTTCATCTTCGGAGGGAAGCAAAACGCGGGTGCATCAGGCAGCGCAACGTGGCGCGGTCCACGCACAAAGTCGGTAAGTAAACAAAACACTCAATGCCGTTCCATTTTTTTTTTTTTTTTTTTTTTTTTTTTGTTTTTTACGGGGGCGCGCGGTGTTTCTGGGCGGCTTAAGGTATGGGAAAGCAACCGGAAAAATCGGCGCCTGATCGACCATGGGGTGAAAATTTCAAGGCTTATCGTACGCAAACGACAGCGTTTGCCAGCGGAAGACTCGGTCGTCCGTGGCGAACGCATTTTTAGTATTTTTAAGGATGTTCTAGCTGCAAAAGAAAGGAGCGCCTTAAAATTACACAAGGTAAAATACACTGCTGAGGAAACGACGCCCCTTTGCGTGCAGGCGCCGATTTTTCCGGCAGAGTTTAGCGCGCTGTGAAATGCAGTGTGCATTTAGGGAGAGTTTTGGCATAATATAATGTTGCTCATTGGAAATAAAAAAAGAAATGCTGAAATCTTAAGTACCCTTTTTGTGACAGGTATTGGACGCCAGCACATTTTACGTAGGAACGAAGAGTGGAATCCGGCCAATTCCCTTCCACATTAACATCAAATGAGTGCTGTGAAAGCAAAGAAGAAAGTGAGGGTGAAACAGTTCCTGCAGTAGTAAGTGCCAGAAACAAGAAAAGTGCCCCGAAGTGGAAAATATACTCCCTTGAAAAGGATCCAAAAGAAATAGAGGTTATCAGGTATACCGCCGAGCGTCACAGACCTGGACACTCCATTTCAGTTTTTTAAATGCCCATGCCCTGATGAGCTGTTTACAGCGATATTTGAGGGGACCATCCTGTATTGAACTCAATGCCACCATGAACACCATTTTCGGGTTCTGGTCACACCTCCACGCAGGATGTCCTGCTTCAGATCAAGGAGGATATCCTTGACAGAATCTCCTGTACGACAACGCGGGCGGTCCTGGCCCTGGATATAAAGGGCGCCTTTGACAACGTCAGTCACACGCTGGTGTTCGAGAACTTGGCCTCAACTGGGTGCGGGCCCCGGATGTATGATTATGTGCGGGACTTCCTGAGCAACTGGATGGCCACCATCGGAATCGAGTCCATCCGCACAAGCACCATCCCGATACCGAGCAAGGGCAACCGGCAAGGCTCGGTCCTGTCACCCACCTTGTTACCTGGCGATGTGCAAGCCGCCTCCTCTACTGGAACGGATTCCCCGGATGAAGCATACACTCTATGCCACTCTATGTGGACGACCTGACGATTTGGGCTACGTCGGGATCGGACAGCGGGAGGCAAGACTTCCTCGAAGAAGTCATTGAGACGGTGCAGAACTACCTCGAGGCCGGCAACCTCCAGCGCGCCCCCGATAAGTCTCAGCTGTTGCTCCTCCGTGCGGGCAAGCCAATTCCCGAAGAAGAAGAAGGCGGACATCCGCCTCACGTTAAAGGATGGTACCCCCGTGCCGGTGGTGAAGCGGGTTCGGATACTGGGGCCTTCACCTCCAGCGGGACGGCGAAGCCAAGTACACGGTCGACCGACTCGTCAAGACAACCACGCAAGTCATGCGCATGGTGAGAAGGATAACGAGTCACAGACACGGGCTCTAGGAGTCGGACCTGATCCGGCTGACCCAACCACTCGTCGTGAGCCACATCGCCTGTGCAAATCCGTATCTCAACATGACCTGCTGTCGAGAGGTAAGGGCAAGATGGACGTGATTATTCGCAAGGGGTACTAGCTGGCACTGGGGGTGCCGCCGTACGCGTCGAACGCCAAGCTCCGGCGGCTAAGTGTAAACAACACCTTCCAGGAACTCATCAACATGCACCTAGCCAGTCAGTGGGAGCACCTGGCCCTCACACTGAGTGGGCGGCATGCCCCGAGCTCGCTCGGCATCCCCATCCCCGCATCGCAATGCGAGGCTATCCAGCTGCTGCTGGCCCTTTGGGACAAG